>NC_072494.1:40800604-42216854 GCF_027574615.1 Eptesicus fuscus
AGAAAGCAGATGTAGTGATAGGCAATGATCGAATTTGCCCTTTTGCTCCCAATTTCAACTAGTCGGAAATCTCCGGGAAGTTTGTACACTTCAGCAAAACCGCCCGGCTTCTAACTGAAGTTGCCTCTCACCTATCTGAACAGTTGGGACGCAGGTCTCCGCCAGGACTCACTCACCGTCAGTCAAAACTGCCCCTATTTGCTGACCTGTGAGCCCATTTCCCAAACCCCTGGGCCTGCCCCCCTTCAGAGCAATTTCTCCATGAAAATGCATGCAAGACAGGTGCCCCCCGCCACCACCACCACACACACACACACACACCTCTGCCCATCCCAGAGAAATCCACTCAGTTGGCCGGAGAAGCGTGGGCGGCTGCTCTTCTCCAGGGTTTAATCAGACCTCAGCACCGCCGCCCCCACGTTCCAGGGGCCTCGCCTCCCTCGCCAGCCCGGCCGCCCGAGGGCCCCAGAGAAGTCACCTGCCGTTCTTGGTCACGATCATCTCGTTCGTGACTTCCTTGAACCTCTGCCAGAGAGGGGCGTCCTCCAGCGTGATGCGGAGCTGCTGCTCCGTGGGGTCGCCTTTCTCCCTCCCCGCCCGCAGCTCGCTCTCCACCACGTTGAGCAGGCGGGAGACGGTGCCATCGCCGGTCTGCGCGCCCAGCTCACTCATGGCCACGGGCCCCTCAGAGGGAGGCGTCGGGCTCAGACGCTCCCTACCTGCCTGCTCCCACCTCCTCCTCTCACTCGCTGTGAGGACAGAGCAGAGCGGAGAGAAGATGCTGGCCCTCGCCTCAGCCCCTACCGAGCATGACACCCTCCAAGTCTCCAAATTATACACCAACCTGTTAAGCTGTAGTTGGGGGGGAGGCGGGGGGGGGGGAGAAAAGCCCTCTCTTAATCACTCATTGGATCGGGTGGGGGAGAGCCCTCCCTGCCATTGGCTGCTGGCACAGAGGAACCGTTTAAGAAGAGTACTCCATCCAAATTATCCGGCTTTTATCGTGTTGTACCCGAAGAGGCCTAATCAGCGGGTGGAGGACCATTTTCCCGTTAATTAAAACCGTTCCAGGCCCCGACTGCCAAACCGGGCAATCGTGTTTGTGTATAAACCGTGGCATGTGGCCCCTATAGGAGGAGGGCCCGGGGGGGCGGGCCAACGCGAGGCCCACACAGGCCCTCCTGACACATCGAGAACCTACGTCCCCGGGCCACCCGCCGGCCCGGACCCAGAGCCTGTACGGAGGCCGAAGGCGCCGCCAGGGAACGTGACCACCGCCCAGGTCACAGGTCAGGACAAAGGAGCAAAGGACCTCTCTCCCAGGGCGTCCCCGAAGGGTCCCCTCGCTCCTGACGGGACCTACACACACCCACACTCTGCTCACCTCCCACAGCAGAGCTCCGAGCCTGGTCCCTCCCCCTGGGGACCACGCCTGTGGCCCTAATCCCAGTGTGGCCGGAGGGAGAAAAGGCCCTCAGCGTCTCCCTAGGGCGTGCTCTGCCCGCGGCGAGGGGAACCAGCAGACACAGGGTGCGCAGCCGCTTTGGGCCGGAAAGCTCTGCGGCCGCGTTCTCCTGGACAGCCACGCACTCGGGGAGGTGCCCGCTTCCCGGGAAGACACTAGACGCGTTCCTCTGTCTCCCACGCGCCAGGGGCAGACTGGGGACCCAGGGCTGGGCAGCGCCTCCTCCTCGGCCCCACATGGACCCTGGGGCTGTGGGCTCTTCTCGCCGCAACAGAAAGTCGGGGGTCAAAACAGAAGGAGAATAAAAGCAAAAGGGAAATCAAGTCAGGGCCAGGCCCATTCCTAAAGCGCATTCAGTGCCTGCGAGGTGCCCAGGCCTCCTGGGGCGGATGGAGCGGGCGTGGCTGCACCTTCCCGGATTTAACGAGAGAGAAGGTGACAATCAGACAACAAGCCACCAGGAGGAGACAGGCTCAGGCTGTGGCACAGGGGCGGTGGGGGAGGTGGGCGCCAGGCAGGTGGGAGGACAGGGTTGGAAGGGCTTGGAGGGAGAGGCTCTCTGCGGAGGAGACGCTGAGACCAACACGTGCTGGACGGCCAGGGAAGGGGGAGGGGGGCAGGCGGAGGAGCCGGTGAGGAGCGAGGCCGGCCACTGAGGGCACGCGGTTAGAGGGGCCGGGAAAGGCCACGGAGGAGCAGCTCAGAGAGCGCTGAGCTTCCGGGAGAAGCCACAGGCAGCACAGTGTGCGGGGAAGGCTGAGCATCTCAGGGCCTGGGCCATCGCTTTCCTCTGAAAGGGAGGGTGTGGGTGCGTCTGGGTGGGAGGGGATGGACAATGTCTTAAAAGTTTGTATCAGAAACAGTTCCCTTTGGAGACCCCCAGCCACCAGCCAGGCAGCGGCTCCTCCCTGCTGCCTAAGAGCCTGCCTTTCAGAAGAGAGAGGTTTAACAGAATCCTACGGAAGGGTTTGTCCTCGGAGTCAGGAGTCACTGACGGGGGGTGTGAGGGCCACACTGAACACGGAGGGTGACGGCACAGTCCTGCCCTGGCTGGTGGCGCAGTGGGTAGAGCGTCCATCCACGCACCCAAGGGTCTCGGGTTCAATGAGCAGTAAGGACACGACCTGGGTTGTAGGTTCGATCTCCGCTCTAGTTAGGGCACGTTGTCTCTCTCACACATCTGTCTCTCTCTCTCTCTCCTCTCCCTCCCCGCTTCCCACTCTCTCTAAAAATCAATGGAAAAATATCCTTGGGTGAGCCCTGGACAGTTTGGCTCAGTGCATAGAGCATCGGCCTGTGGACTGAAGGGCCCCGGGTTCAATTCTGGTCAAGAGCACATCCCTGGGTTGCGGGCTCGATCCCCAGTAGAGGGCATGCAGAAGGCAGCCATTCAATGATTCTCTCTCATCATTGTTTCTATCTCTCTCTTCCTTTCCCTTCCTCTCTGAAATCAATTTTAAAAATATATATATCTCCTTCGGTGAGATTTAACAACAAAAAAATGAAAGACACAGTCCTTAGGTAAGAGACTTGATTCCTCAGTGAAAGGACCCATCCCCAAGTACCCCAGCCCCATCACCTGGGGAAGCCAACCTTGGTCACGCCTGCCCTTGCTCACAGGCAGTTCATCATCATCTCTGTGCCTCAACCGCACCGTCAGGGACCGCACAGTCAGGGACCGCACAGTCAGACACCACACCGTCAGGGACCGCACCGTCAGGGACCGCACAGTCAGGGACCGCACAGTCAGGGACCGCACAGTCAGGGACCGCACAGTCAGACACCGCACCGTCAGGGACCGCACCGTCAGGGACCGCACAGTCTGGGACCGTCCAACTTTGAAGCCAAACCAAAGCACAACAAGAAGTTGTGAGGGAACAGTCCACACCAGCAGCAGAAGAGAACAAGAGGAACCGTAACTACAGTCAGTCCCTTCGGGCGGGCAGGCTGCCGGGGGACTCTGTTCCCGGCCACAGGCCGAGGCCCACGGCTCCCACCGGCCTCCACGCCGTCCGTGCACAACCTCGCCGCGTGCTCTCTTCCCCCAGAGCAGGGGAGGGACCTCCTCCTGTTTTAAGGGATCGTGCGATTAGGGGAGACCCACCTGAAACGACGCCCTTTATTAACTAAGTAAACTGGTTGGGAATCCTAACTGCATCTGGAGAGTCCTTTTCGCCGTAACCCAGGAGTGACGCCCCGTCCTCTTGAGAGCCCTGCCGCCCTCAAGGAGGGGGTGTCACAGGCTTTCCCACCAGGGGACAGAATCTTGGGGCCATCTTTGAGTTCTGCCCACCAGAGCACATTAGAAACAAGCAAGCCGGAAAACAGATGAAAAAAGCAGAGGCAACGACAAACCCTAAGGGATAAAACAAATTGTCCAGGACAGGAAATATAATCACAGCAGACTAGACCTCAGCTAGAAATGCCATTGTAAAAATGAAAATACTGATTTAACAAAAACTCAGATGTTGGGATGATGAGAAAAAGGGAAGCTTGTGTGGCAGGGGAAAGGGGGTGCTAACTTCCCGTCGCCCGTGGTAGGAAGAGAGTAAACTATGTCTAACACTGAAAATCAACAAACTTGGCAGCACACAGACCCCGTCCAGCAGCGTGGAGAGAAATGGCAGATGTGACAGCATAACGAGCGGGCAGCGACTCCCCTGGCCGGCTGCACAGCTGGTCGGAGCATCCTCCCACACACCAAAAGGGGGCAGGTCGATTCCCAGTCAGGGCTCAACCCCAGGTTGTGGGATTAATCCCATGGGCCCATTCGGGGGACCACCAATCAATCTCTCTCTCCCTCCCCCCCCCGCGCCCCCCCCCGACCTCTCTCTAAAAAATCAATACAATTTTTAAAAATGTTTAAAGAAAGATAGGACAGTAACTGCCTCTGGGGAGAGGGACAGAGGAATACTGGTTTTTTTCCTGTAAGTTTTTAACCATATGAGTAAATGAAACATTAGTAAGATTTATTAATTTATATCTAATTTTTAATTAACAACATATAAAGACAATTCTCCCATGTTATCAAATAATGTTATCACTTTACTGTTTGTAATTTATTCCATGTTAGGAATGGGTCATGTTCCATTTACCCAATTTTCCATTCCTGTATATTTACTATTTCTCTGTATTTTAGTTTTAACAGTTAGATAAAAATTCTGTACAATAGATATTTGGGAACGGCCATGGTTGTGTTCTTAGAGTGTCTTTAGAAGTGATGCTGATTGACAAGCACACAATATGCTAAGCAGTTTATGTGGATGATTCCACTTAATGCTTATGAGAACCCTATGGGGCACGTGCTATGATTATATCCACCATTTAGGTGAGACAGCTGGGCTAAAAAAGTTGGTTAAGTAACTAGTCCACGGCACTGAGCCACTAAGTTGGAGGCCACGCACAGCCCTGCGGCCTGGGCAGTCGACACCATCACTCCTCTTGCTTCACGTGCCAGGAGGAGCCGAAATCTCCGAGTTCTCCCGACATCCGCTGGTTTGATGACCACAGGAGGGTGTGCTCCCCGGGGAATCAATCCCCGCATTCACTCAGCCCCATCCCGCAGTGCCGCTCTATGCTGCGCGGCGGGCCGGGAGGGAGGAAGGGGCCAGCGAGCTGCAGTGACGTTGGAAGGGAAGCCGCCAGAGGAGGCCCAGAACCGGGGAGCGGGCACCTCTGCGGAGCGGGGGACTCCGGAGTGCGGAACGGGCATAGGTTTGCTGGGCACAGGACAAACTGCACTCCAGGCAGAGAGAGATCCCATGGAGAGGCTGGAGGCATGAAAACACGGAGGAGTTCAGCCGTGGAACGTGGACGAGAGGAAATTGAGCGGCGTTTGGACGTGCCGTGTTCCCCACAGGCAACCCTGCCGGCGGCACGGGACCAGCACGGTGGTTCTGACAGGTTTGCCAGAGAAACAGAACTAGAACGCGAAACCTGTGTCTTCCAGGGCAGGATGGATCAGGACAGGGAAAAAGGGAAGTAAACAAGAGAACTATCTGAGTGAGGATACCAACCCGGCGAGAGTGAGGGGGAGACGCACACATCCCAAAGGCAGTGGAGATGACTGACGCTTACAAAAGCCGCCCTGGGTGATGAGAGCGGCTTCATTCGGCAAGGAGACAAGCCTGGCATGTTGGGAGGCGGGCAGGGTGGAGAGGGGGAGCCAGCAGGTGCGTTGGGGACGCGGAGGGCATGGCAGAGGGGCCGCTCTTAGAAGGTGAGATCCACAGGACACGGCTGCTGGGGAGAGGGCCCATGTGAGGGTGCCCTGGGGTCTGGCCCGAAGGCTGGGCAGGAGACATTTCCCAGGGCAGAGAGCACCGGGGAGTGGAGGGATGGCGTCCACGCTCACGGTGAGCAGGAACACTCACCCCCAGGAGCAGCCCGCAGCTCACAGGCCGCCTGTGAACACCCTGGACACCGACTGGAATTTGGGAACTGGGGATCCATGCCAGCTCTGACCTCCGGCCCTGACCTGGGGGAGGGGGGGGGGAGGGGCTCCATGTTCTGCTTGAGGACGAGGCGGTTTGTCTCCAGGTCCAGCAGCTGCCCTGCTGCTCCCCACGGGGTGAGCGGCGGGCACTAATTAAGGTGTGCGGCCCGGCGGACACCTGATCGCCCCGCTCTCCTGAGCCAGGCCGGGGCTGCGCAGGCCGTGCCGCCCGCACCACCGGGCAGAGCCCCCGTCGGTACATTCAGTCCCGGCAGAGACCTGACACCTGCTCCCCGGCCCGGGCCCCCAGGAAATTAACACGCGCCCAGGTACTGGGTCATAATTAAACCGAACAAAAAGACAGCTGCTCTGCCTCGCTTTTCTAATCGCCAGCCTGCAGCCAGGGGATTACTAGCTTTGGGGCAATTTAGGGAGGATTACTCTTTCATTAGTGTCTGGGGGGCAGTTCCAACCCGATGTCCTAAGAGACTCGTCACACACCCGCCCACGCCGACAGCCCATCCCTCTCTGTGTCCGAAAGGTTAGACCCGCGGTCAGCAAACTGCGGCTCATGAGCCACATGCGGCTCTTTGGCCCCTTGAGTGTGGCTCTTCCACAAAATACCGCGGCCTGGGCGGGTCTATTTTGAAGGAGTGGCGTTAGAAGAAGTTTAAGTTTAAAAAATCTGGCTCTCAAAAGAAATTTCAATCGTTGTACTGTTGGTACTTGGCTCTGTGGACTCATGAGTTTGCCGACCACTGGGCTAGGCTCTAAAGCCACTGGAAACCCACTCTTCGTCAGACCCCAAACAGCTGAGTTTTCACCAGAAACGTCACCCAAAGTGAATTCTGCCCCGAGTCTCCAGGGCTCTACGAGACCGTCATTCCAACCTCCATTCAGTCGCTGACGATGGTGACGGGAGGGAACAGCACCCGGGAGGGATGCCCTGTCCTCCAGGTTGGCCAAGTTAAAAGGCTCCTGACTTCCCCGCAGCTGCCCACCCTCACGCAGCTAAGCCAGGGACACGGACACGCGGGCCTGGGACCCACGGCTGGGCACTCGGACTGGAGAAAGGAAAAGGCGCGTGCCACCCGAAGGCACCCGAAGCAGAGACATCTTACATGTCATGTGGGGACAGACAGAGTGTCTGCAGCCAGTCGGCCTGCCTGCCTGGGACCTCCCCTTGGTGCTTCCATCCATTCAGCATCAACTCGGGGGAGCCTGCCCTCCTTGGGTGGTGAGCTGGGGGCACGGCAGGCAGCAACAACAGACTCAGCCCTCGGGGACTTCGGGTCTGCCAAGGACAACACAGAGGGGGGGGGGGGCAGGGGGGCGCTCCCCGAGGAAGCGAGGCCGACTCTGAAACGTGCAGGTGAGGAGGAGTCGTCTGGCAACGAGGGGACAGAGGCCGATGGAGCAGCACGTGCAAAGAGCACACGGCAGGAGAGGCGGCCGGAGACAGGACTGACAGACGGAAAGGGAGAAGCAGAGGACCCCAGGCCGGACAGCCCTGTGGGTCTAAGTAGGAGACACGCCTCGTCCTAAAGGCAATGGAAGGCACGTGCAGAGGCCACGCTGGCTGCGATGAAGAGACTGCGGTGGAAGGCGCCGGGACAGGTGAGGGGTAATCAGCAGACACGGCCGGCCATCACCCCAGCAAGCGACGGGCTCGCTCGCACCTGGCCCTCGGCACAGAAACGGTGTTTACTGCCCCCCGCCGCTCTCCAAGGTGAGGCTGAAGGGGCTCCGCTCGTCTTCACGGGGTTGCTCGGTCCTGGGACTCAGCAGGGTGGGGGCACCAGCCTGGGTTTGCGTCCTCACGACTCCCACGCCCCCATCACTACGGGGTTCGCTTCTGGCCCTTCGCTGGCTGGCTTTTCTGTGGGAAGGCTCCCACCTCTCCGTCCCGACCCTGCGCAGAGGCCCCGGGGTGTCGTGGACCGTTTCCGGCTCACCACAGGGAGAGAAAACACACACGTATGTTCTATCTGTAGGAAATGATCGATGTTAACTAAACGTACGGCGGTAATCGTTTTGCAGGATATGTAAGTCATTCCACTGCACACCTTAGACTTGCCCAGGGCTGCCTGTCAATTAAAGCTCAGTAAAACGAAGCAGGCAGGCATCCTGAAGGCAGCGAGCGCAGGGGCGCCGGACGCGGCAACAGGATGGCAGTGACCTCTGAGCGGCACGGGAGGCACCGCACAGAGCACAAGGCAACGCCGAGGTGTTGGCAACGTTCTCTTTCTTGATGTGGGTGGTGGTTACACCATCATTGAGCTGTACATTCTTTATTGTTTTGTATTTTATTTTGCCTCTTTGTGTGTTTTATTTTTCAAAAGGTTTAAAATAAGCGAAGTGTAAACAACTGATTGAATAGTTAAACCCAAGTTATAATTTCTAGAAGTAGACAAAATCAGTAAGGCTAGAACTTGAACAACACTATGAGACAATTTGACATAATTGATATTTATAGAATACTCCACCCAACAACTACACAATCTTTTCAAGTACACCTGGAACACCCGCCAAGATAGACTATATGCTGGGCAATAATAAAACAAGGCCCAATAAATGTTAAAGGATTAAAATCATTTGGAGTATGTTCTCTGACTACAAAACAATGAAACTATAAATCAATAATAGATGCTTGGAAAATCTCCAAGTGTTTGAAAGTTAAATACACTTCCAAATAATCAATGGGTCAAAGAAGAAACCACAGGGCAATGAGAAAATATTTCAAACTGAATTAAAATGAAACACATCATATCAAAATTTGTGAAGTGCAGCTAAAGCAGTGCTTAGAGGGAAATGTATAGTATTATATTAGAAAAGATGAAAGATCTAAAATCAATTATTTAAGCTCCCACCTTAAAAAGCTAGAAGAATCAGTTAAACCCAAAGTAAGTATAAGAAAAGAAATAATAAAGGTAAGAAAATAAATCAATTAAATGAAAAACAGATAACCAATCATGAAATGAAAGTGGGTATTGTTTATTGTCAAATACATAACAAAAGTGCACATACACAAAAAACATACAGTGGGATGATTTATCAGAGTGAACATCTTGTAAATGTAAATTCCACTTAATCAAGAAATAGGGCATGACCAGCACCCAGGTCCGCCTGCACACCGTGCCCCTTCCCAACCATTAACCTCTCCAACCCTCCCGAAGTCATCACTATCCTAACTTTATGCAAATAACTTCCTTGCCTGTCATTTTAATTTTACCGCCTAAGAATGCATCTTTAAAGTCAAGAATTTAGTTTTATTTGGTTTTTAATCTTCATACAATACCACAATCCTATGTAATAAAAGGCTAATATGCAAATCAACCAAACAGCAGAACGACCAGTCACTATGATGTGCACTGACCACCAGGGCACAGATGCTCAACATAGGAGCTGCCCCCTGGTGGTCAGGGTGCTCCCACAGGGGGAGCACTGCTCGGCCAGAAGCTGGGCTCACACCTCCACGGCAGTGCTAAGGATGTCCGACTGACAGGGAGCAGGCCTAAGCCGTCAGTCAGACATCCCTGAGGGCTCCCAGACTGCAAGAGGGTGCAGGCCAGGCTGAGGGATCCCCTCCCCCAAGTGCATGAATTTCGTGCACCGGGCCTCTAGTCCTATATAATAAAAGGGTAATATGCAAATAGACCAAAAGGCAGAACAATCGAACAACCAATCAAAGCATAATCTTACCTAATAGAGAAACATGTAAATTGACCATACCTCCACTACGCCCACAGCCAAACAGAGTGAGTATACAAATTAACCCAATAAAGATGGCGGTTAATTTGCATACATACCTGGGTCCCAGGAACCTCCTCAGCACCCAGGTCACTCCCAGCCAGTCATCGGAGGGGCAGGGGCCCCCTGCCCAAGTCTAAAGCCTCGGGCAGAGGCTTTAGGCTTGGGAAGGGGCCGAGCCTGCGATCAGAGGGAAGGGGAAAAAATCAA
This sequence comes from Eptesicus fuscus, assembly GCF_027574615.1. Taxonomy (NCBI): domain Eukaryota; kingdom Metazoa; phylum Chordata; class Mammalia; order Chiroptera; family Vespertilionidae; genus Eptesicus; species Eptesicus fuscus. Next base: position 40,810,465 of record NC_072494.1, read on the forward strand.
TGGAAACATATCCTCAGGTAAGGACAAAAGAAAAATAAAGAAATCTCATATCTTATGGAAGACACATCTTGAAAATGCCTAAAGAAAGTTGTCATTTTTTCATGGTGAAGGGACTGGAGTCCGTGTTGATGAAAACACCTTGGCGGCTGCAGTGACTGGCAGTGGCTGCAGCAGCGGGGTTATGGGGCTGGCGCTTTCCCCTGATCAGCCTGGTCGCCTCCTGCAAAGGGAGGTCAGACTGAGGCTTAGATCCGCTCCCAATGGGGAGCGGGCCTAAGCCATCAGTAGGACATCCCCTGAAGGCTCCCAGTATGTGAGAGGAGGCAGGCTGGGCTGAGGGACCCCTCCCCAGTGCACGAATTTCATGCACCGGGCCCTTAGTATGCTAATGATATGCTAAGGCTGCTCAACAGTTTGCTATGACATGCACTGACCACCAGGGGGCAGACAGTCAACTGGTTAACCAGTCGCTATGACGTGCACTGACCACCAGGGGGCAGATGCTCCGACTGGTAGGTTAGCTTGCTGCTGGGGCCCAGCTGATCGGGTCTGAGTGAGATGGGCTGGACACACCTTGGAGCCCTCCCTCGGTCCCTCCCTGGCCCGATCGTGCACCAGTGGGGTCCCTCAGCCTGGCCTGCATCCTCTCACAATCCGGGACCCTCGGGGGATGTCGGAGAGCCAGTTTCAGCCCAATCCTGCAGGCCACTCCCCTTGGGAGGGCATCAGACACAGGGCTCATGGCTGGTAAGCGCTGCTGTGGCAGCGCGAGCCTCTCAATATCGGGACTGATTGGGCGCGAGCCCATGGCAGGCATAATGGGGTCGGGATGAGCAGGAGTAGCAGGTAGGAGCTGCAGGAGGCGTTGGACTGCGGGTCTCGGCCTAATCCCTGCAGGCCACCCCGAGGGACCCCACTCGTGCACGAATTTGTGCACCGGGCCTCTAGTATTAGATATGTTTGTTAACAATTCACATATCTTCTTTTGTTAAATACTTGTTCAAATCTTTTTAACTAATGTTTCTTTGAAACAATAAAATTCATAAACCTCAGGCAAAGAGAGGAGACGCAAAGTACCAGCCTCTGCAATGAAAGACGGGACACTACAAATCCTATAGACATGAAAAGAATTTAAAAAAATTATAAACTTTATGCTAATGAATCTGACAATCCTAGTTTATTCAATGTGACTAAACAAGCTAGGTGTATAGGAACAGCCCCAAAACAACTTACCTCTCAAACACCTTCAGAACTGTCCTTAGACCCAAACACAGGTCCTCTGAGAGGACCACATATAAACACCTGTAAGTGCCTACAATGTATGGTACCCACTAAGGATTCATATTAAAGGCGTGGTCTTTCCTTATAGTCATACAATCATCATTTGGTGTAGTGACTCCTGGAAATACAAACAAGAATAAGAGGCAACACTAGCTTTATTAAAGATCATAACGTTATCATTTATTAAAGAAGGGAAAAAAGCAAAACAAAAAAAGAATTGTTTTGTGATTCTCTTTTTTTTGGGGGGGGAGGGGGTGTGAAATAGCTTATACCAGCAAAATTCTCTCTCTCTGAAATGAGCTAGTAAAAAGAGCACAATCTTTACTGTATGAAATAGTCTCAAGGTAGGAAAGGGCGCACACACACAAACCTTTGTGGATATTAAAAAGTTCAGTGATGCAATCAGCAACATTCAAAATTGTTGACTATACAAAAACGGAATCACGTTTTAACAAAGTGTTTTAAAAGCTCATCATATTGAACAGGCACAATGTTCTGAAGGCACAGAAATTTCCATGGGTTTCTGAACATCCTCACCCCCACCGTCCCCATCCATTTACAAATGCAGCAAAAACTATGCGTTCAGAGGGGGGTTTTGTGTGTTTCCTTTCCTTGTTCTAAGCGGCTAAGTCAAGCAAATATATGGAAGGCAAAGTAAACGTGTCACGGCGGAAAGGCAAGATGAACTGTAAGCTATGATTCTCCTGCAGGACATTTCACAAACCCGGGTTCGTCCAGACTTACGGGAAGCCTCACCGCCCTCTGCCAGCACGGATGTCCGGCCGCAGCCGCACCTGCCCAGACCCGTCGGCATGGTCCCAGGATGCCTGGCTGATGCTCGGTGCGGGCAGCCCGTTCTCATCAGGGAACTTTTACCTGTGACTTTTCCTGGTTCTGGTCATTAGGTGTGGTGACATTACTCTGCTGTGAAGCACACACTAGTATTATCACACGGATGGTCACCCGTGTGCCAAAGGAATTTTAAAACGTGCACCGCCTGACTGTGTAGCCCAGGCACTGACCTCTCTCCCGGAGATGCCAGATACAACAACAATGACAACAGCCAACACAACAGTCACCCAGCGTGAATGGACCAAAATTACACCTATTCTGTTTCTGGTCAAATTGTCAAGAAGCATGTTGTTTTTTGGTGTGCCGCAGAATGTTAGCAGTTGGTTTGTGCCACATGATGAAAAGGTTGAAGTCGCTGGTCTATCACAATGCTGTGGACCGACCTGTGGCTTCAAAGAGCCGGTCCCTCCTGCCCCACGGACTCCCTCCTCCCTGCCCTTAGCTCGTCCGAGCGACAGGATGTTCCGCACATTTCTGAGCCGTTGCCAGCTGGATCACAGGAGGAGGCGATCCTGTTCCGTCCATGCACCCAGGCTCTGCAGCTCCCACTGGCCTCCCGGGCCTCGCCCACCCTGGAGCGAGGTGCCCGCTGGCGCCCCGGGAGCACGCTGGTGCGCGCCGGAGGTCACCCACGCACGGGGTAGGACTGGAAAGCGCCCGAAAGGGGAACGAGACACCCTGTATCTTGAGTGAACTGGGATTCAATACGTTGCACAGCACCTTCCCTCTTTACTCAAATAAAACCCTCAAGATCTCAGAATTTCATCAAGTTTTGTGTTAGAAGGTACTTGAAACACATAATTTAACCTCCCAATGTTTTAAGTAAGGACTCCCAAAAAAACCTGGACTTCTAAATCTAAATTTTGTTGATGTCTTATCAAGAGACACACGGATATAAATCTGCATTTAACTTCGGTGGAAGGTCTGTTAGCTTTTACAAAAATAACATCTGCAAACAAACTACTGCACATGGTTGGGTTGTAAAGTCAAAACTGTATCAGAAACCTAGCCACGTGGCTCTGTAAGCCTGCACCCTGATCGGCTGTGCAGCAGTGATCCGAGGGGACAGGGCCCGGCCGGCTGCCCCACAGAGAGGGGTCCCCGGCCACAGCCCTGCAGCCGCTTCCTAACTCATTCCACGTGGTCTCATCACTCACATGGCAACAGCCGTCACCCGTGGTGCTCCCCAAGCCAGACGCGGCCAGAGCAGCGTGCCCACACCCTCGCACCCTCTTTTTAAGGCACGCCCCCCCTCTCCATTGTATTTAGAGCACACACTGCCGGGGTGGGAGGGAGGGTCACGCGGGTGAACAGCCCACCGTCGCTCCGGTAAGCACGTGACAGTGCTCAGCTGGGGGCAGTTTTGTTCTTCCCAGAGACGAGGCGGCCTGCCCAGGAGAGGGGGACGAGGAGCCAGCGGGCCTGGTAGCCGTGGCCGGGCACAGCCACGCCGAGGAGCCGAGACTCGAGGCAGAGGGAACCGTCTTTGAGGGAGACAGGAGGTGGGGGGCAGGCTCTGCGGGGCGTGGAGAGGCCAGGAGCTGCTGGCCAGCTGCTCCCAACCTCCCAGCACAGCGGCCTCGGGGCGCAGGTCCAGGGAGGAAGGGGGCCGGGGTCCTGCTGCACACCGCTGGAAGTGTGACCGCAGGTGAGCACATCCCGTCTGCAGGCGTCACCTCAGTGGTCCCCTCCACTCCCAGAATGCTATGCTCTCCCCCCCCAGCAGTGAGCATGCCAGGCAGGGGAGCAGCACGAGCCCTACCGCCCCGGGTCTGAAACCCCAATTCCCCACGCCCGTCTCTCCCACCCACTGGGCTGCTGTGAACCAGCAGTTGCCTGGTAACGGTGCTCAGCAGATTTGAAATGGAGTCTTCCTCCCACAAAACCAGGCCTGAAGCAAACAGAACAGGCAGCGGCAGGAGAAACTCAGGGTTCCGGAAGGTCCTGGAAGGCGGGGCCACGCCCACGCTGCCCGAGGTCCTGAAGGGAGAAGTCGGAGCAAACTGGCCGCGGCCACAGAGGCGGGCAAAGCAGCTTTTCTGCGAGAGCCGCCGCCCCCTCCTGGTGGGATAGACCCGAGGCCAATGCAGATGAGACCACCCCCGGGCGAGGCACTGACTATTAAATGACATCCGCATGCAACACCTGCAGGGCAGGCCCGCTGTACTGGGGCACGGCCTTCAGGTAAGTGAACGGCCAGAGACATGCACCCTGTCACCTTCCACGGCCATCATTGATTTCTGGGATTAAATAACGTTTACTGCGACCCACCACCATGCTGGGCCCTCTCCTGCCACAGCCGGTGCGGATTTATTCCCGTTGGTTAAACGTGAGCAATCTGAGGGCCAGAGGTTAGGTGACTGGTTCGACATGGCATGTGACAGAGCCGCAATCCCACCCCGACGGGTCTGACATCAACGCCCACGCTCACGACCACCATCTACACACCCTGGGGCAGCGTAAGGCAGTGCCGCGCCCTTCAGAGACCTGGACTCTCCAAGAGGCACCGGGACCCATAAAAGCCAGAGGGCATCGCTCAATGTCCCTTCCCGGCTGAAAGCAGGTCCGGCACCGCAGCCTCGCTCGGGCCTGTTAGGACCTCCCCGCGCAGAAGGGAAGGCTGGCCGGTCTGGGTCTCAGTGGCAGAGAGAGTCCGGCAACAGCCACAGCCGGGGACCACCACGGCCTCGGTGTGGAGGTGCCGAGCAAGAGCCCGCGTGGGCGGCTGGAGCTGGGCAAGGACAGAAAGCCCAGCAAGACTGCGAAGGTCCTTCAGGACGTTCTGATGGTCAGGCGGCCGTGGCTCAAGGACACAGAGAACAGAGAGGCCACAGGCCAGGGCGCCTCCCAAAGGGACAGGGCCGGAGCCCCCGCAGTGGCGGAGATCGGCTTGCGGAGGGAAGCAGGGACCCAGGCCCAGGAGCACCCAGGGCCACCCCGGGAAACACGGGGTCCTGAGCGCGGCGGAGGCTGGGCGCCCGCGCTGGCTCGGCTCTGCCACCAGCCGTAGCTTTGGGTAGAAAAACTGGTAACCTCTCTGACCCTCGGTTTCCTCAACTGCTCAGCCACGAGGCTTGTGAGGCCCAGACAAGGCCAGGGACACGAGAGCACGTGGGGGGGGGCATCCGGCTGAGCGGGGCCCGCCTGCAGCCCACGGCGCCTTCCCCAGCGTCTCCAGCGCGGCTCAAGTGCCAACGCTGGGAACGCCTGCAGGTCAGGGGCCCTGGGCTGTTCCCACCCTCTCCCCCCGGCTCCAGTCCAGAATGGAAATGAAGGAAGGAAAAACACAGCAAAGGACAGCAAACATGTTCACCTCCTGTCGGCTCTCCCAGAGGAAAGCAGCGTTTTCTCCGGGGCCTTGTTCTCCATCTAGTTCCAGGAGGTCATGAGGAAAGGAAGCTAGAAACCCCAAGGGGAAAAGGCGTGCGCCGAGGTTACAACCCATCCCAGCCGGGGCGGACTCTGCAAGGGCCGACGTTCGGATTCAGAAACACCGCCTGTCACCAGAGGGCGAGGAAGACACAGAGCCCCCCGCCCGCTGTGCTGCAGACACGGGGGCTGGGACCCAGCTGCCTCCCAGCACGTCCGTACACGGTCCGGTCGCGGGAACCCGCTGCCGCAGGAGGAAAGGCCGGTGTCCGTGAGCGGGAGGTTCGCAGGTATTTACAAAGCGTGTGCCGGCTTCCTTCCGCCGCGCCGTCCGAAGCTCTGCGAAGCCGGCCGCCTGTTACTCAAGACACGCGGAAAAACACTTCTTCACCGCGTCCCTAGGAGGAAAACACGAAGGTGAAGGGAGATGGTCACCCCGGCTCCTGTCCACCTCCTGCACCCAGAGTAGCACCTTGCAGAGCAGCGAGCACCAGACTGGGGGGTCAGACCCCCTAGGCAGGTCGCTTGCCATGTTTGAGTTGCAAATGTCTCATCTGTGAAAAGGCGTGTCCCCACTCACACTCCTGACCAGCGGTGGGAATGAGGGCGTGGAATGGAGGAGGAATTTGCTAACTGACAGCCAGCGATCATGACGATCAAAGGAAAAGACAGGAAGGAGGTAGAGACCATCAGGAACCAAGGGACACGCCAGGAGGGTGCCCTTTCTAGCACCCAGAATCCCAGAATGCAGTCAATGCCCTCAGCGAAACAGCCGCTCGGGTTCTTCCCTCTAAGCAAGCAGCCGACGTGCCAAGGGACAGCCGCCAGGGGCTCCTGCACAGGGCGCCCTGCAGCGGGCGCTCCCCGATGCTCCCGGGACGCAGTGCGAGCCGCACGGGAAGACGGCACTCAACCAACCGACACTCAACCAACCGACACTCAACCAACCGACACTCAGCCAACCGCTGCCCGACTCGGCCGGCCACGTGGGCTCGGGCTTCCCCAGCCCCGCCCGTTCCCAGCGGCACCTGTGCCCGGCCCTGGGCGCCCGCTGCAGGGCGGTGAGGGCGTGGACTCCCGTGCGCTTTAACAGCAAGATGATTCTAGAAGAACGTTTCCCAAGCTCTGCTCTGCCCTGTGGCCCCAGGAGGTGCTCTGCGTGAGAGAGGGCCCCTCGCGGAAGCTCACAGGCACACGTCACGTTGGGGATCTGGAAGGCGGAGCCCTTCACAAAGCCACCGCCGCCGTGAACGCGGGGGGCTTCGAAGTTCTCGTCCAGTCACTCCCAGCGTCCACATCACCGTCGGCAACAGACCTGGGAGGCGTCAGACGTAAGCCTGCTGCCCCTGCTCACACACCATTTTTCTTTTTCTCAACACAGTTTAGGAAACACGTGTTGGTTAACAAGAGAAGAACGGGAATTAAATGGTGACATGAGACCAGAGTCAGAGGCAAAGACCACGGACGGTGCCAATGTAAGGAGGTTTGGAGTCAGAACCTTGGCGCTGGAAGGGCCAACCCGCTGAGTCGTCAACGAGCCCTGAGGCCGGAGGGGCAGCGGGCTGCCAAGGTCGCCAAGGTCACCAAGGTCGCACTGCTCCCAGGAACCCCGGCCCTGCTGACTTCCCTGTACAGACTCCTCCCTGAATCGTCCCCAGCTGATGCAGCAGGAAGACAGCACGAGCTTCGATCCCTCCACCTCTGGCTCAGGGATATGAGAAAATCTCCAAGCTGCCGGTTAATGGGTGGGCATGTGCACAGACACGACAGATCGCAGCAGAATGTGCGGGTGGCCTGGGCCGATGCCCATCGCTGCTTGTTTGGGGGCGGGGTGACCTTAGCTCACTAACCTATAAATAGGTATACAACACCTGCCTGCTTGTCTCAAAGGGCTCAGGAAAGATGAAAGAACAAGCACTCTCTGAAAACACTTCATACCAACAGTCCTGTGCAAACACGTCAACATCCCCCAGTGACTATGTTACATCCTCACACAGCCGACTTACCTTGCAAACGGTATGAAGGAGAGGCTATACCTACAAGGAGAAACAAACAGAAGATCAAATTAAATGAAGGCGCAGACGATTACGACAGGACAGGCTTCTGCGCTCTAACAGCATCTGCAGTGACTTATGGGGTCCTGGGGTGAAGGGTGCGCGCACACACACACACACACACACACACGCACACACGCACATGCACACGCATAGTACTGTGCATGCACGTGCACACACGCTATGCCACCGTAAACTTGGGAAGGAAGTGTCATCTGTGTCCAAAGGAGGAAGGCAACACGCCCAGGTGGAGACAAGCCATGTGACTCCAGGCTCGTGGGTGACCGATCTGACCAGCTGAGCCAGCAGCGTCACCGCAAACAGGCAGATCCAGAAATCCCGATGGCACAGAGCCCTGTCCGGAGAGGATGCCAAACAAGCCCCAGGCCCACTGTCCTCTCATATCTTGTAAATCCTCAACAGAACACAACTTCCACCACTGGGAGGAATTGCCTGCTCTGCTCCAATTACTTCTGAAACAAGAAAGAACAGGAAAAAATAAAACCCAGTACCAACTGCTCTATGGATGAAACTATAAACAAGCTCTGATTCTTCAAACCCAAGTCCAAAGACACCTGGTGGCCCCAGGCAGCCCAACGCCCTGCCCGGCAGGGAGCCGTGCCCGCCACCGAGGAAGGCCTGCCGCCGGGCGGGGCAGACACCGCAGCCCTAGGAAAAGCAAACCGTCGGAAAACGTCAGTCCACGGGGATGGCGCCTGGCCTGAGCCCACAGGACGCGGGACCTCTGAAAACTGGCTTCAGAAGCAGTCTCCAGCCGTCCCTCCCCGCCCCGTGCCCAAAGGTTCGCTTTCCATGGTTTCAGTTATCCCTGGTCAACTGTGGTCCAAAAATACTAAATGGAAAATTCCAGAAATAACTGAGTTTTAAGTTGTGTGTTGAGTTGCGTGATGAAATCTCATGCTGTCCCATCTGGGACATGAATCTTCACGCTGCCCAGCGCCTCCACGCTTCCACCGACAGTCACTGAGGTACCAGCTCAACCTTCGGAACCACAAGGCTGGTGTTCGGGTCCCCTTACTTCCCTTAGTAACGGCCGAGTGCAGGGGCAGTGGCCTGCGCTTCGGATCTGCCCCGGAGAAGCCGGGAAGGGTTCCTTTCAGCGAGGAGGGGCAGCCGCCGACTTAAGGCCCTTTACCGCCCCACCGGGGTCCCAGGGAGGCCGGCACGGCAGTGAGGTAATTTGTACCCACAAGAGACCACATTCACATGACGTTTATTGTACTAAACTGTGTAAGTTGTTCTGTTTTACTAGTTACTGTTGTTAACCACTTGCTGTGCCTGATTACTGAGGACACCTCATCACGGGTGGGGATGTGTAGAAAACGGCCTCGTATATACTGTATGGAGTTTGGTGCTATCCCTGGTTTCAGGCATCCACGCGGGTCTTGGAACAAACATGTCCCCCTCGGTTAAGGGGGACAACTACATAAGAAAGACATATGTATGTGGGTACACATTTCTGCCCCCAGAAAACAAAAATATAAACATAAGCGGTCACGCCAGGCCCGTGCAGCGCCTGCTACAAAACACGTGTCATGTCAAAACGGGGCCCTCATTCCCCTCCTACCTGCACTCACCGGCCCGTCTACCCGTGAACACAGTGAGTCCCCGAAGGACCAAAAGCACATTCATCCCAAACTGCCCCCGGGAGGGAGGGCGCCACGCTTGCCGTCTCAGGGTCCACTCCACCACACCGGGTGGACCTGATCCTCGGACGCTCCAACAGTCACGGTCCTCTAGTCTTTGCGTCAGAGCAAACATTTCCCCCCAAAGTACATCCGTCACCCCTGCACTGACCCTGGCCGGCAAAGATCATCCCTCGGTAAGCCCTGAGTGGCTTACAGAAACGGCAGAAGCTACAGACGCCATACGTGCCCCCCCCCCCCACCTCCCTTTGACGCTGGACCAGAATGAAAGGGCCATGAACCCGCAGCCACGGGGGGTCCAGGGAACCACAGCTCCAGCAGCCCTCCCACGGGCCTTGCCCCGGCCTCCGTGCGGGGGCTGAAACCGCCCACAGCCACGTGGTTGCCCGTCAGCGGCGCTCCTGGTCTCCTGCAGACAGCGCCCTCTTCATCCTCCGGTTAAATGAGTCATCCCATCCCAAATGCAGTGCTCATCACTCTTCTTACCACGTTCCTTCTCTTTAATGTCTTTTTGACTCACAGACTATTTTTACCAGCCCTTGTCAGACTTCATTACCCTCGCTCGTACTGGACGCGAGTGGTTAGTAACAGTAACATCTCAAAATCAAGCAGGAGCCCAGCAGCCTCCCCGGGCCACTCCTGCCACCTGCTGGCAGCGGCCCGTCACAGGCGGCACCGCCCCGTCACAGGCTGCTCCGCCCCGTCACAGGCGGCACCGCCCCGTCACAGGCTGCTCCGCCCCGTCACAGGCGGCACCGCCCCGTCACAGGCTGCTCCGCCCCGTCACAGGCGGCCCCGCATCACTGAGAACGCTGTGCTCTGCCAGCCCTCCTCCCGCAGCACACCGAGTGTGGGGCCCCGCGCGTTCACCCGAGGCCGTGGGCAGGGACTGCGCGCGAAGGGTACTCACCACGTCAGGGCCAAAGACTGCAAAATGCAGAAGATGAGGGCGAGCCCCTTGTTGTGCCACTGGAAGGAAAGCGACAGGTCCCGTGAACAGGGGTGCCGAGCGCACACAGAGGGGTTCAGGAGAACGCAAACACAAACTTACCCAAAAGGCAGAACACAGGGTGAGCGTGAAACACAGCTGGAGAGAGAAGGAAACAATGCTGAGTTACTACGGCGGCAATGACGACATGGGGGAAACCAGCAAGACTCGTTGTTGGCAAACGTACACCAACACTGCGCGAGCTGCTGGGTGCAGACCCGAGACGCGCTCGGCAGCAGATGCATCCTTCACGTCAGAGCATTTCACCGCCTGAGCACCCGCGTTTCGCAGAAAAGTTAAAATCGCCAATAAGGTCCCCAGCGGATTAAAGAGAGAAGGATCCTTTTCTAATTTCCCCAAATCTCTGCCCAGCAAACAAAGATCACATTTCTAGTCCCGTCCGTCTTTCCATTCAAACTGTAAAGCGGGTTTCACCCGTACCTGTACCCTAACTCCTGCCAACATCCGTCTTGAGAGTGGAAGAGCCACCTGAGGACAGAGGTTAACACGAGATGCCACGCTCACAGGCGACGAGCCGGGTACCTGTGTCCTTGCCACCTAGCACTTCCTCTAGGCCCCTTCTCAGAAAGTTCTTTCTACAAGACACACCGGTCCAGGCCCCTCCACCCTCGACGGCCAAGGACGACGGGTGCTAGAGCGGCCATCACGCCTGTCGCCTCCTCCTTCCGTCACAGTGACTTCCAGAGAGGTAAGTCTAAGTATTTTCTGTGTGTCCGGCACTGGGCCCAGTGCTCTGGAGGGACACGAAGTGAACAGCCACGTGGGCGTGGCCTTAGAAAACTTAGCATCTGAACAAAGGCAAGGAACATAAAGGAACCCAACAGTACAAGTGTGCTGCCCAGCTCCCAGTGTTACACGACTGGTAATGGACAGACAGCGTGGTCTGGGGTGATTCTGATGGAAGCGAACGGGCCAAAGAAATGACGGGCATTCTGGGTTAACAGACAGATAGGACGCGACTGAAGGCACTGTCGTCAGAGCAGGAAACAGGGCGATGGCCGCGAGGAAGACCCATGGAAACAAACATGACCCCAAAGTCACAGGACGATGAAAGCCACCCCCGAGACTGAGCCCTCCTTCCCCGCCTCCCCGCCTCCCTGAGAATGAACCTGGTCTCTCCCGAGGGATTCCCTCCGTTATGGCTTCACCCACCCTATCGCTTTGGCTAATTTGACAAGCAGCGCCCTCTGGAGGTGCTTTACAGAACTGGCAGCACCTTAACACCCACCCACAGAAACACAAAGTGGGGGTGATAATCAGGTGGAGCATGCTCCCTTCTGCCACAGGGTCACCGGCATCGGGAACTAGGTCAAGAGGAAAGGAAAAGGCTTTAGGAAAAAAAGCCCCGGAGCAGAAGGCCCAGCTGAAAGGCGACCTACCAGCACCATGATGGTTGCGATCAAACGCGTGGGCTCCACCATTCTCTTCAGCTGTTTCATGGGCCCCATGAGGAAGACAGTGCTGCGGACACACACACAAGCATCAGCCACAACAGCCCGCACCGGGCACCGCCGCCTCCCACCGCCCCCGGGATGACCGCAACCACGGCAACGACGGCAGCGTTTGAAGGCTCTTACTCTGTGCCCAGCACTGCGCGGAAGGGCCTTGCGTGCATTATCCTCATTTAACCCATCAACGAACGGGGTTGATCATGGGAACACACATCAGACATATTTTACAGATGAAGGAACTGCAGCCCAGGAGGGCTGGGTCCATCCACGCCACCCAACTAGTAGTGGGGAGAGGCTGTAGGTGCAGGCAGGGCTGACTCTGGGGCCACAGTCACCTCCGCTGGGGGCGAGGACCCTCTCTGAGAGGTGCCACCTTGCCTCCTTCACCGTCTACCCTGGAAATGACCAACCAACCAAAAACACTCAAGTAATTTAACCATTTGTACGCCATAAGCATCTATACACTGAGTGGCCAGATTATTATGATCTCTGAATGCATCATAATCTGGCCACACAGTGTGTATATATATATTAGAGGCCCGGTGCATGAATTCGTGCATGGGTGGGGTCCGGCCAGCCTGGCCAGGGGGAGGGGACATGGGCAGTTGGCCGGTCTGCCTGCTGGTCAAACTCCTGGTCGAGGGGACAATTTGCATATTAGCCTCTTATTTTATAGGATATACACTGAGTGGCCAGATTATTATGCGTTCAGAGATCATGATAATCTGGCCACTCAGTGTAGATGCAAGCGGTGGACCTTTTTAAATTAATTTCAAACTATCGTGGCAGCCCAGTGGTTAAGAAGGAAAAACCACATCTGACAGGCTTAGGTTATGTGTGTTAACAGGAGAGCAGGTCCTTTCCTTCCTCCTCTCCAGAGAACACTGCTGCTGCTGCTGGGAACAGCTCTGAACTGCTGAACGCTCGCGAGACGCCAGCTACCACATACGTGACCTCGTTTCCTCCCCTCAACAGCTGTGGGAGTCGGGTGTTAGCACAGTTCTGTAGAGATGAGACAATGAAGCTCAGAAAGGTTAACTGACTTACCCACGGCCACACAGCTGGGAGCCCAAGGGGCTGCCATTCAAACCCGTGTGCCCTGTGTGCGAACGGAGGGGTAGCCTGCTGTAGCCAGGCTTCCACACACCGGCCAGCAGACAGCACTCGCCACCGAGTGCTCCATAAAGGCAGACATTTTAAGCGTAAGTCCACCTCTCCTTGAAACGCCATTTAGTTCCAGTGGAATTCAAGGCTGTGCTCTTGGGTCAAATATTCAGCCAACACTGAACAAGAAGCAACAGCCGAGGCTGGCCTTAAAAGCTAAATGCAGCACATACACCGACCCCGAAGACTACAGGTAGAGCCACAAACGCCTCGACACAACTGGAAACAGCGACCCGCTCCCCGACTGTCCCCCTGCGCCAGTGAAGGGCAACCTTTTGAGCTTGGGGTGTCAAACTTTGCCCAAAAACTGAGCATAACTCGGGTAGTGTGTCACTTTGAGGAAAAAACATTATTTCGCAAATGTTTCATCCTCAGGAGCAGCAAATGTTTCATCCTCGGCATGCGGCCGCCTCAGCGGCCACGTGTCATCAGAAATGGCTACACGTGTCAGTGCTGACCCGCGTGTCATAGGTTCGCCATCACTGACCTATGCAAGGCTGCAGAGCTGGTCCCGTTGGGATTTCCGAACGGTTCTTCTGGACTAAACCGGCCTGTATCTTTTGCTCAGTCTAGACTCTACATTACGACCTGCGCCGTCTGCCCAAAGCAAAACTCCCGGAAGGTAGCACGGGAGGGCTTTCGAGGCACAGGAGACACGGCGCGCGGCGTCCGGTAAGGAAGCTCCGAGAAGGGGCCGGCGGCAGGCACAGCCATTGTCAGCACTGCAGCTGGCACTGAGCGGGTTTGGGGATGTCAGGGACAAGCAGCCAAGAGGCTTACAGACTGGTGCCGAGGCAGCTGACGCGCCGTGTGCGCCACCACGTACATACATGCGGGCATGCAGAGCCTGTGAGAAAGAGGGGGTGCTGATCTAGAGGGGAGGAGCTGTCTCTTCGAAGAGGTGACTCTGGAGCCAGGTCTGGCGAGTATCCACCCAATGGGGGGGGGGGGGGGCATGGAGAGGAGCGGCACGGGGGCGGCGTCCCATGCAGGAAGGCGGCCTGAGCAGAGGCTCGGGTGTCGGGAAAGGCCGAGGCTCAGCCTCAGGCGCAGGGGGCGAGGCGCAGGGGAAGGCAGCCCTCGAGGGCCTGGCCGGCACGCAGCTGCTGGCTTGGACTCCACCTGCAGAGGGACCAGGAGCCACCGAGGAGCTCCGGGGGCAGTGAGGGGGTGGCCGGCAGGGGGCGATGGAGGAGGCAGAGGACAGGACAAGGGACTCCCGCCGCGTCAGGTGAGCCACAGGGCAGTGCGAGCAGCTGGCGCTCCACCTGCTCCAGGAAGCCTCCCCGGTCCCTGGTCGGGTCAGACCAGGTCAGCTCCCTCCCCGAGCATCTCTCTCCACAGCATCTTCAGTTATCAGTGTCTGTCTGTCTGTCTGCCTGGCCGGCCAGTGAGCTCCACCGTGGCAGGAACCGAGCCATACTGGTCTCCGAATGCTCACAGCCCAGCAGGGTATGATCAAGGCTCCTGGTGTGAGGGGCAATGGCCATAGGAACAAAGGGGCGGAGCCTCTTGATGGGGAAGGGGTGGGCCCCCGGGATTGTGGGGAAGGCGAGGAGAGAGGACAGAGTCGGGCCAGCGCTCCCCCCCGCTGCAGGCGGGACGGGCTGTCAGCCCACGGGTGTGGCTGAGGCGTCAGAGTGAACACACTTGACCCGGAGTGTCTGTGCACCCACAGCACGTGGCACGGGCTGATGCCCTGCCCTCACGAGCAGGTCTGACAGGGTGTCGCTCTGAGTAACTAGTTTCACGTGTCGTGAAATCACGGCCTCAGCGCTGGCGGCAGGAAGACAAGAACAACGCAGAGGGCTGCGTCGTGCCCGCACGGCCATCGTTCGGGGCCCTGCGCCACGTCCCCCCGCGTGTGAAATCACAGCACAACATGCTTCCTGTCTCCCCCCAGGCGTGTCTCAAAGGTGAACTTTGAACTATAAACGCATCTGGAAGGGACAGGACATGGGGGATGGACCCTGACGACCTCTTTCCTTCCCCACCCTCCCTTAAGGCACCTCCTCACCCCCCACGCAGGCACAGCCTTTCCCACCGAGTAACTGGCTGAGGGCAGATTGAAGACTTACCTCCCAATCGAAGCGATGTTACCAAAGGTGTAAAACACTGCAAAGAGGTACAGCCCCTTCCTCGGCACCCAGAGCAGAAGCGTGCCCTGGAAGACAAAGCGGGGTGCCTGCATCTCTGCCACAGCCTCGACCAGGGCCCCCCGAGAAACCTGCCACCCACCCCCACCGCCAGTCCCCTCCCGCTCCCCCCTCCTCCCGCTCCTCTTACCCATGCATTTCTGTGAAAAGCAACAGAGAAAAGGAGGTGGGTGGCCCAGAAGGACCAAGCTTAGGAGGGCAGGGGCAAAGGCAAGGGGGGGGGGGGGGGAGTCTCACCAGCAGAGAGCAGAGAATTCCTGCAACAAAACACGCAATGAAGCCTTTGATTCTGGTATTCCAGCTCAGTGAGGATGTCTCAGCCACCTGCCGTGTGAAAAACAGGTCACACACAGCCCCGAGACAAAGCACGCACGCAGTGTGGTTGGTGTGTGACTGCTTTCAGGGCGCGGGAGCACAGAACCCCACACGCTGTAGCCGAAGAGCCCTCCTGAGCGGCGGGACCAGCTCCTTCTCCACCCACGAGCCGCCTGTCCTGCGGCGGTGAGAGGCCGGGCACCCCCAGACGTGGGGCTCTGTCTCCAGCCCCAGCCACTTCCGACAGCCAGCAGGACGGCGGCCCGGGCAGGCGCAGGCCCCCACGGGGAAGGCACGTGCCCGGCCAGGCAGGCCCCAGGAGATGGGGAAAAGCAGGGACAGCACCCAGCGGCTGTCATCGTCTCCTGCGTCCATTCAAGCTCAGCAGTTGCTGCTCCGCCGGCACCTCTGAGACTCGGGGCTAAGGCCCCCCCTCAGGACGCTCGTTAAGTCCTTTGCTGCTGTCGGTGTTGTTGTCCAGGGCTGGCACCAGCCACGTCCCTCAAGTGGGAGGCAGAGCCTAGTTAATTAGTTACCTCGCTCCCCATCCTGACTCTCTGCCACCAAGATTAATCCCTCCCGAGAGCAAAGTCCAGAGCAGGCCACCGTTTCCAGAGCAACTCTGCCCAACAGGGAGCCGGGAGCAGCTGCCAGGGCTCCTCCCCGTGTCAAAGGCGTCGGCCAAGCGTCCGCCCAGAGATCGTCCCAGTCCGTCCGCCCGACAAGTGGCACGGCAGCTCCAGGCCAGGCACGGGCGCTGCCACGGAGACCGAAGGCCCCGCCCGCTCAGCCAGGGCGGCCGGGCCGGGTCTGTTCGCCCAGGACCCCGCGTGTGGCCCACAGTCTCCACCTGGCCGCGCGGTGGGAGCCGCTGACCACGCTCCCGCCGGCTCTGGAGGAAGGGAGGTGGTGGCAGAGGCTGCGGGGTCACCGGACTGGCGACTCCCTCGGCCTCGGGTGTTCCAGCCCAGGGCCTGTTCCCAACCTTGTCTCCAAATTCCTGTCCAACCGGAGCGGGAGGAGAGCCTGGGGCTGCCCCGGCGCGGCAGGCCTTGCTCCGGAACAGCGGCCTCCGCCCAGGACGCCGCGCTGAGGGCAGGTTCCACAGGGGTCCTGCCTCCCCGGTGTCCACACGCAGTGAAAGCAGGCGAATGACACCGCAATTCCACACACACACACACACACACACACACAGCACCTGCAAGAGCGGGTGGCAACACAGGACCCTGCTCGGGGCTGGTGACATGCGGTGGGAGAAGCAGGTTAGGACCAGGGACACGGCCACCGGGTGCAGGGACAGGAAAACCTCTCCTCCCAAGGAGTCCGGTGATGCCCTGCTGTCCGGGTGCACCCAGACAACCTGGCGAGACCCCCTCTGACTAACCTGTTCAACTCCCACCAAGAACAGAATAAAATCAAACACCACGACTCCTCCTACTCATGCAAGCACCGAAGAACTTACCTTGCCAACGTGGAAAAAAGCACCGGGCTGCGTGTGGGAGAGAAGTGTGGTACAGGGTTGGGCGGGATCGGTTACCGGAACACTGCACCAACGGGGATACTTTATTTTATTTTGTAATATTTTTATTGATTTCAGAGAAGAAGGGAGAAGGAGAGATAGAAACATCAATGATAAGAGAGAATCATTGATCGGCCGCCTCCTGCACACCCCTCCTCTGGGGATGGATCCCTGACTGAGAATCGAACCGTGGACTCCTGGTTCATAGGTCAACGCTCAACCACTGAGCCACGCCAGCCGGGCCAACAGGGATATTTTAAAAGATTCAAACTTTTCTTTTTTTTTTAAGAGAATAAACCATAAGGTTAAGTATCCAACTTGAATTGACCCTGGCATGGAGGATATGAAATGGTCTCAGCAGGCGGACGGCGAGAGGCCAGCCCCGGTAGAAATCAGAAGCACTGGCTCAGGAGGCAGCCTGCCTCCCACCTTCAGAAGGAAAGCGATATGTTGGTTCGACCAGTCTCTCAAGCTGAATTCCACCCACACGCCACCCTGCTCACCACGGCGGGCAGATAACTTTCCACCAGTTTCCACTCTGAGTGGTTGCAAGTTCTCGGTCAAGGGCAGGAGGAAGCTGCGGCCCACGGCTTCTAACTGGACTCGGAAAACGAAACACGTGTATGAAAATACACTCAGCTGGTGCAAAACGTCTCTCTGAACTCATGGTGGCTGGGAACTGGCTAACACTCTTTGGAGATCAGAGCCGCTAAAACAGCACCCGCACAGAATCTGGAGGCAATCCGTCCGTTCACACGGTCTGGCTGGCAGTTACGCACAAAGGTGCCTTTGACTCTGGGATGTGGACAGAAGAGCAGCTCTTGCCAGAAAGAAGAAAAACCAAGAACTGTTGGGGAAACAGGGCTGGTGAGGAGACGGTGAGGAAGGAATACGGCCTCGTTCCTGCGCTGTCCGGCCAGGTGGCACTCAGACCGTCCTTGTCCCTGGAACCCTTTGCAGGAACATAAAACCTAAACTTCTGAAAGCAGTCCACTGACACCACACACTGCCGGTCAGTTAGGAGGATGCGGCGTCAGCAAACCCACCGTGGGACCCCCTGTGCTTGGACATGGCCACGCGATGTGTAGAACCCTCGTTTCCTACCGGAGAACAGACCCGGTCATCCTTCTATGGTTTGCGTTAAAAGAAGAAGCTTTTAAAAGCACGTGCTGCCCTGGCCAGTGTGGCTCAGTTAGCGGAGCATGGACCCCGGCACCAAAAGGTCGCCTGTTGGATTCCTGGTCAAGGGCACAGGCCTGGGTTGCCAGCTCAATCCCCAGTAGGGGGTGTGCAAGAGGCAGCCCAACGATGTTTCTCTCTCTCCCTCTCCCTTCATCTCTCTTCAAAAACAATAAAAACGTATTTTTAAAAATTAAAAGTAAAAGCACTTGCTTCTGGTGACTTCTGACAGCTTATACGCTGACCTGGCAGAGACTGTAAGGCCACCTGTCCAACTGACCACAGCAGACAGACGTTAACCCACAGGAAACCCTGCAGCCTCGCCAGCCCTCAAGCCCTGGGAAATGGGAGGCCAATCGAGCCAGGACCGATGTTTTAAAGGAGACTCTCCCCTAACAGGAAAGAACAGAGCCAACGACAACTCTGAAGATGATTCGGCCGCTGAAATGCTTCCCAGGAGTTCGGACTCTGACGTGCACCGGAATCTACGCTCCAGAGGAGGGGACGGACAGCGGTGTTCGGGAACAAGAGAGCAGCGCCTACTCTTTCTTACACTACACTTAACGCATGCCTGAGCTTCCAACTCACTGCCCTTCCCCGTGTCCAACACGCACAGTCACCGTTTTAGGCCAGAACAAGCTCAGTATGTAGTTTTCAATCTGTACTGCAGCTCTCCCTCTGGGGGGGGGCGGGGGGGAGGCTGTCCACTGATTCATGACGATTTCTAAATACGTAACACTGGCATCACCCCACTGTCAACACGCCTTCCCCAGAGCCTTCGGGAAGAGAAAAGGTCGCCCTGCAGAAGCCCGCTGCTCACAAAGGCTGTTGACAGTCCACAGGGCATCGAGCTGGACACGCAGGACCTAAGTGTTCTGCCCTGTCCCGTCCGAGGTTTCAGGGAGAGTTCATCAGAGAAGCCAGAAATCCGGAACCAAGAACTCGGGAAATGACTCCTGAGCCTCCGCCAATTCATAAAGGCAGCAACTTGAAAGGAACCCAGGGGGCTGTTCTGAAATGCCAGGGGGGAGTTAAATCTGTTCCTCCAACACTGGCTTCCCACGGTGTTACTTCAGGGTGGAGTGTGCAGTTCTGAGATCTCACGGAGGGTGGAGGTACTGGCACCACACAAGACTCAGTAACACCAGCAGTGAAAGAAGCGTGGGAGAAAGCCATGGGAGACACTGATGAAAGTGAGAGGAAAAACAGGTTTGGCGTCGAAAGGAGATGGGGAAACTGAGGCCCTTGAAATACAGGCCAAAAAGTAAAGACATGATATTTTGTTATCCAGAAAGGAAAACAACAGAAGGAGAAAGCACCCAAGAGAGGAAATCAGCATTCTGGAGGCGCCAGCACCCAGGGCACTGGTGCCCGGCTCAGCCCTCCGGAGGGTCCGCAGGGCCCGCGTGCAGGCTGCGTGGGCAGAGACAAGCTGTGGTCCCGGCCCCAGGAGCCCACGGTTTCGCGGCGGAGGTTACACAACACGCGGATGTGCACAGGGCCGGGGAGCGTCACATCACACCCCTACGGAGCAGGAGGCCGGGGCCCCCGGTGCGGCCACCGCACCCGCCGCGCGGAGCAGGGGGAGCCCCCGCCCGGCCGGTGCTCGGCCCAGCCTGACCCTAAGGCCCCAGTCCGGTCTCCAGGGCCGGGCCGACCCACTCCTCTCGCAGACGGTTCTGGGTTCAGCTCCAGCGCCGCCCTCTGCGCGGGGGGATGGGGTGCAGGACCCAAGTAAACAGACGCGGACGGCCAGAGCCCAGCGCCCGGACCAGCCTTGGGGAGCGCGGAGTGGGGAGCAGGGGTCTGCGCGGAGCCCGGCCGGGACGGGAGAAGGGGAGGGCGGGGCAGAGCTGCTTTCCAGGACGTCCTGGAAGTCCTGCTCCTGCCCACCGCCCGCAGCCCGCGCCATTCCCCCACCACCACCCCCCCACTCCGGCGCCTGCGAGCCCGCGCCACGGCCGGGCGGGGGGCGCACTCACCTCGGCCAGGCCGCCCCGGTCCTCGGTGTCCTGCCCACTCAGCACCTTCTTCAGCTTGTCCATCCCGGGCCGCTCCGCGCAGCTGCCCCTCGGCCGCCGCCTGTTGCGCTGCTCGGTCCTCGGCTCTTCCGGGTGCGCGCCCCGCCCAGGTGCCCGCCCACCTGGCCGCCACCGGCGCAGGCGCCCGGCGAGCCCCCCGCCCCCCGCCCGCCTGCGCCCCGCCCGCTTTTACTGGCGGGTTTTGGTCGAGGGCTTCGGGGGGGTCCGGGAGAGTGGGAATTGAGGGCCACCGAGCCCGCCACGCGTCAGTCCACGTCCCCACCTTCCCGCGCCCTCCCCGCCTCGCAGGTTCAGCGAGCAGACGCCGAGTGCCCCGCGTGCGGGGCTGCGGGAACCCACAGGCGAGCCCGGCCCCTGCGCACGTTCCCAAGCCGGTGGGTTCGGACGTGGGACCACGCTGTGCTCTACCCACGTTCTGATTGCACCTGCAATCGGTTCAAAACCCCGTGGGACCACCTGGAAGAAGGTCCGTCTGGAACGAGCTTTGTGGAAACCTTGAAAGACGCTAATTCCAAGTGGAAATGCACCGAGTGTGATTTGGGCGAAGTCAGGTAGGACTTGGGTTTGAGGAAGGGATGTTCGTTTGTTGGTTCCTTTCACCGACTTCAAAGCGGAGCCCCGCGCTAATGAATGCATGTCGGAGAACCCCTAACTCAGGACCGGGGCTCACAGACTGCTCGCTGGGTAATGTCTGCAAAGCTAACTTCCAAGATGAAATCGCTTTAAAAAACAAATCCACAGACCGGTTCCCTGGAGCGTCCACTAGAGTCTCCCGCCGCCTCCCGGACACACGGAGACTGCCTGGACGGACATTATTACCAATGTCAACAAAAGGTGGCTGCCACCAACCAATGCCAGCAGGAGTCCTCGGTCTGAGGTGCCCTGAAGAGAACCGTTTCCCAGGTAGTTTGCTAACCCGGGAGACACAGACGCTGCCAGAAAGTCTAAGTGCACTCCTCTGACACCAAAGGGAGGCTGGCTTTTATAAAGTTCCCTCCCTCGTTACTAATTGGTCCATTGTGATGCAAATGAGGAACCCAGCTTTACAATTTGATTGGTCTAGATAGTAACTGTCCCAAATGGTTGGTTATAGAGCTGCTCGGATTGGTAAGTATGTAAATGAGGGCAGAGCTGCACAGTTCCGATTGGACAGGGCAGGTCTCCGCCCATTGGTTGAAAGCCGATTCCAGGAACTCCTTTATAAAGGTGGGTTCCCCTGGCAGGAGCTAGTGCAGGAGGCTCTCAGCCTGGTCTGGCTTTTCCCTGAGAAGCAGGCTGTGTGAGAGGCCTCTGTTGGCAATGGCTGCTAGACTCTGGTTATGAATTTGTGCCCAGTTAGCCACCAGGAGTGGTTCTTGGTGGATATGTTTCTTCTTGAGGTCTACACCAAGCACTTGGGCCTGTTGGAAATTACTTAAAAACAACCAGGCAGAGGGGGTTACACAGGACCCTATTCAAGTCAGTCAAAAGGTTGTAATTACACTCCTTATGTGACTTCATCTTTATGGATATTCAAACATGTCTTGCTTCTATAATTTTAGTTTACACCTCAGAACTTGAATAACAAATGCTTCTGCCTGGATGCCCTTTACCCCCCTTGTTCCTCTCAGGTAAATTCCTACACATCTTTCCAATGTGAGAACACAGTGGCAAGTCCACCCTCCGTGGAGTTAGGAAGACCAGGGTTTTATAACTCTAGCACCAACTCTTACTGCTAGTTGTGTGGCATTGAGCAAGTTACGTAACCTTTCTGATCCTCAATTGTCCCATCTGTAAAAGGGACAGAAATTGCCACCTCTGTAAGTTATTGTGGGAAGGAAATGTAACAGTGTATGGAGAGCCTAGGACATGGCAAGCATTCAGTTAGCATCTAATGGAAGCCAGTGTCACTCTGCTACCTTCTCTGAAGCCTTCCCTAAGCCGGCCCACACTGACATGGCAGGATGCAGCAGAATCTCACAGAACAATGTACCATTTCCCATTTGTTCCAAGTGTCTATTTTCTCATTTCTCTATATGTTTTGACTATTGCAGAGGTACTCACAGAATGATGCAGTATTTGCAGTTCATACAGAGGGTGAGGAATATTCTACAATATTAAACAATTCATATTACTCTTGATGTGTAAATATGTAGTACTAGGCATTAAATACATGAAACATGATACTGATTCTAAGATATTGAACATTAGAATCACAAATAGCTTTTTAATAAAAATATTTAATAAGATTGCATTACATTTTCAGAGTCAAGTAGAAAGTTTCAACTTAAAAAATAAATAACCCTGGCCACGTTACGGGTTCAATCCCGTTGGGTGCGAATGGAAGGCAACTGATCTGTTTCTCTCTCACATCGATGACTCTCTCTCCCTTCTTCTCTCTAATACCAATAAATAAATAAAGCATGTAATCAAACCCCTCAAAAAAATTCAACTTTATTCAAATACCTGAAATTTAATTTATAAACATTTGTGAATTAATTATAAATTAGATTTCTTCCCTTTAATTTTTGCAGATGATTTTGAATACTTTTAAATAACTGTTGAAAACATAAAAATTTCCATTTATTTTGAAATTGAATTTATATTTTTATATTTTAATTTTGTGATCATTGAATTTAGGTGTTTGAATATCATCTTTTTAAAATTGATTTTAGAGAGAGGGCGAGAGAGAAATATCGATGTGAGAAACATCGATCGGGTGCCTCCCACATGTGCCCTGACCAGGGATCAAACGCGCGCCTTGGGTGTGTGTCCTGACGGGGAATCAAACCCACCACCTTTGGGTTTATGGGACGACACTCCAACCGATTCAGACTGTCCAGGGCTGAATATCATCTTTGACATTTGGCCAATTTTCAGTCATATAAAAGCCATAACTACAAGCATTTGTCAATATAGGAGGGCCATACATAATTTAACAATTATTTAGCTTGATGTATAGCTACGAACTATGTATGGCTAATGGCCTTCCATTTGCACTTTCCCAGGCCCCACAATCATAGGGCAACCCTGCCTGTAAGTGGTTAGTCAAAGGCCTAACCGGATGCTAGATGGCTTCAACCTTGTAAGAACACAAGGATTTTGTTTTACAACAGGAGAGAAGCAAGCTGCTACCTGAGCGTCAGCTCGGGAGCCTCACGTCCGAGTAGCGATGACGTTACCTAAAGCAGCAGATGGCAAGCGTGCAGCCCAGTGTCTACAGCAAGGCCCTAATGCAGACTCAGCCTGAGCCCAAGGGAGAGGTGTCTGTGTCCAGGGGATTGGGTTGCCTGGGTCTTCCCCCAGGGACACCTGGTACAGTCTCCTTGCCCTTGAAGGTCTCTAGACCCTCTCCAAGGCAGCATCCCTGCCTCCACGGACTCAGCCTCACAGGCATCCATTTCTTTGAGCACCTATTACACACCGTGCACAATGCCTGGTGCTTGACACAAATGCAGAATTAACCATTATCCCTGCCTTCAAGGAACTTTAGAGACCAAGCTCCTGTCCTGCTGGAAAGAGGGAATACTTCGAGTTGATTGCAGGTCCCTGAAGAAAGAGGGAGTGAGGCAGAGTATTAGAATTTGCACGGAGCCCAATTTCACTAGTTCTATCACTATGCAAGTAGTTATGTAAAGTCTGAGGAATATCTTAGAACTTTCTCCCCCAACCCCTTTGTTCTCAGGGTTGCTGATTCATTCTTCTAATCCAGTGGTCGGCAAACTCCTTAGTCAACAGAGCCAAATATCAACAGTACAACGATCGAAATTTCTTTTGAGAGCCAAATTTTTTTAAACTTAAACTTCTTCTAACGCTACTTCTTCAAAATAGACTCTCCCAGGCCGTGGTATTTTGTGGAAGAGCCACACTCAAGGGGCCAAAGAGCCTCATGTGGCTCGCGAGCCGCAGTTTGCCGGCCACGGTTCTAATCAATCTCTTATTCACTCTAAGCACATGTATTGAGTACTACGTGCCAGTGAAGATACACGCAGTTCCTGCTCTCCGAGTGGACCACTTCCGCAGGTCATCACTAAGACTGGTGACCCTTGTCACTTAGTGCGAGGCTGTGGTGGCCCAGGGAGGGCTTCTCAGTTGACTCTGATGCCTCAGTCTAAGGCAGTCTGTGTGCCTGGGCCTTGGAGGGTGGCTCTCTCAACACTCCTGCCCCGTCCCCTGTGGCAGCCAAATTCTGCCTTAAATCTGCTGCTGTTCGTGTGTGTGAATTCCGTGCCCATCCCTCAGGGGTAGCACATCTCTGTTATCCCGGCAGGACCCTGGGGCCAGGGTTTTCTGCCCCTGCTCCAAGGTCAAGGGTATTTGCTTGGCCTCCTCTAGCAGTGACTGTGTCAGAGCATTTCTGACTTCTGCCCCAGAGGCTAAAGGGTTTTGCCTTTATTTTCCCCCCAGAAATCAAGGGTTTTTCCCTGGGTCTGAGGGTAATGTGATGTGTTGTTTCTCCCCGCCAGCAGCCTAAGACTTGAATCCTTCAAGGAAAGGGTCTGGGGGGAATCAGGCAGGGTTTCATACCTATGCCTCATACTTCCTGCCTGCCTGAGCCACTAACAGGGGTTCCCCCGACCCGCCCCAGCATCTGGTGAGTGCCTGGTGTAGACCGTTGAGAAGAACTGTGTGTCTCAAGTCCCTTATTTGAGACTCTCAGCTCTTCCAAACTGATGGGCTAGCCCAGTGGTCGGCAAACCGTGGCTTGCGAGCCACATGCAGCTCTTTGGCCCCTTGAGTGTGGCTCTTCCACAAAATACCACGTACGGGCGTGCATGTACAGTGTGATTGAAACTTCGTGGCCCACGCACAGAAGTCGGTTTTCGGCCTGGGCGAGTCTATTTTGAAGAAGTGGCGTTAGAACACTCAAGGGGCCAAAGAGCCGCATGTGGCTCGCGAACCGGTTTGCCGACCAGTGGGCTAGCCCATACTCAGCCTTTAAAAAACCTGTTAACATTTTAGCTTTTTTTTTCTTACCTGCTTGTGTAGTGGCCACCTGTCTCACGTTCTTCTTGAGACAAAGCAATTTGTCCCATCTTGTCAGAGGGCTCATCCCTCTTTGGGATTCCGTTTACTCTGCCATTTAACCTCAGCTCTGACACACCCAAAGAACGCTGGCATTCTGTCGCTTACACAGACTTTTCTCCTTGTTAAATTAGAAGTGACATTCTCCTGAGGCTTTCTATATTCTCTTCAGAAGCAGAACCTCTACTAACAGTGATTTGTTCTTCTCTTAAATCAGTGTTATTTCCATCATTGCACTTACTAAAATCTGTAATTATTTTTACTTTGTCTCTTCCATTAGACTTTAATCCCATGAAGACATAAACTCTATCTCTTACTGCAATCCCTTCTAGCACCATATGGGACACTCAAAACTCCCTGGGTGGAAAAAAACTACATGGAAGGAGGACCTATGAAATACTTTGAACAATAAAGATTAAAAAAAGAACTACATGGAAAGAGGCACACAACAGGTATTCACATTCCCAAGAACAGAAAACGTTAACCCAACACACAGTCAACACTGGCTAGTTGCAACATCCAGAGAGTACTGGGGTACAGAAGGGAGAGAGAAAGAACCCAAAAGCAAAACTGGGATTATATCGGATTTTCATTTATAATCTGTCTGGAGATTCTGGCCATAATGTTGGCCAATTTCAAAACAAAAAGCACAATCAAGAAAGGTATACCAAACCATTCTTTAATTAGCTTTAAGAAAAACTTAAGTAAATGAAATAGCAAAACAGATCAATAATTCCTTGTTTATTCTCCTCTTACAAAAAGACACTTGGGACAAATGAATGTAGAATGGTATATGTCTTATTTAGCAATGGGCAAATACAGGTTTTCTTGGTGTTCTTTGCAGGAATAAACTCATGAGTTTTCAGAAGTACATTTTCCTATGCACAACTCACCTTCTATAAACAAGGCCAGTTCTTTTAATTCCCTGCAATGTTTAAAATGAAGCAAAATAAGCAACCTAAGAATGACTCAAGGAGCAAGACGTCTGAATCAAGTTTTAAAAGATATATATGATACTGCCCAGAAATTTCGACCAGTGAATATTCTTAGAGGTTTTTCATTTCTTACTATTTGTATGAAAAAGAGGCTGTTCTGTTCAAATCTGCATGGCAAATAAAATAACACAGAAAGCTGAGTACAATATGTTTACTTTCCTGGCCTAAGAGAAAACATGAAATTCAGGCATATTTAATACACAGTGAACATGCCATGTGTTTTTGTAAAGTCAACAAAATCTTGATTTCCTATATGTCACAGGTGATGCAACAGATGGCAAACAAATACCAAAGCCATTTGAGACCAAAATTAGGTAATACAATTAGTGAAAACACAATACACACAGGAGTGCACCAGAGTTCGACCAATGAATGAATGTTCACTAAA
Organism: Eptesicus fuscus; assembly: GCF_027574615.1. Taxonomy (NCBI): domain Eukaryota; kingdom Metazoa; phylum Chordata; class Mammalia; order Chiroptera; family Vespertilionidae; genus Eptesicus; species Eptesicus fuscus. The sequence continues at coordinate 40,836,910 of NC_072494.1, forward strand.
ACTTATCATCAGGCTAATAATACCTGAAGAGCTTTGCTAATACTTTTATTTAAACATTCTTATTTAATGATTTATCCATCAAGTGGAAATATGTACAACAGTTATTTCAAACCAGGAGAAAAGGGGATGATGTTTTCTCCCTTGCCCTGTAAAAAAGTCATTTTAAAAACCCATTTTAGGTAAGTCCTTACTTGGTGCTGTATAACCACTTTCCACTTTCGGAAGATCATTGAGAAAGGCAGGAACGGATATACAGTATGTTTAAAAGGTCATCATCGAATAACCAAATGGACTTTAAATGTACTTTGGAGTACTTTCTGGACTGACTACCCAGGTCTTGTACTAATTACACTTTACTGGATTCCCTGTAATGTTAACAACATGAATCTTAAAACCGAAAAACTGGCTTTGATATTTAAAAATTAGCCGCCTCCTCCTCCTCCACAGCTACCTCTCAAATATTTTAAGCAGAAATTAATCTGGTTGGTAGGGGTTGATGTAATATGTGCTAACCACGATCCACATGGATTCTCTCCCATCGGCGGTTGCGTGGAAGATGGAAGTGAAAATGTCAGTACTAGCAGAAGCGCACAGGCAATAGCACCCGAAGATGGACAGACAGCTCTGCGTTCTGCTGTTAATGCCAACCAGGCTCTGTGTTTCCAGGGGCACAACAGCTCACACTCTCCAAAAGACCAGGTTACTTGGTTCTATGTCTGAAATGTTTTTAAACTTCAAGAGTCACTTTAAATTTAGAGCGGAAATGTATATTTCTTTAATTTTGGGGTGAAGATCATTAAAGTATGAGGTCAATTTCCTGGGAGGCAAGCCATGACTATGCAGCAGGGGGAAAAAACGCCACAAAGCCCAGGTGGAAGGCTGACAACATGCTGACAGCAGCCCGTGTCGCAGTGCTGCGATCCAGGGATTTAGAGCGACCGCCTCCCAGGGGAAGACAGTGTTCCCCAAAGGATACAGAGTATGCCCACTACTCATGAGACATGTACACATCCCTCCTGACGACATCCCACTGTGACAAGTTAGAAGTGCAAGTTAACGCCAGGAAACAAATCTGGACTATGAACCTGAAGCTAGACAGTATAAACAGTAGTTGAGTGGAATCTATCTGCAACAATCTTTTTTTCTTTTCCTTTAAAGTCTACAGAAAATCTGCACATAGACAAGGCAATTAATTCTCATAATAAAAAAACCCACATCCACGTAGCCACGGTCTCCATCAGATTCCACGGTGAGGATCTGGTGTGTCACATTCTATTCCACAGGCGCGTTTGCTTGTGAGTCTGAGGGGTTCTGATCAATTCTTTCTGGAAATATTAGCTTCTCACAGACTGTCTCCTTGATCGGTAAGTACTGTGACATTTCATTAGGTTCCGTGAAGAGGGAAGGCGGGACATGCTGGGAAACACATAAATTATATCAGCAACGATTCAGTTATTGCGCTGACGCTCTTCAGAAATGCTCGGATATAAAGCATGCCGGTTTTATTTTTTTATTTTTATTTTTTTTTAATATATTTTATTGATTTTTTTACAGAGAGGAAGAGAGAGGGATAGAGAGTTAGAAACATTGATGAGAGAGAAACAATCAGCTGCCTCCTGCACACCCCCTACTGGGGATTGCCCGCAACCAAGGTACATGCCCTTGACCGCAATCGAACCTGGGACCCTTGAGTATCCACTGAGCCAAACCGGTTTTGGCAGGTTTTAAAGGAAGTACATAAATGTAGGTAAGGAGCATCACCCAGTACCTGCTAATAACAGGCATCTTTGTTCCTGACTCTTCGACGCTGCTACTTACTGATAGCAGGAATCACAGGGATACGGTATTTACAACGCTGCCATCAATGTCCTAAGAATTCAATACCTCTTTTCTTTCTGCTGAAACCTTTTTATTCCTCTTTGAATTTAGGACCACTTGGCCCAGTCCCCTTTCTCTGTGGCTGCTGTACCGGGAGCCCAGTGTGCGCAGTAACTTCTCTAACCGTGTGCACTCTGTGCCCAGACAGAGGTACGCACAAAGGGTGAAAAAAGAATGTCAAGTCTGCAGGAAGGTATCACGTTTTAAGCAACTTATTGTAGAATTGTAAATCCCAAGGAAGGCCCTTACAAGTCCCAGGGGAGCAAAAATAGAGAGAAATTATGCCAAAAAGAACAAGTCATGGTGTGAAATTACCACACTTGAGGGGAAAGGGAGCCTGGGTAGGAAGACATCACAGGGTGGCATGTGGAAAGAACATCCAGGTGGTGCCAACCAGCCAGAGGTGTGACTCCAGGTAATTCCCACCTCTGGATCTCAGGTTTTCCAGAATGAAATGTGGAAATTAGATTGGATGATGGCTATAGTACCCAGCAACTCTAACTGTTCTTGTATTTGAGGTAAGCTCAGTTATATAGAGTAAGATCCACCCTATTGAGCCCTTTGGGTGAATGAATAGATTTAAGGATGCAGATCTGGGTGGTTGGGGGTGGGGGTAGAGAGGGGGGGAATATGTATCTGGAAAGAAAAAAATTCTACATTTGAAAACTTATTAAAATGCCATACCATTAAATTAGCAATTCTGCTCTCTCGTGACGTATATTCTCGTAACATGTAGGTCTTGTCGGCCTAGGTTTAAAAACAAAAAAGTTGCAACAAGTTTACTTATATTTATTTTATAAACCTTTCTATCAAACAAAGCTGCTTACATTTTAGTACAGGTTGTGATGGTGGCATGAACTCCAATGAGACTACCTTATTCTCCAGTGAAAGAACTGCTATTTAACTCTCACCAAGAATTCTGAATTGTTAATTCCAATCCCTATAAATCACAGTAACATCAGATACAAAAATACAAGCAGATTTAATAATTACCATGTAAGAGAAACACAAGCAAGGTTTTACCTTGAAAGTAAATATGTATATAAGTGAGATACGCAAGAGATTTTCCTGTCACAATATTATCATTACCTACATAACTGCAGCTACTTTTATGTTCCAGAAAGAAAAAAAAACAAACTTCTCCAGTCAGGGCACATACAAGAATCAACCAATGAATGCATAAATAAGTGGAACAACAAATCAAGATCTCTCTCTCTCTCTCTCCTTCTCTCAAACCAATCAATCAACAAAAAAGTTTTAAGTTTTTTAAAGTTAGGTTTTAAAACAGCAATTTATCATAATTTGTTTTTAGAGGTACTTTTCAATAAAAGAAAACCACAAGATTAAACACCGTAAGGTTTCAGTCTTTCATATCAATAAAGACAGATTAGTGTTCATGTAAAACAATCTAATAACAAAGTATGCTATATAATAAAAGCCTAATACGCAAATCGACCGAACAGCGGAACAACCAATCGCTATGATGCGCACTGACCACCAGGGGGCAGACGCTCAACACAGGAGCTGCTCCCAGCCCACAGTCCCCAGGCCAGCCAAGGCGGGTGCCAGTGGGGACCCCCCCCCCCGATCATCCTGCCAATCACTCCACAGATTGGGCCTGATCGCCAGCCAGGCCTAGGGACCCTACCCATACATGAATTTCGTGCACTGGATCTCTAATCTAATCTAATAATAGACAAATATGCAAATTGACCGCACCTTCGCTACACCTAAGCCACGCCCACCATCCAAGCCACGCCCACCAGCCAATCAGGACGAGTATGCAATTTACCCCAACAAAGATGGCGGTTAATTTGCATATCAAGACAGTGTCAAAAGAAGCCAAGAGCTGCAGAAGGGAGTAAAGCTTCGAAGAAGCAAGCAAGCCGGGAGGGGGGGGGAGAAGGGAGGAGTGAAGTCAGGGCCGGGGTGAAGGGAAAAGCAGGTGGGCTGGAGGAGAAGGCGGGGCGGGCGACAAGGGCGGAGCGGAGGCGGGGCCTGGGGCGAAGGGAAAAGCAGGCGGGCTGGAGGAGAAGGCGGGGCGGGCGACAAGGGCGGAGCGGAGGCGGGGCCTGGGGCGAACGGAAAAGCAGGCGGGCTGGAGGAGAAGGCGGGGCGGGTGACAAGGGCGGAGCGGAGGCGGGGCCTGGGGCGAATGGAAAAGCAGGCGGGCTGGAGGAGAAGGCGGGGCGGGCGACAAGGGCGGAGCGGAGGCGGGGTAGAGTGCAGCAGGAAATCCTATTGCAGGATTTTTCCTGCAACGGGAACGCTAGTCCTATATAAGAAAAGGCTAAAATGCAAATCGACCAAATGACAGAATGACTGGTCGCTATGACGCGCACTGACCACCAGGGGGCAGATGCTCAACACAGGAGCTGCCCCCTGGTGGTCAGTTCACTCCCACAGGGGGAGCACCGCTCAGCCAGAAGCTGGGCTCATGGCTGGCGAGCACAGCGGAGGTGGCAGGAGCCTCTCCCACCTCTGCGGCAGCACTAAGGATGTCCAACTGATGGCGTGGGCCTGCAGAGCGGGCACAGCCAGGCTGAGGGACACCCCCCCACCCTGAGTGCATGAATTTCATGCACCGGGCCTCAGGTATAAAGTATAAATCATCAGCATCACAGCTCATATAGATAACTATTCTTAACGTTTAGAAATCTCTACACAAAATCTTATGTAAGATTTTATGCACATCTTTCCAAAGCAGTTAAATATAACTCTCTGGCATTAATTTTAATGACTACTATTTTTCTACTATATGAATATAAAGTAAAAAATTTAATCAATGTCCATTCAATGGGAAGTGTCCTCCTTCCCTCCTGTTTGAATTACAAACAACATTGCCATATACATACTTGTGGATTCATATTTGTGGGTTATTGTATATTAAATCTTTTTTAGGGTAATTCCATAAAAACTCAATATTGTTGAGTTAAAACATAAGATTTTTAAATTTAGATTTATTTCACTCTTTCTGAAGGAAAAAAATACAGCCTATTTTTAGTATTTTGTTACCACTTTTAAAAAGAAAAAGGTCATCACAGCCACCGTATTATTTCAAGGGGAAAAAAACCTTCCCTAAGTGCAGGATTTGGGAAACGACCAATCCAATCCCATCCTATGGGGCTCAGATCCCAGCTCTGCCACCATTAGCTGTCCGATGTGGTTGATATTAAAGTCAGTCAGTCGTTCTTTACCTCGGCTGCGTCAGCTATGAGACAGAGATCATACAGCCCATGTTTCTTTGGGTTGTTAGGAGAGGTAACCATTACCCGACAGCCCTAACTGATACTGGCAGTCTCTTCTCTAATTCATCACCCAACAAATCTGAAGTTAAAAATTCATTCACAAGGGGGAGGCCATGACGAAGCTACTGGAAGAGTTTCCATGACTCAATTTAAGCCTCCCCCATCCTTTTAAAAATCACTTTATCATTATTGTTTATAAACTTTGTTTGTTAACAGTTCCTTGAGCTGGAGCACAAGCTTTCAAACTTTAGAAGAACTTTCCAATATTAGGACATGATATAAACCAGCAGTCACCAACCTTTCAGACCTCACGGACCACCAATGATCCACGGATCACCGGTTGGCAACTGCTAATGTAAACAATACATACTATAAACAAAGGTAATAGTTAAAGGACAGTTTTCTTAAACACAGATGAAGTACAAACACAATTTTTTAAGAAGCATCAGACCACAGTAGGGAGTGTCTTGTAGAACAAAGTTTCAGCTGCCAAAACTTTTGGAAAAGATGGAATGTTTCAGTAACCATGGTCAACAGTGAATATGAAGCATGCCATCCTATTAAATAAAGAGGTACAATGCAAATTGACCATCACTCCAACACACAAGATGGCCACCCCCATGTGGTCAAAGATGGCCGGCCCCATGTGGACACAAGATGGCCGGCAGGGGAGGGCAGTTGAGGGAGACCAGGCCTGCAGGGGAGGCCAGTTGGGGGCAACCAGGCCAACAGGGGAGAGCAGTTAGGGGCAACCAGGCCGGCAGGGGAGGGCAGTTAGGGGTGACTGGGCCTGCAGGGGAGGGCAGTTGGGGGGGACCAGGCCAGCAGGGGAAGGCAATTGGGGGCGACCAGGCCAGCAGGGGAGAGCAGGCCGGCAGGGGAGGGCAGTTAGGGGTGACTGGGCCTACAGGGGAGGGCAGTTGGGGGTGACCAGGCTGGCAAGGGAGGGCAGTTAGGGGTGACCAGGCCTGGACGGGAGGGCAGTTAGGGGCATTCGGGCCGGCAGGCAGGCAAACGGTTGGGAACCAGCAGTCCTGGATTGTGAGAGGAATGTTCGACTGCCCTTGAGGGGTCCCAGATTGGAGAGGGAGCAGGCTGGCCTGAGCGACACACACACCCTGTGCACAAATTTTGTGCAACGGGCCTCTAGTAGAATATAAAGCACTGTTCAATTTCAAATTCTCACACAGACATGAAACAACACAAACAGGCCCAATATCAGTTAGTACATTCATCAAATGAGATTAGATACCTCGTGGTAAAGTCTCGTGTCATTCATTCTGATAAGCACTCCATCAATTCTCAAGAAAAACCGCAATAGCAGAAAAAAGCTGGAAGGCATTACTCTCTGAAAGAAAAAAAGGGCATTAATATTTTAATGAAAATTAAATACTGTTACTGTGCTAAAAGAAAATGAATTTGTTAAAGCATGGGAGGAGGGCTGAATTAGCATTATATAGGAATCTCTGAACTAGAGGTTCTTTGTCCTAGCACCAACTAAGGCTCAAAAACTTGTGTATATTATTTAACATCCTGGTTTTAGCTTCGTACAATAGAAATATATTTTTTCTAAGTCAAAAGATATTTATCTTAAAAAGACAACACAGCTCGGGCCAGTGCTCTCAGTGGTTAGGACACCAGCCTGAGCACAGAAGTGTCTCAGGTTCAAGTCCTGGTCAAGGGCATATACCTGGCTTGCAGGTTGCATCCCTGGTCCCGATGTTTCTCTCTCACTCCTACCCAGCTTCCCTCCCTTCCACTCTCTAAAATCAATAGGGAAAAATATCCTCAGATGAGGATTAAAAAAAAAATTGGAAAAAAAAAAAGACAGCACATACCTAAATAATGAGAAAATTATAATGTTCACTTTTAAAAAATGGTAGTACAGCCCTAACCGGTTTGGCTCAGTGGATAGAGCATCGGCCTGTGGACTGAAGGGTCCCAGGCTCAATTCCAGTCAAGGGCATGTACCTTGGTTGCGGGCACGTCCCCAGTGGGGGGTATGCAGGAGGCAGCTGATTCATGTTTCTCTCTCATCGATATTTCTAACTCTCTATCCTTCTCCCTTCCTCTCTGTAAAAAAAAAAAATCAATAAAATATATTTTAAAAAATAAAAAATGGTAGTACTTATAGTAAATGGTGACACCAGTAATACCAAAATGAAAGAAGAACCTAGTTCTCTGTTGCTGCTTGTCTTTTATTCACTTTGTATAAAATAAAGACGCGAGACCTGAACTAGAATGGTCTAAGCAGCACAGCCGATTAGGTACTGTGTCCTACTACCAAAGCCAAGTTCATCAGGTCATTATTCACATCCCTGACATCTTCCATCTGTGGCACATCTATAAATGTCTGTTTCCCAAATACAACCGGAAAGCCAGAGTTAGTGGAGAGTGAAAAGGTGGATTCTGGTGGCAAGGGGAGAGGGGTGTGGATCCTCAGGTCTTCAAAAACAATATTTTTGACCATTTACTAAATAGATTCTTACTGCCTACCACGTGTCAAATTCTTACTACAGCAGGTATTAGATTTATATAGATGCAAAGATACAATCCCAGTGTTTAAGGAGTTTATCCAGGAGGAAAACAGACATATCCAATGTGGTGGCTGCTGTACAGAGGTATGCACAGGGTTCAAAAGCACTCAGAGGAGCCCAGAGGGGTGGCTCAGTAGTTGAGCATCAACCCATTAACCAGGAGGCCACAGTTCGATTCCCGGTCAAGGCATATCCCTGAGTTGCAGCTTGATCACCAGTGGGGGGTATGTAGGAGGCAGCCAATCCATGATTCTCTCTTATCAATGACTAGTGGCCCAGTGCACAAAATTTGTGCATGGGGGATGGGGGTGTCCCTCAGCCTGGCCTGCACCCTCTCCAATTTGGGACCCCTCGAAGGATGTCCTACTGCCTGTTTACAGAAATCGGGCCTAAACCAGCAGTCGGACATCCCTCTCGCAATCCGGGACTGCCGGCTCCAAACTGCTCACCTGCCTGCCTGATTGCCCCTAACCACTCTATCTGCCGGCCTGCTCACCCCCAACTACTCCCCCCCCCGCCCCCGCTGTCCTGATCACCTCCAACTGACCCCTACTGACATCCTGCTTGCCCCCAACAAGCCCCCCTGCTGGTCTGCTTACCCCCAAACAGCCCCGCCCCCCACCAGCCTGATCACTCACAACTGCTGTCCCATCCTGTCCTGATCACCCACAACTGCCCTCCCCTCCTGGCCTCTAACCACCTCTACCTCAGCACCGCCACCATGGCTTTGTCTAGAAGAACATCCGGAAGGTCTCCTGGAAGGTCTCCCAGTCTAATTAGTATAGATAGAGGCCTGGTGCACGGCTGGTTTGCCCTGAAGGGTGTCCCGGATCAGGGTGGGGGTTCCCTTGGGGGGTGGGGAGGCCTGGGCGAGGGGCCTGTGGTGGTTTGCACCCCACTGGGGGGGACATGGCCAGCCTGGGTGAGGGGCTGAGGGCTGTTTTCAGGCTGGCCACAGCCCCTTCATGGTGGGGGGGGGTCCCGCTGGGGTGCCTAGTCATCCTGGGTGAGGGGCTGAAGGCCATTTTCAGGCTGGCCACACCCCTTTCAGGGTGGAGGTCCCCACTGGGGTGCCTGACCAGCCTGGGTGAGGGGCTGATGGCTGTTTGCAGGCTGACCAAGCCCCCCAGCAGGGACCCTCACCCCATGGGGGTGTGACCAGCCTGGGTAAGGGGCTGAGGGCTGTTTTCAGGCTGACCACGCCCCATGTGACCCAGGCTCCCAGCCCTTCCTTTTTTTTTTCAGCACCTCCTTGAGCAGAGGCCAGGGCCACCTGGAAGCAGGTATCTGGGATTTATTTATCTTCTATAATTGAAACTTTGTAGCCTTGAGTGGAGGCCAGGGCTGGCCAGGGAGGGTGGGGAGCTTGGCTTCCTCCATCGCCGGGGGCAACCCAAGCCTCCTCCTCGCTCCAGCTCCATGGTCGCCATCATCTTTGTTGGGTTAATTTGCATACTCGCTCCTGACTGGCGTGGTGGAGGTACAGTCAATTTGCATGTTTCTCTTTTATTAGTGTAGATATTTCTATCTCCCTCTCCTTTCCTCTCTGAAATCAATAATATACATATACATATACATATATATATATATTATCTTTTTTTTTTTTTAGGTGCTCAGAGGAAGTACCTGAGTCCACTGACAAAAGTCAATAAGAGTGACAGAGTGACACCTGAGCTGCCATGGAAGGAGAGCTGGGCTGGGAGTTCTGGCTGGAGAGAAGATGGTGTGTATACAAGTACTGAGGCATGAAAAAGGAAGCTATATTCAGGGAACTGCCTGGAATTCCATATAAGCACAGGGCAACATTAACCAAGAATAAAGAATAACAAGATAACCCCATGATGATAGTGGCTTAACTGCCTAAGAGTCCCCAGCCACAGGCCAAGCTCTTTCCTGCCCTTGACCTTTCCACACCCTGTTCCCTGACCTGGAGTGTTCTCCTGGCCAGCACTCCCTGTCCTTCAGAGCTCAATGCAAAAGAGACTTCTACATAGGGGCCTTTCCTACACTGCATGTCATCGCAGATTTCCCTTGTTATTCCCTCTCACAGTGCTCATTACGAATGAACAGGTCTATAACTACATCCATTTATGTGTTCACTTGCTTAAAGCCTCTATTTGACTATAGGTTCCACGGTGGTGGGAATACTGGCTTGGTTCAGCACCAGGTCCCCACTGCCTAGAAAAGGAGCCAGCACACAGCAGGTGGCCATTAACTGTGGGCTGAACAAAAGAGGCCAGATGCTCGCTGCTGGAGAAAGGGCTGAGTCAGATGCACTGGGATGGGCTAAGCAGCAAGGGACCCAAAGGAAGACGCAGTAACACAGAGGCAGCACTGACTATGACAATATGCAACAAGTCGATCTGAAAACACATCATTACCCAGCAGAGTGCTAGTTAAAATGTATGGGAAAGAATGACTTACAATATTTCTTCCAATTCAAAATTAGTAAACCTGACACAACGGGGAAGCAAACTAAAGTACCATTTCTGCACAGCACAGTGGGGAGACCAGGAATTAGGGGCCTGTGTTCTAGTCCCAATCCTACCACAATCCACGTATAGTATTTTAAGACAGTGGCTCTCTCCTAAGAGCATCTGGAATGCTGTGGTGAGCAACAGTGATGAGCAACCAGCACCAACATTCAGAGACGGTCGCTGTTCTGTAGTGCACAGGACGACCTTATACAACGAAGTCCAACCCTGCATCTCACAGACTTCCACATCTCTCACCTGGCATCTGTCTAACCTTAGAACCTAATTCCATTTTACATATAAATAAAAAACCCACTCAATTATCCATAAAGGCAATGGCCTTGTAAATCAAGGAGAGATTATACTTCGTTTTGTTTGGAATTTTGTTATTTCACTACTTTGAAAAATGCATCAATGGAATGCCAACCTGTTATCTGAGTCACTGTCAGCATTTCTGTCAGCCTACATCTGTAACTGTCACACCCACAGTGACTCAATATGCACACATAAGCACCTGACAACTTCATCATGTCACTTAGTGGTCATATTATGCGCTTACCTAGTGAAATACATCTCATTTTACTCCAAGTCAATTTCTTTTTAATTTACAATTAAGACATTATGTTAATTTACTGAAAAGTAGTACCTTATCTATGAATTTCATTTCAGGGTAGTAAATGGAAGGAGGTACTTATAGTATTTGGTAAAAAAAAAAAAAAAAAGGAAAAAGAAAAAATGGAGTGATGGGTCTGATGAGATGGCAAACCAGTATCTTAGAGCAAGACACTGAACCACCCAGGTCTCCTCCTCCATCTTAAAAGCGGGGCGTGAGGAACGACCTCAGGCTCTCTCTGTAAAGTCCCCATGATGACATTTCTAACAAGGGCCCCTGCACCAGCACTGCGGAGTCCTCGGCGCCCTCCTCCATGAGACGTGTCCTCCCCCCAACTCTCGGGCACCACATCCCTGCATTCTCCAGACACCCCTACTTCTCAGCTAGTCTCTGCGCTTCCATACAAGGGAACGCCATTGGTCCACCCTCATCACCTCCGAGTACACTAAGTGAGAAGAAAAACGTCTCACAATGATGATTACTCTTCAGTTTGAGACTTACTATTTACTCTGGTACACACATGTTCCATTTATGCCCACACCCTCTCCAACACTTTCACCCACACAAACACGTGTGCTCCCCACATGCCTACCCACTTGCATACATCACAGACATATCCACCCACTTGGTTACAAGTGCCCAATCAGATATGCACATCATAATGAACATTCAACACCATCAGCTCTGTGAGTGGGTAGACAAATGGAAAGGTACATGACTGAATGAGTCAGCATGAACAAATCTAAGTGACAAAGATAAATTGGGGGAGAATGATAAGTGAACAGGGAGTGGGGTGCTCAGAAAACAGTGATGTAATGCTAGAATAACAGATATTGGTTCAAAGAAAACAGTGCTAATTAGTTACCCCAACTTAGATAAACTAGTCTTTTGGGAAGTCATTTATAAAATACAGAGGCTACACTAAATGATTCTGTAAAAATTCATCACAATTCCAAAATCCTAGGATTCTACAGAAATCTTGACTTTAAAACAAATTTACTGCTGCTTTTGATTTATTGTTTTCATTCTTAACTAGAAGCCTGATGCATGAATTCGTGCACGGGTGGGGTCTCTCGGCCTGGTCAGCAATCAAGGCCGATCGGAGCCGGCTGGCTTGGGGGAGTGATGGGGGACCACAGGAGGTTGGCTGGTGGTGGGAGGTTGGCTGTGGGAGCGCACTGACCACCAGGGGGCAGCTCCTGCATTGAGCATCTGTCCCCTGGTGGTCAGTGCGTGTCATAGCTACCAGCCGATCGTTCGGTCCTAACGGTCGCTTAGGCTTTTATATATATAGATTATTGTTTAAACCACAGTACTCACTATCATTGTGCTTTGAGAACAATGTTTGATGCTGGGGCCCATCTTTGATAGACCTTATGATAAGTGCTATAATGGAGGGGTTAAAAATAATGTATTTTTGGAGTATGGACAAGGGATATTTAACTCTGCTGTGGAGGACCTCATAGAGGAGCTGATATTTTAGCTAGGTGTTAAAGGATAGGGCATTTAATAAAAAGTTGTGGTTTTTCTGGAAAATGTTAAGAAACCCAATTACAACCTAGTAGTAAACAAATATGAGTAACTGTTGCAGCCTGTTTGTTTTCTTTTTATGCATGTTTCACCAACAGCATTGGTAATGGAAGCAGTCCATCCTCCAAAGGAACTGATACTTGTCATTCCTGTTTTCACTTGGATGCTAGAAACTGAAGTATAGTTTATGGGGCACTGAGTCCTGACACATGGTCACTTCCTTAAATAGTATCCACCTTGCTGTCTGCTCAGTCTCTCCACGTTGTTTTTAATTCAAAATGTGAAAATTAAGTCATAGTTTTCATTCAAATTACATAATAAGCAAACAAAGTACAAAGTGACCAGGCAGGTCTTTTAAAAAAATGCTTTGCTAAAGTCTTAACAATATATTAAGATTTTGTGAATTTTCTAACGGATATTAATTAGTAAGAAATACTCTAGAGCAGTGGTTCTCAATCTTTTTAATGCCGCAACCCTTTAATACAGTTCCTCATGTTGTGGTGACTCCCAACCATAAAATTATTTTCGTTGCTACTTCATAACTGTAATTTTGCTACTGTTATGAATCATAATGTAAATATCTGTGTTTTCCGATGGTCTTAGGCGACCCTGCTAGCGGTTCTCAACCTGTGGGTCATACAGGTTGAGAACCACTAGCAGGGTCGCCTAAGACCATCGGAAAACACAGATATTTACATTACGATTCATAACAGTAGCAAAATTACAGTTATGAAGTAGCAACGAAAATAATTTTATGGTTGGGAGTCACCACAACATGAGGAACTGTATTAAAGGGTCGCTGCATTAAAAAGGTTGAGAACCACTGCTCTAGACTCAAATGAAACTTTACATGATATCATATTAAGATGGTATAATTCAAAGTGAGTCTTATATTTCTGACCAATAGTAGAAACAGAAGAAATTTTAAACAAAAATCACAATACTCACAATTTTCACACTTAGGCTTGAAACTCCATGATCATGAAGTTCATCTTCAAACAGTAGAACTTCTTCAAAAAACTTAATCTGCTCTCTGGCTTTCAATTTCTCTGTATCTATATGATCTGTTGTAGGCACAACCTGAAAGAAAAATGTCCGAAGGAGCACATAAAAATCTTTCTGAGGAGCTGGAGACATAGGAAAGTAGCTAATGCTACTCCACAGCCTCCAGGAGGCTTTTCCCAAGTCAGCCCACAGTCATCACCATCATTACTGCATCGGTTAAAACAAGTTCCGGAAATTTCCTCACTCCTGGCAACCATGTGCCAGAGGGCGCCCCTCCCAACCCCCGCCAATTTACAGAGTTCTTCAATCAGGAGTGAGGAGAGAAGACATGAACCTATGAAGCATTATAAAGGTCAGACGAACCTTGCTCCCATGAGACTGCAAAGGAGGGATTTTTGTCTGTCCCCTGTGTATCCAGGGCTCCTAGGATTACTGCCCAGCACATAGTAAGAGCTCAAGAATGAATGAATGAATACATGGGTTCTCAAAAACTGTGTTTTTGTCTTGGAAGCAGCACAAAATAGTTAATGCTTGGAATACAGGAATGGCAGCAACTGAAGACAAGAATTAAGTTGCTGCCATGAACTTCCAGGCTCCCAAGATTCTAACAATCTCCTCAGAGACAAGGAGCCCCCACTCCTTACATTTCTGCCTAAACACCCACATATGATAAGGGGTCTCCAGTAACTATTATTTTTTAAAATATATTTTATTGATTTTTTTACAGGAAGGAAGGGAGAAAGATAGTTAGAAACATCAATCAGCTGCCTCCTGCACACTCCCTACTGGGTATGTGCCCGCAACCAAGGTACATGCCCTTGACCAAAATGGAACCTGGGACCCTTGAGTCCACAGGCCGACACTCTATCCACTGAGCCAAACCGGTTAGGGCTCCAGTAACTACTTTTAATGAAAATAGTTACAGTGAAATACATTTTGTTCTCTATGACAAAGTGTGATATTTAGAAACTGCAACCTAAGCCAAATTTCCCTCATTTCAGTCACACTGGAAGATTTCAAAATAAATAATAAGCAAACAAAGCAAATAAATAGGCAGATAAAGCTCCCAATATGAGACCTACCTATTCTGCCTTCCTTGTGTATTTATCATGACGTAATCTACCCTAAGCAGGGCTTACACAGATGCAATTTAACATTCACATAGAGCTTCAGATTCGGTTGGGAGCTTTCCCATCGATGACCTCGTATCAAAACTCTGCTGTGAGGCAGACATTTCTGTTTACCCTATTTACTGACGAGACTAAGACTCAGATAAATAGATTAAGTAACTCCCCTAAGATCATACCAGTTCACACATAGTACAGGCAGGACAGAAGTCCCATCTGCCCACATCTCTATTCAACTGTACAACTGGGAGCTGCTGCTAGCAGGTCTGTCTAAAGCAGCGGTTGCCAACTGGTGGTCCGCAGACTACTGGTGGTCCGTGAGGTCCGAAAGGTTGGCGACCGCTGGTCTAAAGTACATACCTGAACACCTCTTGACAGTGACAACATTAAGGCAGTAGTTCACGATCAAACCACGTGTAATTAAAATCTCTCCACTTTATTTCCTGCTGATAATCAATAAGCAAAATTCCCTCATGTTAGGATCTGAAGCGCCCACAACAGAAATAAACAGGTGAAAATAGTAGTAAAAAATAAGCCATTACTAGAAAGTTCTAATGCCAAGACCGTCCAAGATAATTGATGACTCATAAAAGCAAAAAATAACAGTTACCTTTAACTTGAGGGCTTCTCCAAGTAACGTTCCCTTATAGTCTGTTGTAAAGGTCCAATCGTATGGTTTAATGACTTCCTTGGAGTGCTCACCCTCCGTCCTCAAATACCAAAATGAGAAGGACCAGATTTAGTGATGCAGCATGCAGATCATCTGCATTCATTATCACACCAAACTACATTCCACACATAATGTAAAACATCCTACTACATACACTTGTCAGAATTCACTAACACAAGGCCTTTCTTTCTTCCTGCACACTTACTGCGGTGTCACTTGTCATGTGCTGTGTAGTCTTTCCAATTAGTCTCTACACTGCCTGAGGACCTTTGTTAAAGCCCATACTCCTTGTATCCTCCAAGGTACCTAGTACATAACAGGCACCAAGTAAATAATATCTGATTTGACTATCAAAGAAAATAAATTTTTCTTAATTTCAAAGGTCCTCAATTTTCAATGCAAATCACAGCGTTTTTCTTGAAAAACAGGAACATTCAAGTACACAGTGTACTCTTCACTAAAGAACACTAAACGCTCAAAAAAGAAACTCCGCAGAGCTCAGCTCCAATGTTACGCAATTAACTCAACAAGCATTTAAGAGGTGGGGTAACTAATCTCCATGTTATAGATGGGAAAGATTAATTTTAGAATAATCCAATTACCAAGTTTAATAATAATACTAGCCCCTCATTCTAATATCGTGACTGAGTATTTCTTTCAACTCTCCTCTCGGTTTTACCCATAACTGCGGGACTCTCACCTGCTCTCCTGCCACTCCTCCGCACAGGCTACTTTGAGCATTCCCTGGTAGTTGTTGACACATCTTAAAGCATCTGTAGCATTGAACTCAATCCCAAAGCCAGAGCCATGCTGGATTCTTAAAACGTTGTCTCCAAACATCATTTCGGGGAGGGATGGCATATGCAATTCATCAGCTAACCTACGCACAACCAGAAGTCAGGCAGGATTATTTTATACCACTGTTGACACTTTGGTTTCCTTTTCTTCCCTACATTACTGAGTGAGTTAATTAACATGATACATTTTGTACAATCTGTAAATGCTTCAATCATCTATTCTCTCTATGTTTATCTTTTTTTTTAACCTTCACCTGAGGGGAGATTTTATATATATTTTAGAGACAGGAAGGGGCGTAGAGAGAGAGAGAGAGAAACATCCACCAGTTGCCTCCCGTATGTGCCCGTCTGGGGAGAGAACCTAGGTATGTGCCCTGACTGGGAACTGAACCCGAAACCTTTGTGGTGCACAGCACAATGCTCCAACCGACTGAGCCACCCGGCCAGGGCTTCGGACTTGGCAATGGGCTAAGAAACAGATAGTAAACAGAGAAGTAATAATATATTCTCCGCTACTGGTAAGTGACATAAAAAATAAAGGAAGGCAATGGTGGGGGCCTATTTTAGGTAGGATGATCGGAGATTGCTTCTGAGATAGAATTTGAGCCTCAAAACTACCTTGTGAGCTGAGAAACGCCGAGTTTAGGTACCTAATGACAGATTACAGAGCCAGTAAGTAGTAATACCAGGCCTCCTCCATTATGCCAGCTGCTTTATAAATACTTGTGCCTTGCCCTGCCTCACCCAGCCAGCATGGCTCAGTGGTGGAGAGTCAACCTGTGAACCAGGAGGTCACAGTTCAATTCCTAGTCAGGGCACATGCCTGGGTTGCAGGCTCAATCCCCATCTCCAGTGTGGGACATGCAGGAGGCAGCCAATCAATGATTCTCATCATTGATGTTTCTATCTCTCTTTCCCTCTCCCTTCCTCTCTGAAATCAATAAAAATATATTTAAAATAAATAAATACTTGCCCCTCATTTAGCCAACCTCATTAGAAAAGAAAGTTTTATTTGACACACTATGAAGCCAGGATCACAAATTATTAATCCACAGATGTGTTTTGATTTGCCTGAACAATATTTGAAATAGTTGCCAACAATGATGTGCTCGCTTTGGCAGCACATATACTAAACTTGGAACAATACAGAGATTAGCATGGCCCCTGCACAAGGATGATATGCAAATTCGTGAAGCATTCCATATTTAAAAAAAAAACCACACACAGTGATTGAGAGATAGTTGTCAACAAAAATTGAGAGTCTTTTGAGGAATCTGGACTTCTGGTTTCTTTTTTTTTTTCCAAAAAAAAAAAAAAAAAAAAAAGGGGGGGGGGAAGACTGGCAGTACTGGGCCTGGCAATCCACATAGCACTGACAGGCTGAAGCTGAGTAGAGGCTGCCCCCTTAACGGGGCCCCGGGGGTGCACCAGTCCCCTTCACCCTTAAGACAGTTGAGTTTATAAAGGTTTGTAAGTGGAAGCTACTCACTTCTGAAAAAAGCAGCTATATACAGTATATAAATCACCATGCCCATGACCCATCACCTCAGTCAAAACCAGGACTTTCAATTTAGAGATGCAAGTTCGGCTTCTCAACCAAAGGCAATTATCTATGGGCTGGCAGGAGCCCTTCAATTTTAGCCTGAGAACTCTTGCTGAATTGAACCATGGCCAAGGAAGTATACTCTGACCTCTCTTTTCATAAGTCTGAATGACAGCCAAAGGAAGCACAGACCAAAAGAGGTGACAGGAAAGAGCAGCATGAGGTGGAGAGGGTGAAAAGGTTAAATAACAGCAAGAGAAGCAGAGAGCAGAAAGCAGAGATGGAGAAATCCTATATAATAAAAGCCTAATATGCAAATCGTCGAATGGCAGAACGACCGGTCACTATGATGCACAATGACCACCAGGGGGTAGATGCTCAATGCAGGAGGCAGCGCTAAGGAGCAGCGAGCCAGGCTCATGGCTGACGAGCGCAGTGGTGGTGCCAGGAACCTCTCCCACCTCCACCACAGGTGGGCTGTAAGGAGCGAGGGGTCCCAGACTGCGAGAGCCCTGGACTGCAAGAGGGATGTCTGACTGCTGGCTTAGGCCCGATCCCCCCGGGGGTTCTGGACTGTGAGAGGGTGCAGGCCGGGCTGAGGGACGCCCCCCCACCCCTCCCCAGTGCATGAATCTTGTACACTGGGCCTCTAGTAACAGTAATAAGAGTAGAGACTTGTATATAGTTATTGTTGGGGCCACAAGAACTGCTGCTCATTTTCTGAGATAATTCCTGTGTTTAATTTTCTCCTCACTTACTATTAAATTCCCATCACTTAAGGCAACTTGGGTCTCTGATCCTTTTAACCTGAAAGCAGAGGTTCCATGGAAGTGAATTTTCCAGTTACCCTATGTACCAAATTTATTTTATGGAAAATTTTCAAAATGTGTTATAGACTTTTCTGTGTTCTTAAACAGAAAACATAAAATATTATTTAACTTTTTCTTGATTATCAGAGATCATCACATTTAAGATTCTTGAAAGATACCATGCTCAAGTTCGATTGAGTGTGTACACCCCTAGTGGTCCTATGAAATATTCCAGTCACATACGTAAAAGAATCACTGTCACTAACTTACACTGTCTCAAATGTTCTAAATTCAGACTATCTTAACCACTGGCCAAACATAGTATCTTAACACCATTTCTTTTTTTCTTTTTCTTTTTTTAATTTATTTGTATTGATTTCAGAGAGGGAGGGAGAGAGAAATACCAATGATGAGAGAATCATTGATCAGCTGCCTCCTGCACGCCCCCTACTGGGGAATTGAGCCTGAAACTCAGGCATGTGCCCCAACCAGGAATCCAAATATGACCTCCAGGTCATAGGTCCACACTCAACCACTGAGCCACACATGCTGGGTTTAATGTCATTTCTAAGGCTAAGATTCACTCTTAACAAATAGGTATTACCATTAAGGAGGCAGGGAAGACAGGAAGCCTCTATGGGATTTAGATGTCTTAAATCATTAAAGAAAGCGTCGTTAATCCAATACTTCCCCTAATCCATTTACTTAGCACCCTAGAGGTTTTAACACCCTGGGTGATGCATCACAGGAAATTCAGAATGGGTGAAGGTCTAGCCTTTCTTTTGTCACAGGGAAGGACTAAGTAGTATACTCTGGCAGATCTATTTTAGAAATAACAAATAAAGAGACTGAAGACCTAGGATTTGAATGCCTTTAAAACTCACTATGCATCCAGCCCCTCTTAGAGAGTCTGGAAGTAAATTACATGTTAAACACCACTGCAAGCTGACTGCTTTATATATGCACAAGTTTACCTCTATGGTGCGATAGTAACAGAGAACGTGATAGGGAGAGGAAAACCCAGACAGTAAATCAATGTGCGGTGGGATGAAGGGAATTATTTTTCCCTTTCTTTTCTGCATTTTCCTTATTTTTCTTAGTGAATCTGCAAGAATATTACTTTATTTAATGTATTTATAACTAGGCAGCTAAACATTCTAAGACTCCCTCTCTCCTCCCCGCCACCCACCCCCCGCCACTTCCCTCTACCTCAATCTTCAAAGGCCAGTGCTCCCTAGGGTCCCATATCATGACCTTTTCCTTCTCTCCTAGAAGATGATTTTCACTCACTCCCAAGGCTCCAGGTTTCAATTACAAGGTGATGATTCCCAAACCGTGGCGGTTCTCCCAACAAATCAGCGCTCTCCCTCTCCCTGACCGACGCTCGGTCAAGATCCAGTGCAGGCACCGCCAGCGCTCACAGCCGGCACCCTCCCTGCTCTCCAGGAGCCCCCACCCCCGCCTCATCCCACCACCTGGATCAAGATTCGGTTCAGGCATCCCCGCTTCCCGGATGCCTCGTCCGCCCACAGGAGCTCACAAAACCTCTGAACCATTATCCACACCGGGTATCACCGTGTCTCTCCGAAGACCCTGCATCCCTCAAGGCAGAGGCTCTTTCTCACCTTCCGAATCTCCAGGGCCCTGCCCGGCGCAGCACCTGATGTGCCAAAAACCAAGCACGCACATCATCCCCGTTACCGACGCCAAGAAAACAGGTCCGAACCCCTCAGGAGGAGAGGTGCAAAGGTGACCGGGCAGAGACGGGGGGCAGGTGGAGGCCAGGGCGGGCAGAGATCCTCCGAAACAGCCAGGCGCCACTCAGACCGGGTCGAGTGACGGATTCACGCAGGCGAACCCAACCGAGGGACGGGAGGGGTGAAGCGAAGATTTACCGCGGCTGTCAGTCAGGGGCCCGGCCTCGGCCCGGCCTCCGCCCCAGGGAAGGGTGGGGGCTGCGCGGGGCCGCCCTGCTCTCGCCCAGCCCAGCCCTCGGCTCCCGACCCCCGCCCCGCGCCCCGCGCCCCTATCCGGGCCCGGAGCCTCACTTCTCCACATCCGCCGACTTCATGATGTGGGTCTTGGTGGCCGTCAGCTTCCAGGGCCCGAAGGAGAAGTCCCGGTGGCTGCTCTGGAAGCCGTGGATCATCATGGCCGCGGCGGGGCCGGCGCGGAGCAGGCAGGAGCGGCGGCAGCGGACACCGGTTTCCCCGCCTCTGCGGCCCGGCCCTCTCGGCTTCCGAGCCGTTACCATGCCCCGCCCCGCCCCGCCGCCCACCCCGACGCCCGCCCTTCTTTCCGCCCTCTTCTCCGCCCTGCGCTTTTTGCTTCCGGGAGCAGGCGCCAATGTTGCGTGACCCACGTCTACGTCACGACGCACCGGAAAAGGGGCGGAGGAGAACCAGGTGAGGGGCGGGGCTTCGGTCGAGAGGGGGCGTGGCCAGCGTCGTGCCGCCCCCGGAACTCCTTGGGTGACGTCATCGAGGGGCGTTTACTGAACGGGAGAACTAGGGCTTGGTCAGCGGTGGGAAGGCCAGACTGATGGACCCACTGGATCAAGGCAGGGCTTGGGAGGACCCCAGAGATGGTTGGCGGGAGGAAGCCCAGAGAGACGGGTGGACCCCTCGGGAGAACAGTAGGCAAGCAGAGACACTCCTGCTCCCACGGGGAAGATAAACATGAAGAGAGGGCAGGTGCTCTCCAGGCTTGAAGATCCAGCCACAGATCTGAGGACCCAGAGCAGGACTTGGGCAGCACCGCAGGAAGAGAGGAAGGCAGAACCCCAGCCGCAGAAAGTTGTTGGACAGGCAGGGGATGTGTCAAAGCATCAAGCAAAGGCTCAGTCATAGAGGCGCAGGCAAAGAGCTTAGACCCTGAGTTGGGAATGCACTTTCCTTTTTCTCATGCTTATGGTTAGATCAAGTTCCACCTCCACCCCCCGTTTAAAAAACCTTGGGGGTGCCCTGGCCGGGGAACTCAGTTGGTTAGACCTTTGTCCTGATACGCCAAGGTTGTGGGTTCGATGCCAGGTCAGGGCACATGCAAGAATCAACCAATGAATGCATAAATGAGTGGAACAACAAATTGTTGTTTCTCTCTCTCACACACCAATAAATACATTTTTAAAAAGAAAAGAAAATCCTTAGTGGACTTTCTATTTGTGGGAAACCACCTATTGTTCTCACTAGCAGAGAGGTGTGGACAAGGAGCCCGGAAAGATGGTAACCCTTGAGCCCTGGCAAAGGTCAGAGCTATGCACCCACTGTTTAGTCGAGACAATGGTAGCTGAAGCAACTTCCCCACCAGATAGTCATGTAAATCCTTACTGATAAGGTAGTCTGTCTGTTACTGGAAATTGCCTGCCTAAGGGCTATAGGTGTATCCTAAATTGAATAAAAGGATGGCAAGGCCTGAGCCCAAGCAGAGTCCTTCCTCTTGGGATGGGCTCCCGCCTGGCCCCCCAATTTCCAAATTATTATTTCTTGTCTGGTCTCTTTCATTTGCGTGCAGCCCCTTCTCCAGATCCCGAACCCTGAACCACGCGGGACGTGGGTCCTTCACCTGTTTCTTACAATCAAAGAGCTCTGTGGAAACAATGGGCTGCCTTCAACATCTCCTTGAGTTGCCCTATCCACAACCCTTCATCCCCCAAATATACACATAAAATATATAAGGGAGGCCACGTTCTGTGGGGGGGAGGGAGGAGACAGAATAAGAATTCATGCTGTGGGGAACTTAAAAGGGGGGAGGGGCATGCTAGAGATGAGAATATAAATATTTCAGCAGTGTAATAGGGTAGGGAGACAGGGTATAGAAGACCCATAGGATTTGAAGAGCCGAGAGAAGAGCAGAGTTGATTGCATCCAAATTTATTTTTAAAAAGGAAACATTGCCTACTCTCAACTTGTGGCATGACTTGGAGATAAAAGCAACCCATTAGTAAAGGAGAAATAAAAGCCAGCCATTGCAAGCTCTCAGAGATTTTCAGAGAAATATATTAGCTGACAAGTCCCTGAATAAATATACTTTTACAATATATAGTTTTATACACTTCCAAAACATATATTTTTACCCATTGGTATATTTTCTTAACAATATACACGGTGAAAAATCCTTCCAGAGCAGTTTATACCACTTTAACGCTTTTTTGTTGTTGTTGTTCAATCCTCACTCGAGGATATTTTTCCATTGAATTTTTAGAGAGAGTGGAAGGGAGAGGGAGAGAAAGAGAGAGAAAAACAACAATGTGAGAGAGAGCCCCGACGATTGAGCCTACAAGGGCCTGCAACTGAGGTACATGCCTTTGACTGGAATCAAACCTGGGACCCTTCAGGCCGTGGGCCAACACTCTATCCACTGAGCCAAACTGGCTAGAGTGAACTCTTTTTTATTTAATAATATAATCCCTAGTATGGCTATTCTAGTTTATTCAACCTTTCCTCTGTGGATGTGTGTTCACTTTGCTTATGTTTTTTTGCCACAACAGATAATGTGTCAATAAATATTCTTGTATATGTATAGTCTGTATTGGTGTTTTCCTTTCCATGGGATAGATTCCCGGGAGTAGGATTTCTGAGTCAAAGGACATAGATTTATTTTAACTTAATAGATATTGTCAGATTGTTTTTTCAAGTGGCTATATATATGCAGGATAGGGCAAAAGTAGGTTTAGAGTTGTTTGTATGGAAAGAATACAATAATTAATAAAAAATAATACAAGGACAAACTGTCTCTAGTACTCTCAACTGTAAACCTACTTTTGCCCCACCCTGTATGCACTTTTACCATGAAGAAAACCCACCTCCAGAAACATTAATTAGCAGGTGTTGGGAGGGACTTGGGAATCTGAATTTTTTCAAGGCTCTCCATGTAATTTGATAGAAAGCAAGATTTGTGAGTCACAGGTTGACCTTGCTGCAGGATTTACCAAGAGGGGGGAATAAGGGGCAGGGATCAGGAAAGCCATTTGATGGGACTCCCTTCTACAAATGGCCTCAAATGTAAACTTTCACATGATCACCAGGTAACATAAGTAACAGAGACACCCCAACAAGACTGAAAAAAGAAAATATTAATAATTCAACCATAAATGTATGTCTCAGTATCTGTCCATCCCATTGGTAATATTTATCATTTAATAAATTTTTGTTGCTATCACAGTTACATGGTAGAACACTGCCATCTGTGATGGAACATTTTAAATTCAGTTAAGTCTATAGCTTATGGATAGCATATGGCCATCATTCAAACAGTAATTGGAACAATTCTTTCAGCAATATTATTTTCCTGCAAAAATGTTCTTTTTATATCAATCAAAAATACTTAAATGTTCTAATTTTGGGGGTAGACAAATTATTGTATTGTGTTGGATAAAGTTATTAGAGGTACTTATTTGCTAAAAGCAACTATTGAATGTGCCATGTTTTATAATCCTAGGTTGGCATTTCTTCATTCTTGTCTTTCCTATTCTTCCCTCTCTCCTTCCTAATCTTTCCCAATCCTCTTTCCTTCCCAATCTCCTTCTCCCTCTCTCTTCCTTCATCCCTCTTCCCTCTCTCCCTCTCCCCCATCTCCCCTTCCTCTTCCCCCCTTTCTTTTGCACCTGATCCACCTCCCAGGCCCATCAAGTCATCCGCTGGGACTGTTGCAGCTCCAACATTGGCCACTAGGGGCCCTCTACTACCCTAGCCTGAGAGGAGAGAAAAAAGTCTTTTATCCAACTTTCTTAACAGAAATACCATTCATTCTCATGGGTATTTTCAAAAGAATATCCCCAAGTAAACCAAGGGAAAATGAGAAGAAATAAAGAAAAGATGCGCCCAACAGCAAACAGTCGTTTCCAAGGTGAAGAGGAGTAAACCCTCCCAGCTTCTCCCTGAGAAAACTTCAGGGGAGCCAGCACCCCTGTCAACAGCTCAGCTCCCAGCCTGCTAACACATCCCCCGCCGCTCCAGCCCTGGGGGAGTCTCCACAGGTCACGGCCCTGGCTCCTTCCCTTAGCGCTGCCCATCCCTTCATTTGAGCCTTTGGGAAGCGGATTTGATTCCTGCCAGGATCCAAAGTGTCACATGCCCCTTTGTGACACACTGCAAACAGCTTTTCTCTGTTTGTTTGTTTGTTTTGGATTTTGCTCTGGGTGATTTTTCATGAAATTATTTTTTAAAACTGTGTACTCAAATCTATCTTTTCTAGTATTGTTACTTCTGGATGTGGTTTCTAGTTAGGAAAAAATTTTCCCACCTTCAGATATAAAGGAATTTAACCTTTTTTTCTTCTAGAATTTATGTGGGTTTCCTTTTGACATTTAGATCTCTGACACATTTGGGATTTGTCTTTTACACAAATTCTTTTTTTTAAATATTTTATTGATTTTTTACAGAGAGGAAGGGAGAGAGATAGTTAGAAACATCGATGAGAGAGAAACAACGATCAGCTGCCTCCTGCACACCCGCCACTGGGATATAACCGCAACCAAGGTACATGCCCTTGACTGGAATCGAACCTGGGACCCTTCAGTCCTCAGGCTGACGCTCTATCCACTGAACCAAACCGGTTTCGGCCTTTTACACAAATTCTTAAATCACCTCCTGGGTACAACTTTTATTGATTTGGAATACGCCATTTTCTGGGCAGAGTCATAATAATGATGAAATGATCATAATCACTTATTAGGACAGTACAGTTTAAGACAGATTCTACTAATAGCAATAATACTAAAATCAATAATAATAGCTAACTTTAACGAGAGCTTGCTAAATTCTAGGCATGTGTCAAGCATTATGTCATTTAATCCTCATAATTAATGTTAAAAACAAAATTCAACTGAGTAAGTTTGAAGATCTCATTGGCTTTATTAAGTGACTCGTGAACCAGGGTTTGTACACATGGACGATTTTTATAGGAAGAAGAGCGGGCAAGGGAGCTATTCACAAAGAAAACACAGGTTATGTGGGGACGAGGACGAGGACATCTTTTCTTTGGGGAGAAGAGAACAGGAGGGATTTTATCATTCGATTGCCTCTTCTTTCTATGGGGGATGGAGAGGCCCATGTAACAGATTGTCTTGCTGGTGGTTGGCCAGAGAGAATCCAGACTGGTTGATTAAGACTGTGTTTCTGAGAGAATGAGACAGAGTCCCCTAACTTGGTAAATCTGACACCATGAGTGCCACTGATCACAGTGATGAGATTTTCCAAAAGGATGAACAATTCTTTTTTTGTTTTGTTTTGTTTTGTTTTTTTTGTTAATCCTCACCCGAGAATATTCACTGAATTTTGGGGAGAGTGGAAGAGAGAGGGAAAGACAGAGAAACATCGATGTGAGAGAAACACATAGATTGGTTGCCTCCTGCACGAGCCCTGACCTGGGCCCAGGCCGGGGAGGAGCTTGCAACCAAGGTACTTGCCCTTGACCGGAATCAAACCCGGGACCCTTTGGTCCACAGACCGACACTCTATCCACTGAGCCAAACCGGCGAGGGCAAAAAATGATGAACAACTCTTGATGAGCTTTGAACAAATCAAAGCACATGTTTTCCTCAGTTTACACAGGAATGGTATTCCTGCCGAAACTGGTTTGGCTCAGTGGATAGAGCGTCGGCCTTCGGACTCAAGGGTCCCAGGTTCGATTCCAGTCGGGGGCATGTACCTTGGTTGCGGGCACATCCCCAGTAGGGGGTGTGCAGGAGGCAGCTGATCGATGTTTCTAACTTTCTATCCCTCTCTCTTCCTCTCTGTGAAAAATCAATAAAATATACTTTAAAAAAAATAGGAATGGTATTCCTGGACAAACTGGTGTGTAACAAGACCATGCCAAAGAATTTCAGTTTTGGGGGATCCTTCAAAAGTCATGTGTGTTAATAATAATATGGATGACTTTCCTAACTCGACACCATGCCCAGAAGTAATAATAACAGCAGAGTGGAATTGCTTTTAGTCTTGGACTGTCCCCTGCACTGCACAATGTCTGGTATCCGTGTCCCTACCCACTAAATGCCAGGAGTGTCCTCTAATCATTATGACAACCCCAAAGCACCCCCAGGCTCCCAGAATGTCATATTCAGAAACACTGAATTACATGCTTTCTGTTCCAAATTAACAGAAATAAACCCATATGCGCTTAATAGATAAATATTTATTGGCTTTCGTAACTGATTAGTCCAGGGGTACAACTTCAGGGAAGGTTTCATCCAGGGCCACACAGTTTAGCCAGCATCTAATTTTTCCTATTTCTCACCTCCCTCCCCTTTTTCTGTACTCTGCTTCCTAAATTTTGGTTCCACCCAGTATTCTCGGCAGAATGTCCTCAAGGCTTCGTCTGACCAGTCTCCATCTCTGAATTGACCACAGGGCTGAAAAAGATGGGAAATGCCGACAATCAGAGCCCACCCCTGGAACTGGGGGGACGTCACTGCTATGCAAGCCCCATAGCTGACCCCCAGAGGGAAGCAATGTTTTTCCCAAAGGAAATTATGGATGCTGAGCAGACAGCAGCTATCCCCAATTTCTGCAGACAGGGTCTCTGGGAATGGGTCCTGAAACTCAACATTTTAACAAACTTCCCAAGCGTTTCTTTTCATTGTAAAACAGCTTTTGTGGAGACATAATTTAAAACCCCACAAGGGTTCTAATTTTTCCACACCTTCCACGGTACTTGTCATTGCCCTCTTTATTATGGCCATCAATGAGGGTGTGAAGTGAAATTGTTTTTGTTTTACTGATTGATTGATTATTAGAGAGAGAGGAAGGGAGAGAGGAAAGCAGTGAATTGTTGTTCCACTTATTTATGCATTCATTGGTTGCTTCTTGCATGTGCCCTGACCAGGGATCGAACCTGCAAACTTGGTGTATCAGGACGATGCTCTCACCAACGCAGCTACCAGGTCAGGGCTAAAAGTGTTGTTTTGACATGCATTTCTCTAATGACCGGTGATGTCCAGCAGTTTGTTCTGTGCTTAATGGCCATTGGTACATCTTCTTGGGAGAAACGTCTGCTCAGAGCCTTTGCCCATTTTAAAGTGGGTTGTTTATCTTTTTATTATTGAGTTGTAGGAGTTCTTTATATATTCTGGATGCAAGTCCCTTATCAGATATGTGAATTGCAAATATTTTATCCCATTTTGTGAGCTGTTTTTTCATTTTCTTCATGGTCTCCTTGGAAGCATTAAAGCTTTTAATTTTAATAAAAATTCAAGATATCCAACTTCTCTTTAATTACTTGTGCCTTTGGTGTTGTATCTAAGAAAGTCCAAGAGATACTCATATATCCAAAAGTTTGAGAACCAGAGGTCTTTGAAGACATGCTTTTATTTCCATTTTTTCTTTAATTTATTTAAAATGTTTTATTGGTTTAGGCCCTGATTTTGCTTTGACTAGTTTTATGTGGATTGTGGGATTAAAAAGATATTTTATACCAAAGATGTCTCATCATATGTCGATTCCTCGTGAGCATTTAGGGTTCACTTGGGCAAAACCTCTCATTATTTTAGTTCAGAAATCTTTTTTTTTTTTGGGGGGGGGGGGCGGGGGCGTTACTCCGAAGGGGAATGGCTTATGAAATTGATCTGGGAAAGGAGAATTATTTTAAATCTTTCCCTAACTTTTTTGGAAAAAAAAAAAATTCTTGCTCAAATCAATGTTGTTTTTCACACAACTGTCACCTGTACAGCGATATATAGTGAAATCATTACTTACATAATTTTTGTTTTCTCTGCATTTGACTGAATATTGTTCATGGCTCAGTATTAGCTCTAGAGGAAATAAAAACCAATCTTAAGAGCAACTGAAAAGATGCACTTGTTGGCAGCAATTTCTATCCTAGAATGTACAGCAAGTTCTGAGCTCTTGAGCGATGGGAAGAAAAACCTTTGTGATAAATAATATATTTGATAATGAGCAGCAGGAGAAACAAATGTTTTCATCTGAAGAGTTCACAATGGAGTCAAGTATGGGATGGGCAGTTTTTGCATCATGGGTGGATATGGAGTCCAGAGAGCCATATTGTGTCACAGAAAACCGGAGAAGAACCAAGCAATACTTAAGAGATGGAGTTACACTTATTATGCGCGGGTCCAGAGGAAAATGTCTCTCAAATTCTGGGTCTCCACATGGAGGAACTTTTTCTATTTATATGTTTTTACCTTCTTTGTCTCCCAAATATGGGGTGTTTCCGGCCCCTTTTGCAAGTTCTTAAAGAGCCCCTACGTGCTGGGGCCTTGAGACCTCTACCAGAGGCCTGGCCTGGCGCCAGCACTGATAACTTCATCCAGGGAAGGTTTAATGGCCTCTCTGAAGTGGGAGTAGTCTTATTTTCCTTATTATTTAAGCAAACAAGCATTTACAGAAGCCAAATAGCAGGGTTAAAAGTTCAAACAGCAGTTTTTATATAAAATAGATGCTTCAATTGTAGATTTTCATTCTCGCCATGTTAGCTTATGGCATATATTTTCAGACCTTTCTCTAATTCCAATTTTCAAAGGGGCTCAGCTCTCAGGTTCTATGGCACTAGGGGATTTACTTACATTATCTCTAT
This sequence comes from Eptesicus fuscus, assembly GCF_027574615.1. Lineage (NCBI taxonomy): Eukaryota > Metazoa > Chordata > Mammalia > Chiroptera > Vespertilionidae > Eptesicus > Eptesicus fuscus. The sequence continues at coordinate 40,865,671 of NC_072494.1, forward strand.
TCATCTTTTAAAGTCTACAGATAGGCAGGCAGGAGTGTGCCTAGATTGTGTCTGACAAAGCGAGGTTCAGAAAGGTTCAATAACTTCCCCCAAGGTCCCAAGTCGTTGCCAGTGTCGGAATCAGTGCAAATTAAAAAATCATAATAACTAGGGATTTCAGAATAAAAGTACAAACTACTCTGGGGAGCAGACTGCTGGGATCCTTCAGCACCTGGCTCGCTGGTGACCTGGCCTCGGAGGAGCTTCGGCTCGGTTTCTGACCAAATGAAGCAGCTGTCCCACAGGAATGTTAAGCCACCCAGTCACTCTCTCTCCCCATTACACCAGGTGTCCCTGGAGACAAGCGGGGTGCTTGGCAGGTGCTCCATAGTCAATTATCGTTCTAAACGCCGCCTCAGTGGTCTAATAATAACAAGAAAGCAGTTCCCACAGTGCCAGTCTGTAGACAAGGGAATAATCAATGCATTTATCAAAGGTGGATTTCTGGGGAATTTGAATCCTGCTCCAGGGAAAGCATTCATTTTCCCTGGCGTTTGAACTTAACTTCCCACCCGATTCCTTGCTGCCCTGTTGCTCTCTTCTTCCCTCCCCGCCTCCCTCCCTTTTTAAAGCAGTTTTACTTCGCTCGCACTTCTCGTCCTCTGGGTAAGTTGGCTGCAGAGAAAACGCAGGAGGGGACAGAAACCCTCTAAGGAGGCTCCGTTCTGTCCTGCGACCTGGCAGCGCAGTCTGCGTGCATCGCGCTTTTGGCTCAGAGAGACGGGGGAGCAGGCTGGTGAACACCCACCCCGTCACCCCCAAGGGTTGAGGGTCCCCTCCGGCAGGCTTCGCGGTGGCTGCTGTGATACTCCCGGGCCGGGACGTGCCTGGCACCAGGCAGACACTCACACTGGGGCCGGATGAATGAAAGGTGAGCAGGGAGGATGCCCGGAGTCCAGGCGAGACTGGAGGAGGCGGTGGGGCTGCGCGGAGCCTCCCGGAAGAACCCGAAAGTCTGGGTGTGATGCCGAGAGGAACGGAGAGGGGACGTCCCAGAAGTGGAAGTGGGACGGAGGGACGGGCCCGGGAAGGCCGGGGCCTCAGGGGTTTGCGGGCGCCAAGGGGGGCGAGCCGAGAGGTAAGGGCGAGACAAAGAGCCGCTGCCGAGGCCGGTCTGGGGAAGGAATGGAAAAGGGGCGGCGGGGGGAGGGCGGACGCGCAGGAAGGGGCGTGAGGACCTGGAGGGGCAGCGCCAGGGGGAGGGCGCGGGGGGCGGAGGCGCGGGCGGCGCGAAGTTCCCGGCCTGCGCCCTGCGGGTCCGCGTGCCGGCGGCCGGGCGGGAGGAGCGAGCGGGATCGGGGCTGAAACCCGAAACCTCCGGCCCCGCGCGGCCGGGAGGAAGGAAGCGGTGGCGGCCAGGCGGGCGGTGGCCGGTCGGGCCCTGCGCTGCCGCGGCGGCGACCCCTCGGTGAGCAGGCGGGGCGCGGAGCCGGGCGCGGGCGGGATGGAGCGCGGCCGAGGTGGGGGTGCAGGGCGAGGGCGGGGCCTGGGCCGGGGGTCTCCGCGCCCCTCCCCACGCCTCCCCGCCCCTCGGAGGTAGGACTGTCCCCTTGGCCGCACCCGCCTGGCTTTGGGAGCCCGAGTTCTTTGTGGAAGATCCGGGGGGCGCGCCCCTCCCGGCAGCCAGGGCTTCCCAGTGGCCCTGCTCGCAGCCTCGCTCCGCATCTCCGGCGCCGCTGAAGCCGCTGCCAGGACCCGGGCGAGAGAGGACGGCGGTGCGTGCCCCGGACCGGCTAATTGGGGTCGTGCGCCCCCAGGCCGAGGGGCTCAGGCCCAGCTCGGGGACAGGTGTGCGGGGCAGAGCGGCCTCGCCCCTGCGCTGGAACCCGTGAGGACCAGGTGAGCAGCATCCTCCCGCGGGGTTCGGGGCGCTGTCTCACCGCGCCGGGCGGGGGGCGCGCCCAGAAGGCTCCGGGCTACCCTGGCGCCGCGGGGTGGCGCCTCTGCCCCTCAGATCTGCGCGAGGGCGATCCGGCTAGCTTTGGGGGGACTTGGCCAGCCCGCTGCTCCTCCTGGGTCCGAGCTTAACCCCGTGCCACCTTTGACCAAGGCCTGCGGGGCGAGAAAGCCTGCGGGGGGAGCGGGCCGCCGTCTGGGAGTGCTGCTCAGACCTGCGCTCCAGCCCCGCAGCCGGGCGCGGGCACCGCTTCGGGCACAGCTCGGAGGCTCTGTCTGTGCCGGGCTCTGCCTTCGGTCAGTGTTTGCGAAGTGCTTTCAGGATCAGGTCATTTGACGGGAGGTGGTGTGGTTTTGGAGGGAAAGGACCTCAATTCCTGGGTGAGCTCAGTGGGGATAAGGGTAAGTTACGTGGGCCGGGGTGTCCTGGGCCCGGGTGTCCTGGGCCGGGGTGTCCTCGGTCGGCGGTGTCCTCGGCCGGCGGTGTCCTGGGCCAGTGGGTGTCCTGGGCCGGTGGTGTCCTCGTCTGGAGGCCGGGAGAACCGGCCGCACAGAGCCTCCTCCCATCCAGCCGGTCTCCTCCCCTGTGACCTCGACCTGGACGGTCCTCGGGAGAGCTTAGAATCTCCTCCCCGCAGCCCCCAGTGAGACAGGTGGGGAGAGGCCAGAAGCAGAAGGAGGGGGTGGGAGGGACCCAGGTCACACCGTCCAGACTCTTCATCCAACTCTCTTTACCTGGGATCCCCGCCGCCGCTTTGGGCACTTCCTCCAGAGCACCCGTCTCTGTCCAGGGCCACACCCGTCTTATTTTCTACTTGGAAGACGCTTACCAGTACTTTCATACACTCTTTGTTCCTTCACCTGACAGCCCTGTGAAGCGGAGTAGCCCCGTTTACAGGCGAGTTCACTGAGACCGGGGAGATGAAGTTCTCTGTCCAGCAAACTGGGAGCCAACATGGAAGTCAGGTCTTCTGACGCGGCTCCATCACAACTGGGGCCCTGGACTCAGGACCCGTCCCTGTCCTGCTCCACCACCCGGCAGGGAGATTAGGCCCCTCATATAGAGGCCTGCTGAGCGCTTTAGAAACGAAGTCCAAGGCCTCAGGTCCTCACATCCTCCCCTTTTGTGGCAACCCCGTGCAGTGGGAGTCGGAGAGGCGAAGGAGGGCGTGTGGTCAGAGGGGCTGGGGAAGGCAGAACTGGGCTGAACTGAAACTGGCCTAAATGTCAGCCAAAGGAGGTTTGGTTCTGTGTAGTGTGAACTCAGTGCTGGCTGGGGCTGGGCAGGAGGCTGCCTGCGGGAGGAGACCAGGCAGGAGGGCTGTGTGTGTGTGTGTGTGTGTGTGTGTGTGTGTGTGGTGTTGTGGGGGGGTATGCCTTCCCGTAAAGGGACAGGTGCATCAAGGCTCCAGCACAGTGTTGCCTGCCCTCAGGGGGAGCTGTGCATTTTAAAATATATTTTTATTGACTTCAGAGAGGAAGGGAGAGGGAGAGAGAAAGAGAAACATCAATGATGAGCGAGAATCATTTACCAGCTGCCTCCTGCACGCCCCCCACTGGGGATCGAGCCTGCAACCTGGGCAGGTGCCCTTGACCAGAATCGAACCCGGGACCCTTCAGATAGAGCAGGCTGATGCTCTATCCAATGAGCCAAACCAGCTAGGGCGGGAGCTGTACATATTTTTATGGGGGGAAAAACTCCACGTTTTTTAAAGTTGGCAACTAATTGAAAACACTTTCCACATAAGGTGCAGACTTGCACCCTCTGCATCGGCCCTTAGGAGGCACTTGCTGTCCTGGGAGACACAATCAGACATACCTGAGGTGAGAAGCGGTGCTTTCTCTTCTCGATGGTTTTCTTTGAGAACAACAACCACAGAAAACCATCCACAAAACTGGGGGTAGCGGTCAGCTCTCTGGAATTTGGAGGAAGGGCTGACTTGCTGACTCAATTACACCATTAAGTACCCCCCCCCCCCCAGTTTTTCATTGAATTGTTTGTGATTCCATCAATTTGTGAGGCTCTTACTAAATTCTGGAGTTTAATCCTCTTCTTGTTAGTAAGTCAAATATCTTGCCTTTTATGTTTTCTCCATCTTTGTTTATTGTACCTTTGTGCAGGGTATTTATCTTCTAGGTGGTTAAATCTATATTGATTTTTTTTTTTTTTTTAGTGGCTTCATATTTTCTTGATTAGGAAATCCTCTCTGTCTCAATATTAAATTTTCCTTTACCATTTTTCTTGGCTATTGTTTATTTAAATGTATTTTAAATTACTGTTTTTCTTATTTCTTTCCGTTTCTTTCCTCCCTGGCACCAGGCTTGACTTGGTCCGTGAGCCCCTTTAGCCAGTGTGGCATGTATAATTTCTTTCATTTTCATAGTGACTTTTTTACCAGGTTGCTTTTTTTTTTTTTTAGTTCTGCATCCTTTCTTCAATTTAGTGTTTAAAGAAATGGCAGAGAGGTTATCTCTTACATAAATCACTAAAATGAGCAAAGGAGCAGCTACCCGAGTAACATAGGAAATCCACAGAAAAACCTGTGATAACAGAAGTAATTACCAGGCCAGGGGGGTGCAAGGCAAAGAAAATTCTCACCTGATGTAAATTCCAGTCTGATTCACCACGCCTTAAGGATGAGCTCTTCTGCAGGTGGGAGAAGGGGCAGGAGGGACATCCGGGTGATGACAGCATCGTCATGTGCAAAGCCATGGACTTGGAGGATGGAGAGTGCCCCGGGGTAGCCGAAGGGGAGGGTCCCGCGAGCGACTACATCCTGTGGGTGCCAGAGAATGACATGGCACGGTCAGGCCTGCGTAGGGGACTGGCAGCCTGGCGGCAGATTGGAGCGGGGGCGAGATCAAAGTTAAGACGAGATGGGAACGTCTGGTAGTCCTCGGGGGACGATGGGGGTGTTCTGAGCCGGGGCAGTGGCAGGGAGGATGCAGTTTTGAGTGAGACGTTAGTGATGCGCTCAGTGTCTGGGATAGGAGTGGAACCAACCGACGCCTTACACACATGACTTACCGAGAAGGTCAGTGTGGGAATCCAGGGCTCATTCAGCGACCCGGCCACACGGGAAGTGTCAGTCCGGGCCTTCCACGGCAGGAATTCCTGGCAAGAGGAGTCTGGGGCCGTGGTCGGCAAACTGCGGCTCGCGAGCAACATGCGGCTCTTTGGCCCCTTGAGTGTGGCTCTTCCACAAAATGCCACGGCCTGGGCAAGTCTATTTTGAAGGAGTGGCGTTAGAAGAAGTTTAAGTTTAAAAAATCTGGCTCTCAAAGGAAATTTCAATCGTTGTCCTGTTGGTATTTGGCTCTGTTGACTAATGAGTTTGCCGACCACTGGTCTGGGGCATCCAAATTTCTGACTTGAGTGATCGAGCGGGCGGTGTTCTTTCGATGGCAGAGAGAAACGTGCAGAGCGGCATGTTGAGATGGTCGGGCAGGGATGCTGGATTCCATCTGCACATGCATCCCAGGCGCCTGGGCGTGACATCCGGGAGAAGACATCCCCCAGGTGGTGGCTATGAGGCTGGAGCTCCAAAGCGTTGTCGGGGTTATAGATGGAGATTCGGGGATCATCTTTGTTTAAGTGGGTACAGAGAGGGAGCCTAAGAGAGAGAGATGCCATATCAAATCCGACTCTGTTTTCAGTTACAGTTTGCATTTGGTATTATTTCGTGTTCGTTTTGCGTGTATGCATATATGCATAGTGGTTAGACAATCATGTACTTTACACAGTGGAAATAGGATTCTTTTTTTTTTTTTTTTTGCAAGAGATACAAAATCCAGTTGAAATTGACTTAAGCAAAAAGGAAAGCTACTGGCTCATGCCACTGAGGAGCTCGGGGGTCTGTGTGGCTTCAGGCAGGGGTCCAGGTTGAAATCATTTCATCGGGTCTCCTTTTCTGACGTCCTCTGTCTCAGGCTGTCCCCCGAGGAAGCTGTCTTTCTCCCATCTATCCCCGCAACAGCCTCATTATATCTCATAAGCTGATGGGGTGGTGGGAGTTGGGATATGACTGAGAAGGCGCTAAGTGATGTGTCACATCCACGAAGGCACAGGGACTCACACTGTGGCTGTGGTCGGCAAACTGCGGCTCGCAAGCCACATGCAGCTCTTTGGCCCCTTGAGTGTGGCTCTTCCACAAAATACCACGGCCTGGGTGAGTCTATTTTGAAGAAGTGGCGTTAGAAGAAGTTTAAGTTTAAAAATGTGGCTCTCAAAAGCAATTTCAATCGTTGTACTGTTGATATTTGGCTCTGTTGACTAATGAGTTTGCCGACCACTGAGCTATGGAAAGAGGGACCCCACAGAGGAAGCTCAGGGCAGCTACGGGAGCAGGGGGAAGGGATGTAGAGGAGGCAGAATGAGAAAGGAGATGAGAAAGGAGGGCGTGCCCCAGAAGGGAGACAGTAACACTTACAGGGCCGGTAAATGGGGCTGGTCAGGAGCGGAGGAGGGAGCTGCCGGACAGAGCAGGTCAGGGAGCTCAGGCCACAGGGAGTCTCAGGCAGAAACGGAAGCAGTCGCAGGCGCCCCGCTGCAGAGAGCTCCAGGAAGGGCCGCTGGATTCGGCTGGGAGGTCATTGGCAGCCTTGCCCAAAGCGGAGACCACTTTACTATACACTGTGACTGCGACTGTCTTCCAGAGGGGTCCTATCTTACCGCCGTGCGCATGCCCATCCAGCCCTGGGGATGGCCAGGTCAGGGCAGGGATGCAGTGATGGAATCGGGAAACCTGGGCTTTGTCAGTAAGGAGGTGCATGGCTGTAAGTTACTCCCCTCCCCTCCTGGGCTTCAGTTCCAGCTGCAACATAGCAGGACTAGAATGAATTACTTCTCACGGTCTCTCTTAGGTTCCGAATGCTGGGGAGTCATGAATATGATCACTTCACACATTTTTAAAAAACGTTTTCCCTATTGAATATCAGATCTAAGTAGATGTTAATGAATAGGGGGATATAAAATATTCATTTTCTCTACATACAAAGTGCTGCTGGAGATCAAAGGGGCCACTGAGGAAGGATTTCTAAGCCATCTGCAGGGGAAAGCATCTTCTCCGGAAATAAAAACTCGTGCTAGGGCATGCGTGTCTGAAAGGATAACTAAAACAGAAAAGGAAGACGGTGGCTAGTAAGTGGTGCTCAGGGTCATCCTGGAGGTGGAAGATTCCAGAAAGGGGTCTTCAGAATTTTGCTTTTAAGGTGGACCTTGAACTAGATGTTATTCCCTTGAGCGGCACAGGGAGGTCAGAGGCTTGGGCATGGCTGACGCTGGTGATCGCCAGCTTTCCCAGGCTATGAGAGTCTGCCTGCCTGTTGGGGTCCCTTCCCTGGAGAAAATGCTTAATTACAACAAGCAAAGGAGAGAATAACGAGGAGGCTTTTTACTCCAGAGGAGACATAATGTAGCCTGGACCAGGATGGCGGTGGTGGGGATAGTGAGACATAGTTGAATTCGAGATACATTTCATGCGTATATGCATAGTGGTTAGACCAGTGGTCGGCAAACTGCGGGTCGCGAGCCACATGCGGCTCTTTGGCCCCTTGAGTGTGGCTCTTCTACAAAACACCACGTGCGGGCGTGCATGTACAGTGTGATTGAAACTTCATGGCCCCTGCGCAGAAGTCGGTTTTCGGCTCTCAAAAGAAATTTCAATCGTTGTGCTGTTGGTATTTGGCTCTGTTGACTAATGAGTTTGCCGACCGCTGGGTTAGACAATCAATCAGATTGGCTGATGGACCAGTTAGGGGATGTGAGAGGAAGTGAGGAGTCAGGAGGCCCCGATGTTGAGGGTCTGTCTGGGCAACGGGAGGGATGGGGTAGCATCACATGAGATGAAGAAGGGGGTGGAAAGGTTTGAGGCGAAAGATTGGAAGTCGGGTTTGGACACGTTAGGCTTGCGCACAGTGACACCCCCGTGCAATGCTGAGCAGCTGCTGGATGGGCCGGTCGGGAACTCCGGCGTGGCCTTGGCCTCGGCTGCTGCCAGAGCAGGGGCTCCGCGCCACGCCCTCGGTCCAGCCGCCTGGTGAATCACCGCACTGGTGCTGGCAGAGCAGCAGGTGGACTTGGAAGAGCCTGGGCAGCGCTGACCTGGTCTGACCCAGCTCTGCCTTCGGGATTTGCGGGGATCCCGGATCCAGGCCGATGGCCACGGGCCAGTGCGGGAGGCTTTGAGGAGCCTCCTCTGGGAGCGCCGGCCTTTCCGCTCCTCTCCCACCAGGCAGCAGCCAGGTCCGCCGGGGCCGGGGCCGGGGCCGGGAGTTGTTTCTGTAGGAAGGTCTTGCTGCACCTTCGATGGCTGAAGCCTCCCCCTCGCGCTGTGGTCAAGCCGTCACTGGCTTTTCTCCTCTTTCCGAAAGCTTTCCCTCGGGCCCAAGACTCTGCCTTGGGTGACTTGACTTCACCATGACGTCAGCTGCTGTTTGTGGAGTTTCCGGGAGGCTCTGGGGACCTCCCCTGTCCGTGTTGACCGGGAAACAGGAGGGCGATGATGGCAGCTCAGTTGCTGGGGGAGGCCTGGAGAGAGGCCAGTTGCCCTCTGAAGAAGTTCAGCTGACAGCCCGTGGCTCAGAGTCCAGCTGGGCTTAGTACTGGGTGTTCCTCTCGTCCTCCAGCACGCACAGGAAACACTGCAGCAGAGGCCTTTGGTGACCAGAAAGTTGGGTTTTGGTTCAGTATGTGATCCAGGGGGGGTGCAGGCCCATTTCGAGCTGTATTCAGGGGCTCAGCCGTGGACTAGTCCCTTGTGAGGAATGATCCTGGCTTGACAAGGCCTGCGTGTCCTACCTGTTCCAGCAGGGGTTACTCTAGGGCCGTGGTCGGCAAACTGCGGCTCGCCAGCCACATGCGGCTCTTTGGCCCCTTGAGTGTGGCTCTTTCACAAAATACCACGGCCTGGGCGAGTCTATTTTGAAGAAGTGGCGTTAGAAGAAGTTTAAGTTTAAAAAATTTGGCTCTCAAAAGAAATGTCAATCGTTGTACTGTTGATATTTGGCTCTGTTGACTAATGAGTTTGCCGACCGCTGCTCCAGGGGCTTTCTGTGGTTCATCTCTGTCCGTGGGTGAGAGGCTGTGAGGATCACCCTGCCTTCATCGCATGGCCCTCCAAACCCTGTGGGGGGAGAAATTAAAGAGCAGGTACCCTGGGACTTTTTTTTTTAATTTTAAAATTATGGTAAAATACATATAACATAAAATATAGCATTTTAGCCACTTTTAAGTGCACAGTTCAGTGGTACTTGGTACATTTCATATAGTGCAACCACCCCCACCCTCTGTGTCCAGAGCTTGTTTCATCTTGCAAAACTGAAAAATAGCTCCCCATTCCCTTCTCTGCCCAGCCCCAGGCAGCCATTCTGCTTTCTCTATGATATCGACTAGTCTAAGTGCCTCATGATAAGTGGAATCGTACAGTATTTGTGTTTTTGTGGCTGGCTTATGTCACTCAGCATAATGTGCTCAGGATTCATCCATGTTGCAGCATGGGTCGGAATGTCTTGCCTTTTTAAGGCTGAATAGTATTCCGTTACATGGATAGATCACATTTGGCTAATCCAGTCATTGGTTGATGGACACTTGAGTTGCTTCCACATTTAAGCTCTTGTGAATAATGTATGAACGTGGGTGGGCAACTATGTCTTCAAGACCTTGCTGTCAATTATCCGGGGTATATAACCAGAAATCGAATTGCTGAGTCAGATGGAAATTTTGTTTAATTTTTTGAGGAATGACCATGCTGTTTTCTACATTGGCTGCTCCATTTTACATTCCCACCAGCAGTGCACAAAAGCTCCAATTTCTCCACATTCTCACCGATACTTGTCATTTTCTATTTTCTTTATTTCTCTCTTCTTCTTCTTCTTCTTCTTCTTCTTCTTCTTCTTCTTCTTCTTCTTCTTCTTCTTCTTCTCCTCCTCCCCCTCCTCCTCCTCCTCCTCCTCCTCCTCCTCCTCCTCCTCCTCCTCCTCCTCCTCCTCCTCCTCCTCCTCCTCCTCCTCCTCCTCCTCCTCCTCCTCCTTCTTTTGATAGTTGCCATCCCAATGGCTGTGAGGTGGTATCTTGTAATTTGATTTGCTTTTCCTAATGATTAGTGACCGTGAGCATCATTTCATGTCCTTATCAGCCATGGGTTGTTGTTGTTGTTTTGTCATGGAGTTTTAGTTCTCGATATGTTCTGAATATTAATTCCTAATTGGACATTTGATTTGCAAATATTTCCTCCCATTCTGTGAGTTGCCTTTTTACTCTGTCAATAGTATCTTTTGATGTACAAAATTTTTAAATTTTCATGAGGTTCCATTTATCTATTTTTTTTCTTTGTTTGCTTTCAGGGGCATATCCAAGAACTCATTGCCAAGTCCAGCGTGTGACTTGGTATATTTTGAGTTATTCTCAAGCCCCTTTCTCCCCTCCCCCATTTGTTGGTTTGTTTCTTTCTCTCCTTCCATAAAGTTATTAGACCAACAGATCAATAAAATAGTTAGACTTACGGCATCTTCATCCATTCTGCAAGCAGGGAGAGGACAGGCAGGAGCGAAGCAAATTAGAAATGGGAGCACGCAGCACTGCTGGCTGGAGCGGAAGGCACATGAAGGGGTTGGCGGTGAGAGTGGAGGAGGCCACAGCGGGCAGAATCTCACCTGCTCTGGGGATGGAGGGGTTGAAGGTGCATGGCAGCCCTCGGCCAGAGGACCAAACTGTGGAACGACTACTCACTGTTCTCTCGAACCAGGCACTCAACCTTTCTGAGCCTCAGTTTCTCCATTTTATTATTGAACAGACACTTGTGCAAATATTAACTCATTGATTCCTCCCACCAACCCTATGAGGAATATTCTCTGAGCGGGAATATTCTCTCCATTCACGAGTGCGAAGCCGACGCCCAGGGAGGTTGAGGAACGTGTCAAGGCCCAGAGCCTGGAAGCAGCGGAGCCAGGATTTGAACCCAGGCCCTTTAGCTCCTGAGTTCATGCTCTCCCTGAAGTGCGGAGAGGAGCCATTCCTACCTCTCACCGTCACGCACTAGGTCAAATGAGACGATGTTTATAAAGGTACGTTGTGTGCTGCGCGGTGTTTTGCAAACACTGATGATAGTTACTAATAATTAAGCAGCACTCTGGAAATGGGTACGATTCCCCGAGGTGTGGGGAGAGGAATGGATCACGGGCCGAGCCGTGGGGAGTGTCCGTGCTGAGGGGCAGGAGCTTGTCTTGGGGAGACATTTGACAAGAGTCAGCGCTGACGTCCTTGCGGATGTGGTACTGTCTGTGGCAGGATCTGGAGGAACCTGGCCTCCAGGCTTCCAGCTCCCGCACAGGACGCAGGGCAGCCAGGGGCTCACACTGAGAGTGTCTGTGCAGAGGGACCACAGCCCGGCGTCTCCCACGGGCAAACCGGGAACGCAGAGGGACCACAAGGCCACTGGCCCGGACTCTCGCCTCCTTTCCCTCCTCTGGTGCATGGAGCTCAGCCCTGCTCCCGTCAGAAGTGAGAGGTTTTGAACCAAGCCTTCATGGGGACAAGAGCAAAGCACTGTGCACTGTCACAGACCCTGGGCTGGCTGGCTGGCCGTCCGTCTTCAGCTCAGCTGTCACAGGAGTGCCAGGGTCGGATGGAGGAGGGCAGAGAGGGGACCCAGGGTCCTGTGATCTCCTTCTGGCACTGAGCGAGCTGTGTGGCCTGGTTTGTGGGTGGAGTGGGGGCAGGGGTTTGCTCTTTATCTTAGTGCAAAAGAGGGTGGTTATTAGAACCTTCTTCCCTCCCCCCCCCCCCCCCCCCCCCACGCCCCCGCAAGCTGGTGAGTGATGTGTATAAAGTGCTTTGAGGTGCTGAGATGAAGAGGCCCCAGAGTGCGACCAAAATAGCATCACAGTGACCTCACCTGGGCCCCTTTGAAGTGGTGCTGAGGAGTATTTCCTCGCCCCAGGGCTGTTTATTCAAACAGCTACATACCTCCCTGCTGGCCCTGAGCTGGTTCCTCAAACCCAGGTCCTTTGGCTTCTACACTTAACCCCCAGGCCTCGCTGTGGCTCTGACACATGCAAGCGGTGGCTCTGAGCAGGAAAGGAGTCCAGTGTAAGTCAAGGAAAATCCAAGAGTTCTAGGTTAGATATGAGGTGAGCCGCAAAATATCAGACTGACACAATTACATAAGAGGGGACAAATCCACCCTTATGTTATAGTCATTCTGTCCTCACACACCAGGCTTTTCTAGAATTTTATCTTGGGAATTACCATGCTAAACAATTTATAAAGCAATGAATACCCGTCTCAGTATTCCATAGTGTTGCCTTGCGTTTTGTTTTTTGAACCCACACAATGGTATTAATCTCATTTGAGTGGCAGGTTTGGCTTTGATGACTGGAGGCTACTACCAGTCCTGGCTCCTGCAGACAGCTCGCTCCCGGGGATTGGTCAAGAAGACTGGAGGCTTATATGCATGCACACAAGTCCTTTGGTTGATCTCTCCCCCTTACCCCCACCCTCCCCTACCTTCCCTCTGAGGTTTGACAGTCTGATCGATGCTTCCCTGTCTCCGAGTCTGTTTTTGTTCATCGGTTTATGTTGTTCATTATTTCCCATAGATGAGTGAGATCATGTGATACTAGAAATACGCATATAAGAACAGAAAATGGGACAAGCAATAATGGTTATGCTGAGAGGCAAATGAATCAGTCTGTAGTGAGTTTCTTTCTGGGCCAACAGTTCTTTTGAGTCCCAATTTCAATGTCAAACAGTTCCTTATGTGTACATGTCAGCAATGATATTTCAGTTCTGGATGGTGGACAAATAGTGGCAATGCAGGTCCGACTCTCTCTGGTTTGGTCCTGGGCAACCTGCAGCGATGCACAGCTGCTGACTGCTAGTGTGGCAAGGCGTCATCAGTGTCTTCCATCTCTGGACTGTTTCTCTTCCGTCTTCATGGCTGGAGCAGTCCTGTCAATTCCTCTCTGTTGCAGGAATCCACATGGTCTTGGAGTTGTTTTCTGAAAATATACAACCATATTCTCGACCAAAAGTTAATAAAGGAATCTTTTCTATAAATTTGACTTGGGATCCTTTTACATTTTTTGCCCAAACGATTTTCCTTTGGCTTGTTTTGACACCATGTGTGTTTTTCATGGGTGTCTTGCTGTTAGCATTACCAATGAAAGTTAATTTTCTAAAGTAAAAATTTTCTAGATGTAATTTACTTACAGGATATTTTTCCTTACATGATATTCTTCTACTATCCCCCCTTTTTTGATTTAAATATTAGGAGGCTTTTGGATATTTTATAATGCAGTCTTGATAACTTTTAAATTTTAATTTTTTACACTAAAATATGACTGCTTTAGGTTCATTGCATGTTATGCAATTTTACCATGAGATGAACTACCAATAAAAATTTTAGTTAACACTTTAGGAACAGCTTTTTGTCCAGTACAATTAATTTTTCTAGAATATTCGCTTATTTCAATTAGCCAATTTAAATTAGTCTGAAAACTTGACTACTATTTTACTGTCTAACCAGTGCTCACAGGCAACAGGGGGGTGGGGGCATGCGTGGGGAGGGGTTTGGGATGGGAATGGGGGCATGAGGACAAATATGTAATACCTTAATCAGTAAAGAAAATTTAAAAAAAAAGAAAGAAAAAAAAATTGCTGGGCATGATGCAAGGCACGGGAAAGATGCTTCTCCATTTATGGAACCAGAAACAACAACAAAAATGGCCAAACAGAAGAAAGGGAAATAAAATGTTTCCTCATCCTCCTGAAAAGAGCTGCTTTCCCCCTGAAGAAAACAAAGTGGAGCACCCAAGAAAGCAAATTTTAGAATTATTACTTTCAATTTAGGTTTATGCTTTGAAAGAGGCTGCATTTCTAATCTAAGAGTCAGCATGACCTCTGAGAGCCAAAACAAGGCCAAGTCACAAATAACCATCTTAATATCCAATCTCTCACTAGCTGCCTCCATTTCCCTAACAATTAGACATTCCAATCTCCACTTTACAATGTAGGTTTTCATAAGCATAAAACTGCTTCTTCACATGAACACAATTCTTATATGTTCCTCAATTTACTCTTTTATAAACTATATATTTACAAATAAAATTTTAATATATCATATTTGTAGTAAAAAAAAAAAAAAAAGAAGAAGAAGAAGAAGACTGGAGGCAGTTTCAAGAGAGGAGGGGCCATAGTGCATAGAGCCGGGACAGTGCTGACATGCCTGGCCTTCCTTGGAGGGAAGGATTTCTGATGTTCGCATTAAACCTCAATCAAGTTCCAATCATGTTGTTTCTCCAAGCTGGAGCTGTGGGGGGGCGGGGAGGGAGATTATCTGGTCAGGGCAGGACGGAGTGAGTGTGGGAGTGGAACACCCTTGTGTCTGGCAACAGAACTGGCCAGGAGAGTGGAAATGTGAGTCACTCTAGAATTTGCTTCGTTCGATGGGCCCTGGCTTGTCAGGCCCCTGGTACGCTGGCTGCCTGCCTGGGCGCCTTCATGGGCTGGGGCATTCCAAACCCGCTCTTGTTCGTTAAAAGTACACCCCCGAGGATTTGCTGGGGCTTGTGCCCTCCCCTCTCCAGGCTCCTGGCAGAGGCTGGGGTGTGGGTTTCCCTGGTGGGCAGGTCTTTGTCCCACCTCCCTCTCTGCCTCCTGCGCGGAGCCTAGGACTGCAGCCAGCCCGCGGCTGGGATTTCACAGTTCGGTGTGCCTGCTAATACGGCCCCCTGAGAGCAGCCGGGCCCAGGAGGACTTCATTCCTTCTTTAAAATAAAGGTTTGCACCCAATTTTTATTCCTTTCGTGTTTACTTTATAATGTTAACCATCATGTTTGACTTAACAATGACATGGTTTTGAAGGTTAGTCATTCATCAACTGGTAATTCTTGAGTTACACGTTGTGTGCCAGGCACTTGCCCAGGTGCTGGGGAAACAGCCATGACCAAGGCTTCTGGACCAAGACTAACTTAGGTTATTTTTACTGTAATCACACCTCTAAGAGCTTCCATCTTTCTTAGTGTTTTAATTTCATTTTGCTTTAAAAGCTCCTGTCAGTTTTTTGTTCCACCTTTTCATGCATTCATTGGTTGATTCTTGTATGTGCCCTGACGGGGATCAAACCTGCAACCTTGGCACATCACGATAATGCTCTAACCATGTGAGCTACCCAGGGCTCTCAGTCTGTTTTCTTCGCCACTGTGTTATCACGTGTGCAGTTAAGAGTAACAGGCTTATGTAGGGCCTTGTTTTGAGACAGCGATGAATAATTTACAGGTAAGAGTTAACAAAATCTACAACTCACAAAATAAAGACAAAACCCACAGTGACCTCCCAAAGACAGATGTAGACATCCGAGGCTCATCTCTAAAGCGCAGTCGAGGCACAAAGCTGGAGGAACCTAGCACATTGCAGCATTGGATCAAAAGTCAGAATGCTTTGGCAGCCCGGACATATGGGCCGAAGTGGACAAAATAAAATGTAATAGAAAGAACTTTTTAAAATTTAGGCTTAAAAACATTAATTTCATAGGTTCACCATACCTTCCTTCGCAGAAATTCGTATGTGTGTGAACGTTGGCTTTTAGTTGAGCTCACACTTACATGAGCTCATGAAGCCCAACAGGCTGATACACTTGCTTAAGAAAACACTTCTTCCAGATTATCCTGATCGTGGAGGAAATTGCCCCTGTGTCCTCCACCCTCACCCGCCACATCCAGAATGGTGTGTGCAGGTTTGGGGACCACTAGTCGAGAGGGTCACAGACATCCATGAGCAGGTCCCCAGCAGGGAGTCTGAGGTAGGGGCGGCCTGGCTGGCATCTCGGGATCGGGGAGGCTTTATCTGGAGAAGGGAAGGAAGTAACTTGTGAAGTATTTCGAGGCTGTCAAATGCAGGAGAGACTAGAATTACTGGGTCCTGCTCAAGCGAGCGGGCCTAGGACCCGGGGTCATGACCCCCAGGGTGGGCTCCCTCTGCAGGGAATCTTGTCATGAGGAGTGCCGGGGAGGCCAGGGCTGCCTCCCGTGCCAGCTGCTCCCTGTGGCCGGAGGGGTTTGGTGGAGGTGTGGGAGAGCCCGAGGGGCCGCGGCTGTGCGAGGCTCCGGCTCTTCCTGTCTGGCTCGTGCAAAGCAATCTCTCCTTCCTTTCTGGTGTCTTCTGTTTGTGGGGAGCCAGAGCAGGTGGGGAAAGTGGTTGTGGGATTTTTTGGCTGATTGTAGCAGACAGAAATTTTTGGAGAGACATTCATCGGCAGCATTTAATGCTAACATGTGTCAATGTTGAGTTTTCGCCAAGATCCCGAGCCAGTTTCCTGAGAGCAGGAACTGCGCCTCCCAGAGAATGGGTCCTGTGTGCCCAGACCCCTAACTGGCCCTCCACCTCCCACTGGCGATCAGTGCTGGGGTCCTTGTCCGGCCGGAGCGATAGGAACGTCTCCGTGGGAAGTGCACGTGCTTCTGCCCTGCTCAGGGGCCTCAGAATAGCGCCCCCGGGAGTCCGGCTGCCGCCTCAGTGCACCCGGGTCAGCGGGGCGGGAGCAGCACCCAGGCCTGGCTCCTAGAGTCACAGGTGGAGCCTGAGAGGCTGCCTGTCGGGGAAGCTCCAGGGGCCCAGGCTGCTGCAGGTTCAGGGACCACCTGGAGTGGCACGAGCCGCCCGCAGTGTGCCCCCGGAAACCACTTGTTCCAGAACCACCTGCTCCAGCCCGTTTCACATGCAGATTCCTAGGCCGCGCCTCCGGTCTCTGGGGCCAGGATCGAGCAGGTGACCCTTGGAGCTGACACTCAGGGTGACTCGTTGGTGCATTCAAGGTCGGAACTGCCGGCCTGGCGGAATGGATGGTCGTTTAGAACGGAGGAGGCCCCGTTCCCGGGGCACAATGAGTGAGTGGCACACAGAGTGGGTTGTAGAAAACAGGCCGTGTGTGCAGAGCTTGGCAGGGAGGCTGGCTGAGTCTCTGGACGAGCCTGGGGCCTGGGGCCTCTGCTGCTCTCTGTGGAGGTCGGGTGGTCTGACCCGATGACCTTCTCCTGTCCCCCCGTCTTGCCCTGTCCCTCCAGCCATCCAGCATGCTGCGCCCACCCCACGCCCAGGCGCACTGACCATGAGCCTCAACTCCTCTCTGGGCCACTGGAAGGAGCTGAGCAACCGCACGGGGGCGGCCGCCGGTGAAGGGGGCGCCGTCGTCGCCGAGTTCGTCGCCATCGTGGTCATCACCATTTTCGTCTGCCTGGGCAACCTGGTCATCGTGGTCACCTTGTACAAGAAGTCCTACCTCCTCACCCTCAGCAACAAGTTCGTCTTCAGCCTGACGCTGTCCAACTTCCTGCTGGCGGTGCTGGTTTTGCCCTTCGTGGTGACCAGCTCCCTTCGGCGGGAATGGGTCTTCGGCGTGGTCTGGTGCAACTTCTCCGCCCTCCTGTACCTGCTCATCAGCTCGGCCAGCATGCTCACCCTCGGGGTCATTGCCATCGACCGGTAAGCTTGCCGCCGGTCGGAGAACGGAGGAGGCAGGAAGGTGTGCAGAGGGACCCGGCGCGGTCACCTGGCCCTGGGATTGTCACGCTGAGTTTGCTAATGCATTCTGTTTAGTGTCGTGGAACATCGGAGCCCTTTCCAGCATTACGTCCCTGCCCCTGCCCAGGCCGAGAGAGAGGCTGCATCCTGGGAGGGGCTGGCAGTGGGCATTCGAGCCCAGTGCCAGGTGTATGTAATCTGTAATGCTTGTATATGTTTATATATCATTCTCGCTGTAGTTTTTTTTTTAAAAGAGGTTCCAGGGCTTTTAAAGAGCATTCATAGAGACCCCTGATTCTTAGTGTTTAGATGAGAAACAGCAGCTGCGGAAGCTGACGTGGCAGAGGAGGGATTAGGCCTGCTGTCCACTGCCTGTGGCTTTGACCTGGGCCAGAGCTGGGCTCGGGGTGGGGACGCAGAGAGGAAACACTGTCCCCGTCCACAGTGCAGGGACCTCACCAACCTCCCCTCCGGGTGGAAGGAGAGCCGGGGAAGGAAGACAACCCAGGGACGAAGACGCGGGCGCCTGAGAGATGCAGCGCTCTCAGCAGGCTGGCTGCCCCGCGTGGTGTAGTGGCTCCGTAAGGAGGGGCCCTGCGGGTGCCCCTCGCTGCGTCCGACCGGCGCCCTCCGGTTCCCGCTGTGTGCTGTCCCGGGGGCTCGTGGCTTTGGCGGAGAGCTCCCCCCGGATTCAGCTTGGGGATTTGCATTTTGCTGATGGTCAGCTCATTCATCCCAGGCAAAGGGACTTCCTCAGGCAGGAGGGTAGACTCAGGCTCAGCGTGACGCATAGAATCGGGGAAGAAGCCGTCAGGGGAACACGGAGGGGACGAGCCCGTGACACTGTCAGTGGCTGACACAGTCCCCCGGTTCCCGTGGGACCATCAGGGTTTTAGCTGACAAATGGTCGCTGGATTGTCCGTGCAGGGCACAGGCCAGGCCCAGGGCCAGGGTCCTGTGGGCTGTCCGCACGGGGGAGGATGTGGAGGGAGGAAGCAGGCGGTCCTTCACCCCGGATGGAACTCCAGCTCTCAGCAGTGTTCCAATCAGAGAAAGTAGCTGGAGCCACGGCCGGTCCGTTCCGGTGAGGACAGCCACCGCTCAGCATGAGTGACTGTGTCCCCGGGGTGGCCGCAGGATTGCTGTTACTGTAGGGGAGCCTCCTATGAAAGCCAGGGTCATAGCCAGGTCACTGGTCTCCTGGGAGGGGAGCTGAGCGTTGGAGCCCATATGTGCCTGGCGGCCTTTCAGCAACAGGTGACATCAGGAAGCCTCTGGGGACACGGCCCACTTGGGCTCCGGTCGAAGAGGGAGTTGTTGGAGAACAGATGGAGGCCTTCAGAAGACAGCTGAGGGTCCAGGGAGCAAAGGAACCCCCCCGACTTCCCCTGCGTTCCTCCGCGGGGGAAGCTGCCCTTGTCTCCATTTTCCTCTGAACCTGCAACGAGGCCTAAATGAGGCTTAAATTTCAAACATGAAGTTTCAAATCTACGAAATCCATCTTTTGTGGCAGACATGGCAACGATAGAGGTGTAGGTTTGTGCATTCCCATGTATATACATTTCCTCCCCAAGTCCCCCGAAAACCGAATAGCCCCTGGCGAGTGTGGAGGTACATGGCAGTGCTGTGGCCGTCTGTGGGGCTCCGCGGCTGGGCATGCCCACGGGGCTCGGACGCAGCTGGGAGAGCTCACTGTCACCCGGACTTGCTCCTGCCAGAACCTTAGTCAGCGAGGATATAAACACCATTTGTCACAATAAAGCTGAAGTCTTGCCATAAAGTGCTAACACTAACAGCGTCTTGAGAATAGCCAGAGGGCTGTGTTGCAGGGGGACGGTTATTAATCGTGATTGTTTTTGCCAAGGCCAGACGGGGCTGGTCAGAGGAGCCACGATAGCTGGCCTTCTCCAGGCGGGGCCTCCGCCCGCTGCCTGCCCGGCCACCCTGGGGCTGAGGCCACGGCCCGCACGCATTTCAAAGGGCAGAGCAAAGGGGAAAGGAGCCTGGGTCCTTTGTGAGCGGGAAGGAAACGTTCCCAGAAGTGCCCTCGGCGAACTCTCACAGCTCCTTTGCCAGGATGATGGGACCCAGGCCGGTGTCTCCACCCGTCGCCGGGTGAGGTGACCACCAGAACGGCCTGTCTCGGTCCCCAGGACTCAGGCTGCTGTGACCACAGCAGCTTCACGGGAGCAGGAACGAGAGGGCGGCCCGTCCTCAGGAAGGAAGGGGAGCAGTTGGCGGCCAGGCAGAGACGAGCGGGGCCCCCGCTGCCCTTTGAAGGGTGGCGCGGTGCAGGCCCGGCCTGGCGGGCACACTCCGTCCTCGCACAGGTCGGTGGCGAGGTTCTGTGGGTCCGTGTCACAGATGGAGGAACAGAGCTCTGGGCGGCTGAGTCAGCTTGCCCGGGCCACACAGCCTGCAGACGGCAGAGCCACCGTGAGCCAGCGCCCCTGCTCGGAGGCCTGTTTCTCTCTGTGCTGCACGCACGGCCTCAGTGAGATGTAAACCCAGATGCCAGGGTAACAGATGGCTGTGCCCGGGGCACATGCAGTATTCTGTCCGTGTTTCCAGGCCAGATGTGAGATCGGCAGCCTCAGGCTGACCTCGGAGCTGTGTCCCCAGGGACTCAAGAAGGTCCTGGTGGATGAGATGGCTTCACAGGGGATACGTGAGGCTCGCAGCCACAGTCCCTCCTCAAGTCCTGCCTGCACCAGGCGGCGTCTGCGTGGCCGCCCTCGGGGAAGTCCTCTCCCAGCCAGCATCTCCCTCTGTCAGGATCTGGGCGGGAGGTGCTCTCCACCGGGAAGCAGCGGGTGCCCAGCCTGGTGTTTCCTCTGTTTTGACTCCTCTCTCGCCTCCCATCCTTTCCAGCTACTATGCTGTCCTGTACCCCATGGTGTACCCCATGAAGATTACGGGGAACCGAGCCGTGATGGCTCTTGTCTACATCTGGCTGCACTCCCTCATCGGCTGCCTGCCACCGCTCTTTGGGTGGTCTTCCGTGGAGTTTGACGAGTTCAAGTGGATGTGCGTGGCCGCGTGGCACCGGGAGCCTGGCTACACGGCCTTCTGGCAGATCTGGTGTGCCCTGTTCCCCTTCCTGGTCATGCTCGTGTGCTACGGCTTCATCTTCCGCGTGGCCAGGGTCAAGGCCCGCAAGGTGCACTGCGGCACGGTGGTCCTGGGGCAGGAGGACGCCCAGGGGACCGGGCGCAAGAACTCCAGCACCTCCACCTCCTCCTCGGGCAGTCGGAGGAACGCCCTCCAGGGCGTCGTCTACTCCGCCAACCAGTGCAAAGCCCTCATCACCATCCTGGTGGTGCTGGGCGCCTTCACGCTCACCTGGGGCCCCTACATGGTGGTCATCACCTGCGAGGCCCTCTGGGGGAAGAACTGCGTCTCCCCGAGCCTGGAGACCTGGGCCACGTGGCTGAGCTTCACCAGCGCCGTCTGCCACCCCCTCATTTACGGACTCTGGAACAAGACGGTGCGCAGGGAGCTGCTGGGCATGTGCTTCGGGGACCGGTATTACCGGGAACCCTTCGTGCAGCGGCAGAGAACGTCCAGGCTCTTCAGCATTTCCAACAGGATCACAGGTAACGGGACTGGTCGGGAACGGACGCTCTCCCTCAGCCAGGGCAGCCCGCGGCCCCCTCCGCCGCTCTGGCGTGGTGCTGGCCGAGGTCTCACACTGACGGTGGCCTCGAGGCTCAAAGTACAGGTTTCCTTTGGGGGAGGGGCATCCCAGAGGGCCCACTGCGATGCCCGCAGCTTTCCTGAGCTGAGCAGCTCACGGCAGGGGCTCCAGAGCTCAGAAATCTGCTTCCTGTTCCCCTGGCCCCGTCCTGGCCTCCAGAGGACCGCTCCCCCCGCCTGGAGAGAAAACCCAGCACCCCCGGCCGCCTTCTCTCGGCCAATCTCTTCCTTCCAAACGTCTTTCTTTTTTTTTCTTTTTTTAAAATATATTTTATTGATTTTTTACAGAGAGGAAGAGAGAGGGATAGAGAGTTAAGAACATCGATGAGAGAGAAACATCGATCAGCTGCCTCCTGCACACCCGCCACTGGGGATGTGCCCGCAACCAAGGTACATGCCCTTGACCGGAATCGAACCCGGGACCCTTGAGTCCGCAGGCCGACGCTCTATCCACTGAGCCAAACCGGTTTCGGCCCTTCCAAACTTCTTTACAGCAGAGGCCGCCCTCCTCACTGCTCATGCTGAGCATGTCCTTGGCCTTTCGTCCCAGGTCACTGGTGTCCTAGATTGTTACCCCCCCCACACACACCCACACACACAAACACACACACACACACACATACACACACTGAAATGTCCCTGCGAGGCTCTCCTCAGTCAGACAATCGATTCAGGACAAACAAGGTTCTGGACACCATCCCGTCCCCTTTGAGGAGACCCACAGGAATACTCTGGCCAGGGACAGGCCTGTATAAACCTTTTTATTTTAGATAATTTAGACTTTGGAAGGGCTGGGAAAGCCCAGCCTCCCCTAGACTGAACTTCCTGCCTAACCACAGGGGTCACCATCCCCGACGGTAACACTGCCACCGACTACAGACTTGGTTCAGGTGCCGCCCCATTTCCCGCTCACGTCTCTTCCCTTCCCACGTCGCCATCAGGCCCCCTTTGTCACCTCCATGTCTTTGTTCTCTCCTCGTCTCCCGTGACATGGGCACTTTGGTGCAGCGCTGGTCAGGGGTTTGGTCGCAGTCCCTCAGTTTGTGTTCTCAGGATTAGGAGGAGGTTATAGGCTTTTGGCGGGAAAGCCGGGGGCCACGTGCCCCTCTTAGTGATCGTGTCAGGGGCACGTGTGGCACTGTGCCTCATTACCATGGCACCCTTCATCTCTTGGGTGATGTCCCCGTCAGCGCGAGCCCCTGTAAGAGAACACCACAGCCTGGGCGGCCCACAGCAGACGTGTGTTTTCTCACAGTTCAGGAGGCTGGGGTCGGGCAGGGTTCGGGTGCGGGTTCTCGCCCTGGCTGTCTTCTTGCCATGTCCTCTCATGGGGGCCGGGGTGGGAGAGAACAAGCTCTCTGGTCTCTTCTTAGGAGAATCCCAGCCTAACGACCTCATCTGATTGCCTCCCAAAGGCCCCATCTCCAAATACCATCACACTGGGGGTGAGGGCTTCAGTGTGTGAACTGGGGTGAGGGGTACCGGCTCTCACTCCGTACAGTCAGGTTTCTCCACTACAGCCACTATTTGTCATTAATAAATACAACAGAGGAGATGCTTTGAGGCAACTGTTAAACGTCCTGTTGCTCCTTCCACTGTCCCCTGATTTTCCCAGGCTTTGCGGGGCCTTGCCTCCTGCAGTTACTACTGTGCTGTCCTAATGGAGAAGCAGCTGGGTTTGTAGGGTCCTGTTTGAGGGGGTCCTCACCTGGACGAGCTATGGGAAGAGAGATTTTGAGGGCACTTATGAGGTGTTTATGGAAAGAGCCCATACGGGCTGCAGTTCTCATCTCTTGCTGGATGACTTTGGGCAACTCACACCACTCAAACGGAGTCTTCCTCTTCATGAAATAGAGAGGGTGGAGAGAAAGAACCACTCCTAATGATCACCAATACTCAACGGGAGTGATGCTAGGAGGTCCTTTCCCTGAGGCAGTTACATAAACCAACATCACTGGTGTATTTCATGGGTTGATGGAGTGTTACTTCTTTTTTTTTTTTTAATATATATTTTATTGATTTTTTTACAGAGAGGAAGGGAGAGGGACAGAGAGTTAGAAACATCGATGAGAGAGGAACATCGATTAGCTGCCTCCTGCACACCCCCCACTGGGGATGTACCCGCAACCAAAGTACATGCCCTTGACTGGAATCGAACCTGGGACCCTTTAGTCCGCAGGCCGACGCTCTATCCACTGAGCCAAACCGGCCAGGGCGAGTGTTACTTCTTGAGAGAGGGAGGCATTCTGGGACTTTTGACCAAAGGAGAAGCTAAACCTCCCCGTTTATCAGCCACTGGAATGCCACCCAGGACACTTTCGAGATCATGCTTTCAAGTGTGACGTGTGAGCCACGAGCACCTCCAGGGTTTGGTTTTATTTCACTGGTTAACTTATTTGTTCAGATTTTGTAAAATCGCTTATCTTCTAGGCAAAAAAGCATTTTTAAGAATTTTTTATGAAGAATGAGGAAGGGAAAAAAATGAGGAAAGCGAATGGAGGAGGAGAGGGTAGACAGAACGAAAAGAAACGCCTGCTTTTCAGGCCAAGATCCTCCATGCCAGTCACTGGTGATTATCCTGGAAGAGCTTGGGAGGCTGTGAGAACGGGCGGAGAACACCAGCTGTGGTTGGGTTGGCAAGTTCAAGGCAGCCGGCGGTCTCCTGCTCACTGAGGGAAAAGCAGTCTTGTGGGAGGACTTGGGGTGGAAGGGTGTGTGGGATACAAGTTGTTGGCCTTCTCCAGGAATGGGAGCTGGGGGTCCCTATTGCCTCTTCCCTGGAGGTTCCCGGGCCGAGGCCAGCAGCACCAGCACGAGCCTTGGAAACAGCAGGACACAGTGCCCACCAGCTCCGCACCCGGCCCCGTGCATGCTGGGAATGGCTTTCTGATGGGGAAACCCTGGCCTCCACCTCACCTCTGGCCCCTCTGGCTAAGCCAAGGCTGAGCACACCCTGGTCTAGTGCCCTCTGTGGCCACAACTTGGGTCTGCAGGAGGCTCCTCAACCTCTGTCCCAAGCTTGCTTCGGGCCGCCCCTCACCTGAGAGAGTGCACCCCTACTAGTTGTCATCAGGGGCCAAGAAGGACAGTCAGGTCCATTCCAAAGGCAGCAGGAAACCACGTGAGGCCCTGTCCTGCTCCTGCGCCTCTCCAGCTGCCTGGGCACCTGCAAAGCTAGAACCTACGGATGAGGACGTGGAGCCATTTTTCCTGACGGGGCTCGTGAGCAAAGGCAGAGTGGAATTCCAGAAATAGCCGGAGCTCCCAGCTGACTGGGGAGCCAGGAGTTTTATAAACACGGTGTCATGTCTGTTCCACACAGATTTCAGCCACAATGAACGCGTTTTGGTTTTCTCATTCTGTTGCCCCAAGGAAGTGTCAAAGGTTAGGTTCTCCCTGGGGTGGCACCTGCCACTGAGCCACCCAGGTATCTCCTGCTCGTGCAGTGTCATTAGCGACTCCCCTGGGCTCCCCTAGGAATTTGGAGGGTGGCCTGGACAAGGGGGGAGGGCAGCATATCCAAACGCCCCTCGCCTGATGCTCACGGCTCCTGAAACTGGGCATAGTGCCGTCCCAGTTCCTTCCGGGGACAAGGACACTGGCTCACGTGGACTCAGAGGACATGCTGGCTCTTGGGCCCTTTTTGAAAGGCGGGGCTGCAGGGAGGGAGGGGCCTTTGAATTTCCCACCTGCTTTTCCAAGTTCCTTTCCTGGTGCCACCTGGAGCCTTCGGGTTACTTCCAAATGCCCTCTCCCCTGCGCTGGCCTCGCGCAGGCACCAGTGACTGCCCCAGGCTTCTGACTGACCCCTGGGGCCTCTCGCTTGTGCCTTTAAAATGATGTGTAAAAGGGCTGGATTGGGCTCAGCCCAGTAGGTCTGCTATTTCACGTGAAGAATCTCGGGGTGACTGCACCCGCTCCGGTGGGGAATGCTGGGTGAACGGACTGGAGGGCACCTGGCTGCACTGTCCCCAGACCTTCCAGCCCAGCCACGCTGGTCTGGCCCCAGGGAGTCCCCCTGTGGAGGCCGGGACTCGTTCCTGGCTTTCACCGCAGCCTCAGAGTCAGTGTCCAAACCCACTGTGGCCTCAGCCTTCCCACTTGGCAGTGAATGGTCCCCGGCCTCCCTCCCAAGCCAGGCTTCCTGCTGAGACACAGTCCTATTCTGGGGTCAAGACCCTGGAGGGGGTGGTCATGTGGGGTCTCGTCCCAGCCGACCACACCAACCCTGGGCAAGAGGGCAACTCCCGGATGTCATGACGGGGAAGGTCTAGAGCCCGCCCGTCCCTCCACCATCGCATTTCGTCCTTGGCTCCAGAGAACAGAGGAGAGTGAGTGTCTGCACCTGTCCTCTCAGAAAACCAGGTTAAGCCCTGGCCGGTGTGGCTCAGGGTCGGAGGGTGGGCCCATGCACGGAGGGGTTGCAGGTTCGATTCCCAGTCAAGGGCATGAACCTGGGTTGCAGGTTTGATCTCCAGCCCCAGTCAGAGCCCATGCAGGAGGCAACCAATCAATGTGTCTCTCTCAGACTGATGTTTCTCTCTCTCTCTACCTTCCACTCTCTGAAAATCAATGGAAAAAATATCCTCAGGTGAGGATTAAAAAAAGAAAAACCAGGATAAAGGTACAGACTGGAGTTCCCTCCTACGTGTGTTTGTGGGGAACAGGGGCGGCCCCTCGCAGGAGGTCCTGCCGTCTGCCAGGCCGTCGATCTTCCTCGTCACATCAGGGTTTGGCTTTGGAGCTCAGGTTTTCATTCCTAAGAGCCCCTTTTTGTCGCCTCCCTGGTCACCAGCCTCTTGTCCGTGGATTCATTGTTTTCTCCATTTTCAGAGAAAATTAGAACTTTTTTGTTTTCTTAAGCTCCCTGCATTGTCGCCTCTGAGACCCATTATTTTTCTTTCCTTGTTATCCCCCATCTCTGTCTTTCCAGCGCCTTTGCTCTCAGGCCTGGTGGTCTGGGCCTCCCCTTTGTGGTTCATCACGAGGCCCTGGGGGGAGCGTCTGGGCTGCGGGTCCGGCTGAGCCGATGCACGGTGGCCAGCTCTCGGGGCCCACGGGGCTGTGTGTGGCGTCTCCCAGGCCAGGCTCGGTTCCTGTCCCCCCACTCTCCTGCTGACACTGGGCCCACTGCTTCCTGTAGAGACATCCACGAGCCCACCTGCCTGTGGAGGCGCCCGGGGCCTCCACTTCCTGAGCTTTGGGGGCGCAGGGTGAGAACCAGCCTCCTCCCACTGCCAACCCAGCTCCCTCCCGGGTCACACCCGTTGCCCCCCCTCCCCCACCCCCGCAGCTAACAAGCATTCTGCCCTGCTCTGGGGGGTAAACCTTTTTAAAAAGCCCTTTTTGGTATTCAGGTAGGATTTCAGGAGGTAACGTACACCCACGTCCCATGTTTCACCGGAAAATCACCCGGGCTGGGTCACCCCATTTCCTCTCCCACCTGCCTTGTTGGTTTGAGTTGTCACGGGAGCTCCCCTCTGGGGACCCAGTCAGCGATGTCACAATGCAGGCTGCCCGGCGGGCACAGGGCCCCGTGGGGAAGGGCAGCAGCCACGGCTTCCTGTCTGTCCATGGCTTGAGAGCGTGTTTTGCAGGGAGACCAGAGGGGACAGGAGCGTGGAGGTGAGGCGGAGGGGACTGCCCTGGGAGGTCCAGGCCGTGGAGCGGACTCGGTGTGTGCAGTCAGTGCCGACTTTGCCTTTCAGACCTGGGCCTGTCCCCACACCTCACGGCGCTCATGGCCGGCGGACAGCCCCTGGGGCACAGCAGCAGCACGGGGGACACGGGCTTCAGCTGCTCCCAGGACTCAGGTAAGCCCCGGCGCGGCCTGCCTCCCGCGTGTCTCTGACGCGTGTGGGCCCCGGTGGGCGCGCATCTCCTGTGCCGTGGAAGGAGCGGGGGGGGGAGGGGGGGGGGCGGGGGCCGGGGGCAGGGCTCCCAGTCGTGCTTTTAGCTCGGCAGAGCCCGGGCCTCAGCTTCCTTCTCGCTAAAGCAGGGGTCTCACCCCGGCCGTGCGGGCTGTGAGGCCGCGGAGTCGGGGGGCCTGGTGTCAGTCCCTAACCTCTGAGTGTCCCCGTCTGGGAATGAGGGACGGCAACCCCTGTGCCGCGGGCAGCCCCGACGAGGCAGGTACCCTTTCCGTCACTACCGTCCCGTGCCCTGCGCCCGTCCCCGCAAGAGGCACGGCGCCACCACAGATCCCCGTCTTCCCCGGGGGCCGTGCACCCCAGGGCTGTGCAGTTAGGGTCTCTCCTGGCTGCTGGTGGGAAGCGGAGTGCCACATCTGTGCCTGCCCGGCGTGTCCTTGGGCTCTAACCAGGCCCTGGGGTGGGGGGCGGGGGGCAGAGGCTGGCAGTGCCCCCCCCAGTCCGTGGCTCCACGTGGCTGGAGAAGCACCAGGGTTTCCAGCCCAGGGCTCTGGCCTGAAGGGCGCCGCGCGGAGTCCTGGATGGAGCAGCAGCGGGCACCGTGCTGCTGTCGCCGCTGCCGGCAGCTACAGGTCTCTGCCTTGACGGGGCTTCTCCTCCTGAGCCTGTCGTGGGCTCCGGGGGCAGGCACTGAGACAGGCCTTCTGTCGCAGAATCTTCCCTGACACGTTCCCTCACCTGACAGCCCAGAGGGGGAGCCATGGCCACACCATCCCTTGTAGCCCCGGGTCCCTCGTGTGATTTGAAGGAAGGGAAGGTCTCTGCCCCCTTCTCAGACAACCAGCAGAGGTCCCGAGACTCTGACATTCGTTCATTCAACAAATGTTTGCCAAGCTCCTGCTTTGGCCAGACACAGTACTAGGCTCCGGAGAGCCGTGTGAGCCACCCTCCTGGAGTTTTCAGCCTGGTGGGGAGACAGACAGGCATGCACTGTGAATGGGTGAGTTGTGTGGGGTGGGAACTATACCTCAATAACTCTGCTGTTAAAAAATTGTGAGAGACTTCTGGTGAAGATGGCAGAGTAGGCAAACACTCTCCTACCTCCTCCCACAACCACACGAAAATTACAACTAAAGTATAAAAAAAAAAAAAGACAACTAAAGTATAGAGCAACCATCATTAAGAACCAGCTGAAGACTAGCCGAACAGAACTCCTGGAACTAAGGATATACAGAAGAAGGCACAATGAGACTGGTAGGAGGGGCGGGGACGTGGAATGGGCAGGTCCCACACCCACACGCGTGGTTAAGAACCAGGAGGCATGTCTCCACAGCAGAGGTGCCCACTGAGGCGTGAGGGGTCTCGGCCCCATGCTGGGCTCCTAGCTCGGAGCAGCTGTACCAGGAAGAGGAGTCCCCACAGTGTCAGGCTGTGAACATCACCAGGGACTCTACCTGGGTGACGTGGAAGGCTGCTGTGGACCCAGGCATCCTCTTTAAGGACCCGAGGTCACAGATGCTTGCTCTGAGCACCGGGGACAACCAGAGAAACTCAATGGTCTGGTTTCTGGGTGGGGTCTGGAGGGGCAGCTCTCTCAGGGACAAACATGCCAGCAGGTGCCATTGTTCCTTTGTTGAGCCCTCACCCCCCCAGCCTGCAGGCCAGGGCACCCAGTCTGAGTCTCCATCAACCTGGCTCACACCCCTCACCACACCCAGGGGACGCCCTGAGACCCATCCCACACACCGTGCGCACCACTGAACCTCTTTCAGTGGCTGTTCCTCACAAGCAGCCAGGCTCTGCCCATGCTGCAGACTTTCCTAAAATCTCTCAAAGGTCCACCCCCCCCCGCCCAAAAGCAGCATCTGGCCACTGCATGCCCTGTACCTCTGGCTAAGTGGCCCCAAGCCCAGCAAGAGTGGAAGCCCGCCTCAGTTTGCAGCATAGTTTCTCTCAGGTAGCTACCAACTGCAGATCACTTTGTAGCTCCTACAAGGTGGCCCCAGGCCAGGCACAGACAGGGCCAACCTTGGCCTGCACTGGAGTCCCTCCCAAGAGGCCTCAGAAGCAACACACCCTGTGATCAGCTTTGGGCCACATCAGAGCACCACCCAACCACTTCCACAGATGACCTTCCAAAAGGGTGGACTCAGCTGGGACCAGAGTCCCACTAAAGTAAATCCAGCTCCATGGGGTCAGCCCTGCACAATAGCTCATGCGCTGTAGTCATGTAGTCAGCCCCAGGCCAGTCCCACCCACTAACATGCCAACAGCAATCAAGGCCCGACTACAACAGGAGGGTGTGCACAGCCTGCTCAAGAGACACCCTGGAGCACCTGGCTCAGGTGACCAATGAGGCTGCACCGTTGGGCCGCTCAGGACACCTACTACGTACGGTTATCCTGCAAACACTGGGAGACATAGCAGCCTTAGCTGATATATAGAAACAAACAGGGAGGGAGCCAAAATGGGAAGACGAAGAAACATGTCCCAAAGAACAGGGCAAAACTCCACAAAAGGAATGAAATGAAATTGAGGCAAAAAATCTCCCAGGGACAGCGTTCAAAACACTGGTTAAAAGGATGCTCAGTAGTTCAGGGGAAGGTTAGATGAACCCAGTGGGAACTCTAACAAAGATATAGAAAAACATAAAAAAGGACCAGTCAGCCAGAAATCAGTGGCATTTTTAAACACCAATAATCTCTCAGAAAGAGAAACTAAAAAAAAAAAAAAAAAATCCCATTTACCATTGCAAGAAAAAAAAAATTAAGATACTTAGGAATAAACTTAACCAAGGAGGTAAAAGACCCATACTCGGAAAACTACAGGATATTGCAAAAAGAGATAGAAAAAGATATAAACAAGTGGAAGAATATACTGTGTTCATGGATTGATAGAGTTAACATCAATAAAATAGCCATACTACCCAAAGCAAACTGTAGATTCAGTGCAGTTCCTATAAAATACCAATGGCTTATTTCACAAATCTAGAACAAACACTCCAAAAATTTATATGGACCAAAACAGATCCTGAATAGCTGCAGCAATCTGGAGAAAGAACAACAAAGGTGGAGGGATCACAATACCAGATATCAAGCCATATTACAAAGCCACCATAATCAAAACAGCCTGGTACTGGCACAAGAACAGGCATATAGATCAATGGAACAGAACAGGGAACCCAGAAATCGACACAAGCCATATGCTCTATTAATATTTGACAATGGAGACAAGAGCATACAATGGGGTAAATACAGTATCTTTAATAATGGTGTTGGGAAAATTGAACAGGTGCATGCAAAAAAAAGAAAGAAACTAGACCACCGACTTACACCGTACACAAGGATAAAATAAAAATGGGTAATGGACTTGACTTAAATGTAAGTTGTGAAATCATAAAAATCCTAGAAGAAAATATAGGCAGCAAAGTATCAGACATCTCATGTAGAATTTTCACAGATACATCACGTAGGGTAAGAGAAACAAAGGACAGAATAAATGGGACTATACCAAACTAAAAAGCGTCTGTACAGCAAAGGAAACCAGCATCAAAATGAAAAGGGAACCCACTGTACAGGAGAACGTATTTTGCCAATGATATATCTGATAAGGGGTTAATTTCCAAAATATAAAGTACTCATACAGCTCAACAAAAGGAACACAAACAATCCAATTTAAAAAATGGGCAGAAGACTTGAATAGACAATTTTCCAAAGAGGACATACAAATGGCCAAGAGACATATGGAAAAATGCGCAACGTCACTAATCATGAGAGAAATGTAAATTAAAACCACAATGAGACATCACCTCACACCTACCAGAATGCCTATCAACAACAAACCAACAAACAAGTGCTGGGAGCACGTGGAGAAAAGGGAACCCTAGTCCTCTGCTGGTGGGAATGCAGACTGCTGCAGCCACTGTGCAAAACAGTGTGGAGTTTCCTCAAAAACTTAAAAAATGGAACTGCCATTTGACCCAGTGATCCCACTTCTAGGAATATATCTACTAAGAAGTCTGAAACACCAATCAGAAAGAATGTATGCACCCCTATGTTCATAGCAGCATTATTTACAATAGCTAAGACCTGGAAACAGCCCAAGTGCCCATCAGTAGATGAGTGGATAAAAAAACTGTGGAACATATACACAATGGAATACTATGCAGCTGTGAAAAAGAAGGATCTATTACCCTTTGAGACAGCATGGAATGACCCAGAAAGTATTATGCTAAGTAAAATAAGCCAGCCAGAGAGAGACAAGTATCACATGATCTCACATGTGGAATCAAGTGAACAAAATAAACTGGTGAACAAAATAGAATCAGAGACATGGAAGCATGCAACAGACTGATATATTTCAGAGGGAAGGGTGGAAGAGATTACCCGAAGAACATATATGCATATATACATGACCCATGGACACAGACAACAGGGCAGTGAAGGTTTGCGGAGGAGGAGGGAGTGGGGTGGAGGGGTCAATGGAGGAAAAAAGGGGACATTTGCAATACTTTCAACAATAAAGATTAAAAAAAAGAACCAGTCAAAAATGAAGAATATAATAGCTGAAATGAAGAATACATTAGAGGGAATAACACCAGATTAGATGAAGCAAAGGATTGAATTAGTGATTTGGATGACAAGGTAGCAGAAAACACCTACTCAGAATAGCAAAAAAATAATTTATTATTTTTAAACTAATTAATTTTTATTTTTAAATACATTTTTTATATATTTTATTGATTTTTTACAGAGAGGAAGAGAGAGGGATAGAGAGTTAGAAACATCGATCAGCTGCCTCTTGCACACCCCCTACTGGGGATGTGCCCGCAACCAAGATACATGCCCTTGACCGGAATTGAACCTGGGACCCTTGAGTCCGCAGGCCGACACTCTATCCACTGAGCCAAACCGGTTTCGGCTTAAATACATTTTTTATTGATTTCAGAGAGGAAGGGAGAGGGAGAGATAGAAACATCAACGATGAGAGAGAATCATTGATCAGCTGCCTCCCTCCTGCCCCCTACTGGGGATCAAGCTCATAATACCGGGCTTGTGCTCTGACCAGGAATTGAACTGTGACCTCCTGGTTCATAGGTTGACACACAACTGCTGATCCATGCTGCCAGGCAGAAATAACTTTTTAAAAAGAGGAAAATTTAAGGGACCTCTGGGACAACATCAAGTTGTAACAACATTTGCATCATAAAGGTACTAGAAGAAGAGAGAGAGAGAGATCAAGGAATTGAAAATCTATTTGATGAAATAATGACTGAAAACTCCTTAACCTGGTGAAGGAAATTGACGTATAAATCCATGAAGTGCCAAGAGACCCAAACAAGATGAACCCAAAGAGGCCCACACCAAGACACATCATAATTAAAATGGCAAAGATTAAAGACAAAGAACCTTAAAAGCAACAAGAGAAAAGCAGTTAGTTACCTACAAGGGAGCTCCCATAAGATTGTCAGCTGATTTCTCAACAGAAACACTACAGGCCAGAGGGAGTGGCATGAGAAATTTTCAAAGTGATGAAAAGCAAGGACCTACAACCAAGATTATTTTACCCAGCAAAGCTATCATTTAGGATTGAAGGTCAGATAAAGACCTTCACAGACAAGAAAAGCTAAAGGAATCCATTACTATCAAACCAATATTATAAGAAATGTTAAGAGGACTTCTTTAAGCAAAAGAAGAAAAAAGATTAATAATAAAATGACAATAACTACATTACCTATCAATAATTACTTTAAATGTAAATGGATTACACAATCTACAAGAGTAAACTCAAAATGGATTAAAGGCTTAAATGTAAGGCCTGAAACCATAAAACTAGAAGAAAAATAGGCAGTAAAAACTTTAACATTGCTCATAGTAATATCTTTTTGGATATGTCTCCTCTAGCAAGGGAAACAAAATAAATAAATAAATAAACAAATAAGACTACATAAAATTAAAAAGGTTTTGCACAGCCTAGCTAACGGGGATATTATTCAGCAATGATACATCTGATAAGGGGTTAATAAGTAAAATATATAAGGAACTCATGTAACTTACCAAAAAATAACAACAACTACAAAAAAAAAATCCAATTAAAAACTGGGCAGAGGACCTGAATAGACATTTCTCCAAAGAGGACATATAGATGACCAACAGACATATGGGAAGATGCTTAACATTACTAATCATCAGAGAAATGCCAATTAAAACCCTAATGAGGTGTCACCTCACACCTGTCAGAATGGGTAGCATCAATAAATCAACAAACAAGTGTTGGGAAGGATGTGGAGAAAAGGGAACCCTCGTGCATTCTCGCTGGGATTATAAATTGTTGCAGCCACTATGGAAAACAGTATGGAGGTTTCTCAAAGATTAAAAGTAGAACTACCATATGAACCAGCAATTCCACTTCTGAGTATATATTTTATTTATTTATTTTTTAAAATATATTTTATTGATTTTTTACAGAGAGGAAGAGAGAGGGATAGAGAGTTAGAAACATCAATGAGAGAGAAACATCGATCAGCTGCCTCTTGCACAACCCCTACTGGGGATGTGCCCGCAACCAAGGTACATGCCCTTGACCGGAATTGAACCTGGGACCTTTCAGTCCGCAGGCCGACGCTCTATCCACTGAGCCAAACTGGTTTCGGCAGAGTATAGATTTAAAAAAAACAAAAAAAAAAAAAACCCAAAAATATTAACTTGAAAATATATATGCACCCCCATTTTCATTGCAGCATTATTTATAATTGCCAAGATATGGGCGCGACCTAAGTATCCATTGATAGGAGATTGGATAAAGAAGATGTGGTACATATATACAATGGAATATTACTCAGCCGAAGAAGAGAATGAAATCTTATCCTTTGTGACAACATGGATGGTCCTAGAGGGGATTGTGCTAAGTGAAATCAGTCAGACAGAGGAAAACCAATACCATATAATTTCACCTATATGGAATCTAAAAAAACAACCAACCAAAGCAAAAACAAACTCATAGGGACAGAGGACAAACTGGCGGTTTCTAGATGGGAGGGGGGTTGGACTGGCTGAAAAAGGTGAGGCGATTAAGAAGTACAAATTGGCAGTCATAGCAGTAGTCGGAGCTGTGGTATGCAGCAAGAGGACATTCTATATAATAAAAGCCTAATATGCAAATCGACCGAACCGCAGAACGACTGGTCCTATGAGGCACACTGACTACCAGGGGGCAGACGCTCAATGCAGGAGCTGACCCCTGGTGGTCAGTGCGTTCCTACAGGGGGAGCGCTGCTCAGCCAGAAGCCGGGCTCATGGATGGCAAGTGCAGCAGCAGTGGCAAGAGCCTCTCCTCAGTCAGACATCCCCAGAGGGGTCCCAGACTGCAAGAGGGTGCAGGTCGGGCTGAGAGACCCCCCCCGCAGCCCCCACCTCAGTGCACAAATGTCATGCACCGGGCCTCTAGTAGTCAGTAATATTGCAGTAACTGTGTGTGGGGACAGGTAGGTGCAAGACTTATTGTAAGTTATGTAAATGTGTGCCGACTGTGCCGTAACACCTAAAACTAATATAACGTTGAATGTTAACTGTAATTGAAAAATAAAACGTATTTTTTAAATGTTTACTTAGCACAATGTATTTTAACCACAAAGTGTTTACTGCCTGTTTTTCTTCTCGTTTTATGGTTTCAGGCCTTACATTTAAGCTGTTAATCCATTTTGAGTTTATTCTTGTAGATTGTGTAATCCATTTACATTTAAAGTAATCTATATATATATAAAAGCCATGTGACCGGAACGCCTAAATGGCTGGAATGACTGATCGCTATGACATGCATTGTGGCTGGTTGGGCGGCCCCTCCCCCCGGCCAGCCCTGGCCAGATTGGAGGCAGGGCTGGCCAGCCAACTTCCCACAGCCCCTTCCCTCAGCTGTCCCGGTCCCCAATCGCCACCCCCCCCCCTGATCGGGGGCGGGGCCGGCCGGCCAACTTCTCACAGCCCCTCTCTCCCATTGGCCAGGCCTAATGGCCCCCATTGGGGAGGGCCAGCCAGACCCTACCCGTGCACAAATTTGTGCACAAGGTCTCTAGTTATTGATAGAAATTCAAACTGTAAGAGGAATCACTCAGAAGACAAAGCTCTCTTACTGGGGCGGTCTCTGCCACTTCTCCCCTCCCCGAGTCCAGGTCCGGCCCACTGGACACTTGAGTGTGCCCGCTGTGGCCAGAACACCCAGCTCTGCATAGCACAGCTGTAACTTACGTGTCGGAAGAGGCCCAATGGCTGGCTGCCAGCTCCCTGAAATAGGATGGCACAGTGTTCACTTCTTGGGCAGCTCTTGCACAGGATTGTGGGTGGGAATAAATGGGGGAGAGGGATGCAAGGGGGTTGAAAGCGGGCGGGCAAGGAGGAGGCGGCGAGGAGGACTTGGGACGGCCGGTTCCATGTGCGCAACCTGCCCCTTGGTCTTAGGGACGGACGTGATGCTGCTTGAAGACTTCACGTCTGATGACCAGCCTCCCCCCCACTCCACTTGCCCAGCCAAGAGGAGGAGCTCGGTGACGTTCGAGGATGAGGTGGAACAGATCAAAGGTCGGTTTCTGTGCCTGACAGCTTCCGGACAACCCAGGGAAAGGGAATGGTCTTAGGAAAATGCCTGGCTCAGCCCGTCCCCACCCCAGCACACCAGGCCCCCACCTTTGCCCCCTCCCCTTACCCCCCCCCCCCCCGCCCCGTGCCACTCCCAACCCTGCAGTCTCCCTCGAGTCCTTGGGCTTCCCAGCCATTGGATCTGGAAGCTTCTAAGCTGGGCAAACAGGGGCTGTCGAACTCTCCCTGGACACACAGTGCTCACACCGACTCCGTCCTCCCAGATGAGTGCAGGGAGGCAGAGCCCACGCCCCCCCACCCCCCACCCCCCCCCCCACCGAGAGTGGGGTAGAGGTCGCCTGCTCCCGAACATGTGAGGAGTGGGGGTACTTGTTCCCGCGAAGTGTCAGGAGGAAAGTAGGCGGTGAGGTTCACAGTAAGAAGGCTCTGGGGGCGAGGGAGACCCACATCCCTCCCTCTTCTCCTGTTAGTTGTCGGGTCCTGTCCTGGGTGGGGCGCCCGAACCGTAGTATCCTGCCGACCCTGAGGCTGTCCTGACTTTGGGGAATCTGAGCCAGTTCGGAGATGAGGCGTCCCTACTGGCTCAGCACTCAGCCTGTGGAAGTTTAGAACCACAGACATCACACACTCCGGGGAGCCAACGGCCAAAGACCTCTTCCAAAGGTGTAAAATGCGAATGTGGTTAATGGAGAATATCGATCAAGCCTTTTCTGTGAGCCGGACCTCGGCCAAGCATCTTGGGAAGAATGGTTTATCAGACAAACCCTATGGAGTAAGGTGCACCATGACCCTCTCTTGGCAGAGGAGAACCTGAGGTCAGGCTAACTCCTGAGATTTCCCCGGCCCTAGGAGGGAACCTTGGAAACCCGCGCCCTCCACATGGATCTGGCCCCTCGCTAACCTTGTTCTGTCTTTCCCTCAGAAGCTGCCAAGAACCCCATCCTCCACGTGAAAGCCGACGTGCACACATCTTTGGACAGTTACGCAGACAGCCTGGCCAAAGCCATTGAGGCGGAGGCCAAAATCAACCTGTTTGGGGAGGAGGCATTGCCCGGGGTCTTGATGGTGGCGCGGACCATCCCGGGGGCTGGCTTTGGGGGCAGCGGAGGCAGCCGAGCCCTCGGGAGCCAGCGGCTCCAACTGCAGAGCATCGAGGAGGGCACCGTTCCAGCTGCGGAACAGAAATGAGGGCCTCGGGCTGGCCTGTGCCCCAGACGGATGCCCACAGCCCACCGAGCCGGGGCCCTGGGAACGGGTAGGAACGGCATCTGGGGTGCAGCCACCAGAAAAAACACCGAGAACTGCGTCCACGCCAGGAGCTCTGTGTCTGTGCGAGCCCACCCGTGGGCTTCTAGATCCCAGTGATGGGACCGAGGCATCAAAAGCACAAAGAAAAGCAGACGGAGGTGTGGCTGTGGCTTTCTGGGAGGTGGGGCACAGGTGGGGCCTAGAGACCCGGCCGTGGGGACCACCGGGCAGGTCATGTTCTTTTGTTCACATCTGCTACTCACTGTCCCCCCAGGGGGCTCAGGAGGGGGGCTCTTCCAGTGCACTGGGGCGGAGGTACCCCAGGCTTCTGCAGGGTTGAAGCAGGCCGTGTGGGGTCCCTAGAGGAGAACCCAGGAGCAGGGCCCCCACGCAGTTCCCAGGCCTCTGTGCTGGTTACGACCTGGCCTCGGTGGAGCCACCTGCTGGTGCTCGCGGGGCAGCCCCAGGCCACCTCCCTCCTCACTGATTCTTTGCTATTTCGAAAGAAGGGAGAGAGAAACCACTATAACAGACTGGAGGAAGGAGCCGATGGCAGATGCTTCATTTCCAAGAATTAAAACTGTTTGGCTAAGACATGCCTGGACGGCCGTGGAGCCCACAGCAGGGGGAGACACGTGTCACTGGAGGAACTCCCTTCACGGAGGAAAACCACCTCCCAGGGACTCGGGACTCCGTGTGTAAAGTTTGATTGACAGGAGATAAGGCAGAATAGAAAGCACGTGGGCCTGAGCCAGCACCTGCCGCCCAGCTCCACCTCTTCCTCCTCACCTCACCTGCGACTTCCCAGCACTCTGTGCAGCCGGGGGAGACGGGATGAGGGAGTGAGCTCTCAGATTGAATGGTCTCCAGGATCGTTTCCAGCTGCCATCTCTGATGTCCTCTGTAAGTCAGAGATAGGAAAAGAAAAGGGACTCACGGGCCCATGTTGGCACAGCTTCTGAGTGACTGCGGACAGAGACTGCAGGCCCGGGTGTGCGGGCTCCCCGGCTTGTCTGCTCAGAATGCCGCCTGCAGGGGGCCAGTGTGGAGGAGAGATGCCTCCTCGGAGGGGGAGTGGATTTGCGGTGTAGACACCAGTGGTTGGCTGGTCCTCAGTCTGCAGTTTGCAGAGACCTTTGCGAGACCTGGGGGCTTGCACCTTCGTGGTGATCAGCTCATGGATAACGACTCCCGGCCGGCCAGCTGTGGTTCTGGGTGGGCGGGAAGGAGCAGGGTGGCGTCACCTGCGGGTTCTGCTAAGGAGATGGGCAAGTCAGGCTGCTCTCGCTCCACAGCATTCCTCAATCAGAGCTTTACTCTTCTGTTATCTTCCTAGCACTTGTCGTTTGTAAAGGGACCATATTCCTGACAGCTGGCATGCCCCGAGGTGGAGCAGGGCGCTCGCTGGTGAGCCGGAGTGCAGCACATTTGGCTGGGAGCCCGGGGGTTGGAGTGCGCGTCCCTGGGCTGCACTGGGCCGGGCTCTCGGGAGAGTCCTGAGACCCCAAGTCCGCACTGGCTGGTTGCAGACTAGCTGGGATTTACTAGGATTAAATCTAAACTTATCTAGAAATGCCACGCATCATAGAAGGACTCACTGTTTCCTTTTTTTCTACTGAGGACCATTCGTTTCTTCATCTTCCAGGCCCTGCACGTCACCTGTGCAGAGCACCAAGCTCAGCCCGTGAGCAGTAGCATGGACGTGTTTGCACTCTCATTTAGGGACAGACCTGGGGGATGCGGATGCTGATAAATAGCAGTGGAGTAATTATTATAGAGAGAACTGTGGGCTCCAGAGGGAGGTGACTACTTCCACGTAGCTCCGTGGAGGTGGTAGTCGAGCCAAGCCTTGGAGGATATCTGGCAGCTAGAACCATATTTTGCATAATCGAGAATTCAAAGTTGCCAATGAAGCCTGGGAGAAAGAGAAAAGGAGGGAGGGAGCAGGAGGTGGGGAGGGAGGAGTGGGGAGTCCCATACATTCTGAAGCTCCTGAGAGGCATTTTTGAGAACACCTGCCCTTAGTGCAGGCTGGAACCCAGGCCATAGCTTTATAGTTCTGTGCAGTGGCTACATGGACAGTGGCAGGTGGTCCCTGTGCTGTGCCTGCCCAGATTCCAGGCTTGGGGCTGTTATGACCCAAGCCCTGGGATCCCCACACCCCAGCACTGGGCTCCCTGGCCTGGGAAGACTGGAGTTCAGCACCTTAGCCACGAGGTGGCAGCAGTGGGGAGCGCTAAGGAAACACCTGAAGGCTTGCCTCAGCTGAGCTCTGGCTTTGAACTTGTCTCCACCTTGGTCCTCAGCCTTGGAAGGACCACCCAGCTTGCTCACACGTGTGACCCCTTTTGGGGCGGCAGGTTCTGCCCCTGCTCAGCTATGAGATCTTAAGCAAATGCCATGAGGCAGGGCTGAGGACCAAGACCAGGGCCAATGGTGCTAATGTGCTTTGCCATCCCAGGAGCTGCTGCGACCTCTGTCTACACCTGAGCGACCAGTGAGACTAATCAGTATTTGCAGTCAGCCAGGAAGGGGGGCAGGAGGGGAAGAAGCTTGCCCCAGCAAGAGATCTTAGCCTGTTGGGTTTCACTGCAGGAAAACGTTCCCACCGGACTCGCTGAGACACCTGCACGTGAGGCGTGTGTCTGGACAGAGCCCAGGATACTCTCCGGTGTCCAGCTCTGGCCCCCTGTCCTGTCTGGGAGGAACTGTGAGGGTGCTTGGCTATGAGGGTGGCCGGTGCTGAGCACCTACTGTGTGCCTGATGGTGGAGGATTCTGTGCCTGTTGTGCGGCTTGTTAGGCACTTGAGGGCTCTCATTCCGTGTCCGTGTCCGTGCACGTGAGCTCCATGGGAACGTGCAGACTTGGCTGGGCTGAGTTCTGGATTCAGACCCACGCGGCTGCGGGGCAGTTGTGTGTTCCTGGGCCAGTTCATTTTCCTGCATCGGTTTCTCATCTGTGAGGTTTCAGAACCTGTTTCCTGTGGGGGTGTAGAATGCAGGCCCCCCCACGGGAGGTCACGGGGATTAAAGCTCCCGGCACCACATGTGGGACGCAGTGGTGCTGAGCCACTGGGGTCTTGTCCGTAACTAGGTGGGTGTCCTATTCTTGCCTCATAGGACCTCTAAGGAGCTGTTACCCTAGATGAGAGGTGTTGAGGCTTTTGCTGTGGGAACTGTCCGGTTTGCTGAGCAGCACAAAAGGACCTGGGATTAAAGGGATGTGGTGAGGAAGGCGAGAGAGAGGAGGGGGAAGGTGTGTGGCGTTGGGAGCTGCAGAGGTCTGAGGGGCTCAGTGTCTGTCCAAGATGATGGCCCGGGGCCTGGGGTAGACCCCGTGTCACGGCACCAGCGCAGCTTCCCAGCCCCGAAGAGACGCCCCGGAGACGTGACTGGGCCCTGCGGCCAGCTCCGTCCCGCAGGACTAACTGCGTGGCGGTGGCTCTGGGGTTCAGGTTCTCCTGTCCTCCACCCTGAGGAAGTCAGTGCGGGGACAGGAGTCCATGCTGCTACCCCAGTGCGTGCAGAACCCCAAGGCGAACCATGGGGGCTGGAGGAAAATCACCGTTTTCGGCTGAGAGTCATACATTGACAAGAGGAGGCAGAGTGGACACTCCTCCTGGTTGGGGACAGACCCAGAATCCAGGAGGACCTAGGAAGTGAGGAAGTGCCCAAGGTCTCAGGTGCACGACACCAGTGTCAGGGCCCAGCGCCGGGTCTTGGCCACGTGACCGAGAGGAAGGAGCCAGCTGTGCAGCTCGAGGACGAGGGACAGTGAAGTCCTCACCAGAAGGCAGGCCAGTGGGCCTTCTTGTGTAGAAAGAGCTGGCGGCTGAGTGCCGGGGGCCTGGGACACCCGCTTGCCGGGCCTGCAGAAACCAGACCGGGGGATGTGCTTGGAGACTCACTCGTCTGCAGACCAGCATGGGCACCGCTCTGCTCGGCGTGATTAGAGGACGTCACACACAGCTCATCCCCCAGGAAGCATGTTCCTGAGCAGTAGTCATAGCTTGGAATTCAAGGCCACGTGCTGTTCCTTTTGACACCACCATTTTGCAATGTCACCAATCACAGGCAAGTCAGCCCCTCCCAGGGGCAAGGACAGCCCCGGGGCCTGGGCTGGGCAGGCAGGGCCACACCAGGGCAGTGGGAGGAGCCCAGTGGCGCGGGCGCAGGGGTCCAGCTGTGGACCTGCGGAGGGGAGTCCTGGGCTGTGTTCTGGTGATGGAACCCAGGATGCAAACGTGGTTAAAAACCAACCTTCAAACAAAACAACGACAAGCTAGTCCTGAAATACATTTCACTTGAAACTTTTTTTTAAAAACAAGAAAATGTTTAGGGTTATTACAAATCAATATTTATAAACAAGTAAGAGTGTATTTAGAATAGCTTTGTTTACCTGAGTAAATGTTTTTGGTACGTGTACAGATGTGGAAATTGTGAATTTGTACTTGGACTTGTGGACTGTGGGTTTTGGGTGTTCCCTCTTTACCCCGTATCCCCGTTTCCCACAGCCCCTTTCCTTTCTCCCTTCCCCCTTCCCAAGGGCTAAAAGAGGAAGGAGACTGAGCAGGAAGGGCTGACTACTGCAGAATTGGGGGGAGGGGGTGGTGGTGATCCATACCACAGTCACCTGGGTACATCCATCCATGCATTTTCAAAAATACACCAAGACAGTGAGATTCATGGAATATTGTCTAATACAGAACAAATACTCCTAACCCAGATTTTATACAGTTTCTCACACGTTCATCCCATAACCAAGGTCAAGGGGGTGTGGTGATCAGTGACTCAAAACCACCTCAGGGCATAAAACCCAGCACCTCCACCTGAGCCCTCACCGGCCGCAACTGAAGGCAGTTCCTTTTGCTGAGTGCGTGGGTGAGCTCCGGCTCCAGCTGCCTAACCTCCTGCCCCCAGCATGCATTGCACCATGGCCAGGACCTATTAACTCTGCCGGGAACATGTCCTCTTTCTGCCCCTGGACTGTGGTCTGGTCTGCCCTGTGCCTATGTAACACACCAAACTCTACAAAATCACCCAAAGTAGGAGAACTAATTCCTTTGACAAATACCATTAAAAAATAATAACAGCCCAGCCAGTGTTGCTCAGTGGTTGAGCATCGACCTATGAACCAGGAGGTCATGGTTCGATTCCCACTCGGCACATGCCCAAGGTTGTGAGCTCGATCCTCAGTGGGAGGTGTGCAGGAGGCAGCCAATCAATGATGTCCCTCTCTCATTGATGTTTCTCTCTCTATCCTTCTCCCTTCCTCTCTCTCTAAAAATCAATTAAAAATCACGTAAAAAACAAAAACAGCTTTACAGCAGTTTTGGGTTCTGAGCAAAACTGAGCAGAAAGGTCAGGTCCCATATACTTCTGCCCCTCCCCGCTGTCCCATCCTGCCCAGAGGGTACACAGACCATTTTGATTTTCGGTTGCTTTTCCTGCCAGTTACTCCTGACCCCACGGAGTCCTCCAGTAGCCTCTGTCCTGCCAGCTTTCCAACACTCTCTAAGAATCCCTGCAACGGCTTCATTTCAGTGAGAAATGGTGTCCTGGATGTGCTGACAGTAGTGTTTT
The DNA here is from genome assembly GCF_027574615.1 of Eptesicus fuscus. Lineage (NCBI taxonomy): Eukaryota > Metazoa > Chordata > Mammalia > Chiroptera > Vespertilionidae > Eptesicus > Eptesicus fuscus. The sequence goes on from NC_072494.1 coordinate 40,908,112, forward strand.
CAGTTACTCTGTAAAGCCCCTCACCTCTGGGTGTGTTGAGGCCCGAACTCAGCCCCTGGGACATAGGTGTGCAAATCTGATCACCTCCACTTCACGGGAGGTGGAGCAGCAGCCCAGACAAGTCAGGTGGCCCCAGCAGGTCACATAGCTAATTGGGAACCAGAAACTAAGACCCTGGCACTTTCCAGAAGTCACCTGTAGCCAAGTCAGCTGCCGTTTGGCTAAAACTCTAACTCCTTCTCTTCACCCACTGACCTCGTTCTCTAATGTGGAGACACGTGTGCATCCAGGGCCAGGGCCAGGGCCAGGTGTGGAAGTCCAGCTCCAGTTACTGAGCCACCGGAGGGGCTTTTCCTCTCCACAAAGCCAACCTGCCACCCGCAGCCGGGCCCCGGGTGTGCAGCCACCTGGGGAGAAGCGGCCCCGGTCTCCACACCTATGAGTCTCATGGCCCGGCCAGAGAAAAGGATGACAATTTAACAGTGGGAAGGGAGGGTGACTGAAGGGTTAAGTCTGCAGGAACAGATTCAGGTCATAACCTCTAAGATACAGGCCGGGGTGTCGATGGCTGGAGTGGAGGTGAACACTGGAGTTAAGGAAGGCCAGGATGTAGAAGGCAGGATGGTCACAGCTTTCAGCTGAAATCTAGCTGCAGTCAGGAGGACCAGAAGCCAGGGCCCCCAGAACTAGCCTGTGCTCCTATAGCATGTGAACTCCAGACACTCTGGTCTTTGCTGGCCCTGACTCCTGTCTTTGGGTAACGCAGTCTCACTGATCATTAAGATGATGACTGGTGGTGAAGATGAAGTACTTTGGAATGAGACATGAGTAATTCTCTTCTATGTGATTCTATCACACACAAGTCAAAACAGAAAAGATGATTACAACTAGAGAAGACTGGAGAAACAGTCTTATGTGACAGGAAAGACTGGAAAACATGGGCCAGGGTAACAAGGCATTAAATACAATGTCAAATTCAGGAGATCTTACAACAACCAGCTTCTTTAATTAGAAAGCAACAAACATGCAAATGGCAAGTGTAGAAATTTATTTGAACCAACATTGTCTCTACCATGAGAACTGCTCTTCAACGTTGATCCAAGCTCCCCCGTGTGGAGGCTGGCAGTATTGCACTTTCATTGCTAGCACTCCTCATACATGGCAACTAGGTTTTAAAACATTCTGCTAGTTTTATTTCACACACTCTCCCAAGTTCATGCACACAATCACTCCACACCAATGTCAGGTTATCCCCCACAAAAGGGAAAACTCCAAAAACCATAACCTTAAAATTGCACTGAAGCTCTGTAAAGAAAAAAATATAAGTGTCTTATACAAATATCAAAACATTGTAAGTGCTGGCCACTCAGAGTTGCTTATTCCTCATCCTCGTTTTCATTCTCCTGACCGGAGCCTTCTGATCGGTCACCCTCCAACCGGTCTGGAAAACAGATATGAGACTCACTAAAAGAAATACTTTTAGGGTTATGATTAAGATAATCTTCAATGCCTTTTATTTAAAGCTGCTTAAAATGTATAGAACTCAACACACCATTATGTAAAATTCAGTTCACCACTGTGTGTACATACTTAATTTTTGCCTCTACAGAGAAATTTTAAAAAATAAAGGAAACACTATTAACTTTGAAAATGGATGTCATTCTAAACAAACATTTTTAAAACACTACAGATGGCTTCACCATGTACCAGTGGAGTGGCCTGGGTAAGTCACTACAGAAAGCCCGCTGAGAAGGGCCGGAGCTCAATGAGGGTGGTCATTGTTGTCATCAACAGACAGGTGATGCTCAGCATAGGGAGACATTTCATTCGTGAGGTCAGTGAACATACTCGTGTTTATAATGGATACTGGAACTTTTTCTTGTTATGAGCACAGCTTTTGAATTCCTTCCTGAATAGTAGTTACAATATATGCATTTTGTGTGATCTGTGACACTGAGCCTCAGTTTATCACTTAAGACAAAACAATGATGAAGAAAACAGAGAGGTGCCTGTTCAGCCTTCCTAGCATGCTACCTTTCTTTCGTCTGGGCTCTGCCGACCTGGAGCGAATGGACCGCTGAAGGCATTTATGATGACAAGGCTGTGTAGGAGCCTCCACTCAGAGAAGCAGAGTGGGTACGTTTTCAGGGGACTGTCTTTCATTGTGATGCATTCCAATAAATCAGGTTCCTGAGGACATGAGTTACTGCGCTAAGGAAGTTATATATATAAATGTTAAGTAATACCATGTTGTTGAGACATAATCCTAATTGGAACAGAGGCTGACTGTTCTTACCGGCCCGGATGTGGTTCAGGGAGGCCAGCATGCGGAGCATGAAGGAGGCGGGCACTGTGATGGTGTTCCTTGTCTCCTCCAGCATGAGCTCATTCCGAGTGATCACCTGGGGCAAGTGAAACCACCGTCAGAGACCACAGAGCGCCCGCCCCGCCCCTGAAGATTAGGAGAACGGCACGAAAAAGAGTGGCCTTCCTTCCCTACGTGCCTGCCGTCACGTTTCCCTGTTAAGGCTTCTCAAGGCCAAGTAGTTACTTTGACTTGCATATGAGGAGTAAGATGAGAGAACATGCCTCATGCAATTGGCAGGAAGACAAAGGTCAACTCTCGTTGCTAAAACATCCAAGAATTCAATTTGTCTTTACTTGTTCCCCGGAGCAGTCTACGCTGTGCCGCTCCTTATGTTCACCGAGAGGAGAACGGGTACTTTGGGACAAAGCAGTGCTAAATTATTGTCCCTGGGTCACGTGGATCCTTGGAGAGTTGTTACCTTCGCTGAGGCAAAGTAATCTTGAAAAATAAACCTTTGGACAAGAGCTACCAACGACTTGTGTCAGAAGTATCAAGGAAAGGACTAACAATATCCGTGGCTCTGAGGGACCCAATGTATGTCATGGGCAAAGGAAAGAAGGAAGAGTTAAAGCAGAGTGTGGGAAGGAAGAAAGGGAAGCCTGAGGGCAGGAGAAGGATGCCATCCGGCCAACAGTCCCCAGTGAAATGACCACTCTTTCAGCTCCTGGGTCCCTCAGGGCCCTTTACGGTCCTAAATGAGCTTTTCAGTCTGACTGAGCAACTTTCCCTCACACTGTAGGTTCCGCACACGGATGTTTCCTTTACCTTCTAACAACTTGGAACCTGCTGGCCCCGTGTCTCCAGCGCTCCTTTGCTCCTGTCTGCCTGGTGAACGCCGTCCTAGTGACTTTTATAGCCTCTGTGAAGACGTTCCCACCCCATCGACTCCATTCACAAGCAGTTTTTCTTTTCTACAGGCTTCCAAACACTGAGCATACACCTCAGACACTCACTGCACTACACTACACTGTGCTGTCTTTCCCTCTTACCCATGCGCTCTGAGTGCAGGGCTGACACAGAGTGTTGTGTAAATGTCTATTAAATGAGTGAAAGCACCCATGGGAACTGTGCTGAGCTGTCAACCTCACTCTGAGGTGCTGCTTGACCCCCTTACTAATATTATTAAGTGACAGATCCTTATTTATCTATTTGTGCCCTCATCTACCCATAGGAGTTCAGCAATCAGTAGCTGATTAATGCAACGGACCCTAATTATTATAAGAAATCTATGGAAATCAACAAATGAAAACCCTGGCTGAAGCTTGGGGTGGGGGGCGCATAGAAATCAGCTTTCTTATCCTAATTTCATAAAAGACCTAGCCCTTCACTGAACTCAGTTGGAAAACTACTGATTTAACAAGAAGCTGAGGAAATCTTAAAACAGAATAAAGGAAAAGATTCTCATCATTTGTGCTGCTACCTCTTGGCCATGATGATGAAGACGCTGCAGTGAAACCATTTTCTCAAAAGGACAGTGTTTTTAATGATTCTTTACGGCAGTAAGCATAGTCAACCTATTTTTCTTAAACTACAAAACACTTAATCTGCTATTACTAATACTCAGTCTTCTAATTAGCAAAATACTAGTTCAATTTTTACCTCTAGGCATGGTTTTATCTTCATTTTTCTTTTTCTTAAAACTGACTTCCTTACCTGCATGAAATTGTTTTATGTTACCAACTAAGGGAGGAGCTGCTTTGATATTTCTTAAGAAAGCATTTCAGGAACAAGGTAAACTATGGTCTAATAAGTGTAGTAAACATCTTACTTCATCAGCAAGTTTTCGGTTAAAAATCCTTGACTCCTCCAGTGGTGACCAGATCTTGATGTCATAATCTATGCCAGACGAGGCTAGAACTAGAAACAAAAAGTACGGTTAACATAAACTCAGAACACATGCATTTATTCAAGCTATGCACACAGACACGTGTGTGTGTGTATGTATAGAATATGTGTTTGTAGGGTACAGACGCAGGCATATGTACATATACATCAGGGCCTTGAATAAAGTTCTGTTCAACGTCTTTTCACTGTGCCACTGATGAGATGCTGAAGGAACTTAATCTTGTTTATAACCATTAGCTTATGATAGAATCGGTTTTGTTACATGTTGTTTCACTTAAAGTTGCAGATCCTATCTATGACGTTCAGTGAGGACTTCCTGTGTGTACATCATAGCAAACGTGAGCTGCAATGGAAACTGTACTGATGCATGTGTTAACTGAGAATATTATTTTGAAGATTTCCTAAAAGTCACTCTAGAATATAATTTCAAGACTATGGGGAATTTCCAATGGAAGGCAAGAGCACGCCAGTGAGCCTTGCAGATTCAATTTGGTAAGTAGTGAGAAGTTCAATCAGCCAAACCTCTTACAGCTAATACAGCTTAGAAGAAATATTAGGAGAACACTCTTTAACCTACTTCACCACACTTTCTGCCCAAAGCAAGTTATAAGTGTGTTTTGGTTTTAAACCCAAGCAGAGCTAGAAGTGACTCCCGTGGCTGCCTACAGATAATTCGGATTATTTGTATGTTAACTAGAACACCGCTGGGGCTGATGAGCCACACTAATGATTTCTAGCCCTTGCCTTATGCACGGTCCTCTTACTTGGGTCAAATGGATGTGGCTGCAGGCAGTTCACCACGTGATTGTCAGCCTCCAGAAGCATTAAATGCTCAGCGGTGTGACGATCCCAGATGAATATATGGCCGCAGTCGGAACCACTCATCACAAAGTTAGCACCCCAGAAATTGGCTTCTTTTATCTAAGGGTTTAAGAAAAGGAAGTTATAAGGAAATTCAAATTAAAGTTATTAAAATAAAGTCTTATTCTATTCTTGTGTTAAAAAAATTAATTGGCTTAGAAAATAAAATACAAATTGGAGAGTGTCCTGGTCTTCTAGTATCTTCAAATGATAGATTTGCCAGCAAAGAGAACCCGGCCTTCAGCAATGAAGAGTCCCCCACGAGGACAGGGGTATGTTTTTGTTCCATACTGTGTTTATCGTGCCTGTAACGGCTCTTAGCACACAGTAGGTGCTGAATTAATTAACTGCTAAATGAATGAATGAAATTTCTGGGTTTTTGACAGTATAACAAAAAGTACCAATCTTTTTCTTAGTTATTTGAAGTTCTCATAATTAAAAGAAAAGATATAAACACATGTACTTTTATGAAGCAATGAGACAAAGGAATAGACAGTTGGAGTGGTTATGATGACATTTTTTTCAATGGATGCATACTAATGAACCATCAAAATCTTTGTGCTTCAGATTGGATTTTCCAGTCATTTTATCTGCAGCTGTCACTCTGCTATTTTGGGGAGAGCAAAAGAGGAGAACCTGTTCTGTTCTTACTTGGAGCTGTTATTTTACTTGCTTATCTTCTTTTTTTCTTATTCCAGCCCCTAATTATTTTCCTCTAAAATTTTAACCAGCAAAATGCAAGAAATATAAATTGGTTCTTCTATTAATAATAGTATTATTTTTTGAATGATTAAATTGTTACTACCACTGATTTCTATAGAGAGCTTATTATTTCCCTAAAGTAAGAAAGCAGTTTAAAACTGATTCTATAGATACGTTTTGAGAACTCAGTGAATGTGAGAACAGCACTTTCTAGACAGAAACGGTTCAGAATCACACTTAGTTATGACACACTAGCCACCTCCCAATATTCCCTTAGTCGGTGACGGATGTAGCACTGGGTGCACAGATGTGGGGATTGTAAAAACTGGAAAAGACCTGAGAGATCATCAGATCTATTCTGTTCAATTCACAGATGAGAAACTTGAAGTTCAGGGAGCAAAGTGACTAAAACCAATCTTGACTTGTCCATCTTAACGGGGTGATGATGAAAGCAACCTGACTATATTTCTCAATGAATCTGAGTTTCATATATCCAAACCCTTCTCTCCAAAACAATCTACTAGGAAAGTACACAGCAAGTGTGAGAGAGCAAAGAAGAAGCAATGGTTACTTGTATAAGCTAAAAATTTAAACTCTACAATAATTCCCGGGTAGAGTTTCCTTATAAAAACTGTTGGTCTTTCCTGATATATCACAGGACTAGAACGTATTTGGTCTGGAGATAACCATGAAGGTGCCCCCTATACTGGAGCCCCACTGGCAACACGGGAGGATAATTGTTATGCAAAAACATTCATGCTATGAAAGTGCACATTCTGCAAAGAATGCCACGAGCACTTGGTACCATTGTCCTGGAGTTGCGATGGCCCTTATAAACCATCTTCACTAGTGGCCTTCTAATGTTCAGAGTGTCCAGTTCTTCCATTTCCTTCCTTTCTTTCCTCCGCCTGAAAAACTCCTGAATTCGGGCAACAGCAGAGCGTCTATGAGTTACATATGAAAAGAAAAGAACAGAAATAAATGAAAAACACTCACTGTGGAATGCAATGATGCACATTGAAGTCAGTAAGTCAGAAAATATGTAGACTAAATATTATCTCAGTAAGGCACCCCCACGGAAAGCATCAAAAGGCAGACACAACAGTGGGACTCCACGAGACTAGTTGAGTTACTAGAACAAGATGTTTTAGTGAATAGGTCACTTAGAGATTCGGTCCTGGCTAGGACGGTAAGGGGAGTAGCATGCGGCACACTAGGGTTCAAAGGGCTGTTTTATAAAAATGTAATACAGACAAATTCATGTGCAGTTTACCACAAATAAAACAAGTCCTGGTCCATGCCATTTTTCCTCTCCACATTAGAAAATGTAAAGGCATAAATAGGAACCGAAAGAAATTAAGGGTAACATGTAATAGCAATAGATAAACATATGTTTTGAGATTTTGTTTAAAGATGTTCCCAGCAAACAACAGACAAGAAAAAAAGAGAATAAATATTAACATACGTGCAATAAAAAAAGACCTTCCCAGAGCATCTAAGCTATATGGACTCCACGGTGGAGTGCAGATTTGGGGCAACTGAGGCAGACTTTACTCTCCTAAGAGCTCAGCTGATAACAGAGCTGGAGACTGAAGAATAATGGGCTCGTAAGACTGATTTACTTATTAGAAGAAACTTGTCCTAACACATGATACTACTTAGTAAGTTTCTTAGTCTGAATATGTTATTTAAAACATTGTATTTCAACATGTAATAGACCAAAAATCTAAAATATGTAAAAAGTCTATTAAGTCAGTAAGAAAAATGAACATTATAACAGAAAAATAGGCAAAGGACATGAGTAGAAAAATTATAGAAGAAATGGTTAGTAAATATATAAGAAGATGCTCAGCCTTACTAATAATGAGATAATGATAAAACAATCTGATCTCTCTGTCTATTAGATGAACAAGACTTCTGTCAGTGGCAAGAGTGCAGGAAAACAGGCACTGTTGCTGGGAGTTGAAAGCGGTTCTCTAGGTAAAAAGAGAGTGCACTCTTTTTATTGTAAATTTTCCATTGAACACATATACATACATATGAAGAACACCAAGCAGCAAACAATATTCCTTAAAAGCCTACTGTTTGCAAAGTTGTTTTTGAGAATATTAGTTACCATTTCTTTTATGATTCATTATACTAACTTGGCGTATGATTTAAAATTCATGAAAGACATTAATATGTATGAAAAATTTCAGAAGTAAACTCTTGGGCAACCACTAAAAGAAGTAAAATAAAAGTATAATTGACATGCCAAGAAAGGAAAGAAAATGGACGCATATAAAATGCCGAGTTAAAATCACAAAAGGCAGAAAATGAGTGGAAGACAAAAATAGGAATGAGGAACAAGGGCAGGAAGAGACTGCCTTTCCTGAGAAACTCCCCAGACCATCTCTCTGGAAGAAAGAAGCAACTGAGGCAGAGCAGAAGGAGGAGAGGTAAGGGTCACATTTCTGCTTATCATGGTTCACCAGTTCATAATAATCTCCATTTTGATGGTTAAATGTGACTCATTTAAAGCAACATCTTATTTTTTAGTTGCAATCTTCATTGTAAGAGCAGAAACTGGCTTTGAGTATTTGGGATAAAAGGTATAAACCAAAAATTCAAAAAAGCCCTGAAACAAATTCCATCTTACTGTTATTTAACTAGAAAGTGATAATTGGCAACAGACCAATTTGCTAAAAGTTACTTCAAACATACCTTAATGTGAAAACAGTCTAGAAACACCAGCATAAAAGCAAAACCAATTTGAGACACTAACAGGGGATTTCTTAGTTTTGGGCTTATTTTGGCATTCCCTATGGGGAACTCTACCATTGTTGTATTCCTGATTGTTGCTACATATTGTGTCATATTCCACTTTGTTTCAGAAACAAATGGTAAATAATAGGCATGTGCCACCAGAATAAGGTACCAGGTTGATTTAGTCAGTACACCAGGTTTTGTGTAGATAAATAATGGTTCCGAGGTTCACTTTAATGTCATATTTTAAAATGTACCCCCGTGTTAGTCTTCAGGTTGCAGAAGTGTTTGAAGAGTTGTGTACTATCTTGATGTGTTGCCTTATTACGTTATTAAGGTATTTGTAAGAATACAGCTTTCTTTTTAAAAAATCAGAATCTTTAGGCACAGAATTAGACTCAAGTCCATTTTTTAGTTAATGATCTCAAGGAAAATGAGATAATGACAAAAAGTTGCTAACTGTTAGCCCAAACAGCTTTTAAAAATACCCTAAGTTGCATTTCTCAACAACATAGTCAAAGCAGTTCACCAACATTTGAAGTACATCATTCCAGGTTGTAGTCGCTTTAGCGTACGACACACTTGAGTGAGCATCCGTTAGGTGTGCACACAGGACATTTCCTTTCATTCTGTCCCCATGCAGTCATGCAGCTAAGACAGTTCGTGAAAAGCAACCTGCTTTACGATGCTTAGCACTGAAGAGTTCAGTACATTCCAGGAGTATTAACTGTTAATAGGAAAGGTGGTTAGCTGTGGAAAAGGACGACCTGGCAAATTCATCGTAAAAAATAAAAGAATGAAGGAACATACTGAATTACCTCATTATTCTATCACCTATTGTTGTTCCTCTGATAATAAATCTAGTGAAGGGAACACAATAAAGTCACTCACAGACCTCAAAGAACCAGATATGTAAAGCATCAAGGTCACCACTTTCATCACCAAACATCTCAACCTGAAGAAACCTTTGCTTCCCTTTGTGATTTAGGGTATTATGTGAAATCTGTCATTCAACTAAGTGGCTGAATGAATGGTTGAGGAAATGAAGGAAGCAGAAACACTCACTGAAGGCAGATTAGAAGGAAGACCCTGCACTTAACACCTTTGTCTTTTAAACAGGTTAGAACCCAGCCCTGTTCCAGTGGAGGGACCTGCCAGGACTCAGATCTTCCATACCATCCCCTGGGCACCTGGGAGACCCCTCAGGGCTGAGCTGCTCTTTTGGGAAATAACTAATTAAGCCCCGAGTTGACTCACTGTCCTAACCAGGAGACTATATAACAAGGGAGCGAAGAACAACACAGCTTTTAATGCCCTAGGAACCCTGTTTCTTCTCTATGATTATTCTTTTTTCTCTGCAATTTTCTTTAATAAAGAATAAACTTGAATCATTAGAAATACTGAAAGTGATTCTATGATGACTAAATAGATGATGGCAAATTTACAGTATGTGAAGAATTTTGGCTTCCAGTAGGTAACTGGAACCAAATTTCTATGCAAATAAATACTTTTTAAAAGTTATTAACAGGCTTATAGGGTTAATGTCTTGAATTTTGGAGTCTGTAACCACAACCTATTTGCAGGAAGCTTACTTAGATGCCCCCAGTTCTGAGCAGAGAATTCCTGGACTTTGCAGGTGGAAGAGCTACTAGCTAGGCCTCTGCCCTCTACTCTTAAAATGGATTAGGCACCTTGAAAATACTTTACATAAAAACCCACTTGCCATTCACCCCACTCCCAGGCATGTGTGTCTATTTCTAAATCTAGTACGTAAAATCACTACGGGACACACATATTGTTTTTATGTATTGTTTTATCAATATCATTTTTATTTCTTCCTTCACTTTAGTTTCCATTTACTCTTCTGTGTTCCTGCCCCAGACCAAGTTCACAGGGACCTAATATGTGGGAATCATAGACTTTTCGTTGTTCTAAACTCTGGGTATCTGCCAGTCAAGGTGTTTTACCATACACTCTAGCCTGGTTTCTCTATCAGACTGACTGGCTACAAAGGGAAGAGCAGCAAACTATGGCTCTTGGACCTAACCCTGCAGCTAAGACAAGTTTTCGTATTTGTAAATGGTGACATTTTAAATGATTATACAAGGACCTACATAACAGCCTCCATTTTGCCTCTTGGCCAGCAAAGCCTAGGAGTTTCACTCTCTGGCCTTTGAGGGAAAAGTCTGTCGACCTCTGCTATAGGGTCCAGTTCTGTTTACACCGAGACTAGCTGTAGTTAATAAGAGCATTCCATTTTAAAATAGCCATGTTAGTTGTTAAGGTCTTTATTTTCTAAGACATTTCCTTCTCATGCTTAATCTCAGCCCAAAAGTAAAAACCAAGGTCGTATTTATTTAACCAAAATTTAAGAATACAAATCTTTAAAAAGATATCATTACTCTGCATTGCAAAGAACTGTTTTGATGTTTTTATTAAATGTTTGTCCAAAATGGCTTGGCTATAAACTTTTTAGGTTTCATTTTTAAAAATTAAAATTGGGCTCTGGCCTGTGTTGCTCAGTTGGTTGGAGCATCATCTCATACAGTGAAAGGTTTCGAGTTCAATCCCCAGTTGGGACATGTATGGGAGATAACCTATCGATGTTTCTCTCTCACATCAATGTTTCTCTGTTTCTCTTTCACATCGATGTTTCTCTCTCTCTCTCTCTCTCTCTCTCTCTCTCTCTCTCTCTCTCTCTCTCTCCCTCCCTCTTTCTCTCTTTCTCTGTGTGTGTGTGTCTCTCTTCCTCCTTTCCCTTCTCTCTAAAAAAAACAAAACAAGCCCTGGCTGGTTTGGCTCAGTGGATAGAGCGTCATCCTGCAGATTGAGGGGTCCCAGGTTCTATTCCGGTCAAGGGCATGTACCTTGGTTGCGGGCACATCCCCAGTAGGGGGTGTGCAGGAGGCAGCTGATCGATGTTTCTCTCTCATCGATGTTTCTGGCTCTCTATCTCTCTCCCTTCCTCTCTATAAAAAAATCAATAAAAATATTTTAAAAAATCAATAAGTATGTCTTCAGGTGAGGATTTAAAAAAAAAACCACGTAATTTGGGACAAAAGAAATTATGAGCTCTACTATGTAATTCTTTATAGAAATTAAAGTACAGACCTAAATACACACTTTCACCATTTTTAATTTCGGACCATTTTTCTACCCTAACCAAACTAATCTTGATCAGCTTCTCTTTAAGACATGCATACTTTAATTGGGCATCCTATCCACGTGAGAAATGTATCCTGAGACCCCAAGAACTGAATGTTTTACAACAGAGCTTTGGATCCTTTGTCCCTTCAGAAATAAATTCTCAAAAATCATATGCCTACTTACAAGCTGGTAAATTATTCTTTTCCATGTTCCTAAGAAGCAAAGGGTCTTAAACTTTATCACTTTAGAATAAAAATCAACATAGCTATTCCTCTGAATTCAGAAGATAAATAGGCAGCAGTCTCAGGATGAAGAGCCCATAGAAAGGGCAGAGATAGTAAAGTATATTTTATACAGGTAGCTCAAGACTTAAGATGGTGCTATGGAAGTTAGGAACCTTAAAAACTACTTAGATGAAAATCAGAAGGAAGATTTTTCACCATTTACAAATTTTTGGTAATTAGCTAGGAAAGAATAATTCAAAGAAAATTCCTAAATATCAAAGAAAAATTGATGAAATTGTGAAGCAGTGATTATAAACAGTTTGGCATCACATTCATATGTACATCTTTGTAGAGCACGGTATTTAATTTCGTAAGTTTATTAAAACTGTTTTCCATGTTTTTATAAGTGGCTTGTGTACTGTCCTCTGTTCTTCAATTGAGTTTCTCTAAGGCCGTGGTCGGCAAACTGTGGCTCGCGAGCCACATGCGGCTCTCTGGCCCCTTGAGTGTGGCTCTTCCACAAAATACCAAGGCCTGGGCGAGTCTATTTTGAAGAAGTGGCATTAGAAGTAGTTTAAGTTTTAAAAATCTGGCTCTCAAAAGAAATTTCAATCGTTGTACTATTGATATTTGTCTCTGTTGACTAATGAGTTTGCCGACCACTGCTCTAAGGGTAAGGATTTTATCCTTCGGTGACTCTTCAGTAAGTTTACTACCGTGTCCTATAGAATAAAACAAAATAACACAGGGGACAAACTAAGGTTAAATACCTAAGATCAGTATACAGACTATCACATAAGTTCATCAGGAAAAGCAGGGAAGCAAATGCAGACCCAGAAGCGGTCTCAGATCTGGATATGGGGAAGGAGAACATGAATTCAAGAGTGCACGCACCGCACAGCGTGGAGCCAGCATACACAATTCCTCCTTCTCCACTGATGCTATACTACTCTGTTTTTAAAAAAAATGCACCTTAGGTCTAGAATATAGAAAACCCATGCTTAGTACCTCAGATTCCTCAAGTATAAAGCACGCTTGGTAAAAAAAAAGTGTTGTAATTAGCCTGGACAAAAGCTGCTAAATAATTATGATTTTCTGCAAGTGTCTATTATCTATTAAAAATACAATTTCTTACTGAAGCAAACAAATCTGGAAAGTGATAGTATGTTTTATTTAAAAGTGGATAATTTTATTTTTCATTAGACCTTAGTATTGTTTTTGTTACCTATGTACAGAAAAAAACAAGGACACGTCTCCCTTATACCACAGAGGCCTTAAACGTACAGACTTAAACACAACTCTCACTCTCCACCCTAGGTTTTAGAAACCATCAATTTGATTTCCTAAATGTGCTATGCCTGCTAACCTTGTGGGATTCCCTCTGGGTATGTAAAGTGTTAGCTGTCTAAAACATATAGTAAGAACGCTGAAGACTAATGTGTGCAGGTAGAGATGTATGATTAATCTCCAAGTACAAATATAGGGAAAAGTACCTGGCCATGTTAGGAATTCAATTCTTTTTTTTAAATATATTTTTTACTCGAGGCCGGGTGCATGAACTTGTGCACCAGTAAAGTCCCTCGGCCTGGCCTGTGGGATCAGGCCAAAACCAGCTCTCCGACATCCCCTGAGGGGTCATGGATTGTAAGAGGGTGCAGGCCAGGCCAAGGGACCCCACCGGTGCACGATCAGGGCCGGGGAGGGACGCGGGAGGTTGGCCAGCAGAGGAGGAACTGTGGGAGGGCTCCAGGGCATGTCCGGCCCATCTCGCTCAGTCCTGATCGGCCGGACCCCAGTTGCAAGCTAACCTACCAGTTGGAGCATCTGCCCCCTGGTGGTAGTGCACGTCATAGTGACAGGTCAACTGGTCGACTGTCTGCCCCCTGGTGGTCAGTGCACATCATATCGACTGGTCGACCGGTTGACTGTCTGCCCCCGGGTGGTCAGTACACGTCATAGTGAGCTGCTGAGCGGCCTTAGCATATCATTAGCATATTATACTTTAATTGGTTGGATGACCGGACAACCGGACACTGAGCATATTAGGCCTTTATTATATAGGATTGATTTCAGAGAGGAAGGGAGAGGGAGAGATAGAAACATCAATCATTGATCAGCTGCCTCCTACATGCCCCACACTATCGAGCCCGAAACATGGGCATGTGCCCTGACCAGGAATCAAACCATAACCTCCTGGTTCACAGGTCAATGCTCAACCACTGAGCTATGCTGGCTGGGTAGCAATTCAATTCTTTATCATGGTTATATTTGTTATTTGGTGTAATTTTTCAGTTTCTAAATTAAGTTACTAAAATTTAGTAGAAATCAGAGAAAAATAATGTTCTCAAAACAAGAACTGCTATCACACTACCTTATCCAGTGTCAACAGAAAAGCAGATAAACTGAAGAGTAAAAAGTATCCAAAAACCTGCTAAAGGACAGGATGTCCACAGGGCAATATGATCGCTAAATATACCCGACTTCACGACTAAGCTGCTGGGCGTTCCTCCCTCCCATCTGCCAGCTGAGGAGCAGCCTCAGTGTCAGAGAAACAGCGGGAGACTGTGCTCCCTCTTCATGCACACTCTGCTTAGAGAAGGTACCATGTGAAATGATTTCATTTGAAAAGTTCCATAAGTTTACATGACTAAGACATCCTTAGAGAAAGCAACTGTCCAAAATGGAGACTCCTTTATGTGACTAAAAAGAAAGACTTGTGAATTATACTTTTTACAGTTCATTTTAATTAAAAATTTACCAACCTGTCACCAGGTCCTGCTCGATACCTGGCACCTGGGATCAGGACTGGGTCATCGTCACTGTCATCGGTGTCCTGGAGAGCAGAGTCTGTGGCTGAGGTTTCCTCGGGAGGCACGGGCCCCACAGCTTCTGTCTGTGTCTTAGGCTCAGCATCAGGGCTACTGAGATGGGCAGTGCTGTCAGCACTGGTTTGATCCGAAGTCCCTGGTTCCCAGCCTTTCTCAGACAAAGCGGTGTCTTCTGGAACTCCACAAGGACTATCAGGATTGAAATCGTTCCTTTCTCCTGAGCTGGAATCCGACGGCTCAGATGAGAACTTGTCTGATTGTGCTGTTGGAAAATAAAGTAGTAACAGGTGGTCATGTCGGCAACCTTGACTATTTCATCTAACTTCAAAGCTGACACAGACACTTTCTAATAAAAAGTATCTATATATATAAAAGCCTAAGCGACTGTTCCACCGTTCGACCGTTCACTATGATGCATACTGACCACAAGGGGGGCAGATGCTCAACGCAAGAGCTGCCCCTGGTGGTCAGTGTGCTCCCACAGCAGGAGCGCCACTCAGCTGACCAATGGGCGCCAGACACCAGGCTCACAGTCGGCAAGTGCAGCTGTGGCGGCGCAAGCCTCTCCAGCAGACACTCCCCGTGTGCGCCCCTCCCCCAACCGAATCAGGACCAGGATCGAGATTGGCATCAGGACTGACTGGGTGCAAGCCTGCGGCCACTTCTCAACCATGGGCATGCCAGTATTGCCCTAGGGCAGGCACGTGGAGACCGCAGCGGAGTGGCAGCAAGTCTACCGAGCGGTGGCAGTGGCAGGTGCAGTGGGGCTGGGATGAGCGGGAGCAGCAAGGCGCCTGACCCGGGCTCGGGCTCCTCCCCAGCCAGCCGCCACTTCATGCACTATTATATCCCTTGGGGGATATTGAACTGCCAGTTTCAGCCTGAACCCCGCAGGCCATGCCGAGGGACCCCACCAGTGCATGAATCAGTGCACCAGGCCTTTAGTTATATTTACTTTCTAATATAAACTAACATATCCCTAAACAGAGGGGAAAAGTCCACACACATCTATTTGGAAATTACTCTGACTCTAGGAGACTAACACCTGAAGCACTAGAGAGAAGACCGCTCACCTGTGTCTACTTGGCTCTGAACTGTGCTTCCTGCAGATGCACCTTCCTGGGACGTGTTCACATCCTCTGAGGATTCTTCAGGAGCTTCTGGGAAGTAAACCAAATGGTCATTAAATCCACATTATTTTTTGTTTTAATCCTCACCTGAGGATATTTTTTTCATTGATTTTCAGAGGGAGAGTGGGAGGGAGGAAGAGAGAGAGAAAGACATTGACGTGAGAGAGACACATGGATTGGTTGCCTCCCACATGCGCCCTGACTGGGGCTGGGGATCAAACCTGCAACCAAGGTACATGCCCTTGACTGGGAATCAAACCCATGACCATTTTGTGTGTAGGCTGATGCTCTAATCACTGAACCAAACCGGCCAGGGCCCAAACTGTTTGTTGGAAAATAACCACCAACTTAATACATCAGCTCTCTTATGTATAAGTAGTTCTTCACCCTTTGGGGGCCATGGAAACTTGAGATACTCAGATGAGCCTCCCCTCAGTATGACACAAATACAGACGTGCACAAATACGAACACCCTCAAGGAGGGGTGCCCAGCTGTGTCCTCAGCCCCTTCCAGAGGCGCCGGCCTTTGAGAACTAACTCTATGTGAGAATATCTGGTGACAAAGATGCTTCATAGCCAAGATGACCTTATCTTGCTTGTTTCTAATCATCACAAAAGCTAAACTTAATACAGAGTATTTTTCAGCCCCTCAAACATTTGGCATAACCTGAACTATCAAGAACCAATAGTACTGTTGAGCCTACTTTAAATTCTGTTTTGTCCATTGAAAACACTTAATTCTGGGATTTAACTCCAAGACCCATGAAGGATCCGTTTTTTATTCCTAACTGGACATCTGCTTACCTAACTGGACAGTTGTCTTACACATATTTAATTCTTGTAAACTCTGTTACACTGAAGTATCTGTTCACTTCTTAAGAAACAGAATTCATTTATTCCTTCATTCATCAAATAATTATTGAGAATCGACTGTTTCAAGCTCTTTGCTAGACTCTAACTTTCATATAATCCTGCAAATTGTCCCCTCGGATGGTCGTTTGACTGTGAGTTCAACTGCTTGCTATGACATGCGCTGACTACCAGGGGGTGGCGCCGAACATGGCAGGCGGCATCAATGCGGCTCTGGAAGTGGGCAACAGTGGAGGCGCTGCCAGCCCTGATGGGCCCTGATGAGAGCAGGACTGCAGCAGGATGGTGGAGCAGGTGAGCAGGTGGCACCAGGTCAAGGCGGGTGTGAGCGGGGGCCCAATCGCCCCATAGACGGCAACCAGTGGCGGCGGTAGGGGGCCCGACCCTGATTGATCATCCTGCAGGCAGGAAGGTGGAGCAGGTGAAGGGGAGGTGCTAGGCCAAGGCGGGGTGCCAGGCGAGGCTGTGGGGCTGCAGGCGCGAGCTGGGCCTGCGAGGGTGAAGGTGCGAGCTGGGGCCCAATCTCTGCAGGCTATCCTGAGGGACCCCACCCATGCACAAATTCATGCACCGGGCCTCTAGTGTTACATAAAAATATTCTAGGAAAGGGTTCTGAAAAAGTCCCTAAATGGCACTTCTTGTATGAAACAAGATTCACTCATAACTCATTTAGATCACGTTTCTTCTTTCTTTTCCTCCATAAACCACACACACACTGAAAAAAATCAAGACAGATACTCTGAATTCCACTGCTTGGCATAAAAAAACGGCAGGTGATCCAAACTGACACCGACAGTGCACACACTGTCAGTGCGGTGACCACGTCTTCTGGCCATTTGTCCAGAGGGAAACTGGGCTGCACTGTGAGGCCCCATCTGAAATGCTGACAGTCCCTTCCTGGTGAACCTGTTACCTATTTGTCAACAGGAATAGCTAGACTAGAGGAAAAAGTAATTCATTAAAAATAAGAAACCAAAGGGCACCATTGAGGCATCAGAAAAATGGGTGGACGTCCATCATTGGGGATTGTGATGACAAAGCACCGTCACAGCTTACCTGTCTCGCTATCTCCTGCTGGAGGCGGCTCCGAGCTCTGTGGGACCAGGGACTCCTCCTGACCCTCTGGTTTGCTATGGGTCCCATTCCCTCTAGAACTGGAGGATGTACTGCTCCTGTCATCAAAACAAAGGGAGTGATCCCACCAGTAAGTTAATAATAAACAAAAGTTCAGGCTCAAATAAAATATAGGGTGTATTATTTTAATAGTACTTACAAAATATCACTTTTGATAATCAAAGTGACTACTCTAACCTACTTATCTTAAAAAGGAGACCTAGAAATACAAAAGGACCACTTCCACACTGTTTTAATGCTTCTATGATCGGCTTCACATTTCTACCCAGCTCTCTCTTGAACTTCATAACTTAATTACATTGTCTCCTTCTTACCCTCACTAGGGATGGTTCACCCTAATCCTTACTGATTCTACAGACTTTGATCATATGCCCGATTTGTTGTTCTAGGCTACTTTTATTTTATTTTTTTCCTAGGCTACTTTAAAATTAATACTTTAAAAAAGGCCTAGACATTTCTTTGGTCTTTGCACTGCCCTCTGTGGACCACTTCCAGTTCGGACTGTTGTTCAATATGGCAGGTGA
This sequence comes from Eptesicus fuscus, assembly GCF_027574615.1. Taxonomy (NCBI): domain Eukaryota; kingdom Metazoa; phylum Chordata; class Mammalia; order Chiroptera; family Vespertilionidae; genus Eptesicus; species Eptesicus fuscus. The sequence continues at coordinate 40,926,490 of NC_072494.1, forward strand.
CTGGGCACCAGTTTGTAGAAGCCGAAGATGTTTTCTGGGTTAGTTTTACTACCCACCTGATGATGGCCATAATTCTGTTAGCATTTTTGGTGAGAGAAGAATGCTAGACCAATTTAAATAAACAATTTAAATGAATTTCTGCGACGACCAGTCATTGCATCACATATTATAGAGAGGGAATTGAGTGGGAAAGAAAATAGGGGAAAATGTATCTGACTCAGATTAAAATTAAATTAACAGAAATGTGACAATTTCTCTAATTTAGAATGCGAACAAGGAAATGAAACTTAAGAGTTACGATAACCTAAAAACCATTAATTACAGACAAATATCAGTGCCTCAGTAAACAATACAAATTATCATGAAATTTTTGGCCAAGATTTTATAAAAAACGCTTTTGGGCTAATTACAAAAGTCAATTTGATTTTTTAAAAAAGGGCATCCATGTATAATATGGAATTTTTTAAAAAAGAATGTGTATCCATCTGGATATATTCCCAGAGAAAAATGTCAGAAAGAACAGGCAGTGGTAAGTGTCATTTCAGTAGCATTATTGCCAGTGATTCTTTTGTGCTTTTCTGTAAATTTTGAATTCTTTTTTGTAATTAATATGTATTTCTTTTTAACCAGAAAAAAGTATATAGTCACTTGGGTAAAGAGAAACTAATGTCATATTCCACTGAGAAAGCTATGACACAGGCATAAATAAAATGCTTATGTATAATAGTTATGATGATTAAAACATCAGGCACTGATGTAGGAATTGAGAGCCATTAGTGGAAAAGACAAAGTAACAAAGTAAATAAATTTAGCATATGTTAATATGGCATTTTAAATCACAGAGAAATGAAGAGATTGCTCAATAATGGGACTAGGACAAAGGAACCACCGTGTGGAAAAATTAAGCTATAGCTCTATAGCACACTTCATGGAGAAATAAGTTATAGAAGCACTAAACATATAATTTTTGATATAAAATCATAGAAATTAAGAGGAAAACAAGAGAAAGCTTTCTCCCTAATCCTGGGAAGGACAGGCTTTTCTAGGCATGAGCTCAAAGGCTGTAACCTTTAGAGCAAAACTACCATAAAACTGAAAGACACAACAAACTGGGGGAAATATCTGCAACAAAGGAAAGTCAATGGTATCACCCCCACTTACTCCTATAAACACCTCTTATAAATCAAGAAGAAAAAGGCAAACACCCCAGAAGGAAACTGTGCCAAGGATCTGAAAGGCAATTTACAAAAGATGGTACTTGCAGCTAACGATTCTTTAGGGCTCGTCAATGTGCTAAGTGCCATGTACTTTTTCTGCGTGCTCGCGCTAACTCTACAAGCACCTCTGAAGGAGATTCTATTAAATATGCCCATTTTCAGGTGAGAAAACTGGAGTCCAACCTCTTAGTCCATGGGCTCGATTGCCTCATTTGTCCTCAAAGAAACTAAACTAAGAGTAGGATGCTCTGTGGCAGAGATGAAAAAAGATTGCATCCTTTCTTGAATTTCTTTTTACAATGGTACTGAATATTCTCATAATCAGAAAAAAAGCTAATTACTTCTTTGATAAATAAATAAGAAACTGGTAAGAGAATATAATTCACGGTCAGTTTTTAGAGACGGAAAAGTTCAAAAGAAGAGGGACTGAACCTTTTTTTCTAAAAAAAAAATGTGCTCAGATGAGATTTTTTATAAGAAACCAGCCCTTTTGTCCAGAATTATGAGAAAAGACAAACAGAATAAGGATGATAATCTTCTGTGATGTTAAATTACATGTTAAGAGAAAGGGCCATAGATATCCTAATTTTAAAAAGCAGAGGTCAAACGCTAGGGCTCATAAAGAAATTCTATTGACTGCACCTTCAAATACATATCCAGAACCCAGTCTCCTCTTACTACCTCCCCTGTGCCCGTCCTGCCCAAGGCACCACCACCTCTCACCTTGCTAGTGCCACAGCCTGTTCTCTGATCTCCTATCTCTACCGATGGCCTATGTCTACACAGCAACCAGATATCCTCTTTCAAATGTCCTTCTCACTTACTCGGCTGACCTTTTCTGCCATTGCTCTCTCCTTTGGTCACTCCCCTCTGGCTACACATGTATGCTTTCCCTTACAGATCCTTACACATAGTAGGTCTGCCCCCACAGAGCCTTGTGCTGGCTTTCTCTCTGCTCTTCCCCAAGCTGTGCACAGCTCACTCCTCCTCATCCTCCCAATGATGCTGCCCACCCTGTCAACCACCCTCACCTGCTCTCTTTTCTTCCAGAGCACTTAGTACTTTAATGTATTATACAATTCACTTATTTATTATGTGTACTGTCTGTCTCCTCCACCTAGAATGTGAGTTCCTACAGGACAGAGGTTTTTTCCCCCTATTTTTTTCACTGATGCACTCCCCATGTCTACAATAGTGTCTGGAACATAGAAAGTATTCTATAATATTTGAAAATATTATTTAATCACAGATTTTAATGTAAAATACATACACACATAAACACAAATAGAAACCAGTGAATTGGAATACATAAATATTAATATCATATGAACATATAATTAATTATATATTAATAAACAATATATAATGACATTATATATTATTTATGCATATTATATATTAATATGTGATTAAGTATGTTAATATATTAATTATACCAAGTAATTAATATATTGGTTATTAAATGATTAATACAATTACTATATATAATATGTAGTTATATTAATACATAATTAATGATATATTAGGAAAGATCATATTACTTTTTTATTAATATTAAATAGCAACAGTAATAAATTTAAATAAAAATGTTGGAGGCAATCTGAAGCAGAAGGCCATGAGACAGTGGGAAAGAATTTAAGAAGCCTACATAACTGGTTTTTTTAAAAGAGTAAGATTTAACTAGGTTAATGGGAATAAACATAATCAGAAATATCATTAAAGAGAACCTATACAACCATTAAATAAATATAAAGCTCAACCTTATTAGTAATCTATTAAATAGAAACAAATGTTATTTTAAAATCAAATATACAAGTTAAAAATAAATGAATATATTGAATATTGGCCCAGAGATAGCAAAATGTGTACTTTCATATGCTGCTAGTAAAATGGAATGATACAAGATTCTTTTGAAAGTAATTTGGCAATATCTTTGACCTATATAGTTCATTTCTGGAAACATATCTCAAATCAGTAATCTTAAAGGTAGGAAAAAAGCCTGTAAACAAAGATATTCATTATAGTCTTACTTAGTTAAATAAAAAAAGGATAAACAAATTCACTGCCCAATTAAAGAGAAATGGATAAGTGCACTGTAGTACATCTACTTGATGGGCTATATACAGGTAGTAAAATAACGTTTATGAAAGCTAAGTAGTAACGTGAATATTTATTATAAAGTTAAGTCAAATGCAGGGGAGAATAGAGTACATTCAACACGATTAAAATTATGATTTAAAACTCAAAACAAAAATCATACATATATATATATATGCACACATACATACACAGGACCAAGACTACAAAAAGCTCCAAAATGCTAGGTTCATTATTTTTACACAAATGGTCTATAGGTGATTAATTCTTTTTATCTTCGGCATTTTCTATCAAAAGGAATATCCCAGAACTAGCAACATCAGCATCACCTGGGAAGTTTCTAGAAATGCAAATTCTCGGATCCCTCCTCAATCTGAATAAACTCTGAGTAGGACCCAGTCCTCCGTTTTAACGAGCTCTCCAAGTGATTCTGAAGCACACATTATAGCAAAGCAAGGCACAAAGATGATGAAGTGCTGCAAATAATATCTAACAAAATCCTACAAAATGGCTAAGAACATCTTTACAAAAATATGAACTTACCATTCATCTGTAAAGTTCAGTTTTATTGTGCTTGTAGTTGTTCCTTCTGTGCTGTAGTGCAAACTTAAAACTGGTTCACCTGTCCCTGGTTTGGGGCTCAGCTTTTCATTATTGTTATCTGAAAATTGTGTTTAAAACATTTGAAAAAGTCTCTGAAACCAATAAAAGATGACATTTCCTAAAATTTATAAAACTTAAATTAGGTTGTCCTCATCATAACTCTCACATCTGTTATGGTTTTCACTTAAATTCAAGGGCAAGTGTCATAGAAACACTCAGATTCCAAAGCGGCACTGCATCCTGTTCTAGCCTTGTGTACATGACTCCCTTGGATTCAGACGGAAGTCAGACACATTTGAGAACCGCGTTTCATCATTAGGGACTCAAAGAATATTAACATGCAATGACATACGTTATAAACTGGTACTTTTATTTAACAGAATGCTCATGATTTTCTACTTCAGTTGCTAAAGCATCAATTGTAACTACCATGGGCTCCTTCAGAAACACTGAGAGGATGCAAGGGCTCCAAAAGGAAATTCTTTCAAATTCACAGACATAATCTGGGGGAGGAGGGAGAAAATTTCCGGTGCTTTGTAATTTTCTAAAACTCTCTGTTATTAGAACATATATTTTGGTATATTTCATCTCTTCCTTCTGGCTAATCTTGCAAGGAATTTGATCACTAAATTAGAGAAAAGAAAATTTCCCCTTAAAAATCTATAGGTGATTTCCATGACATACCTCTATTTCAAAGAACATAATATTTGTAAAGTGGCAAATAAAATCAAGAAACTCTACAGAAATTGATATAGACCACTTCAAAGCCACCCTCCCAAGTATAGATATTCAAGGGCAAAATTAAATAGGGCTTTAAAATTTTTCCTTTTTATGATGAATAGCAGCTTAGGGGAGCATTAAAATACATAGGGAATACAAATTGCTATGTAATCAAACATGTACCGTTTCTGCCAGTGCCTGCAGAAAGAGAACTCTTCTATGATATAATTGTTTTCTTGATACCAGTTCAAGGAGTGATATAATAGTATAAAAATAAGCTTTGTCTTATAAGATAACAACAAAAACAATAACAACTTAACAAAACCCAAACTACTTAGGCTCTGTGGTCCTGAGGTCCACTTTACAATAAAGGACTTCGGTCTTTTCGAATTCTGCTGGGAGACACTGGCGCACTTATTAAGAGAGAATCTCAGAGACCCTTTGTCTAGCTTTGATCATGAGAGAGAACAAGTCACAAGACTTCTAAACAGAACTGCGGAGGAAGGAAAGGGATTCTCTCCAAGAGCTGAGAAATCAAGCTGATAACACTCTCTTTACCTTTGTCTCAGGAGAAGTCCTCTCCGATAACATCCATTACTATTGGAAAATAAACATGTAAATGAATTCTAAAGCCGATTTCCCAAATGGTAAAATCACTGTACTACTTGTGCTATGACTTATGTCCTTGATATAAACAGCACTGGAAATAAATTAGCAATCCCTTACAACATCCAAAGATTCGTTATCACACTATTTTATAGGAGGTATTTTGCCAAATGATATTTTGATAAAATAATTAACAGACCTTTAGCTTACATAAAATTACCAAGAATGGGACTTTTAAAACATCTATCCTGCCTTTGACCATCTCTGAAAATTTTGATGTTTGTTAGTCACTTGTCCACACAGTTTTCCTGTACTCTTTAGTTCTGTTGCTGAAATTTTGGTCTCACTGTTGCTGAAGTCATGGTCTTTAGGCATCTGGAGTTGGTGAGGACCGAGAAAGACTGCTGCTCAGGGAAACTAAGCGGCAGAACGGGACTTTTTTTTTTCATTATCCCACAACGTTTTATAAAGTGCTTTGCTGTTTATTTTCATTTTAAAGTAAAGAAGGAATAAAAAGAAAACCATGCAGGTGTGAGAGAACTACAGACTAAATTTCCTACATACACCTTGGTTAGGAAGCCTTGTAAAATTTAAATGCTACATTAAAGCTTTCCTTTAGAATTAGAAGGGGTTTTAGAATGCATGCTATGACTACAGGAATATAGTAAGCAAACAGCTGTCAAGAGGTCAGAATGGTGTAAAAAATACCTTATTTAAATAGACAGGACCCACCACAACCCAAAAGTAAGAAGCTCTGAGATGGTCACTGTTAACTAAAATCTTCTTCCTTAGGGTATCTACTACAGAGTTACCCTTTACTCTCTCATGAATATAATCTATATACTGTAAATCATGTCACACACAGTAGTATTCATTTAATTTATAAAATAACTACAGTTGTCGTAAGTTGTTGGGAACTCAGCAGTCTGTGTAAAATTGTCCCACTATCTAGGTAGAATGCACCCCTTTGTCAGCTACACAACTTCAGACTCCAGGCACCTCCCTATAGACCGCACATAATCAGGGTGTCTCTGGCCAAAACACTACACAGCATAGAACCAAGTTTCTCGAAGCGAGGTATGAGTGGGAGGGTCTCTCTGAGGCCCAGAGCTCACAATCTCGCCTGTTCCATCCTGCTCTTTCCAGTTCAATGCTCCTCAGCTGGATCATTACAATCTATCAGGTTTAGTTTTCTCAGAAATAAAGTTCCCTGACGTACTAGTAAATTCATTCACAATTTGTTTCTGATAAAGTGCATATTTTAAGCTACAAATGTCTAAGAAAAAAATCTGCTTTAAAGAGCAAAAATAGCCGAAACTGGTTTGGCTCAGTGGATAGAGCGTCGGCCTGCAGACTCGAGGGTCCCAGGTTCGATTCCGGTCAGGGGCATGTGCCTTGGTTGTGGGCGCATCCCCAGTGGGGGGTGTGCAGGAGGCAGCTGATTGATGTTTCTCTCTCATCGATGTTTCTAGCTCTCTATCCCTCTCTCTTCCTCTCTGTAAAAAATCAATAAAATATATTAAAAAAAAAAAGAGCAAAAATATGCCCTGACCTGTTTGGCTCAGTGGCTAGAGCGTCGGCCTGCAGACTGAAGGGTCCCGGGTTTGATTCCGGTCAAGGGCATGTACCTTGGTTGTGGGCACATCCCCAGTAGGGGGCGTGCAGGAGGCAGCTGATCGATGTCTCTCTCTCTCATCGATGTTTCTAACTCTCTCTCCCTCTCCCTTCCTCTCTGTAAAAAAAATCAATAAAGAGCAAAAATATTACATTTGTTTTATATCTACTGTATTTGAAAAAAGTATTTATAACCATTTTAGTTCTCCCTAATTTGCTCTATTTGTTAGAGGTTGGATCAGCACATTCTAAAAATGTTATTACTGAAAGCCTTGCTTATATAATGCAGATATATATACTATGTAAGACTTCTGCTAAACAGGTAGAGATTTAATTTAAGAGACATAAGGTTAGAGCTTCACCTCAACACACAAACGGCACTATACAAGGCACTATCATGACAGTAAGTGAACATGCTGAGTACTCATGTCTCGGGAGAAAGATGTGCTCTTTTTTCAACCTTTGTAGCACCTGTCACCCTCTCCACTTTCCAGACGATGGAACTTTTCTCCAGTTACCTAGTTTCCTGCAACATGAAGTTCCTACTTACTAGACCGACGTGAAAATAGCTTGACCACAAAGTAGAAAATAAGAGTGCTTGAATAAATAACTATTTTGACTCAGAAATATCAACTGTTACTGCTGCTATTCCTCAGAGGGCTGTGTAACCCGTTCATTCAGCAACACTACTCTAACTGATCAACATCCTGGTAGCCACGCTGTGACTCTGGCGCGGGAGCACTGGGCAACTGAAACACCTTCTTCCGGGGCACTTAGAGACCGCCCTGTTTCTTACTCCTCTAAAGACAGCAGAGGAGACTAAAGTAACTTGAATGCACTCAGCACAAGGACAGTGCAGTGGGGAAGTCACTTTGGCCTTGTCCGACACTGCTAAGACTTCAGGCGCCATGCTATATTGCTTAGTGACTACAGTTATGAAAAACAACCTATGTCGTTAGTAGCTCAGCATGCTCTCAATCAAGGCGAATGACACCTAATTAAAATACATGCTTCAGAAGCACAATAATCCTATATTATAAAAGGTTACCGGTCACTATGACGCGCACTGACCACCAGGGGACAGATGCTCAATGCAGGAGCTGCCCCCTGGTGGTCAGTGCACTCCCACAGGTGGAGCGCTGCTCAGCCAGAAGCTGGGCTCACAGCTGGCAAGCGCAGTGGCAGGAGCCTCTCCCACCTCCACAGCAGTCGGACATCCCCCGAGGGATCCCGGACTGCAAGAGGGCGCAGGCCAGGCTGAGGGACCTTCCCCCCACCCCCGAGTGCATGAATTCCATGCACTGGGCCTCTAGTAACCACATAAAAATGACAATGTATGTCCTGGAAAGACTTCATTTTTCAGGGTTAGAAGTGAATAGTCAATAGCATAAGATTCTTGACAAATTTAAAGATCCCTTCCAGAAATGGTACAAAAGCCCTTTTGTCAGGCAAATGAAGAACTTTCAATATGGGCTGGAATATAATTTGAAAGCAACTTACTTTAACTTTAATTGTTTAATTAGGTATCTTATAAGCCTTTCACAGAAGAACCACAAACTAACTTTTTTTGGTAATGCATGTTTCAAACCACTTAATCTGTGCATTTCTACTATGAAATTATATTTATTTGTGGTTCTAAACACACATGCTCAAAAACATACCAAAAAAATTAAATGTGCTAATAGTAGTACAAAATATACTATTTAGAAACTAGGTTTGTATATCCTGTTTATTCTACATCCTAAATATTTCATCAATCGCTTCACCTCTCTCCTACCTTACTTCTCTCATCGGGTCAGAATCTATTTCCAGGAGAACCTCCTACATGAGTTAGTCTCTGGACAATTCTCCCTACTTGTGTGGAACAAACCAGACCAGGCTACACTCCATAATACACATCCTCCATTAGCTTCCTGATGTTCTTAATATAAAACCCCAAACCTGAAAATGTCCAAAAGATCCTTCTCCATCTGGGCCCTCCCCCTCTCTTGATACCATGACAAGCTCCGACCACACCAGTTGCTTCCAGTCATTTTGCTCACAATGTCCCTGCTCCCTTCACCCGACTTAGCCTGACCCTCTTTCAGGACTCAGCTGCTAGGCCCCTACCAGAAGACTCTTTCCTACATGTTCCCCATTGAACTCTATTTTTTCTTTATGACACTCATCACACTTACATTTATTTGTTCATCATCTGTCTTAATGATCACAGATGATGAGCAAAGCACAGTCGTAATGTTTACAGATGCCGGAGCCAAGCTGCTTGGGTCTGAATCACATCCCTAACGCTTAGACCCATTTCCTGTGTGTGACCTTAGGCACACTTAGCATAGTTTCTTAACCTCTCTTTGCTTTAGTTTCTTCATCTGGAAAATGGGGATAATAACACTCTCTACTGTATGAGGTTTTAGTGAGGATTAAGTAAAGTAACCATACAAAAATTCCTCAAAGTAATATTCAGTATCTATGTTATTGTTATTATTACAGTTAATTGACTCTCTTATTGTTAATAATAGTGTTATTGTTAATCAACTCTATGTTCTAAGCTCACGGAGCATTAGCTTTATTCATTTATGCATCCTAGTGCCGAGCCCAGTACTTGCCACGGGTAGACAGGCATTTAAATATCAGCTGAATTCATGGAATAGACATTTACAAACATGGCCCACCACTTATTGCACTTGTCTTTACATATTTCTTGGCATTTTGGCTTCTTCACCAATAAGATGAAGGTAGTATTAGCATTTACCTCATTAAATGAGAACAAATGCGATAATGTATATAAAAACATTCAAAAACGCAAAAAATGTCAGTTATTTTTATCACAGACAATTCTGAGTTAGAACCATTTAACTGGAGATATACTGACTTGGTTAGCAGGCAAGTGGAGCAATAAGCACAGGCAGAAAAACTCAATAGGGCTTAACCTCCAAAAGAACAAAGGCAGGGAGCCTGCTCTCTGAAAGTGCACGTTCCGCCACTTCACTTGATGAAAGACCTACATTAGCACCTGTTTTCACCAAACCTAAAGAAATCCAAAGAGGGCTTTTGCTTTTATGAAGAGACACTGGTACTTTCTTTTGCATGAACCATGACAGAGGCAGCGTGCACCTAAGCAGCCAGTGGCCCCACGGTCCCGGAACCACACTGGGCATGTCTGGCACCAAGCCAAGCCGCCAGAGCTCTGCACTACCTGTGGGCATCTGGGCTTATCTCCATTGATGAGTGCTCCCCGCTTTTACAGTATGTTGGTGTTATTTTAGGTTTTATGCGTTATTTGCTATGATTTGGTCTGGAAACGCTACAAAACTTTCCCATATTAATTAACGGTAATTGCATCTTCATTTTATGCCGTTTCAGCTTACAAAGGTTTCACAGGAACCTCTTCTTTCAGAGAGCAGGAGACCTGTGTATCTCTACCTGGCCGTACCAGACTTAGGAGCTGGGGAGAAGGGCCGGAATTACTTCATTCTAAGCACCTAAGTGATGATTATTTCTGAGGAGCACAGAAAATCTAGAGTAAAGTCTGATTTTACTATTTTTCTCTACAATTTAAAATACAGTATCTATAGATAAATTCCAGTGTGATGAACACTGAACTTATATTTACCATTAACACAGCAGGCTTCAATTATTAGATATTTATTTAATGAAGATGAGAATTGTCAGAGTGAATTTAATGGCTATCTAAAATATAATTTGATGCAATCTTGTCAAGATGATATTGCTAAAATAAAATTTCAATTTGGTGACAGGTCCAATTTCCCAATCTACCTAATAAAACTAAGTAAATCTGTTTCACTGGGTTCTGATCATTCAAGTCTCTTTCTATAAGTAAATATTTATTAACATCAAAAGAAGTCTGGCCCAGCTGGCATGCTGCAGTGGTGGAGTGTCAACCTATGAACCAGGAGGTCACGGTTTGATTCCTGGTTAGGGCACATGCCTGGGTTGTGTAGGAGACAGCCAATCAATGATCATCTCTTATCATTGATATTTCTATCTCTCCCTCCTCTCTGAAATCAATAAAAATATATTTTTAGAAAAGAAGTCTGCTTATGTAAAATAGTACCTAATGGATAGTTAACACTTATATTTTTAAACCTGTAAATTAGCATTCATATCTCTTTAAACCTGGAATAGAAAGTGAGTGTCTGCCTACAGGCTTAAATTGTACACTTCATAGCATCATTGACTTCCACTGAGGGATAGTCACCGTGATGAATACAAAACCATGTGGCTTTAGTCATGGCTGAAATGTAAAACTCAGGCAAGTTATTTTCTCATACCCTCTCAAAAGTTAAATGTGAAGATCACAGTTTTCTTTTGCTGTTGTTATTGTTTTAATAGAACAAGGAGAAATTGCTGGCATAAATATTTTTAAGAGGAAAAATTTGTTAGTTTCAATAATATAAATAGGCAAGATAAATAATATATCAGAAGAGGACCTTTTTCCCGTAGGCATAATTAGAGATATAAATAAATAAAAACTACTTATTGAGGCATACTATTCAAACTAAAGAAAACACACAACAGATATCATTGTTACCAAATGGATTTTCTAATTAGCTCAGAAGGGCTGATTGTGTGTACACACAACCCTAACTTTGGAGAGTATAGAAAATATTTTACAACAGGATTGAAACAATCTGCATGTTGTACACTTATTTTGTTTCTTAAAAAGTATTTTGATAAAAGAAAATAAGAACTATGGAGAAAGTATGACTCTCAATGTTTAGACTAAATATATTTGTTTCTAAAATGTTGTACTTTTGTTAAAAATTCAAGATAAATAAGCAAAAACACTATTTGCAAACAACCAGTTCAATAATGTGTACATAATTAATGAAAAAAAAAAACATTTTTTTTCAGTGAAGTAAGCCATTAAAATGAAAAAAAATTAAGAACATTTTTATCCTTGGTGATCACCTCAAATAAATAATCTGATATATATATATATATTTTTTTTCAAGTGTCAGCTTATTCCTTAGTGTGGGTCTGCCAAGTAGAAGGATATAGAAACCTAGTATCATTTAGGAGAAGTGTTACTGCATCCTTGGGTAAAGTCTAGGGAGTCTGCCAGCCCCTCAGAGAAAGAAGCCTCCTAGTCAGCATGAGTCTATAATCCACTCTAGTGAGGATTAGTGGGGAAGCCAAGCGCTGACTGAGGCTACCTCTCACGCCCCACTGCCCAGTGCAGAGAGAGTCACAGTGCATTCATGTCACCAGCCCCCAGAGGACACAGAGGTCCTGAGCCTCAAATAAAGAAATAGATTCAATATTATGGAAAATTAAATTAAAACATGTAAAAGCACCTGGGCTGAATTATCAATTAAAAATACATTAGTGTTTCTTTAAAAGTATGGCAATCTAAAATATGCTTAAACAACCATTAGTTACAGATATATTCAGAAAGAAAACTTATTAAATCTACAACTTGTTCCATTCTACAGTTTTGAAACTACACCCCCTCTCCCAAAAAATTTACATTTCCTCTATCTTTTCATTCCTAATTGAGCTTACTGAAAGAGTCACCTACAGGCCAATGTCTCCACTTAAAAAAAAAAATCTTTCCACCACCTCACTGGAACTGCAATGCCAAAGCAATCGATAACCAGCCAACTGCCAACGCCGGTGCTTCCCATGGCACCACTGACCAGATCCCCCAACTTTGGAAATGGCACCCTTTCTGCCCCTCCTGTCTCTCTGATCACTCCTTCCCGTCTCCGAGCTAGACTCTTTCTCTGCTTCCTCCTGTATAGACTTCTTTTCCCTCACCCTCTTATCCTCAACAATCTCACCACTCCCACCTGGAAAGTGGCGATTCCTAGTTTTTATCTCCTCCTCAGACCTCTCTGGTGATGTCCAGAATCACATATCCATCCAACTGTCTATGAGATTGCTCCATGTGGACATCCCAAGATACTTCAAACTCAACATATGGAATTGTCCTTTGTCTCTTTCCATGATATCCCATACCTTATGTAAATTAAGTACCAACTTAAATTGAATATGATATTTAATACAATTCCATGGAAATTATTCCATGTGATTTTATAAACTATGAAGCTGGCTACAAACTCCCTGGTAGTAACATACTCTTCACATTCAGATATACTTACCAAAAAAATTACTTGATTAGAGAGCAGTTTTAAACAGTAGTAAAATATAAAATGTAATGCCACTATAATTGTATTTAACCTCAAAGTAATTATTCTTCACTGTTAATACCACTACAATAAATATATAAAGTTAAAGTATGCTTAATGTCTTAGTTTTAAAATTAATTTTCCAATTCATTCATTCATTTGTTCTCAAGAACAGAAAAACTGCCCGGCCAGCATGGCTCAGTGTTTGAGAGTCGATCTATGAACCAGGAGGTCAAGATTCGATTCCCGGTCAGGGAACATGCCCAGGTTGTGGGCTTGATCCCCCGTGTGGGGTGTGCAGGAGGCAGCCAATTAATAATTCTCTCTCATCACTGATGTCTCTCTCTCTCTCTCTCTCTCTCCCCATTCCTCTCTGAAATCAATAAAAATATATTAAAAAAATAAAAATCAGAACAGAAAAACCTGTAGCATAAAACCTACTTGTATAAACAATAATTTAAGATTAGAAGTACAGGCGTTTTCTAATTTGCTTTAAAATTAGTTTCTGAATATTTCTCCAAGAAGATAATTAAAATTAGATTTCACACCAAATAGGTTCTTCAGCAATATTTCACTTTCCCAATACTGCTTATGAGTGAGGCATCCTGCGTATGGAAACACTGAGCCAATAAGCTTATGGCTTTCGAGCTCAGTTTTTTATATGACTGTTTGAAAAATGTTTGTAATGACTATCTCATCAGGCTCTGCTCCAGGCTCTGAGGCTGACTCTGCACCTCTCTTGCTTCCGAAGTGTAGGCAGGAGATGGAAGTCCTTTTCTTTCTGACTGTGGCTTTGGAGCCTCAGGACTGTAGCTCGTAACTGTATTCCTTACAGTTACAGCTATCCAGAGCTTACCCACCAGAAAAGTGAGACATAAAGCCAAGTATCATGACTATAGCAATGTAGTAATATAGAGTACTACCATGTTCAAATAACCTTTTCTAAATTACACACTAGGTAATATGCTAACCTCACATCCACAGTCCTACACAATTTTATGATAGATACCTAGAATAAAAAATGGATATACTTTATATCCATTACAGTACTGGTATAGGAAGAGAATTCAATTTGGCATAAAGGGCCAAAGGTAGAAATTACCTTAGTTTACATAGAACATAATTTGTATAGGTCAAGAAGGCGCCTTGCACAGTACCACCTAGGGCAATTTAGCCCACAAATACTGACTCTTAAACCGTAATGGAAATGGAACCTTCTGGAAAAGGAGAGAGGTTGGCCTATGCACTGCAATAGAACTATGGATGGCGGGCATAGCACATCTCCTGTTGCACGCACCCTGTTGCTCGTCAAGTGACATGGATCCGAGCTGTTTGTTAACCACAGAAGAAGGAGAATCTGAAACAAAAATGAGATTTCCACTTAAAAGTAAGCAGCAGACAACTGCACAGCAAGGTCATGATCATATCTAAGCTTAAGAAACAAATGACCAGGGTGGGGACAGAAGTAAGACTGCGGTGTGTTCCCCAGGCAGTGAGTAAGCAGGGCATGTGCTTAGGATATGTTATTCCAGGCAAGCAGGCAGCAACTTTAAGAATGAGCTGAGAAAGTATCCTTCCACTTCCATGCATATACCTTTAATTAATGAAATTCACTCAGCGCAGGCAGAAGGGGCAAGGGAGATAAAACAGAAATGGCTAACTCTTCCACTAAACAGTAGACTTCTTGTCCTTCTTAACCCCTTTGCCAGCTCCTTAAGGTGAGTTTATTCTGGATTGGAGGATTCAAGCATGAAATGAGGTGCTCACTACACTTTGCTAGATGTTATTCGTTATACCCTGAGCTGAAAAGAAGCTCAAGTGAGGACGTTAGACAAGAAAATGTTTATGTAAGAACTATTCAGTGAGGTCATTACCACTACAGAAATAGGTAACTTTAAAACTCTGGGACGTGTTGTGGCTAGTACATTTGTATGCTGTAAAATCAGGCTTCTTTGGGTGCCTGGTGGGAAAGAATGAAGGCTTAATGGTCTGGCTTCATGCTGATGTTCACCTTGGCTCCAAAAAGAATATTTTATTTTTTCTTTGATACACTGAGTTTCTGTGGAAGAATTTACTTTATAAATGGGCTCTATTGTTTGAAAAACCCTGGTATAGAGGGGAGGCAGCATGATAAAATGGAAGAGCAGTCGCTGGAGTTAGTCATTTTTTATTCTATTCTGATTCTGATAATGAGCTCTGTGACACAGAACAAGTCACAACATTTTTAGGCCTAAGCTTTGCCTTTCTTCCTGGCCATCCTGGGGACCTGATAACCTGAGCAAGGCACTGGGAATAGTGGGAGGTGGCTACTATTCCTGGCTTGGGTTCCAGTGTTCCAGGTGAGCTACAGGAAAAGGAAAATTTGGATAATAAGCACAGTTCTTCCTTAAATGTAAGAATGGTTCCTAGTTTCTAATCTCTTAAGCTCTAGTTCTTAGCAAGTTCTGTTAAAAAAACAAAGCTCTAGCATTGTGGCTGATCACCAGTTCCTGTTCATAATGGCATCTGATGCCCCCTAAAGTAGATCTTCTGAGTTAAGAGTGTCCTTAACACGATAGCAAAGAGTTTTCCAATATATCTTGGATTCTCAGCAACTTAATATCACTTGAATATCTGTACATTTAATAGTCTGAATCCTGCTGCTAGGACCACTTGTATCAACTCTAAATTGTCCACTTTCTGATATAATCGGTTTGCTCATAGGTTTTTGTATTGCTAGAGCATGGCCATCATTTGAATAACAGCTTTACTTATCCTTACTTATCACCTCTTCATCAGAACATTCTGTTCAACAAATCTGTACCACACACACAAAAAAGAAAGTAGGAATGACAGAACTTCAATCGGTTCCCTAACTCTTCATGCTTTCCTCTCCTTTACAAGACTGCTTCTCAATTATCCATTGCAGAGTTGGATACAATCCTATGTTGTTTTTGAAGAACAGATAAGTTGATTTTTACAGAAAAACAAAATTCTATTCTTTGAAGAAAAACATAATAAAAATGAGAGTCAGAGTGAAATAAATATTGGAAAATCCTCCTAGAATGTCTCCTATGAGATATTTTCCATCCCTTTGATTTAGTATACATTTTATTGTGCTCTCATTTCATGATGAAGATCTTATAAACTCTCCAAGCAATCTTTTTACAAATCTTTAATTTTTCCATAAACTTACAGAACGTACAAATGTTATAAAGTGTGTCTTATTTAATTATTAAAATAAAATTTAGGAAGGAATAAATTTCTAAAAAAAACCCCCACAACTTTGATAAAGGACCTAGAATGCTGTCATTTCCATAAAATTGTATATTTTGAACTGTTAAAAGGATTTAAAATATGAACAAAGTTTATGTTAAGATAGATACTATTAAACTAAAAGTGTTTCCTTTTCGTTTCCCAGACACAGATATTGCGTATATTCAGGGAACTTTTGTTGTTCCTCCCATCCTGAAGACCAGCATTTAACAAGCAATCCTTCTTGTCCATTGCTTCCCTTCTATTTCTAATCCTGGTGCCCTGCAGCTGTTATTGTAAAGATTATTTGCTTATCATGTAAACATTTGAAGTGATATGTTTTTATACCACTAGGTATTCATAAATATCATACCCATGACTTCTACTTAGAAATATTTCTAAAAATTAACTCAATAACCATCAGAATAGCTTATATTTCAAAAATCCACTTATTCGCTCAATGCTGCTTGCTTTAGTTTCCGCACTCTACTCCATCTCTCTGTGCGACACCTTTTGGAAGGCACCATCACAAAATAATTATCTAACCATATGGTGCAGCAGTAATTTACTACAAAGCACAATATGGCCTGTCAGCTTATTGGAAGTGTCTAGAATGATATTATTATTTTTAAGGTCAAGATAAACTTTAAGCAAAAGCTCATTCAATAATAACTCAAGGTGTCTCATGCCAATTACTGTATGTTTCTGAAAAGTTTGTGCTTTGGTCTTGAGAAAGTTCTTTAGCCCTTTAGTCAGAATCTTCTCAACTATAGAAAAAAAATAATGAATTGAAGTCTGACAGGTAAATAACAGGGACTCTTCAGCAGCCAGGCTCCCTGGGTTCAAATCTGGCTTTTCTCCTCAGTAGTACTGTAATGCTGGGCAAGTTATTTAACTCCTCTAAGTCTCAGTTTCCCCATCTGTAAAATGGACATGGTAGCTACCACACACTATTCTTAGAAGATTTAATGAGATAATCCACATAAACTACTTAGGTTGCTCACAGAAAAGGGTTAATTCATGGTATTATCACTTGCCTGTGTTTCAGGAACATAGTATTAAATGAAAACTAATGACAGGAAGCTGTTCTGAAAACTATGGAGCATAGCCCCATATTTAAAGTTCTAGGAGAATCATCACCGCTTTGCTTGGACTCTCATTCAAGGTCATTAAGGAGTGCTTGCAGAGCTAGGTCAATATTGTATCAAATTTACTGTGGCCTCTGCTTATAAACACTAAAATGTGGATGGAGTGCATCCACCTGAGAAGTGCCACACGTGACTGTGATGGAAAGAGCCTGCTTGCCCAGGATCGAGTAAGTGCTGATTTTTTCCAATATGGCTCAGTTTTGAAAAGCTTTTTTTGAAAATAATCACCAATGTTCTACACCCTTTGGGGGGGTATAAAAATTACTTTTTTCCAGTCAGCAAAACCGTGCCATAAAGTGAAAAAACAGTTCCTACCTGACCCTCTCTAGGCTGGCTCCCTGCTCCAGTGGGGCTCTGTGGTGGTCGGGCCAGTACCAGCAGACTCCACAGGGTGCTGTCACTCTGAGCAGGAGCCAGCAACCCATGACTTCAAGGGACCTGAAATGGAAAAAAAGAGCTGGGTTTAAAATCAGCCATATGCCGAAGGCCTTTGCCATAGCTATTTGCGGCATTCGTCTGAGAAATATACACACAGCTCATTCAAAATCCCAGATGCTATCAGCCTTACGGGGCCCTGATAAAAGCATGTTTGAGGTAGTAAGTGAAACATACTATGATTAGGATAATACATTATTACATATACTGTTCTACTTAGTATAAAACTTTTTCATATTATCTAACCATTCCTTATGCTATCTCTATAAATTATGGCCAGTCACACTATCTAAATACAGCAATAATTGGGAAACTGAGGCATAAAGCAGCCAAATGACCTGCCCAAGGTCATCTAGTCATAGAGCCAGGGACAAGATCTCAGCCAAGTCTAATACCCAGGCAGTAATCTGATGAAGGCAAATTCATTTCTGTATGATTTTAAAAAATCACCGAAGGCTAGAAATGAGTTATGGTGTATTTCCTAAAAGTGTAGGGGGGAAAATGCTATTTTTTAAAACACGAAATAAAGTAAAACTATATTGACTGAAAAATAAAATGTTTGAAAATCAGCCATGTAGAACTGTCATTTATAGGTGTCAAAATTCTTTAAGAGTAGTGGTTTCAAATGCGCTTCAGGGAGCAGCAGTGCCTTGGGGGAGGCACGAGGAGCAAGCAGGTGAGTAACCTTCCTTATCTTTTTTTATGCTGAAATCACAACGGTGTCACTTTTGTGTATTTTGTCTTAGAACTTCTATATGAGGCTGGTACAAGGGTTCACAGTTGAAAAGAGAGAGAGAAAAAAAAAAGAAGAGGAAAATAACTGTTTAAATATATTTTAACATCTTCCAGAGCTCATTTAAAACAGCAATTTGAAACTGAAGGTGATACCATTTGGTGCCTTCGAATGATGTTTTAGTTTTTACTTGCCAAGAAATACTGGCAACTAAATATATATATTCTATTTGGGATTATCTTTTACTAGCATGAGGCCCCATCCCATTAAAACGTAGATGATTTCTACCAAATGATTTAATCCCACTCTCCTACAGAAATTAGGTACTGTAGATTCATCTTAAACTTAGCCTTTCACAAAAGATTCTCATCAATCCTATATTTTAAAAAGAGAATAAACTGTTTGCTAGACAATGTAATAATTCAGAAATTCTACAGTTGTGAAAATTGTTTGGTTTCCATATTACATTAATGTCTCCTTTGAGCATCTTATATTGATAAGATTTAAATAGGTGAGAAGACAATAGAAATATCATTTACTGACAGTATTATCACTTACTGATACTCTAAAGATATCAAGGTATAATGAGAAAATACAGGTTTATATATGAGAATTGCATATTGCTTATTGTTAGTAAGTTAAAATCTAGATACTTTCTCTACTGATAGAAGACTTTAGTAGTAACATCTAGCATGAAAGAATGGACTACTTAATGCCCATAATATACATACAAAAAATTGTATTTAATCACTAAGTATAACAAAATGTTTTAATAATAGTTTTTCAATAAAACCCATCTCCCTGTTTAATTTCATAAATTTCATTCCTATTCTTTATTTCTATAATTTATGTGTTCTATAATGAAGAATTTTGTATTTTCTAGAATTTATTAACTGGATAAAATATATAGATTTTATTAGTTGTCCTTTAGAATAAAGTGACAACCCATAGTTTAACAGTTCTTGTAATTACCTAAGTGTTCCTGTGACATGTGGAAGGAGCACTGTTGAGGAGCCCAGGGCATGTGCAGAGTAGACATATGCTATGTCAAAAGCATTTGAAATAGATGAAGACCCCACCTTTAAGTGAGGGGAGTGGCACACCTGGAGTGGCAATACAAGGGTCTCTGATACTGTGCATGTGGGCAGCCTTGGGGCCCAAGTACTTTGTTTAATAACAAAGAAAAGATAACACGTTTTTCAGCTTCAAAACTGGAAAGGTGTCTACTCAGCTTCAGCTTCTTAAAGTTACCACCAATATATTGATTACCAAACTAGATACTATTTTCTAAAATGATACTTAAGAGTTGGGAAAATAGCATCTAATTTCACAGAGACTATATAATCACCCTAAAGTTTTCTAATTCAAAAAAGAACCTACTTCCATTTAAATTGCTTTCCTGCTAATGTAGACAGCTTTGTTTTATACTCAAACTCACTTAAGTTTCTGCATTTTTAAGATACACACACACACACACACACACACACACACACGGACATTTTGTCTTCTTATTGGTCTCTATGTTGCCTATTTTTTACTTCTGAAATAATTTAGCTAAAGTCTTATACAAACACAAAGTCATAGCAAATGTTTTATTAAATGCCATGATTGTAACCTAATCAAATTTTTTTTTTGGTTAGTTTCAAGTATAGGAAAAGATTTCTCTATAGTAAAAACAAAACAAATCAGAGACATCTTTGCCTGACCCCATTAAAAATCAGGCCCAAAATGTGTTCCAAAGAGCACACCTATATAAGTTATTTAAATCTGTTTTATTCCACCATGGCATTATATAATGTGCTTTTGTTATCAGAGCATATACTGGAACAAATAAACAGAGAAGTTGTCCAATTCTACCAATATTGAAATTAATCCCAAGTAATTAAATCAGAGTTCTCAAAGCAATTAATGCCCAAACTCACCACCCTTTATGGTAGTAAAATAAAGTATAATAATCTCTTAGTATGAGAATGCAGACAAACTTTAGTTCCTAAGCAGAGATTTATGGAACCTAAGACAATACCTACAACACAGGATATGCAGTACCTGTGATCCATCTGGAAAGAGTTAACAAATTATTTTATGCTCTATCT
This sequence comes from Eptesicus fuscus, assembly GCF_027574615.1. Lineage (NCBI taxonomy): Eukaryota > Metazoa > Chordata > Mammalia > Chiroptera > Vespertilionidae > Eptesicus > Eptesicus fuscus. The sequence goes on from NC_072494.1 coordinate 40,947,139, forward strand.
TTCATCAATTCTCTCAACAAATGCTTATTGAGCATCAAAAGCTTTCTTGCCATAAAAGAACTGGGCCAGTAAAATACTCCAAGAAAAAGAGAGGTACAGATAATTACTATCTCAGAGTTTTAGAGCATCAGAACAGGAACATAAAACTGTGGAGTACTTCTGCTGTCCTACATATCAGAAAGCTGATTATGTGTAGAAGAGATAAATCAGCAGATATTGAAAATTTCAAATAATTACAGAAGGGGATGACTGAGTCAGTATGCTAGTATGGACAAACAATACTATAATTCTAAAATCCAGCATAACTACATTTATATGGGAATAGGAATACTGGTTAACTTTTAAAGCAATAAAAAAAAAAAAGCAAAAAAGAAAGAAAAAGAGGAGGAGCAGCTAGGAGCCATAAGCATAGATACCATTTAAGGGTATAGGAAATTTCAATAGAAATATCAATGGAGGCTCAAAATTCAATAGATAATTATTAGAAAGTAGTTCATTGACTATAAAAGCAAAAAACATTAGCCCCTCTCCAAATATAAATAAAACAATGCATTATTTTATATTCCCTTCTGGCAAATACTGCTGCCAATGTGTCCCTCTAGCTATGGGATGATCACCACCCCGATGGGCAAGAAAGAGGAGAGGCTGCAAGCGCATCAGCTTTTGTTTCCAGGGGAAGGGAAGCGTCTTACTACACAGTAGCAGTGTTAAACACCAACTCCACCAGCTACTTAAGGACACTGTATGCTAATAACCTGCAGCATGAGGGTCTTGGGCGGGGCCCTCACTGGAAGCCTGACCGGAAGTGGAAGGCGCAGCCAGCTCCTGCTGCCTCTGCTGCTCAGCCTTCTTAAGCCTCAGTTGCTGCAGCCGCTTACGGAGCAAAGCTATCTCAGGCCCCCTTAAAAATTCTGACACAGATAGGAAAAGAAAGGTGAAAAGATAGTAATAAAATAGAAAATAGCAAGAATCTGATTATACACTAAAATAGTAATCTGATTATACAAGAGAGATGGATATAAATTAAACACATGTATCATGGAGGAATACTAAAAACAAATTACTCATATAAAAAGAAATTACCAGTCATTAAGAGATAAAGTATACACTCTTATAAGCCCTAATGCTTCTGTTTAACTTGATGATTTAGACACATATAGTTCACTAAGAATATTTAATTAAACAGAATGAAAATAAAGTCCTCCAGATGAAAACATTTTAAAACAAACATTCCTTTCCTCACTCCTCACTAATGTCATTTATTTTTACAACAAAACAATACTAAGAAATTAAAAACTAAAAAGTATCAGTTATCTCATCTAATCTACAAAGTGTTACTAATTTTATTCAAATAATAATTAAAATTCAATTAAAATGATGAAAAAGTTAGACATTTGGAAACAATTCTTGGAATGTATTAGTGGAGAGCTCTTTAAAAAGTAAAAATTCCGTATTTTTTAGCTAAAATATTTCTTTTTATGTTAGAATTGTCATTTGCTTTTGCTTTTTTAATGCTCAAATATATGTACATAATCTTTAATATTTTCTTAAACTTTCTCTGAAGCTTTGATCATAGATAAAAAAAAGTATACAAAATTCTGCAGATACTTACTGAGTGCCTACTATGTGTGAAGCACTGCTTTAGGCTATGGAGTTAAATAGTGAACAAAATAAAATAGTCTCTATGCATGTGGAGTTTATGTTCTGAGAAGAAAACAGACATCACTGAACACACATGTATATAGCACACATGTATGTCTGTATGTGTCAAGTGGGATAATGCGATGATTGAGCAGGACATGGAATGGGGACAGACAGTGGGAGGGTTGTTTTGTAATTGGTCATGAGGAAGGGCTTCTCTCCTAAGATGGTTTTTGAACAAAGACCTCAAGGACGCACTGTTTGGAGGAAGGGCATTCCCGATGGAGGGAACAGCAAGTGCAAATGCTGAGAGGCGAGTGCACTGGGATGTGGGATTACCTTACAGGCAATGGAAGCACAGTTTGCTGATGGCCTAGGTAACAGGAAAAAGAGAATGCCATTTATTGCAACACTGAAGAACAGAGAAAGAGCAAGCAGTATTAGAAGAAAGAAAAGAACTGACATATCCAAGTAGAGAAGCTGAGCAGGGACTGAATATGACAATCTAGAATTCCCCAAGTTATCTGGATGTCACTGGTGATGTGACTAGAGAGTAAGTGATGATAGAGGAGAAGTCTACGAACTGAACTCTGGGACACTCCAGTGTTTAAGAGGAGTGAGAAAGAGAAGCCCGCAAGGAGCACAGGGAACTGAGTGAGGGACTTCTATAGGCTGAGTGACAGAATGTGTTGAGTTTGGAGTAAGCCCTGACTGATTTGGCTCAGTGGATAGAGCGTCGGCCTGTGGACTGAAGGATCCCAGGTTCGATTCCGGTCAAGGGCATGTACCTTGGTTGCGGGCACATCCCCAGTGGGGGGTGTGCAGGAGGCAGCTGATTGATGTCTCTCTCTCATAGATGTTTCTAACTCTCGATCCCTCTCCCTTCCTCTCTGTAAAAAAAAAAAATAAGCAGTTGTGTCAAAGCTGCTGATATAATGAAAAACATACTGAGAACTTCCCATTGGATTCTGCACTTTGGAATCACTGCTGACCTTGACTAAAGGTGTTGGAGTGAAATCACAGGGGCCAAACCTACTGGAACAGGTTCAAGACAAAGGTGAGGTAATGATATAGAATCAAGGCACATATGCCTGAAGGTGTAGCTCAGTGATTGACCTATGAGCCAGGAGCTCATGGTTCAATTCCCAGTCAGGGTACATGCCCGGATGATAGGCTAAATCTCCAGTGGGGAGCATGCAGGAAGCAGCTGATCAATGATTCTCTCTCATCATTGATGTTTCTATCTCTCCCTCACTCTCCCTTACTTTCTGAAATCAATAAAAATACTTTTTTTTAAAAAAAATGCACTTACATTCCAAGTCTTGCTAATGGGGAACAAAGAAATCGGGTGAATGGTTTGTGTTAGTTTGGAAGATAATCCGTTTGTATGTTAACAAACAATGCTGAATTGGGAGCAGAAAGAAAGATGATGTATGAGAAGAAGTGGCAAACACAAGGAGGATACCCTTGAGTCCACCACAGGGGATGGCTGCACTGAGAAGAGGAGGCACTGGTACTGGACAGGTGCATAAAACGTCACTCACCAGAACCAAAGGGCCGGCGGGGCGCACGGGTAAGAGTCAATAGTTGTAGATTTGATGGTGGGAGCACACACAATTTCTTGTGACACTGGCTGCAAATTATACAAACTGCCATAATAGCTTTCAGCCTCTTGTACATACATTATAAGGCTGCCAACACTGGTGTATTACTTCGGGAATTCATTATGCCAGAGATACTAACCTCTCATTACTATGTCATCTATGTATAAAGAGTTTTATTCAATTAGCCAATTGGCAGCTAAGATTTCACAAGCCATTCAGGTACCATCATAGTCTCTCACTGCTAGTTCTTCCTGGAGAATTCTGCAGTACTCAGGAGGGTAGTATTCATTGAGAAATGAACTGTTTGCTCAAGGGCACAGTGCTTTCCTTTTAGGTTGACACATATACCTCACTAGAGATCCAGTGCCTGAAATTCGTGCACTAGAGGTGGAGGGTAGGGGTCCCTCAGCCCCACCTGTGCCCTCTCTCACAGTCCAGGACCCCTCAGGGGATGTCTGACTGCTGGCTTAGGCCCAATCCCCCCGGGCCTAAGCCGGCAGTTGGACATCCCTCTGGCAGTCCGAGACTCCTGGCTCCTTACCACCCGCCTGCTTGCTGCTCCTTACCACTCGTCTCGCTGTTTCTTAATGCTGCTACTGAGGCGGGAAAGGCTCCTGCCACCACCACTGCGCTTGCCAACTGTGAGCCTGGCTTCTGGCTGAGCGGTGCTCCCCCTGTGGGAGCGCACTGACCACCAGGGGGCAGCTCCTGAGCATCTGCCCCTTAGTGGTCAGTGCGCATCATAGTGACCAGTTGTTCCGCAGTTCAGTCAATTTGCATATTAGGCTTTATTATATAGGACTGACTGTCAGCATAATAACAATGCTTTTTATAATATAAAATAGAGCATCATTATAAAAGCATAAAGTCTATCTTTTTATACTTCAAAAGAAATTGCTATAAGAAGTGAGATTATCTGTCAAATTTTGCTATGAAAACAGAAAAAAATCACCAAAAAATTCACCCAATTTCATGGTTGTTCTAACCCTCTCTCTTGTACTGCCAAATCTTTTGTGGGAATATAAGAGTCTCCATCCTAGACCACTAGGTGATGTAGCAAAGAAAGAGCAGCCCTAAGAGCAAGCAGTGAAGGTTTCTAACCTAGAAAATCAAGATTTAGCCAATGCTTCCAGTGCTCTAGGAAGAAGAATTTGTTTGTCTGCTTTTAAGGCTGATTGTATGGTGGCTCTTTTCCCCCTTGGGTTAAAAAAAAAATGAGCCTAGAAAAAGAAGTCAACACATAGTCACCTGGGAAAAGCAAAAATTGAATTAAAAATTTCAACCATACATACAAATAGTTCTGCTAGTGGGTTTGACATATTAAAGACAGGTAAAACACACACATATTATACCTTTGTAAAAATGCACGCACAAACATATATAATTTATAATGCAAATAAATGCTTAGAATTAGTTTTGCTAAGATAAGCCAAAATAGAAAGTGATTAAAACGAATACCTTTGGGTTGAATTAAAAAATAATAACAAACAAAAACCCTCAACAATGTGTCAGGAAATGCTAAAGGAAAATTTGTACTTCCATCTCTAAAACTACTAACTTTATTCTTGTGTTCTTCTCAAAGATGCCAGGCTAGTCTCCTTAATGCCTTAATTCCCACTGAGACAGGAGAACAAAGGCCAGCTTGGTTCTAACCTCAGGTCCTGCCTCTCCAATACACAGGGTCTTTGGTGGTGAACACTGGGCTATGTTTATGTCTGACTCCATGGTGCTTTCTCTGCCTGCTCTCAATGTGTGTCTTGTCCAGGTGGTCCTTGTGCATTCTTTCTCCTACAACTGGTCACTCCTTTACTTAAGACTTCCAAGTTCCTCTAGCCTCTTCTTTAGAGTGGCCGTTAACCTAACATTTCCACTTGTTTATAATCTATAAATGGCCTTACCTAGTCTGAGTAGACCCTGATCCCCTTTAAGGAAACTAAAATCTGGATGTTTGTGCTTTAAAATGTGTGCTTTGATAATAGAGTTCTTATCTCCCCAGACATTTTTCTACAGAGCTCAATTCAGCTATAATGATTCTGGATAGATATAAATAAATTTGTAAATCTGAGTAGACACAGTTGTTTGTAAATAAGCAGGAATCCACACATAGTCCAAATCATATATTATCTTAACAAAATGAAATCCTACTGGTCTAAGTGATCCATTTAATTCAAAACAGGGGCCCTTGATGTGACTCACTTCTCAAAGGGAGCCTCCCAAACTGAATTTTGTATGTACTGAGATACCCATCCAATCCAAAACCACCTTTTCTAATCATATTCTTTGATTTAGATTAAAATGCAACCAAAGGAAAAAAGCTATAACATGCTGGAATGATGGCCTCATGTAACACTCCCTCATTACCATGGGAAAAAATTATAAATAACACACAAAATGAAGACATTTCCGGGCTTAGTTTAGAAATGACTAAAAGTGATGTTTGATTGGCATTACCAAGAAAAGAAGAAAATATCTTATAATCGCCTTGAAATACATAAAACAGTGAAGATTTCATTTTAACCTACATAGTTTCAACTCATAGTCAGACCTTTCTGGTTTTTAGCTAATCATATAACCAGCCTTTTGTTAAATATTCAAGAAAAGACCACATGTAATATGAGAATCAAAATGTCTCTTTAAATTCTGGGTTATGTATATAGAGTATGGTTTCAAATGGTCTGACTACTCGAAATAAAATTCAAGTATACAAAGAGTAAAGAAGTCAAACAAAAAGTACTACCAGCTGATTTCAAATTACACTTGAGTGTACTTATTTTCCTAATTAACAATGGTTCACTTGGGTCCCCTAGATAGACTCTTCCTTGGTAATGCATTTAGTATGTTCACCTCACTCATGGCTTCATTTTATTTTTTTCCTACTTATATTTCTGTTTGTTCTAATTCCATCATTTATAAAAATGATTTTAAAAGTATTTCTGTAAGTTACCTTAAGATATTTTTGAACAAAGTAGGAAAGAATGTAGTCTTATATGTTCTGAATAGTTGAGGGCAAACAGTGGATCCAAAAATGATGAATGACTGGATACCCACTCACAGCATCTCCCCTAGATGACATCACATTGGGGAGCCTATGGGAAACATCCAGAATGAATGGAGTGGGCTGACACTATACAGACTAACATACTGTAGAGCTAAGTATACCCTATCTATCTATCTATCTATCTATCTATCTATCTATCTATCTATCTATCTATCTATCTATCTAAAAGGCTAATATGCTAAGTGTCCGACAGTCCGACTGGTTGCTATGACACACACTGATCACCAGGGGCAGAAGCTCAATGCAGCAGCTGCCGAGCAGCGGTGGTTCTTGGGTGACGCACCCTGAAACCAGAGAGGGAGCCTGATTCCTCACGGGGCTGCGTGACTTCACCTTCAGCCGTGGGTTATGTTGTTGCTGGTTTACTGCACACTTGTGTTTGCGTTCCACACCCTATACAACAGCAACTTTGCAGAGTGCCCTCTCACACTCCGGGACCCCTCGGGGGATGATCGAGCCTGTTTCAGCCCGATCCCCGCAGGCCAGACCAAGGGACCCCACCTGCTGGAGACCCCCACTCACTCTGCAGATGCCGGGGAGGGACTGCGGGAGATTGGCTCCAGGGCATGTCCAGCCCATCTCACCCAGTCTCACCCCGCCAGACACCTTCTAATTAATTTCCTTTCAATGTGCATGAATCCATGTACCGTGTCACTAGTATAGCTATACTAGCTTAAAGATAACAATCTTAACAGTACCTTTAGAGAGTGACTATATTTTTGGGGGGAGGCTTATATAGAACAAGGTAGATAATGTCTCTCTGTCATCATGAGAATATATTCTAGTAAGAGACAATAAGTTATATACCAATCAAAAATGAGCAAGAAAATTACAAAATTTTATAAGAACTTTTCAGGAAATAAACAGAACTATTTATAAGGGAGAATAAAATTTTAGGAGGGTAGGAAAAGAAGATGAATCTAGCTAGGGGAGTTATGAAAGACCTCCCTTGGGAGACATTTGAGCTGAGACCCAAGAAACAAGGGCTTGACTCTATGATTAAGTCAGGGGAAGAGTTTCTCAGCTCAGGTACTTATTGTTCTCCAACTCTACGTACAGAGGCTCAGAGTCAGAAAGAAAGTGGCACATTTGGGAAACTGAAAGGAAGCCCGGACAGCTAGAGCACAGTCATCATTAGGGACTGAGAACGCGGTGTGAGACAAAGCTGGAGCGGGAGGCTAGGGTCAGGTCAAGTCAGTTCCTACAAGTCCACAGTAAGGAGTTTGATTTTCTTCTTTTGTAGTTGTATTTCCAATTGCAATTAGAAGTCTTTGAAGGTTATGTTTTGTGTGTGTGTTTTGTTTGTTTTGTTTTTGTTAATTCTCACCTGAGGATATTTTTTCCATTGCTTTCAGAGAGAATGGAAGGGAGGGAGGAAGAGGGAGAGAGAGAGAAATATCGATGTGAGAGGGACATATCAATTGGTTGCCTCCGAAAAAGCCCTAACCGGGGGCGGGAGCAAACCTGCAACCCAGGTACCTGCCCTTGACCAGGAATCAAACCTGTGACCCTTTGGTGTGCAGGCTGATTCTCTAACAACTGAACCACACAGGCCAGGTCTCTTTGGAGGGTTTTAAATAGTAAAGTTATATAATCTGAGTTAACATTTTAAAAAACTTTAAAAACACAAGGCTGCTGCCTGGAGAATAAATGATAAGGGAGCAAAAACAGCTGCAGGAAGAGTAATCAGCAGACAAGAAAGGTGGTGAGAGGGAAAGAAGTAGAAACAATGGGACTTGATAGTGGACTGGGCCTGGGACGTGAGGGAAAGTGAACAATCAGGAATAAGGCATAGGCTGTTAAAACAAGCAAATGGGCAGTGGTATTATAATTTACTAAGATGTAAAACAACTAAGATGGAATAGATTAGGGGACTGGAAGGGTGGGGGGCTAAATTAAGTTTTAGTCTGGACACACTAAAGATGTTCAAAGACAGTCAGAAAGCAGTGTCCTATAAGCCACTGCACGTAGGAGTTTGGGGCTCATCAACTTGGAGGAGATACTAAAAAAGCTATGGGAACTGACACAGGATAGATCACTGATAGAGAAGAGAAGCCAGACTACGGGGTTCTACAGAAGAAGAAACATCAGCAGTGGTCGCTGAAAACCACCGAGAGAGTTGGTAGTCAGGGTACATAGGCAAAAGTTGTGTCAAAATGCCAAGAAAGGAAAGTTCCAAGAAAGAAAGGAGCAGCAGACTTAAATGCAACTGGGTCAAAAGTTCGAGTAAGGTACTAACAGAGAAGTAGACTTTAAATTTGGCAAAATGGAAGTCACTGGTGACTCTGACAAAGGTTTCCCTGGAAAAGGGGGCTGAAAGACAGATTGGAATTAGTGGATACATAAGTGGAAGATGGTAAGAAAATAGAGTAATATATGTGAATGACTATTTTGAAGACTCTGATTTAAAAGAAGCAAAGTTGTAAGGCTGGAGGGGAATTGGGATAATTAAGAGAAGAATTTTAAAGACGGGATAATAACAGAGCATGCTTGAGGCCAAAAGGAATAATTCAGGAGAAAAGGCAATAATGATACAGGAGAGGGAGAAAAGTCCTGGAGGTTCTGGGAAGGAATGGGAGCGTCCTTTCATAGGAGCAGACATGTCTACGGCCATACCACCCTGAACGCGCCCGATCTCGTCATAGGAGCAGACACTTCTCCCATCACATCAATGGGAGTGTCGATGCTGGAAGGTGGTCAGCTGGGGGTGGGATGAGGGCAAAGGGGAGGGTGAAAAGTCTGAGAGATAGGAAGGTGTAGAATGAGCAGCAGTGTTGAAGGACTACCCTGATGTGTGGAGCACACACTGACGTGTGTGGTCATGACCTTCCTCACTACCACTCAAGAACTCAGCTCAGTCTAAGAGAGAGCGAATAATTAGTCCAATCAGAGAAGGAATTTTGCCAGGCAAGTTTTCACATTCTCAATGTCCCTTTCCCTCACTTCAGCAAAAGTGACAGGAAATGCAAGGGACATGAAGGAAGAGCATAAACCTTTACAGAAAAAGGTATCCACAGCAAGGCAAGAAGCACACTTTTCGTTTTCTCTATTTCTATGCAGGGCAGTAAGAGAAATTATGGCTCGAAGACGATGCTCCCACCCACTCCATGGACAAGTCCCACCATCACAAACCTTGGTTCTGGACTTAAATGTCCATAGAGATTGGGAAACAAAGGAAGACATTAAGTCCTTATTGTTAAAATGTTGGGTTCTGGGGTAATGAAAGGCCTACTGTCAAAACAATTATAAACATAATCCTTAGATGTTACATCTAACATCAAACACTTTCTCAATAGCAAAACTATCTTGATAACATAGAAATATTCCAATTTTCCATGGTGTAGTCAACCAAAATTCTTTCAATAATCTACCAGGTAAAAGTATTTCCTTACTTTTCTTTGAAAAAATTTATAGGCAAACTGCCAAGTGATCACATGGTCATCACAAAGTTTTTCTATTTCAATGATTCACATGACTGGAGTATTTAATATATTTAATATAAAAGGGATTTAGCAATTTGAAATGTAGTATTAAGATGTGTTAAATAACTATAAAAAAAAAAGAAAAAGAAACTCCACACTAAGTACTTTTCTCAGAAATAACTGTAATGAGTTGAGATGCACTGGAATGTGAACGTGACCTAAGGAGTCTTCTTAAGTTTTTCTGATAACTTATAAATGACTACAATACTGAAGAATATTTCCAAGAATGCTATCACTTTAAAAATTCTTGTTTTTACCAATTTTACCTGCTTTGAAAAGCAAACTTTTAACTGATCCCTACTTCCCAAACTCTCCAAAATATTTTATTTTCCCATATGTTGGAATGCTATGTTGATTAGAGAATGAAAAACCAGATTTTATAGCTTAGCTTTATCTTACTACTATAGATAAATTGAGCATAGTGTTAACAGTTACATAATTGGTTCTGGCTTCCATTCCCATAGAAACCTAAAACGAATTCATAAAAATGGGAAATATTGATTTAAAAAGTGCTTAATTTTAAAACACCCCATATTTGGTGATCTGGCATCCAATTCCAGAGAACAAGAATACAGTGACAGCTTGGCAGTAAGACTGTTAGGAAATTTTATCAGTTTCAGCTTAGGCCTGCCAGTTGTACCTCCAGGTTCTAATATTTTGGTTACATGTCAAGTAAAATGGTTCCTTAGAAAAACCCAAGGAAAAACATCTTACCAGTTATTATAATTACATATATACAGTTAAGATGCCAAGTAACTACAGACATAGCTGCTAACAATTACTGTTATAAATAGTAGAGGCCACAGTTTGAGAGAAAAATAAATTGAACACAAGGAGTTATAATACTGAGGAAATAGTATTTTAACAGAATTTAGAAGTTAATTTTTCCCCTAATATCAAGCACCAAAAAGACAAGGAATAGTTTAAACAACTCTTTTTTAAGTAAATATAGAAGAAATAATTCTTTTAGTAACTGTACTGTATATGTTGCTGACAACAGACCACATCAAATGCACTATACAGAGTTATTAAAAGTGCTTCATGATTTGAGAAAAAAATAAGAAAAAATATAAATACAATGGAAACAATAATAATCAGTGCTATATTTTTACCATTACTTTAATAAAGACTTACAACCAAACAGGTTTAGAAAGATTTTGGTCTATAATGGCCTATAAAAATAATCTTTAAGAGAGGTGTATTAAACTAAGTGCATTAAACTGTACCCATATTTTTATAAAACTCTCTTATGTAAATGGAAGATTCCTGCTACTTATTAAAATTCATGCAGGTTAGGCACATTTGAATTTCATGTTTTGGTTATATGTTCACATATTACGTGTCATTTAGATCATTTGCTCCAGCAGAAACAAGTCGATGTGACTTAGTATCTTTCCAAACAGCCCCTAGAGAATAATCATGATCATAAACCATCAGACAACCCACCGCCTATTTAAAGAGTAACATCCTCACCAGACTGATGGTGTGTGTGCTGTCCAGACGCTTCAGCAGATGGCCTGTGTTCACTGTCTGGAGAGGACAGCAGAGAAGTAGAAGTAGAAGGTGTAGGAGATGCTGTGGAGTGGGCCATGGAGGACGTGGAAGGTTGTAGAAACTGTTCAGCTGGAGTGTCTACTTCCATCACAGTGTCACCTGCTTCCAAACCAGTGCCTGATGGGACCGTAGGAAGAGTCGAAACATCTGACTGACTCGTCCCACCTTCAAAGAGCACATGTTAATGAAAGTTCAAATACTAAATGCTTTCCAAAACCAACCACTCAGAAGAGGTATGTTCAGGCACACTTGCTTGCGCGCACACACACACACACACACACAGAAATATATAATATACAGGAAAATCAAAAGCACCCACTGTAGTTTGGTCCATTTGACTAGGCTAGTCAATAGGGGTAAACATCTATCTATAGCACATTCTTATTAAAAATAATCATTCTTTTAAGCAAAATGCTCCATATGGCAGCTTCATTTAGACAAAGCTACTAGTAAATAACTTGTGAGATGCCTAGAAGCACTGCCTAGTTCCTCAAATTTAAAGGTGATGATTCCTTATGGAATCTAATGAACAAAATGAATTGACCAACAAAATAAGACCCAAGGCAGGGAGGCATTGAACAGACTGACATACCTCGATATAGGGTTGGGAGACAAGAAGAGATAAACCAAAGGACTTATATACTTATATGCATAAAACATGGACATGGGCAATAGGGTAGTGAAGATCTGAGGGAGAAAGTAGGGGCTGGAAAGGGGGGGAAGGAGGAAATGGGAGATATCTGTAATACTGTCAACAATAAAAATATATTATAAATAAATAAATAAGGTGATGATTCCGATGCAAGAGTTGGATAATAGAATAATGGATTTATACTGAGATATTTCCACTCTATAACATCATGTCCTTGGTAAAACATTTAATAAAAATTTTATTAGCAAGAGTAAAACAACAAATAGGCCAGAATAGGATTAAGTTCTTCATTCCCATTTCATTAGCCATAATGTTTTAACCACTAAACTAACATGATGAAGGCATGATTTTAAAGGGCTTAAGTGTCCATTATGTGTCGTGCTAGGCTTCCTGCTATCTGCAAAGGAATAATTAATACTCAATAAATATTAAAAATTTTCCTGATTTTGCGTCAAATCTAGATTTTATTAAAAATGGAGTGGACAAACCAAGTTCATGCTTTGCAAGATACAACTATCACAGAATGTCAAGTTTTTTTTTCAATCACCATGATTTGAATATTTCTTAAATTTAAGCACAAATTTAGTAACTCATCAAATCCACAGTCCAATGAATTTTTTTAAATGTATTTTTATTGATTTCAGAGAGGAAGAGAAAGGAAGAGAAAGAAAGAAACATTAATAAGAGAGAATCATTGATTGGGTGCCTCCTGCACGCTCCCTACTGGGGATCGAGCCCACAACCCGGGCATGTGCCCTTGACCAGAATTGAACCTGGGGTCCTTCAGTCCATGGGCCCATGCTCTATCCACTGAGCCAAACCAGCTAGGGCCTAAGGAATTTTTTTGAAAGTTAATTGATCTGCATGACTTAACAAAATCCACTTACAGATAAAATTCAATAGAAATCTTTAATTTGGGGATTTAAAATGTTTAGGAGTTAACTTTTATACGCTCACTTTTGATAAAGATAAGTAACTTGCCAAAGACCACAAAGCTGGAAAGTAGTGAACAAAGATATGAAAACAGGTCAGCTAACACCAGAAACATAATTAATAACCAATGATATAAGTAACCAAAAGTAGAAACTATTCAATTATATAAAACTTATTTATCTACATAGTTTTATATATTTCTACTTTAATTTATAAAAGGGCTTAAATGGGGACTATCAGCTGCTCTTACTTTTTTTTGAGAAAAGCAAAAAATAAGGGCTAGAACTAGTGGACCCTGAAGGGACCAGTTGTACCTAATGCCCTCTCCCTCTCCTGCTTCACACAACAGTAAGAACCTTGTGTTATTGTAGATCTAAAACATGGTGGAAATCAGATGGCAAAAATAAACCCCACTCAGGAGTTTTTACCAGCTTTCTGATGACTGTAATTAATAAGAGCACTTACCTGTGGGTCGAGATCTTCCTCGTCCTCTATTACTTTGTGCAACCTCACTTGCTTCTTCAAACCACCTTGATAACATGTCAGACATTCTCTGCATCAATGACACATTGGGACTTTGCTCTCCTATGAAAACACAGGTCGTATCCGTGAATTAGTAATAAGTCAGCAGCTTTCATTAATGCAAAAACCCAGATTTCAGGGCCTTAAAAATGAACATAACTTAAAAAAATCAAATTGCCCAAATAATTCTATGAATGTTCACAGATCCACAAGAGCCATCATCACATTTCACAGTAAAAGTTTAAATGAGTGGCTCTCCATGTGTATTTGAGTTCCTCAAGAACAGGACTTAGCTCCTACATCTTTGCCTAGTCTTAGGGTCTCCCCACCCCTACCCAACCCACCTCTTTAGTTCCAAGAGTGCACAGCTAGGAAGGGCTTGTGCATTGTACACTGTTCAGATTAAAAGAAAAGTTTGCCCTCTCACTTAAATTTTCTTAAACTGAATTTGTTTTCATCGTTTACTGTAAGCAAATTCCACATACTTGAAATTAACTGAAACTAGAAGTGTTTCGTCTCTTCCCTCCCTGCTTTTCCTCCTTCAAATACACAAGTTTTCTTGAGCATTTTCAAATTACGTATGACATCAAAACTGACAATTCATTTCTATTCTACAATCATATAATTAAAAATGGAAATCATTTGTTCTTCAATTTTTTGTGAAAATAGAATTTATTGTATACTTCATTGCCTTTATATTATGTAGCTTTATATTTAGGTATTATAATACAAAAGATAATATACTGGGAAATATGCCTTTGATCTTGAAAGATTTCAGAAGTCATTAGAGTAACATTTTCGCTAAAGACCCACTTATTAAAATTAATTCTATTTAAAGTGCCGTCTTAAAGCTTCTGAGGTAGTTTCTCACACTTGTCAAAGGCACCTGAGAGAAGGGTAAAAAAATTTATGTGCTATTATAAAACTCTCTGGTTGGAAACTGAGAGTTCTCATTCCATTTATATCTAAGAGAAAGGCAAAAATTAAGAAGTTTGATGACACCTGATGTTTTATGAGGCACGAGCATTCTTACACTTTCAGTGGGAATGTAAATGAGTGCTTTCTGGGCACTAATCCAGTGGCCCCGCCATGCCATTTGTGGAAATTTAGCTGCACCCACTTGCACAGGTGTGCTAAGAGACGTACCAGAATGCTTGCTGCAACATCACTTGTAACAGTGAAAACAATGGAAACCAGTGAAATACCCATTTTTAAACACCATAGAAAAAGAAAAAAGCTGACCAAAGTATAGTTACCATCTCGCTCTCGTTCACTCTCTGGCCTGGCTCGGGGTCCAGTATCTGACCAGTCACCACGAAGCCTCAAGCGCTTCACCGGAGGCTGCCGTAACTAAAAGATGAGGAGAACACTCGTTTGCTCACCTCTAAAGCACACTTCAAATCTAATAGCTTCTCCCCACCCCCCTACTTTCTGTACTAAGGACGCACATAGACTGAAGAGTAAGAGACGCAAAGGAAATATTGCAGAGGAAGCCAAGGGCCCTCAGGTAGAGGCCTGCTTAGCTGCCCGCGTGAGCAGATGTGCTAGAGCAGAGAAGCAGGGAGAGCAGAGGAGTATGAGAACCAATGATGTAGGTCTTGAAACTACACTACTAAGAACCTCAGTCTGGCTCTGAAAGAAGTGGGAGCCCCTTGGAGAGCTGATCAGAAGAGCAGCATGACCTGAGGAGAAGGTTATGGGAAGAGTGGCAGGGGGACTGGTTAGAAAGCCCCATAACATAAGAGGAGAGAGATGCTGACACCTTGCACCCAGTAGCAGTGGTAGCCAGGGTGGTGAGTAGTGCTACAGATTTGGGATGTATATTTTAGAGACAAACTATGGGGACCAGGAAAAAATGAGAGATTGTATTCAATGCAGCAGTTCAATAATGAAGTGGGGCAGGCGTCACTCCAATAAATTCAATTTAAAAATTAGAGGAAAAGGAAAAGAGAGAAAAGACAATAAAAGGAAAAAATAATAATAAAGGAAAATGAGAAGTGAGAAACAACTGAAGAAGACAAAAGAGTATTCTTTTGTCTTCTTCAGTTGTATACTCTTTTGTCTTCTTCAGTTGTTTCTCACTTCTCATTATTCTTTTGTCTTCTTCAGTTGTTTCTCACTTCTCATTTTCCTTTATTATTATTTTTTTATATATATACTAGCGTTCCCGTTGCAGGAAAAATCCTACAATAGGGTTTCCTGCTGCACTCTACCCCGCCCTGCCTGCTCTCCTCCCTTGTCCCCCGCCCAGCGTTCTCCGCCAGCCCCTCTGCTTTTCTCCCTTCTCCACCAGCCCACTCTCCTTCCTTCTCCCCTGGCCCCGCCTCCGCTCCTCCCTTCTCCCCCAGCCCGCCTTCTCCGCCAGCCTGCTCTCCTTCCTTCTCCCCCGGCCCCGCCTCCGCTCCTCCCTTCTCCCCCGGCCCTGCCTGCTCAACTTCCTTCTCCCCCGGCCCTGCCTCCGCTCCTCCCTTCTCCTCCCCCTGGCTTGCTTGCTTCTCCACAGCTTTGCTCCCTTCTGCAGCTCTTGGCTTCTTTCTACGCTGTCCTGATATGCAAATTAGCCGTCATCTTTGCTGGGGGTAATTTGCATATTCGTCCTGATTGGTTGGTGGGCATGGCTTGGCTGGTGGGTGTGGTGAAGGTGCGGTCAATTTGCATATTTGTCTATTATTAGATAGGATAAAAGTGCACTGACCACAAGGGGGCAGACACTCAATGCAGGAGCTGCCCCCTGGTGGTCAGTGTGCTCCCACAGGGGGAGCGCCGCTCAGCCAGAAGCTGGGCTTATGGCTGGCAAGGGCAGTGGCAGTGGCAGTGGCAGTGGTGGGAGCCTTTCCCACCTCCATGGCAGGGCTAAGGACTCCTCGGGGGATGTCCGACTGCCGGCTTAGGCCCACTCCCTGCGGGCCTAAGCCAGCAGGCAGATAACCCCCAGGGGGTCCTGGATGGCGAGAGGGTACAGGCTGGGCTGAGGGACATCCCCCCCCTCCCCCAGTGCATGAATGTTGTGCACCGGGCCTCTAAGTAGGTTATAATTGTGAAAGAGAGGCAGTCTTTGGAGCAGAGGGGACTGCTGGCCACATATGAATAGTAAATGGTAACAGGTAAAACTCCTATTAGTGCATGACCATAAACATTTAGTCTCCTGGAAATCTGTACATCACATTTTTTATTTTAACTACCTTTTCTGTAACTGTTAGACCTGTGGCTATTTCTTGCTGATATTGTGCAACCTCATAGTGAAGCATTTTGTTATTAAATATTTTCTCTTTAAAAATATTTTATAATACTTCTCTCTAGAGCAGTGGTTCTCAACCTTTCTAATGCCGCGGCCCTTTAATACAGTTCCTCATGTTGTGGTGACCCCCAACCATAAAATTATTTTCGTTGGTACTTCATAACTGTAATTTTGCTACTGTTATGAATCATAATGTAAATATCTGTGTTTTCCGATGGTCTTAGGCTCTACAGCAGCGGTTCTCAACCTGTGGGTCATGACCACTAGCAGGGTCATCTAAGACCATCGGAAAACACAGATATTTACATTACGATTCATTAACAGTAGCAAAATTACAGTTATGAAGTAGCAACGAAAATAATTTTATGGTTGGGGGTCACCACAACATGAGGAACTGTATTCAAGGGTCACGGCATTAAAAAGGTTGAGAACCACTGCTCTAGAGCCTTTCCTTAATTATTAGCTCCTGTTCTTTCATGTATGTTTTGTGTCCTTGTTTCCTAGACTGTAAGTACCTTGAAAATTAGCTCTATTTTTTGAAGCGCTTCAGGCCCCAGAAGACACTGAATTAGTATTTTCTGAGTAAAATAAAGAAGATGGTTTTGAGTAAACTTACCTCTTCCCTTCTCTCTTCTGCAGAAGGAGTTCGAAGTTCTCGTGCGGTGTCATCTTTGGGGTCAAAAAGGTAGATATAATCTGAAGAGTAGCTAACGAGAATCTCCTGACCATCTTCACTGTAACACAGAGACGTCACCCTGCAGGACTTGTTGTTAAGATGAGAAGGGAGAAAACGGGCAACCATTCCAGCAGTGCCCCGGCCTGCGTAATTCCCTAGAATAAGAAAACAGGAAGGTGTTTAAAATTCATGTTTTTGAAGAAAAACATTTTAAAAACTCTTAATCTGCACGAGGAGATACGTGATTTAATGTAGCAATAGAAATCAAAGCTATCATTCTATTTCTAGAAGAAGAAGCTCTTTTTTCAATAACCAAATTTTATAACAAAATGAAAAAGAATACAGTACAAAGGAAACGTACCTTTCAAAAAATTCAGAATCATCTAGAATGCCAGATTACATATTTTATTGGAAATATGAGTTATTTAACCAATTAAATAATTTATTATTATAGTCACACTAAATCATCTTCTAAAAATTCTCCCCAAATTAATATACTTTTTATAATATAAACTAGAGGCCCGGTGCATGAAAATTCATGCACTGGAGGGGGGGATCCCTCAGTCTGGCCTGCCCCCTTTTACATTCTGGGAGCCCTCAGGGGTGAGAGGCGACCCGGTGATCAGGGGAAGGTGACACCCCATTACACTCTGTTGCTGCCACTGCCTGCAGCGCAAGCCTCAGCCAGCCCTGGTTACCTGAGCCTTGGGCGGCCCTGGGCAACTCGGCAGCCACCATCCGAGGCTTGCCTGCACCTCGGGCTGGCCCTGGGCGACTGGGCAGCTGACATCTGAGGCTTGCCTGCGCCTCGGGCAGGCCCTGGGCAGAGAGGACTGGGGGACTTTGGAGGCGGGGCTGAGGGGGCTGGGCGCCGGCATCTTGTGGCTGTGGGCACCTCCATCTTTAAGGGTGGGTCAATCAATTTGCATATTCCCTTCTTATTGGCTGTGGGGGCTGCCATCTTTTGTGATGGTGTGAGGGTCAATTAGCATATCCCTTCTTTATTAGATAGGATAGGAAAGCTTATATTTATTAGTATACTAGATAAAAGAGTGCAGTATCCTTTTAAACTGATTTACCTTCTATTTTATGTTTTTTAAAAATTTGACTGTCGTGAAATTTTTTTCCTTCTAAGACTACAGAGTGGCAATACTATGCCAGTTTTAATTCATTGCAGTAATCATTAATACAATACAATATGACAGAGAGGTACAATGGGCACTTTGTGTCCTGGGGACTCAGGAATGCTCAATTCTAAGAATCTAAATTATACACCAAGTTGTACAATTCTGCACAATGAGGTCTTACGCCCAAAATGTCACCTGGGTCCCACCTGTTGAGAAACAATAATGAAGCCTGTAATTCCATATTTAATACTGTTTCCCTAAATGTGCATATTCAAATAGACAAGACTCCTGAATCAGTTGAGAAAAAAATAATTTCCTCTCACCTTCCCATTTCAATAACCATTTTTAATGACATAAATTGACAATGAGATTGACACTGTGTTCGTTTCTGGCCAAGTCCACTTTTATTTTTAGCAATAGAATTTATGTGAATATATATTTGATATTGGGTATGTGAGTGTTTAAGTATTCCTGGCTTCCGTTACTGAGAAAATACTAATGGAGGCTGGCTTTGAATTGGGAATTTCAGAAGTGGTTTGGAGAGTCTGAAAAAATGGCGACTGAATAGAGTCGTGTTTGGAGGCTGGTCCTGGGGTGGAGAGAGGGAGCAGCAGAGGCTTGCAGAGGGAGTGTATGTTGGCAAACCAAGGGACAGCTAAACTCCAGGAGAAGGTGGGGGAGTGCGGGCAGTGTTCCCCTGACCGGGCAGCACCCACAACACAACACAACACAACACAAAACAAAACAACAAAACAAATCCGGCTGGGTCCCCTCCCGGAGCTGCGGGCTCACCGGGCGCCTTGCCATCTTGCAAGAAAAGGAGGATTTTATTGGAAACCTGACTTTCCGCGACAACTGCACACACTGAACTGCTGCGATCACCAGACCACCGGTCCCCTATCAGCGCAAACATTCGGATTCAAAGGAACTCTTCACTGCACCACGGAAAGGTCAGATTTCGCCTGAAATAAGGTGCGGTTTCTAATCCCCGCGGTGGGTGAGGGAAGCGCTGGGTGAGGGAAGCGCGGCGGCCGCAGGACCTGCAGGAGCCGGGAGGTCTGTGCCTAGAAAAATCAGCGGCAGTTGGAACTGCCGTGATCCGTGAATGTGGAAGGGGGTCCTCTGAGCTGCTAACAGAAGTGACCTCTTAAAGGCAACTCATTTTAATCTGACGAGGAGGGTCAGACTGGGAGTTTTCAAAGGAGTGCAGGATCCTTAGTCTGGCGCACAGACCCACTGTCCGCACACTTGGGCTCTTTCCTACTCTGATTACTAAGCCCAATACATAGAAAAACCCAGGTGGAAAAACCCTGAAAGACTGCAGGGGGAAGTTGTTTTTTCGGAACCTGGGGAGCAGAGCTTGTGACCATCGGAGAGGCAGCTCTGAGGCGCACACCTCCACAAACCAGTAGTGAGTGCGATAGAGGGGAAAAAAAAAAAAAAAAGCTAGAGAGGCCCGGAAGTCAATTCAGAAACACTGCCACCCAGGGGCTGAAACGCTAATTGTCTCTGGTGTAATCAAAAATAAATACGAGAAATTAAGACACGGCCGGCTTAAAAAGCAGGACTGGCTTACAACACTGAGGAGCCGTGGAACGAAGCTAAACTGAAATACCGCCCAGACTGGGAAACAGGCGTACCAAACAGAATAATAGAGGAAGTGAATGACAGCCGCTACTGCACATTTTAGTCTTCCTATTTATTAATTTTAAAATCTTTTTTCAATTTTTTTAAATTTTTTATTCTCATTTTTTTATTTTCATTTTTTGCATCTTTTACTTAAGAAACTAAATTTTTTTCTTTTTCCTCACTCGATTTTCACCTTTTTAATTATTACATTTTTATTTTCAATCAGCATTATTATTACTATTATTTTACTTTTTTTTTTAATGTCATTTGATTTTCTCTTTCTTTTATGTTGGGATTAGTGTCCTACATTCTATTTGCATCTTTCCCTTACAATCATTTTACCCTATCTCAACGCTAACATTATGCCATCACTCTCCTCCTAACCTTTCCCCTTTTGGTCTCCTGTTTATCTTAACCCTTTCTGGCTTTAGATTTCCCCTACTTTTTCAGTTTACCCTCTGCTAAAATTTCACCCTACTTATATATCTAATTCTGAACCCCCTGGTCCAAATCCATACAAACCTCTATGCTACCTTAAAAAAATTATTTTTCTCTCTGGCCTTTTGTTGTTGTTTGCTTGAATGTTGATTAGATTGAATTTTTATGCTTTTTTATGAGATTGTTTTGATTATTCTTTTTGTTTGTTTGGTTGGTTCTTTTGTTTGATTTGTTTTTGTTTGTTTTTTACTTTTGTTTTCCCTTGCCTCACTTGATATTAGCTGGTGTTGCAGTTTGTATTAATCTCCAGGCTCGTGTTGCTGGAATTTGCTGGGAATAGTGGTTGTTCTAGTGGAGTTTACTCCCCATATATATAGTTTGTTCCCCTTTTCTCTCTTAGTATCGTTCTTGTCTCTCTTACTTTTTTTCTTTTTTTTTTCTTTCTGCTCTTTTCCCAAGTTCAGATTCACACTCTTTTTTTTTTGTTTGTTCTTTCTTTTTACTCTCCCTCTTCCACTCCTATTCCCTAATTTGTCTTTCTCTGGTGGTTACCTTTATTGGAGGTTATTAATATCGTGAATACAATTCTGTTCAGTGCCTTGTCTGTTGTGCCTGGTTGTGTTGTATTTTGTACCTTTAAATCAATGCCGGAGAGAGAGATCTTTATAACCAGACATCTGGAGAAGAGAGACCATGGGGAGACAAAGAAATAGCCCCCATAGGAAAGAAAAGCAGGCATCACCAGAAAAGGAAGTAAACGAGTTAGAGGCAAACAACCTATCAGAGAAAGAATTCAGAGAAATGGTCATAAGGTGGCTGAAAAGGATGGAAGACAAATTCGACAATATGAGTAAGAACCAAGAGGAAATGAAGAAGAACCAAGAAGAAATGAAAAATGACATCGCTGCTGTAAAGAACTCAATAGAAAGCATCAAGAGTAGACTAGAAGAAGCAGAGGACCGCATAAGTGAGCTAGAAGACAAGATGGAAAAAAATACCCAATTACAACAGCTTCTAGAAACAAAAATTAGAAAGCTTGAGGAGAGCCTAAGGGAACTTCAGGACAACACAAAACAAAACAACATCAGGATAATAGGGGTACCAGAAGGAAAGGAAACGGAGCAAGGAATAGAAAACCTGTTTGAAGAAATAATAACAGAAAACTTCCCTGATATAGGGAAGAAAAACCCCACACAAATCCAAGAAGCTCACAGAGTTCCAAGCAAAATGAACCCCAAAAGACCGACACCAAGGCACATTATAATTAAGTTGGCAAACACCAACGACAAAGTAAGAATCTTAAAAGCGGCCAGAGAGAGACAGACAGTTACATACAAAGGAACCCCCATCAGACTAGCAACTGATTTCTCAACAGAAATTCATCAGGCCAGAAGGGAATGGAATGAAATATACAAAGTTATGCAAAGGAAGGGTCTAAATCCAAGAATACTGTACCCAGCAAGGCTATCAATCAATATTGAAGGTGAAATCAGGAGCTTCACAGACAAAAAAGGACTAAGGGAGTTTATCACCACCAAACCAGCAATGAAAGAAATGCTAAAGGGTCTGCTGTAAAAAAAAAAAAAAAAAAGAAAAAAGAAAGAAAGAAATACGAAGCAAAGAAGGAACACAGGGGTATAGAATAAAAATGGTGACAAATAAGTACCTATCAATAATAACTTTAAATGTAAATGGATTGAATGGCCCAATCAAAAGACACAGGGTAACAGATTGGATAAGAAAACAAAACCCATATATCTGCTGTCTACAGGAAACCCACCTCAAAAAAAAGGACGCATACAGACTGAGAGTAAAGGGCTGGAAAAAGGTTTTCCAGGCGAATGGAAATGAAAAAAAAGCTGGGGTAGCAATACTTATATCTGACAAATTAGATCTCAAAGTGAAGGACATAACAAGAGATAATGAAGGCCACTTCATAATACTAAAGGGAGAAATCCAACAAGAAGAAATAACTCTGGTAAACATATATGCACCCAATACAGGAGCACCAAGATACATTAAAAAACTCCTGGAAGATATCAAAGGAGAGATTGACAGCAATACAATCATAGTAGGAGACTTCAATACCCCACTATCACCATTGGACAAATCCTCTAAACAAAAAATCAGCAAAGAAACATCAATCCTAAATGACTCACTAGAACAGATGGAATTAATCGACATCTTCAGAACATTTCACCCCAAAGCCACAGAATATACATTCTTCTCAAGTGCACATGGGTCATTTTCAAAGATAGACCATATGTTAGGACATAGGCAAAGTCTCTCCAAATTCAAGAAGATAGAAATCATATCAAGTATCTTCTCAGATCACAGTGGCATAAAACTGGAAATCAACTACAATAAAAACAACCCAAAGAAATCAAACACATGGAGACTAAACAGCATGCTATTAAACCATGACTGGGTTACCAAAGACATCAAGGAAGAAATAAAAAACATCATGGCAACAAATGACAATGAAAACACAACAATCCAAAATCTATGGGACACAGCGAAAGCAGTCCTGAGAGGGAAGTTCATAGCTCTACAAGCCTACTGCAAAAAACAAGAAACAATGGTAATAAATTACCTAACCCAACAACTCAAAGAGTTAGAGAGAGAGCAACAAGATAAGCCCAGTGTAAGCAGAAGGAAAGAAATAATAAAGATCAGAGCGGAGATGAACGACATAGAGACCAAAGAAACAATACAAAAGATCAACAAAACCAAGAGCTGGTTCTTTGAAAGGATAAACAAGATTGATGACCTCTAGCCAGGCTCACCAAGAAGCAAAGAGAGAGGACCCAAATAAACAAAATCAGAAATGAAAGAGGTGAAATAACAACAGACCCCGACGAAATACAAAGGATTGTTACAAAATACTACGAACAACTCTATTCCAACAAACTGGACAACCTGGAGGAAATCGACATATTCCTAGAAAAATACAACCTTCCAAAACTCAATCAGGAAGAATCTAAACAGCTCAACAGGCCAGTAACTATGGAAGAAATTGAAGCAGTCATCAAAAAGCTTCCGGCAAACAAAAGCCCGGGGCCAGACGGCTTCACAGGAAAGTTTTACCAAACTTTCAAGGAAGAACTAAAACCTATCCTCCTCAGACTATTCCAAAAAATTCAAGAGGAAGGAACACTTCCAGGCTCCTTCTATGAAGCCAGCATCACCCTAATACCAAAACCAGATAAAGACAACACAATGAAAGAGAATTACAGGCCAATATCCCTCATGAACATAGATGCCAAAATCCTCAACAAAATTCTAGCAAATTGGCTCCAGCAGTACATCAGAAAGATCATACACCATGACCAAGTAGGATTTATCCCAGGAATGCAAGGATGGTACAATATCCGCAAATCAATAAACATGATACATCACATAAACAAATTGAGAGATAAAAATCACATAGTCATATCAATAGATGCAGAAAAAGCATTTGACAAAATCCAACACCCTTTCTTGATAAAAACTCTCAACAAGGTGGGAATAGAAGGATCATACCTCAACATAATAAAAGCTATATATGATAAAACCACAGCAAACATCATACTCAATGGGCAAAAACTAAAACCATTTCCCCTAAGAACAGGAACAAGACAGGGATGCCCACTCTCACCACTCCTGTTTGACATAGTACTGGAAGTATTAGCTATCGCAATTAGGCAAGAAGAAGAAATAAGAGGCATCCAAATTGGAAAAGAAGAATTGAAGCTGTCCTTATTTGCAGATGACATGATATTGTACATAAAAAACCCAAAAGATTCCATAAAAAAACTAATAGACTTAATAAATGAATTCTGCAATGTAGCGGGATACAAAATTAACGCCAAGAAATCTATGGCCTTTCTATACACCAATAATGAACTTACAGAAAGAGAGACTAAAAAAGCAATCCCATTTACCATCGCACCAAAAAAATTAAGATACCTAGGAATAAACTTAACTAAGGAGGTAAAAGACCTATACGCAGAAAACTACAGGACACTGAAAAAAGAGATAGAGGAAGACGTAAACAGATGGAAGAACATACCATGTTCATGGATTGGTAGAATCAACATCATTAAAATGTCCATACTACCCAAAGCAATCTACAGATTCAATGCACTCCCCATCAAAATACCAACAGCATATTTCACAGACCTAGAAAGAACTCTCCAAAAATTCATCTGGAATAAAAAAAAGTCCCCGAATAGCCACAGCAATCCTGAGAAAGAAGAATAAAGTAGGTGGGATCTCAATACCAGATTTCAAGCTGTATTACAAAGCCACTGTACTCAAAACAGCCTGGTACTGGCCCAAGAACAGACATATTGATCAATGGAACAGAATAGAGAACCCAGATATCGACCCAAACCACTATGCTCAATTAATATTTGACAAAGGAGGCATGAACATACAATGGAGTCAAGACAGTCTCTTCAATAAATGGTATTGGGAAAATTGGACAGATACATGCAAAAAAATGAAACTAGAACACCAACTTACACCATACACAAAAATAAACTCAAAATGGATACAGGACTTAAACATAAGACGGGAAACCATAAAAATACTAGAGGAATCCACAGGCAACAAAATCTCAGACATATGCCAAAAGAACTTCTTCACTGACACTGCCCCTAGGGCAATGGAAGCTAAAGAGAAAATTAACAAATGGGACTACATCAAAATAAAAAGCTTTTTTACAGCAAAAGAAACCATCAACAAAACAACAAGAAAGCCCACTGCATGGGAGAACATATTTGCAAATGCTATCACTGATAAAGGTTTAATCTCCAACATCTACAGGCAGCTTATGCAACTTAATAAAAGGAAGATAAATGATCCAATAAAAAAATGGGCAACAGACCTAAACAGAATATTTTCAAAAGAAGACAGAAGGAAGGCCAAGAGACACATGAAAACATGTTCAAAGTCACTTATTATCCGAGAGATGCAAATCAAAACAACAACGAGGTACCATCTCACACCTGTCAGAATGGCTATCATCAACAAATCATCAAACGACAAGTGTTGGCGAGGATGCGGAGAAAAAGGAACCCTCGTGCACTGCTGGTGGGAATGCAGACTGGTGCAGCCACTGTGGAGAACAGTATGGAGTTTCCTCAAAAAACTGAAAATGGAACTCCCATTTGACCCAGTAATCCCACTCCTGGGAATATATCCGAAGAAACTAGAAACACCAATCCGAAAGGATATATGCACCACTATGTTCATAGCAGCACAATTTACAATAGCTAAGATTTGGAAACAGCCTAGGTGCCCATCAGCAGATGACTGGATCAGAAAACTGTGGTACATCTACACAATGGAATACTATGCTGCCATAAAAAAGAAGGAATTCTCATCATTTGCAGCAACCTGGATGGAATTGGAGAACATTATGCTAAGTGAAATAAGGCAGTCAATGAAAGAAAAATACCACATGATCTCACTCATTTATGGATAGTAAAGAACATTATAAACTGATGAACAAAAAGATAGATACAGAGACAGTAAAGCATCAAACAGACTTTCAAATTACAGGGGGAAAGTTAGGGAGAGGTGGGGGAGATAAGAAATCAAACGAAGGACTTGTATGCATGCATATAAGTATAAACAGTGGACGCAAAACTCTGGGGGGTGAGGGCATTTATGAGTGTCGGGTGGGGGGGGTAATGGTAAGATATGTACACATATAATACCTCAATAAAAAAAATGTCAAAAAACAAAACAAAACAAAAAAAAAGAAAAGGTGTTTACGATCGAACTGGTTTGGCTCAGTGGATAGAGCATTGGCCTGCAGACTGAAGGGACCTAGGTTTGATTCCTGTTAAGGGCATGTACCTTGGTTGGGGGCACATTCCCAGTGGGGAGTGTGCAGGAGGCAAATGATCAATGTTTCTCTCCCATCAATGTTTCCAACTGTCTATCCCTCCCCCCTCTTCTCTGTAAAAAAATCAATAAAATATATTTTAAAAAGAAAAAAAAAAGAAAAAAAGAAGTGGTTTGATCCCATAATGAATGAGGAGTTGAAGGCAGATTCAAGTTCAGTGCTGTAGCATCACTGATAACAGCACTTCAAATCAGCTAAGCAGGCAGAAACATATGCTATACATTAACGTACACCCAAGTTACTGTTCTTTCCTGACTTTTCTCTCCACCATGCTTACCGTTATCCTCTGAATTTAAAAAATGGCAAAGAGAAATTAGGAAAACCAAGTGTTGTGTGCTGAATAGTGTCCCCCTCCACACACACAAATTCATGTCCACTAGAACCTCAGAATATGACCCTATTTGGAAATAAGGTCTTTGTAGATGTAATTAGTACAATGAGGTCATACTGGCTTAGGGTCCTAAACCCAGTATGACCGGTGTTCTCAGAAGAGAGAAATACAGACAAAGACACACCCAGGGCAGAAGGCAGGTAAATATGGAAACAGAGACTGAAGTAATACACTTAAAAACCAAGGATTGCCAGCGGCAACCATAAGGAAGCAAGGAGAGCCCTGGCTGGGTAGCTCAGTTGGTTAGAGCATCGTCTCCATACGCCAAAGTTGCAGGTTCAATTTCTGGTCAGGGCACATACAAGAATCAACCAATGAATGCATAAATGAGTGGAACAAATCAATCTTCCTTTCCTTCTTCCTCCCTTCCTCCTCCCCACCCCCTTCCTCTTTCTCTCTAAAATCAATTTTAAAACTTTAAAATAAAAAAAGCAAGAAGAGAAGCATGTAATAGATTTTCTCTGAGAGCCTCCAGCACAAAACGACCCTGCAAAACCCTTGCTTTAGCCTCTGAATTATGAGATAATAAATATGTTATTTTAAGCCACCTAGTATACAGCCCTAGGAAACTAATATAGTTGGCCCTTGATATTTGCGGGTTTTAAACCTACAGATTCAACCACCCGTGAAGGAAAACAGTACCTTCCACCAGTGGAGGGCTGAATTTTTCTAAGCCATTTTATAAAGGACTTGGGCATCTGGGGATTTGGGTACCCAAGGGCTCCTAGAACCATCCCCTGGAGATAGTAAAGGACAACTATACATCAAGTGCTACAACTTTTTAAAGTGATAAACTGCAAAAGTACCACCCCAACAGGATCATAAAAACTTAGTGAAACGCTGTTTTTATAATACATATTATTTAAACACATTCTACATACTAAATTGTAATAAAATTTTAAAAATTTAAGTGTCATATTTATTTTCTGAACAGACAGAATCTTGTATTTGCATTAATATATATCTTTGTACCTGTAGCTCGTGTGCCCAGCATTCTCCGATCATATATTCGAACTGAGCTATCAGAACAACCCACAGCAAGGTAATATGGTATTGGCGGACAAATCGCTACAGAAGTAGCAGCACGTCGGCAGTTAATTAGAATATCCTACAAAAGATAAAATAGCAGTAGTTACATAGAGCTTTACAGTAGAGATGATACTATATTGAAAAAGGTTCTCTTCAATTAGAAGAAAATAATCTTTCTCAGAAATCCTAATTCAATAAGTATGACATTGAAAGGGGAAAAATGCGGTTTCCTTTCATTTTTCAGATTTCTTTCTATCAGTAAGTTTCTAACACATTCAGCTTATGTGAAAGGAAGATAAATACATGCAGTCAATATTCCTCCTCAGCAGTTTACCACTCTAAGAAAAACTTTCCTGACAGTTTGCTATACAACTCCAAAAGTGACTTTTAATACAAATTTTATGCTTTCCTTATGGATCAGACAAAATAAGAAAACATATATGGAAAACTACATTTAATTAAAGTAGAGATTTAAAAACAACCAACATCTGAGTAATGCAAAATACATTCTGAAGAGGAAAAAAATAAAAATTGTTCCCTGATATAAGACTCAAACAGCAGCTAAATCAACAGCAGCTACAAAAGAGCTGGTAATAATTCAAGAAACTCATCATTAATCATGGTTTAAATCCTTTCTCAAAACTAGCTGCACTTCAGATAATGATATAATACAACTTGAATTATTTCTCAGAAATGCCCCCTAAATATCCTCATGCTTATGACTAATGAACATCTTTATAAATGTAAAACACTCACATATGTAATGTATCAATAAGTTGTTAACCACATTAGAAATGCCGCTGTTTTTGGTCCACTGGACAGTAAAGATGGAGGTATAATCTACCTTTGTCTATTATAAGTACTAATTATTTTATATGGTACTTATAATATTTTAGTTCTTTCACTACTAAAATATAACAAAAGTATTATTAACTGATTTTAAACTTTTCTTAACTTGTAAAATCTTTCTTCTTATCAGTTCAAATACAAAGTACAATCTCTCTCACTCTCTCTCACACACACACATACACACACACACACACACACACACACACAGCCTATAAAAGACAGATTTTACTATAATGTCACTATTTACCCCTCTATAAGCATTAGAAAATGTAAGAGTTATGACCCGGAACACATATCTTTAAGGTGTTCTGTTAATTTTATACTATTTTGTCTGTGATGCAAGCTCCTCACTCTTCTCAGTACAACTGTGTATTTAGAATACATTCACCTTATGTTTTATTTATTTAACTAGAGGCCCAGTGCACAAAATTCATGCACTGGGGAGGGTGTCCTTCAGCCCAGCCTGCACCCTCTCCTATCTGGGACCCCTCAAGGGATGTCCAACTGCAGGTTTAGTCCCAATCCCTAGATATCCTGCAGTCAGACATCCCTCTCACAATCCGGGACTGCTGGCTCCCAAATGCTCGCCTGCCTGCCAGCCTGATCACCCCCTAACCACTCCCCTGCCAGCCTGATCGATGCCTAACTGCTCCCCTGCCGGCCTGATTGCCCCCAACAGCCCTCCCCTGCAGGCCTGGTCCCCTCCCGCAACTGTCCTCCCCTGCAGGCCTGGTCCCCCCCAATTGCCCTCCCCGACCAGCCTGGTCACCCCTAACTGCCCTCCCCTGCAGGCCTGGCCACCCCCAACTGCCCTCCCCTGCCAGCATGGCCACCCCTAACTGCCTTCCCATACCAGCCTGGTTGCCCCCAACTGCCCTCCCCTGCTGGCCTGGTCACCCCTAACTGCCCTCCTCTGCTGGCCTGACGGCCCACAACTACCCTCCCCTGCTGGCCATCTTTGCCTATATGGGGGCAGCCATCTTATACGAGGCTGTGAGGGTCAATTTGCATATGGGTTATTGACCTCAGAACATTATTCCTATTACACCGAATTTGTTCACCAAATGCCTTCTATAATTCTGTTTTAGTAGTTAAGGATTACTTTAGGTGCCAGTTTTTCTTCATACTTTGGCCTCTATTCATTTTTATATATAAAGAAATAAAAAGTTTAATTAAGGAAAATTTTAATAATGTTTTCACTTATTAGCTTTGCTTTCATCTTTATTTTTACCGTATTTTTTGTTATAAAAGGACAACTAAATCTTACTATGTGCACACTAAAATATGTCTTAAAAGAATTTGACATAACGAATTTTAGTATCTAATATTTACTGAGAAACAGGACTACCAAATACCCTAGTAAACAATCTGATATTTTAAACTTATTCTGCCTTTTATATATTAGTTCAATGCTTTCCTAGTTGTGTGTGTGTGTACATATATGTAAATAAAAACAGACTTAAAATTATACATTTAAAATTTCTTAATTTCTATGTTTTTGTTTCAATATAGAAAATAATCTCTCCCTCCCCCCCCCCCCCAAGAATGTTAATAATAGTAACTGGTTTAATTAGCAAGCATTTAACCTCGTTACTAGTAATTCTTCTTTGAGGGGGGTGGAGACTTTCAATAAAAATATATTAGCAATACTTTCTTATTTCATTTGGTACTTCAAAATGATCTGAGAAAAAAGCCACTGTTTCTAAATAACATTTGGGGTTAGCTGTCTGGGGCCGTTACATGATTTCTCAGGCCTTTTTCAAGTTTAAAATAGTATTAAAAATACAAAATTGATAGTGAAGCTATGCCTATAGAGAAGTGTCCTAAATCTGAATGAACACATTGATAGAATGGTATCTTGTTATTTAAAAAAAAAAAAAAAAATATATATATATATATATAATTAATTGTTGGTTTAAAAGCTAGGGTAAAAACAAAGAGAAGACACTAAACTACCACACACTTTCATCATGGCTATTGGTTAGCCAAAATTATCTCCATAAGTGGGATATATTGATAAATGCTCTAGTTTTTATAATACTAGAGGCATATACTGAACAATTCTCTCATATATATAATTTGAAATGTACAATAAAAATACAAGTTCCCTAATTTCACTATTAACCTTTTGCACTCGGATGTCGAGTGTGACTCGACATGGTTAGCATCGGTAGCAGAAATCGAGAAAAAAGCAAGCGAGTGCAAAGGGTTAACATTTTAATGTAAAAAATTTGATTATAAAATATATGCTATTGAATATTTTTGCTAAACAACTGACCCATAATCTCGATAATCTAGAGATAACTTACTGGTACTATTCATTTTTTTTTTTTTTTAATCCTCACCTGAGGATATTTTTAACTTTGATTTTCTGGAGAGAGTGGGAGGGAGGGAAGGAGGGAGAGAGGGAGAGAGAGGGAGAGAGGGAGGGAGGAAAGAGGGAGGGAGAGAGAGAGAAAGGAGGGAGGGAGAGAAAGAGAGGGAGAGAGAGAGAGAGAAACATCAATGTGAGGGAGACATAGATTGGTTGCCTTACGCATGTGCCTGACCCTCAAGGATCGAACCTGCAACCCAGGTACATGCCCTTGAACAGGAATCAAACCCGCAACCCTATAGGGCGTGGGCCGGTGCTCTAACCACCAAGAAACACCGGCCACTGTTTCAATTTTAATTATAATCTTAAATATTTTGCATCATTTATACAAAAATTTGATTCTTACATCTTTGCAATCTTCTTTTGTGCAGCTAGTTTTGATGCGCGTATCAAACCACCTAACAGTTCCGTCTTCACCACAAGAGAGGAAAGTATGCGGGTCATTGGGTACAGTCATAATCTGAAGATGAGAGCAAAAGTCCAGGTATTCTTATTGAACACTTAAACAGATGGCTTTGAGAAGCATTGCTACTGTTTTATAAAATGATTAAGGCAAAAGCAACTAAGTCAAAACAGTAAAATACATATAGAAGTATGCAAGAATAGTTAAATTAATATGACTCATTACTTTGAAGTTTGAAATGAATGTTCCTGCAGATAGGAAGTTGTTTAAAATTATAAACTTCTAACAACTTTGACAAGAAAATTTTTCCCCTAGGAAACCTGTTCGAACTATTCAAAGACTAATTTTTATGATTTCTGGATATACATTTGTAATTATACTATAAACACATTACAGTTTTCTTATAAGATAACTAGTAGCCCATTTGCAGAAAGAATCCTGCAAGCGGCCGCGTGCGCTGACGCTGCTGCTGCCATTGCGGCTGCTGCGCCTGCACCTGCGTGCTGCTGCCGCCCACTCCACTCCGCCCCACCCGGACTTTCCCTCTGGCAGCCACCTTGCTTTCCACTTTTCCTCCCTCTTCCTTCTAAGTTGTCTTCAGTCTTCACTCCTCCCTCCCTCAGCATATGCAAATTAACCGCCATCTTTGTTGGGTAATTTGCATACTCGCCCAGATTGGCTGATGGGCGTGGCTTTGGTTGGTGGGCATGGCTTGGGCATAGCGAAGGTGTGGTCAATTTGCATATTACTATTTTATTAGGTAGGATGCTTAAAAAAAAACTATAAGATGCTGAATTGATTAAGGCATTTAAATTGACGTCTCAAAAATTTTGACAAAATTTCATGATTAAGACACTCAACAAGCTAGGAAAGGGAGGAAATTACCTCAACATAAACACCAAATATGAGAAGCTCATGGCTAACATCATATTCAACTAGAGGCCCGGTGCATGAATTCGTGCATGGGTAGGGTCCAGCCAGCCTGCCCCGATTGGGGCAATAGGGCCTAGCTGGCTGGGGGGAGGGGATGCAGGATGTTGGCCGGCTGGCCCTGCCCCCTGGTTGAACTCCCAGTCAAACTCCTGGCCAAGGGGACAGTTTGCATATTAGCCTTTTATTATATAGGATGGTGAAAAACTGAAAGCTTTCCCTTTCAGATCAGGGAGAAGACATGAATGCCTACTCTCATTACTTCTATTCAATACAGTATTGAAAGTTCTAGCTAAAGCAAGAAAAAAGAAATAAAAGTAATCGAAATTGAAAAAGAAGTAAAACTATCTCCGATTGAAGATGACATAGTTTTATATGTACACTATTCTAAAGATTCCACACCAAAAAACCCCATTAAAACTAATAAATGAATACAGAAAAGTCACAGGTTAACAAATCAACACAAAAATCAGTTGTGTTTCTTCTAAGCACTAACAATAAACAATCTGGAAATGAAATTAAGAAAACAACCTCATTATATTACAAGCAAAAAGAATAAAATACTTAGGAATAAACTTATTCAAGGAGGTGAAAGTCTTATATACAAAAAACTACAAGACGTTGTGAAAGAAATTAAAGGAGACACGCACAAATGAAAAGACATCTATGTTCATGAATTGGAAGACTTAATATTGTTTAAATGTCCATACTACTCAAGGTGATCTAGATTTAATGCAATTTCTATCAAAATCCCTGTGGCATTTTTTTTTTTTTCACAGAACCAGAAAAAAAATCTTAAAATTCATATGGAACTCAAAGGACACAAATAGCCAACACAATCTGGACAAAGAAAAACAAAGCTGGAGGCCTCATACTTGCTGCTTTCAAAAAATATTACAAAGCTATTGTAGTTAAAACATCACCAGTATTATAGTACTGACATGAAGACAGTGATAGTGTAAGAGGTGAAAGCCCAGTAGAGAGCCCTGAAGCACAACACAGGAGCCTCTCTTAAAGGCTGACACCTGCTTGCCAAGAGTATGGCTGCTCACATAATTACTATTACTCACAGCTTATTTCTTATTACTATTACTCACAGCTTATTTCTTAACTTTATTCCCAAGCGTATCAAGACCCATTCTCTCAAATACTTTACTGAAATCTAGATATTCTGTCAATAATATCTTTGCCTACAAATTCACGAAGGAGTGTATATACACATACACAAATCTCACATATGTACTACGTACATACATGCACCATACATACACTTACACAAAAACATACACATATGTATCACATATATAATCATAATAATACTGCACCTCATAGGTAGTTCCATAATGGCACGTAAATTGGCATTGTCTGTTAGTTTCTGCATCTTGCTCAACATTGGTATAATATATTACTCCATCTCCAGAGCAGGAGACAATCTGCTTATCATTTGTGCATGGTAAGAACTTTGCACTGAAGATATTTGCTCGGTGCCCTGAACGAATTGTCGTCAAAACCTGAAACATACAAAGAAGGTAATTCTTGGCAATTTATTATTTACTAGAAATAAAAATTCTTATTTAACATAAGCATAGCCAGGAATAAATTCTCATTAACATTTTTATCTCAATGAATATTACCATTTGATTCGAAATATTATAATTAGGAAAAAAAGAAATCAAAATCACTCATATTTTCTTTTTTCCCTCTGAGATGTGAAGAATTTTGACGATTATTTTGGACTGAACGCCTCACTATCAAGGCAGTTATCTGTTACTTTTAGGACTATTTTAAAAGTTATTTGTTATTTTTAGGACTAATCAAGCATTTTTTCATTGTCTTCAGTGGGAGGATTGGTCCAAATAAACTAGCCCATAATTTTTGAAAAACAAAACTTCTCTTTTTAATATATTTGAGATTTATTATACATACCAGAGGCCTGGTGCACGAAAATTTGTGCACTGGAAGGGGGTCCCTCAGCCCGGCCTGCCCCCTCTCAAAGTCCGGGAGCCCTCAGGAGATGTCCCATGGGGAGCGGGCCTAAGCCACAGTCTGGCCTCCCTCTGCGGGAGGTGACCAGCCAATCAGGGGAAGGCACCACCCCCCTCATCCCCTCGCTGCTGCTGCCTCTGGCCTCCCTCTGTGGGAGGCGACCGGGCAGATCAGGGGAAGGCAACGCCCCACTGCTAGCCGCCGTGGCTTGCCTGAGCCTCGGCCCGGTCCTCACAGCAGCAGCCACTGTGGCTTTGTCTGGAAGGATGTCCGGAAGACATCTGCTCTAATTAACATATTACCCTTTTATTAGTATAGATGATTAATATATACCATTAATAAGAAACACCTCTGATCTCTTAACTCTAAAGGTAGTGTTTTGAAACTTTCACTAGCCATAAATTAATCTTCCCATGAATTCACAGGATCTAAAAATAGAGTGAAACTATAAGAAAAGATTTAACTCAGGATAAAAAAACTATTTTCCTATGTAATGAATCATTAGTCTTTTACAATAAAAATAAAAATATTTGTATGATATCAAATTTGGAACTATTAAAACCACTATGTGAAAAAGATAGTCTTCTTATACCTAAAATCTCTGAAAGTATTATCTGATTAATCATTTATCAAATTGGAAATGAGGATGGGTAATGAGCAATTGCTTTTCAAATCCTATCTGATAAAAGAGCAATATGCAGATTGACCATCACTCCAACACACAAGATGGCTGCCCCCATGTGGACACAAGATGGTCGCCACAAGATGGCCAGCAGGGGAGGGCAGTTGGGAGGGACCAGGCCTGCAGAGGAGGGAAGTTGGGGGTGACCAGGCCTGCAGGGGAGGGCAGTTAGGGGTGATCAGGCCTACAAGGGAGGGCAGTTAGGGGCAATCAGGCTGGCAGGGGAGCAGTTAGGCATCAATCAGGTTGGCAGGGGAGTGGTTAGGGGGTGATCAGGCTGGCAGGCAGAAGCGGTTAGGGGCAATCAGGAAGGCAGGCAGGCGAGCAGTTGGGAGCCAGCAGTCCTGGATTGTGAGAGCGATGTCCAGCTGCCTGTTTAGGCCCGATTCTACTGGGATCGGGCCTAAACGGGCAGCTGGACATCCCTTGAGGGGTCTCAGATTGGAGAGGGTGCAGGCTTGGCTGAGGGACAACCTCCCCCACCCCATGCACGAATTTTGTGCACCGGACCTCTAGAATATATATATAATCTACTAGGAACCATGCATAAAACAAATATCATTTAAAAAAAAAAACAATTAAAAGAGAAACACCTGATCTTTTAAAAATTATGCCATTGGGCTTTTTAAAAAATATATATTTTTTTATTGATTTCAGAGAGAAAGGGAGAGGGGAGGAGGGGTAGAAACATCAATGATGAGAGAGAATCATTGATCGGCTGCTTCTTGCACGCCCCCTACTGGGGATCTAGCCCGAAACCTGAGCATGTGCCCTTGGCCAGATTCGAACCCAGGACCCTTCAGTCCGCAGGCCGACACTCTATCCACTGAGCCAAACCAGGTAGGGCCCATTGGGCATTTTCACAAAATAACTGAAAGCAGGAATTTGCAGAGATATTTATATACTTACATTCATAGGAACATTATTTACAACAGACAAAAGCAAAAGCAACCCAAGTGTCCACTGATAGATAAATGGATAAATAAAAAGTGGTCTATCCACACAATGGAATATTATTCAGCTTTAAAAAGGATGGAAAATCTGACACATGCTGTAATGTGGGTGAACCTTGAGAAAATTATGCCAAGTAAAATTAGCCAGTCATAACAGGACAAATACTGCATAAACATATGTGAAGTTCATTAACATCAAACTAGGGCCAGCAGCACCAGCTGTTGTACCTAGAAGTAGATGCAGTACCTAGAGGAGTCAAATTCGTAGACAGAAAGTAGAATGGTGGTTGTGGGAGGGTTGCCGGGAGGGGAGAATGGGGAGCTCCGGTTTAATGGGCAGAGTCTGAGTTCTGCAAGATGCAGAGTTCCGTAGCTGGATGGGGACGATGGTATCACAATAAGGTGAATGTATATAATGTCACTGAACTGAACTCCTAAAAATGGTTAATTTTATGTTATGTGCATATTATCACAATTTAAAAAAAAATAAAGCTCTGCATTTCTTAAAGAAATTTCGTCGGTACCTAGATGAGTGCTTTGTATATTATAAGCACTGAAATTCTAATGATCAGGAAATTTCTCCACCGTAAGAAAAAGGTAGTCCTAGTAATTACAGACCTACGAGAAGCAGAGCTTGAAAACATCAAGTTCCCCTCTCATAAGCCAGTACAATTAAGCAAAGCTGTCTCTGAAATAAAATTATGACCTATCTTTTCCATCAAGGACAGCATCAATGTGAACTTCTTTTTAGGCTGAAGGACCACAAACATTTATTTAAATATCTTAACTGTTTGTAGGAAAATAAGAAATACATGAAGTATTGATCCTGTAAGATTGATAATATTAAAAAAGGGTGCCTATTTACCATGTTCTCACTGACATAAAAATGGTTGCATACTCCTTCTATATAAGAAGTCAGAGGAAGAGCCAGTAAAAACCAGAACACAATTCTAGTTCCTAGCCCAGCTTATTGAACTGAAGAAACATGTCCCTAGAACCTAGCCACTGTTTTTAAACTGATAAAATACCGTTTCTTATACAGTTTGGCTGAAAATTAGTTTCTCTGAGCAGAAAGGAAAAAAACATCACATTGCTTTCCCGGCCCCCAAAGAATGGTTTATTGAGATAATTTCACTTTTGGCAATGTTATCCACTTGGATAACATGAAGCATGCTTAACCTTTTGCACTCAGATGTCGAGATTAAAATCACTCTTTGAATGTATCAATAATTTGAAATATAAAAAAATCCAAATAAATAAGTTTGTATGAAAAGAAACTCCAGTTTTTTATTCTACTGCCGCGCTTTGTAAAATCTGGGGTATTTAAAAAATTAAATCCCGAGTAGAATAAAGGAATTGAGAAAAAAGCAAGCGAGTGCAAAGGGTTAAATATTCTAGAATCAAAAAGCAGAATGAAACCTAACGTTTTGCTAAGGAAACTAGGAGACCCGGCTATAATAACTTATAAATTATATAACAAATGTGAACAAAATAAGAATATTCTATTACAAATGCCCAGTCCATAATTATTATAATTTCTTAATTTCTAGGGTTTTTTTTTATTTTTCTCTCTCTCATGAAATTGTAGATTTTATAAACTACTTACCTTTCTGCTGTAAGGATTACTAATTACTAACTTGGTGTCATCTGAGCCAGATAAGATATATTCTCCAGTCTCATTCCAACAGATTGTATTAACCTAAAAAGAAAGCAAAAAAGGGATTGCAGCAAACTTAACATAAAAACAAGTATGAATCTTTTACTTAACTGACGGTTCAAAATTTATATCACTAGTGAGGTTGTATGTACAAAAACTAGTATTTACCAATTTACTTCCTGAAAGTACATGCTGACTACTATTTAGCAAACACAATATTCTGAAAATTCACAATGAAATGTCTGTCTCTCTTAAATTTTATTATTTAAATTATTTTTAATGAATTCATTTTATATCCAGAGACATAAAATTGGGTCACCTATAAAGGAATTAGAAAAACTTACTACAAAGCTTCAGTGGTCAAGGCTGTGTGGTGCTATCATAACCATAAACACACATCAACAGAATGGAATTGATAGTCAGAAATAAACCCTTACATTCATGGTCAAGTAATTTTTATCAAGGAGTCTAAGACTACTCAATGGAGAAAGAACAGTTTTTTCAACAAATGGTGCTGGGACAACTGGATATACACAGGCAAAAGAATGAATTTAGACTCCTACTTCACACCATATATGAAAACTAACTGAAAATGATCAAACATTGAAATGTAATAGCCAAAACGATGAAACTCTTAGAAGAAAACATAGGTATAAATCTTCATGAAAACTAAAACCACAATGAGTTACTATTTCACA
The DNA here is from genome assembly GCF_027574615.1 of Eptesicus fuscus. Taxonomy (NCBI): domain Eukaryota; kingdom Metazoa; phylum Chordata; class Mammalia; order Chiroptera; family Vespertilionidae; genus Eptesicus; species Eptesicus fuscus. Next base: position 40,985,541 of record NC_072494.1, read on the forward strand.
CCTACTATGGTGGCTATAATAATTAAAAAAACAAAAATACAGAAAATAAGAGTTGGTGAGGATGTTAAGAAACTGGAGGCCTTATACATTGCTGAAAGAATGCAAAATAGCACAGCTCTTTGGAAAAAAGTTTGGCAGCACCTCAAAAACTGACAGAGTTATGCTGTGACCCATTAATTCCACAACAAGGTCTATATGCAAGAGAAAAGAAAACATGTCACACAAAAACTTGTACACAAAAGTCCATAGATGCATCATTCATAAGAGCCCAAAGGGAAACCAACCCAAATATTATAAACAAAATGTGACTGCACATTTGCTTATAACAAAATATCTGCACAATGAAATATTATTCAGCTACATTACCCATATTGTGACATGGACAAACCCTGAAAACGTTAATGACAGTGAAAGAAGCCAGTCTGAAAAGCCACACATGTTATTCCATTTACATAAAAAGTCCAGAAGAGGCATATCTACAGAGACAGAAAGTAAACTAGTGAAGGCCAACAGCTAGGTGGGGAGGGCATGGGAATGACTGATAAATGGTACAAACTTATATTTCAGATGCTGAAAATATACTGGAATTAGATAGTGGTGACGACGGTACCACATTATGATTATATTTTAAAAACCACTAAATAATATTTTAAAAACCACTAAATTATAGGGGGGATAAAAGGTGATGGAAGGAGACTTGACTTGGGGTGGTGAACACACAATACAATATACAGTGTATTAGAAAACTGTACACCTGAAACCTATATAATTTTATTAACCAATGTCACCCCAATACAGTCAATAAAAGATACATAAATAATATAAAAAATATAAAACATAAAAAAACGCTGGATTACACATGAAGATGGGTGAATTTTATGGTATATGAACTATATCTAAATTTTAAAAAAACTAATTAGACTTCCACTTTTAGTCAAGATGGAGTAGCATGGACCATCTCTACTTTAAAAAACACATACCATATACTTTTCTAAATTCAAAATCACTTCAATGTAAAACTTTATTCTCCCAATTTATTGGTCAGTCACAATCTCTCCAGGGAAAACTGGGGAATTTTTTTTAAAGATTTTAAAATTGATTTTTAGAGAGAGAGGAGGGAGAAGGAGAGAGAGAGAGAGAGAGAGAGAGAGAGAGAGAGAGAGAGAGAGAGAAACATCAATGGGCTGCTTCCTGCGAACCAGCAACCTTTCAGTGTGCAAGACTGGGGCATTTTATGAAACATTTGAATACTCAGTTTTAAAGTCCTTCACGGTTGAAAAACAACTGTTACTTACACAGCCATCATGCACATTCAGGGTTGCTTCAAGTTTTAATCTTTGGATAAATTCTCTTCTTCCTGTTTCAAAAGAAAGAAAGAACTAAATATATCCTACCATTTATTGCTGCGGAAAGTAGAACGCTGAGGTTAAGAGCCTAGGATCTGGCATAAGTAGATTCAAGCTCTAATTTCAACTCTTCCACTTATAAACTGAGTGACATTGGGCAAACTAACCCCATCCTATGCCCTAGTTTCCTCATTAGAGTACCTACCTACCTCTTGTAGTTATTGTAAGGATTGGGTGATTTCAAGGACATAAAGGGCTTACTTAGCACAGTGTCTGGACCACAGTAAACACTCAAGGTTCCCTTCATTCATTCATTCATCCAACAAATACATTGAGTACTCAGTGTACTTACTCTGTTGCAAGTAGTATTCTAGGAGCTAGGAATATGGTGGTAAAACAAAACAGAAAAAGATCCCTGTCCTCTAGTGAGGGATGAAAGACAATAAACAACATATACTTGAAGGTGAAGGTGCTACATGGAAAAGTAAAGCAGAGAAAGGGGTGAGAGGCCTGGAGGTGGAGGACGGGGTTTTCAATTTAAATAGGGGGGCGCACAGCACTTGCTAGATGCCACCTCTACTGAAACACATCTCAATTTGAGAAATGTTAAAATATTTCAAAGCTCATTTCACAATGATGAAATGTGGCAGCAAAAAAATAAAATCAACCCAACTGTCCATCAGTTAAAATACTACAAAAATAGAATATGTTCCTTCTTTGAAAAAGAGAAATATGTTTCCCTTTAAGACATGAATCATCTTTACCAAAGATGGACCAAAAAGCTTCATGTTTATTCAGAAACGGTAATGAAAGGAAGCTGAGTATGTGACAAAGAGCGATAATTAGCTAAGTAATCAGGCTGATGAAATCTCGGATAAAATTAAATTTGACTATGCTCTCCGTATGCTGTCATAGGGACAGATTTCTTTATTATGTTTTCTCGCCATTCTACATAAAGATCAGCATCTTCTTTGAAGCCAAATTGTTTTCTTTCTCCTTCCTTATAACTGGCAAGATGGCTAGGTAGAGGATGAACATAAGGATTAAAAAATAATTTCTTTTTGTGTGTGGGGAATGCTCTACGGTTCCAAAACTTATTAGAATAAAACAATTGACAGAAATTCAGTAAGGTATTTTCCTGAACAGGGTTGTACTTTAACTTTTCAAATCTGATTTTCAGTTATAAAACATTATTAATAGCAAATTTTTTAAAAATATTTTTTTTATTTATTTCAGAGAGGAAGGGAGAGAGCGATAGAAACATCAATGAGAGAGAATCATTCATTGGCTGCCTCCTGCATGCCCCACCCTAGGGATTGATCCCAAAACTTGGGCATGTGCCCTGCGGAGAACTGAACTGTGACCTCCTGGTTCATAAGTCAACACTCAACCACTGAGCCACATCAGCTGGGTGCAAATAGATAACTTTTTAAAAAATTCTTTTCTCTTTGGCCAATGGCAGGCTTGGTAATTCTACAGAGTAACCAATTCACAGTTAAGAAATAAAGTACTGAGAACCCAAAATGGTGGCATAGGTAAACACACCTAAACTGCGGCCATGCACAACAATTTCAAAACTACAACTAAAAGACAAAACGTCTATCACCCAGAGCCACAGGAGGGCTGGCTGAGTGGAAGTTTTACAACTAGACGGAGAGAGGGGAGCATTCAGTGCACAAACTCTGAAAAGCTGAGGTACGGGGGCATGCGCTATACAGGCTAGCGGCGGGCGTTGCTTTCTTCAACCCGAAGGGGAGACGCGCGAGACCCAAACTCCTACGGGGAGAAGCTGGACAGTTGGAAAGTGAGGGTGGCTTGCTTGCAGAGCTGCACGGAGGAATAATTGTTTGCTGTGCTGAGGCCCGGGGGCTGGCTGCCAGCCATTGCTGTTTGCCATGCCCTAGCCTAGTGACGCCCTGAGACTCCGCCCCGCACAACCTACAAACTCACCCAAGCTCCAAGCAGCGGCTTTTGCATATGAATGGCCTTCACTATCACTGCTAACTTGCAAATCTGTTCAGACAGCTCCATAATCTACAAATCCCAAGCAGGGAGGAGAGGACTGTAGTTCTTGCTGTAGCTCCTGCAGGGTGACCTCAGACAGTAGCTGACCTGCACTCCATTGGAGATCCAGAAGCCAGTGTACCTAGTGGTCAGTGTGAGACAGATTTCAACTCCTCAAATCCATAAGTGACACATTCAAGAGACAGACTCAGTGAGCACCAAAGCCCCACTGAAACAAGTCCTACACCATAAGCGTGTCTCCAGCACAGCAGTTCTTCCATTATAAACACAGCAGGTCCTCACAGCCAATTGGCCTGGAGGGCAATTCCTCCCAGGGTACCAACAGCAATCAAGGTTTAACTACACCAAGACTTTGCACTCAGCCCACAAAGGGGTGTACCAAGACCGTCCACCTCGGGTGATTGGGGAAGCTGAGCTACTGGCCCCTGTGGGTCACCTACCACACAAAGCCGCTCCATCAACACAGGGAAGCAGCCAAAATGCGGAGACACAGAGGCATGTTGCGAAAGGGGGCAATGGAGGAAAGCAAACTACGGGACGATATGGAATTCAGGACCACATTTATAAGGTTACTCAAGAATCTTCTAAAAACTGCTGAGAAACTTGATGAGACCTTCAAGGACCTTAATGAGAATACCAAAAAAATGGAAAAGGACCAGTCGGAAATTAAGCATACACTGTCTGAAATAAAGAATATACAGAAACTCAACTGTAGACCAACGTACCCCAAGAATCAAACCAAAGATCTGAAATATGAGGAAACAAAAAACACCCAACCAGAAAAACAAAAAGAAAAAAGGATCAAAAAATATGAAGATAATGTAAGGAGCCTCTGGGACAACGTTAAGCGTACCAACATCCGAATTTTTGGGGTGCCAGAAGAAGAGAGAGAGCAAAATATTGAAAACCTATTAGAAGAAATAATGACAGAAAACTTTCCCCACCTGGTGAAAGAAATAGACTTACAAGTTCAGGAAGCACACAGAACCCCAAACAAGAGGAATCCAAAGAGGACCACACCAAGACACACAATAATCAAAATGCCAAGGGCAAAAGACTAAGAGAGAATCTTGAAAGCAGCAAGAGAAAAAAACAGTTAGTTACCTACAAGGGAGTACCCATACGACTGTCAGCTGATTTCTCAACAGAAACTATGCAGGCCAGAAGGGAGTGGCAAGAAATATTCAAAGTGATGAATAGCAAGAACCTACAACCAAGATTGCTCTACCCAGCAAAGCTATCATTCAGAATTGAAGGTCAGACAAAGAGCTTCACAGACAAGAAAAAGCTAAAGGAGTTCATCACCACCAAACCAGGATTACATGAAATGCTGAAGGGTATTCTTTAAGAAGAGGAAGAAGAAGAAAAAGGTAAAGATAAAAATTATGAACAACAAAAAGACATCAAATACATACCTACCAACAAGTGAATCTAAAAATCAAGTGAGTAAAAAGTCTGAAGAACAGAATGGACTGGTGAATATAATGGAATCAGGGACATAGAAAGGGAGTGGACTGACAATTCTCAGGGGGAAAGGGGTTTGAGGGGTGTGGGAAGAGTCTTACACCTATGGATGAAGACAGTAGTGGAGGGTAAGGGAATGGGGTGGGGTGGGGAATCGGGTGGAGGGGAGCTATGGGGGGGAAAAAAAAGAGGAACACCTGTAATAATCTGAACAATAAAGATTTATTTAAAAAAAAAAGAAATAAAGTACTACTCAAATTAACAACATGACAACAATTCAGTAAATATTTTTATAAATGTACTAGAAACTTTTCCAAACTTTAAAAATCTGGTTTTGAAAACACAGCTCTAGCCATTTCTGTCTACTGAAAATAATGATGGCACATGAGACAAATGAAGACAAAGTGAGTTCCAGCAAGAATGCTCATTTACGAAATTTGTACATAAAACACACGCTGAAGTACAATAGTTAAGTAGATAGCTCCTGAGTATTTTTTAACTTGACTTTGGAGATCAAAATGGTTGTACGTACACAGATCCCATAAAATGTGCTTCTAGAAATAACAAGTGTCAACACCCTCTACCCTTTCAGCCAATTAAATGCGCTTCCAAGAAATGGGAACTGAAAGCCATCAGAAAATAAGAACTGTAAGTTAAAGAAACTCAACCCCCCTCAAATAAAAGTAAAAATAAACTCATGCCTGCAAAGAGTCTGGCCTACTTGCAAGCTAACAAGCTACCTGCCATTTCATGGGAGCTGGCAGAAGAAAAAGACTCTCAAGCCAGAAGCAAAGATTTTACTACTCATGGCACAGCAAAGGGTATCGGCTTCAGGTTAACACTTGACCCTCAGCCCCCAATTCCCACTGGGCAATGCGGAGCAGTCTGGATGCAACAATGTGCAAGCATTGGATCTGAATCACAGCCAGAGGCCTCTGAACTGCGGGGACCCAAATCTTGAATCAAATAAACTGCCTGATAAAAGGGACACATTATCTTCATTAAGCTGGACAATAAATAAATCTGCCCTCTGCCCCAGAGGGAGACACTATGTAAACATTGTTGGAAAGATAGTCCAGAACAAAGCAGCCAGTTCCTCTGCTCACAAGATGTGCAGAAATGTAACAAAGCCAGGAAAACTCTCCCAACAATTACACTCTTGTTACGGATGAATTTACCTATCATTGTGGCTTCCTACTCCAGTCTTTCTGCAACCCAAAATGCCTCATAATTCCATTTCCATCTCAGCATTCCATTCAATATTAATAGATTATAAACTCCATAAAAAAGAGGAACAAATGCCTAGAACAGTTCCTAGCACAAAGCAGGCACTCAATCTGTATCTGCTGAATCAATGAATCAATGAATGGGATCAAAGTCTTCCCTCTGTTCTATAATGTGTTTCACTCAATAATTTGGGAGGAACATCTTTCAATGACAATAAATATTGAGCCAATACTCATGTTAATGGCTGTGAAACTTATTAAATAGCTTTATAACTTATTTATCTGCATAACTAGCTCTCTTATTACAATATCAGATGCTTGAGACAAGGAAGGTCAGAACTGGGTTTAAATATCTAACTTGGAACATACTACACATACTCTGGGCAAAACCTAAACTCTAAGAGCCTCAGTTTTCACATTGGTAAAAGTTTTACATCTGATGAGAACAATACCATCACCTTTACAGGTTTAATGCTGAGAGTAAACAATTAGCATATGGGAAACTCACAGATGTGCCTGATACACTGCAGACACTCATGATTAGTAGTCTCCTTATGCACATGTGGGATTGTTCTAAGTTAATATTGTCTGAAAAGAGAAAGAATGATTTAAAAAAAGACTTTATTGAAGGGGCTGAGGTAACTTCAAGTGGTTAAGAGAAAAGAGTAAGGCTAGTGATACTGAGAAGGAAAGCGCCTGAGCAGAAACGCTCACTTTTCTTGATCCTATTGTCTCTTTCAATAACTTCTTGATGCCAAATTTCCCATCATCTACATTTGCTGCCCTCCCTAGCTCATGGTCAGGTCTTCCTTTCCTGACATTGTGCCTTTGGTCCCCTCCTCTTTATTGGTTTTGTTCTTGGAAATCATGGGTTATCAGTGAATCCAATGGTCTTTTTTCAAGACATACTTTTCATGACCTCCCAGTATTATCTGTCACTACTGACTGCTGTCTTCCTGAAGTAACAACCCCCATGGCGTCGTACCACATAGCTGGAAATGAAAATCAAAGGGTGACAAAACTCTGGAGAGACAAAACAAAATATAGGGAAAAAACAGAACAAAATATGTGTAGATTTGTACACTGTAAAAAATAAAAATATAAGACATTGCTGAGGGAAAAGAAAGAACACCTAAAAAAATAGAAAGAAAACCATGTTCATGGTCCATTGATTTCCAACAAAGGGAAAAGGACTTTTTCCAAATGGTGTTGAATCAATGCACATTCATAGGCAAAGAACTGAAACTTGACCCTTACCTCATAGCATAAGTAATTCAAAATTGTTCATAAACCTAAATGTAAGAGTTAAAAGTAGGAAATGTTTAGAAAAAAAAGCACAGTAGAAATCATTTTGATCCTGGATTAGGTAGAGTCTTAAATAGGACACCAAAAGTATGAACTACAAAAGACACTGTTAAGAAAAATAAGGACAAGACAAACTGGGAGAAAATACTGCAAAATGCATATCTAATTAAGGACCTGCATCAAGAATATGTAAAGAATTCTTAAATTATTAAGAAGGTAAATCTGAACATTTAATCAAAGTGTATGGGTGGCAAAAAAAAACAATGAAAAGATACTCAACATCATTAATCATGGGAATTAAATCAAATGCAAATTAAAATGACAATAATGGCCCTAGCTGGTTTGGCTCAGTGGATAGAGTGTCCTCCTTTGGACTGAAGGGTCCAGGGTTCAATTCCGGTCAAGGGCACATGCCTAGATTGCAGGCTCGATCCCCAGTAGGAGGTGTGCAGGAGGCAGCCGATCAATGGTTCTCTCTCATCATTGATGTTTCTCTCTCTCCCTCTCCCTTCCTCTCAGAAATCAATAAAAATATATTTTCTTTCTTTCTTTTTTAAAAAATATATTTTATTGATTTTTCACAGAGAGGAAGAGAGAGGGATAAAGAGTTAGAAACATCGATGAGAGAGAAACATCGATCAGCTGCCTCCTGCACACCCCCTACTGGGGATGTGCCTGCAACCAAGGTACATGTCCTTCACCAGAATCGAACTTGGGACCCTTGAGTCTGCAGGCCGACGCTCTATCCACTGAGCCAAACCGGTTTCGGCAATAAAAATATATTTTCTTAAAAAGATAATAATGTACCTCTACAAACTTACTAGAAAGGCTAAGATTAGGACTCACAATGCCAAGTGTTGATGAAAATGTGGAACAACTGGGCGCTCAAACACCGCAGTATGGTACAATTACTGGAAAATAGTCTGGCGGTTTCTTGAGAAGTTAAACACACTTATACAACTTAGCAATCTCCCTGTAGGTCTTTACCCAATAAATGAGGATTTTAAAGAATCCTGCTCTAGTTTTATTTTCCAAGGTGTAAATAAAAAGTTTCATGATTTATATCTTCCATATTAGACATCAGCAGTGTTTTAAACATTTTTTAAAAATCTGCTGTACTTGGAAACCCCAGCCACTCTAACCCTGAAGTCAACAACATTCAATTACAGTTATAAAAAAAAAAATACACATCATCTAGAATAGTTTTGCAGACCTCAAGCAGAAACTCATTAGTGGATATTCTACTGGGTCAACACCAACATTTTCAATATGATAAAGAACGTAAATTAAAATGTACCCCACCTAGTAAGACTAAATCCCGCTCATAGAACCTTTTATTTCAGTGTGTGTGTGGATCTCAAGTTGCCACGTATATGCATTTTCACTGTGGATCATGGTCAAAACATTTGCAAACACTGACCTAATACCTAACTGTAACACAAGTTCTGCGCTACCAGAAGCTCTTATCCCTCCTAAACACCGTACGTTCATCCAATACCAGGGAAGGATGAAGTCCTCAGCAGAGTGATCCTATCCTGCTATCTACATTTATGGCTGAAAATATGCCTCTGGTGGTCTTATATTCAAGAATTAGCATATTCTATTTGATATATTTTCATATTTGACATTTTCACTACTAAAATCAGACATTTTCCAATTTTCAGAGATTTCAAGACTAAAGAAACACTAACTTTTCCCCAGTAGCTAACAAGGAGGTAAAGTCAGAATTTACTGACCCTCATATAATATATTGTAACTTGGCAACACATTATGGATTTGGTAAATCTGAATGTAGATATAATTCAGGATGTGCCAAAAATGGGGGACATCTGTAATACTCTCAAAAATAAAAGTTAATTAAAAGAAAGAGTAAATGGAAAATTATCCATTTCAATACATAATGACTTTAATAATATTCAGACATTGTCTTCCTAATCCCCTTACAAAAAGATTACAATCTCCACTATAAAGTTGTCACAGGCTGCCTGCTATATACTTCCCCTCCCCAAACTCCTCTCCTGAAATCCTGACGCCCAAAGTGATAGTATAGGCGGGGGGATCGTTGGGAGGCAGCGGGATTGGATTGGGCTTTTCTAAGAGACCCCGGAGAAGCGGCTAGCCCTTCAGCCACATGAGGTGATGGCGAAAAGATGGCCATGCACCAGGAAGCAGCCTCACCACAGAGTCTGACCCTGTGGACACCCGATCTCAGCCTTCCAGCCTCCAGATTTGTTACAAATCAATTTCTCTTGTTTGTAAGGCACCCAGTTTAGGCAATTCGTTACAGCAGACCACACTGACCAAGACACTACTTAATCGTAACTTAAACACTTTATATTAAATATTTTAAGCATTATAGCAAACAGCTCCCGCAAAAAGTTCCTTAAAATTACTTTTGTCAACTACCATCCTTTAGAGGCGTTAGAAAGTGTTAATTCAAGTAGTAGACAAGTCTGTCTAAAATGAAAGATATATGGAAAGAGGAAATGTACAGAAATGAGTTTATTTTATAATCAATGCTTATCTTTACAAAACAAATATACACTAAAATGTGTGGCTAATAATTTGTAACAATCACTGAATTCCAAAGAACCACCCAATGTGCTCAGTGGATAGAGCGTATACAACATATTGAGAAAATCTGAATACTTAAACTTATAGGTATCTCTAACTCGGGACTTTGACAATTAGTGTTTAAAAAAAATAAATCCTACACTGAAATTTTTATCAGGCTCATAGAGAAGACAATTCCTGGCCTACTGTCTCAATCCAGGCTCTATTGGTTTAGGTGAATTTGGGGGCTACTGGTATAAGTAAATATACTTTTTCTCCTAAATAACGTATGACAAATTATTATCTTCATTCCCACAATGTAAAAGTACATTTTGTGAATTGTAACTTTCTCTCATGAGAGGAAAAGAGATAATTAACCAAATTTAAAGAAAATAAACAACAAAGTTTGAATACCACCATTGAAAAGATACGTTCTATGGTGAAATAATTTGAAATGCAAATGTCACAAGAAAGATCGGTCACTTCATTTTATCCCAATTTCACTGTTATTTAGTAGTAATTGATGATCAGAAATACAAATAATGGAAATAAATTAGAAATGTAATTAACCTACAATACTATAAATAATCAAAACGTTTAAATGTTAAAATCTCAAAAATGGGATCTAGCCTGGACGGTGTGGTTTAGTGGTTGACCCTCAACCTATGAAGCAGGAGGAAACAGTTCTATTTCCTAACTTCAACACAAACTCCACTCCATTAGAGAGTTGGAATAGGAAGGGGGAAAAATATAGGATTTTAATTTTAATAGATTCTATCGTAGACACAGCTGAACCAGAAGCATTTGTAAATTATATATATATATACATATATATATGTTTCTATAGAAAGAACAAATCTATTTTTTACTGCCATGTTAAGATTTCTAAGATGTGTAGGAAAAGAAAGTTGCAAAGCAATGTTTACAGCATAACACATATATGCTGGTCACACACCCACACGCACACACACACACTACAGCATCTCCATGTATACATATGTGCTGGTAAGAATGCAAAGAAAAAAGTCTGGACAAATATTCAGGAAACAGATAATATTGTTACCGCCAAGGATATGTGTGTGAAATTGGAATGGGAAGGATCACAGGGATTTTTATTAAATTTTTACAAGGAGAATGTATTCATATGTCACTTGCAACACTAAAAAAACATCAAGAATAAGAAAAAAAATGCTTCCAACTTCTCTGTTGACTTGAAGTCGAAAACAAATGACATCAAAAAAGATTTAGCCAGTAAAAGTGACAAAATTGGAAAGAAAAGTATTTTAATGTTATCCTCAAATAAAAAAATGAAGACTAAAGAGAAATGATAAGATTGCACAAGAAGAAAACAACAGAAAGCCCCATCCTCAGTATGTCCACTTTTAGGATAGTGGACTTCTTGGTTAGCTCAGGCGTGACCCAGAATCCCCACAAAACCACTTCATCCCAAACGGAAAGCGGTGGAAGACGGTTCCCTCAAGCACTGGCGGCTGTTTTTAGAAAGCTGAACTAAGAAACGGAAAATGCCAAGTGTGTTCCGCAGCGGTGGGAACGGGAACGTGAAACCCTACACCTCCTCCAGGCGGTCGGAGCCAACCGCACGGCGGGTCGCGGACGGCGCGCGGTGGGACAGCTCAGCGACCCCCTTCGGGCTCCAGCTCGGAGCCGGGGGTCTCCGCGGAGCCCGTTCGGGGCGTGACATTCCCGAGGGCGGTCACCGCGTCGCAGCCGACACCTCCACCCTCCCGAGACCGAAGGGGCGGGGGTGTCAGCCAAAGGCCAGGTCCTCGGCGGAGCGGGGACCGCGCTGGAGAAGAGCAGGAGCGCCAACTTCTGCCCCAAACGCTCCGGGAGGCCCGACACGTCGTGTCCCGAGTCCCACTCCAGAAGCCGCCCCAACACCTTCCCCGGCCGGTACCGTCCGGCCCCGCGAGGAAAACCCGGCCGGGGCGGCAGCTGGCAGCACGCAAGGGGGCTTGGCCGTGGAGGGCAGGGCTCGGGGTCCGTCTGTCGAGGTCCACCCAGCGCCCCCCGAGTCTCCGGGGCGCCCCGGCCGAGGCGCCGTCCCGCCGCCAACAGCCCTGACCGCGGCCCCCTCCCCCACTCCTGGGCGGCACCCAGCGCCTCCGCCCCGCGGCCCCCGCTCACCCAGGTAGCGGCTCCGCAGCCGGGCCGGGTCCTCCAGCCCGAGGGACCTTTTCCTCACGTCCCACAACAGGTGTGGGCAGGAGCCACCCCGAGACATGGCTCCGCCACCGGGTGGGAGGGGAGCCCACCGCGTGGGGAGGGGCCGGGACAGGGGACGTGCGCTCAGCCCCCGAGCCGCACCGGCACCATCCGCGCGCCGGACCTTGCGGGCGGTCGCAGCGACTCAGAAGGCGGCGGCGCCTTCGCCCCCGAAGCCCGGGCGTGCTGCGGCCGGAGCTCGCCTCATACTCTCCTCAGACTGCCCAGAACGTCCAGTTCAGCAACAGTCCCGCCCTCGGCCTCCAGCAGGGGGCGGGGGAGGAGGCGGAGGCGGCCGCGACTCCGCCCTCTCCCCGCTCTCGACCCCTCCCTGCAGGCTTTCTCGCGAGATGACGACCATCCGGGGGACTGAAGCCGCTCTGTCCGGCCCCACGAGGAAGAGCCGCCTTCATCCCTAGAAAAGCAGGTTCAGGTCCCTGCAGCCACATCCTTCATTCTGCAAGGATAAACGAGAAAGCGGAGATGTGAAGTTTCTCGCTCGCGAGTTTCATTCCAAAAGGAAACCAGAGAGTTGTGCGCCGTCATCTTTAGTTGGGGCACGGCAGGCCCCACAAGCCCATTTTAACTATGGGCCTCCTTAATCAAAATGAAAGGGGCTCCGAGCAACTTCACTTTCCCTTCTCCAACATGGCCTCGAGGGCAGGAAGGAGAAATAGGAGGTTCGCGCTGGGCCACGCCCACTCCGCGGGGCAGGCCAATCACCGTGGGCAAGTCCGCTTGCGCACGCGCGCTGCGCCGGGCTCCGGAGGAATCACGGAGGTAATTCTTCTGACCCCGGTTGCCATGCCTCCCCTCCTCGTCGGCGGCGGGCGGGCGGAGGGCCGACTCAGGGCGGGCCGTCGCGGAGCCTCCGCCTCCTCCGCCTTCTCCGGGCCCCGGCCCCACGGTGATTCGCAAGGGGAACTGGCTGAGCGGCGGCGGGGAGAGCACCCTAGGGGAGTGTAGGACGCGAGGCGCCGAGGCAGGGAAAGTGACAAGCTGCCCTTTGTCGTCAGCCAGGGACGAGTACGCGGCCACCCTCCCGCCCGCCTGGCCACGATCCCTCGTCCGCAGAGATGTCAGCCGCCGGCGTCCGGGGCCTGAGGGCCACCTACCACCGGGTCCTCGATAAAGTGGAGCTCATGCTGCCTGAGAAGTTGAGGCCGCTGTACAACCACCCGGCAGGTAACGCACCGGCGTGGCTCCCGCCGAGACCTCGCCTCCGAGGCCCGCGGCCACCTCCGTCGCCGGAGGCGTCACCTACACCCTCGAGTGAATGCGTCTACTTTCTCGCCTTCCCTGGTGTTCCCTTTGCCTCGTCCACCATCTTTCACCAACCTTGACGACTTTTGTCGCACCCCCTCCCTTAGGCGCGACTCAGACCCGGTCTGGCTCCTGGGCCGGAGCCGGCTCCATTTCCACCGGCCCCGAGCGCCCGTGGCCTCGGAGGGTTTGGCGGAAAGGTCACGCCGCCTTCTCGTCCAGCTGGCAGAGCCGAGCTCCAGAGTCTGTCATTCCCCGGCCCGTGGGTCTAGCTTGTTTAAGTCTGTCCTTCCTGAAATTCCTGGGTGAACCACCCCTGCACCGTTTTGCGTGGACACACCTGGATCTCATCCAGATGTGCCCCTCACTGCAGGTGTGACCTTGGGTGAAACCCTCGGTCTTGTGGTTTTGTAAAATGGTCAAGGTGAGAGTTAAATATAACATGCGTGTTTGTTCATTCATGCTCAGTAAATGTTTGCGCTCTCTCTTGTCCTGTTGGAACACAGTGTTGTGGTTGAAAAAAAAAATCTATCTATCTATCTATCTATCTATCTATCTATCTATCTATCTATCTATCTATCTTTAGGAAACGGGAAGATCCCAGTCCCTCCCACTCTGTATTTATGATCCGGAATCCAGTGGGCAGTAATAGTACTTAGTTGTCTGAGAACGAAAAGCAGATCTCTTTCAAGCCTAAGAGTTTGCAAAGGAGAAAAATCTGCTATAAACTGAAATATTGAAGTGCAACCATCAAAGGAGCCCTTTTAGCTGACTCTTCTCTGCACTTGGCCTCATTAGGAGAGTTGACTGTCCCCCCTTCTCCCCGCCTTCCCCTCCCCCCAAGTGGCTGTCTGGAGTCTGAACTGGTTATCACTAAATCTGATTTTCAGTTTGATAATGGAATGAACTGTATTTGGGGATTATACTGAGTATAGTGTTGTTTACTGCAGTACATATTGAACCCATTATAAAATTGATCTTTAAGGAGAGGTGTTTATTGCTGAAGTTTATTTAGTTTGCCTTTTAGTTCTTTTAATACTCAAATGTTTAGAATTGTGCTGCATTTTGTGCTAAGATATCAGGAGGGAGGTTGGGCAATGCTTCTGTAATAATCTGGGCTTTAGAGTCAACTGAATTCTGTAGTCAATTCTGACCCTTTCAGCTTTGTGTCTGGGCGGTAGGACAAGGACAGGGTGGAGCAGGAGCAATTTTAAACCGTTAATAACAGGGTCGTTTTATAGTGATCTTTTCCAAGGCCTTGGCTGTAACCACCCACCTTCCTTGCTTATAATACTTTGTCAACTCTCAGAATGAAGAGGAGTACCTTTCATTTGTAGATTGTACGTTTCATCCGGGTATTCCTGAATTAGATGAGTTGTCATCCCTTGTCTGTACAGTGGAAGGAGCATAAGCTTAGAAGCCAGACAGACCAGGTTTGAATCTTAACTGTGTGACCTTGGCCTTAAATCCCCAAAGCCTTAGTTTTCTAATCTATAAAATAGGGAAAATAATTATCACCATTTAAGGATTGTTATGAAAATTAAATGACAGTGTCAGTAAAACAGGTAGCAGAGTGTTTGCACTTAGACTTTCAAGGGATGTTTGTTCTGTCCCTCCTAAGCTTTTAACCAGTAGGCAGGGAAAGAATACCTATCACTGCAAAACGATTTGATTAGAAAGTTGTAGGCACACCAATGTAGGAATGGAGAAGCATGAAAAACATAACTGTCGATGTATTACTATTGAATAAAATCTAAGGTAACACTGATTATGTTCTAGAGTTACTAGATTGAATCTTCAAGCTTTTTTGTACTGTTTTGCATAATAGCATGTTATTGAATCATTCCCATTTAAATATTAAGCCTTCAGTTAGAAACTTTATTTTTCACATTGGGACTTACTGAGCACCTCAGCTCAATATGCTTGTTTGTAAAGTTACTTACTGGTACTCTGTTCCAAGAAGAGAGTATTTTCTTAGAGAGAAAACCATACATACAATAAATGACGTAGTTTCTTGGTAGAATTAATTTGTTTGTTTGTTTTTATTTTTTGTTAATTCTTACCCAAGGATATTTTCCCATTGATTTTTAGAGAGCCGACGGGGAGAGACAGAGAGAGAGAGAGAGAAATACCAATGTGAGAGATACACATCGATTGGTTGCCTCCCAGACACGTCCTAACCAGGGCCAGGGATCTAGCCTGCAACTGAGGTATGTGCCCTTGACCAGAATGGAACCTGGGACTTTTCAGTCTGAGAGCTGACGCTCTTATCCACTGAGCCAAACCGGCTAGCGCTAGAATTTATATATTTCATTAACAGTGATTCCTCTCAGATAAGGAAATTGGGAGGTAAATTTATGTCATTTTATCAACAGGTTCATCAAAGTTCATCAAGGCAGCTAGATTGGTTAATTTGTTGGAAAATGTATGTCACAGATTTGGTTATGATATTCCCTTGCAGAGTTTCTCAAATTCTTCTATGAAAATTTGAACTCTGAAAAAGTTTCACTTTAAAAATAAGACAAACCCATAACAACACAAAAGAAAATGACCATTATATTATCCTCTGCATTTTCTGTTATGCCTGAAAATAGTTTATAGTTTTAAATGTATATATACTTTTTGAATACTTGTTTGATATTTTCAGATTGTCAGCATTTGAGACCTTTTTCAACTTCAAGGAATGGACTTCTATGAAACAAGATGAAAATAAATTAATTGTTATTTAACTCTTTGTCTAAAAGAATGTACATTTATATCTGATGGGGACACATTTCCCTCATTTTGGACTCCAAATTAAATATATGAGATGATTTTTATTCAGTATATTTCACCCGATCAAGTTTTTTCATGCCTCATAATGAATATTAGCTTTGTACCCTATTAGTTTACACTTCTACCTATCTTGATCTTAAGGTATTATAATCATTTCAGGCATCATAATTATTTAATTGTCTCATATTTTTAATGAATTGCTGTGTTTTAATGAACAGCTGTGAGAATATTTGTATCATTCTGTAAACTATAAAGCTGGTTTTCCCAGGTCTAGAATGACACTCAGATCTAATGTGACATTGTGTTGTCATTGTATGAGCATATCTATTTTTAAATGTTTTGTTTTATCAAAACTTTGCTTTAGAAATTTGAAGTAAGTTGGAATCTTTTCTGATTACCATGTCCACTATTGGTTAATTGCTTTTTTCAGGAAGACAACCTTTGTACTTGAATTCTTACACGTTTAAATTTATTTGGCTTATTTACTCTTAAGGTAGAAAATGATTAGATAAGGTAAATTGGAAGAGTGAGCTAAAATTAGTTTTGAAATTTTTGTATGATCACAGAGAGTGATAGCCATACTCCCTTTTTTTAAACAATGAAGAAAACACTACTGATTTGCATTTATAGATATCTAACTCTGATTTTTATTTGCTACTGATATTTTTAAATTCAGTACTTATGTAGGGTTTGTTGTTAAACTAATGTAGGGTTTGTTGTGTAGTTTTAAATTATTCACTAAAATACTCATATCGCTCCTAGTCCAGGCTCTAGTAACTGTGGTCATATTTGAAGTTTTTTTGTTTGGTTTGGTTGGCGGGACAGGGGCAGTTAGTTAATATTTTAAGACTATCACCTAGCTCGGAGCATTTATCAGTTACCAGGAAAACCTACTGAAAAGCCTGCCTGTTCATTAACCCTGAAGTATCAATCACTTAAGCTGGTCAAGAACCAGAATCTAGAGGCTTTGCTCAGGAAAGCACAAGAGGAAACATGAGTTTTGAAAATAGAAAGAGAGGAGTTTGCTGAAAAATTCAAAGCCAGAGACTAAAACATGGGCGGAATTACCCTTAGTGATGAAGCCAGGCTTCATGCAGGGATAAAAGATGAACTTAGTAATTGATCCTGCCTATGACCAGAGACTTTGTATACGACAAAGAAAAATGAACCAGGTGTGATGATAGGAATCCCAGAAGCTCAAGCTAAATAAAATAACCAGACAGTTTGCAAAATTGCCTTATGGGATCCATACATCATGGTATCAGACTCATGGGAAGCATTTTCAGGAGCCAGATAGGGGAGTGGCATGGTCTAAGAGAGGAGTAACTAGTGAGTGAAAGTCTAAAGCAACCCTGATGTAAACGGATCCTGATGTCCCTGAAGATGAGTAAATACCAAACTCTAGCCTTGGGTATGAAACATCGTCAAGGCAAATCTGTAATTTCCCCAACTTGAAGTTATCCATGAGTGAACAAACATTAAGTTCTATGTTTTCCAAAACCATCTCCGTTACACTTTAGTTACTTTTTAACAGGTCACAAAAATACAAATAATTGATAAGGAGATCAAAAGAACTTGTATGAAAGATTGATATTGTGGGCAACTTTCTAAAGTTAACTTATGAACAAAATATGCAGAAAACAGTAAAAAAAATTAGAAATGGAAAAATGATTAGAAATAGATTCAAATAGGTTTTTGAAATGTGATAGCTATTAAAAGACATATGTGGAATGGTTGAATAATTGATATATTCCTAAATTTTTTGTTGTTGTTGTTTCAGGTCCCAGAACAGTTTTTTTCTGGGCTCCAATTATGAAATGGGTAAGTTTTGAGTTTTTATAGAAGCTACTGAAAAAAATTATCTGATAAGAACTTACTAATTTGAAGTAACTTTTATGAAGGATGTACTTTGAAATGTTCATGGTATGCCTCTAAATGATGTCATGCCAAGATTCTCAAATGTATCGTTTTCACTAGCTTTTTTCTGAACACCATTGATCAGGAGGCCTGGGAACATATTTGTTATCAAAACACAATCGTGGCCCTAACTGGTTTGGCTCGGTGGATAGAGCATCGGCCTGTGGACTGAAGGGTCCCAGGTTCGGTTCCAGTCAAGGGCATGTACCTTGGTTGTGGGCACATCCCCATTTGGGGGTGTGCAGGAAGCAGCTGATCGATGTTTCTCTCTCATTGATCTTTCTAATTCTATCCCTTTCCCATCCTCTCTGTAAAAAAATCAATAAAATATATTTTTAAAAGAAAAAAGCGTAATTGTGAGCCCTTTAAACATGAAACTTCATTCTAAAATTTTATGAATAAGAAAAACATTAAACTAGTTAGAACCCTCCTCCCCAAATTAACTGTTACTGTTAATTTAGTATGAGAACTAAAGATACACCAAAACAGAGACAAGGAAAGGTAGTCTCAAAAAGTAGTGGGGTTTAGCCAAGGATGTATGTTAACATTTGGTTAGTGATAGAGTCTAGGACTTCTGACTCCAAATGCTACTGTCAACAATGGTGGACAAATGTCTGTTCCAGTCCCTGCTTTCAGTTTTTTTGGGTTATACTAGAAGTGGGATTATTGGATCATATGGTAATTCTATATTTAACATTTTTAGAAATACGTTTTTATTGATTTTTAGAGAGAAAAGAAGGGAGAGGGATAGAGAGATAGAAACATCAATGAGAGAAGAAGTCATTGATTGGATGCCTCCTGCATGGCCCCCACTGGGAATTGAGCCCACAACCCAGGCATGTGCCCTGACCGGGAATCGAACCAGCAACCTCTTGGTTCCTGGGTGGACACTCAACTGCTGAGCCACACCAGCAGGGATATATTTAAATTTTGAGGAATGCCATTTTACATACTCAGCTATAAAATGGCAAGATTAGATGAGTGGTTGGGAGCTGTATTTTAGAGAGAACTAGAGAGCAGTTGTTTTTTATACTTATATATTGAGAAAAGATCCCATTAGTTTTTTTTTAAAGTTTCAATATATGACCTTTGGTGATTATGCTCACACTCTAAGCATTCAAATATAGTGATATGCCCCCCCCCCAAAAAAAAAACCCACAAAACTAGACTAATGGAAGGTATATTATTATTTCCTCCTTCTCCTCTCCCTACCACAACTTAAAATTATATAGTAATAACATATCTATAAAGTGGAATTGATTACTGAAGTATTGTTTCTACACCATTATTAAAAGAATTAAGAATGATTTAATTTATTTACCATAAATTTGGGGTCCTCTTTGACCTCAAATTTGCCACAATTTGGGAGTTTATTTATTTTATTAATAGCTTTTGTGTTTCTTTGATCTGTTCCACCAGTGTTTTGAAACACTGACAGTATCAGATACGCCTGACTGCCTTCTGTCTCCTTTAAAAACATCTATTTTAAGTTCGTGTTGAAATCAACATAGTCTCCTGATGACTGCATAGCAATAGAAACTTCTGTGTCTTGTTCGCTGGTGCAGAGACTTCTTTTGCTGGTTATTTACTGTATGTACAATGTGTGTTCTCCCAGAGCATTTGGTAATTAATCTGTGGTAGTCTGTACATGACATAAAAATTGCTGCTGCCAGCCATATGTGTTCTGTTTGAAGAATTTCAGACTATACTTCTTCAGACATTTAACTATGGTGGAGAGCTTAGCCACTTTAATTGGAACCAAATAATTAATCATAAAAATTATACCTTAAATATTTTATTTTAACTCAAATTATATAAATATGTATTCATTTGCGAGTCATCTACTATGAGGCCAAAGCTTTTATTTATGTATGGATCCATTGATTTTGAGTTCCACATCTTCTGTCTTGGATGAATTATATCATAGTGCATCCCATATAATTTCCACTTTAGTTTTCTTTAAAGCAGAGCAAGTTCATAGATACTTTCATAATAGTATGACAACAGAAGTCTGCTAGATTTGTATGGCTTTCCCTCAGATTTTTGTGTATCTGTCTTATGCCAAATTTGACAGTAAGTTTTAACAACTTGCCGTTATTAAGTCTTTTCAGAATAGTTGCTTGAGTTTTCATAGAAAGAGCAACCCACTTTGTAGTTCCCCTGTTTCCCCTATAGTCCATTAAATCATGTAACAGGTAAAACTGGCATAGACAGGTTTGAACACACACAGTGATTGATAAAAATACAGCTCAACTAATGTAATACAGAGTAAGCAGCCCACTAGCCATGAGTATTTAGCATGTCATGGGCATCTGTTGGCCTGTTTACAGAAGGAATGGAGATCATTGACCAGACTAGGGAGATTATTATGTGAAGATCAGTTAAGAGAGCTTCTTTATTTTTGTTCAAAATCTTTTTGTACAGACTGAGTTATATTAATTCTTGAACAATGTGCCATTTGGTATAGCTTTATTTTCTATTTTCTTTCCTCCTTAGGAATAAATCAAACTTTCAGATAAACCATACATATTTTTAATACCTGTCTGTTTGTTCTTTCAGCTGGAACTACTTCTATAGATTAATTCACAGTTTAAAATCTTGAGGGCTTTGCTATCTATGAGCATTTTGGAATTGGAATATTCAATAGTGGTATTTCATATTTTAAACACTAGCGTTCCCGTTGCAGGAAAAATCCTGCAATAGGGTTTCCTGCTGCACTCTACCCCGCCCCGCCTCCACTCCTCCCTTGTCCCCCGGCCCGCCTTCTCCGCCAGCCCGGCCCGCTCTCCTTCCTTCTCCCCCAGCCCCACCTCCGCTCCTCCCTTGTCCCCCGGCCCGCCTTCTCCGCCAGCCCGGCCCGCTCTCCTTCCTTCTCCCCCAGCCCCACCTCCGCTCCTCCCTTGTCCCCCGGCCCATCTTCTCCGCTAGCCCGCCCCGCGCTCCTCCCTTCTCCTCCCCCTGGCTTGCTTGCGTCTCCGAAGCTTTGCTCCTTTCAGCATCTCTTGGCTTCTTTCTACGCTGTCTTGATATGCAAATTAGCTGCCATCTTTGTTGGGGTAATTTGCATACGCGTCCTGATTGGTTGGTGGGCGTGGCTTGGGCGTAGCGAAGGTGCGGTCAATTTGCATATGTGTCTATTATAAGGTAGGATTCCTCTAAAAGTGTTATATGACCTTCTTTAATAAATGAAAAAAATATTGAAGCTGTAGCTGGTTTGCTCAGTGGTTAGAGCATCAGCCCAAGGACTAAAGGGTCCTGGGCTCGATTCTGGTCAAGGGAACATACCTCAGTTGCAGGCTCAATTCCCAACCCCGGTCTGCACATGTGCAGGAGGCAACCAATCCATGTGTGTCTCTCACATCAAAGTTTTTGTCTTTCCCTGTCCCTTCCACTTGCTCTAAAAAATCAATGGAAAAAAATATCCTCGGGTGAGGATTATCTATCTATATAATCTATACTAGAGGCCCAGTGCACAAAATTTGTACATGGGTAGGGTCCCTAGGCCTAGCCGGCTGGCAATCAGAGCTTATGTGTAGTGCAACCGGCTGGGTGATCAGGGACCCCTCTTGCACCCATCTTAGCTGGCCTGGCACCGCCTGCTTGGCCACACACCCTGCCGCCACCACTGGTCGCCTCCCTCTGTGGGGCAGCCAGTGGGGCGATTGGGGGGCCCCTTCTCACACCCGCTTTGGCTGGCCTAGCACCACCCACTTGCCGGCCCTGCCCACCACCACTGCCACTCAGGGCCTGTAGGCTGATGGCAGCTCCTGTATTGAGCATCTGCCCCTTGGTGGTCATTGCACGTCATAGCAACGGTCGTTCCACCCATCATTCCACTGTTTGGTCAATTTGCATATTAGGGTTTTATATAGATCCTATATAATAAAAGGGTAACATGCAAATACTAGTAGACCAAACAGCAGAACAACTGAACAACCAATCAAAGCGTAATATGCTAATGATATGCTAAGGCTGCTCAAGTGCTCACTATGACTTGCACTGACCACCAGGGGGCAGATAATCAACTGGTCAAACAGTTGCTATGATGTGCACTGACCACCAGGGGCAGATGCTCTGACCGATAGGTTAGCTTGCTGCTGGGGTCCAGTTGATCAGGACTGAGCAAGATGGGCTGGACACACCCTGGAGCCCTCCTGAGGTCCCTCCCTGGCCCAATTGTGCACCGTGGGGTCTTTCAGCCTGGCCTGCGCGTGCTCGCAAACTGGGACCCCTCGGGATGTTGGAGAGCTGGTTTCAGCCCAATCCCGCAGGCCACTCCCCTTCGGAGGGTGCCAGACGCAGGGCTCATGGCTGGTGAGCGCTGCTGCGGCAGCACGAGCCTCTCCCGATCGGGACTGATTGGGCGCGAGCCTGTGGCAGGCACAGTGGGGGCGGGATGAGCAGGAGTGTCAGGTAGGAGCTGCAATTGGCATTGGACTGTGGGTTTCAGCCCAATCCCTGCAGGCCACCCACAGGGACCCCACCTGTGCACAAATTCGTGCACCGAGCCTCTAGTCCTGTATAATAAAAGGCTAATATGCAAATTGACCAAACAGCGGAACAATCAGTCGCTATGACGTACACTGACCACCAGGGGGCAGACGCTTAACACAGGAGCTGTCCCATGGTGGTCAGTGCGCTCCCACAGGGGGAGCGCTGCTCAATCAGAAGCCAGGCTCATGGCTGGCAAGCGCAGTGGCAGTGGTGGGAGCCTCTCCCACCTCCGCAGCAGCTCTAAGGATATCCGACTGACGGCTCCCAGACTGTGAGAGGGAGCAGGCCAGACTGGAGAACTCCCAAGTGCTCTTGTAGTCTGGGACCCCCTTGAGGGATATCCGCCTGCCAACTTAGGCCTGTTCCCTGCTGGCAGTCAGACATCCCTCCAGCAGTCCAGAACTCCTCACTCCTTACCACCCACCTGCTCGCTGCCCCTTACTGGTTGGCTTGTTGCTCCTTAGCGCTGCTGCGGAGGCGGTAGAGGCTCCCGCCACCACCACTGCATTCACCAGCCATGAACCTGGCTTCTGGCTGAGTGGCACTCCCCCTGTGGGAGCACACTGACCACCAGGGGGCAGCTCCTGCATTGAGCATGGTCAGTGCGCATCAAAGTGACCGGTCGTTCTGGTCTTTCCACCCATAATGGTCGCTTAGGCTTTTATTATGTAAACTAGAAGCCCGGTGCACGAAATTCGTGCATGGGGGGTGTCCCTCAGCCAAGCCTGCACCCTCTCCAATCTGGGACCCCTCGAGGGATGTCTGACTGCCCGTTTAGGCCCGATCCTTCTCACAATCCAGGACTGCTGGCTCCCAACTGCTTGCTTGCCTGCCTTCCTAATTGCCCCTAACCGCTTCTGCCTGCCAGTCTGATCACCCCCTAACCACACCCCTGCCAGCCTGATTGATGCCTAACTGCTCCCCTGCCAGCCTGTTTGCCCCTAACAGCCCTTCCCTGCAGGCCTGGTTGCCCACAACTGCCCTCCTCTGCCGGCTTGGTCACCTCTAACTGCCCTCCCCTGCAGGCTTGATCACCCCCAACTGCCCTCACAGGCCTGGTCCCTCCCAACTGCCCTCCCCTGCTGGCTATCTTGTGGCAGCAATCTTGTGTCCACATGGGGGCAGCCATCTTGTGTGTTGGAGTGATGGTCAATCTGCATATTACTCTTTTATTAGATAGGATGGCAAGTAGCAATATTAAAATATTTCTTCTAATTAATTTTCTTTCAATGTGCATGAATCCGTGCACTGGGCTACTAGTAGATAATAAAAGCTTAAGCGACCATTACGGCAGAATGACTGGTCGCTATGATGTGCACTGACCACCAGGGGGCAGACACTCAATGCAGGAGCTGCCCCCTGGTGGTCAGTGCACTCAACCAGAAGCTGGGCTCATGACTGGTGAGCACAGTGGTGGTGGCGGGAGCCTCTCCTGCCTCCATGGCAGCGCTAAGGAGCAGTGAGCCAAGCAGTAAGGAGCCAGCAGGCGAGCAGTAAGGAGTGAGGGGTTCCGGACTGCGAGTGGTGCGAGAGGGATGTCCGCCTGCCAGCTTAGGCCCAATCCCACAGGGGGGTCCCGGACTGCAAGAGGGCACAGGCCAAGCTGAGGGACTCCCCCCCTGCCAAGTACATGTATGTCATGCACCGGGCCTCTAATATCCTACCTAATAAAAAGGTAATATGCAAATTGACTGTACCATCTACACACCCACAAGCCACACCCACCAGCCAATCAGAGCAAGTATGCAAATTAACCCAACCAAGATGGCTACAGCCACAGAGAGCAAGGCTTCCCAGGTAACAGAGCAAGCCAAGCTTTCCGCGGGCTGTTGCAGGCCTAAGCGTCCACTCAAGCTACAAAGTTTCAATTATAGAAGGTAAACAAATTCAAACAGAAATGGCGGCAAAACAGAGCTTGAGAGAGCAGGCCAGGGTTGCCGGTGGCAACAGGGGAAGCAAACCTTTCCGCACACCCTGGCTGGGCCCAGCCTCCACTTAAGGCTACAAAGTTTCAATTATAGAAGGTGAATTAACTGCCACAGAAATGGCTGCCGGCCGCGGAGGGAGCAGCAGGCTTGGCTCCGCTCCAAGCTACAAAGTTTCAATTGTAGAAGGAAAATAAATTCCAGATACCAGGGTCTCCGCTTGGGTTGCCAGGGGGTGTGGCTGGCCTGCAAACCACCACAGGCCCCTCGCTCAGGCTGCCCATGCCCCAAGGGAACCCCCATCCTGATCTGGGACACCCTTCAGGGCAAACCAGCTGGCCCCCACTCCTGCACCAGGCCTCTATTCTATCTAATAAAAGAGTAATATGTGAATTGACCATCACTCCAACACACAATATGTCTGCCCCCATGTGGTCAAAGATCCTGCCCCCATGTGGACACAAGATGGCCACTACAAGATGGCCAGCAGGGGAGGACAGTTGAGAAGGACCAGGCCTGCAAGGGAGGACAGTTGAGAGGGACCAGGCTTGCAAGGGAGGGCAGTTGGAGGTGATCAACCCTGCAGGAGAGGGCAGTTAGGGGTGACCAGGCCAGCAGAGGAGGGAAGTTGGGGGCAAACAGGCTGGCAGGGGAGCAGTTAAGCATCAACCAGGCTGGCAGAGTGATTAGGGGGTGATTAGGCTGGCAGGCAGAAGCGGTTAGGGGCAATCAGGAAGGCAGGCAGGCGAGCAGTTGGGAGCCAGCAGTCCTGGATTGTGAGAGGGATGTCCGACTGCCTGTTTAGGCCCGATCCTAGTGGATCCTAGTGGATCGGGCCTAAACGGGCAGTCGGACATCCCTCCAGGGGTCACAGATTGGAGAGGGTACAGGCTGGGCTGAGGGACAACCCCCCTCCGTGCACGAATTTCGTGCACCGGGCTTCTAGTATATATAATAAAAGGAAGGAGAGAGAAAGAAAGAAGAAAGGAAGAAAGTTAGTTTTATACTATCTACTAGAGGCCTGATGCACGAATTCATGCACCAGTGGGGTCCCTTGGCCTGGCCTGCGGGATTGGGCTGAAACTGGCTCTCTGACATCCCCTGAGGGGTCCCAGATTGTGAGAGGGCACAGGCCAGGCCGAGGGACCCCCACCAGTGCACAATCGGGGCCGGGGAGGGATGTGGGAGATTGGCCAGCTGGGGAGGAACTGCAGGAGGGCTCCAGGGCATGTCTGGCCCATCTTGCTCGGTCCCGATTGGCTGGACCCCAGCAGCAAGGTAACCTACCGGTCAGAGCGTCTGCCCCCTGGTGGTCGGTGCATGTCATAGCAACTGGTCGACTGACCAACTGTCTGTCCCCTGGTGTTAGTGCACTTCACAGCGAGTGGTTGAGCAGCCTTAGCATATCATTAGCATATTATGCTTTGTTTGGTTGAATGGACCACTGGACACTTAGCGTATTAGGCTTTTATTATGTAGGATTGAGCATCCCACCTAGTGGAGATAATCAGATGCCTGAAAGCATCATAAATCTGGGCTTTAGATATTTAAAAAACATTTTTAAATTTGTTTACTCATGCCAAGCCTTCTGTATTAGGATTTTAAAATACATTATCTCATATTTAGTCTTCACCAAAAAATATCAGAGAAATAAATAGAATCAGCATTTTTCAGAGAAGGGTACTGAGGTTCAGAGAACTGGCTGCACATGTTGTTGTAGTGGCGGACTCAGGATTGGAAGCTCCAGGTCTGTTTGACTCAAGTCTATGCTCTTAAACACTAACATGACTGCCTTCACACAAGTCACTGTGGATCTACCTATGGTCAGGGAGTATTTTATATAATCTTGTGGTATACTCTAAGCACTCTCTGAATATACAGTTCTATTATCTGAATGAACAAAGTTCAGAATAAAGATGAAAAGGAACATGGACCTTCTGCCCCTGATCCTGAGACTATATGAGTGGGTAATTCCATCAAAGACAGTGTCAAAAACAGCAGAGATGAAATGACCAGCTGTCCTCTGACATTAAAGAAAAACTGTCTAACCAGGACACTAAAATTCTAACAGAGCTTTGCTGATACTTCCACTTTAAAAAAAAAAAAAGAATAACATTGACAAAAAACTGAAAGGAGGAATCTATACAAATTACCTTAGTTTTCAGGCATCCTCCATGTCAGTGGTTCCTGACATGTATAAAGAATATATAAATTCATATGTGAAAAAAGTGTCATTTGTGGAACAAATATATATATATATATACAACACACACACTACTGATTTTCAAATATATCAGGTTTCTTAATGTGATTAACAAAATACAGATTAATTGTGAAATTATTTCGAATTCACTGCAGCTGTTGTCATGATACACATTTTCTTAAGGCATGGATACTAAAATTACCGCTGTTATCATGTGGAGATCTCTGAAGCAGTTCTGTGTTTTATTTAAAGTGAAGAACCATTACTTGACACTTAGGATGCTTTTTCCTTTTCCTGTGTATTTCAGGGGTTGGTGTGTGCTGGATTGGCTGACATGGCCAGACCTGCAGAAAAACTCAGCACAGCTCAGTCTGCTGTTTTGATGGCTACAGGTAAATTAAAGAATACCCTTCGTGTTCCATATGGACATTCAATATTTGTATATTGTTTTACCTCACTTTACTTAACAATTTAATGTTTAGAACACATTACACATACACACAC
This sequence comes from Eptesicus fuscus, assembly GCF_027574615.1. Classification (NCBI taxonomy): domain Eukaryota; kingdom Metazoa; phylum Chordata; class Mammalia; order Chiroptera; family Vespertilionidae; genus Eptesicus; species Eptesicus fuscus. The sequence goes on from NC_072494.1 coordinate 41,012,767, forward strand.
AAAGGAATTCAGGGCTCATCTCTAGGAAGTTATTAGACGGAAAAGGCAGAGGAGGGTTGGTGAATAGGTATCTGCATGGGTTTTTATTTTTCACGTTTTGTCATCAGCATAATTTTATGAGTTGGAAAAATATTCCAGTAAATATTCACTTGCCCTATAAAGATTGCCTACCTTTGATGTAAGAACTGAGTATTTTATGTAACAATGAATTATAGCAGCTTAATAAAGACTTAGAATATAGTTTTTCTTTATCCTCTGTCCTACATTATGTTGTCATAGTCTTATTTAGAAGTATTTTACTGTAATATTAAATATTCAGATAAGATATTGCAACAGTACCTATACTTTAAAAATATATATATTTTGTTTCAACAGGGCTTATTTGGTCAAGATACTCACTTGTAATTATTCCAAAAAACTGGAGTCTGTTTGCTGTTAATTTCTTCGTCGGGGCAGCAGGAGCCTCTCAGCTCTTTCGTATTTGGAGGTAAGCCCACCAAGGGTATAAAACATGTGTCTCAGAAGCCACACAGGTGGCAATACTTTTTTTTTTGTAAGGTTCATGTATAATACTAAGATGGGATGTGTATGAAGCAAAAATTTAGCACTTCTAGGAAAGTCGGGTTTTAAGCTAAAAAGTGTTAAGCAGTATGTTACCTAGGTTTTAAATTTGGATATTATCTGGATGTATAGCTCTTTCATAGAATCTATTTCATTAACATAACATATATACTTTATGATATACTAGTTTTCTGAATGAACTCTCGATTATATATAATAAAGTGGAACTGATACATATACTTATGTAGTATTGGGAATGATGTTTCCAGTGAGGCTTCTGGTTTCATTAAAAAATGTTCCATGAGCTTTGGAAATTTTTTAAACTGTTTACTCCATCAGTAACATTATTGGTCACCAATCAACTAATATTCTGCAATGAGCTCATCCGAGATGAAGGCTCTGGCTTTGTTTGGACCATAGAACCTTTCTAAATTACAAAACTGTGTTATGAATAACAGTTTTCTTTAGCTAAAAAAAAAAAAAAGAAATTGAATGATCTCAATAAGGAGAAATATCTATAATAATAAAAGCCTAAGTGACCATCGCAACTGAAGGATGACTGAACAGGCTGCGTGGGACGACTAGGCCGGCAGGGGGGTTAGTGAGGGGCGACCAAACAACTGAGCAACAAGCTGCGTGGGGCGACCAGGCTGGCAGGAGGGTTAGTGAGGGGCAACCAAACAACTGAGCAGCAGGCTTCGTGGGGCCACCAGGCCCACAGGGGGGTCAGTTGGGGACAACCAGGCTGGCAGAAGGGGGCAGTGAGGGGTGACCAGGCTGGGTGGGGGGGCAGTTGGGGGTGACCAGGCCGGGAGGGAGGGCAGTTGGGGGCAACCAGGCCAGCAGTGGGGGGGGGGCAGTAAGGGGTGATTAGGCTGGTGGGGGGCGCAGTAAGGGGCAACCAGGCCAGCAGGAGCGGGCAGTTAGGGGTGACCAGGCCAGCAGGGGGGTGCAGTTGGGGGTGACCAGGCCAGCAGGGGGGGGCAGTTAGGGGCGATCAGGCAGTCAGGCAGGTGAGCAGTTAGGAGCCAGTGGTCCCGGATTGTGAGAGGGATATCCAACTGCCGGTTTAGGCCCGCTCCTCAGAATTGGGCCTAAACTGGCAGTTGGACATCCCCTGAGGGGTCCCGGATTGGAGAGGGTGCAGGCTGGGCTGAGGGGACCCCCCCTCCCCACTGTGCACGAATTTCATGCACCGGGCCTCTAGTTAAGTTATAATTTACATTCCTTTCAGAAGGCATTCTATTCCATAGAGTAGAGTACATTTCATTCATCTTTACCACCCCTAGGTTAATGATTAACTCTATAATTTAATCATTTCATAATCATCTAGCATATAATGGATGGGTGAATAAACAACTCATTATAGGGTATGCCTCACAATATTTTAAAGACTTATTTAATATAAACTTTATTTTATTTATTTATTTATTTTAATATATTTTATTGATTTTTTACAGAGAGGAAGGGAGAGGAATAGAGAGCTAGAAACATCGATGAGAGAGAAACATCAACCAGCTGCCTCCTGCACACCCCCCACCGGGGATGTGCCCGCAACCAATGTACATGCCCCTGACCGGAATTGAACCTGGGACCCCTGAGTCCTCAGACCGACGCTCTATCCACTGAGACAAACCGGTTTCGGCATATTTAATATAAACTTTAATTTGTACAGTGATTTTATTTATATTTTCCTCATATACCGTCCCATTTTAACATTAACTCATGATAGATAATATAGCTAAGATAATGCTAAGTGCCACATTATTTTTATTATCAGAAATTAAAATACAGTTTGACAAAAGAATTTTTGGCACCTTTTGGTACAATAGCAGATTGAGAGATTTCGTTAAGAGATGCAGATGTTGGGCTCTGGAGCATTTAGGAAAAGACTATCGAATATTTGCATCAGGGCCTTTTGAGAGACCTGGGAGGTATGCTTAGCATCATGGAGTAAGTTCCTTCCTGTGCCTGTCCTGTCCTCCACTCTGAGTCAGTGAAGCAGTCCACACGTTTTGTCATGCTCTTGTATAGTTCAAGAATGAAAATAGTCATTAAGATAATACTTCTATACAGGAAACTGCATGTCAGTTAAGTTAGTAAAACTTTCTGGCAGCTGGAAGCCAGATGCAAATAAAGTCTGGGTCACTTTGCCTTCTGCCTGTTTGTACCCACAAGGCCTTGGGAAGATTGTATTTACAAATAGATAGCCTCTCAACTAGTGAGAGGGAAGAGATGGAATATGCTTCTCATTCCCTTCTTATTGTATCCTTATCTGTTATGATTCATGATTATTTTTCTTTCTGTTTTCTCCATAGATATAATCAAGAACTAAAAGCTAATGCAAACAAATAAAAGAGTTCCTGACCACCCCAACAACCTAGATGTAGCCATAACCACTGGGACCTAGTTTGATTTATTATTTGTTATTGGTAAGGTGATGCTCTCTATGCTAATAATTGGAACGCATTTTAAAAATCTAACTTAAATAGGAGCTAGTGCTCAATTCAGCAGAAAAATAAAGCAAATTTTTAATAACAGTGTCTCTCTCTAATATGACTTATCTATGGGTATTAGTAACATTTTTTTCCTACTCTTTTCCCATAATAAATCATACTTGCTCATTCATACCTCTGGCCTCCTCCTGTTCTAGTTCACCAAAGTATGTGTGTTTAAGAGTGCACACGTTCAAGTGAGTCGAAAGATAGTTGAAAGGTCAAGAAATCTATTTTCAGTGAAGGATGGTGAATTTGCTAAAAGTGGAAGGAAATAGAGCTAAAGAGGGTGAGAAATGGGTAGAATGGCTAGCAAAATGACTTAAAACTATCTTAAGAGATTTTAACTTGAAAAATCTTGAAAAATTATATTTTGCATATTATGTGAAATTATTTTAGAGCTACAAGAGTAATGAAGGATTTCTAAATGTTAGGCTTTCTGTAAATGTCTGGGACCTTCATCCCCATTATGAGGAAAGACTGGGCATAGATTGCTGCATACTAGAAATAATTAACAGTCTATTGGATGTGAGCTCCAATTTGGCATATGGAGCTTTTTTCTAAAAATTGTAGTAAAGCCAGTCCTAGTTAGGACTGCCCTTAGAGGAATCAGCAAGCAAATTATTTCTAAATATGAAGAAGCAAATAAAAAAAGAACTTGTTGAGTAATAATATACTATAACAATCAAAATTTGGCAATTAGCCATTGAAAACCCTGCACTTTTTCATGTATCCCTTCACTGTAGTTCATCTTTGAGAAGGAATTTGACATTGGCACTGCTTCCTTTTTATAAGCTACATTGTTAAATTTGTGTGGCATGTGTGTGTGTTTCCTAGAGTTAAGCATTTAGGAAAAATATCTATTATGAAATACGGCATAGACGCACAAAAATAATTAAAATATATTTTGAAATGGTGTTTCAGTTTCTTTTTTCATTTAATCCGGCTTTTATATGGGCTCCCTTGAGCCCCACTGGCCAGTCAGATTACTTGTAGCATTTAGATGCAGTCATAGGCCATCCTCTTGGTTCTCAGAAGTTCCACTGATAGACAAATCATCTCATATTTCCTTTCTTTCCCAAAACTCTCATCCATCTATTATTGAATCTTACAGATTAAATGACTAAACGTGTCCAATCAAAAACTCGCACTGCCACTTAGAACACAGTGGTCAGTTTCACAGCTATTTTTAAAAACTTAGGAAGAAGAATGGATATACTCGAAGTTCTTACTACCAATGTAAGTAGTGCACGCTGTAAAAATACCTTTCGTAATGGTACAGATCACTTGATGAGACCAGTTGAGTTGAATTCTATATCAGAATGTTCTACTGAGCCCTTGCTGGTGACTTCATGAGGTGTGTTTTCTCAGTGTGAGTCTGCCAGGCCTGGGTTTCAGCCAGGTCTTCCCCACATCAACAGACCTTGGTCTGAGCTTTAGTCTTTTCAAGAATCAAATGGGGGTAATAATAGTACTTACTGTAGAGGATTGTTGTCTAGATGAATCGAGATAATGTTTTAACACAGTGCCTGGGCCATGATGGGTGTTAAATAGAAAGTTTATTGAAGATCAACTTGAAAAGTACTTTGTTACACAAAGGAATTTTTAATGTAGCTGCAAAATATATATACCGTGTGAACCTATTTGCACACTTTCTGAGGTAATAACTGTTGGAACTCTTGAAACTTTCACAGGTTCAAGCAGAAAACAAGTGCTTGGGATGGGGGACAGAGGCGGGGTGGAGAATGCTCAGTAGGAGGTAGATTCTTACCCTCATCTTTGTGGTTAGGCGTTGGTCTCAAGGAAACATTGGTCCTAAGTACGTCAATGCTGCTGTTTCTCCATAGTAAACAGATTTTTTTTTTCTGTTGTTAAAATGATGGTGAAAAGTTGAATCTTAACAGGCTTGACCTCAAAGCCCAGGTTCCTCTCTATAAAGCAAAACTGTTGCTATAGGAGTTTGTTTATATAATGACAGAAGTAGAAAGCACTGGTACTTACTCAGACTGGCTTTGCCCCTCAGGGGTCTGTTTAATTATAGGAGATGTGAGTTCAGTTATGTTAAGACTGTTTTCCACACACCAGAAATTTCACTTGAGAAACAATTAAATGAGCCCCCTTTTTCCTTCCCTTAAGACGACTGTGTTTTACAACATTTTGAAATACAGTAAATTTAAATACAGGGTTGGGCTTTATTTGAGAATGTTTGCTTCCTTTTCCAGTTCAGTGTTTCTAAATCCCAGTTTTACATGTGTCAGTAAGTGTAATTGTAGTTGTGCTATACATATGAACTGTTAGAAAGTCAAACCGTAATTTCAACTGTTAGGAAATATGTCTTAAAACATTTCGCCAGTGTCACATTGAGTTAAGAAACTCCATTCCAGTGCCACATGGGACTGCAGATTCTCTTAGGGGTGAATTTGGTTAAAAGTATCCACATGACCAGTCAGAAAGGATAAGTCAGAAATTTACCACACAAAAGCCCCTGAAAATAAGTACTGAATGCACTGTAACTGGTAAATTCCATTGGCCTGGTAAAAGCCATAATCATTATTGACCAAAACTTCATGTTTGCTTACTCAGGAGATACTCGCCTTTATGATGGTCACCTACCAACTGTTGCCTCATTTCACTGACCCTTAACCCACGTGTCTAGACCAGAGAACCTGAGAGTCAGGCCGGTCTGAGCACTAGCCCCCCTGAGCTGTCGGGGGAGGGGAGGCAGGGCAGTGCCAGCCAATCAGAAGCATAGTCAGTGCACATGAAACAATGAGCTTCTGATGAGGGTGTGGCCAGGAAAACGGCTTTTAGACAAAACTGTCGTTTTACTGGTCAGCTATCGACAGACATGGTACTTCCGCAGTCTTCAGAATAATGCCACCCGGGCCCCTTTCCTGGCTTCTACTCTCCTGAAAGATCTAGTCCCTAATCTAGGCTCTGGCCTTCCTCAGCCTTGGAGAAGGAGGAGGTATGTGGACCTGGGAGTCTCGCAGGAAGACTGGCTGAGGGTGACCCTCTGGGGAGATGACAGGTGTTGGGAAGGCCTTGGGCTAGGAGTCAAGGTTCCACTTCTGTCTGTGTCTGTCTGAAGTGAGGTGAGAAGCTTGAGGGCATCAGTGTTGCCTGTGCTGTTTATCCTGGATGTGCCATTGTTCTGACTTGTCTTTACCTCTCTCTTCTGCAACTTTTCACGTGATAGCCCCTCATCAGCCATCAAATGGCAAATGCCTACCCTGTGAAGGGGACGATAGGAAGATGCTATGGAGGAAACACAGGTGTAGAACCCGATCGGTACAAGAGAAGCTTACAGTGCAGAGGAAGACACAGATCAATAGATAATGAAGGATATTTAAATAGAAAATAAGGCACATGAATTTATAGCTAAGTGCCTAAGAGCTCAGAGGAAAAGCTGTGTTGGCTGGAGTGGTCTGGCGAGGTTTCCTGAGCAGTAAGATGTTCCTTAAAATCACCTCCTTTTTTGGACTCATAAAACTTTATTTTACATATTAATGTAAAATTGGATGAAACTGAAATCTGTTAGAAAATTTTAGAAGAGCTCTTTACAGAAACAATAATGGATATAATTGATCTTTAATTTCATGTTTACTTTTGGGTACTGCTGAGTTCTCTTTATGCAAAAAAACTGCACACACTCCCTCATCCCGGAAACTGTTGGCACAACTTTGGGGCCTCGCTCACCTGCTTGCTCTTTCACTCTTTCAGGATCCTCATTCTTAGGTGCATCCATGTTTTCTCAGATCCCACTCTGTTCACGCTCTGTCTTTAACTGTGAATGAGTTGGCCAGATGATTGATGAGGGTACCATCAACATGCATTGAGAGTGCTCTAAAATTAATATGTATTGTCTCTGGGAAAGATCCCTAAAGTGTCATAAAACATACAAATGGGATATAGCATGGTACAGTAGAAAGCACATAGACTTCCAAATCTGAAGACCCAGCTTTCCAACCGTGTGACCTAATGGTTCTGAGCTTCAGGGTCTGTGTCTATGGGATGGAGAGTTAGCCATTCAGCCAGCATAGGCCGCCTCAGTGCTGTTTTGAGGATTAAATGAGGCAAACTATGTAAAATGCTTCACACAAAAAGGTCTTAATAAATTACAATTACCATGTGGAAAGTGCCACATCACTGTTTTCTGATGTAGAATTTAAAGCAGAAGACTATCTTCTAAAATAGAAAACTTCTATTATCTTACGTGTGTTCCTAAGAAAAACTCTCAGTACTTACTTTAGAGGTCCTTGCCTCTTCAGCCCATAACAAATAATTTTGTTGTTCTAGTTTCCCATCTTCATTTGTCTTCATAATTTCCAAATGCATCTACTTTTCTTGCCTAGTAATCATAAACTCAGAAGAAGCTGTCCAGGTTCTCAGGTCACCCTTTAAACCCATGGAATCTTAGCAATCGTTTAATTCACCTTTCCGCTAATCACCTCGACAGCCTTACATTCAGGCAGATAGACAGCCTCCCACCAGGAAACCCAATACTTCCTAAACTTCCCAGTTCAAACATTCTAAGTTTGCCTCCCAGGGACTGGTAGCCATCGATCCTAGTCAATCCTAGAGAAAAATCGAACCCACTCTCCACACGGTGTTAAAACTAAAGCAAAACAGTCTATACTGTGCATGTGAGGAGGGTGTGGTATTGCGGAGACCGAAGTGGCTGCTAGTAGGGTTGCTAGATAAAATGCAATACTTGAGAGGGTATATTTATACTAAATTATTTATTTAAAATTCAAATTTAATTAGATGTCATATTTTTATTTGCTAACTCTGGGAGTCTTGCAAGTGGTAGGCAAAGAGAACAAGTTGAGGTAGTGAGCAGGGCAGGAGAGGAAGAATGGAACTCTGCCCTGCTCAGTTCTGCTCAGTCCTGTCTCTGCTGTGGCCCCTCAGCATCTCTGTGGGAACTTCTTCAGAGGATCATTTCCTACAGAAACTACTGTTTAAGGTCACGTGTTTGATAAGTTAGCTCCCCCCACCAAGGAAAAAAACACCAACTTTCCTTTCCCTCTTCAACCTTGAACCTTATTTTTGCTTAGCCAAATGCAATCCCTACTGGAGGGAGAAAGTAGGGGAGTTCTTTTGTTGAATGTGGGGGCCCACATTAGACTTTGCACCCCACATTAGACTTTGCACAGGGAACTTTGTCTCCTAACGTTCACATTTCAGTTCAAATATGTGAGGACAACTCCTGTTTTCACCTAAATGTCATCTTGTCCTGACAACATTCCCAAACTCTCCCATCATTCTTTATGTTTGATAGTCAATGAACTTCAAATAAAACGAGCAGAACTAACACAGTGCTTTGGATCAGATTTGAACACTGCTTATGTGCCTTAATATTGCTGCAAAAGGGCCAATAAACATATGAAACAGTGCTTAATTTCATCAGTACCACCAGGAAAACAAAACCACAGAGACCTATCAAGATGGCTAAAATGGAAAAAGACTGACATTAGCAAGTGCTAGCTGGGATATAGGGCTCTGAATTCATATCTTGGTTTAAACTGGTACAACCTCTTGAGAAAACTGGCAGGCTCTACTGCAGTTCAATATCCTTTGCCCAAGTGAAATGCATACATATGTTCACCAAAACACATGTATAAGAAAGTTCTCTTTTTCCTTAAAGCTTAATGTATTTAAAATAAAAAATGCTTTAACTTATGATTATTGTGTTATTTCCTCAATTATCTCTTTCAATAAAGCAATTCCTGACATTTCCCCCCCACCCCCAAACTGGAACACAGCCCAGTGCTTTTTGTTTTGTCAGCTTTTTCTTATATGTTACTGTGTGCTCGTCACTTTGTCCTCACCGATCTGTGAGGCAGGTGTCATCTTCACTTTACCGATGAGGAAACTGAGTCTCAGAGCAGTTCTTCACACAGTCAAATACAGTATATGTAGAGCTGGGGCTCAGTAGCCTCAAACCCTGTGTTTTTTTTTTTTTTCTCTTCGTTAAGCTGCTTCCCTTAGCTCTGGTTCTTCATTTCATTTGGGCACAGAGCCATTTGTCCATCAACTTCCTCCTCTTCTCAGCCATCCAGTGGAATGCACATTTGTGTAAGTGTTCACATTCATACACACAGTGCTGTGTTCTTCAGGTATATCATCATGAATTTCCTTACCGCCCATCCATGCTCTCTGCAGGATAGCCGGTTGGGAAATGTGGTGAATAGTGGTAAAAGCGAACCTGCTCGTTGCAGTTTTAAGGACGTGTAAACTGTCAAACCAATGTAATTTCTTAGTTTTTCATACAAAGCATTTCATTTTTTACTTACATGTTGAAGTGTCCAATTCTTTGGGGTTTTTTTGTCTTCGTTTTGTGGTGATATTACCAAAAATATTGAGTTTACTTCATTTCCTGACTAATACTAAACAATTAGATGATTCCCTGCCTGGTGTAGAAAAATAGATAATTTATTCAGCCTCCCAGTCAGCTGCCCATCACTCCTGAGCATCTCTTCTCTGCATCCGCTCTTCAGAGTGTCAAGATGGACTGCTGACTGAGCCAACTGACAAGAATATGTGCCATACCTCAGAGATTCGTCAGAAATAGATTCTAGGAACAGGACACGGACTTTTTGCCTTCCTCACCATTTTGACATTTGTTCTCTATTTCAGTACTTGTCACTATTCCAATATCACAAAAGTTTTTGCCTTAGCAACTCTGTCCTCTTAGGGTCTCTGTCCTCTTAGGGTCTCTGTCCTCTTAGGGTTTCTGGTTGGGCCTCCAATGAGTCTCGAGTCCCGGGCGCATGTTCCACGGCCCTGAAGAGACCAGATGTCCCCACAGGCGACTTAGCCACCAACCACTCTTAGAGCCTGATAACGCTTCAAGAATGTTCTTAACAGCATTAATCCTGATACCCTAAGACTAGAAACAATTCATGGGTCAGTAGTGGAATAGATACTTTGTTATAATGCAGTGGAGGAATATTCTACAGCACTGAAAATGAACAAGCATTGATGAATGCACAACAACATTGATGATGAGTATCACAAACTCTAGAGAAAAAAACAAAGGAATATATACAGTATAATCCTATTTACATAACATTTAAAAACATAAAGTAGTCTATAGTGTTAGAAATCAGGAGAGAAGTTACCTTTGGGAACAAGTGAGGTGGTGACAGGAGATAGCGTGAAGGAGCTTCTGTAGTGCTGGGAATGGTCTCATTTTTGATATGAGTAGGGATGACATGGTTCTGTTCACTTTAAAAAATTCAAGCTATACACTTGTGAATTGTGCATTTTCTGCACATGTTATGCTGCAACATAAAATATTTTTTAAAGATAGCATTGAATTTGCAGTAAATCTACTTTTTCACACCATATGCTTATGCATTTGATTTTAAATACAGCACTTTGCATTTATTCTTCTGAAATTTGATTATTTTAGTCAGTTAAGATATTTGGAGATCCTGACTGTGTCATTCAATACATTAGCTCTCCTTCCAGTTTTATCTTCGTTTTCATCCCAGGCATGACCAGGAAGAATAGTGGACAGTAGACAAACAAACCAATACCCTCCAGGTATGATTGTTAACCAGCCAACTACATTTCTATCACTCTTATAATTTTGTATCTTACCCACAAGGATATAAGAAATTTAGCTAAATGCCTTGTTAAAGTCAAGTTACATAGCATTCTCTATTTAAAAGTGTAATAACCCTTCAAAAAAGGAAGTTACGCTAATTTGCTCTTGGCTCTGAATCCATTTTGACCCCTTTTAACCAACCTCTTGTTGATCTAAGCACTCACCTATTGTTGGGTATGGTAACGAGGCTGCTCACAGAGATTCCAGCTCTTTCCCACTGCTCACATGGTAGGCTAGCACTTCCACACCTACTTGAAATTAGACATGTCTGCATAACTTGCTTTGGTCAATGTCACGTGAGTGGCAGTGAAATATGTCACTTCTGGAAGAATACTTTAGGAATGAGTCTGCCCCACTGACTCCCCTCACTGTCTTGGCAGCCAGGATGTCCCAGATTGGGTCCCAAAGTGAAGGCAACAATAGAGCAGAGCCTGAGCCAACCTGCAATGGACACGTATCATGAGCAAAAGATGAACAAGGAATAAGCCTTTGTTATTTCAGGTCACTGGGATTTTGTAATTACTTGTTAATGAAGCAAAACCTAACCTATACTGACTGGCTTGATACATTATGTTTACCAGTCTGTTTCCTGGAGTCTGCAGATAGCCTCATCTTTCAAAATTCAGAATATCTCCAGTTTTTCAGCCCATCTTTTTTTTAAAAAAATATATTTTATTGATTTTTTTACAGAGAGGAAGAGAGAGGGATAGAGAGTTAGAAACATCGATGAGAGAGAAACATCGATCAGCTGCCTCTTGCATACCCCCTACTGGGGATGTGCCCGCAACCAAGGTACATGCCCTTGACGGGAATCGAACCTGGGACCTTTGAGTCCGCAGACCAACGCTCTATCCACTGAGCCAAACGGGTTTCGGCCCATCTTTTGTTCTCCATTATTTTTTGAGATTATAGACATTATATCTGTCAGTGCTTTCAATATCTGTGGATATAGGTTATCTGGGGCTGGCTACTTAAACTTATTTTAAATGACTGGGGGCTTTATCACCACTTTCTTATCTTGGACTTCAATTCTTTCTCAGCAATATTTGTTATACTTTTCAATTCTCCATAGTGGAGAAGGCAGAAATAAAAGAATTGTGTAGTCCATCCTATTTAAGCTTTGTCCTTATTCTGCTTTTATTAATAACCTTGCTTTCAATAAACCTAAAAAAGCCCCTTTAGTTTCTCTTAACGTCAGCATTTTTCTTAGATCTCAGGTTTTTCTTGGCATTCTGTTTTCTCACACCTTTCCTTATCAAATGCACTATCAGAAATTGTTTTATTTACTCATTATCTATTGATTGTTCCTCGTACATGCTGTGGCTTAATGCTGCTCTTCAAAAACAAAAAACAGAACAAAAACCTTAGCTATATGCTTCTTTTTCTACCTTTTGTTAACTTCTTAACATTTAAGTTCACCATGGCTTTTCCTTTTATTTTTTATTGATTTCAGAGAGGAAGGGAGAGGGAAAGAGAGATAGAAACATCAATGATGAAACAGGATCATTGAATGGCTGCCTTTTGCCCGCCCCCTAATGGGGATCGAGCCCACAACCCCAGGCATGTGCCCTTGACTGAAATCAAACCCAGGACCCTTCAGTCCACAGGTCGATGCTCTATCCACTGAGTCAAACCAGCTAGGGCATGGTTTTTCCTTTTAAAGATGATCTAATACCTAGTCCTATATAATAAAAGCCTAATATGCTAAGTGTCTGGTCGTCCGTTCAAGCAATCAAAGCGTAATATGCTAATGATATGCTAAGGCTGCTCAACCGCTCGCTATGATGTGCAATGACCACCAGGGGGCAGACAGTTGACCGGTCGACCAATCAGGACTGAGCAAGATGGTCTGGACATGCCCTGGATCCCTCCCACAATCCCTCCCCAGCTGGCCAACCTCCCGCATCCCTCCCCGGCCCCGATTGTGTACCGGTGGGGTCCCTCGGCCTGGCCTGAGCCTTCTCACAATCTGGGACCCCTCGGGGGATGTCAAAGAACTGGTTTCAGCCCAATCCTGCAGGCCAGGCCGAGGGACCCTACTGGTACACGAATTCGTGCACCAGACCTCTAGTATTTAATACTCATTTTTAGAGGTTGCTATATATTTTAAAGTTTGTTAAATATACTAATGTTTTCCCTGATTTTAAAAGAATGCTTTTCTTACTCTAAGATAGATGTTAATTGTCTCACTTTTTCCTTGTAATACTTTTATGTACCCCAATATGACCTACCTCTGGTTGGAATTTCTAACCAGTTCCTCCCTGTTGCTCAATAATAGTTCCTCCTTTTAAAAAAATTCTCTTATTTTCTGTATCACCTATTCTAGGAACTTGGATTACTCTGAAAAAGTGGGGGGTACAATTCCTGTTTAAGGTGGTAGAGTGTGATCATTTAATTTGCCCCAGTAGCTAACGAAAGGCCTTAGGAAGTCCTCGTTTTCTCAGAACTAACAAACAAATTAAAATATCTATATTTCCTCCCACTTACAGTTTAAAGCCATACACATGCACACACGCATGCACACATGCACACACACACAAGCTTTAAATTTTCCCCTCTAAGGCTGTACCTTAATACACTTAATTTCTTGTTTATATATAATTCTCCATTTCCCTAGTCACCTTTATATAGCCACACACATAAACTCACGTCTACACTATTTCTTTTTATTTTCTAAAAAGGAGAGAGAAAAGATGGCAGACCAAAGGGAGAGGGAGCCCCGCCGTCATGGCTCAGTGGTTGAGTGTCGACCTACCAACCAGGAGGTCACAGTTTGATTCCTGGTCAGGGCACATGCCCGGGGTTGCAGGCTCTAGCCCCAGTGTGGGGCATGCAGGAGGCAGCCAATCAATGATTCTCTCTCTCATCATTGATATTTCTATCTCTCTCCCACTCCTTTCCTCTCTGAAATCAATAAAAATTAAAAAATAAAAAAGTAACATTTTAAAAAATAAAAGGGAGGGGGAAGGAAAGAGGAAACACGAGGACAGAGAAAAGGGGGCCTAGACTGAGTGAACAGTGCCCGGCCACTGCGTCCCAGGAACGGACAGAGCCCTTCAGCTCCCCTCCTGCACCCCAGCCTGTGTGCAGTGGTGCTCACCCAGTAACAGCTGTCCGAGGGCCAGGCCTGGTTCTCTTATAGAACGTTGGCCCTTTTGAAGGTGACTCGACAACTCAGGCCCTGTACCCGCAGCTGCTTAAGTAAGTAGTCCACAAGTTAGAACCAAGCAAAGGGAGAGACAGAAACAGGAAAGTGAATGAATGGCTCTAAGATTGCCTCCATTCTGAGCTTCTCTTTCAGAAGGTGTGTTTGGGGGCTGCTTGCTGTGACCCTAACCTGCACGCTTGTGTGGAGCATGAGCACACAGGGAGAGGAGCTGCAGGACCGGGCCATCGTCAGAATCGCCGCTCACCTACCGGACCTCATCGTCTATGGAGACTTCTGTCCCGAGCGGCCCTCTGTGGATTACTTTGACGGAGTCTTGATGTTTGTTGATATTTCAGGCAAGCACGACAGGGATGTCCAATGTGGGCAAGTGATAGGTTGGCATCAGAGTGTCCATTTATGGCAGAGCTCGATGGCAGGACTGGGGTGCCTTTTCCCAGCTTTTTATGAAAACACCTTCACCTACTAAAAGCATGCCAGGTCACGGGCAGCCTTCAAGGTGCCCAAGTCCCTGACCTGGAACTTCAGGCTCCAGTGTCCCTGCCCCGACTTCAGTGACTCAACCACCAGGCTTCACACACACCCCAGGCAAAAGTGACCTCCGCACATGGTCTCTCCAGATGGGGTTTCCATCGTAACCGTAAGCTGGCCACCACTTCCGAGGTGCTGGAATTTTGTGTGCTTTCCTTACCTTGGGATGGAAGCTCTAGACCCCGTTGAAGGAACTGCGGACATTCCTGTACAGTGGAGAAATTTGGAGGGAGGAGGTCCCTGGTGCTAATCACCAGATGGTGGAGGCTGCACAGCTGACACTGGCCAGCCACAAAGGCCTTGAAGAAGCCTTGCCAGTAGCTAAAGCAGGGCCCGCGGCTCCCCAGTGTGCCCCCTCTCCTGCTCTGGCTGCTTCCTCCGAGCAGCCAGGGAAACCGCCTGCCCTTTGCCGCAGGTTTCACGGCCATGACTGAGAAGTTCAGCACAGCCATGTACATGGACCGAGGGGCTGAGCAGCTGGTGGAGATCCTCAACCACTACATAAGCGCAATAGTGGAGAGTGAGTGTCCCCCGGGCCTGGCTAAGGCCATGTCAGTTGGTGGTTTTTCCATATTTGTTGGTTATGAGCTGATGTAGTCCCATTGCTTAGCATTCTCAATTTCCCCCAGGAAATGTGCATGAAACCAGTCTTTTTGAAATACAATACAGTACAAGTGAAGGAATGCAAACCAACCTCACTAACACCGAGTATTCGAGGGAAAGGATGTTTTGCATTCATTCAAGGACTGGCCGAGAGACTACTTTGAAAGGAACTGTAGTAGTGATACTCTTAGCTGTATTCAATAACACCAAAAAGCCAGCATCAGTATAACCCGAAAGTAGTCATTAAGAGAATGCCGTGTGAAGAGATGAGTGGTTTATAAGTAACTCATCAGTAATTTGTCTTCCAATGATGGCTTCTGAAACGTGTAGAAATGGCTGAAAAACCTGGTCTCCTTTTCAACCTCTGCCCACCACCTTGTTGGCATTATTAATATGAACTATCCATGAAGAAAAGGATTGCCCTGGCCAGTGTTGGCCCGCTCATGGGAGGGTCACGGGTTCTATTCCTGATCAAGGGCGTGAACCTGGGTTTTACATTCGATCCCCAGCCCCAGTTGGAGCACTTGCTGGGGCGACCAATCGACGTGTCTCTATCACATCTCTCTCTCTCTCTCTCTCTCTCTCTCTCTCTCTCTCTCTCTCTCTCTCTTTCTCTCTTTCTCTCTCTCTCTCCCCTCCCTTCCTCTCTCTCCACTCTCTCTAAAAATCTTTGGAAAAAATATTCTTGGGTGAGGATTAACAGGGGGAAAAAGAAAAAAGAAAAGGATTTCCTCTATGAAGGTGAGCTCTGGGTCTCATCTTCTGTCAGCCTCTAAGTCCCCTAGGAATGCCTTAGTATCACCCACTAGGCAAAATGTGATGCTCCTGAAAAGCAAAAACTATATCTATTGTTTTTTCTGCATCCCACTCAGCACAACAGTATTCAACAAGTTTGTGATGAAACATATATAGGAGGAAAAAATTTTCCTTTATGTCAAAAAGCCTAAACGAACAAAATGCAAGTTGGTAATAAACAAAGCCTGAGTTGACCATGGTGGTGGTTTCCCAATTTCCTGATTCTCAGTTCTTATGGGTCCTGCCACGCACCACTTACCGGGGTCACTCAAGCCTCAGCTCATAATACTTCCATTGAGCATAGGAGCCTTCATTATCACAGGAGTAGGGTAGGTGTCCCCGGACCTCATTGGAAATCCCACCTCCTCCTCTCCCGGTTTTTCCCATTCACAGAATCAGAGCATGTTCACAGTCTAGTTCAATGTCCTCATTCTGTGGGTGAGGAAACACACCAGACAGGTTTAAGTAACTTGTCTGAGATGACATCTTTTTATTTTTTTTTTAATCCTCACTTAAGGATATTTTTCCACTGAATTTTAGAGAGAGTGGAAGAGAGAGGGAAAGGCAGAGAGAAATATCGATGTGAGAGAAACACATTGATTGGTTGCCTCCTGCACGAGCCCTGACTAGGGCCTGCGGCCGGGGAGGAGCCCTGAAACTTAGGTACAGGCCCTTGACTGGAATCGAACCCAGGACCCTTTGGTCCGCAGGCCGACGCTCAGTCCACTGAGCCAAACCGGCTACGGCTGAGGTGACATCTTTAGCACAAGTCTGCTCTCTGAATTGCTGTACTCTTGACCTAATTTCTGCTCCATGGATGAAGAATGAATTCTTTTTATTAGCTTTAAACAATTCAAGTTTGATTTAACTTCTTTTCTTTCTTTTTTTTTTCCTCAGAGGTGTTGATTTTTGGAGGAGACATCTTAAAATTTGCAGGTATGGGAGGCGTCTCAGAGGCAGCGGCGGCCAGGAGACTGGGTTGAGGCATGCTTGTGTCCAGATTTCATACGGAGCAGCCTGGTCTCCGGGGCAGGCCATGAGCCCCTGTGGTCTGTCTCCTCAAGGTGATGCCCTGCTTGCCCTGTGGAAGGTGGAGCGAAAGCAACTGAAAAACATGATCACGGTGGTAGTTAAGTGTAGCCTGGAGATCCACGAGCTGTTTGGGACCCAGGAGTTAGAAGGCCTGGACATCCGCGTCAAGATAGGTAAGCTTTTGCCCTGGCTGGTTTGGCTCAGTGGATAGAGCGTCGGCCTGTGGACTGAAGGATCCCAGGTTCGATTCTGGTCAAGGGCATGTACCTTGATTGCGGGCACATCCCCAGTAGAAGGCGCACAGGAGGCAGCCAATCAGTGATCCTCTCTCATCATTGATGTTTCTATCTCTTTCTCCCTCTCCCTTCTCCTCTGAAATCAATAAAGATATATTAACCAAAACAAAAGATACGTAAGTTTTTGAGAAAGGAGAGATAGCTGGGGTCCTCTAAGGAGATAAATGTCACAGAAAGATGAGATCTGGTAGCTGGCTTTCTGGCTTTGGGAGAGGAGGTGTTTTGGAATGCTTGGGCCCAGAAGAGGCGGTCACACCACGATTCTGATTTTCCCAAGAACCCGTGCTGCTGGGGAATATCCCAGAACTTCCACAAACCTACAGTTTGCCTTCTCCCAGGACTGGCTGCAGGCCACATCACCATGCTGGTCTTCGGAGATGAGAAACGCAACTTCTTCCTGGTGATTGGCCAGACGGTGGATGACGTGCGCCAAGCACAGAACATGGCGCAGATGAACGACGTCATTCTGTCACCGAACTGCTGGCAGCTCTGCGACCGGAGCATGATTGAGATCGAGAGGATCCCAGACCAGAGAGCAGTGAAGGTTCGTGGGATGCTGCCGCTCGCAGAAAGCTGTAGTCTGGGCCAGGGGCCACCTGTCAGAAAAGCCACTGGGAAGGCGGGCCCATGAGGCTCCTGGACGGGAGACTCAGGTGGGGTCAGTGTGGGTCCACCTCAAGGCTTTGGTCTGAGACACCTCGGCTGAGTTCACGGGGAGATGACCAGGCCGTGCGGTAATGAAGGGCGTGGCATCTGGCGCAGAGGCCTCTGGGGCTGGTGCCCTTGCTGTAGGAAGAGGAAAAATCTCCTGGCCAGTCCCCGGGAGCAGGGGGTTGTCGTTTTGGGGGCTGCCAATGGCCCTCACCTGTACTACTCAACACCCTCCTCGCCCAGGGCAGGGACCACGGAGGTGAGGGCTGGAGGTGAGCAGGGCAGCAGTTGGGGTGTGTGTGTGGGGGGGGGGGCTGTTGGGTGGCTGCCTGGTGCAAACACTGTGACGTGACATGAAGGCTGATGTAAGCACGGCTGTCCTGGGCATATGGCCACTTAGAGAGGCTGTGCCTTCTGAGTGTGGAAAGGGGAGGAGAGCTGTGCTGACTGAGCCAGGAAAGGGGCTGCGTGGCAGAAAGGAAAAGGGAGGGTCCACGTAAATGCTGGCAAAGGTGAGATCC
This sequence comes from Eptesicus fuscus, assembly GCF_027574615.1. Taxonomy (NCBI): domain Eukaryota; kingdom Metazoa; phylum Chordata; class Mammalia; order Chiroptera; family Vespertilionidae; genus Eptesicus; species Eptesicus fuscus. The sequence continues at coordinate 41,031,036 of NC_072494.1, forward strand.
CCCATTGGGCCAGTGTGGCCCTCACACCCACCACTTGCTCTTCCAGCTGGCTGCTCACATGCCCTCGTCCCCATTTAGCCACTCCTTATATCTTTCAAGATGGTTTTAATTTTTCATTAATTTTAGCCTCACAGAAAATTAAAAAAATAATAGAGTTTCCTTATATCCAGCTTCCCCAAATGGTAACTTCTACACTAATAAAAGAGAAAGATGCAAATTGACCATACCTCCACGATGCCCACCAGCCAATCAGGAGTGAGTATGCAAATTAACCTGACAAAGATGGTGGTTTAATTTGCATATGCAGGCGCTGAGTGGCCTGGGTCCCAGAAACATCCTGGGACCCAGGCTGCTCCTAGCCTGTAGGCCTGTGTGTAGGCCCTGAGTGGCTGGGGTCCCAGAATGCCCCCGGCCACTCTGGGCCTACGGGCGCATGCGCCGGCACCAAGCAGCCTGGGTCCACACCCCCAGCCTGGCAGACAAAATGCGGGGCTGCCGGCCTTGGGAGCATGCCCCCGGCAGCCGGGGATACACCCCTAGCCCAGTGGACACAACACATGGGATCCTCTAGGTGTGAGCTGCAGAAGAAACACCTTTTCTTTTCTTTTAAAAAAAATATATTTTATTGATTTTTTACAGAGAAGAGGGGAGAGGACTAGACAGTCAGAAACATCGATGAGAGAGAAACATTGATCAGCTGCCTCCTGCACACTCCCCACTGGGGATGTGCCCCCAACCAAGGTACATGCTCTTAACAGGAATCAAACCTGGGACCCTTCAGTCTGCAGGCCGACGCTCTATCCACTGAGCCAAACCAGTTCAAGCATAAACACCTTTTCTGACCGCTCATTGGCTAAGCTCCCTGTACGCCGCCACTTGCAGTGTTCTTGATAACTTGGGTAATAAGAATCCAAGAAGGTGAGCTAGGGTTTTTCCACCTCACTCCTGGAGGGAAAAACAAAGGTCCGCTGCTGGAGGGCTAAGAAATGTCATATCTTGCCCTAGCCTGTGTAGCTCAATGGATAGAGCCTCAGCCTGCCAACCACAGGGTCTGGGTTCGATTCTGATCAAGGGCATGTACCTAGGTTACAGGCTCCTCCCTGGCTGGGCCCCAGTTCAGGGTTCATGCAGGAGGCAATCAATCAAAGTGTCCCTCTCACTTTGATGTTTCTCTCTGTCTCTCCCTCTCTCTTCCACACTCTCTAAAAATCAATGGAAACATATCCTCAGGTGAGGATAAAAAAAAGAAAGAAAGAAAGAAATGTCATAGCCTATGAAAGAGACATCTTAAAAATGCCTAAAGAAAGTTGTCATTTTTTCATGGTGAAGGGACTAGAGTCCATGTTGATGAAAACACCTTGGTGGCTGGCAGTAGCTGCAGCAGTGGGGTGATGGGGCTGGCACCTTCTCCTGATCAGCCTAGTTGCTTCCCGCAGAGGGAGGCCAGACTGCGGCTTAGGCCCGCTTCCTGTGGGGAGCGGGCCTAAGCTGTCAGTAGGACATCCCCTGAGGGATCCCAGTCTGTGAGAGGGGGCAGTCTGGGCTGAGGGACCCTGCCTCCCCAGTGCATGAATTTCATGCACCAGGCCCCTAGTCTTTCATAACCAGAGTTCAAGAGTCAAAACCAGAAAATTAACACGGGACAATACTGTTCACTAATGAAAGGCCTATTGGGGTTCCCGGTTTCCCCACCAATCAATGTCCTCAGTGGAGTGTTCCAGGTTCTGCCCATGACCTCACACTGCATCTCATCGCTCTCTTACTTAGCCCCCTGCAATCTGTAATAACAGTGCTTCATCGCTTCCTGCTCTTTTATGACCTCAACACCTAAGAGGACTGTGGATCCGTTATTTTGTTGAATGTCCCTCCATTTGGTTTTGCCTGACATTTTTTCACTAAGGCTGTCCATTTTGGGGCAAGAACAACACAGGAACGAGGCTGTACCATTCTCTGCATATCCTGCCACGGGGTCATGATCCCGACATGAATCTCATGACTGGTGATGTTCCTAATGCATTATGGGGCACCAGCCCCTTTACAGGTATAGGAAAGAAGTGGTGTATGGTTTAGCCAGGTTTTATATGAATTAAAATGTTATGAAAGGCAAAGAAAAAAAAAGAAGAAATAGAAAGTTCTAAGAGTGGAAAATTATGTGGGTTGGCCCCCTGGAATGGCCTTCGGTGTGTATACTTAGGATTGTAATCTTAAGCGATTGGAGACATTTTATGTAATCACATGCCAATTAAAGAACGCCATTGTTTGTGCCTCTGTTCACCACGTCCTGGAAGTTCCAAAGCTTACTCCCTGTCCGTGCTGCTGAGAGATGACTTTCAAAGGGCCAGCCAACACTCAGAATAACCAAACCTTTTGTCTCTTTAATTTAGGTTAATTTCTTAAAACTACCCCCTACTTTTAACTTCGAAGAATTTTTCACAAAGTGTATGACTTTCATGGATTATTATCCTTCCGGAGACCACAAAAGTAAGTACCCTCCATGGACAAGCACCTGTGCCTCCACCAGTGGTCAGCAGGGTGTTACACCAATGCCCAGGGCCCCATCCCGTGTGCCGTTGTCCTCAGTAAGCGCCCAGCCCTGAGCAGCACACAAAGGGGCCTCCTGCCTGTCCCCACAATGGCTCCTTTCACCCATCTTCCAAACATTGCGTCTCCCCCACAATGAAAGAAAAAACGAAGACATCCATGAATCCCATTTCCCTAGTCTTCACCACCAAACTTCTCGCCAGACTAACCTTGCATCCACACCTCTCTTCTCTCCAGCCTCTCATTCATTTATTCGCCCAATAAATTGCAAGTGCCTCAGGGGCATATGCTTATTCTTTGACCTTGAGCCTTTGACATCTAGCTTCTTATCCCTTTCTCCTCCCGTCTACTGAGACTGTTTATGTCAAGGCCACTAATGACCATCAATCTGCCAGCCTGGGTGGCCTCCCCTCAGGCCTCATCCTAAGCTGGCCTTAGGTTATTCTCTTTTTCTGGGCACTATCTTCACCTCTTTCCTATGTTCAAGAATATTCTTCTCGAGTTTTGCTCTTACCCCTCCAAGCCCCCGGTTTCAGTGCCCTTTGCAAAGTCTCCTTCCAGTCCTTAAATATTAGTGATTCCAGGATGTGTCCTTGACCCTCTAGTCTTCCCTGCTTATCTCTTGGAGAACATTCATCCATGCTTGACTCCCTGCGACTCCCAGCAGGGCTGGGACTAGGGGGAGGAAAGCAGGAGCCCGGGGCACAAAATTTGAGGGTCTTGTGAGTTGCTTGCTAACTGCCAGAATCCAGCCCCGATTTGTGTCCTGAATTGTAGACACATACAACTGCCTATGGGCCATCCCCACTTCCAACATTAACATGTTAAAAATGATTAAAGAAGATAATTTAACATAAAGTGGACAGTTTATTTAAAATAACATGGACTGTTTCCTTGCAAAGAACTGCAAAATGGGCCAGAAGTCAAGAAGCTTTAATAGCGTAGAGAATAAAGAACAGGAAGAGATAAATAAGAAAAGATTTGATTGGCTGGGGCCACATAGTAGACCTTGTTTGGGGTGAGAAGGCCCGAGTTGGCTTGGCATTCGGAGATTGGCTGCTGGATAGACTTCCTACAGGGACAGAATGTCATCTAAGCTTCGGTTTGCTCACATGGCAACCAGGGTAGTGGGCGACTTGTTTAGGCTCACACACTGAGTTCCTATCAAACCTGGGATGAGAATCCAGTCTCCTGGATTTTATCCCTGCTGTTCTTTCAACCCTATCACCTCCTTCATTCTGTCATCATTCCCTCTATCATCATCATCTTCTCACCTGCCCACTCCCATCACCTGTGGCAATAGTTTTAGCTCAAGTCTAGATATAAAAATCTCCCCAAGTTCCAAAGTGTGAAGATAATTAAAATAGGGCTTTGAGCGACATGCAATTGCATTTTGATTAACCCACAACCTCTAAGAACTTCTCCCCGGATTTCCCTTGGCCCTATTTAACCACTGCCCCTGACTGGCCTAGGATGACCACTGCCCAAGGGGCTGGGGCTGGGACGCTCCCCTCTCCTGCACCGCAGAGCCAGGCCTCTCTTTCTGACCCTGCTCCTCTTCTGATCTCTTAGACATCCTGAGGCTTGCGTGCATGCTGGAGTCCGACCCTGAACTGGAGTGTTCCCTACAAAAGTATGTGATGGAAAGCATATCAAAACAGGTATTTTCATCATTTAATTTATTGGTTGGTGGGAGGGGGGTATCGGGGACCTTGGATAGCTGGAAAGATCAAGAAATCCGATAGCTAGTAATCTGTTTCGTTAAAATAAGAGGTGGACTGACCTTCTCCATGTGTAGAGGATGGTGAAATTTATTATTTTCATCAGGATACTTTTCAGAATTAAAGGGCATCATTCATTATTATACTGTGACAACAGGTGTAAACTAGGACGTTGCTGCCTTCTACAACTGGGCAAACTGGAACTGCCCCAAGTTAAAGAACCTATGGCCGCCCTTTCCAAATGACACATGGCAGAGAGATAGCAAGTGGGTGAGCAGGTACACCATTTCTCCAAGTTACTTGCATTAGATTCCAAGCCTTGAAAGCTAGTGATACAGGTAATTAAAACTCTCAGAACTACCTCCAAGCCCCTTTTAGTAGAACATTTCTCCTTTTATTCACTTAGATCTAGGCTCTCTCAAATGTATGAATCCATAGGAATTCTAGCCACAGCTCAGCACTGGCCGTGTACCAGGCGCTCTGCTGTGGCATGATCTCCCCTCCAGTCCTTGTGGACATCTGCAGCTCCATTTTACATGCGAGGAAGGGGAGACCCAGAGGGTCCCAGGGTCTTTCCTGAGGCTGCAAAGGAAGAGCTGTGGCTTCAATTAAACCCTCTTCTATCTGAACCTACTTTGTGTGTGTGTGTGCGCATGCGCACAGGCTGTTCCATGATTTGATGTCTCTGGTTCTATTTTATTCATCAGTTTATTTTGTTCATTAGATTCCTTATTTGCATTTTGATTTTTAGATTCAATTATTGATAGATATGTATTTATTGCCATTATATTGTTCATATTTTTGTCTTTTTTTCTCTTCCTCCTCCTCTTCTTCCTCCTCCATCTCCTCCTCCTCCTTCTTCTTCTTCCTCTTCTTCAAGAATACACTTCAACATTTCATGTACTAGTTTGGTGGTGATGAACTCCTTTAGCTATTTCTTGTCTGTGAAGCTCTTTAACTGATCTTCAATTCTAAATGATAGTTTGCCGGGTAGAGTAATCTTGGCTGTAGGTTCTTGCTAGTCATCATTTTGAATATTTCTTGCCACTTCCGTCTGGCCTGCAAAGCTTCAGTTGAGAAATCAGCTGACAGTCTTATGGATGCTCCCTCGTAGGTAACTAACTGCTTTTCTCTTGCTGCCTTTAAGATTCTCTGTTTTTAACCTTTGGCATTTTAACCTTTTGCACTCGGATGTCGAATGTGATGGTTATTGAATGTATCAATAATTTGAAATATAAAAAAATCCAAATGAATAAGTTTGTATGAAAAGAAACTCCAGTTTTTTATTCTACTGCCATGCTTTGTAAAATCTGGGGTATTTAAAAAATTAAATCCTGAGTAGAATAAAGGAATCGAGAAAAAAGCAAACGAGTGCAAAGGGTTAATTATGATGTGTCTTGATGTGGACCTCTTTGGGTTCCTCTTGTTTAGGACTCTCTGAACTTCCTGGACTTGTAAGTCTATTTCTCTCACCAGGTAGGGGAAGTTTTCTGTCATTATTTCTTCAAATAGGTTTGCAATCTCTTGCTCTCTCTCTTCTTTCTAGCACCCCCATGATGTGAATGTTGATAACTTGAAGTTGTTCCAGAGGCTCCTTACACTATCTTCATATTTTTAGATTCTTTTTTTTTTTTTCCTTTCTGGTTGGGTGTTTTTTTGCTTCCTCATATTCCAGATCACTGATTTGATTCTTGGCATCCTCTACTCTACTGTTGATTCCCTGTAAATTATTCTTCATTTCTGTTAGTGTAGGCTTCATTCCTGACTGGTCCTTTCTCAAGTCTTTGATGTTCTCACTAATTTCCTTGAAATTTTCACTAAGATCATTGAAATTCTCACTAAGTCCCTTGAAGCTCTCATTAAGATCCTTGAGCCTCCTTATAACCATTATTTTGGACTCTGTATCTAATAGTTTGCTTGCTTCCATTTCACTGAGTTCTTTTTTGGAGTTCTTCTGTTCTTTCATTTGTAACATGTTTGTCTCTGTATTTGGCTGCTTCCCTATGTTTGTTTCTTGTATTATGTAGAACTGCCATGTCTCCTGGAATTGGTAAAGTGACGTTGTGTAGTATGTGTCCTGAAGGGCCTAATGGCTCAGCCTCCCCAGTCACCTGAGCTGGGCACTCTAGGTATGTGGGCTGTGTGCACTGTCTTGTTGTAATTGAGCTCTGAGTGCTGTTGGTGTCACTGGGAGGAATTGACCCCCAGGCCAATTGGCTGTGAGGAGCAGCTGCAACTACAGCGGAAGAGCTGCTGTGCAAGAGACACCCCTATGGAGCAGGACTTGCTTCATTGGGGCTTTGATACTCACTGAGCTTGCTACTTTAGTGTGTCTCTCGTGGATGTGTAGAATTGTAATTGGACATGGTCTGAAGCTGTCTACCAAGTACATTAGCTCTGTGGCCCCCCCTGTAGATGCAAAGTCAGGCACTGTCTGTGCCCTGCCTAGGGCCACCTGTCAGGAGCTAAAGTGTGATCTGTAGATGGCTGCTACTTGTATTGGGCTTGGAAGTGCCCAGGAGAGGCCAAGCTGTGAAGCAAGGCAGGCTGCTGCTAGTGCCAGGCCTGGGGACTCCTATTGAGTGGTATGGGGCCACAGTATGCTATTCTTATCCTTAAACTGTAAGAGAGCCAAAAGGAATGGTAGTTCTCTCTCTTATGGCAATGGCTAATATTGGTATGAGAGAGCAGGAGTAGGGGCAAGGAAGTTGTTCCTTTCCAAAAATTAGCAAATGTGTGAGTTCCCATTGCAAGAGATTTTGCTAGTGAATTCATTTCCATCTGCTCGAATTTGGGCTGGCTCTGCCATGCTGTGCCTCACACATTCTGATCACTTCACAGCTTCCCCAGAGAATTTCAACAGGCTAGTTCCCACCCAGTGAGAACTGCTTGTGTTGATGTTGGGAGGAAGGATCCACAGCCAAGGACAGGTGCAAAGTTAAGTGTCTCTACTTGGCAGATTGATGACAAACAGCTTCGGGGTTATTTGTCTGAGCTCCGCCCGGTGACCATCGTGTTTGTGAACCTGGTGTTTAAGGACCAAGACAAAGCCGAGATCATAGGCCCGTCCATCCAGGATGCCTCTGTGCACATCAATTCTGTCCTGAGGGACTTCCGAGGCCAAATCAATAAAGTTTTCATGTTTGACAAGGTAAGTGTGAACTAAGGGGTGGGAAGCTGCCAACAATTTAATGTTACCATCTGTGCCCAGGCACATTGGTGAGAGGAAGGGAATAGACACTTTTAACCTGAAAGCATTAGTCTTCATTTATATTGACTATAGCAGCTTCTATGGTGAATGTGGCATTGCTGCAGTCCAGGTATTGTTCTCAACATTTTGCCTCTATGATTTCATTTCACCCTCATGACTGCTCTGAGAGGTAGGTGCTCTTATTATTATTTCCATATTACAGATGAGGATGTTGAGGCAGAGATGAGGATTCTGAGATAAGAAAAGTTTAGGTTTGGCTCATGGTCATCCAGCTAGTAAGTGGTGGGCTGGGATTCCAACCCAGGTCATCTCCACATTCACCCATCTGGATCATGAGACAGGAGCACCGGACCCAAGAGCAGCCTTTAGTGTTTGCAGACGTGGCTCCCACAATCCCCGGACTTCTCTGGGCCTTGGTTTGCTCATGAACAGTGAGAAGGACATTATTGGAACGGGAGAGTATCTACCTCAAGGGATTGTTGCAAGTTTGAAAAATGTGTGGGGCACTTGTAGCACCACTCGCTTCAGGGAGCTGTGGGTTTCATGGCCAGAGCGAGACCACTGCTCACCTTGCAGAGCCACTAGGCAAGGCCGACCCAGAGTGTCCCCAGGCAAGGCCAACCCACAGTGTCCCCAGGCAAGGCCGACCCAGAGTGTCCCCAGGCAAGGCCAACCCACAGTGTCCCCAAACGGAGCCCTCTAGTCCCTACACGACCTGGAATCAGAGCCCAGTGCCAATCAGGACGGATCTGTTTACATATATACCATTAAGCTTACACCGTCTATATGCGTATACTATAAAGTGTCTATGCTATATGAAAGTGGGAAATATATAGGGCACTATATGTACTCTATTAAGTATATGTATGCCATAAAGTAGTTCATAAAGTGTGTGTATTAATTACATATAACATTACAATGAAATGTTTTAAATACAGTAATCATTTTAGTAGCCAAAGCAACCTCGCAGGTCAATGTTATATCCATTTTCATGCTGACTGAGGTTCATGGAGTGTAATCGACTTGTCCAGGTTTCTGCACAGACTTTCTGACTCGCGCTGGTGCCTTCCCGCTGCTCTCTGCTGTTTCTTAGACTTGCAGCATATGACCCGCCCACCGGGAGGCTAGACTGGAGTGTGACCCAAAGAGCTCAGCCAGGCCCATTATTCTGGAGCCAAAGCAACCCTTCCTGGGCTCACGTCATACTGTAGATGCTGCACCAGAAGTTACACAAAGTTTGCTAAGAATGAAACAGGGGCGAGAGGAATTACAAAGAGATCAGAAAGGGAACGTTGCTGCCCCCTCCCCCGGGCCTCGGCTGGTCCAGTGAACAGGTCCTGCCCACCCGCTGTGCTTGCTGACTCTCCCTCACAGGGCTGCTCCTTCCTCTGTGTCTTTGGTTTCCCCGGCGAAAAGGCACCTGATGAGGTCACTCATGCCTTAGAAAGTGCTGTGGATATATTCGACTTCTGCACTCAGGTCCCCAAAATCCAGTGAGTATTGACCTCGGTCCCGTCCTCTGTTCCCTGACCCCTGACCCTTCTGTGGGATATGGGGGGTGGAGGGCAGGATAAGGGTCAGGGAAGCAGGTGAGGGCTGTTTTTATCTGGATGCCCATCCACCTGCATTCCTTCACCTAATGCACCAGCGGAGTGGACAAGCCCAGCCCTGCCACAGTGGGACGGGGATGGGAAAGGCAAGGTGGAGAACCGACACCCCTGGAAAGCCAACCTGTGCCAGGTTTGCAAGAGAACCTGATGGGGTGTCTCTCTGTACTTCTGGCTTGCTTCTTGGTAGAGGTCAAACTCCCAACACCAAGCTGGAGACCTGAGTTGGTTTTTAGTCACTGGGAGACCAAATGAGTCCTTGGGGTGGAAATGTGTGGAAGGACCTGGCCTCTGTAAAGCTGTGAAGGTGAGGTTTACCACCCCCAGCCTGGCTGCTCCCGCACGGCACCCTCAGGCTTCCCCAGCCTGAGCGTCCAGTACTGACTGGAGCCCTCTCTGGTCAACTCCAACGCATCACCCTCTGCCCTAAATTTTTCCACCCCCTGGGCCCTTAGTCATCTATAGACACTGGTGGATGTATTGGCAAAATCAGGTTGGATGCTACACACTGTATCTGAGTTATAATGACGTGTCCTTTCCAGCAATAACAGGGAGAGTTATGTTGTTTACAACTAGTCCATTCGGGGAGATGAGAACTTATTTTCCAGAAAAGTAGCTCAGACGAATACTTAAAAGTAACAGAAAAGTGAACCGAGTAACCACTACTGAGAACCTGGCTCTGGGTCCCAAACTCTTCCTACCTCCAGACCACGTACAATTGCCCTGAACTAAGTCCAAAGGGGAAAGAGTAATTGATTAACAATCCTTTCCCACCCTCCCCACCCCATTCCTCACCACGTCCCCCCTTCCCACGTTCTCTCTGCTCACCGTCTTTATCTCTTTCCCCACAACCTTCTCCTTGTCGGGCGCCAGTACTGTTTCCATCGGCGTGGCCAGCGGGACTGTCTTCTGTGGCATCGTGGGACACTCTGTGAGGCACGAGTACACAGGTGTGCTGAGCCAGCTTAGCTCCGCTTTCCTGCAGCAAACACCGTGCCTAGCCACCCGGCTTTGCGGGAGGAAGGACAGAAAGAACCGAGACCTGGGCCCTGTCCCCAGCAAGTTTGCTGACTCCCAGATGGGGCCACGCCTTGTGGCTTTGCCCACCGGCAGCTGGATGTGTGCATTCTGGGGCTGTGCATAGGCATCGGTAGCTGAGAGAGAGCAGGGGGAGGCAGTGAGCGCATGGAGGCAGGGGCCTTTCTGAATAATTTCCCGTTGACATTCAACAGTTACTCTTCCTACTGCCTGGAGTAGGTGAGGACTGCTTCTTAAAAGTTATGACTATTGGCATTACCTGTGAATAATACTCGTCTCAAAAGAGAGTAGTAAGTAGGTGTTATCTCAAGTTTTCACTGCTCTTGCTATTATTTCCCTCTTCAACCCTAGTAGGGTTTCAGTTGTTCAGAAACAATACCTCTAAAATAGTGAAATACTTATGTCTGAAATGATGCAACTTCTGAGATTTTCTTCAAAATATTACAGGGTGGAGAGTGGGTGGGAGTGAGGCTGGGGCAGGGTTGGCTGTGGGTTACTGGCTGTTGGGACCGGGTGATGGGTCCATGGAGATTCATGAGGCTGTGTCTTATTGTATGGTCAAATTTCTCCATAATAAACAGTTTTTTAAAAAGGAATAACTTGATCAGAAGTATTTAAGTTTATGTTACAGTGCAACCTTGAGTACCTAATTAGTTGTACTATTAATTGAGGGCTTACTAAGCAGCCAGGCTCTATCCAAAGCGATGTGTATGTGTTAACTCATTGATCTTCATAAACTACCCTCTGAGATAGGCACTGTTATCCCCATTTTACAGATTAGGAAACTGAGGCATGACAGAGTTAAAGTCATTTGGTAACAAACTAGTTGGAGGTAGAGCTGCGGTTCGGAGTCTGTGCACTATAGTACTTTACCCCTTAAAGCAACCCTTAAATCAATCTTAAACACACACCCCTTATAACCTTATTACACACTCTTAAGGGATCACCAAATGAAGGTAATTCATTTTGAAAATGAAATGAAATGAAAAAGTTCATGCCCAGAAACATGCAGACCTAAATTTGTGCCCCTTTGGAGGTCAGTGTCGCAGGCCCAAGCTTGTGCTTGTCCATCCTGTAGCCAAAGACCAGCTGTACCTCACCCGAGAGCCTGCAGGCCTAGGGTGAGCCCACATACAGAGCCCTCTCCACACTCCAGGCCTCTGCCTCTGAGCAGATTGTCCCCGTGGCCTCCCAGCTGAGGCAGAAACTTTGCTGGTGACTGAGTTCACTGCCTGCATATTTTTAATAGCCATTGGCTGACTATGGGTAGTTGAAGGTGAGTTTGATGTCATTCATGAGAGGCAAAGGGAGTAAAGGGTTAAAGTGCCACTTGGGGACAGGATTCCTCAGATTACATTCAGTTCCATGGCCATTTCTCCCCCTTTCCTTTCTCTTTCCTGATGCAGTCATTGGCCAAAAAGTCAACATAGCTGCCAGAATGATGATGTACTACCCAGGAATCGTGACTTGTGACTCCGTCACCTACAATAGCAGCAACCTACCGGCCTACTTTTTCAAAGAGCTCCCGAAGAAAGTCATGAAAGGTGTTGCGGATTCTGGACCAATCTATCAGTGTCTGGGCCTTAACGAGAAAGTGTGAGTGCGGGGCACTGACTTTGCAGTATTTTGCAGTAAAGAAGGGGGAGAATTACGACAGCAAAACAGTCACCCATTTCAGATTCAAATCCACTTTATGAAACTGAAATCTATTCCTTCCCTGGACGAAGGCCCAGATTTCAAAATCCTTCATCTTTCTCCATCCTATGGATATGGTTGGAAGACCCCATTCTGAGAATCAGAGGGTCATTCCTCAAAGGTTGTGCAAACAGAACAGGGAATCCCACATTTGCATATGTCTGTGGACCAAGGTGGACCAACCATTAAGTATTTATTTATCATACCAACTTGGTGCCAGCATTGGTAGGACTAATAGAGTATGAGATATTGCTCCTCCTCTAGGCCTCTAGTGAAATATATTCCCCCAAAGCCCAGCCTAGATGCAAGGGCGTCACTTTGGGTGTCACTTAAAATCCTTCAATGGCTTCCAGTCACTTTCATGATATGTTTCAATTCCTTGCAATGACATACACGGTGACCATCTGCCTTTCCAACCTCACCTCCTCCCGTGTCCCCTCCTCTGGGGGTCTAAGTAGATTGTCCTCCCCATCACCCACCCCATCCCTCATCCACTGGGAAAACCACAGTCAATCTTAGAAATCCAGCTCAGGGTCCATTCCTCTGTGGGGCTGGCCCTGGAACCACCCAGTCGCAGCCCAGCTAGTCCAGCGCTCCCCTCCTCGTGCAACTAACTCTACAGCCCATGCTTCTCTGCGATCCCTCCTCACGCTCCTCACGGCTGCCCACCTGCTGCCTTGAAAGCTCTCTGGGGATCGTGATTACTGCTTGTTCGTTCTGACAGCCCCAGTGCTTGGTGCACAGAAGGCACTCAGCACTGATGAGTGAGTGAATGACTCGCATGGAAAGCGCCAACGTATTATTCTGTGTATGAGCCAGCTGGAGTCTAAGTTTTAAAGGGCCAGGTAACAGAATTGGGGCTGCAGTAGATTCAAGGAGTCTTTATTATTCACCTTTGTGTTCCCAGGGCTCAGCGCTGTACTTGGCATGTTTAGACCATCAATAAAATGCTGCTTGAATAAGTGAATGAATAGTAATAATTTTTTGTGAGCCCTTATTAAATATTAGGCACTTTATCTCAAAATATACAATGTATTCTTTTTGTTGTTGTTAATCCTCACCTGAGGATATTTTTTCCATTGATTTTTAGAGAGAGTGGGAGAGCAGGGCGGGGGGGGGGAGAGAGAGAGAGAGAGAGAGAGAGAGAGAGAGAGAGAGAGAGAGAGAGAGAGAAGAGAGAAGAGAGAAGAGAGAAGAGAGAAGAGAAAAGAGAGAAGAGAGAGGAGAGAGAGAGGCCCCTGACCAGGAATCAAACCCGAGACCTGTGGTGCATGGGCCGACGCTCTAACCACTGAGAACACTGGCCAGGACTTTAATGTTTCTTTCTTTTTTAAAAAATCCTCACTTGAGGCTCTTTTCCCATTGGTTTTAGATAGAGTTGAAGGGAGGGAGGGAGGAAGCGAGAGAGAGAGAGAGAGAGAGAGAGAGAGAGAGAGAGAGAAATAGAGACATCAATGTGAGAGAGACACATTGATTGGTTGCCTCCCACACGTGTCCTGACTAGGGCCAGGGATCGAACCTGCAACCCAGGTACATGCCCTTGACCGGGAATCAAACTCACGACTCTTCAGTGCCTGGGCCGGCTACCTAACCATGCAGCCACACTGGCCAGGCTACAGTGTATTCTTAATATAAACCATATCAGATAGAAACTATTATTATCTCCATTTTACACATTTTAAAACTAAGGCTCAAAGATGTTAAATGACTTGTTCATGGTCACAAATCTCATAAGCAATGGAGACCAGGTTCAGCATGCCACAACGATGCTGTTCCATTAGCAACCACCAAAGCTCGTGGGTACAGCAAACGTTTACTTACCTCACAGATAAGTGGCTTCAACTGACCTTGGCTGGATTCGGCTCATTAGCCTCGGCTTCTCACATGCCTGGGGTTCAGCAGGTTGTGGGCAGACCCAGGATGACCGCAGGTAGGATAACTGGGCAGTTTGATTGGCATAAATGCGACAATTCGGCTCTAGGTTTCTCGTCCTCTCTCACGCACGAGAGAGAGAGCCCAAGGCACAAGCATTTTTCAAGCCTCAGTGTCGTGTTTGCTGGCATCTCGTTGGCTGAGACATTCACACGGCCAAGCCCAGAACGGGAGGGCACTGCCATTACCAGCAAAGGGCACAGATAATGCAGAGGTCAACCTGCCACAGAAACCCAGACTGCCTGACCCCAGAGCCTGCCACTTCGTGGTTTCCCTCTACCATCTCTGCAAATGAGAGTGTGGAGCTCGGCCAGTGTTGCTCAGTGGTTGGGTGTTGGCCCATGAACCAGGAGGTTATGGTTTGATTCCTGGTCAGGGCACATGCCTGGGTTGTGGGGTTGCAGGGACTCAATCCCAAATAGGAGGCCTGCAGGAGGCAGCTGATCAATGATTCTCTCTCATCATGGATGTTTCTATCCCTCTCCCTTCCTCTCTCTGAAATCAGTAATTTTTAAAAAATCATATTTTAAAAAAAGAGTGCAGAAATACACATACAAATACGAGCAGGGCCTCCCACGGAGATGGCCGTTGCTATACCAGGCGGAACCGGGTAGAATGACAAACAGACCAGGAATGAGCTATATGACCAAAAGGCTCCTTCAAGAGAGAATATGCAGTGATCAGGCATGAGCTCCCTGCCTAGTCACCACTGGACACGGGACTGTGGGCAAGATACACTCTGCACCTCCACTTCCTCACTTGTAAAATGGACAGAATCATAGTATCTCCTTAATAAGGTTTTATCAGGAGCAAAGGAAATGATATACGTAAAGTACTCAAAACTGCCAGGCATGTAGCATGTGCTCAACAAAGGTGAGCGGGGATTGTGTGAGCATTGGTGGACTCCTCCCAGGATGGGGGACAGTGCGCCACCTCCAAGCTGATTCGTCCCACATTGGGTGTCTGGTTCCCTAGAAACGGGTCAGTTCTGCCAATGCAGACTCCGCAAGCATTTATTGAACAAGGTGCCGGGCGAGGAGGAGAAGGCGGCTGTAAGTCGCTTGGACTCTGTCGCCAGGTAAGAACACCTCTTTCTCCTCCTCTTGGCATCTGCAGCCCGCGAGCCAGGGGCAGTCGGTTAGACTGGAAAGGAGGCTCCCGGGGACCAAGCCAGCCTGCTCTCAGCCCGCCCTGCTGTGACTCTAACATCTCTGTTCTTCTCCTCAGCATGTTTGGAATGGCCTACCTCATCTGCAACAGGAATGAGGCTTACCCTCTGCTGGGTACGTACTGGGCCTTGATTTCTCAACTCCCCTAGTGAACTATAACAAAACATGCAGAACAGTGCGCCAATGCTAAGTCTGCAGCGTCATGAATTATCACCAATGAACCCATGATCACTATCCAGGCCATCAAAGAACTCCCCCAAAGACCCTGACACCCTCCTCCCCAAAGACTCTGACACCCTCCTCCCCAAAGACTCTGACACCCTCCTCCCCAAAGACTCTGACACCCTCCTCCCCCAAAGACCCTGACACCCTCCTTCCCCAAAGACTCTGACACCCTCCTCCCCAAAGACTCTGACACCCTCCTCCCCCAAAGACTCTGACACCCTCCTCCCAAAAGACTCTGACACCCTCCTCCCCAAAGACCCTGACACCCTCCTCCCCAAAGACCCTGACACCCTCCTCCCCCAAAGACTCTGACACCCTCCTCCCCAAAGACTCTGACACCCTCCTCCCCCAAAGACCCTGACACCCTCCTCCCCCAGACTCTGACACCCTCCTCCCCAAAGACCCTGACACCCTCCTCCCCAAAGACCCTGACACCCTCCTCCCCAAAGACTCTGACACCCTCCTCCCCAAAGACCCTGACACCCTCCTCCCCCAAAGACTCTGACACCCTCCTCCCCCAAAGACTCTGACACCCTCCTCCCAAAAGATTCTGACACCCTCCTCCCCAAAGACCCTGACACCCTCCTCCCCCAAAGACTCTGACACCCTCCTTCACCAAAGACCCTGACACTCTCCATTTCTAAGGCCGTTTTTAAAAATCATGTTGATGAAACGATGTATCATATAATTACACGTGCCTTCTGTTAATCAACAGAGAACAAGACTGGCCTTGCATGGGGAGCTGGCGAGAAAAGCTTTGGCCCAAATGAGCCTTCAGCTCTTTGGACAGGATGTGCTCGCTCCCTTGGAATCCCAGTCCTGCCTGTTCCTTCCCGTCCAGGTTTCAAAGACTGAGGCCGACTTTCCGATGTTAATCGGGGCACCCGTTATCCTACCTAATAATAGACAAATATGCAAATTGACTGTACCTTCGCTATGCCCGCGATTGGCCACGAGGCACGGGGCAAGGGGGCGGGACTCGGGGTGGCCGGGGTGGCTGATTGAGCCGGCGGGTCGCTGAGCTCTTGTCGCCAGCAGTGGCTCGAGCTCAGCGTCTGCGCCATGGCTGTGCTGTGGCACAGAAGGGGCCTCTGGGGCAGCGAGCTCAAGTCCCACCGCAGACCATCAAAAACGGGGGAGCTGGGTGCCTGAGCAGACAGGCACCCAGCTCCCCCGCAATCGAAAGCAAAAGCGTGGGAGCTTGGTGCCTGTCCGCTCAGGCACCCAGCTCCCCCGTGATCGAAAGCGAAAGCGTGTAGGGGACCCTACACGTGCATGATTCAATCATGCACTGGGCCTCTAGTATATATAAAAACACACACAAAGTAATAGTGACAGGGCTGCAACCCACGCTGACTTCAATTTTCTTTTCCTTTTCTACATTTTCCATGTTTTCTACAGTGAGCATTTGTTACATTTATAATAATAAAAAACCCTAAAATTCCTTTTTACTAAAAATGTGGGCTGTTCTTGGGAGTAAGTCTACCTGATTTTTTAAAGTAAGTTGAATTTTCTTATCACTGATAAAGCTTCTAGGAGCCCTGAGTAACTATAATTGCTCACTCACAGAGAGCACGCATCCTTCGCAGAATTGGAAATAAAATATTCTATCCATAATCATTCAATATAGAGACCCTAACTATAATAAATGTATTTGCTAGTGTAATCATCTTTAGATGACTTCCACTGTGTGTCAAATAGCTCATTCCTAGAAAAAAAGGAAAAGGAAGGGAAAACCAGAACTGAAGTCAGCGACCCCTGCCTTCCTTCCTGGCCGTGTGATTCCAGCGCACCTCACTATTCTGCACTAAAATTCAATGGACGTTTCAATGCGCGTTATAAGAGTCGCATATATAATGTGCATTACTGGAAATCACAGCTGGAAAGCTCTAGAAAAAGGTGTTAAAACATTTCGAAGTGTGCAGGACCTCACGAGAGCCCACGAGCGATGCCCTGGAAATCCACAGGTCTCCTTGGGTGTCCGGGTCACTATGTGCTTCTGTCTCCACTATTTTATGTTGACTGGGTTTGCTCTCTTTTTAAAAAATAAAAATGGCAGGACGTGAGAAGGAGCTGAAATACTTCAGGTGCAATATGAAGGAATTTCTGACGTCCAACTGCAGCCGCATCCTCATGTACGAAGGCTTGTCGGGCTACGGAAAAAGCCAGATACTCATGGAAATTGAGTACCTGTCCCAAGGTGAGAACCACAGGTGAGTGTCTGGCGATGACCGTTTCTTTCTTGTCCACCCAGAGAATCCTGATGTCCTTAAAAGTTTCATCTACTTTAAAGCTCCTCTCCTTTATGTAATTTGCATCATGTAAACTACACACAACCTGTCCATTACGGGTGCCATGCCCCCGTGTGCTAAATAAATCAATAATGAGAATCATATTGAACCAAGACAATGAGAAGCCTGGCTGAGCCCTGGAGACGCTGATTTCATGACAGGTGGAGCTTGGCTGTCATATGTTAGAGCTTCCTGGGTGAGCCCAGTGTGCAGGCAGGTCGAGAGCAGCTGGCAAGAGGTGGAGACCAGGCTAGGGTGGGTGTGCAGGACGAGCATCTATCCAGCCGGCTGACAGTCACGGGTTCACACCACTGAGCTCTGTCCGGGAGTGGGAGCGACAAGGACAGGCCTCTGCATTTTCCTGGGGAAGGCAAAGCTAGTGTATTGACCGCGTCCTGCCTGCCTCCTTTCCTGGCGTGAATGTGGTGAGGGCTCTTTGGGACGACCCCTCTAGCACCCTCACTGAGGTCAGCGTGGGCTTCAGTCGCAGTGATGGTGACCAGGTGCCGATGCTGATGTCTCACCTGCTTCCACCACCCAACCTGAAGGCTTTAGGGGAAAATGCTTATTAGCCTTATATTATTTGTAGCTGTACTTCTACTCTTTTTGATGTCAGGCCTGAGAGAGGCCTGTTTTGAAATATCTTTACCATTGTTAAGGAGATAATTCATGACAACCAGAAGACATGCATTCATTCATTCCATCACTTACTGAGTTATACTATGCTTCAGGAACTGTTAAGTGCTGCATCCATTTGCTAAAGCTGCTGTAACAAAGTACCACAAACTGGGTGGCCCATCAACAGAAATTTATCGTCTCCCGTTGCTGGAAGCTGGAAGTCTGAGGGCAAGGTGCCAGCAGGGTTGGTGCCTTCCGAGAGCCATGAGGGACAGCCTGTCTGTGCTCCCCCCCTGGCTTCTGGTGCAATTACTGGTGTTCCTTGGCTTATGGAAACATCAACCTCTGCCCCCAACCTCTGCCTTCATCTTCGCATGATATTCTCCCTGTCTCCAAATTTCCTCTTATAAAGACACAGTCATATTGGATTAGGGGCCCACCCTACTCCAGCTTGACCTCATCTTAATTTCATTACATCTACAATGCCCCTGTGGCCAAACCAGGTCACATTGTGAGGCACGGAGGTTAAGACCCAGCATATGAATTTGGGTGGGGCATGAGTCAACCCATAACCGGTGCCAATGCCCCGAAGATGAAGAACATCTGATTCCTGCCCTGCAGGAGCTCTCACAGAAGAGAGAGAGAGATGACAGTAGAAATGGAATGCGGAAAGGACAATGACAGGGGCATACTAGAGAGGGTGGCGGGAGCTGAGGGAGAGGCACGTGTAACACAGCCTTGGGACGTCAGGGACGAGTGCAGGAGGCTGCGCCTGCATGGAGAGGCACAGATGAGCAGGAAACGAGGGCTGGGAGACGCTGCGGGGCGTGATCACGCCCCAGCTGGGGAGACAGGAAGCGAAGGCACGGAGAGCGTAGACGGTGCTGTGCTGTCTGGTGGTGGTGGAGGATAGGCTGATAGACAGAGAGTGGCAGGAAAGCACATGATGAGGCCTTGGAGAGTCTTGTATGTCACAGAGAGGAATCCAGACTTACCCTTTAGAGGGTGGGAGCCACTGAACAATTCTAAGTAGGAGAGAAGCTTTGCATCTCTCTGGAAACAGTAGCCTCTGTGAAGACAATGCATGCAGTGTCATGACGCCAGGCAGGGCAGGAGGCATGCCATTGGGTAGCACGGGTGAGAGGATGAGGCCTGCACCAAGGTGAGGTGGTGGGCTTGGGGAAGAAGGCGAACCGACCTGGGCTTAGGAACCCAGGGGAACAGGCCGAGTGTCTGAAGCAGAATTAAGAAAGGCCTCAGATCGCTTGGGGAGTTGCTCTTAGGACAACTGAATATGAAGAGTCAGAGCTTGCCTTCAACCTTTATTAATTTCATAAAATATATTTAAGCTCAGCCGGTGTTGCTCAGTGGTTGAGCATTGACCTCTGAACCAGGAGGTCACATGCCCTGATTGTGGGCTTGATCCCCAGTCCGGGGGGTGAGAGGGAGGGCATGCAGGAGGCAGCCGATCAATGATTCTTTCTCCTCGTTGATGTTTCTATCTCTCCCTCCCTTCCTCTGTCTGAAATCAATAGAAACATATTTAAAATATGGATATATTTTAAAACTCTCTTCTGATTCTTGACTTTCTTATAAACAGGACTATTGCTATTGCCTTAACTAAGATCAGCTTCCATCAAAATTTTTATACCATCCAGATACTCATGGCCAATGTCTTAGGTCTGGATGCTTGTAAACACTACAAAGAACGACAGACCAACATTCAAAATAAAGTCAAGACACTGTTGGATGAGAAATTCCACTGTATCTTTAATGACATTTTCCATGTCCAGGTAACTACCTAGTGTTAGACTTCCTCCAGAAATGGTGATGGGGCAGGTGTAGCAAGTCCTCCCGATGCTCTGTGACCTGGCATCTCTGATTGTGATACCCTTTCCTTTTCCCACCGGGAGAATCTGTGTGGTGAGGAAGTGCCTCCCAATCTTCCCTGAATGAGCATCCCCCTTCCTGAGACATATTGGGGGTGTCTAAAGCGTCACACTCAAGAAAATAAAAATGCTACCTGTTGGCTCGTTTTTCTTCACCTTTCTATCAAACCTGTACAATCCTAGCCCACGCCACTGCTCCAGCGGTGCCTGCCAGTGCAGGACCGAGTGTGCCCTGTTCGTCCCTGTATCTACTAGATCCAGTGACAAAGGGTATTAAAGCTGGAAAGGACATTATGGGATATCTAACACATGAGGATCTGAAGGCACAGAACAGTAAAGTGATTTGCCCAAAGTCACACAGCTAGTAGTTCCCTTTGCTGTTTTCCCATACTTAACGTTCGCATTATTCTTCACACAGTTCCCTACCTCACGAGAGGTTTCCAAGATGAGCATCTTGAGAAAGCAGAAGCAGCTGGAAGCATTGTTTATGAAGATCTTGGAGAGAGTAAGAACGTCTGCGGGTCGAGTGATGGGGGGAGGAAAACTGGGCAGCATCGCATCACAGAGCTGGGCGACCTGAGGGGCAGGGAGCTTTGAATTGTGGGAAACCTTGTATCCTGAAGTGTTTCTTTCTCCTCCCTCCTTCCAACCTTGAGCTTGGAGTCCATTCGGAATGTAGCCCCAGGCTGCCTGCCTCTCACTGCCCCAGGCTGTGAGCTCAGATTACGCTAAACTTGAACCTAGTCCCTCAACATTACTCCTGGGAGTGTGGCCTCTCCTTAAAACCACCTCTTTGTTTCCCGTCTGTAAGAGATGCAGTACACGTGAGTGGCTTGTATGTAGCCTCTGCAGCAGACTACCCAGGGTGGAACCTCCTGCAAGTGACTTAACCTGCCTATGCTTTTGCATTATTATCTGTAAGATGGGGAACAATAGTGCCTAGCTCCCAGGGTCGTAAGGCTGAAATGAAACACTCAACCAGTGTTAGCACTCTCTGTATGTTGATGGTCACCAAATCTATACTCTAGTTCCCACCTCTCTCATAAGTACCAGACCGCACTTCCAAGGACGAATATTCCACACGATGCAGAAACTCCCACTCACTTCAGTGGCTGGTGGTAAATTTATTTGTTTCCTAATCCAATGCCCTTTCTTCCTCATTCTGATCCCGATCCTTGATTAGCTCCTGGCAAATTCATTCATGCATCATTAACTCCTTTCCACTTTGCTCCCCTCCTCACCAGTTGCCACATCCACATGTCTCCTCAGTTGCTGGGTCCTCCTATTTCTCCATTGTGTGGTCTCTGGAATCCCCCATGCTCTGCCCCCTGCTGTATCGGGCTCCTTCTGGACCATTGTCAGAGCTTTCCAACCAATCTCTGCACCTCACACCTCCTCACCCCAATTCATCCTCCATATAAGTGCCAGAGTATATGCAAATCCAACCAGCCTACACTTCAAACTCTCTGAGTAATTCCCATTGCTAATGAGACAAAATCATATATATATTTTTAATTTTTTTATTATTTTTTTAACCTGGAGAAATGCTACTCATCCTTCAGTGTCACCTCTTTGGTGAGAGCTTCCCAAATCACTAGGCATGACGAACCTCTTCTACCTGCTTCTGTGGCACTTTGGACATATTTCTGGTTGTATTTTCCCCACTGTTTGTGAGCCTCTAGGGATGGGAGTCGCTTGCTCCTGGTTATATCACTATTGGCCAGCATTGCTTCTGGCACATAATCACTGATCACTGGCATATAATACATGTGGCATTGACTCAGGCTTACCATTTAGCTCCCTCCTCCATCCAGGCACATAAGCAAGGTAGTCTGGGCAGTTTCTGAGCGCCAGGCTTTGGACCATGTGCGTCACAAGATGAGGGCTGACTCTTAACTTGTGCCCCAGCACCTAGATGGTGCCTGACCCTCACAGGTTCCCAATCGATGCTAGTGAGCAAATAAATAATTCAGACCAGGCAGGGAAAGGCAGTCTGCACAGAGGAGGGATATGGGATCTGTCTTTAGTGTGACCCACGCAGAGTTCCAGCTGGAGCAGCAGCAGGTGCCGGGGTGCAGGACTGGCTCTGCCACCTTGAGCGCAGCCTCTGCAGGCCCAGCCCCGTGTGTGTGGCCAGTGCGTGTGGTCGGTGTGTGCTGGATATGCATGGGTGGAATGATTGCATGTGGCCGGTGTGTGTGGCCGGTGTGTGTGGCCAGTGTGTGCTGGATATGCATGGGTGGAATGATTGCATGTGGCTGGTGTGTGTGGCCAGTGCGTGTGGCCAGTTCATGTGGCCGGTGTGTGTGTGGCCAGTGTGTGCTGGATATGCATGGGTGGAATGATTGCATGCGGCCAGTGCGTGTGGCCAGTGTGCAGGGCCGGTGTGTGTGGCCGATGTGTGCTGGATATGCATGGGTGGAATGAACGTCAAGTCGATATCCCTGGGAGGCTTCATTTGCCAATAGATTAAAATGACGTGTAGGAAATGACTGTTAATTTATGGAATGGGTGCTTTTACTTGGCCACAACCCCATCTCCCCTACAAATTTGTATTATCTTTGCACAAAGACTTGCCCAAGTAAGAGTCCATTCCAGCCAGCTCTCTCCAATTTGCCACAAATTCCAAGTTAGTGGCATCTGAATTCAGCTTTGTTGGGAAGAAAATGTTTAATTCAGCCCCACACAACCCAGGGGTCCTCATGCAGACCCACACGTGGATAAACCCCGAAGTCCCCCAGCATTTGTCTTCCTGTTTCTGCCCCTTGTCCAGACAGTGAAACAGGAAAGGGTTATTTTCATCATCGATGAGGCCCAGTTTGTGGACACGACCTCCTGGGCCTTTCTGGAGAAGCTTATCCAGACCGTCCCTATCTTCATCATCATGTCCCTGTCTCCGTTCCTCGACATGCCCTGTGAAGCGGCCAACGCCATCATAAAGAACAGAAACACCACCTACGTCACCATCGGCGCCGTGCAGCCCAGCGACATCCGCAACAAGGTCTGCCTGGACCTCAACGTCAAGGGCATCCCCAAAGAACTGGACTTGTGAGTAGCCTGTTCGGTCCCGAAGGCATCTGCATTCACTGCGCAGGTCCAGACCTCAACAGATTCCTTAAAACGGCTTAAAGTGACTATTTCCGCCTCTCACAGGGGCCATCCCTCAGGCTGGTAGGAGGGATGCTGTCCTCCTTTCCTTGTTGTAGTCCCTGTTGTGCCTGCTCAGACTGCGTGGGGACATCAGTTTGTTTCCCTTTCATCTTGCTGGGTGTGGGTTCTACTCTAATCAAGTCTTAGGACATTGTCATGAGCAAGTGACTCAAAAGTCAAAATGGTAAACATGAAAGACCACGGCCTGCACCTAATCACCTAAGCGAGGCCCTGCTCGGCAGGCAGCGGTGTGGCCTGGTGCTGGCGTTGTCTGCCGGTGCACGTGGGAACCTGGCTGTCTCGTCAGCGCCTCCTGAGCCGCTCAGTCACCTCCTCCTGGGGCTTGACGGGGGTCCCCTGAAGCACACGGACAGCACCTCGCCTTTAGCTGGCTGTTCACAGCCCACCTGGTCTCTGCCAAGGTTCTTTCTAATGAGGATGTCTTGCTTCTGCAAGAAACATTGAAAATATAAACCAGAAATTAATGAAAATGGCCATTTATAAGGTGAGGAAGGGAAGCAAGACTGAGGATGTCCCTTATTTTGTAGTTTTGGCTTTGGACAGATGGTAAATGCTGTAGGTAATTAGAAAAAGAAAGGAAAGCAATCGGGTCTGAGAAGAGATTATTTTCAAGTGATTGAGGAGACTCCAGTGCTGTTCCACCCGGAAAGGTGGCTCTTCCAGGTAAGCGGGTTGCCTCGTGTTCCCTACAGGTACCTCGTGGAGGGAAGCTGTGGGATCCCATTCTACTGCGAAGAATTGCTGAAAAACCTCGACCAGCACAGGGTGCTTGTTTTCCAACCCATACAGTCCGAGGAAAAGGCGAACGTGACCTGGAATAACCTGTTCAGTGAGTCCCACAGCGAGCGCTTCCCCTGTCCTTCCGCAGAGAGGGCAGCCAGGGTGGGCTTTTCCCTGGGCGGCTTCCACGAGGGCCAGAGGGCTGGGGGAGTCAAGGACTGTGGGACCTGATACCTCCAACCGCGAGAGAACGTAGCATTTTCGAGTCCCAGAAGACAACATTACTAGGCAAGTTTACTATTCAGGCCTTGCCATTTCTGATATCTCTTTCTGATCCTAACCAAGTCACAAGTAGAGTACCGTCTCCTCATGAATGTGCTGGCATCTGAGTGTGGGTATTGAACATGTGTAAAATATATGTTTTTTTAAAGTCATTATTGTTGAGAGTATTACAATGTCCCCCTTTCTTCCCCACATTCCCCCTCCCCCGTGCCCTTGCCCACCCCACCACAGGCCTTCACCACACTATTGTCTGTGTCCATAAGTGATACATACATGCATATAAGATCTTTGGCTAATCTTTTCCTTCCCTCTGAGATTCGTCAGTCTGTTCCATGTTTCCATGCCTCTGGTTCTATTTTATTCATCAGTTTATTTTGTCCATTAGATTCTTTGTTCATTTATTTTGCTTTTTTGATATCTATCAATTGTTGATAGATAGGTATCTATTGCCATTTTTTAGTTCATATTTTTCTCCTCCTCCTCCTTCTCCTCCTCCTCCTCCTCCTCCTCCTCCTTCTTCAAGAATACTCTTCAACATTCATGTAATACTGGTTTGGTGGTGATGAACTCCTTTAGCTTTTTTTTTGTCTGTGAAGCTCTTTATCTGACCTTCAATTCTAAACGACAGCTTTGCTGGATAGAGTAATCTTGGTTGTAGGTCCCTGCTAGTCATCATTTTGAATATTTCTTGCCACTCCCTTCTGGCCTGCAAAGCTTCAGTTGAGAAATCAGCTGACAGTCTTATGGGTGCTCCCTCGTAGGTAACTAACTGCTTTTCTCTTGCTGACTTTAAGATACTCTCTTTGTCTTTAACCTTTGGCATTTTAATTATGATGTATCTTGGTGTGGGCCTCTTTGGGTTCCTCTTGTTTAGGACTCTCTGAACTTCCTGGACTTGTAAGTCTATTTCTCTCACCAGGTAGGGGAAGTTTTCTGTCATTATTTCTTCAAATAGGTCTCCAATATCTTGCTCTCTCTCCTCTCTTTCTAGCACCCCCCTGATGCAAATGTTGGTAACTTGAAGTTGTCCCAGAGGCTCTTTACACTATCTTCATATGTTTTTATTCTTTTTTCTCTTCTGGTTGGGTGTTTTTTGCTTCCTCATAGTCCAAATCACTGATTTGATTTTTTGCATACTCTGTTCTACTGTTGATTCCCTGTAAATTATTCTTCATTTCTGTTAGTGTATCCTTTGTTCCTGACTGGTCCTTTCTCATTTCTTTGATATTCTCACTAATTTCCTTGACATTCTCACTAAAATCCTTGAAATTCTCACAAAGTCCCTTGAAGCTCTTGTTAAGATCCTTGAGCATCCTTTTAACCATTATTTTGAACTCTGTATCTAGTAGTTCTTTTTTCTGGAGATCTCTTCTGTTCTTTTATTTGTGACATGTTTCTTTGTATCCACATTTTGGTTGCTTCCCTTGTGTTTGTTTCTTGTATTACTGCATGTACTTCCAATAGTTTTTGTTGGGGGGGGGGGCAGGGAGATAAAACATCTTTTTTGTTATTGTTGTTAATCCTCACCTGAGGATATTTTTTCCATCGATTTTTTTTGGAGAGAGAGGGAGGGAGGGAGGAGAGACAGAGAGAGTAAGAGAGTGAGAGAGACACATTGATTGGTTGCCTCGCACTCTCTCCAACTAGGGCTGGGACAGAACTTGCAACCCAGGTACATACCCTTGACCAGGAATTGAACCTGTACCTTTTGGTACATGGGGCAATGCTCTAATCATTGAGCGATATTGGCCAAGGGCAGGACAAAACATCTTTGGAATAAATTTAGATTTTTCATATATCATTTTTACTTAAAAACAATATTCCAAACTATTTGGTGAGCCAACACACACATCTGCCTGTTCTTCCTCACGTGAGACCACCTCAAAGTGCATCCGAAAATCAGGATAATGACAGAACAGTGACTGCCCGCTTTTCTTGCCTTTTACCTCCTGACAGAGAATGTTGCTAAGCCAACAGAGCTGTTAAAGCCATTTACTCTCAGTAGTGATGGTGGAAGTGAGGAAGTCTGCAAACTCGCCAGTGGTGTCAGATTGAAGAACTTGTCCCCACCAGCATCACTGAAAGGTAAAGACAACTCGACCTGGCGCTCCTTCTCCAGAACCTGGGCACCCTCTGCTTCCTCTAGGACCAGGATCTGAAAAGAAGATCAGATCGGCACCCTGGCGTGGCTTGCTTTGCGCCGCCCTGGGCTGGGGAGGCTCCAGGAAGGTGGGACTTTTCTGCTTCTAATTAGGAGCCACCTCCCTCCTGTGCATGTTCTGGAGTCTGATTTGAACAAAGTTTTCTTCAGCTGCATGCAAGAATGAGGTACAGTGCATTCTCAATTAAACAGAAACCAAGTAAGGAGAGAGAGAAGGTAATACTGAAAGTTCTCTGCCATTTGTTTTTGTAAGAGATGGCAAAGAGGAGAATTTATATCAGAGATGTGTTACTGTTCTTTTAAAGAAAACAATTTTCCAGCCACGTCCTTGTATATCCCCAGCTCCGATTCATGCTAGCTATAAAGAACTTTCAGTGTTTCACAGGATGACCGAGGGGTACCTCAAGGGTCTCAGTCTCCAAACGAGCCTCTAGCTCATGTCTGTGCTTTCATTCACTGTGTCCACAGCATAGGAAGGTGGCCTAGCGTGGCTTCTATAGTGGTCTGTGGGCAAGTTGAGAAGTTCTCATTTTGTCCCTGATGAGGGTGAGGTGATGACATTCTGGTCTGATGCCCAGGAGGACATGTGAGCTATGACACTGAGCTTAGAAGAGAAGTTGGGATTGGTGCCGGGAACCCGCTGACACTTTGTCGTGAACATAGAGATGGTAATGGAGCGTCACAGGAAAAGAAGGACCTCGGGGAGGACAGAGGGAAGCACGATTGCTAGGCGATCCCAGGAGAGAGAGTAGCCAGTGACGAAGATAGAGGACCGGCTACGGAATACAGACGGCAGGCCCTGTTCCTTCCGCCTGCGGTGGCCCATCCTGGTCACACTTTAACACAATCAGAACTTTGAAATCAGTCTGATGTTTGCCTGGCCTTCGTGCCATGCGCATTTTTAGACCCTAGCATATGCATTGTTCGTGCTCTCAGCGCAAGCACTCTGTGACGTAGGCACTAAGCAAACACAGAGATGTGTTACTTCTTTTGGCCTCCCCTGGCGGGGTTTCTGTGAACAAGAGCTGTAGAGCAGGACAGTGGTCTGTCTCTAGAAAGTACCTGATACAGACAGACGAGCAGTTCCCTACGGTGTGGCTTTTGCACTTGCAGAAATCTCTCTGGTCCAGCTGGACAGCATGAGCCTCTCCCACCAGATGTTGGTCAGATGTGCAGCCATCATCGGCCTGACCTTCACTACGGAGTTGCTGTTTGAGATTCTCCCGTGTTGGAACATGAAGAGGATGATCAACGCCCTGGCGACTCTGGTGGAATCCAACATCTTTGATTGTTTCCGGAATGGCAAGGAGCTCCGGAAGGCTCTGAAGCAGAATTCGGCCTCGTTTGAGGTGTATCATCGCTCCTCGTCTCTGAAGCCCGCTGAAGGACGGGGTGAGTAGGGCCTGGAAGGGACCCATGTTTCCTCTTAGTTAAAGGCACAGCTGAGTCAGAGCTGACCCACGGTAATTAGCGGGACCGGGTTCGTACCCCCGACCCCCCACCTGGCTGAAAGACCCTCTGTTCCCTCTAGCTCACAGGGAGAGCGAAGCGCTCCGTGAACTGGAGAGCGAGGTCATCGAGTGCCACATCATTCGGTTCTGCAGGCCGATGATGCAGAAGACAGCCTACGAGCTGTGGCTGAAGGACCAGAAGGTGGACATGCACTTGAAATGTGCCCGCTTCTTGGAAGAAAATGCCCACAGGTGCGACCAGTGCCACAGCGGGGACTTCATCCCCTATCACCATTTCACGGTGGACATTCGGCTCAACTCTTTGGACATGGACTCCATCAGGAAGATGGCCAAATCCCAGGGATTTAAAAGTAAAGTTACTTCTTTCTTAATTAGCTCCAACCATTCCTGGAGAAGGTGAAGGTTTTAAGTCCCCCCAGGGCGTGGGCACACTGAGTTATGAGACCTCAGCAGCAGAGGGGTGGGCAGGGGGAGCTGGGAATGTGTGTGGTGGAGTCTGGCTGAACCAGTCTCCCTGCAAGACAGACAGACAGGTAGGATGAGGGTGTGGCCAGAGTTAAAATTGAAATGTCCAAAGGATAAAACAGACCCAGCTTCATTCACACCAGGGATGGAACCCTAAGGGTGGGGTGGGGGTGGGGCCTGCCATGGGGAGCAAGAACAAGGTCCCTGAGGGCAGTAAGAATGTTGCTGTTTTGTTGGTGGACTTTGAAACACGGCTCCAGCTGAAGAAGATGCGTGGGAGAGAACTGAGCAGGGCCGAGCTGGTCAGGGCTCCAGAGAACAGAGCTCCGGCTCAGGGCTGGGATTCAAGGCCACTCGTGAAGCCAAACTGATAACGCAAACCAGCCAAACATCTGGGAACACACAATGGAGGGTTCGGGGGTGGAGGGTTCATGGGCCCCGGGACTCAGCTCCCGCAGGCATAATGGGTGTCAGACTTAGGGCAGCAACGCCCACTCCAGCCCCCACTTGTGGGTAGCCCTGGCCGACGGCCACAGTGATTAGGCCTAAATCTGCCTGGAAAAGCAGAGGCCACAAGTAGAGGATTCCTATATTATACGGATATTAAAAATTGGGAAGAAATGCATGTGAAGTGCCTAGTTCATAGGAACAAAATAAGTCCTTATTCTCATTTGTTCTCTATTTTATATGCATTGTCATTGGATCTTCATTTGAAGGTGGAGGGCTATTTTCATTTTATACAGGAGGAAATTGAGGTTCTGGAAGACGAAAGCTGTGTAATGCCACAGAAGAAGGGGCAGAAGGTGTGCAGGAGGCAGCCGATCAATGATTCTCTCTCATCATTGATGTTCTATCTCTCCCTCCCTCCCTTCCTCTCTGAAATCAGAAAAAAAAACCCACCTTTTTAAAAGAGAAATCAGGTCAAGAGCTTGTGAGTCTGTATATATCAAGTCTGTACTTGAGGGTTTCAAGTCTCCATTTGGGCACAAAGATGATGAGCCTTTAGTAGTCTCACCCCATTGGGACAAGGAAGACGTCAAGGGAACATACACATCGCCGAACCGAGTGTTTATTACTAGTATGTTACATTTCCCCCCATGCATTATAGTTTTGAGAAATTGGAAATATGTCTTTAAATGACTCTTATAAAAGTAGTATAAGTGTAACGTGATATTGAAATTGAAATTTGTACCAAGCACCAAAATACAGTGGTTGCTGCCAACCAAAGTGAGGTAAATAGATGGATAAAGAGAATGTATGAAGGAAATCGCTGAGAATCAGTTATAATCTTGGAGCCTTCCTCCAGATCCAAGACATAAACACGAGGGAGCGTGTGGAGAGGGCCTGGATTTGTGAAGAGAACCCACGAGGTTCCCCGTGTCATTATCTCAGCCCTAGTAAGGTGTCTTCCTTAGCACCAGTGCCAGGACACAGAAGGAGAGACCTACCCCACCCTAGGGAGCTGGAGCAGCCTGTGGCTGCACTGGCATTGCACCGCCCTCCCAGAATTTGGGAGAGGATGTTGCGGGGTTTTCACAGATCTGTAGTTAAGGGTAGATGAGATAAACAATTGAAAGTGGTTGGCATACGGATGGAATTTAAGTCAAGGGCAGGTGAAATTACTGAGAGAAAACAATTGGATAGAGAAGGGAGTCCGGGACCAAACCCGGGCTTACCAACATTTGGAATGTTGGCAGAGGCATAGGAGCCACGAGGGAGGGAAGCAAGGGGATGGGTGTCACCAAAACCAGTTAGGGGAGTGGTCCATTGTACAGAAAAGGTTACAAGATGTGGCCTTTGGATTTAGCAGCTTGGTGGCCACTGGTAACCTTGACAAGAGCAGTTTAAGGGGGAGGATAGAGGCATGATTCAATTCCTTCAGCTCCCAGTCCCCTTGAGATATACTAGATGGCAGTTTCAGAGCAGGGGGCAGGGAGGTGGACAAACCAACCCTCTCTCATCTGGTAAGGACCTTGGGAGAGGCCTGCACAGAGGTCGAAGGGCACTAATTCTGTGGGAGCAGGGGCACAGAAGTCTTTCAGAAGAAGGTGATAACGAGGGGCTTCAACTGTACTTTTATAAATTAAAAGATCTGCAGAGTAAAGCGTTTGCCTTGAAGCCAGCAGACATATGATCTGAGACAAGTCTCTTTCCTGATCTGGGAGTTTTCCTTCTCCCGAGATAGAGAAGTGGCTAGAATAAACAATCCTCATTTGTTTTCTGTTTTAAGGTCATCATGGAATTTTCTAACATATTTAGGTTAGGCTGGACTGAAGGTATTTTGTGTTGTTTTTTTAATCCTCACCAGAGGATATGTTTATTGATTTTAGAGAAGAGAAGAAGGGAAAGAGAGAGAAACATTGATGTGAGAAACATTGATCAGTTGGCTTTTGTACTCACCCCAACAGGGGATCGAACCCACAACTAGGCATGTGCCCTGACTGGGAATCAAACCCACAACCTTTTGGTGAATAGGACTCTGCTCCAACCAAATGAGCCATCTGGCCAGGGGTGACTGCAGGTTTGAAGTCAAGGTTCCCTGCTCCTTATAACTAAACACCAGACATGTGTCGGGCAGAATAGCTCACTGACCCATACAACTCATTTGTTTATTTTCTAGCTGAAGAAGACATCTTTTCCAAAATAGAGATTATGAGGAAGTCTGAGATATTTTCAGAAAATTCCAGGTACAGGCATGTATATAAGTGTGTAGGGGGTACAGCATAGACAACTGTCATTCAGTTCCAAAGACTGCTAGAGTCATCCGTCCGGCCAGCACCTCCGGCCTCTGAGGCAAAGTGGAGAAAGGCGGGGGTGTGGGGGAGGTTTGGTCAGTTGGATCTACATTAGGTTTTCTTATCTTGTCTTTTCTTGGTCTGTAAAGATGTTTTCGTTTCAAAAGCTATACTGGTCCTCGCTGGTGTGCTCGATGGTTAGAGTGTCGGCCGAGGACGGAAGGGTCTCAGGTTCCATTCTGGTCTAGGGCACCTACCTGGGTTGCAGGCTCCATCCCCGGCCCCGGTCGGGGGGCAACCAATCCATGTGTCTCTCTCACATCGATGTTTCTCTTTCTCTGTCTCTCCCCCTCCCCTCCACTCTCTCCAAAAATCAGTGGGAAAATATGCTCGGGTGAGGATTAACAGCGACAACAACAAAAGCTATACTGTGTCTGCGTGTAATTACTCCTCTTTACTTCTGCATTTGGACAGTTTCGAAGAAATAAGAGACAAGATGCTGAATTTCTTTGACATCATTATAGCAAAAATGAGGCCGTCTCAGGAAGACATCATCCCCTTGGAGTCGTGCCAGTGCGAGGAGATCCTGGAGGTGGCCGTCATGCCGCTGGCCTACCACTTCCTGGCTCTGGGGGAAAACAGCAAAGCCTTGTACTACTTCCTCGAGGCCGCGTCCGCGTATCTCATCTTGGAGGATAACTACATGGTAAGCTGCTCCCACCCAGCTCTCCTCCGGGAGCCCGGGGCAGCGGAGTGGGCGCAGCGGGGAGCACAGCAGTGGGAGCAGCGGGGAGCACAGCGCTCCGCTCCTCAGGTTCCTGCCACCCATCAGCACCCCTTCCTTTGAAAATCAATTGCTCAGACAGGAAATTGAGAAAAAAAAGTTGCCTAGCCGGTTTTGCTCAGTGGATAGAGAGTCAGCCTGTGGACTGAAGCGTTCCAGGTTCCATTCCAGCCAAGGGCACGTACCTCAGTTGCAGGCTCCTCCCCGGCCCGGGCCCTGGTCGGGGCATGTGCAGGAGGCAACCAGTCGATGTGTCTCTCTCACATTCATGTTTCTCTCTGTCTTTCCCTTTCTCTTCCACACTCTCTAAAAATCAATGGAAAAGTCATCTCAGGTGAGGATTTAAAAAAAAAAATAGTGAGTCCTAACCGGTTTGGCTCAGTGGATAGAGCATCGGTCTGTGGACTGAAGGGTCCCAGGTTCAATTCCAGTCGAGGGCAATGTACCTTGGTTGTGGGCACATCCCCAGTAGGGGGTGTACAGGAGGCAGCTGAATGATGTTTCTCTCTCATTGGTGTTTCTAACTCTCTATCCTTCTCCCTTCCTCTCTGCAAAATATCAACAAAATATATTTTTAAAAAATAGTGAGGACAAATTGCAAATAGCATTATGCGTCATTTGTAGAAACCTGCCATGAATTGTCTGTCTATATTTGGGGAGGGAGGGCATATGTAATTCCCAAAAGGATGCAGAGAGGATGCCTGGCGTCTCTGCCTCAGGCTCCCCGGCTCGGCCAGCTTCACAGCCCTGAGGAGCCAGGCCTGCGTCCCCGGCCGGCAGGTGGCCTGCCCCATAGCTTACAGCCAGCAGCCAGCCGCTGTCTGCCCCAGCAGGCCAGCCAACCCTTGCACCTTAGATTTGCCTAACATTTCAAATTAAATCCTTCCCAATGTCAGAAAGCCCCGGTTCCCTCAAGCATGTATGTTAAGAATGAAAGTCTCCTCGGCACATTTGATACACACATGTAGGCCGGGGGGACATGGCCAGTGAGTCCCAGGAAGACAAGGTTTCGGGAGCCCTGGGACCAACTTGCTAAACCTTTAGGGAGTGAAATGACAGGAAGACAAGGATAGGATGCTGAGCTCAGAGCAAGGTTCCAGAATGTGCCATTCGCACCCTTCTCTCCAAAAGTCTGGTAAGACCAGGGCTGGCCACACACTCCTGTCTCCCTCCTGCCTCCCACTCATGCCCCTTGGGCTGCATGAGACCGGGGAGAGGAGCTTTCGTGCTTCACCTCTTCCAGTCTGACCTTGCCTTGGTGGTCACATGTGCCAGGACTCCCCTGTCTAACACTGTCATAAGAGGTTGAAGAGGAAGTGAGGAGAGTTGCTCAGGCCTTTCCTTCCTCTTCCAGTTCCCCAAAGATGGCCCTGGAAAGGGACATGGGGATGAGGCATAACTGGTCCCAACAGCAGACCAGCTTCTCGCAGGTGTGGGGCTGCGTCAGGGCCATGAATGTGTTGTTGGAAATAAGGGAGGTTGGGGATGGAAGTACTCGAAGGAGAAATTTCAGGGAAGGGGACTGATGTGACAACCTGAAGATGCAGAGATTTCTAGATTCATCCTCTAGAATGAGTGATCCAGTGGACAGAGATGGGCATGAAAGTGGCCCCTGTCTTCAGCTGGTGTTACCCATCCTGTTCCTGTCTAGACTTTGGAGGCCCTGTCCAATCAGGAATGGGGGTGGGGGGCGGTGGAGGTGGAGGGGAGACCTGAAGTGGCCTCGGTTCTCTCCCTTCAGTGGTGTCTGGGGTGATGGCCCCTCTGTTGTCTGGGTCCCTGCTGACTCAGAACCTCCGATCTTTGCAGGCATACACATATTTGAATGAGGGAGAGAGGTTGCTGAAAATCCTCAAGAAGGAAAAGTCATGGAGTCATACTTTTGAATCTGCCACTTTCTATGGCCTCAAAGGTCAGGTAAGAAACCATTAAAAACATAATTTTTCTGTGATTTTCCATTGGGGTTATACATAGAAGAAGTAGTCACCACCCCTGTACTTTGTACAACCTCCCCCATCCTCTACCCCTGGCCCTTTTCCAAGACTCCAGAACCCCAAGCACCAGGACTCAAACCTCCTCACCGTCACTTGCCAGGAACAGGGTCTTCCTTGTCTTTCCTGATATTATGCAGTGTCCTAACAGACCCCAACATGGGCATGAGTGGGTAAACATATTCTCTGAGGAGACGATTCACACCAAAAATGCTAAATGCTCGTCATTCAACCATCCTTCCACGCACACACCCAAGAAACACCGCTATGCACAGGGCGGTTGCTCCTGGGCCATAATTGACCATCTTCCTGTTAAAATCCCAAAAGGTTGTATTGTTGGAACACACCAACCAAGACCAGAATCACTGCTTTCCCTCCTCTCCCGTAGGTCTGTTTTAACATGGGCCAGATGGTACTGGCCAAGAAAATGCTGAAGAAGTCACTGAAGCTCCTCAACCGGACTTTCCCTTTCACCTTCCTCTCCATGTTTTTCTATATCCATGTTGAGAAAAACAAACATCATTATTATATGAATCAGCAGACCCCAGAGAGCTCACCGCCAGGGTAAGGGAAGGAGCCGGGTTCTCGTCTCACTCCCCGGAGGAGGGAGGTCTACACATACACCAGTGGCCAGACCCCAAAACAGTGTGGAGGTTAGACATCTGAGATCAGGGTGCCAGCATGCTCGGGCAAGGGCCTTCTTGGGGTCACAAACTTCTCAGGGTGTCCGTATGTGGTGGAAGGGGCTAGGGGACCCTGTGGAGCTCATAATAACACCAGCCCCACTCCAGAAGGGCTTCACCCTCATGACCTGATCACCTGCTCATGTCATCACTTTTGGGGATTCAGATTCAACAGGTGAATTTAGGGGGCTGCATACAGACCATGGCAGAAGGTAGTTGTTAAAATTAGGCAGTTCCTCCACTGAGCTGAGACTCAGCCGCCAAGAGCAGCATGCAGTGGAGGAAATGACACGCTGGACGGGCTGGGCTGGAGGTGGATGAGTGTGGGTCCTAGCTGTGTGACTCTGAGTCTCACCTTCTGAGTATGTAAAATGGGGTTAATTACAGTCAATTCTTGGTTTTCAAACATCTCCCATCTCAAACAACTTGCTTCTCAACCCAACAACCCTTTCATGTTTATATGTCAGTGACATGTGTCTCAGGTGACAGGCAGAGGAGAGAATGTGCGAGTATGAGTTAGTTTACCGTTAAATCTCATGTTGTTAACATCTCAGGAAATTGTGCTGTGAAAATTTTTGTGTTTTCTTGCTTTTATTGCTGCTTGTTATTAAACTAGAGGCCCAATGCACAAAGATTCATGCAAGAATGGGCTTTCCTTCCCCTGGCTGCCGGCACCACCTTCACTCAGCTGGAGCCGCCTTTCTGCCTTCCCATGCTGCCCAGAGGCCCTGAGCAGCTGGGGCAAGTGCTGAAGGCCTGCGTCGTTGCCATGGCGACAATGCAGGTGTCCCGCCCCATCCCTGGCTACTAGGCACCTGTGTATGCAAATTAACCCACCATCTTTGTTGGGTTAATTTGCATACTCACTCCTGATTGGCTGGTGAGTGCCGTGAAGGTACGGTCAATTTGCATCTGTCTCTTTTATTAGTGTAGATACAGTAAATCTCCATGGGTCCTGAGAAGGTTAGTGATAGCAGTAAAGTGAAAGGAAAACTATGAGAACAACGGTAGAGCTTAGACATGCACTGCATGTAAGAAAGGTTAAAGCGGGGACTCATTCAGGGTCTGGAACAGATGAATTCAATTCACATTATTTCTAATGGGGGAAAATGCTTCGGTTTTCGAACAAATCACTTCTCGAATGGCCTTCTGGGATGAATTAGGTTTGAGAACTGAGGTTCCACTGTACTCCACCCTTCCGTACATGGTTGTCATCAGAATCAAATGTGGTTAAATGATAAAAGTGTGTTTTTTAAGTAGCTTCACTTAAATACCAACGACCGGACTGCTGATTTACATAAATGATCCTCACAAGGTCGGTATTCCAGTGCCCATTTTGCAGGGAAGAACATGTGTTCAGAACACTGATGTGCTGCTGGGAGGGGCGGCCAGAACCTGCGCTCCCTGCAGCGAGGGGCAGGGCTGACCCCTTCCTCTGTGACCGGCCCCCCTGCCCTCCCTCTCATAGGAAGAAGCAGCTGGCGGAACTGCACCAGCAGGTCAACTGCTTCTCCCTGCTGTGGAAGATCTACAGCTTGAACTACTTTTTTCACTACAAGTACTACGCCTACCTGGCCGCTCTGATGGAAGTGAACTCTGCCCTGGAAACACAAGATGACTTCCAGGTAGGGGGCTTTTGTAGCTGCTTTTTAAATTTCTGCATCTCATTTGTCGAGACAAGCCTGGCCGGAGCCAGTCGGGTCTCAGAGTCACGAGGACCAATATCAGCCTCCCGCAGGCCTGCTCTGAGGCCAGCGGTTCAGCGCTCTGGTCCCAGCGTCCCTTACACGCCTAATGATTCTCAAGGACCTCAAAACAGCTTTTATTTCTATGGGTTGTAGCTATGATATTATGATATAAGAAACAAAAACAGATATTTAAAAATATTTTTAAAATAATAAATCCATTACATATTAACACAATTAACATTTCCATTGGGCAGGGGGGAGTATTTATCTAAACAAAAAATTTAGCGAGAAGAGTGGCATGTGCTAAATTTTTGCAAATACCTTAATGCCTGACTTCCTGGAAGACAGATTCTCACTCCGCTTGTTGCAGAATTTACCAGGCGACCGAAAACGCACAATGGGTGCTCAGAAGATTCAGGAAAACCCTTTATTTGCAGACATACGAGGACGGTGACTCAGGGGAGTC
Source organism: Eptesicus fuscus (assembly GCF_027574615.1). Classification (NCBI taxonomy): domain Eukaryota; kingdom Metazoa; phylum Chordata; class Mammalia; order Chiroptera; family Vespertilionidae; genus Eptesicus; species Eptesicus fuscus. Next base: position 41,067,591 of record NC_072494.1, read on the forward strand.
GGTTTCCAAAGCCTGAGCACTGAATGTGGAGGGTCTCTCCCATGTGTCCCCTTGGTTTCTCTGACTCCCCAAATGTAGACCAGGCTTCCGGACTTTTCTCGGGCTTTGCAGTCCCTCTGTGGGTTGGGGTGGGGGAAGTGAGATTACACCCAAAGGCCTGGCCTGGGTGGTGCCAGTGACCTCCCCTCTGGCTGAGCTGTTAAATTCTTGGTTTGTGGCCCTTGCAAACTGGGAGTATTTGGGAAAACAGATTATTGCCTAAGGAAGGGGCAGTGACTTAATGATAGGCTGACAAGAATGTGCACTAGGATACTGGTAACTGGCACAGGTTCAGATCGCTAGTCCCCCCTCCCAGGTTGTCCTCTGTATTCCCCCTCAGGCTCCCACCGTGCTCCCTCACACCTCTCCCCCTTGGAAAATGCTCTGTACCTGTGAGGAAATGAGGGTGAAAAAGGAAAGTGCCAAATCGTGACTCACGTGTCAAAGACTTTACCAACTCACCAATTAATGAGAGGGCTAGTAAAAGTTACCACTGGGTCCAAGGAGGATCCCATTTATGAAGGGATGGGAAACATCTAATCAAAGGGCAATCATCACTGTGTTCCGCCTCCATTTCCGTTTCCGTGAGAAAGTTGCTGGCGTCGGTTTCCTTTGGCATCCGGAGCTGTACGATGGCCCAGAGACAGGGCCGAGCAGAGACAGCAGTGCCGGGAGCTGGACAGGACACCCTCTAAGTCCCGTGGTTGTCCGCTCGCCCGTTTTGATCTTTCACTATTTTTCCCAACACGAAATGCCTTAATATTAAGAAATCAGCTTTGACCTCTGTGTGTCCTCCCCGAAAGGGTCTTAGGGACCACACAGGGAGAAGCCCTAGTCTAGGTCATAAACTGGCAAGTCCTTGATTAGATGAAGTAAGCTCCAGGTCCTATGATCAAGAAATGATTAAGCTCAGGGGTTAGAGCATCGGCCCACTGACTGAAGGGTCTTAAGTTTGATTCCTGATCAAGGGCATGTACCTCAGTTGCAGGTTTGATCCCTGGTCCCAGTCAGGGTGCGTGTGGGAAGCAACCAATTGATGTGTCTCTCTCACATCGATGTTTCTCTCTTCCTCCCCACCTCCCTCTTCTTCACTCTGGCTAAAAAAATCAATGGAAAAAATATCCTTGGGTGAAGATTAAAAGATAACTGATTAAGCTAAATCCAGCTCATCTAATCAAAGAGACCGGGTTCCTTTATAAAAGTACATCAAGTCTGGACTCCTGGAACCGTCATCCTTTCTCAGAGCCATCAGTTATTGAGTGAAATGGTGCGGAGCACTGTACACGTGATTAAATTCCACCATTAGTTCCTTTCAGGAGGCCAGAGTACGCAAGAATTTATAAGGCGCATCAGATTGGGCCTCGGCCTGTGTCCTGCAATCCTCTCCTAGCTCCCCGGCCCCTAAGGGCCACTTTTGGTTGCTCAGACATCTAAGCTCAGTCGTCTAAGGGTCTCTGCACTGGTTGTCTCCTTGGCTCATCGTGTGACCTTGGCTGGGCTCTCTTCTTTGCAGCTTGAAGGTCACCCCCTCAGTGATGCCTCTCTTGATCCCCTCACCCAGTCACTGTCCAGCCTGTCACCCTATTTTAGTGGCTCCTTACTGCCTGACTTTTTCACTCCTTAGTTAGTGTGTGGCCTGCGTGCCCCCTACCAGTGTGTCAGCTCCGTGAGAGCCAGCGGGTACCTTGCTGTTGTCTTGTTCAGCGCTGAGCTCCGAGAACGGTGTCCGGCACCTCATGGTGCTCAACAAGTATTTGTTGAATGAAACGCTTCACTTCTCCGATCGGTTTGGGGCCTTCTTCTAAAAACGTGGTGGAGTTGGGGGGCTGTGGAGGGTGAGATGGAAAAGTCAAAATGGAAAACTGAGTCACTAGACACTGTTGAGGAGATGGCTGTGCCCGAGGGCAGAACAGCTGGGGACGTGCTCCCCGTGTTCACACGCAGGTGAGGCGGCGAGTGCAGCAGCACAGGAGGACTGAGTGTGAGCTCAGCTTCCAGGGCCCAACTCCCTGGGTGTGACCACCTGCGAGCCACGTGCCTCCGGGCGCGACATTCTCCCAGGAAGTGAAGCAGTTGGACTGTGTTCTCTTGGCCCCAATCCAGGCAGCCCCAGACTTTACTGCAGTTTGGACTTTTCATTGCCCAACAGCCCTCTCCCATCCACCACCACTTCTGGCCGTCCTTCCCTCCTGGCAGCGCCATGTGAAACATGCTCTAATAAAGCAAACCAGCCTTTCTTTTTTATTAAGTTACAAAAGGGATATGTGCCTGTCATAACACATTAACCACTACACAAATGCATAAAGTGAAAAGTAAAGTCTCTCTTCTCCCTCTAATCCAGCGGTTCTCCACCTTCCTAACGCTGCGACCCTTTAATACAGTTCCTCGTGTTGTGGTGACCCCCAACCATAAAATTACTTTCGTTGCAGCTTCATAACTGTAATTTTGCTACTGTTATGAATCGTAATGTAAATATCTGTGTTTTCCGATGGTCTTAGGCTCTACAGCAGCGGTTCTCAACCTGCGGTTCTCAACCTGCGACCCACAGGTTGAGAACCGCTAGCAGGGTCGCCTAAGACCATCGGAAAACACAGATATTTACATTACGATTCATAACAGTAGCAAAATTAGTTATGAAGTAGCAACGAAAGTAATTTTATGGTTGGGGGTCACCACAACACGAGGAACTGTATTAAAGGGCCGCGGCGTTAGGAAGGTGGAGAACCGCTGCTCTAATCTGTTGTCCAGCCCCAACAAGGGGTAATTACTATTTACACTTGGAGGTGAGTCCTTCCTGACTCTTTGCCATGTGATCACATAGCCACACATATAAGCCATTGTTTTTATTTTTTTCACAACAATTGAAATTCTTGTTTAAGGCCTCTGTGGCGAGAGGGGCCATCAAGCTTGTCCTGGGTGGTTTGGGGGAGAGGTGGCAGGAACCCAGTTTAATTTCTGTACCAAAGCCCAGGGCGTGGCCAGGTGGTAAATTCCATTCTCCAGCAGATAATGGACAGCTTCTCCCAGGTGCCTGCAGGGGCTCCATCTCGGTCTTGCCCTTCTCCCCCCATCTGCCATTTCAGATCATCAAGGCCTACCTGGACTACTCGCTGCTCGAACAGCTGGCCATCCAGAGCAGCACGTGGTACAAATACGAGATCATGGCCATGGAGATGATCTTAAACCTACCCCTGAAAGCCGAGGGCATTGAGATCATGGCGTACATGGCCGACACACTGGGCTCCAACAAGTTCTTAATGGGTCATTTGGACTTGGCCATTGACTTAGGTAAGGGCTGGCTGAGCCAGACAGGACACACAGATATACTGTGTGTTTGGGAATCTACTGACATTGTTTTCTCCTCAGGCTCTCGGGCCCAGAAGATGTGGGGACTGCTCCGGAATCCCTACAAACAATACAAGGTCCTCTGCTGGCTCAGTAGAAGTCTTTGCCTGAAAATCAGGTATTTATCTTAAAGCATTTTCCAAAATTAGGGAGAGGAAGCCATAGTGATGGAGAGTTCTGGGCTCATTACCCCGGCCATCAGGTGGGTTAGGGAGGAAGCTGTACAGCCAGATGATGTCACAGATCATCATCAGCCTTTAGAAACCAATGCTCTTCCCCAGAATTCTCCCACACTTAGCTTCTCGCTCTGCTCTGGCCAGTGACTGGAGGAGGATCAGATAGCCATCCCCACCGTGGGAATCGGAGGGATGGAAAAGGAAAAGCCTCCTGGGGAAGCGATGCCCAGAGACTAGCAGCCAGGACCGGAGGCCCGAGGTAGCCTGAGCCTGGTCACCCCAACGTGGAGGTCCACGAAAGCACAATTTGAATGAGGAGTCGACTGGAGATTTAGGGGTGGGTTTGAAGCTTTAGCGTTGCATTTGGTCCTGAAGTACCAGGCAGGACTGAGACTGGGCCAGAACCGGGTTTGATTCTCTTCTCCCTGAATCTGACCTCAGGCACAAGCAGCTGATCCAGGTGCTGGGGTGGCTGTGGGACCTCTCTGTGGCAGAAGAGCACATCATCAGCAAGGCGTTCTTCTACTTCATCTGCCTGGACATCATGCTTTATTCTGGTGAGCCTGGCTTTGGGGTCTGCAAGGGACTGGGGTGGGGGGGGTGACACTCATGTTGGAGTGGTGTGGCAGCCGTCAGGGCTGGGGCTCCGGGTCACTAGGTTTCTGGCCAGAAAGAGGAGAGGATAGGAAAGAGGAGAGCCCAGTGTTAGGGCGTGAGGGACATTTGGAAGGTGCAAGGATTGTGAGGCCAGCAAGGAAAAGAATTCAGTCTAGAGGACGCTGTCGGCCGTAAGCTGCCAGTTAGTGTCCCATCAATTCACACACCAGTGACAGGGTCGCTATGTGTCCTTAAATAAGGCATTTAATTACTCAGGATATACGGAGTAATGTCAGGTTGAGAGTGAAGGGTAGGATTGCTGATGGTGGGAGTTCCGGGCACTGGCAGCTGCTGGTGATTTGGAAAACAAATCCGATAACCTCCAGGTTCCCCCAAGTGGGCCGCGCTCAGGGCACATGTTAAATCAGAGGGGCCCCTGGGTTGGGCTTCCTCACCGAGTTTGGAAGGGGCAGCAGATACTGCTGCGGATGGGAAGGGTGGGTGGGAGACAGGCAGTCCCAGGCGGCACTCAGCCAACTTCTTGGTTTGTACCCCGCTCCTGCCTGGTCGGCCTGTGGAAGTGAATCATATCTACACACACATCCATGAAAGCTGGGCACGGCCACCATGGGCAGAACAGCAATGTGGCTGTGGCAATCCACAGATGTCTCTGTGTCAGGCCACTCTGATGCCTTCTATTGATCTTGGGTATCCTATCTAATAAAGAGGGGATATGCAAATTGACCATCACACCGTAACAAAATGGCTGCGCCCACATGGAGTCAGGGATTCCGTAACAGAAGATGGCTGCGCCCACAGCAGAGGCTGAGTTCCCATAATGAGTCTTAAGGAGCAATCAGCAGGGACCTGAGGCTGCGCTCCCCGCCTGCTGGGGCTTGACAGGGGACCTCAGGCCATGCCTCCTGCCCCAGTGCCAGACCGGGGTACCTCAGGCTGTGCCCCCCACCATGTTGGGCTTGACAGGGGACCTCAAGGCGCGCCCCCTGGCCCGGGCTGGGGGACCTCAGGCCACACTCCCCACCCCAGCGTCAGGCCAGGTGACCTGAGGCCACGCCCCCTACCTGGTGGGGCTTGGCGGGGTTGGGGCCGGCCAGGTCTGGGTCTCGAGTGATTTTGAGGCGCACGTGGGTGGGCGGGGACTTGACTCTGGTTCCCATGGCGTGCCCCAGACTCAGACAGGAGGAAAATTTTCATATACATTTTAATAATTTTCTTTCATCTCTGACACTTCTATTATAGAGAAAGGGCAAATAGCAATATTAAAATATTTCCTCTAATTAATTCCCTTTTAATGTGCACAAATTTTGTGCACTGGGTCACTAGTGATTTATAAATACCCGAGTCCCCCTGGACTCACAAGGAAACCGGAGGTTCGGCCTCTCTCCACGGTGGGAAGTTCCCTGAGAGCCACCTTCCCTCAGCAAAGCTCTCCCATCTCTCTCTCAGGGTTTGTTTACAGGACGTTCAGCGAGTGTCTGGAATTTATCCAGGAAAACGAGGACAACAGGATCCTCAAGTTCCAGAGCGGGATCCTCCTGGGACTGCACTCATGTGTGGCGATCTGGTAACCATGGGCTGCCCGTCACTAAACCCCCAACTCTGAACCCATTCAGTCCCGCACATTCACACACACACACACACACACACACACACACACACACACACACACACTCTCACACAGGCTCACACACTCACAAGTACGCTCACTCACACTCTCACACACACACACACACACACACACAAATTTCTTTGAGATTTATTTTTTTTAAAGAAAGTGAAAGTATTTATAAATCATCCCCGAGGCGGATAGAAGTCATCAGTGGCCTGACACTGAGACACCAGGGAGTCACCTGCTAGTTTGTGCCCCTCCCCCAGACGGGAACAAGACGCTGCCTCAGTTGGCGACCAGCATCGCCTATGCACGTGTTACGCTGTGGTCTCTGGAGACCAGAGGAGAGCACACTTGCCCCCGCGGAGGGTCGAGGTTGAGGGAGACTAATAAAGGGCAGCCCTCGCCCCTTCCCAAGATCTAATCGTGCGACAAACGTTGTTGGTGGAGCTGGTGTTGGAGGGTGTGGCTGATAGCTGCGAGCGAGTGGGCCTACTGTTGAACTCGCAGTGGGCAGTTCTTGAAAGCTACAGTTTCGCCCACGGAGGCAGAGGGAAGAGCATTTCCACGCTCGCTGTGGGCGTCACTGGCTCTCAAGGTGGAGGGGTGGGTACTGAGCTCTACCTGCCTAATTCTTCTCCCAAAGTCTGCAATCAACCACGTCACTCCTTATCGTCGGAGGAGGGAGGGAGGCCAGGAAGGGGCACGGAGCTGTGTGCCGGTGAGGGCCGTCACATCAAGGCAAGTTCAGGGGTGAGGGAGAAGCAGGCCTGTACCCCGCTAACCCAGTGAGCCCGAGGCTTGAACCTTTGCCCCGTTAAGTGTCTAACTCAGCAAGCCTGCAGCCATGGCCTTGGCTTCAAGGCAATAGACCAGTAAGGCTCAGAGCATTTCATGGAGCTTCTTCCCTAGCTATCCCCAAGACTGGAAGTCATTCCTGCTCTACTTCCCATCTCAAATTACAGGGGCAGCCATGTTGCCCGGTATTTAGAGATGCCGGGAAGAGGTTAAATGACAATATGGAGACATTGCTATGCAAAGTGCCACAAACTAGGGCTGTTCCAAATGTGAATAGCGACCTCCTCTTATCAGAATGCCCGGGGAGAAGCTAAAGCCCCCAAATGAATTACCCTTGCCAATTAAAGTCCAAAGAGATTAAAGTTCAAAGTCAAATTAACTTTCCTACGTGAGTTCAAGTTCAAGGAATCTAAAGTCCAAAAGTCGTCCTAATTTATTATTCTACTCTGCAAAGCTCTTTCAACAGCTGCGGCTTTGGCATCCCCCGGAGAGCTTATAGCACAGAGTCCTGGTCCATCCCCAGGCTGCTTGATGCAGCAGATCTGAATTGGACCAGAAAGCCTGCATTTCTATGGAGCATCCACCTGACCCTGATGATGCCGGTGTGTGGCCCACACTAGGAGTACTACCGGCTAAGGCCACCTCTCTGGATTTGGAGCAATGTCTTCAAGCCCCAGAAGCTATAGCTCCAAGTGTCTGATCGGCTTCACTTTTTAGAGTTCAAAGAGTTAAATCAATGGTGGCTAATAAGGCCGGAGTGTTCCCAAGGATTCTATTCATCTCAGACCATCAGAACATCCTACTCTTCCTGGTCCATACCACATAAGGTCCCCGGTGGGCTTCCAGACGCCACGTGCTGGGAACCACCTCAGGGGCGACCAGTTTGAGAACTGCGCCCATTCCAAGGCTGACACCGACTTTCCTTGTCTTTGTGGCGGCGCAGGTATGCCAGACTCCAGGAGTGGGACGACTTTCAGATATTTTTCAATAAAACGAAAAACCTGGTGCCACGAAGGACGCCCACAGCTCTTTACTTCCAAGGGGTCTGCAGGTACCTGGAGGCCCAAGTCCTGCACCTGCAGAAGCAGATCGAAGGGCAGTCTGAGTACGCGCAGGACAGCGGCGTGGAGCTGCTCAAGGTGAGGCCGCCGGTCTCCCTCCTGCGTGGGTTTCTGTCTTCCTCGGGGACCACGGCCCCCGTACCTCCATACTGTGAGCACCCCCTCCAGCTTTCTAGAGAGCACTCCGGCCGAACGCCTGCCTGTCTTCACACCACTGGTCCCAGCAGTGCTTCCGGGAACCGTCCCAAGGCAAACAAAAATGTGTCGATGGCGCTGCTGATCTCAGAACACCAGGAGGAAGCAAACGCTCTACACCCTTCAAAAACGACGGGTTACCTTGGGACGGTACCTTTAAACACGGGGGCATTTCATGTTTTAAAAATCCCAATTTCTGATCCTCCTTTTAAAACCTGGAGTAGATGGCAACCCGAGGCCCTCCGCCCTGAAGGGCAGCTATCGGCTGACCTGACAAGGTGACCCTCAGGGCACTTTCGCCAGGGGGAGGGGACCCCGCTGCTGCTTAGCGACATCAGCCTGCTTCCCTGCGTCACTGGCCTGGCTCCCGTCAGTATTTAAACCCATGAGCCCTGATGTAGAGGAACCATGTCATTGAAAAATGTTCGTAACAGGATGTTAAGTGAGAAAAACAATGTTACCCTGCCATGTGATTAGTATGATCCTAACTGTGGTGGGTATAAGAGTGTGTGTGAGTGTGTTTGTGAGTGTGTGAGCCTGTGTGAGAGTGAGTGTGTGTGTGTGAATGTGTGTGAGTGTGTGAGTGTGCATGTGTGTGAGAGTGTGAGTGAGCTTATTTGTGAGTGTGTGAGCCTGTGTGAGAGTGTGTGTGTGTGTGAATGTGTATGAGTGTGTGAGTGTGTGTGAGCGTGTTTGTGAGTGTGTGAACCTGTGTGAGAGTGTGTGTGTGAATGTGTGTGAGTGTGTGAGTGTGTGTGAGCCTGTGTGAGAGTGAGTGTGTGTGTGTGAATGTGTGTGAGTGTGTGAGTGTGAGTGAGCATGTGTGTGAGAGTGTGAGCTTATTTGTGAGTGTGTGAGCCTGTGTGAGAGTGTGTGTGTGTGTATGTGTATGAGTGTGTGAGTGTGTGTGAGCGTGTTTGTGAGTGTGTGAGCCTGTGTGAGGGTGAGTGTGTGTGTGTGAATGTGTGTGTGTGAGTGTGAGTGAGCATGTGTATGAGAGTGTGAGTGAGCGTACTTGTGAGTGTGTGAGCCTGTGTGAGAGTGTGTGTGTGAATGTGTGTGAGTGTGTGAGCCTGTGTGAGAGTGTGTGTGAATGTATGTGAGTGTGTGAGTGTGAGCATGTGTGTGAGAGTGTGTGTGTGAACGTGTTTGTGAGTGTGTGAGCCTATGTGAGTGTGTGTGTGTGAATGTGTGTGTGTGAGTGAGCATATGTGTGAGTGTGTGTGTGTGAATGTGTGTGAGTGTGTGTGATTGAGCATATGTGTGAGAGTGAGTGTGTGTGTGTGTGAGTGTGTGTATGTGTGTGTGAGAGAAAGAGAGAGAGAGTATAATAAAATAGTGAGAAAGGGTGAACCCAAATTATTTCCTTCTGGGTGCCAGGGTTACGGGAGATTCTTACATTTTTTGCTCTTCTTTTCATTTTCCCCGGAAATCTTAAACAATCAACTTATATTGCTTTGGTAATCAAAAGAAGACCTATTTTTTACAAAGTGGTTGTGGGAAGGGCTGATGAGCTGTGAGGTCGCCCCCTTTGCCAGGGGCGGGACCTCTGTGGACACCTGGAATTGGAAGGAGACAGGAGTAGCTGGAGGCAGATGGGAGAGACTTGATTGCAGAGCAAGTAGCCATTGCAGACACAGGAGCCGTCTGACAAAGCCGTTCTCGCTAACGCAGCAGCAGACACGAAGCAGCCGCGCACTGGCTGGTCAGAAACGTGCTTTTATACCAGCTCAGACTAAAGCGGCTTCTTGCCAAACAGTGACGTCGGCATTGGGCTTTAGAAAGGTGCGCCGGCACCGTGCGTGCCGGAAAGCCGCCGGGTCACTGCCTTCCACGCAGGTAGCAAAGGGCCTTGAACCTGTGAACATCCCGTGGACTCTGCTTAGGGTCCCCATGTGAGTCCACCCAGTTCGCACTCTGGGTCTGGGTCGGCCACCTGCCCTTCGTCGTCTTACCTCCACCCCTTCCCATGTCGGTCTCGGTAGCATGTTTTCCTTGATGGCTCTGTCCTTGAACTGTCCCCAAGTCGTCTGTGGAGGGAACACTGCAGCCGAGGACCGCTCTGGGATTCTGACATGCTGGCTCTTCCTCAGAACTTGGAGAGCACGGTGGCTCAGAACACCACGGGCCCCATCTTCTTACCGAGGATGTACCACCTGATGGCCTACGTGTGCATACTCATGGGCGACGGGCAGAACTGTGACCTCTTCCTGAACACAGCCCTGCAGCTCGCGGAGAACCACGGGAACATGCTGGAGATGAGCTGGCTGAGCCTGAACAGAGTGAGTGCCAGCAGCCAGCAGGCTGTGTGTGTGTCTCTGTGTGTGTGTGTCTGTGTGTCTGTGTGTGTGTGTCTGTGCGCAAGCGCTCGCGCGGGGGGTGGGGTGTGTGTGTGGGGTGGGGTGCTCACCCTTCTGAGACGCCGGGAGCTGAGCACTAAGGTTTTGAGGGTGTGGGAGGCCTCGGGAGTCTTACTGCGAGGGGTGACATGTCCATAGCTCAGGCATGTGCACCTCCTCTTCCCCTCTGAGCTCCCATGGGCCCTCCCTCCTCCAGAGCCCTTGAGCCAGACTGTGGCCCCTCTCCTGTGGCTCTCACCACTTTGTGTTACCTCTGAGTGCATATCTTTTCTCCCCCGAGAAGCAGAAACCACACTCAGTACGAAGCACAGGGCCTTCTGCTCGGGGTCAGTGGGATAACGAATGAGAGTACACGTCGCCGTGTTTATTTACAGTCACGTGTCAGCAGTTTGGGCAGAAAAGTTCATTCTTCGTGGCTCCACGTAGTTTTAAAAGCCCAGAGATATCTGAGCCCGGATCTCACTGGCCAGCGAGCACCCACCGGGCCTGTGTTCTCTTGCCCCTCTCAGGAATGGTGGTACTCGAACTCCGACCTGAACAAGGACCAGTGGCTGCAGATAGTTGTGAACCTCCCCACGTGGGAAAATATCTTATCGGGCAAGGTCAACGTGCAGGACATTCAGAAAAACAAGTTCCTCATGAAAGTGAACATCCTGGACAATCCCTTCTAACGCCTCCTGAGAGAGAAGAGATTTTAGTGACTCGTCCATTACCACCTTCCTCTGGCCAGTGCTCCAGGCCCACACTCCCTCTCCTGTGCCCAGAGCCAGGCCTGGCGGCTTCGTCCGCCCGGAGCGCCCACCTGGGCCGCGGGCAGCTCCCTTCCCCGGCTCCACACGCGCGGCCCTCGCCTCTCACGCTGTGCTCCCCCCCCTGGTTGTCCCAGCCCGTGCGGGACCAGCGCATGGGGAGACAGTAACATTGGGATGGAACATGTTGCAACGGACATGTTTCTAGTTAACCTATTAAACCGGAAATGTTTATTTGTAAATGTCCGGCTGTTCAGTCTGTGTAGGTAGCACAGGTTTGCAAACAGCAAATTCTCGTCACGGTTTGCGAGGGCGAGACTGGGAGAGACACATTTCGCAGAGCCTGGCGGCAGCTCCCAAAGCCCTCACCACCCGCCCCACTGACATCTACCGGAGTGAGATTTAAAAAGTGGAACGGTTAGCCATTTCGGTGCGGGCATCTTTTACATGCATAGAGTTTACGCCTTTTTATATTTATCAAAGCGGTAGCATGCGTGTCGCAGGTGTCAGAGACGCCGCCCCGGGCCCTCCTCCGCCGGTCCGTGGGCAGAAGAGCAGCTCCTCCTGGCTTTGGCGCCTCCGAGGACCGCTGGGATCCGTGCCAGGTCAGCCCGCTCTGCCCCGGAGCTCGCGTCCCGACGCAGGTGGCCTCCTCCGGCAGGTGCACACGGATTTCCCTTTGTTGAGTCCAGTCACCTTCTGATCCTGGAAGGGGGTTCCTCCGATGAGCACACCCCGACTCTCAGCATTTCCATAGGCAGTGCCCACACAGCGTCCCTTTAACAGGCCAGCATTTCATTGTCCTGCTGCGAAGGGCACCGCTGTGCATTTTTCCTCCTGGGAACGTAACGGAGCTCCAGGAGGGAGGTGGGTGCCCTGTTGGTGCCAGGAGGTTAGCACAGAGGCGGAGGCCCTGGCCCTGCTGCAGGCAAGAGGCTAGGAAATTCGAGCTTCGGGCTCTATCAGGGGCTCCCAGCTCATCAGCAGAGTCACCTGGCCTCTGATCAGTGCTTGCACCCCAGGAGATGAAGTCCTCAGTGTGAAGCTGGAACCGGGGAGGGGGCAGCTGGGGAGGACAGGTACCCACAAACTCTCCTCCTCCAAAACTTCACAAACGTCTTTCACTTGGTTTATTGGCTCGTAACCGAGTGAAAGTAAGCCTGGGCGCGGCTGGAGGAGGCGGCAGAGGGCGGCTGCGCTGGAAGTGCGAGGAAGAGAGTCCAGGGGCTGATGAGAGACAGGGCAGAGGAAGGGGCGGGCCAAGGAGAGAGGGCAGATTAAAGATTTAACCTTCCACGCGTCTGCATCCAGAGGGGCATGCACCAGGCTTTGCAGGAACCCTGGCTATGCCACCAACCAGTTGGTTATGTGACCTGCGTCAGTTTCCTCAGGTCTAACCTACGCAGATTGTGACAAGGTCCCTCCCCTCCCCATGCTGCTGTGATTCCAATGGATGGCCATGGGTGCATCCTCTTTCTCACCAGCAGATGGCAGCACCCGCTGTTTGCTGTGGCCGCCACCCAAGGAAGAGTCAACCTCAACCTCTCTTAAGCTTCAGTCTTCAGACACACAGCCTCAGCATGAGCTCTGGGAGGCACTCCAACTTCCACAGCCCCACCCTCATTCCTACCGGAAGCTTCCAGCATCAGGTTCTCAGGAGCATCCCTTGAGAAGGTAGATTCTGGCTGGAATTCTTTATAGGAGAAGGCAGATAATCCACGAAGGTTTCAGGAGCAGAGGGAATGGAGACGTGACGATCTTTTTTTCCTCTAATATGAGTCTTTGACCTCTCCTCCACTGACCTAGGAACCCCTGGAGGGCAGTCTCCAGCACTATGCCAAGTAAGTGCTCAGAAAGTGTTATGAATTAATGAGCCTATTGAATAACACTTTCTTTTTTAAAAATATTTTTTTTTATTGATTTCAGAGAGGAAGGGAGAGGGAGAGATAGAAACATCAATGATGAGACAGTATCATTGATTGACTGCCTCCCGCATGCCCCACACTGGGGATCGAGCTCGAAATCAAGGCATGTGCCCCGATCGGAAATCGAACCTGACCTCCTGGTTCATAGGTCGACACTCAACCACTGAGCCACGCCAACTGGGCAAAGAACACTTTCAATTGATTATCTTAAGTTAATTTTTAAAGGAACCCTTAGAAGTAGGAATCTAATATTTATCGAATGAGTAAACTATATGGACCCTCACGGAGATCAACAAACATTACTTAACACCAGCGGTGGTAACCCTACAATGCTGAGCAAGAAGCATGCTGCATGGAGGTCACCGGTGTGGGCCTGGGCCTCGCTGGATCGGGTCCCCACACTGCCTGTGGCCAGCGGTGTGTCCTCGGCAAGGCATTTCGCTGCTTCGTGTCTCAGTCCCCTTGTTTATAAAATGGGGATGATTACAATATCCACCTCATAAGGTGGACATGAGTTAATTCAGGTAAAGAACTCCAAATTCTGCTGAGGAAACAAGCAATTAAAATACAGACTATAAAGGGTACTGCTGGAGAACAAATCGTAGAGACACGCACCTTAACGTGACTTTAGAAAGCTTCCTGGGAGGGGAAATAAAACTCAGCCAGGTGAAAACTTTCCAGGTCGGGACCGTGGAGCGCCTGGGTCCTCCCACCTGGTCTGGTCGGCGTTCGGAGGGAGAGGAGGTGTGAGTGATGACATGGGGGTGGGTAGGATCTGGGTGACTAGAGCCCGTGGCCAGGTGGGTCAGGGTTGGGACCTTCACCTGCCAGCACTAGAGGAGTCACTGAGCATGTCCTTTACGGAGGATGTGCATGGACCAGGCTTCTCTTTTAGAAAAACCTCCCCTTTGTGGAGAATGACTGGAAGAGGGCGGGGCCCAGGTGCAGGCTGGGAGATGGTTGCTGCTGTGAGCCTGGGACCAGGGTGGCCTGGGTGGAGACAGAGATCCAAGTTTTGGTCTGAAAGATGGTGGAGGAGGTGGAACATACGGAAATCAGAGACTGGCTTCTGAAGGAAGATGCTCAGAAGTAACAAAGTCATGGAGAGAGGCCGGTCAACAAGGACGGAGCCGTGCCAAGCACCTGCTAACTGGATGATCACATTCCCTCCCCTTTCCCTATGCCAACCCACCCCAGCCTTGCAGCCCAGCTCCCCCACCTCCTGACCACTCGCTGCTGCTCATGATTCTCAAGCCCCTGCCGCCCTCGCGTCCTGCCCATGCCCTTTAACGTTCTCCTAATTCCACTCAGATCCTTCCTGTCATCATTCCCACCCAGGTCCCCACCTCTGAGCTCTGCAGTATCCCCATAATTACTTCACCTCGCTTTCAGATTTGCACCCTCCACCAGCTGGCAGGGTGAGCTTGCTCACAGGCAACCCCCCACTGGTCACTCCTCCACTTAAAATCCTCTTTGCCGTCTAGCCATCCCAGCTTCCCAGCCTGGATTGTGAGGCTCCTGCCGTGTCCGACGCCCGACCACAATGCCTTGCTCTCTCCCACCCGGACCTTTGGCTGGTCCCTCCAGCTGGGGGGTCTTTACCAGAGTCTTCTGGCTCCTCCCAACCAGCTTTCAAATCTCCTTCTCCCTGAAAGCCACAGGGTCTGCTCATCAGTCCACCCTGGTATTCCCCGGCCGTCTGTCCTTCCCCTCCTGCTGCTCTCACGGGACCCCTGGCTCAGTTTGTGTGGGGCTGTGTCCTCTCTGAGCTCCTCACCCACCATAGCGAGAGAAAAGGGGGTGCGGGGATCCTGTAGCACGCGTGTAACCTGGCACACCCATCCAGAGGCTGCCAACTCCTGCACGCCCCTCCAGCGCCGCCCAACAGAACTGCCGGTGACAAGGAACCTCCCGTCCGTCCACAGGCCACTGCCGGCTTCGAGGCGTGCTCAGGGGACTGAGGTCAGACCTTTACCTCTGCTTTCACTTTAACTGACATCCATTGTAATGGCTGTGTGTGGCCCGCGCAGTAATGCCTGCAATCACCTTAAAATGCCACCGCAGAGCCATGGAAGGTTGGACTGGGTCATTGCCACAGTAGAAGGTAAGACCAGCTTGGAGCGGAGGGGAGATAGTAATAGATCAGAAAGCGAATCCGGCCAGAGAAGCTAAACCACTTCTGAATCATAACGTGATCCGGGCGCCTACCTGTGCTGGACAGTAAGTTCCATGTTAACCCGACGCCTCCTCGCCCTCGGAGGGGCGGCTCCATTCCCGCGCCTTTGCGTCCACGGGAAGGGACTGCGTTCCAGGGAGGTCAGTGCAGTGCCAGGGCCAGGGAGGGGCCGAGGGGCCTGGAAGAGCATCCTCTAAGCTTGGGTTGAAATAGACAGGAAGCTTACGGCAGGAGCCACATCCCATTCCCCTGCGGGTTTGATAGAGGACGTGGACCGGAGCCCGTGGTTTCCAGCCAAGTAGCTCTGCTCCCAAGTTACTTGCTTCTCCCCGTGGGCTTGTCCTCTGCTGCTCCGCCTCAGTGAGCCAACATGAAATCATGCGCGCGGCCTCCCCCGCCAGGGCCGGTGTCCTGAGGCGCCCTGGGGCAGGGGGACCTGTGCGTCCTGAGGCGCCCTGGGGCAGGGGGACCGGTGTGTCCTGAGGCGCCCTGGGGCAGGGGGACCGGTGTGTCCTGAGGCGCCCTGGGGCAGGGGGACCGTGTGTCCTGAGGCGCCCTGGGGCAGGGGGACCTGTGCGTCCTGAGGCGCCCTGGGGCAGGGGGACCGGTGTGTCCTGAGGCGCCCTGGGGCAGGGGGACCGGTGTGTCCTGAGGCGCCCTGGGGCAGGGGGACCGGCCGCCACCGGCCTGGGCTCCGCTTCCTGGGCTCACAGAGAGCGTGGGGCCCTCTGGCTGCCTCCCCGTGGGGTCCCCGTGGGGTCCGCGGAGGTTGTACATTCTTGGAAACCAAATCCTGGAGCAAGCTCTCAGAAACAACACCCCGCCTCCGCGCCTGCCCCCCCCCCCCCCCCCCCCCCCCCAATGCTTCGCTCAGCAGCGGCTTCCAGTGGAAGACAGGGCCGGGCTTTCACTCCAGCACATCCAGACACGCTCTGAACGAGCCGCCGGGGCTGCGCTGGGGCAGCAGGAGCAGAGACAGGGGTTTGCAAATGTCCCACATCCCTCTGGGCCTGAGCACACATTCTAAGAGATTCCCTAAAGTATAAAGTTAGATTTTATGTTCCTTTTTATCTGGTTTAAACAAACTCTGTCATTAAAAAAAAAAAAATCCAAAGCCAGCGAAAGCACAGAGAATGGATCTAGATTAAAAACCCCGTGTCCTCAGAGTCCTTGCTCAACAGGGGAAGGGACCCCTCGGGTCCCTGTGCCTGCTGTGCCCACTCCCACAGCGGGGCAGCCAGGCTGGCACGAGGCCCAAGCTCACCATGCCCTGCAGGACGGAGAAACCACGCATGCGCCTGCCATGCAGCCATGGAGGGCAGGGCTCCAGCGCCAGTGTGGCAGGAGACCTGCAGACTTCCTCTTCCAGATGCAGGGAGATCAAAGAACAGCCGGCCCTCCCGCCTCCTGGACCGCTAAAGGCCAGCGCACAGGCCCCGCGAGGAAGGGACAATGGACAATGGCTTCACCCCGTTTGCAGGGGGAAAGGAAGTGGAAGCAGCAGTCCCCAGGGGCTGCCGAGCTGGAGAGATCTGGGTTTCCTTCCCTGTAAACACAGCCTGGTCTCTGGCAGGTGCTGGCTGCCGGGGCTCCCGCCCAGCCCTGGAGCAGTTCCCAATGGCTCCAGGAGGGTGTGAGGAGGGGCTGGGCCTGGGAGCTGGCGGGACCACCCAGACATGAGACCCCATTGCCAAGGGGCCAGGAGGCTTCTCTCATCCTGGGCTGCCTTAGACCTGCATTTGCCTTTCGTTTGTTTGTTTGCTCTTTTAATAAAGACAAATGACTAGTCCAACATCACTGTGATGGGCAAAAATAAGAGAACTGGAAACAACCTAAATACCCAGAAATGCAGAAATGGCCTAAAAGGTGATGGTCCGTCTATGGGAGAGAAGGCCCTGCAGGGTTCACAGCCAATGGCCTGTGCCTGCCGAGCCCACAGGGAGCGGAGGAAGAAGCCAGCTGCAGGCCCGAGGCCGGGTTTGTCTTTAAAACACGCACAGCAGCCCGTCGTGGCTCGATTCCCCGTCGGGGCACAGGCCCGGGGTTGTGGGCTCGATCCCCAGTGGGGGGCATGCAGGAGGCAGCCGATCAATGATTCTCTCTCGTCATTAATGTTTCTATCTCTCTCTCTCCTTTCCTCTCTGAAATCAATAAAGATACATTTTAAAAATAAAGAAGTAAAATAAAATACACATGGCAGCTCTCCGGGAACGCTGTGAGCTGATTTGAAGGAGCCATTTGTGAAATGTCCTTTCTGAGACCAGGACCTTTGAGGATGGACTGGGTAGGAGATGACATGAAGGAATTGTTTGTTTAAATGTGTTTTTAAAACGTTTCCATTAAATGTGACAAGATGCTATGGTTATGTCAGAAAATGCCCCTTTTTTTTTTAATGGATGCACACCAGAGAATGTAGGGGTAAATGGGCCTGATTTTGGGATTGGTTTTAAAATAATTCAGAAAAGAGGAAAAAGACAAAAAGGATGGATGGAGTGATTGAAGACGGGTATGCAGAGGTCGATTTGACTATTCTCTTCTTTTGGGCATGTCTAAAATTCTTCATAATAACATACCTTGAATATACAGGGGAAAGTGGGGGGAGGGGCACCGTAAAAGCAGACAGTCAGTCCCTAACACGACCTCTGCACCTACAAATGCCCTCCTCTGCTGGGAGGGTTACTCACTGGCTCCTGAATGGGGTCAGCAGTTAGCACCCAGCCCTCACCCCCAGGGCTCGGGAGGGAGCTTGCGGCCCTAAGCGTATCTGGAGCTTCCTCTCCTCCGGTGCTGGGCCAGCTCCCCGGGCAGGCCGCCCGCTCACAGCGGTTACGTATGTGGCGGCATGGTCTGTGCAGCTTGGCCCAGCAGCCAGGGGAAACTCCCTAGCACTTAGCTCCAACGTGGGAGGAGCGTGGAGACGGGGAGCCGTGGGGACGAGGGAGACAGAGGAGCCAGGGACCCCGTGACTGCTGCCCGAGCCGGAGAAGCATCCCTGCTCTGGCCAAATCCTGTGAGGGCCGTGGTCCTGGTCCCCTGAGATCACCCCAAGGGCGGCCCTGCAGCCCTAACTCTTCCTCCCCCGATCCAGAAAGTTAGCAAGCCTGACTCGAATGCGCAGTGACTTATAAAGTTCACAGTCCCTGGAAAACCCGTGCTTTGTCAGTGACATGTCTGGGTGACACAGATCTCCACAGATTGTCACCGAGAGGAAGGCCCCTGGCACGTGTTCCCACCCCGCACAGCTACCTCCCTCGTCCCCTCCTCCAGCTCCAGAGGCCCAGGGAGAAGGCGCACGTCAGGCGCCCCCCTCTCACCCCCCCACGTTTATTTCAGGGAGGAGGTGAGGCTCCTGTCTTTGGGGAGTTTGGGGAGACAGTGCCAGCGCCAGCCCCGCCTCCCTGCCGGTCACATACCCTAAGCCTGAGGCTGTCTCCCTCAAGCGGGCGTGAGATGCGAACCAGCGGTAACTCAGCGCGGCAGTGAGACATCTAACGCGGCACACAGTATTCAGTAATAGCCGTGTCACCTGTCACCCCCTCTGGGCGAGCTCGCTGAGCCTGCCTTGTCCAGTTTCCTTACGCTGGCCCAGGACAGTCCTCGATACAGATTTGCTGAATGGATGGGTCCGTCCATCCAGTTGCCACGGAGGGAGCACCTGCAGGAGCCGGCCAGGAGCTGTGCTGTGCGCCAAGGATGGGGCAGTGAACCGAAGAGCAGAGTCCTGGCCCCTGTGCTATAGGAAACAGCAGGAAGAAGGGGGTGAGGAGAGCCGGGGAGGGGGAGGGTGCCCTTCTTATATGACAAAGGTCTCTCTGAGAAGGTGACATTGGGGCAGAGACTTAAAGGACGTGAGGGAGCAAAGCCGCGGGTCTACCTGTGTTCTGGGCAGAGGCCATGGCATGTCAAAGGGCCTGAGCGGGCCGTGCTTGGTGCTTGAGGAACAGGAGGCACTGCGGCGGGGGGGTGGGGGCCGGGGGATGAATGAGAAGGCTTTTAACTCTTTTTCTCTCTGATTAAAAATGAGCACGCAACACAATTCAGTCATTGAAAAAGGTGTATTAAAATATTCACAAAAGTACAATTGAAAAAGAAAACAAAAAACAACGAACGTGATGGTTTTTCCCAGCTGGATACATTCCATGGAAAAGCTAGAGGGTTTGGAACTGTATCTCTAGGTAACCCCCTTTAGTGCTGCCTTCCAAGTCACGTCATTCCAGGAGGGCTCAGGCTGCCCGTAAGAGGACGGGGGAAGGGCTCTTCCGTTTAGAAGCAGCCCCGGGTTGGCCTGGGACAGGAAGGCGGGGACACAGGAGCAAGGGCCCCAAGACCCACAGGAGGTGGCCTGAGGGGAGGAGGCGGCACTGCCAGGTCTGAGCCAGAGTGGTGGCTGGTGACCCCGGCTGGGAGGCCCGCTGCCAAGTGCTGACCCATCTGAGGGGCTGGCCGGGTGGGAGGTGACGTGTTGGGCAGGAGGTCGCATGGGGAGCTGAGAGGCCACCGTGTCGCTGGAGGGAGTGCGGGCAGGTGCTCTGGGTGGCAGCTCTCGGTCCTCAAAACGAAAGGAGAAATTGGGGCTGCTCTCCCGAGCCATTAGGAATGTACAGTTTATTCGCAGGGCCCGGTAAGAAGGGAGGAAAAGGAGAACGCCCCTTCTCTCTGTGAAATGTGGCCGTCAGGGAGCACCCCACATCTGACCGCACACCTGCCTCTGGACGTGTCCTTTCCGGCTGCAGAACAAAGGCTCACGAGTACCGTCACCTGGGAATCCGTCTGGAGAGGGGCCAGCCCAACACCCACCCTCCCTCCCACACCCACGAGGGCTTGTTTTCAAACGGATGCAGGAAGCTTTAGGAGGCAAGGTGGACCCGGCGGAACGGTCCCGGGCGGACTCGGGGTCCCGGGCTCGCGCTGGGCCCATGAGCAGGAGGAGAGAGGCCTCAGGGTGTGTACTCCCCTGCCCCCCCCCGCCCCCCAGCACAGACCACAGCCGCCAGCCTCCGGACACGGACACGGACACGGAGGGTGCGGCATGACCACAAAGCCCTCCCTGCGTGCGATATGTACATGAATGTTGGCTGGACACGGGAAGAGCCAGCAGCTCCTCAGAAAACAAGACCACGCGTCCGCGGGCGAGCCTGGAGGCTCACGTGTCCTCTCCCATTGGATCACCTCCACACCTTTCCACCCAGACCCTGCCGGACTCGCTTCAGAGTCCTCCTGGAACCCGGCCAAACTGGCTCACGACGACGACAGAAGCTGGAAGGAAAAGGAAGCAGCTGGCGGCGGACCCCACACTGCGGGGGGAAGGGACATTGCCTGCCACTCCACTTCCCCAGACATGTCCTGTGACCTCCCGCCACTGTGGGCTTTCAGATCACTTCAACTTAAAACACTTATTTTAATACAAAAGAATCCAGGAAGTGGAGGAATGGCAAATATAAATAAATGTTTAATGATCTCACTTTGCTTTTTATTCCCAGTAATAACATAAGTCATAGGTTTGAGATGGGCCGGGGGTTGTCGATGGGACAAAATAAATGACCTGAACTGTCTAGATTTTCCTCGTCTCGTTCATCAATTCCCTCGATGGGGGGAAATGTGGAAAACAAACAAAACAACCAGGAACAGGGAAGAGATTCCCAAAGGAGAAGTACGAGCCTCCCCGCGGATCTGAAAACTCCGCGGCCTTGAGCCTCAGAGGCCCCTGCAGGTCCGTGAGCTCTGACAGTGCCAGAAGAAGCTGATTCCCGGAGAGCGCTCTGGGACCGCCAGCCGGCTCCCCCATTACAGCCAACGCTCGCCTCTCCGGGGCTCCCGTCCCCAACAATTCACGTCTCGACCTGGCAACCCTGTTCTGCTGAAACCTGTGTGATCAGTCATGTGTCTCTCAGGCGGCGAACAAAGGAGACGATGGGAGAGTCAGTTCCTTTACCACTAAACCTCACATTGTTAACATCTCGGTCCTGATACAGATTCATCCTGTGAATACTTTCGTAGTTTTTTTTTTCTTTCTGATTATTATTATTAAGTTTTCATTTTTTACGGTACATTTCATCTCCTTTCTGTTAAATTTTCATTTACGTTCCATGCCCTTTTTGTTCAAAGTGTTTATTTATAAATTAAACAGTGCACTAGACATGTACTGTATGTAAAAACGCTTAAAACAGGGATCATTTCGGGGTCTGGAGGGGACTAATTCCGTTTACATGATTTCTAATGGGAAAAGATGATTCCGTTTTCAAACAGTCTTCTGGGACGAGTTAAGTGCGAGAACGGAGGTTCCATGTACCCCATTCCTGCCCACCTGGAAGTGAACTCCTTCCCTGCAGCTGCTCGGGTTGGCTCTGCAAAGAAAGTAACTGACACCTGCGCTCTCCTCCCCAGGCCGCGGCTCCTCCCCAGGCCGAGGCTCCTCCCCAGGCCGTCAGCTCCTCCCCAAGCCACCTCCTCCCCAAGCCACGGCTCCTATTTCAGTTCCACATACAGGGCTCTGGTCTGTAGAGGAGGAAGACTTGGCCCGGCAGCTACCCCTGCTGATCTTGCTGTGGTGAACAAGCTGACAGGAAAGGGTGTAACCTTAAAGTCCGTGTGACAACTTAGGAAGCAAAAATGCCCTTTGCTTTAGAGCAGGGGTGGGGAACCTTCGACCCAAGGGCCGTATAAGGCTTGCAAAAGGCATCAGGGTGAGTTAATTAATGTTTGACCAAATACAGCAGACTGATTTTTAAGGTGATAATTTTGTCTGGCTCGAGAATGATACTATAAACATCCAAGTGTCACTTGGCAGAAAGAAGGTTCCCACCCCTGCTTTAGAGAGAAAAAAACATTGACAGAAATTTCTCAAATTGTCTCTAAGTGGCATAGCTAATGGGTGTTTCCTAAAAACTACAACCAAACAGTCGGAACAGACAGTGGGGGACAGGCCACCCTGGCTGTGTCTCCCGCACAGTATCTTCATTCTCCAACTACAATAAATGCTAAGACTGGTTAAGCCCTTAGACAAAAAGGCCAGGTCTGTTGGGATACTAAGAGATCGCTACATCACCATTAAGGCACACCATATCCAAATGATGGTGACAGGAATGTTGCTGAACTTCCCCAATTGTAAATGACCCTGGATGCAAAAAAGTAAAAAAAACACAACAGCGAGACAATTTACATATATGTAGAATCATATCATCTTTTCATCATGCACCACGGCTCCGCCCACCCGAAGATTAAATAGAAGATTTGTACATATCCTTTACGTCTCCTGCTCTCCGCGCCTGTCCGTGTCCGGCCACGCGTGCTGTGGGCCACGCTGCTGCACAAGAGTCCCGTTTGAATTTGTTTCCCGCTTAGGATATGATCTGGGTCTTCTCTTAATTTTTCCGGATGTCCGCGTACACCACAGACTCTGACTTGTTAATCTTGTCACTGTGATGTCCACCGGAGTGGTCTAGCTGCGCGTATATGACTGGGCCCTGGAGGAGAGAGGGTGGGTTAGGTTTGGAACACCTGGCGGTCCCTTCCGGCGCAGGTGGAAGCAGTGACTAAAGTGACAGCGGCGGCTCCAGAGCAGAGTTCCCTCTTTAGAAAGCCTTCAGGAAGGCTGCCCAGGAACCCTCTGTCCCAGATCGACTTGAACACAAGACTGTCGGCCACTGTTAAAGCTGGTACACGAGAGCTGGTACCTTCCTCCGTCTACTTCTGTATCCGTTTGGGAATGTCTATAATTATGCGATACTCCTTCTCAAGAATTATCCTTCTCTTAAAAGACCTGTCACACAATTCCTCAGCCCTCGCATTGGGACCACAGTCTCCAGGACTAAGACGGGCAGTTAGTTCCTCGAACCCGAGACGCCCTGGAGTCACGATGCAGCTAAGAAACCAACCCACAGACACAATCTGAACTGGTCACTTTATGCAAACAGGCACTTACAAATTTAAAATATTCTCTTTTTATAATCATTTTTAGGGTTTTTTAAATTGAATTTATTAGGGTGACACTGGTTAATAAAATAATATAGGTTCCAGGGGTACAATCCTATAATACATCGTCTGTATGCTGTGTGTTTATCACCCCAAGTTTCCTTCCATCACCATTTAGACCCCCTTTGCCCTCTCCTACCTCCCCCCAACCGCCCCTTCCCTCTGGGAATCACCGCACTGTTGTCTGTCTATGAGGTATTTTGTGTTTTCACCCTCTCCCCGCCCCCCTGACAGCTGTCAGTCTGTCTCTGTATCTATGAGTTTATTTCTATTTTGTTTGTTCATTTATTTTGTTCATTAGATTCCACATATAAGTGAAATTATATGGTATTTGGCTCATTTCACTTAGCATGATACTCTTCAGATCCACCCATGGTGTCTCAAGGGATAAGATTTCCTTCATTTTTATGGCCGAGTAGTATTCCAATATTCTTCCACATAGCAACTTAAAGTATGATTCTTTAAGTCTCATCCTATCATACTAGTAAAAATATTGCTTCTTTGATATCTAATATCACGTAACTGTTTTCCCCATTTTAAAGTAAAAAAAAAAAAAAAAGTCAGGTTCTATAGACATAAAGAAACCCTAGATGGTCTGAGGTAGGAGAGATGAGAACTGTCAGGTTCCAGCAGGAGAGCCAGGGAGGGCGGGGCTGCCTGGGGCAGGGGGGTGTCTTCTGACTCTTGGGGGCGAGGTCAGGGGTTCAAACATCTGACAGGTGGCTGCACATCCTGACCTTAGGGTCCCAGAGATTCTAAAATTATAAACAGCAACAAGAAAAGCAAAAGAGCCCTGGTTTCAGAAGACGCGTTCAATAGAGCCCCAAGTCAACCGCCTGCGATCCAGGGACAGTCTCCTTGGAAGTCTGATGCTGTACTTAAGCTCTCAACTTTGAACTCATAAGCTCAGTAGCTAAAAGCGTGTAGTTTAGAATAAACATCCTTGCCCTGGCCAGGTAGCTGTTGGTTAGAGCAGTGGCCGGCAAACTCATTAGTCAGCAGAGCCAAGTATCAACAGTACAACGATTGAAATTTCTTTTGAGAGCCAAGTTTTTTAAACTTAAACTTCTTCTAACGCCACTTCTTCAAAATAGCCCAGGCCGTGGTATTTTGTGGAAGAGCCACACTCAAAGGGCCAAAGAGCCTCATGTGGCTAGCGAGCCACAGTTTGCCGACCACAGGGTTAGAGCATCGTCCTGATGACATTAAGGTTTTGGGTTCAATCCCTGGTCGGGGCACACACAAGAAGCAACCAATGAATACATCAATAAGTGCAACAACAGACGGATCTCTCTCTGTCTCTGTCTCTCTCTTTCTCTCTCTCTCTCTTTCTCTACTTGGTATGTGATGCTCTCATATCTGTCGTAGGTAATATCACATCACATTGTTAATACTGAGTCAGAGACTCTCTACATTCATGCCAGGAAGCTGCAAGTTACATGTAAGCCCAAAAGGAAAAGAAGTTGAAAAACACACAACCAATTTTCTACTACAGCTGACCCTTGAACGTGTCGGGTTTGTACTGCGTGGGTCCACTTATATGAACACTTTCCTCAATAATATCCTGGAAAGTTTTTTGGAGATTTGTGACTCTTTGAAAAACCACACAGAGGAATGGAGTAGCCTAGAAATATTGAAAACAATTAAGAAAAAGGTATGGCACGAGTGCATGGAGCATGTGTGGATGCTAGTCTATTTTGGCATTTACCGCCAGAAGGCATGCACAGTCACAGACAGCAGACTGGGAGCAGTTAAGTGTGGAGGAGTCAAAAGTTGTATGCAAACTTCCCACTGTGCAGAGTGTCGGAGCCCTAACCCAGCGTTGTTCCAGCGTCAGCAGTACTAGGACCAGAAGGAAAACAAGCTGTTCTCTTGCGAGTAACTGACCCCAGCTTGCAGTCACTTCCAAGGACAGGACAGACCCTGAAATTGGTATGTAACTTCCCAGAGAACAACCCCCACCATAATTCATAAAGACCCATAAGGAGTTTTGGGGTGTGCTCGTGGGAGAAGGAGCTTATACATGAGACACACCGTAAAAATGGCTACAAATCCTTTCTCAGCTCCGCTCTGGTGTTCCAATGCTGAAAGAGACAATGAATTGACACAAGGATTGAACTACTTCTCACCATCCTCCAGAAAATGCCAGAGGCAGGCCTGGGCGGGCAGGGGAGTGACTCCGGGACATGAGCCAGTCCTGACTCAGGGGCCACAGACGAGCAGGGGGAGGGGTCGGCCCTGAAAACAGGCTGGGGCGGGCAAGATCATGGGGCGGGCAAGATCAGTGAGCCTCTTCATTCTCTGCTCAACTCCCTGTGGAGACATCAACCAGCTCCAGAGAAAGGATCTGCAGCAACTGACGGTGGAGGCCCCCAAAGCAGCCAGCCAGCCCTTTAACACCGCGAAGCCACGGCCCAGAGCTCCGGCTCAGATCTGCGGCCGTGGGTCTGAGTGGAGAACCCAGGACCACTGGGCATTTCAGGAAAGCTTTTGACATGAGACAAAGAAATTGTAAGAGAAAAGGGGAATGCAACAGAAACAGAGCCAAATCAGTATCAGAAGCAAGCTTTAAAAAATAGAGCTTGCAAAACACGAGAAAATGATATACTCAAAGAGATATGACAATGCATCCATGAAAACAAATGCAGGCTATTATAATCAGAGAATAAGAAACAGCTCTTGAGACGGTCTCAGAGCCGAGCCCGCCGGTGAGGACGTCACAGATGCAGCTGCCATCCGCCATCTGTAGCCAACCTGCGGGCGTGTGGCTCTTCCTGCTGTGGGTCTCAAGAGGCAGGAAGGCAGGTGGCGCTCTCTGGACCCCAGGTTCCCGGACACAGTCTGAGGCAAGGCGGAGGGTGTGCGGGCCTCACAGGCACTCCACGCTTCTACCCACCACAGCATATAAAGCAAGTACACCTGGATTGCCCCCAACAACTTTATTTCCTCCAAGTCTTCCTTAACCCTACGGAACAGGAAGCTGCCACTGAGGAGGGCCCGGTATAGGGGCTGCTTTCTTTTTACTCCCCCACCCCCATATAAACATCCAGATTTATTTTTGCGGTCCCCAAAAATAGCTCTTGCAAATATTTTAAAAAGATAGCAGACATTAAATACTCAACAAAAGTTGGAGGGTAAAGTTGGAGAAATTTTCCACAAATTTTCCAGAGAAAGAACAAAAAAAGCAAAACAGCCCTAACTGGTTTGGCTCAGTGGATAGAGCGTCGGCCTGTGTACTCAAGGGTCCCAGGTTCGATTCCGGTCAAGGGCCTGTACCTTGGTTGCGGGCACATTTCCAGTAGGGGGTGTCGGAGGCAGCTGATTGATGTTTCTCTCTCATTGATGTTTCTAACTCTCTCTCCCTCTCCCTCTCTGTGAAAAATCAATAAAATATATTAAAAAAAAAAAAAGCAAAACAGAAAAAAGGAAAAAACTAAAGAATTCGGTAAAACATGGTCCAATTCCTAATAGGAATTTCCAAAAGAGAGAAAATGAAAGGAGGAAAATTTCCAGAGAATAATGGAAGAAAATATCCTAAAACTGAAGGACATAGTTTTCGGATTAAAAGAACCCACTGAATAGCCAGCACAATGAATAAAAAAAGACCCACAATTTTGTGCAGTTTCAGAACATGAGGAATAAAAGCCATTCGGAGAAAGGGCACGCGAAGAGGCAGAAATCAGAACAGTAGCCGCTCAGCACTAGACGCGGAAAAGTCAGCCACGCCGCCAAAGGCAGGAGGGAAGTGACTTCCCACCTGGAATCGACGCAACCAGATCCTCATTCAAGCTCGAGGCAGGAGAAAACCACGTTACACATGCTGCAGACAGATGTTATCAGCTCCCAGTGCTGGAGGTCAGAGGGCTGACACGGGGCTGCGTGTGATCAAGGTCAGCAGGGCCGCGATCCCGCTGCCAGAGCTTCAGGGAGGACCTGTGTCCTTCCCCTCCCAGCAGATGGAAGCCGCCTGCATTCCTTGGCTCTTGGCCCAGCCTCCAATGTCAAAGCCAACAGCATAACCTCTTCAAATCGCTCTGGATCTGACCCTGCGGCCTCCCTGTGGTCAACCTTGGCCCACACAGGTCATTCAGGAAAATCTCCCCATCTCAAGATCCTTAACACAGCTGCAAGGGCGCTTCTGACCGGTGAGGTCATACATCCCACAGGCTCCAGGGCAAGGACGTGGACATTTTTGGAGGTTATTACGCTGCCTCAGAATCTTTATCTCCCGTGCACCCTTTCTCAAGAAGTTACGGAGGATATGCCCCACCACAATATGGGAATGAACGAAACAGGTGAAGACATGCGGTCCAAAAGAAGAGGGGCCAGGAAATGCCTTGGGAGGGGAGGCCCAGGAGGACTGCAGCCAGCAGCCCGGAGCACAGCAGAGCCAGCGGGGCGAACAGGCCCGTCTCTAGGAATAGAATGAAACCAAAGGAGCATGTGCATGCGGGGGGTTGGATGTTCCCGGGGGTTTGCATGGGAGAGCTTTGAGATAGATGCAGATAGGTACTTAGAAGACTGAACAAATTTAAAAAGGCACATATTAGCTCCATAAAAACAGGACAATTGTACATGAAACAAATATATGTGGTACAATGGTGAAAACAACGGGTACACGTCACACTAAAAATCTTCTACCTCAATATAGTGAGCTAAGCATCCTGGGAAGAGGCATGTGTGCATACAGTAGGTATGTGCGTGTTGGGAGGAAGGGCCAGGGGGAAGAAAGAACTAAATTCTCATTTCCATAATATGGAGTCAATGAATAGTATCTAAAACGGCAAACTCTAGAAATAGAAATACAATATGAAGATAAATACCAGAAGAAGTGGCTGAAAGATGGCAAGTGTTTGGCTATGACTTCTTCAACGTTTTTCTCTCTCCCCTTTCCTTCTGAGATTCCAATCGTGCTGCTTGGGATCTCTGCCACAATTACAGTTATAATAGCACAGCCACGACACCAGCCACAGCGCTGGATGCTGTGCAGGTTCCAATAACGTGATGTCTCCTCGGTTCTCCCCACAAGAAGGAGCAGTGTAAGCCTCCGCTTGTTCATGGGGCTGACTCATTGTGCAGCTACGGGCCGACCTTCAACTTCTAAAGAATTCATGCAAAATAATTGTTCTGCTTATTATCAATATCAAGATCAATGTCCCCTGCTAATTCCTTGTCTTTTAAAGCACCTCAGTGTGGAATGCAATTCACTGGCTTTAGTTCCCTGAGCAATTAAGGAACCTTTTACGGCTGACAAAGCCACCTCCTGACTCTACGATGGCCATGGGAGCCACATCCCAAGGGCACAGTCTGTTAGTGGTGCTTTGGTGGGAACCTTCGCTCAGGTCCGATTCCTTAACCCCTTTCCCTCTCTCTGTCTCCACCTGTCTGTCTGTCTGTCTATCTGGCTGTCACTCTCTCCCTGTGTCGCGGCTCAGCACTCCCTCCCGCCCCAGGGTGGTGACAGTGCCCACCTGCACAGCCAGTGTTACCTGGTGAGATCCAGAAGGCAGGCTCTTTACTAGGCCCTCTGTGTCGGAGGGGAACTTCCGTGGAGCCTGCTTAACCGGTGACACACTCTCTGAGGTGCTGCAGCTGATTAGTCGGCAATTTGGAGAACACATGTAAAAAAAATGTTTTTAAACAAATGGAAACAAAAATACAGAATGCAAGTGATGGCAAGACAAAGCAGCAGCAGATGTATATGAACAGAACAACAAAACAATGGTATCCAAACAATCACATATATTGAAACTGTCTCCCTGATGCTGTGATCCCACATCTGTGAAGCTACTGCTGGGGAGTGGGAGCCCTCGGCCTGTTTGCAAGGGCGACATCAGCTGGATGGATCCTTGCTGTGTATCCTTGGCCCCTCTCCTTTTCCCTCTGCCATCAACCCTCCTTTGGGATAAAGATTTAAGGGAGCAGCTATACCTTCCTAAAGGCAATTCGCTTTGGTGAGCATCAAAGGCAAACCTCTTCTGAATGCATTTCAAAAATTACAGATATACACTCAGGCTCAGAGTCTTGGTTTGTCTCATTCCTTCCATTCCCTGGTTCCCGTATTTTGTTTCCTCACCAAGACAAAGACCAAACTAAAGAAGACCCAGGGCGGTGCGAAGGACAAGAAGCTGTGGAATGCCATCACACGGCTGAGCCCTTCCAGGCAGGGGATCCTTAGCAAGCCGATCTCATAAATAAATCAGGGAAAGTGAATGCTGGGAGGTAACTCATTAGAGATTTCCTAATGGGATGTGTCATCGGCAGAGCTTAATCCTTTATGATGTATGTTTTTTAAATCTTAGAGGAATTTTTGGGAGGATCCCATTTTAAGTGTCACTCTTAAGACTAAAGCACCCAATGAATTCTCTACTGTGCTTCTCTGAAACGGGAGGTTTTATGACCCAAACCAAAATGGTTTGACTATTCTAACACAAAGAGTGTCCCAATCATTAATAATACAATTCACATATAAAAAAGAAAACTGAAACACACACACACACACACACAGGCATTTTACATGAAGAACGTGCATTTTCCGATGATCTCAAGCCTCCATGTAACCTGACTACCCCATCTCACTGGGATGGTGTGCTCAGTATGTTTCTAAAACAGACACAGGACGTATCGGTGGACAAATCATAACAGCTGCTGGGTTAGCTCAGAGCTAGCTGGTTAGTTGCCACCAAGGGAGATGGGCCAAACACACACATGAGTATTAACAGCAACGGGCAATGGGATTAGTTACCATGTGTCTAGTGGGAGGAGGAGAGCCAGCCCTGTTACAGTCCCAGGGTCAGCTTTTCTGAACAAGTGGAGGGTAAGCAGGATCTATCCCGGCACACGAGGTGGAAAGGCAGGGGAGGGGGACCTGAGTAAGAAGAACAGCAGCATTCACGATGCCATGCAGGATTCTACGGCACGCGCTCCGCTCCTTTATTAACCCAAGAGCAAGAACTACAGAGTCCGGCATGTCACCACTTTGGATTAGTCTCATGTTGGAAACCAACACTCCAGATATATGTCACCAAAAAACACTCACCATGCAAGAGGGTAGATACAGGTCAGCAGAACAGAGGCATTCCAAGCAAGTAAAATCTGAATTTGAACACTCAAGCTCGTTAAAACACAGCACTCCTCCTAAAAACTAGAACCTCAGAGCTCAGAGAGAGAGAGAGAGAGAGAGAGGAGAGAGAGAGAGAGAGAGAGGGAGGAGGTTCCCAGCATCCACCAGGCAGGCAGTTGGGTGTGCAAGTCTCAGAGCACAGGCCCTCTGGGTGGCTGTGGTTAGCCCATGCACCTGTGGCCCAACTCGTGTTAGCAATCGGCCTCCACTCTCTTACCACGTGAGTCCTACTTAGCTTATGTGGGTTAGCTTTCCAGCTGGCGTGGGGAGAAGAGAAGGTCCTGCAATTAGACTCACTCCCCGAGTTCAAGGGTGTTCTCTTTGAGAAGACATAAACAAAAATATCTACGTTTCTTTACTGCCGGTATATGTTGGTTTTCAACCCTTATTATCTCCATTGCGATGAGTCCAGCCATACATTCAAGAAAGATCAAAGCCATTCACTTGCCAGCAAAACTATAAAAAAGAGAAGCCCTGTGCCATCCCATGGGGGTGGGGGGTCGTTTATTAGCACAACTCTTCTTGATTCGTTTTATAGCTGCCTAACTGAAAAGAAGCACCTTATAAGATTATTGCCAAGAGATAAAAATTAAACTCTGAAACTGGGTAAGTGATGTCTGTGGCTTAATAATGCCACTGGCAGAGTGGCTGGTACTAAACAGAGCCCAGACTGCTGAGCCACTGGCTGCACCAAACCTGGGGAAGAAACTGGGAAACAGGGATTCGCGTCAAATCCCACATTGACTAGCAGGCCACTGTTTCAGAACACCTAAGCAGACTGCCTGGTTCTGGCATTAAAGCAAACAGGAGCTAACTCTTCACAATTCTTTTCTCCATAAAAAATACAGACGTTTTTGTAAACCCTGATCCCTTCCCTCTCCCCTCCCCAGAAGCAGTTTCTCACCCGGTGTAATCCGGCTTCGAGCTTTTCCTTCTGTAGAGGACAGCCAGAATCATGCTGATGAGGAGAGTGAGACCCACAACCACAGCGGTCACTATCCCCACCACCACCCAAACCGGAAACATGGGCAACACCTCTGGAGAGAAAGAACAAAACACTGTTAAGGTCCATTGTGACAAAGAGAAGAAAATGGAATGTTATTCAACTAAGAAGCAAGTTATCATACCCTCTATTATGATCCAAATTATGAGACCCTAGTAACTAAGTAATGACATGCAAAGAGCAGCTGATAGAAAATGAGATACAGAACTCAGCATTTCTGCACACACAATCCCTCTCAATGCGCTAAGATCCAAGCAAAACTGGGATGTGGCTTTACCTCCATCTACTCACCAACAAAGCAGACGTCGTCTCAAAAGGAGACACCAGAACCTGCATTTCCTGCTGCTTCTCCAAAAATGGAAGAAACCGCTGTGTTGTTTTTACGAATGCTAAAACTTTCTCTTGGAGAATACTGAAACAGTATTAACCTCCTTCTTTCCCAGGCTCAGCCCATCGACTGTCGTGAATCTGGTCTTACTTCCAATTCACATGAGAAAGTAATCCTCCTGAAACCGGGCCACTAGGCTTCGGACGGCAGACGTACACATGGAGAGGCCGGCTGCTACCCCGCCTGTGGGCAGCAGTGCCCACCCTCAGGTTCCCAGAAACAGGGCGCATAGCCACTGGCAGGATGCTCCCGGCACACACCCCCCACAACGTAACTCTCGTTTGCCACTCAACACGCGACAAGGGGACTGCGCCGTTACTGCCCAAATACTCCGGAGGTACCTTTCTCTACAACGTAGAGGCGAATGTATCCCGGGTAGACGACGATGTCGGGAGGGTTTTTGACATCGCAGATGTAGGTGCCGTTATGGATAAACTGTATATTTTCTATGTTGATCGATGCGTCTTTCTTGTCGAGGTCTCCAGCCCAGGTGATCCTGTCCTTGAATGGCGGGTAATCCCCGATGTACACTTGCCCTTGGGAGTAGTGGAAAAACTGCAATTAGAGAAAAAGGACACATGAGCTCTTCCCGAAGGCAGAAGTTCTCAACGCTGCGCGGTGTGCTACGCGGGCTCTTCACAAAGACTTCACATGGAAAGAAACACGCCCCACTGCAAATGCCACGGAATCTAAGCCAGACAGGGATCTGGAAATCAAGGGGTTCCGTCCTGTTTCTGTTGAAAAATACACTTGTGTGTCTTCTCTCCTCCACTCGACATCCCCGTGCTACAGGGACAACCACGCATAGTTTATACACAAAAGGGAGACTCACGCCACTTCCTCAGGGTCACAGCTGATAACGGTCCGCCAGAGAGTCATAAAGGAGGGGTGAGGCTCAGCACTCAGTGACTCGCTCGCTGGAGATAAAAGGTCTTCACCCCAGGCTCTCCTCCCAACACTCCCTGTGCACGTTCTACAGTCTCCACTCCACAGACGAGGCGGAGCGTCGGGCCCTGGGTAATAAGCACCCAGCCTCACCAGCACTCATCTGGTTCGTGACTAACCTTCCTTTCAACCCTACGGCCCTGCACTTGTGTTCGGCCACCCTCCTCAGGTGACTCATCAACAGTCTTACTCCTCATTGTTCCCGGTGAGAGCACCGGCTGCTATCACACATTTCTGAAGGCCTCAGACTCGCTGCACAGAGAGCTCCCAAAGACTGCCACTGGGACGGATGGACGTGTGTGTGTGTGTGTGTGTGTGTGTGTGTGTGTGTGTGTAGAAATACTTAAAAGAAATACAAATAAAAGTGAAGCAAATGGCAGCTGAACAGATGCAGGATGAATCGTGATTAGAGTGAACAAGGTAAATCAGGGGCTGCTCTGTGGAAAAGATACATTTCAAAATGGGACGTGATGGTGGAGACGGGAGGGATGGCAGGTGACTGTGACACACAAACACGAGAAAACAAGCTGCATTTAAGAGAAACTGAACTGTTTTTTTCCTGGAGAGTCAGAAGCAAGAGCAGCGCCTGATGTCTGTACCAGACGGCAGCCTCACGGTCTGGAAGGGATGGGTCAGAAGAAGGGCTCGCTGAACGCACTGCAGCGGGAGGGAACCCTCTGAGGCAGGACTAGCCAAGAGCAGTCAGGCACTCCTACCGACACGGTGGTGTGGGATCCCTCCGGCTGGAAGCTCCAGGAGATTGTGGTCAACCTGCTGGTGGTGTTCGCAGACTTGAACTTGCACGTCAGCTTCCCTTGAGTCCCATTTGCCACGTAGATTTCTTTTGGGGTGTATACCTCCAAGGCTGATACGCCGGCAGTCACTGGAGAGAGAGAAACAGGAAGGATTAAGAGTAGGATATCATGGCCCTGGCTGGGTAGCTCAGTGGGTTAGAGCCAAAGTTATGAGTTCGATTCCGTTCAGGGAACATACAAGAATCAACCAGTGAATGTGTAAATAAGTAGAACAACAAATCCCTCTCTTTCTCTCTCCCATCCTCTGTGTCTTTCTCTCTAAAAGCTATAAATAACAATTAAAAGAAAAAAAGAGTAGGATTGAGCATGAATACCACAGTGCATATTTATCAGAGAAGATGACAAAGATACAAGAAAATTACTATATCCTACCTTATAATAGAGAAACATGCAAATTGACCGCACCTCCGCTACACCCACAGCCAATCAGAGCGAACAAGATGGCGGTTAATTTGCATATGCGGGCACTGAGCGGCCTGGGTCCAGGAAACATCCTCCAGACCCAGGCCGCTCCTAGCCTATAGGCCCGTGCTTAGGTCCTGAGCGGCAGGGCCCTGGCCACTCAGAGCCTATGGGTGTAGGCGACATGGGGATGTTCCGCCCCACCCCCAGCGGCTTGCAAAGGCTCCTGCACAAAGCGGCGGTTTGGGGCCACGCCCCCAGCCAGGCGCCCAGGACCGGGGGCTGCCGCTGGCCTCTAGGGTGTGCCGAGACCCTGGCGGCCACTGCTGCGTGCTGCCCGGGGTCCCTGCAAGCCCTGAGCCTGAGGCCCATGGTCAGGCTGGCTGCTGGCCTTGGGGCGTTTGGAGACAGGGATGTTCCCGCCCCACCCCAGAGGCTTTCCAAGCTCCAGCACCAAGTGGCAGTTCGTGTCCATGCCCCCAGCCTAGCGCCCTCCACAGGGGGATGGCTGCTGGCCTCTGGGGTGTGCGGAGACCCCGGCCGCCACCACCGGGTGGCAGGGACACGCCCCTAGCCCAGTGGACACAACCCAGGGGCTGCATGAGCTGCAGAGGATACACCTTTTTAAAAATTTTTTTTTGATTTTTTTTTTTTTTTACAGAGAAGAGGAGAGAGGGATAGACAGTTGGAAATATCAATGAGAGAGAAACATCCATTAGCTGCCTCCTGCACACTCCCCACTGGGGATATACCTCCAACCAAGGTACATGCCCTTAACTTCAGTCTGCAGGCCCATGGTCTATCCACTGAGCCAAACCAGTTTGAGAGTAAATACCTTTTCTGACAACTCATTGGCTAAGCTCCCTGTAGGCCACCAATTGCAGTGTTCTTGGTAATTTGGGTTATAAGAATCCAAGAAGGTAATCTAGGGTTTTTCCACCACACTCTTGAAGGAAAAAATGAAGGTCCCTTGAGGGGTCCCAGATTGGAGAGACTGCAGGCTGGGCTGAGGGACAACACTCCCCGCTACCCCCCTCCCGCCGTGCACGAATTTCGTGCACCGGGCCTCTAGTGTCTATATATATATATATATATATATATATATATATATATCCCATACAATAAAGAGGGAATATGCAAATTGACCATCACTCTGCCACAAAGATGGTGGCACCCAAAATGGAGGCGGGGGTTTCCATAACACAAGATGGCTGCACCCACAGTGGAGGCCGAGTTCCCCTAACAAGCCTTAACGAGCAATCAGCAGGGACCTGAGGCCGTGCCCCCTTCAACCCCCGTGGGGCTTGACAGGGGACTTCAGGCCACGCCCCCCACCCAGCAGGGCTTGATGGAGGACCTCAGGCCACACACCCTGCCCTGGCTCCAGGCCGGAGGACCTGAGGCCACGCCCTCCCCCCCCACCCAGCGGGGCTTGACAAGGGACCTGAGGCCACGCCCTCCCCCCCCACCCAGCGGGGCTTGACAAGGGACCTGAGGCCACGCCCTCCGCCCAGCAGGGCTTGACAGGGGATCTCATGCCATGCCCCCAACGCTGCAGGGCTTGACAGGGGACCTCAAGGTGCTCCCCCCGCCCCGGCCTGGGCTGGGGGACCTCAGGCTGTGCCTCCCGCCCTGGTGCTGGGCCAGGGGACCTGAGGCTGCTCCCCCTGCCCGGCAGGGCTTGACAAAGGTGAGACCAGCTGGGTCTGGATCTAGCTCAATGGTGGGGGCCAGCCGGGTCTGGGTCTCGCGCGATTTTGAGGCGCATGTGGGTGGGTAGGGACTTGACTTTGGGTTCCGTGGTGCTCCCCAGACTCTGACAGGAGGAAGATTTTCATATGCATTTTATTAAATTTCTTTCATCTCTGACACTTCTATTATAGGAAAAGGGCAAAGAGCAATATTAAAATATTTCCTCTAATTAATCCCCTTATAATGTGCATGAATTTCGTGCACCAGGCCACTAGTGTATGTATATGTGTGTATACACACACACACACACACACACACACACACACACACACACACAGTAACCTGCTGCCATCTATATAAATCTGGCAAAATATTCTATAGCAAGATACTTCCTACAAACAGGATAAATTGCTGATGGTCTGGGATAATTTTTTTAGTAACAGGATGTTTTGAGTACTACTATAGTTTATCCATTCACTTGGTGAAGGACATCTTGGCTGCTTCTCTGATGGCCTGATTTTATTTTATTTTTTAAAATATGTTTCTATTGATTTCAGAGAGGAAAGGAGAGGAGAGATAGAAACATCAATGATGAGAGGGAATCATTGATCAGCTGCCTCCTGCACACCCCCTACTGGGGATCTAGCCCACAACCCAGGCATGTGCCCTGACTGGGACTCGGACTGTGATTGCCTGGTTCATAGATTGGCAGTTGGCACTCAACCACTGAGCCATGCGGGCCGGGCTCTGATGGTCTGATTTTAAAGATGTGGAGGCCATAGTTTTACTTCTTTAATTTTTTTTTAAAATCCTCATCTGAGGGTATGATTTTCATTAATTCTAGAGAGAGAGGAAAGGAGAGGGAGAGAGAAACATTGATGGGTTGTCTCCCTCACATGCTCTGGCTGAAGAATTGAACCCATGACCCTTTGGTGACAGGAGGATGCTCTAACCAACCGAGCCACACCAGCCAGCGTGGCTTTTCTTCTTCAAATTGTTCTCACATTCACGTGTTACATTGTAGTTGCTAGCACACTGAACTTTTCTCATCTTCCTTTTTCCTTTTTTTTATTGATTTGAGAGAGAGAGAGGAAGCGAAGGGGGAAGGGAACGAGAGAGAAAGGAAGAGAGAAACATTGATTTGTTGTATTTATGCATTCACTGGTTGCTTCTTATATGTACCCTGACTGGGGATCGAACCTGCAATCTTGGCATATCAGAATGATGCTCTAATCAACTGAGCTACCCGGCCAGGGCTTATCTTCTATATCTAAAGCAATTAAAGCTATTCTAGGTAAGAGGACATATCACTTAAAGCCATGCTTTTTTATTTAACCCGCCCACAGAACCAGGCCTTCACTGGTGAAGTCAGTGTGCTAGGTACCTGCATACTCAGGAAGTGGTCGACCACACTGGGTCCCATTTTAACCCACCCGTTGAAGATTTCCAGTTAGCCTAACTCCAGGAAATAGCACTTAAAATCCTATCACTTGAAATATAGAAATAGCTCCCCCCCTCCAAGATCCATAATCAGAGGCAATTGCAGGAATTATGAAGGATTGCTGCTAAAATAAAATAATCTTCCCTCAGAAAGAGACACTTTCATGGAAGCAATGAAGGTTAGAAAAAAAAATTATTTGGCCTAAAATTAGAAACCAGGCGAGCAAATTCAGAAAAGACGAAAAACACCCATCTTCAAAATAAGATATTTTTCTAAGAGACCTCTTGGAGAGAATCCACATCTCAGAGTGTCACGGACCAGCAGAGTAAGGAGGGACTCTCCGGGACGGAGTCAGAAGTTCTCCTTCCTGCGTCCTAACTGGGACTCCAGCCCTCACAACCACCTTCCAAATATTTATTCTCAGGGCACAATGGGCACATTGGGCTATTCTTTCAAATAAGCCGATAGCCACACTACACCAAGCAGATTTTTTCTGCTAAAGAGGGCGGGTTATTATTATAGGGAACAATGGATTATTATTTGTGGTCCAAGCCTCAAAACAAGCCCTCCTTTCACACAAGAAGCAAACAAAAGGCGTCCCTCGCCATTGTGGGCAGC
This sequence comes from Eptesicus fuscus, assembly GCF_027574615.1. Classification (NCBI taxonomy): domain Eukaryota; kingdom Metazoa; phylum Chordata; class Mammalia; order Chiroptera; family Vespertilionidae; genus Eptesicus; species Eptesicus fuscus. The sequence goes on from NC_072494.1 coordinate 41,105,040, forward strand.
AGCACAGCAGCCCCAGGGCCCTGGAGTTCGCCACGCAGGGCAGAGCCCAGGCTGGCCGCTCTGACCCCCAATTCCAGGAAGTGTCGTGGCCTGGCAACCCTGATTTACCCTGTGATTCCGACCAGTGTTCTCCACAGGGAGGAGCCCTGCAAGGAAAGCCCATCTTTAAAGTCAATAAATAAGGTTTCTCAAGGATTTTCCCGAACCAGACCTGCCCCGAGGCCTGTCTACAAGACGGTCACCCTGAACGTGATTGACAGATGGCCTTAGGACAAGCGTCCAAGTTCCCAGCCAGGAATTTTAACCAAAAATTAGCCAAATCCCTGAATGGCTTTTGGACAATCGGGTTAAGACAGATTTAATTATGCTGCCGTCTGGGTCCAGGCCCCACCATCCTTCACTTGGGTATCTCAGTGGCTTCCTACGGCTGGCTGTTTCCGCCTTCACCCACTCACCTGCCGCCAATCCAGCCAGAGTCCAGAGAGATCCGGTCCGAATGCCCGGCAGCTCTCATCGCTCCTTTGCTTGGAACCCTCCAGGGTCCCTCACATCAGCCAGGATCAGGCCACAGCCCTCACAGGCCTGGCCACCTCACAGAACTCTTCTGCGTGTCCCCCCTTCCACCCTGGTCACCTGGGCTCCTCTGCTTGTGATGAGCACCCCAAGTCTAGAGACTGGAGGTGTCCTAGGCGATCGTGACACGTAAGACAGGAGGGGAGAGGGATCCCCTGTTGAAACGCTGAGTCTCTGCACAGCGGACCCCAGGGAGCAGGCCCAGCGGACGCCCTTGCGTAACACTGCCCGCGGTCACCACGCACAGGACAGACCCCGGAGTGCGTTTACCAAGCACAGCGCTGCGGTTTCTGACCAACCACGAGGGGCCTGGACGAGACAGTTGGGAGGTTCCTCCCGTCTGGGTAACGAGAGGAACTAAACACAGGTTTCCTCTGGGACCACATTCCCCGCAGCCCCAGCAGGAGGAGCTGGCTGGCTGCTCACAAGGGGAACCGGGTGCTTTGTCCAGACTTTCTCTAAGGGGCTTGGGAGTGATGGACACACATACTGAGCTCACTGTGGGATTCAGAGGGCTCGTCTTCAGAGTCACACGAGAGTTTCCAGGGGCTAGCTGACACAGAGAATGTAAAAAGGCCGAGATGTAGAGAAACTATTGTTCTAACCGACCTCCTCCAGGCACTGCCGCTGGAACCGGCCTGAAGAGGAGAGTGAATAGGTTTCTTGTGGCTGAAGAATTAATAATCAGGGGGTAGTGGCACAATCGCTGCAAAAAATACGAAAGCTTCAGTTTAACAACCCAGAGATGGGAGGGAAAGTGTTGAATCCCGGAAGAACCAATTGCCTCAGGAATAAAAACACAGAAATGAAATGAAATGAAATAAATGAAATGAAATGAGAAGATGAAGTGATATGCCCATGTTTTCCTATTCCGCCAACTCTGGATTCCAGGTATATGTTAACTCACACACACGCTTCACCATGGCAACAGGAGCTGAGCTCACTTTCTCCCTGAGGAAGGAATCTTGCCTCTAGAGTTGAAGGGCAAGAAAACAAACGAAAAGAGCCCTTCGCGGAGGAGACAGAGTCCAATGAAAAGAGCCTGAAAACCGTTAGATAAGTAATCAAAAAATTTAAGGAATCTACTCACCAGGGGTCAAATATCAAACCCAAAAGTTGATGTTCTTCTATTTTGGATGGAGAACCACAACAGTTTGGGGGTGAGGGGAAGAGGGAAGCGAATGGAGAATACAAAACAACATCCATCCCAGCCACAACGAAAAAAGCACATTCCAGGCTGGTTTGCCCAAGAGGCTATTCCGGACAGGATCTGTCCACCACTTCAGATGATTGCATTAATATAATATAAGTAACGCCTCCCAACGAGGCTGTCAAGATGATTTTACTCTAAGTGAGCTCAAACTCTCACACCATGAAGTCATCTGAAATACACTGGAGTAGCATTGCTAGAGCGAATCAACACTCTCACGGCCTAGATGGGGGTTGGAAACTGTTCTCATGGGAGCAATTCCTGGTCCTGTCACTGCTGGGTCCATTGTAGTACCCTGGTTTGTCAAAACCTCATCCTGTTAACAAACTGTGTTAAGGTTCTCCTTGAGATGAAAAGAAGGCTTTTGTTTTGAAAAATTCTGAAAGCACTTTGATGTCACCTGCTTAAAAGAGTGCAATAAAGCAATTTATTTAAAAATAGCTCTCCAGCCTGTCTGTCTGGTGTTGGTACACAGTGGGAGGTGAGACTGCAGTGTCTCCTGGTACAAGCATGGACATGACCTCTTACATCACATGAAAAGAGAGGAACCAGAGAGAACACTGGACACAAAATTCACCCAGTGGTCATGACTGCAGCCGGGGGGCCAGCATGAAAAGGCACCACTGAGGATAATGTGCAATTTCCTAGGTTAGAACGACAGCAGGCAAGCTTTGTGTTTTTTTTTTAATCCTCACCTAAGGATTTTTTTTTAATTGATTTTAGAGAGAAAGGAAGGGAGAGACAGAGAGAAATGTCGATGTGAGAGAGAAACATCAATTGGTGGCCTCCCATACACACCCTAACCAGGTGATCAAATCTGCAACCTAGGTATGTGCCCTGACCGGGAATGGAACTCACAACCTTTTGGTGTATGAGACACTCCAACCAACTGAGCCACCAGCCAGGGTATGCGAGCTCATTTTAATATTCCTCCATCAACTCTACACACACATCCCATACCTACACTCAATCACATTTTCCCTACATATTTTATTTTTCATAATACAAACCGCTTTTTTAAAGAGAGAAGACATCAGTAAAGTTATAAGATTTGCTTCTTTAATCTCCGTATGCCCAGTGAAAGCCATCAGCACATGACCAGGCTGGGGTGCGGCCACTGCAGATGGTACTGAGGAGATGGTCCACCCTCCCAGAGCAGGGCCCCCTGCAGCTCACTGATTCCTTCCTTCCAGAAGTGACTTCCTCCCCATGTCAGCCCCAAACTCCCTGGCTGTGCTCCCCCATCCTGCCTAGCCCCTGTCAGGGCACCCTCACTCTGCTCGGAATGACCAGGAGTGCAGGGACGACGTCCGCCTGGTCCACCATGTTCTTCTCATGACCTCACAGATGCCTGCCTTTTGTCAGCGTGTTCAACAAACACTTGTTGAAAGTCAGAAAAAAGGAATGAATGAATGGATGAGAGAAGAATAAAACTCACCATACTCAGATGGGCTCAGCCATAAAAATTACACTTGCTCCACCACAAATGGCTTCGCCATAATGGCCCCAAACACATGGTCGCAGAGATTCCTTAGGTCGAGTTTGAATGCTGACACTCCCGGACGGGAGAGGCTTAGCTAACTTTCTTCCCATCATCTTCCTATTCGAATGAGAGCATCCCAAAGGAGACTCATCTCTTGAAATGCTCAATAAAAAGAACACATGTACTTGTCCTAATACACAGGATTACCCAATTCTTCTCAGAGTCCATTCCTCCCCCCTGATCCACGTCCAGCTGGCCTCCTCTCCATCCTCAACCTTTTCTGCACCAACAAAGACCTTTCTGTTTCTCAAATGAGACGGATTCAAGAGGTCCTGAATCAGGCCAGTCACTGAGCGAGTCACTTGACTCCCGCAAGCCCTGCTGCTTCTTCTCTGCCCTCCTCTGTGTGTGCTGTGCGTCTTTCTTCCCGGCCACCGCTTTCCTGTTTTCAATCAGCCCTTCATTCTTCCCAGCCACGCTGGGACTCGCCCTGCCCTGGCTGGACCGGCAGTCTTGTGGGGACAAGTACATGAGCCTCTGAGTGTGGTGACCTGGGTGCCAGGGCTCCCATTCAAGGCCAAGATCTCCAGTCAAGCAGTCAGCACATGCCACAGGTGTAGCTAACCTGAACCGTGTCATCTGCGTCCTGTCCACACAGTTCTCAGTTCTCAGCAAGCAGACGAAGATAATACGGAGCTTTTGGTAAGAAACTGGATCATTTTACTTCTGACGGGTTATGCTCAGCATAAAGAACATGTTGAAAGCTCTGGGGCATGCATATCAGATTCATGACAGGACAATATTAGCTCTCACGTTTTCTACTTCCCAGGTGTCAAAATGGCATCTTTCTACTCAAGCCAAAGACCAGTGGACCTTAAATCTATTTTTCCAAGCTCTCAAATCATATCAGAAGGTTTACTATACATCAGAAAATATTTGAACCCAAATTTAATCCAAACCAGGAAAGGCCAATAGAAAATATCAGAACAAGAGATTGGGAAGGCTACGTCTACCTGGCAAGAAGAACGTCCCTCACCTCCAATATCAGGCACAAAGGAAGCAATGGGAGACCACTGCAGACGAGTGCTCACTGGGGCTAAACCTTATTAAACTTGGGTACATTTATTATTTCTCATCAACACTTTTGGGTGTTCCCCATTGTATAGACGCTCAGAGAGGCTAAGGAACTTGCCTGAGTTACTTATCCAGCAAACGTGGAGCAAACAGTTCAATCTAGAACCTTCTGACTCCAAAGGCCAGTGCTCTTCACGAGCTGATGATGCAGCTTTAACAGAATCCTTGGTTCAAACAGAATCTCGTGGGGAACCCCGTGTACAGAGGAGACAGGCAGTTTTCACACCCAAGTCAGGCAAGCGGCGCTCAGAACTTACGGGAACGAATAAGGCCCAGAACTACAATACAGCACAGTGGCTCTCAAGCCTGGTTGCGCATGGGGACCACTTAGAGAGCGTTGGAAAAGTGACACCTGCTCTAGCCAGTTTGGCTCAGTGGACAGAGCATCGGCCTGTGCACTGAAGGGTCTCGGGTTCGATTCTGGTCAAGGGCACATGCCTGGGTTGTGGGGCTTGATCCCCAGTGTGAGGCATGCAGGAAGCTGCCAATTAATGATTCTCTCTCATCACTGATGCTTCTATCTCTCTCTCCAATATATTTTAAAAAAAGAAAAGAGTGGTGCCTGCTGAACAGACTCCGTATGCTACTGTAATGGTAGGTACATGGCATCAGACATTTGTCCAAACCCAGAGAATGTACACCAGTGAACCAAATGTAAATGATGGACTCTGGGGGATTATGTGCCACTGAAGGTTCATCAATTGTAATAAATGGATCACTCTGGTGGGGATGCTGATAATGGGGGAGGCTGTGTGTGGGGGGGGGGCGTGGGGCGGGGGAGGGCGGGAATATGGGTTTATGATATATATAACCTTTCTCTCAATTTTTGCTGTGAAAAATAAAGCCTATTAAAAAATATACTGATGACTGGGTCCTGCCTGTACGTCCAGGGTTTCTGATTTAATTCGTGTGGGGCGTGGCTTGAGCATCAAGTGATTCTACACTTGCAACCACCATCCAGCACCCCAAAGAGAGATAGGACTTCACTTATGATATTGTGATGTGACGGTCCTGAGGCCGATGAGCCATGCTTGTCTGGCATTTGACTGAGTGTTACCAAGAGGTATGTTGACTTTTGAAATATATTTTACTGCATATTCGTGGACCTGACTTTTTCCAAAGACGAGGGCAGTGCTGTTCTACCTTCTTAATCAATCACACATTTACAAATTTAAACCTGCTTTGTCCTAAGGAGCGCTCTGACTGCGGGAGTTAATGCGGCAGTGATCTCCAAAGCAGCTGGATTATGTGTAGAACTTCGTATCTGTGCATGTTGTTCTTTATTATTATTTTAATGGTTAAAAAACACTGGCTGGTTTGGCTCAATGGATAGAGCGTCAGTCAGCCTGTGGACTGAAGGGTCCTGGATTTGATTCCGGCAAGGGCACATGCCTGGGTTGCAGGTTCCATCTCCTGTAGGGGCCGGGCAGGAGGCAGCCAATCAATGATTCTCTCTCATCATTGATGTCTCTATCTCTCTCCCTCCCTCTTCCTCTCTGAAATCAATAAAAATACATTTAAAAAAAAATACACCATAGGAACCAAAGAAATGTACACCAAACATCTGAAAGCTCTAAAGCAGAGTTGCCATTAACCCCTAGGAATCTAGTGACGAGAGCTTGAACGCCAGCGCTCTGCTTGGTTTTTGAGAAGTTCAAGTCTAGGAAGGGGGTAAAGGCAGCACCTGCTGCTATGGCGGCCGGAGGCGGGGCAGGCCAACCACAGTGTAACTACACGGGACGGGGGAAATGCCTCGTCCTTCTTCAAGCGATCGGCAGGTGCTCTCAGAGCCGCGGCTACTACCTGGCTCTCCGCTGGGCACCCTCTCAATCAAATGAAAATGTGCCCCTGCCAAATCCTCCTGCAAAGCCAGTCTGAAAGCTCCCCTGTTGTTGCACAAAGCCCAGGCCTTAGCATGGCAGGCTGGGCCTTCCAATGTGGCAGCCCATGTCCTGCTCTGCACAGGGGAGGGCTGCCGCTGGTGAGCTGGGGCTGGCTGGCTCCCCTCCCCCAACACGCCACGCAAGGGGCTTACCTCTGAGCACGATGCCTGTACTCTCTGGGCCGGGAAGGAGGCCCACCTCCGAAATCCTGCACAGTCTCATGACTCCGCCCAAACATGTCATGGGCAAAGCCTTCCCTGTCTGACCACCACTTCGGTCCCAGGGCTCAGTGCCTCCCGTCCGCCTCCGCCTCTTCTTAAAGGGAGAGGCAGTCTTTAGGGCACAGGTACTGCTACTGCAGTCACCTCAACCTCCCTGCAAGGCTCCCGACTCCTTCAGGGGTGAACTCCATCTTACTTGGCCTCTGTGTGCCCAACACACAGCATACTTCCTGGTGGTCAGAAAGCTCTCAAAGGACATTTAAGGAGTAAACAGACTGATAGCAGCTGGACTTTTAGGATTCCTATAATGGGAAGTTATGGTTAATGAAATGTGTAACACCTTTCTTCCCTCCTAAAATAAATGGAAGAAACCAACTTGCCCTTAAATGGACATCTAACCCCAGTCAAGCATTCTGTGGCTCTTAGAAAAATCTGGCAAAGAGTCCAGACTCACCAGCACCTACTTATCACGGCAGGGAAGAGTTCAAGTGCAAACATCCCTCCGAGGCAGGGGGTAAATATGGGAGGAATGGAAACTGGCCCCTTCCTGTTGGGATACAGGCTTGGTTACAATAAGACAAAAGAGATGGCATCCATTAAGCACCTCATTTACTGGATAGCAAACAAATGCTGGGTGCTGTGGGGGTGCAGACTCAGACACTCGGTGCGAACATACACGCGCCCACGGAATGTACCCAGCAAACACTGAGTGTCCACGGGGGGCTCAGCAAACACTGAGAACAACAGACCCCCAAAGAGTGAGCACATGCCGCAAGCCTGCGTTTCACTTCTGGTTTACACCTTCTCTTCCCTAAAACGGTTTTACTAAAGCTTCCCCTAAGTTTGAAAACGAAGAGGTCAGGGAGTGTTTTATGGGAAACACGCTCGAATTTCATCTGGAATTGAGAAGAATCAACATGGACACACAGGAAGGGCATTTTGCCGAGAGGAAAACACGGGATGATGTGCAAACATGAATTATGTAGATTCATTGGGCTGGGACAGAAGAAAACTTGAAAGTTGAAAATGTAGGCTGAGATGTTGGAACCGGATCCTGTGGGAAGTGGGCACCCCTGAATGTTTTTGAGAACAATGGTTAGGGAGGGGAGGGAGGGAGGGGGGAAGGGAGAGGGGAGGGGAGAGGCAGGAAGGCACAGTTTGGAAAGGGGATATATGTATATATATATATAGAGAGGGGGGGGGGGGGGAGAGAGAGAGTTTGGAACATACAAAGCTTGAGGAGAAGAAGTGAGGCTCAGTGGCTTGGTCCACAGTGCTGCCTCCTGAGTCTAGCATGGTGTCAGCCACTCAGTTAAATGGAGTCAGGCTGGGTCCTAGCCAGAGGGAGCAGCAGAAGAAAGAGAGGAACCTGCAAGAACCCCACTATTGAAATCCTGAGGAGCAGTCAGAGCTTTGGGTGGTGAGGACGGCTCCAACGTGGTAGCTTCCTTCCACCCCCCCACCCCCGCCCGACCCCCCCTACTCCCGCTGCCCCAGCGGAGTCAGCAGCAGCAGGGCCTGGGTTCCCTGCACAAAGGTCGTCACTACACAAAGGAAGAAATGGGTGGATGCCCTGGGGCAGTTAAAGGCTCCATAGACATTTAAGGCGTCCAGAAGCCTTTCCTCCATTTGGTTGGAGACTTGGCAAGAGAAATTCTACACTATAGCAGAGTGGTTGCAAATACATACTTTGGAGGAGGGGCCTAACCCTACCATATACGAGCTGTGTGACCTTGGACAAGTTACACAACCTGCCTGAGTCTCAGTTTCCTCCTCTGGGACATTAATCACAATACTCAGTATCACAGTGTTGCTAAGGGCTGTATGAGATATGCATATAAATTATTTAGCAGAGGCTTGCCTCATAGTAAGCACTCAATAAATGAGCGAAGAGGAAAAGATATAGCACAAACTTAGTTTTATGTCCAAATTCCTATGGGCTAAGAAACAGGAGTTACACCTGGCTGAAAAAATAAATATAGATAGATAGATAGATAGATAGATCATCTGTGTCTACATCTATATTTAGCTATCTGGAAGAAGCTCATGTTTATGTTAAATTTACATAATTCCACACTGTCTTCTTTAATATTTGAAGAGAAAGGAATACATTTCTTAATTTTGAGAAAAGCATTGTAAAAAAAATGGTTCTAAATTGCATAAAATAAACTCCCCAGACCCCAAAGCAGAGTATCTGAGTCCCAGGATAGAAAATGCTCATTGTAAATTGAGCAAAGTTTGTTTCCTTGGTTACAGCACAATACTAAGAAAGCTCAGGTCCTGGTTTCATTCTCTGGGGCAATCTTATCTGCAACAATAAATAACTGAGGCTCAGCAAAGGCATGGAGCATTTCTAAACCCAATTAGTTAAACCTAAGAATGGGACTCAAAGTATCACAGTTACCAGAAAACTACTCAAGCTACAGGCCCTGACAGTAGACCAGGGGTATCACTAAGTCTTGCCATTTCTAAAGAGACTCAGAGTTTGTACGAAAAAAAGAATAAATTAATAAAGGAGAATATATCAACAAAGTCATCCTTCCGTTCCTGGATAAAGGCCTAATGGAACCAAGGGGAAATTATAAGTGAATAAAATAGTACAGCAGCCAAATGCATTCAAAAAGATAATGAATAAATAAGGAGGTTTAAGGGCACAGATATAAATGTCCCAGGAGACGAAGACAATTTCTCAGTTCAGGCACTGTGAATGGTCACAAAGGCAACTGACCTCCGCCCTCCTACGGCGCCCAAAATCCAAGGGCTTTGCTTTTGTCTCCGGGGAGTTGCTAATGTCAAACCACTTGGGAAAATAAGTGGAAAAGGCAGAAAGGAATATCACTCAAGATATTCCGCTCACACGAGTCTTAGGGACCAAGATCCATAGCCATCAGATACGTGAGACCTCAGGAGATGCTTCTAGTTATCATTAAACTAGAGGCCCCGTGCATGAAATTCGTGCACATGTAGGGTCCCTAGGCCTGGCCAGTGATCAGGGCCGATCAGGGCCTTCCTTCCCCTGCTGCCAGCTGCCGCTGGGGCCTTCCTTCGTTCCACGCCGCCCCCTGGTGATCAGTGCACATCATAGCAAGCGATCAAACCCGGCTGGACTCCCGAGGGGACACTTTGCATATTAGCCTTTTATACAGAGAGATTCCCTTTGATGGGGGTTAAAGACCAAACTCATCTATAATGAGTTCTATGCCAAAGCAAGCCGTTTATTCTCTTTTAAATGACACCAGTGGTCTTAGAAGCAAGAGTAAAATCTTTCCAAGGTTTAGGGACACCTGAGATGCATGTACTTACACACAGAATTCAAACTCTCAGATAAAAGATACAATTTAAATAAAAATGCCTTCTGGCTCCAGTTGGCAGATTCTAATCATGCAGGAGAAATACGACTGAATGAAGGAAAACAGCCCAGTGGGTATAGAAAGGAAGGTGAGGAACATTTAGCAGGTAGATCAGCATTTTCTAGATGGTGGGGGGGGGGGGGGGAGGAGGGCAGAAATACAATTTGTAAAAAACTGTGTATATTAATTTTTTTCCAATGAAATCACATTTTTAAAACTCAGTAGGTCCCGGTCAGTGTGGCTCAGTCGCTGAGCATCAACCCATGAACCAAGAGGTCACTGGCTCCATTCCCGGTCAGGGCACATGCCTGGGTTTCAGGCCCCATCCCCAATAGGGGGCAGTCAGGAGGCAGCAGATTGATGATGTTTCTCTCTCATCAATGTTTATATCTGTCCCTCTCCCTTCCTCTCTCACTAAACAAACAAACAATTGATGTGTCTCTCTCACATCTGTTTCTCTCTCCTCTCTCTCCCTCCCCTTCCTTCCTCCCTTTCTCTCTAAAAATCAATGGAAAAAAATATTCTCACTCCTCCAGTGAGGATTAAATAAAATATTTTTAATATAGAAAAGTCCTATTGATAAAACACAAACATGATAAAATCATTTAAGCCCTAGCTGGTTTGGCTCAGTGGATAGAGTGTCGGCCTGCAGACTGCAGGTTCCCAAGTTTGATTCCAGTCAAGGGCACATGCCTGGGTCTCGAGCTGGATCCCCAGTGGATGGCGTGCAGGAGGCCATCCACTCTATCATCATTCATGTTTCTCTATCATCATTCATGTTTCTATCTCTCTCTCCCTCTCCCTTCCTCTCTGAAATCAATAAATATATATTAAAAATAATTTAATTTAAAAAGCTATGGTGTCTAAAGTAGTTAAAGAATGCTAGTTCATTCATTCTGTACGTCTCTGAAGAAATAAGAAACGGTAAAGAATGAAAATAATCAGATAATGCATGAAATCACACTTGGGAAAAATATTCTTTCTCGCAATAAACAATTATTGAGTGCTGACAATAATTCTAACTACATGTTACAAACTGCTAACAAACTGTTACCAAGACAAGTCTACAGCCCCCTGCCATTTAGCAAACACTGCACTTATTAGCATCTATCATACACATGAAGCAAACACTAGAGATGCTTCCATGAACAAGACAACCATGGTGTCCATCCTGGATTCTAGTGGAGGGAAAAAGAAAAGAAAAACCGACGAGTTAGAAATTACAAGAAAGCAAGGGGCCAGGAAATGATAACAGGGGACTCTTCTGGCTACGGTGGTTGGAGAAGGTCCCTCTGAGGAAGTGACATTTATGCCAAAGATGAAGAGGCGACAGTCCTGGGCAGTCCTGGGGAAAGAGCATTCCGAGTGCAGAGGAGGAGGTGGGAATGAGTCGAAGAGCAGAAAGATGGCAGGAAGGGGCAGGAGGCAGGCGACGAGCAGAAAGGGAGGCAGAAACGGGACCACACAGCCCACCGCAGGCAGCGGGAAAGCTGGGGTGGCAACGGCAGTGCAATGGAAGAGGATTTCCTGTTTAAGGACTTTAAACAAGAAAGCAACATGATCTGATCTGCATTTTAATAAAAATAATTCTTGCGGTTGTGTGAAGAATGGATTCAAAAGAGTCAGAGGGGCCCTAAGGAGGTGCCTCCTTGGTTAGAACAGAGTCCTGCACACCAACAGGTTTCGGTTTGATTCCCAGTCAGGGCACATGCCCAGATTGTGGTTTGGATCCCTGGTCTGGATGCATACAGGAGGCAACTGAGTCTCTCCCTCCCTCTCTCTCTCTCTCTCAAGTCAATAAACATATCCTCAGATGAGGATTTTTTTAAAAAGAGGCAAGAGGGGGGACATTGGGACACAGTAATACAGGCAAAAATGGCAGGGATTTTGAGTAAAATGCTAGGAGTGGACCACTGATGAGAAAGGAGTGGGTGAATTCCCGATGCATTTTGGAGATGGGAGAACTGACTGGATGTGCAGGATGAAGGATAAGGAGGAATCAAGGATGGACTAGGTTTCTGGGTTGAGCAACCAGTCAGATGGTGCTGCCATATTTTGCAAGGGGTGGTGCAAATGACTGAGATTTCTTTTTCTTCTGTGTTCATTCCTACCCAAGGGTTACCAAAGACATTCCAACTGCCAAATCCAGTGTGTCCTTATTGTACCCAATGTCCCTGCATCTGACACCGTTAACCACATGATCTCCCCTAAAACTCCATTCTCGCTTGGTTTCCAAGACACCACACTCTCTCGTGGTTCTTCTCTTAGCCATCGAGCCCCCTTCTTGGGGTCCGCACACCTGTAGTTCTGTCCTTGGCCCCTGCTAGTTCCTTCGATACACTATCGCTTGGTGACCTCATCCGAGCAAACCATAGTTTTAAAGTCTCCCATATCTGTTTCCAACCAGAGTGTTCTCACCCCCAGGACCATCTCCCAGCTGTCTTCTGCCCATTTCTATTGGGATGTTTCCACAGCATCTAAACTCAACACATCCAAAAGTAACTTCATCATCTTCCTCCAAGATTCCCATCCCTCATCCCATATTCTTCCTCTGGGAAAAGCCCCATTTTCCAAAAATACGCCCAGCTTCCCAAACCCCAAACCTCAGGATCATCATACACTCCCTCTTTCAAGTCCACAGCAAATCAATTCCCAAGCCCCATCAAATTTACTTTCTAACTGGCTCATGAAAATGTCCTCTCTCATGTCACGCTGCTTTCATTCAGGTCTTTACCTTCCTCTGGATTATTACAATGGCCCTCTGGTGAGCCTCACACCACTCTAACCCAGCCTTTACACCTGAATAGAGAAATCCCTCCTTCCTACAGACTTTAGGGCAAAATCCAGCCTCAGGAATGGCCAGCAGGGTCCTCTGTGAGTTAGGGCCTCTGGCTGGCTCCCCTGCCTCTACTCCCACCAACTCTTGTGCACTCCCACCTCCCGCCACGTTGAGGCAGGAAGGTTTCTCTCATAACTACTCCGCTTCCCCATACCTTTCTCCAGGGCCTGAGCTTGGGTCTGAAGTGATGACAATCCTTCGTGCCCTAACAGCACACCATTATCGAGAGACTTCTTCCATTGCTTCTCCCACTGAACTGCACATTATGTGCGGGCAGGAATCTGCTTCCCACAATACTTTTGGTGCTTAAGATTTAAAAGGCGCTTAATGAATGTCTGTTGAATAACTGAACCTGGATCAAACTCAACAAGGTTCTCCACAACACATGAACTGTTATATACAGTACCCATGATCAGGAAAAGGTGACTTGGCAAGAAGAAAGCGTATTTTTCTAAAATTAACTAATAACCACACCTGCTGACTTTCACATACCAGCATTCATCTTTCATTACTGAACAGCTAGGTATGTCCAAGCTGTATGTCGCTATTATTCTGATGATCTTTTTGTATTAATATCCATTAAGATTAAGTTTTTTAGTTTTTCAGTTTTACCACTTTTAACACCCTGGGTTTAAGATCAGCCCAACTGCCTGTCCTCAATAGCAATGTCTGACCTCTCATGCATAGTTCTGTCTGAAGCACACAGATTTCTGATAAACCTCAGACTTAGGCTATGTCCTCCTTGTCTTAAAACACAAATGACGCCAACATCACCAACCCCCTTCCCGCCCCCCACAAAAAAAAATCCTCACAAAACAACATAAAAACACACACCATACTTTTAACCTTTTTTTTTTTTTTTTTTTGTCTCAGAAGAAACATTTATACAGAATGAATTGTATCTTATCTGTCAGCCTCCAGAGGGTGGGGGAACTTTTACATTTATACTTTATGGCCCCTGGAATCATTGCTTTAATTCTGTATTTCCTGGTTCCGGCAATTACATTAAGGACTTTTTTTTTTTTTTCCCGTGAAAGAAATTAATGAGTAAACCTTGTATTCAGATACTCGTATTAATGATGCAACTGACATTCTTGCAGAACAAAAGAAATGAAAGTGTGTGTTTCTTAGGAGTTGGCCTCTGTCACCATTACTCAAGCACATCCTGAGACAGCGGCAAGTTCTCGCTGCTGCAGCGCGGGGGTCCCACGGCGGGGCCCACGAAACCACCATCCAAGTCCGCACACTGAGGCAGAGGTTCACCTTAAGTCTGACCCATAAAATTTGTCAAGGGGGGGGGGGGGGGGAAGCGATTTAAAAAAGAAAAGAAAAATGTGCTAAAAATTAAAAAATGTCCTATGTCTTGTCAAACTCGGGTGACTGTGTCTGGCACGATTATGGATTTGAGCAAAGTCTTTTCAGCCAGGTCACCTCAGTGGCATGCCCAGGTCTCTGCACCCTCACCCCGAATCCCCGTCTGGGCATTTCCTCCCGGTGCCCTGCAGGCTCCAGGGGTGAGACCGGAGACTGGAGGCTCTCCCATCAGAGGCTGAAAAACGGGCTGGGGAGCAGTGGGAAGGAAGCTCACAAAGCAAAGCAAACTGTCTCTGAAAACACGAAACGGAACCGACAACAAAGGCCCCACCGACGAAAAGCCTGCCACTCCCCAAAGGTGCAGAACGCACAACCCAGGCTCCGGACCCGGTTCCCAGGCGGGCCCGGGCGCCCGGGTCACCGCTCGGGGGCTCGGCGGCAGCGCAGAGCAGGGCCGCTCCCCCACGACCCCGGGAGCCAGCAGGTAGGCTCCCCGCCTCCCCAGCACGCGGGGACCCAGGGAAGGAGGAGGGAGAGGCGCCGCACCTCCCAGGCCTCCGCGGCCGTGCTCCCCGCCGGCTGAATTCCCGCCCCGGGCGCGCAGGCCGCGCCTGGCCCCCGCCTCGGCGCCAGCGCGCAGGGCCCGATCCCCGCGAGGGGCGAGCGCAGCCGGAGTCCCCGCGGCCCCGAGCCCCGCCCGGCCCGGCCGCACTCACACAGCCCGAGCGCCGCCGCCAGCACCGACCACAGACAGCGCCGGCGGTCCAGGGTCGCAGTCTCCGCCCCGGCCCCGGCGGGCGCGGCCATCGTCGTCCGCTGCAGCTCCGCGGCCGCGCACCGGGCCCGGCAGCCGTCCGCTCCGCTCCGCTCCGCGCAGGGGCGCCGCCTCGCCACCACCGCGCCCAGTGGCACCTCCGCGCCGCGCCCCCACTCGCGGCCCCGCCACCGCCGCCTGCCCCGGCCCGGCCCCGCCCATCCGTCCTCTCATTGGTCGGCTTCGCGCCCCGGGAAAGACGCTATTGGAAGAGACGGACTGTCCATCACCCCCTCTCGTCAGGCGAGGCCGCGCCTCCCGGGTCCCACCCAGGCTCCCATCCCGGAGCGGGAGGCCAGCACCCGGCGCACCGCTCAGCCCCGGTGGCCGCCCGCCCGCCGTCCCCGCCGCCCCCCCCACCAGTGTCCCCCCGCCTCGCTTAGGTCCCGGCCCACAGAGCTCTCCACGGTCTCCCCGTCGCGGTCTTTGCCGGGGGTCCTGCCCCTGAGTCAGCGCTGGCGGGTTTCTGTGAGCCTCACAAGGGAGCAGCAGTTTAGTGACACAGTCAATGAGGTGCGGCGGGGAGACTCCGCTTCAGGGGTCCCCCACCCCCCGCCCTGCCCCAGGCCTGCCCCTCGGCGGCCTGGGTGATGCCTGAGCTGCCGCACGGAGAGGTCCGCTGGCTGGAGAGGTCTCCATCTTGCCTGACTCCCCTGGGGAGACCCCTTTCGGCCTGAGGGGGGTGGGCACCGGGGACTCTCCCACCACCTGGGAGACAAAGGAAGGTGCGCTTTGGGTTTGGGGTTGCTTTTGCCAACAAAACGTCCCTCCATTTGTCCATGGAAACGGGATGGGGACGCTCCTCGCCGGACTCCCCAGGGCCCGGCTGCCCCGCTGAGCGTGGTCACCTGGGCCCCGAGCGGGGTCCGCCCGTCCTGGTTGCCCAATGGGGACTGAAACGTGTGTGGAGGGGTCCCCGGAACAGCTGACGAAAGGGAAGGCGGGGGGACAGAGAGAGAGAAAGATGCGGGTGAGATCCAGGGGGGAGGCCGAGGGAGGGCGGGAGGACAAGATTGGAGAATCGGTTCAGGAAAAGAAGGGCAGGACCGGGGCTGCCGCGGATGGTAAGTTCCCGCCAGAGAAGAGCATCTGGAAGGCTGGGGCCCCGCTCCTCGGCCGGAGCGGAGAAGGCAGGGCGCCCCGGTTCCCGGGACAAACCCCGGCGGGCGGGCCTGGGCCCGGCAGAGCCTCGGGGCGGTCCGCCCAGGCCAGCGGCAGAGGCGAGCAGGCAGCCGGAGCGGAAGGCTTCCACGTGAGCACTGCCAGGCCGTCCGGGAGGGACGGCTTGTGACGGGGTGGGTGGGTGCTGGCCGAGCCAGTCCGGAGGGGCTGCAGACAGCACACCCTGCAAGGTGTTTGCACGCCGCTGTCCGTCCTTCCGGGGCAGTTTCTGACCCTGCTGTCGAGAGAGTAAAGGGAAAACACCAACACCAAACCCCTGGTTCCATTCACGACGGTTCAACACCCCTCCTGCTCTCCAGACACCGCCCCCGCCCCCCTGGAGACGCCTCTTTCCAGCTGCAGCCCGGGAGGCAACACAGGGGATGGGAGGAGGACTCAGGTCAGGAAGGTCCTTGTTAAAGGGCGACTACCTCTGAGAGGAACGGGCTCCTTGGGGAGAGTTTCCCCCGCAGAATCGGTAATAATTCTTGTTGTCACAGGCAGAGGCCTCTGGCTGGTAGGTAGTTACCTGTGCATGGCCCCTGGGTCTCACTGGGTTCCTGCTCCCTCCAGTGGGAACCTCTGGGGCCTCTGCTTTCTCTTCCTAGAGATGAGAGAAGGGACACTCAGGATCACCTGGTGCTGAGGATTGTATCTGCACAGGATTTTCTAGAGCTGGAATTAGCGGAGACAGTAGGAAGGGGGTGAGAGGCACCGACGTTTCCAACAGATGTTCGTGGCTGTGGCGGAACCCTGTCCACCCTCTGTGTTCTCACTGGCATTCCCTCCCTCCGTGTGTTCTGAGATTTGTTGACAGAGGACAATTGGAAAGCGGTGGGCGGTGGGCAGTGATAACCAGAGGCTCCTGGAACCCAGAATTTGATCAGATAGAGTTAAAGGTGAACGCCAGACCCCACGGAGAAAGGGAGGCCTGAAGCCAAATCAGTTTCATTGATATTGCTATAGAAAGAACATCTCAATCCAGGAGAAGGGTTGCATTGTTATTTTAAAGGTTTGGAACTCTGAAGGCGTTTTATTGGCTCTGATGTCTCTGGGCACGGAGGCACCACGGGGTAACCAGAGGAATGGGGTCCCTGGGAGGTGCTCATTGTGGTGGGAGATACGTCACCAGGCTTCCTGGTTGGCTGTGGCTGGAGACCCTGTCTGCCCGTGCCCTGCAGCCATCTCTGTCCTACATCCCCTCCCTGGGGAAGGATGCCTCCTGCAGGGGTCACATGCATTCCTCTGACCCGAGAGAGGTTTCTCACCAGGATAGGCAATTGACATCTTGAGTTTTGTTGCTGTCAGTCTTCCTGCATCTCTGTTGTGAGGGGCAAATGAGATACTGCAGAGTAAAAGGCAAACTCTTTTTCAATCAGTAGAGAGAAGTCGGAGGAAGAAAAAGAAAACCCCCCCAAAATGATAATCAACTCTAGTAAGTTCACGTGGGAAAGGAGAGCATAGAGCCCTCTTAATAACCACAGAGACTGTGGTTTTCAGAAATCTGAAGTGGTTACATTATTTTACGTAAGTTATAGTTTGTAGTTTCCTCATTCTGGGGAAATATAAACTTAAGTTTTCAGGGCACATTTGTTAGGTTTGGGGAGTAAACTATTTGGTCATCTAGAGCTAATTAACATTTTAAAGTGCATTTATTATCCTCTTTGCCTTGAGCTCTAAGAAGAAGGCAAGAGTAGGAGGGGAAGTAGAGGACAGTTTCAAATAAAAGTAGGGTGGGGCTGAATGTTAGAGCTCCACACTGTGATTTACTGGTGTCAAACCATAGGGAGAAAGTTGACAATTCAGTGTCTGGCACGAAGAGCTTCTAAATGTTTGTTGAATAAACGAGCTAGGGAACAAATGAATAAGCTGACAAGTGAATGGTATATGAAATAAAATAAATGAATAGGTCTATTTAGATTAGTCACACTATTTATTGTTTCCTATCTGGTTACTTATTGCTAGAGTGACACTTCATAATTACTGATTGTCCAAGTACCAACATTTACATTGTTAATGAATTTGGAACAAATTACAGTCAGTCAGCAATTATTCATTGAGTGCTGGCTTTGCTAGCATAAACCTCAATACTATTTTAAAATTTTACATATAATAAATATGCCAAGCCTTAGAGATATTGGGACAATTGGGCTCCAATTATAACCAATTATAAAATTGGTTGCCAATTACAGAATTCAGTGTTGGTGTTGGAGTCTTGGCCTCCAGCAAATTGTGATTAAAGGAGACACATACAATTGGTTTCAACATGTTAAAGTATCTTTTTTTTCTGGAAAGGTACGAGTTTGGAGTTTATGCAAAAGGAAAGAGATTTTCCAGCTGAAGAGAACAGTTTGAGTAAAAACAGAGGTGGGCATTCACAAGGCTGGAAAGATGGTGCTTTGAACACTAGGATAACAGATACAGGCTAGAAACCGACCATTTTACTGTTCCTGGAAACTGCAACAACCAGAACTCAGTAGAGTCTGGAATCTGGCTGCCACAGGCATTGCCACACACTCATGCAATTTGTTAGTCACGAATATACATAGAATTATGTTTTTTTTTATATATATAAGAGGTAAATAGTACACCAGCAATGACACTGTTTCCTTTTGTGTCACTGATTTGCAAATATCAAAATAAAATAGAAAACTGACTATGGATTCAGAACAGCTAAAGATAAACACCATTATAAAAATAACCGCTTGGGGGCGCGGGACCAAGTAGCTTCACCTTCCTTTGTCATGGTGGCAAGAGCGCAGCACACCGGCTCGTTGGTCTAGGGGTATGATTCTCGCTTAGGGTGCGAGAGGTCCCGGGTTCAAATCCCGGACGAGCCCACTTTTCCTTCCTTAAAGAATTTAAAATTTCTAAATAAATTGCCTTTAGACTACTTCAATACATCTTATAAATACGTATTGTTGCAAAATACGAAGATGAGACTTTCTAAACTGAAAGCGCACTTTACATTTAAATACCATTAAAAGATGTAACATGGAAACACTACAGATGCGGCCAGTTCCGGAGTGCAGGGCGCACAGTTCCGACCTGGGCAGCCTGCAGGTGGGTGAGCCTTACCCTTGCCCAAACCGGGCACGTCCACCGCCCGCGGGGCGGGGCTTCGGCTGGAGGAGCTTGGCCCGCCCTCACCAGGGACCTGCTAACTCAGGCGCCCTCTGCTCCGGTTAGGAGGGGTTGGGGTGCCCCCGGATTCTGCACGAGGCGTCTCTTTGGCAAGCACGTGTGCTTTGAAGGGTTATAAGCAATTGTCATGCCTCACTCTCGGACGCACGGCAAGCATATATTTGTACGAATCGACCTCATTCGATGCCCTGCTTCGCAAGATTAAGGTGGTCAACGTTCGAGCTCTCGGCTGGAGTTGTTGAATATAAACCGCTAAAAGGCCTGAGTGAAAAAGAAAAAAGCTTTTAATTTATAGGTTTAAAGAAAAGCCTGAAGAGCCTGGGCTCGTCCGGGATTTGAACCCGGGACCTCTCGCACCCGAAGCGAGAATCATACCCCTAGACCAACGAGCCGCTCCCGGCAGACGGGCTCGAGGCGCCTCCCTTCAGCCTCACCCCGCCTCTCTCCTTCCGCCTCTCGCTTTATTTCCACCCCGAGGCGGCCAGCGACCTTCTCACCGCCCCGCCGCTCCCTCCCCAAGGCGCGGGCGCGGAGCCCTGCCCGCCGTGCGGAGGCGGAGCGGCGGGAGCGCCCATTTCGCGCGGTCCGCGCTCCGTCCGTTCGGGAAGCCGGAGCCCGGGATCGCCGGGCCTCTCCACCAGTGGGGCGCCCGCGCGCTGGGAACCCGGCTGGGAGGGTGCAGGCAGAGCCTCTGGGACGGCGCCGGACGCCGCCGAGTGCTCACCGCCCAGTGTTTCCCCGCCTCCAGCTTTCGCCCCGCTCTCCCGAGACCACCCTTAGTGCGCCCACGGACCAGGGCCCATCCCTCTCTGCGCCCCCACCCGATGCCCCTGGTGGGTGGTTCTGGGTACGAGGGCAGTAAGACCGGGCGAGAGAAGGACACCCTTATCCCGGCTAGGAAGGCGATGGGAAGAAAAAACCTCAAAGAATTAACAGCCAACTTGTCCCTAACGTGCAGGACGGACCATGCCTTCTTTTAAGCTCTTTGCGCGCATGGAACCCACTGGACATTCACCACCATCGGCCCTGAGGTGCTCGGTTGTCCTCATTCTGCAGGGAGGGGTCCAGGCCCAGAGACCTGAGGACCCCCAGGAGGCCACTGGCCAGGGGAGGCGGCGCTGGCGTAGGAGCCACCGAGACCGGAGAGGCTGGTCTGAATGGTGTGGAGGAGGGAGCAGCGGTGGGTGCTCTGGTAGCGGGGAGGAGGGGGAAGGGAAGGAGGGGAGGAGGGGAAGGGAGGGGGGAGGTGGGGAGGAGAGGAGGAGGGGAGCAGGGGCGCAGGGGAGCCGGGGAGCAGAGAAGAGGAGGGGAGGAGGGGAGCAGAGGAGGAGGGGAGCAGGGGAGGAGGGGAGCAGGGGAGAAGGACCTCCGTCCCGCCCCCCACCCCCGGCTGCAGGAAACCGACCCTGCGGCCCGGGCCCAGCAGTGGGAGCACTGGTTCTCAGGCGTCAGGGTGCCTGGCCTGGGCTCCCCGTGGCCTTGTCTGCCTTAGGCCTGAGCGTCACCTTCTTCCCCAGACGCCGCCCTTTCTCCTGCGGTCTGTGGTCACATGGCGGTCACGTGGCAGAGGCTCCCCGTTTCTGAAGCCCGCTCCCATCCTCAGCGACCTTTCCTTGGGGACCGGAGGACCGGCAGCCGGCGGCCTGGTCCGCTCACCTGGCACCGGGCTGGCCTGTTGGCAGCCTGCGGGGTACCCCAAGTCAGGGAGGGCAGATTGGCTTCGCCCCCTGAACCCCTTGTCCTGATCGGAACAGAAACTTGGATCTGACCGGAAATGTGTGTCTTTTTCCGGACTACGATAGTTTCAGCTACTTTTACGAAAAACCTTTCTGTGTGGCTCCCTCACTGACCCTCTTTCCTAAGGCGGACGGCATGCCTCCCTTTGAATTTCGCAATCACTAGATCGCCAGGAATGAACTTGGAGTTGCCTCAGTCCTTTCGTTTTTCATTCAAAAGTTGTCCCTTGTTTTAAGTTTTGAGGGTGCATGAGGTCATAAAGGTGACAGCGATCTAAGGTCTAGATCAGATTCATTCCCCCCGGGGTCACAGCACCCCGTGTTTTACACAGACTGGGCCTTGCTCTGGATGTTCCTGGGTGAACAGAAGAGTTCAGACTGTGATTGTGTGTGAAGACGGGCTGAGGACAGTGTGTTACCAAAAAGAAAGATACACAGATTCATAGAGTAAGATCCTAATTTTGTAACAACCAAGAATTACCAAGAAAAACAAAACTTGGACACATGCATTAAAAAACTAGAGGAAAATCCATAAAATATTGTTATCTCTGGGTACTGGAGTTATGAATAAATGTTTATTCACTTAAAATGTTATTTTCCTCCACAAATTTTCTAAAATAAAGGCTTTTATAATGAGAAAATTTAAGATAATTGGCCTTTATTGTTTTTTTTTATTTTTCAATTATAGGTGACATACAGTATTATAAGTCTTAGGTGTACAACGTAGTGGTTAGACATTTATAGGCCTTATGAAGTGATCCCCCTGTAAGCCTAGTGCCCACCTGGCAGCAAACATTTTTAAATCAGGAAGAAAACAGGGTTCTTACAACTCTGCGTCTCCTTGTGTTGGTGGAATGAAAGGAGACGGAGCGTGAGGCAACGCAGGGCGGGGCCTTCTGTGCCTTCCTGCTCTGACTTCTGGCAGAGGCTGCAGTGAGCGGGCTGGCCCTCCTGAGGGGCAGAGCCTGGCACCACCGGGCACACAGGGCTCCTTAGACAGCCCAACAGCAGTGACTAGTGTTGGACGTCCTGGAGTTTTCTTGAAGGGGAAGGAGTGCCTGCCTCTTGGTAACACCCATCCTTGAATACCAACCACATAATCATTGTAGAATTTTGTCTCTGAATGCTGGTTAAAGAGCTATTCAGTTCACGTTTTCTTTAAAACAGAAGCAGCTAGTGAGATGACGGACAGGAGAGGTTTGTCTAAGTCCAAGAAACGTTCTCGAAGTTTTATGTGAAATGACAGTGTGAAGGGGCAGTCATTCATTACTCACGGGAGCACCCAGGCCATCCGAGCCCAATTCCGTGGTCCCTCTGCGTCCTGTGATGAAGACAGTCTGAATGAGGCCGGCGGGCGTGGCTCAGTGGTTGAGCGTGGACCCATGAACCAGGAGGTCACCAGTTCCATTCCTGGTCAGGGCAGGAGCCAAGCCTGCAGGCTCCATCCCCAATAGGGGGCGTGCAGGAGGCAGCCAATCAATGATTTTCTCTCCTCATTGATGTTTCTCTCTCTCTCTCCCTCTCCCTTCCTCTCTGAAATAAATAAAAATATATTTTTTTAAAAAAGAAAAAGTCTGAGTGAAACTGTCTTCCTGGTTGCCACCTAAGACACAATGGATCTCTTTCATGCCCAGCCATGAAATTCCGGGATCAACCATGCAAATGCGACACCTTTCGGGAAAGGAGAGCTGTGAGCAGCCAGGTTTCAGCACCTGGTGAATTCCCCCCCATCCCCTGTCACATAACAACCCTGGGAATGGGGCCTCCTTTTTTTTTTTTCTTCACAAAATAGATCAAATACTGTAACTAATAGGGAACGGGGAGGTGGGAAGGTATTTTGACACAGGCTCCTTCACCGTCACATTCTTGTCCATTGTTATTGCTCCTTTCTCATCTGCGACTATAAGGGACAGACCCAGAAGAAAAATGGAGTTTTATTTTCACACCCACACCCCACACTTTCTGTTCCCCTCCTTTTCTTTTGGTCACACACACTCACAACCAGGCACACATTCACAGGACTCTTTTTTAAAAATATTTTTTTTTTATTGATTTCAGAGAGGAAGGGAGAGGGAAAGAGAGATAGAAACATCAATGATGTGAGAGAATCATTGATTGACTGCCCCCTTTATGCCCCTACTGGGTGGGGATGGAGCCCGCAACCTGGGCATGTGCCCCTTGACCAGAATCAAACCTGGGACCCTTCAGTCCACAGGCCGATGCTCTAGCCACTGAGCCAAACTGGCTAGGCCATTCACAGAATTCTTACCTGGCTCTGTGTGAGTGTACAAATGACCCAAAGACATGTATAAATAAAACCATGTATTGTTTAGGGAGATACATCTCTGCAGATGGTGGGTGACAGATAGAGAGACAGAGATATTTCATAGACACTCCATGGCTCCAGAACTCTGCTAAAATACAAAGCCTATTACAGCACCAGTCCTCACTACATTACCTGTTTTAGAAAATGCATTATATTTTTAAAGTTTTGAAAAAAATATCCCAAATATTAACACTATCCTGGAGGTCGGAGAACTGAGAATGGGATGAAAGTTGAGGTACCAGCGTTGAGATAAGTCCTCTTCACCTGGGAGATGATTTTTGAAGTTGGAGGAGAGCGTGTGGTCTCAGACCTCCAGAGAAATAGCAGGTTCAGCTGCGAAGTCACTGAACTCATAAGGCCCAAGCCTAAAGATGAAACATCTATTTGGATTAATATCTTTCAGCAGGAGTGCATTATGGGGGAGAGGCTATGAGCCAAGGAGTGGGGAGTCAGGCCCCGGCCTTGCAAAGCCTCCTGTGCTCTCCACCGAGCACACAGCCAGAGCTACGTGAGAATGGACTGAAGACCCGCCAGTCCTCCGAGGTGGCCGCCGAGCTGGGCTTCCCTCGAGGACAGCTTCCCAGGGAAGCGGGGGAGGGCGTTTTTGTTAAGTGGTTTGCACATCCCAGCGCTCAAAGCACCTCCCAGGAATGGCTCAAGGCTCCCTGGATGAATCAGCGGGCAGGCATGGTCCGCACTGGTCTGCTCTCAGGATGGAGAGCTACAGCAGAGCCCAGAGACCTACTGGCTCGGCCTGTCCACGGAGGCCTGTCCACGGGATCTGCTCCCTGCCGTCTCCTCCTCCTGGCAGAAGGGGTGACTGGTGACTGAGCCCGGCACCTAGGAAACCAAGGGGCTGCTGCCGGCACAGATGCATTTTTTTGTTTGTTTGTTTGTTTCTATGATTATCTCTCCTAGCTCAGTGGTTTTACTTTTTTAATATATATATATTTGTTGATTTCAGAGAGGAAGAGAGAGTGAGAGAGAGATAGAAACATCAATGATGAGTCATGGATTGGCTGCCTCCTGCATGCCTCCCACTGAGGGTGGAGTCTGCAACCCGGGCATGTGCCTTGGCCTGGAATCGAAGCCGGGACCCTTTAGTCCACAGGCCAACGCTCTGCCTACGGAGCCAAACCAGCTGGGACCCGGGGTTTTAAGAGTTGACTGGCTCGTTCACATCTGGGCCCTGGAAAGGCTGTCTCGGGGTCTTGACACAATTTAACGTCTTTTTGTCACAGGATTCACATTCTCAGCAGGGCTATTTTCTTTTTTGTTTCTGGCCACCTGAAATCGGGCTTACTCACATTAGAGCAGGTAAAAACTTTAGGGCAGTAAGAGGCTAGCACTTGACACACAATCCGATCAGCTCAGTCAGAGTCCGTCCGGAGGTCAGCGCAGGGGTGGGTGCGCGTGGACAGTGTCTGGACCCAGGGGTTGACCAGTAGCCCCAGGGAGCAGTCACTCTAGCAAGTTGTTTTAAATAAGTGTTTTGTTTTGTTTTTAAAACCAAGTCCATCAAATAACACAAACTCAAGCTGATAAAATCTGCTGCCCCCAGACCCAGTCTCTGCCGGGCGGGGTGGAGACCAGGAAGCACGATCCGTGTCTTCAGGTGGACTCCTGCCCGTCGTCCGCTCTGGCATCTTCATTCGCTGCTACCATTGCGGCTGCTACTTCTGAGGAGCCGTCTCTAGCCCCCTCGCCACCCGGCACAGGCGCTTTCTCCTTACATCCTCGTGTCCTGGACAGAGGTGTTGTCCTGTGAACAGAGGAGGAAAGGATGAATCGGGAGGAGCGTGGGAAATCCTGACACCAGCCAACTCCTCAGGGATGCCAGGTCAGACAACAATAGCAACCGCAGCAGTAATAGTAATAATAATGCTATGTGCCTGATGCGTCTTTTACATGTGTCAACTCAGTTATTCTTCACAAAAGCAAGATGACTATTAGCTCTGTTTCATAGATGGGGCAATTAAGGCACAGAGAGGTCAAGTGACTTCCCCTAGGTCACACAGCTGGCAAGCGGTGGAGTCAGGATTTAAACTCAGGGACCAGAGCTTAAGCCCTCAACATTGAGGTGACGCCGCCTCTTCTTTGATGCCTGGCTTCCCACATCCTCCCTGCCCTACTTCTTACCCACTCGCACATTCCCACTCAAGTTCACCGTCCTGAAACACTGCTCAGAAGTCTTTGTCAGCACAGAGATGGAAACTAACAGAAAGAACTGAAAAGAAAAGACTGACCCTGGAGGGAAGGCCAGGGAGTCAGCTATTGATGGAGCGCTCGTGGGAACAGCGCTGTCAGCTCCCCATGTGCTAGGAGCCGCTTGGGCCTCATCACCATCAGGTTTCCAGCTGAGAAGCTGAGAGACTTATGGACGGATCCACAGTGCAAGGTGTATGTGGTGTGGGCCTCCTCATGGACCGCACTGCGTGGAAGGTGTGTGAGGAGCTGGGGGCGTTGGTCCCGGGCAACCAGGGGGTGCCTGTGGAGCCCCAGAGGCGGTGGGTGGGCTCCAGGTGGCCCACGCTGCCCAGAGCATCTGGGCTGGTGTGCAGGGGTTTCTGGGGCAGGGCCGGCAGGAGCTGGTGAGATGGCCATTGCCTGTTGTGGAATGGAAGGTGGGGAAGGATGGAGGCCTGGGCCCTGCCGTGGGGGACGGGTGAAGGCTGGGGACGCCAGCTCTCAGCTTGCAGAGAAACATGAACTCAGTTACCCAAAGGACAGGGAGGTGTGGGTAGGAGAGCAGGCATCGAGCTGGCCTTCGGAAGGTGAATGAGGGGCCGGTGCACTGGGTGGACCTGGAGACCAGGACTCTGAGGAGCACTGTGACTGTGGAGATGAGGAGGGATGGATAACATGGGGTCCGGGCAGTGGTGAGGAGGAGAGACCAAAGACCCTCAATGGGGGACTTAGTAAGACCCGTGGACTGATTGCCTCTGGACGGGGCGGGGCGGGTGGGAGGAGGGTGACAGAGAAAGAAGTCAGTACTTCAGCAGCAGAAACAGGGAAGGCTGGCAAAGGGGGCTGGGTTTCAGCTGAATATGCATAGAAAGTTTGTTGAGTGATAGATAAGTTTGGCTCTGGGAGTGCTGGGAGCCGGGGACTGGAGGGCCCGGTAAGATGTCTGTGTGCGTGGTCAGGCCCCTGCGAGAGCCAGGCCGGTGCTGAGCCATCGGAAGTCGCCAGCAGGTGGCGGTGAGGCCCAGGCCCTGCAGTCATTCAGGGCTGCCGCCTGGCAGTGGGAACCAGAGGAGACTCTGGAGCCAGAGGAGACCTGGGGTCAGCACGGTCAGCATGTGGCCAAGCTCAGTAGGCGGGGACTCTTTCCCACGACAGAGTGGGGAGGGGCTGGGCAGCCTCGCTGGACAGGCAGGAGGGGTTTCAGGGCAGATGGCAGAGGTGAGGGTGACAAGAACCAAGAGGCCATTAGTCTTTGGTGGCTGGGAGGGCATTGGTGAGCTGCAAAGTCAGTGATCAGAGCAAGGTCGCCAGGGAAACAAGAGGGACAGAGAGCACGGGGATGTGGTGAGGGCAGAGTTGAGGGGCTTTTCTTCAGGGTTAGGTGCCGGCAGCCAATTCCAGCATGTCATAATTAGAAGAGTTTTATCAAAAGGTTGATGAAACTTGGAGGCTCAACAAGGGCTGAGTCACATATGTAATTACCTGTTGGAACGGCTGAAAAGGCACTTCCCCCAAACCTGAATAGGATGATTGTTTACTGCCAGACAGCTCAGGGCATCTTGTCCAGAGCAGACACAGAGCATAGCTCAGGGCATCTTAATCTACATGTTATTGCCTCCTGTTGGCCAAACACCTGAACAGCTATAGGCTATTCCCCAATCTGACAATGCCTCTGTAAGCCCTACCCTTTGAAGTGTATGTCTCCACCTTGCCTTAGGACAAATTGTGTTAATAAAAATAAGGGTCCTGAGACAAGGAGATCCTTTAGCTCCTTTAGCTGAAGCTCCTCTGACCCCCAATGCCTTTCAACATTATCTTTCGTCTTTGGACTCTTAATCTACGCACAGCCTTTCTCCAGATTGCTGAACCCTTCTTAATGCTGGGACAAGAACCCTGGCAGTTAGGGAGACTCGGCATATTTGCAGGCAGAAAGGGGTGAGCTAGTGAGGAGCGGGAAACAGAAGGACCACCACATCCGACACTCTTAGTCTAACCCCTCACTTGCAGCGCACAGGCGCAGCCCACAGGTGTCCTGTGAAATGGCCAGGAAATGGCAGTGGGGGGGTGAGGGCCCAGGACAGCGGAGTCTGGAGTCCCTCCTATCGGGAGGATTCACTAGCAGAGCCACCTACCTCCTTCTCGGGGACCTTGCTGCCGGTCGTGGGGTGGCAGTCTGGCTCCAGGACGGCCCCCTCCTCTTGCTTTCCCTTGTCACTCCCCTCTGCAAGGGTGAGGCTGCCCTCCATGCCTTCAGGGGGACTTCGGGGGCTCTCCTGCCCCCCAGCCCCCTCTTCCAGCCGCTGCGTGTCCAGGCTCTGCTGTGCAGGCTCCCCTGCTTCGCTGGCCCTCTCCGCCTTCGCCGCTGCTGCCTCCTCCTTCTGCTCTGTGGCCAGCCTGGCCTCCGCGGGGCTCCCGCACCCGCTCTCCGCCTCTGCGCCGGGGGCCTCTGTGCTGGGGCCCTGGGGTGGTGGGGTGGCCTCCTCCTGGGCACCTGGGGCGGCCTTTTCAGGCAGCTGCTCTGGGGTGGCCTTCTCGGGGGCTGGGGTCTCCCCCTCCTGCTTGTCCGTCCTCCTCAGAGGGGGCCTCTCGTGGGACCCCAGGGTCCTGCTCCCGTCCCTTCCTGCCTCCTCGCTGGGCTGAGGGGAGCCTGGGGCCTTGTTCTTGGACAGGAACACCTCGTCCCCGGCTTCTTCCTGGGCACCATTCTCCTGGGACGACTCTGGGGCCCTGAAATCTCCCAGCTCCCCAAATTCCGACTGAGACTTCCGGAACCGCCGCGACGGAGGGCGCCTCTTTATGGAGCCCCTGGTGCGCACCTGGAAGAAGGTATAAAGGAAAATTACCCCAAACCTGTCAAAAGGCCAAGAAGAAAACTCAGGTTCCTTCAATGCCAGCCTCCTGCCTCGCGGCCGGCCCAGGGACCGCTGCTTTCCCGGAGAACGGACCAGCTTGCCTCTCCTTAGGCCAGTGCTAGGGACTGTGAAATTCCACGCAACCTCTCATGAAGGTGCTGCCTAACCATCCAGTAAAAAAAGTAACATGATTTTATTGCCCTGTAAACAGTCATCGGTTTGGTGTCTAATTTAGCCATTTTATTCTAGCCTTTGTTTTTTCAGTTGCCTCTAAATAACCAGTTCTTCGAATGTTCTTTTTTAAAAAATCTTTATTGTTGAGAGTATTACAAATGTCCTCCTTTTATCCCCCATTGCCCCCTCCACCCGGTTGCCACCCTGCCCTAGGCCTTCACCACCCTATTGGCTGTGTCCCTAGGTAATCCATATATGCATGTAAGTTCTATGGTTAATCTCTCCCCCCTTTTGCCCCCTCCCCCCTCATTCCCTCTGAGATTTGTCAGTCTGTTCCATGCCTCTGGTTCTATTTTATTCATCAGTTTATTTTGTTCATTAGATTCCTTTTTCATTTATTTTTATTTTTAGATTCAATTGTTCATAGATATGTATTTATTGCCATTTTATCATTCATATTTTTCTTCTTCTTCTTCCTCTTCCTCTTCCTCTTCTTCTTCTTCTTCTTCTTCTTCTAGAATACTCTTCAACATTTCATGTAATACTGGTTTGGTGGTGATGAGCTCCTTTAGCTTTTCCTTGTCTGAGAAGCTCTTTATCTGACCTTCAATCTAAATGACAGCTTTGCTGGCTAGAGTAATCTTGGTTGTAGGTCCTTGCTATTCATCACTCCCTTCTGGCCTGCAAAGTTTCTGTTGAGAAATCAGCTGACAGTCTTATGGGTGCTCCCTCGTACGTAACTAACTGCTTTGCTCTTGCTGCCTTTATGATTCTCTCTTTGTCTTTCACCTTTGCCATTTTAATTATGATGTGTCTTGGTGTGAGCCTCTTTGGGTTCCTCTTGTTTGGGACTCTCTGAACTTCCTGGACTTGTAAGTCTATTTCTTTCACCAGGTAGGAGAAGTTTTCTGTCATTATTTCTTTAAATGGGTTTTTAATCTCCTGCTTTCTCTCTTCTCCTTCTGGCACCCCCATGATGTGAATGCTGGTAACTTTAAGTTGTCCCAGAGGCTCCTTACACTATCTACATATTTTTTATTCCTTTTTTTTTTTTTTCTTGGCTCTTGTGATTGGGTGTTTTTTGCTTCCTCATATTCCAAATTGTTGATTTGATTATCAGCATCCTCTACTCTACTGTTGATTCCCTGTAAATTTTTCTTCATTTCTGTTAGTGTAGGCTTCATTCCTGACTGGTCCTTTTTCCATGTCTTTGATGTTCCCACTAATTTCCTTGAAATTCTCACTAAGGTATTGAACTTCTCACTAAGTCCCTTGAAGCTCTCATTAAGATCCTTGAGCCTCCTTATAACCACTGTTTTGAACTCTGTATCTAGTAGTTTGCTTGCTTCCATTTCATTGAGTTCTTTTTCCAGAGATTTCTTCTGTTCTTTCATTTGTGACATGGTTTTTTGTCTCTGCATTTTGGCTGCTTCTCTATGCTTGTTTCTAAGTATTAGATAGAACTGCTATGTCTCCTGGAATTGGTAAAGTGGCTTTGTGTAGTAGGTGTCCGGTAGGGCCCAGTGGCTCAGCCTCCCCAGTCACCTGAGCTGCACACTCTAGGTGACCCCTATATGGGCTGTGTGCACTGTCTTGTTGCAGTTGAACTTTGATTGCTGTTGGTGTCACTGGGAGGAATTCACCCCCAGGCCAATTGTGAGGACCAGCTACAACTACAGTGGAAGAGCTGCTGTGCAGGAGACACCCCTATGGAGCAGGACTTGCTTCAGTAGGGCTTTGATGCTCACTGAGTCTTCCCCTTGAGTGTATGGATGTGCTGAGTTGTAATCTGGTGTGGTCTGAAGCTGGCCACTAGGTGTACTGGCTCTGGGCCTCCCAGGAGGTGCAAATTCAGCCACTGCCTGGGGCCACAGATGGGTGTCAGACCAGCCTGTTTCATGCCTCTTCCCTTCCCACCAGTCTCAATATGCTTTCTTCTTTAGTTCTCTAGTTGTAGGACTTCCATTCAGCCAGATTTCAGGTGGTTCTAAATGATGGTTGTTTTGTATTTTAGTTGTGATTTTGATGTGGCTGTGGGAACCGGTGGGTACCACGTTTACCTACGCTGCCATCTTGGTCCTATCCCTCTTCTAATGTTCTTTGGATGAGCTCCACTATCTTGCAGGTTTCTTTATAAATTACGGATAACATTGATACCTGTTTTGTGTGAGACATGTTTTAATATTTTGAAAATTATACTTTGACAAAGGTAAACCCAACAGAGAAGAGGGTTGGGGCTGGTGGCCCAGCTCTGGCACAGCAGCCTCAGAGGGGCAGAGCTGGGCAGCTGGTGACCAGCTTCCTCCCTTCCCCCAGCTCGACCCTTCCTGTCCACACAAGGCTGGGTGGCCCTGGGAGAGCTGAGCTGCCAGGTCTTTTCTTTCTGGGCGTCAGGCCCACCGTGACCAGAAGCTGAGTCTCGGGAGCGCCCAGCAGAGTCGGGTGCAGGTCTTTTCCTCCCCGGGAAGCATGTGGACCTGAGTCAGGACTCACCAAGGCCCTCCGGACTTCATGAGAAGTTCCCTGGAAATGTTTATGCCTGACTTCACTCAAGGGATGCGTCCTTTAATGATGTCAATTGAACCTTATTTTCATAAAGTTTATTTTCCTACTGACTTTCATTCTTGGTAGTGGTCAATCCTAATTCCATCTCAGGGTTTGGAATGAATACTGTGGTTTAGAAGGCTTCCCAGGCCTGTTCTGAGACCACAGGAGGCCAGCCCTGCAGGGGACCAGGGCCCAGCCCTCATGGCCAGGAGGTCTCAGAACTAGTCTCTCCTGCTCCCTTGCTGCCGTCAGAACACTGAAGTCTGATATATGACCAGGTGCCAGCACCCCCCTCCCTGCCCCTACTCCCTACCGACACCTGTGAGCGACAAGGCTGTCCCCTGGGCCCCTCTGCCTGTCTCCCTGGGCTGCAGGACCTCCTGACTCCCAGCCAGCAGGCTCAAGCCGCCCATCACCTCTACACACCAGTTTGCTTCCTTGGGCCCCACCTGTTTCTGCACCCTTGACCTTTTTTCCCCAGATAGGTTTTCTGGAATGGCCCGGAAGGTGCCGCTCCCTCCACCCACAGTTCCAAAGTCACACCCAATGTCATTCCCTGGCATTAGCCCCTGCCTGGCTCCGCCCCACATTTGTTGGGCACCTGCTTGCACTGTATCTCTGAAACTTCCCACCTCTTGGTAGGGCCAGGGATCCAGGGAAAGAGAGCACAGAGTGTGGGGCAGCATCTATGGAAACCAGCCCACCTCTCAGCTTTTGGCAGAGGGACCAGTCTGGATGGTCTTTAACTGGGGCAAGAACTCTTACCGCAGGAACAATGCTTTGAGCCCATACTGGGCACTTAGGTGTAGTCACGCCAGGCCAGAGCAGGGTGTTTTCACGTCCTAGCGACCCTGCCCAGCCTTCTGCATGAGTCCCTGACCAGCTTTGACATGACTCTGTGCAGGTGGGCTCAGTCCCAAGTTCCCACCCTCCTTCCACCAAGGATAGTGCTCGCCACCCCTAAGCCTGCCTTTCTGGTGACAGTTACAGGGGGGAGGAGACAGGCAGGCAGGGAGAGGGCTGACCCTGGCCCAGGGACGCTTCCTCCTGTTAATAAGCAGTCCTGACCACAGCTCAATGTGTCCTCCTCTCTCCGGGACAAGCACAGGGCGGAACTGGGTCAGGGACGCCCAGTGCCCACGTTTCCACAGACGGACCACGGACTCTGGACCGGACAGTACCTTGTTGTAACAGGGCAGGTGGCTGCCCTCCGGAGGCTGGTCGAAGCTGATGGGCACCTCCTCTGGCTCGCTGGCCCGAGACCGCACGCCGGGGCTGCTGGGAGTGGAAGGCGGGCTGTGAAACGGTGACACCACGGCCTTGAGTCCAGGGCTCTTGGGTGAGGCCCCAGGCAGCAGGGCGGCGGGATCGAAGGCGAGGTTGGCCTGTTGAGAGGAGATGAGACATTGCAAATCGGGCGGGAGAAGGTGAGGTTCTGCTCTAGCCCCTTGGCTACCTGGCCTTGCATAGCTGCAGAACTCTAGAGTGGTGGTGGCACCGGGGGTGGGGGTGGGCGATTTTGTGCCCAGGAGATAATTGGCAATGTCTGGAGACATTTTTTGCTGTCACCACTCGCGGGAAAGTGCTACTGGCATCTTGTGGGAAGGGGCCAGGGACGCTGCCGAGCATCTTTCAATGCACAAGGCAGCCCCGCCTGCGCAGGACAATGATCCAGCCCAGCCAATGCCGTGGCGGAGGAGCCCTGGTCTGGGCGGGAGGAGCCAGGCAGTTACAGTGGAGATCTCTGGCATTTACCCTCCTACACGCCTTTTGCTGCAGCTCATGGGAAGATCTGGTCTCCCAACAAGACGTGAGCTCCACTGCCCTGGCATATGCTTCATCTACCTCCCGGGGGAGTCTGCTCGGCTCTGGGCGCACTGTGATGGGTGGAGGGGTCGGGCCGCCCCAGGGCCAGCAGCCGCATTGCAGCCTGTTAGGCTGGCATGGCTGGTGGCTGCCTCAGGCCTTGGGGGAGAGGGTCCGAGGTTCCCAGGGTGTTTCCTGCACGGTGACGCCCTTTTCCCGGAGGACTCCTGCGGCGCTCCATTACCCATCGCCGCTGCGAGGTGTCAGCACCTGAGCGCATGCTGGACAGGGACCTTATTTTGGCCCTTTGGCTCCAGGCGGAGCCCTCGTCCTTCAGGGCAGTGTGGTCACTGGCTGGTGGCCAGAGGTCAGCTCTCCAGGTGACACAGGGACATGCAGATGCTGGGGAAGAGGTGGGGCTGGGGAAGAGGTTGCGACGGGCCCTCACCTGAAGCTTCTCGATCAGAGGCGAGCTCTTCACCTTCACCTTGGGGAGGTGGCTTGTGTTGGGTGGTGATTTCTGCAGAGCAAACGGACCAGAACAACGGAATGAGGAGGGTGGAGGGAGGCGGGGTTCTGGGAGCCCAGAAGCCACGGGTGGAAGAGGAGGACGTGTTGGTTTCACTCAGCTTTGGAGGCCCACATTCCTCCCCAGGGCCTTCCCCCACCCCATCTCTCCCCTAGCAGGATCAGAGCAGGCAGGACAGACGCCCAAAATACAGGAGGTCTCCTGTACCAGCAAGATGATCTCATGCTCATTTTGAGGGAACAGACGGTGTCTGAGAGGGGACTTCTCTGTACTTCATGACCGTCAACAACACTCGGAGGGAATTTCAAAGGACAAAATGACCCCATTCCATTGGCCACAAGCAAAACAAGAAACCACAGACCAGGAGTGAAACCTGACACAGGTATTTTGGAAATTCCCCCCTTGAACTAGTGGTATTCTGGAAAATCCCACAAAAATTATTATTTTTCAAAGCACTGAATATTCATTTTGGTGAACAGACATTTATGTACCACGTTGCAGGCCTTATGCTGGTTGCATGAAGTTGCACTCTTTTGGTGAAGATATTTTTGTGATGAATGGAGGTAGAAATCTTATCTTGCTTTGATTTGATGTTATCCAAAAGGATGAACTCATTTCTATTTTGTGCAAAATCCCTACCACTGAGTCTGGTTCCACAGATATATTCATCCTCACACATAGGAATGATGGCGATGATGATGAAGAAGAAAAATGAAGGAAGGAGGAGGAGGAGGAGACAATTCATGTTGGACAGAGGCCGAGGCAGATATAGGGGGCCCAACACCTAGTCTGTACCCCTCACCCCCATGTTCTAATGTTCCTGCATCATAGGAAGAATAACACCAGCCCCTAGAATGTTCTGAGGTCTGTACTGAGTGAGATGGCTGTATTTCAGCGAAGGAAGGAGGAGACGGACTCTGAGCTCCTGGGACCTTGGTAAGGCCCAGCATTCAGGGGAGGGGCTGCGAGGGACAGTCCCTGGTGGGACAGGAGCAGGGGCTGCCCGCCTCAGCCTCCTCGGCCAGGGCCCAACAGCAGGCGGAGTCAGTGAGTCTAAGGGCTCCGCCGTCCAGCTCCAGGGTGCCCCGGGCCCCGTGACTTCACACCCAGATGTGTTCCTAGAGCGGTCTTTCAAGGAACTCGTGTCCATGGTGAGTACAAGAGCTTCCAGCCCAGGCTGTGTTGTCCTTAATCTCTGTGCTTTAAGGTGACATTTCCCAGGAGCCAGTGTTTCTGAAGATGCTGTCGTAGAAACGGCAGCTACGATGCTGC
The DNA here is from genome assembly GCF_027574615.1 of Eptesicus fuscus. Taxonomy (NCBI): domain Eukaryota; kingdom Metazoa; phylum Chordata; class Mammalia; order Chiroptera; family Vespertilionidae; genus Eptesicus; species Eptesicus fuscus. Next base: position 41,139,595 of record NC_072494.1, read on the forward strand.
TGACAAAGCTCCCCTTACATAGTACTGGGAACCCTTCTCCGCCCCAGCTGACCACTACCTTCTGAAGAGAGTGGAAATTTAATAAACCTGGCCCCTTTGCCATAGCACAGGCCTGGGAACCCAGCTCAGGATCCACGAAATCCTTGTTGATTTGAATTAAACTGCAAAGCAGGATTCTAAATAGCCACTAATGCAGGAGACAAGGGCCCTTGAAAGACGGCTCTAGGAAAACATCTGCCACTAATGCAGTTCCTGCGAACGGCAGCAGGGGGCAGTATTTCCTTCACTTAAGCAGCTCCAGGCAAGCGGTTGGGGAAGGGCGGTGGGGCGGGGGAGAGGGGAGGTGGTGGTGGAGAAAAGCCAGGTCCACCCTCAATATGGACGTTTCTATGTCCGTACTCGACATTCTAGTGATGTCTAGAAGTTAGGGACCTGATCAATCAGATGGAAGTGTTTTCAGCCCTTCTCTGGGCAGACAAGGCAGGGTCTGTGGCCACATTAAGACACCCTTTGGCTGTGCCTTACAGAGGGGGGTATCCCCATGGCCTCAGGCCTGCGCAGGCACAGGGAGAGGCCGGGGTGCGAGAGGTGGGAGACCCTCTCTGCACTGCACACTAGGAACCGAGGGCCGACTGGGTCCTGCCTTCCTGCCTGGGCCTCCATCGCTGGCGTGACCTATGACACCAGGCCTTGCCTGTGTTGGTAACGTGGGCGATTTCTCTCTGAGGGCAGTGAGCTTCCTGTGCGCTCTGGGCTGCTTCATGATCCAGAGCAGTGGCCTGTCGTGGTTCCCACGGTGCCGTTATGCCTGAGGTTAAGCACAGCCCTCCCTCCAGGTGTGTCTCTGCATGGGAGACCGTGTAGGTCAGACCTGGGGGCAAGCATGACTCTCAGGGCCCTTGGATGGGGGTGGGGGTGGGGTGAAACCACAGGGCCTGTTCTCTTTGCTGAAATTCCCAGGCTTGAAAAACAGCATCCCTGCCCCTGACCAATCACAAATGAGGCTCAGTAGGGGGGCATGGACCAAGCCTCATTGTCAGACAAGGATGCAGGAAGTTCATCCCTGAGTCTAAAATGGCGACCTTGCCTGCACAGGTGTCTAAGCAGGATGATTTTGCCCCCCTTCCTATGAGAAGGAGGAAGAAAACATACCCAGCGTCTCCCAGCACTTACCTCCTCTCCGTTCTGGCCCAGCTCTACCTTGGGGGGGAACAGGGGGAGGGAGCAGGGCGGTTTCCTCCTGGCAGGCTTACTGGCTGGCATCTGGAGGGCGGGAGAGTGATGGACAGACACACAGAGAAAGAGAGCAAGTCAGGCAACAGGGAGGAGGAGGAAGGAAGTGGAGGTGGTTTTAGGGATGTTAGGGAGGAGGAAAGGATGGAGGCAGGGGTGGTGTGTCCTTGAGAATGGCATTAGCTGGATCGATGAATTCCGCGTCCCCGCCACCCACACACAGTCAGCCCCGGCTCCTGTTCCCTCCAGGCTGCGGGACTCGCCTGCTGCAGCCACTGGCCTGAAATGTCTCAAAACCACACCCACGTCCAGCCCCAGGCACCGCCAGCACCTCTGCAGGGTTTGGCCCAGCTCTATCTTCCCCTCCCTGACCAATGCCACCTTCCTGACCCTTTATGCCATTCCCACATGTCTAGAAATGATGGACGGCTTTTTCAGACCAGAGAATAAAAGCGCAAAATAAATGCGCCTGAAACGGCCTGAGGAGTGCGCTCTCGCTGGCCCCAAGGGGCCCTGCGAACCTCCCCGCTCGGCTGCCCCTCCCCACTTCCAGCGAGCACGTGAGACCTAGTCTGAATCTCCACCTGACGACACTTTTTCACACTGTCCTCTCCAGCAGGATTCTTCTAGAAGCCATTGGCCCCGGGGTCCCTTCCCTTTCCTGATCCTGATTACCTGCTTCCTAGCTGGGATTCCTAAGCTCCAGGCAGGAGCCAGCGGGGAGGTCTTTATTCTGAGCCAGCCTAGGCCTGGCACCGCCGGGCACGACGAGGTTTCTATCAGTGGGTGATGGAGGCGGCCTGGGACCCAGACCCCACCTCTGCTGGCCAGCGGGTGGCTCTGGCCCTGCTCCCCCCGCCCCGGGTGGAGGCCCCGCTGCTGCTGGGAGATCCCGCCTGGCCCAGCAGTGGCCATGACATTCCTCACAGGCAGGGGACCCTCTGTGGCTTCTCTTCCTAATTTGGTAATTACCACGCTTCCTCCCTCCCTCCCTCTCTTCTGCGCCTGACCCAGACTTCCCCTTCCGCCAGCCCCCTCCCAGAGCAGGGCTGCGAGCTGCCTGACTCACCTCCTTCGCCGCTGCCTGCTCCCTAAACCGCCCGGCCAGCTGGGCCACCGAGGGGGACGCCGAGCTGTCCACGTTGGCATTGGTCTCTGCGGGTCTTTCCTGGCAAAACAAGGGGAAGCGGCAGTTAGCGGGAGCCGGGCCCTGGCTCAGCTCAGCATCCACGCTGGGGCCGTGTCAGGGCCGCGCCAGCACCTGTTCTGTGGCCACAGCCAGAGGTGGTGACAATGAGATCGTTGAACTGCCTTTTGCCATTGGCTCCCACATGCAAAGATGAAAACAACAACACTCAATCCCCCACATTTAGTGAATATTTCAGATGTGTGGGGCCCTGGGTGCTCTGGGGAGCTGAGGGAAATACAGCCGGGCCCTGTCCTGGAGGGTGTCCAGGGGTCTGGGGGGCAGACGGGCCTTCACTCTGTTGAATCACTGGCAGCACTGGCCAGAGCAGGCTGTGGAAAGGGGTGCCGGCGGCAGGCGCTGGAGAGAGGGGCCTTTAAGTGTATGAGACGGGTGGCCAGTGCCCTCCGCTGAGCTTCTCACGTGTGTATGGCCTCGTCCCCCCACTTCACCAGGTGTGCGGGCGGTGACGTGCTCAGTAACTATTCGTCAAATTAAGGAACACCCGACGCGAGCGCAGCAGCCTGGCGGAGGGGCCTGTCTGCTGACCGTGCGCTGCCCCACGTGCTGCCAGCGCAGTGGCTGCGGGCTCGGCCTTCGCCCTCTGCGCCGGGACAAGGACAGTGGCAGCGCAGCCCCGAAGGGTCTGTGGACGAAATGCTTTCCTGTGGACGGTGCAGGACAGGCCTTCAGAAGGGTTGTCACCACTTCGGGCGACGGGTTCCTTCCCGGGGCCCTCGGCGAGGCGGGTGGGGCTGCATGCGATGCCACTCCCTCCACAGAGTCCTCACTGGGAGACTCCACCCCCCCCCCACACACACACACACCATGTTTCTTTCTGTGGGAGGAAGCAGGCTGGTCCCTGCCCTGCTCTGCCCCAGGGAGGTCCTCGGGCTTCAGTGACCGCCCCCCCCCCCCACAGGGGCCTGCAGGCTCCCTGAAGAGGCCGAGACGCACCTGGACTCGGCTCACTCCCGTGGGCCAATTGTCAGACAAGGGGTGAGTCAGTGAGCGCTGGGAAGGCCACCCCACGTCTGTGAGGTCACACAACCACCTGGTTTTAACCATGTTTGTAAACGGCTGGTCTCAGAGGCATTAGGCCTTTTTTGTGACCAGGATGATGGCATTTATTGCACAGACGTCAGACTCCCTCCGGGCAAGTGCTGCCCAGACACAGGGTTTGGCCCAGCTCTATCTTCCCCTCCCTGGGCTCATGGCTGTCCCTCCAGCAGCAGGTCTGCCTCCCCGTGTACCACACACACACACAGACATACAGGCACACACACAGATACACATTCATGCATAAGCACACGTACACACATGTATGCACACACATGCACACACACAGATGTACACACACACACACACACACTTCCTAGGCCCTCTTTTTATGCTAAAAGCCTCTCCACACCTTCTGATCTGGGTGAATGTGAGGGGTCCTGCTATGGTGCCGCCTCGGAGCGGGGGAGCAGATGCCACCCCCCTGAGCTCCCGCAGTGATGCTAAGCACGCGGGACCAAGCTCTGCGAAGAAGGCTTGCTCAGAGATGGGGAGGAACTGCGGGGGCCACGCCGTCAGACCAGGAGCGGGCTCTGGAGAAGAGATGGTCCTCTTCTGTGTCTGCTCTAGTTCAAGTTCACCCGTCCCAGCCTGGACAGCAAACCCGACACAAAGGGAGTCACCTCCAGTGAAGACACCGGAGTTCCCCAGAGCACTGAAGGCGGGGAGTGCCAGCCCTGGGGTAGGGCCCGGGGGCAGAGCTCACGGGACCCACTGTGAACACTCCCAGGTTAGGTGCGCCAGGAGGCAAACATCCTGTCCCGGAACAAGGGCGGCTTGCGGGACGGTGAGACTCGCTGAGCTGCTCCTGGCACAGCCGCCCATCGGTCTGTGCATCTGCCTAACTTCCTGCCCACATCACGGATCAGTCTCTCTGTCTGCTGCTATTTATTGCTCGGATCCTGCTGACCGTGCACCTCACCTCGGCTCCAGGCGCCCAGGGCTGCGGTGCAGGGAGACACATTCCAGATAAAAATAGAGCCGCGCAGGGATCAAAGGCCTCCCGGACTTCCCTGTCCCGAATGGGGCTGGGCAAGGGGCTTGGAGGCGAGGGAACGAGAGGCTTCTGGAAGCATTTAGGGCTTAAAGAAAGAAAGATTACAGTTCGTCCGAGTTTGCTTTCCTGGAGCCCAGTGAATGGGCTTTCTTTAGAATGTCTGCAGATTCCAGAGCTGGCTGGAGCCGAGCAAGTCCACTCTCCAGACCCTTCTCCGTCATTGTGTGGAGGACTAGTATTCCCTGCTCACAGCTGGGCTCATTGCAGCCCAGAGAGGGCAAGTAACTTAGGCAGAGTCACACAGGAAAGCCAAACGGAATAATCTATGGAATAATGGACTTCAATCCCTGATAGCCTAGCAATGCATACCAGTTAAGGAGTGTGATTGCTGAAGGTGCTTTGCAAACTGTAAAGTGCTATAAGACTAGTGAAACTATAGCCACTGGTTGCCTGGCATAGCAAGAGAAGCCTGGGGGTGGGGAGGATGGCGGGGAAGAGCTCAGCCTGTGTGAGGCTCTGCCTGGATTTCTGCCTTGCAGTTCCTACAGGTGACTTCTAACCTTCAGGTGTTAGAAGGACACCCCACCCAGGCCTGAGGTCCCAGGGCACAGTATCCCGGCCCCAGAATGGCGAGCTAAGGTGTTGGGAGCTTGCTCAGTCCTGAGACTGGTTTGCTAAGCACTGCTCTCACCTGGGCTGTGCTCCTGGTTCTGAGAAGGATTTGGTGTTCTCGCCTTGCCCTGGACTTTCCTGGGACCCCTGAGCCTCCCCAGGACTCGGCATTCCTTCCCAGTTCCTAAGAGGCCCATCACGTGTTTCACACAAAGCCCAGGGTGTGGAAAGTCCTCCCCGAGTGGGTGGAGCAGAGGGCCCAGGCTGGACCCTGAAGCACCTGCTTGGGACTGAAGCGCAGACAAACCCGGGTTTGAAGGTCGAGTGAGGATGAGCCTACGCGCAGGCCGAGAGCGAGGCCGCCTGGAGCCGGAGGGGCTGCTGGGTGCGCCCCCACTCTGCTGGGCTGGGGCTGCTCACCCTGCTTTTCTCTCCTCCCCCCTCCTCCCACCCATGGTGCGCAGAGGCGGAGGGGCGGATCAAGTCAGCCTGGTCAGTCGGGCAGCCTCTGGACAGCTCGGCTTTTTAAATTTTATTTAAAAATATATTTTTATTGATTTCAGAGAGGAAGGGAGAAGGAAAGAGATAGAAACATCAATGATGAGAGAGAATCATTGATCGGCTGCCTCCTGCACGCCCCCTCCTGGGGATCGAGCCCACAACTTGGGCATGTGCCCTGACATGTGACCTGATTCATAGGCCTATGCTCAACCGAGCCACACCAGCTGGGCTAGGCTTTTTTTTTTTTTTTTAGGGAGAAGAGGAGAGTGTGGAAAGTGCCTCTGTATGGCTGGTGGGTGATGGAGACGGGTTGGCTCTGAGGCCAGCAGGTAAACCGACCCTCCATTGCTCTTCAGGGTCAGTTTAGGGCTCCCTGTCATGTGCTCCTCTCAACGCAGGTCAGTCCCGTAAGAAACCTGGTATCCCTGAAGGCCCCTGTGAGTGCGAGGGGTGGGCTGGGCCCGGGGAGCCCCTGCACCAGGGCTGCCAGAGTCCTGGGGGCTGTGGTGACCGCCCAGAGGCCCCGGAGGAATCCCCGTCACCAGGGGCCATTTCTGCTTCCTGAGTGGGAGTGACTGTCTGTGCCCTGAGGTCTGGGATGTTTGTCCTTCAGGCCACAGCAGAAAGCTGAGGCATAACTTCTAAGATTAGAACAAGTTGCCCAAGGACCTGGGCCTGCCTCCCAGTCAGCTGCGGACTCTCCTGTTACAATGGCTCCCCACGCCCGCCCTCCCTCCCCAGGTCCACGCTCAGATGGTCTACTAAAGCCTGCGTTCCTAGACACAGCTTCACGCTGCCTCCAGAAGCCAGAGCACTTGGGAGGTCATATTTTGGGTTTAAAAGGCACCCATCAAATTTAGTAACAGTAAGACCAACAACCCAAGAGAAAAATGGGCAAAGGTTTTGAACAGACACTTCATGAAAGAAGGTAATAGGAATGGCTCATAGGCACACTAGTCATTAGCTAAACACAAATTAAGACTGCAAAGAGATACCACTACCTGCCCACAAGAATGGCAACAATGAAATAAACTGACAACACCAAGTGTTGGCAAGCCTGCGGGGCAACTGGAATGCTCACGCATTGTTGGTGGGAACACTACTTGGAAAAATACTTTGGCAGCTTCTCATTAGGTTAAATACACACCAAGCACATGACCCAGCAATCCCACCCCTAGGTATTTGCCCAAGAGAGGAAGACATATGTCTCCATAAAGACTTGTATGCATGGAAAACCAAGATGGTGGTGTAGGTAAACGTGGTACTTGCCGACTCCCACAACATCAAAATTATAACTAAAATACAGAATAACCATCATTCAAATCACTGATATCTGGCTATCAGAATAGAAGTGCTACAATTAGAGAAGTAAAGAAGAAAGCACATCAATACCAGTAGAAGGGGCGGAGGAGGAATGGGCTAGTCTGACACCCACATGTGGCATTTTTTTTAATCAGGAGGGATATCATGGCTGCAGAGGCCACCTATGAGGAGCAAGGGATCCCAGCCCCACACCCAGGGTTCCAGAGCTGGGAAGAGAATCCCCGTAAAACTTCAGGCTGTAAAATCAGCAGGGATTGTGGCTGAGTGACATGGAGGCTGCAGGAATCTCAGCAGTTCCTCTTAAAGGGCCGGCACATGGACTTACTCAGACACAATCCCTCTGAGCTCCAGCACTGGGGCGGTGGCTTGAAAGGAACCTGGGACATTGGGGGAGGAAATGGATTGTCTGGCATCAGGGTAAGCACTGGGGGCAGCTTTCTCCCAGATGGGGGTGCTCATAGGGGTCATTGTTCCTGTGTTGGGACCTCCCCTGTAGCAGAGCTAACTGGTAGCCATATCTGAGTTTCCATCACCTTGGCTCACCCCTCTGTCCTAGTGACTCCCGGAGATCTCACCCCACCCAATCTGCAGCCCCACCCAAGCTGTTTGCAGCAGCTTTTCCATATGAATGGCCTGTCCTGGTTCAGGCTTCAGACTTTCCCAAAATCTCTTAAACAAGCAACAGCTGGCGTCAGCATGCCCCATGCATATCAATAAGAGGCCCAAGACCCTGCACTAGCAGCAGCCTGTCTTGCTTTACAGCTTGGCCTCTCCTGGGCATGTCCAAGACCAATACAAGTAGCAGCCATCTGCAGATGGCTCTGTAGCTCTTGATGGGTGGCCCCAGGCAATGGCTGACTTTGCACCTCCTGGGAGGCCCCAGAGCCAGTGCACCCATTGGACAGCTTCAGACCACACCAGATTACAACTCTACACATCCATCCATGAGTGATACACTCAAGGGGCAGACTCAGAGAGCACCAAAGCCCCACTGAAGCAAGTCCTGCTCCATAGGGGTATCTCCTGACAGCAGCTCTTCCACTGTAGCAGCACCTGATCCTCACAACCAATTGGCCTGGGGGTCAATTCCTCCTAGTGACACCAACAGCAATCAAAGCTCAACTACAACAAGACTGTGCACACAGCCCATACAGGGGTGCACCTAGAGTGCACAGCTCAGATGACTGGGGAGGCTGAGCCATTGGGCCCTACAGGGCACTCTGCCAATTCCAGGAGACATAGCGGCTCTACCTAATACATAGAAACAAACACAGGGAAGCAGCCAAAATGTCGAGACAAAGAAACATGTCACAAATAAAAGAACAGAAGAAATCTCCAGAAAAAGAACTCAGTGACATGGAAGCAAGCAAACCACCAGATACAGAGTTCAAAACAATGGTTATAAGGATGATCAAGGATCTTAATGAGAGCTTCAAGGGACTTAGTGAGATTTTCAAGGATCTTAGTGAAAATTTCAAAGACATGAAAAAGCACCAGTCAAAAATTAAGCATACAGTAACAGAAATGAAGAATAATTTACAGGATTATCCAACCGGGATTCAACAATAGAGTAGAGAATAATAAACAGGGTTTCAACAATAGAGTAGAGAATTCCAAGAATCAACTCAACAATTTGGAATATGAGGAAGCAAAAAACACCCAATCAGAAGAGCCACAAGAAAAAAGAATTTAAAAAAATATGAAGATAGTGTAAGGAGCCTCTGGGACAATTTCAAGCACACCAACATTCACATCATGGGGTGCCAGAAGGAGAAGAGAGGGAGCAAGAGATTGAAAGCCTATTTGAAGAAATAATGACAGGTGAAAGAAATAGACTTACAGGTGAAAGAAATAGACTTACAAGTCCAGGAAGTGCAGAGAGTCTCAAACAAGATGAACCCAAAGAGGCCCACACCAAGACACATCATAATTAAAATGGCAAAGGCTAAAGACAAAGAGAGAATCTTAAAGGCAGCAAGAAAAAAGCAGTTAGTTATCTAAAAGGGAGTGACCATATGACTGTCAGCTGATTTCTCAACAGAAACTTTGCAGGCCAGAAGAGAGGGACAATAAATAATCAAATAGATGACTAGCAAGGACCTACAACCAAGATTACTCTGCCCAGAAAGGCTGTCATTATCATTTAGAATTGAAGGGCAGATAAAGAGCTTCACAGACAAGGAAAAGCTGAAGGAGTTCATCACCACCAAACCAGTATTACATGAAATATTGAAGGGTATTCCTTAAGAGGAAGAGAAAGAAGAAGAAGAAGAAGAAGAAGAAGAAGAAGAAGAAGAAGAAGAAGAAGAAGAAGAAGAAAAGAAGAAATATGAACAATAAAATGGCAATAAATACATATCTATGAACAATTGAATCTAAAGATCAAAATAAACAAACAAGAAACCTAATGAACAAAATAAACTGATGAATAAATAGAACCAGAGGCATGGCAACATGGAATAGACTGGCAAATCTCAGAGGGAAGGGGGAAAGGGAGTGGAAAGAGATTAACCAAAGACCTTATATGAATATATGCATTACCTATGGACAGGGTGGTGAGGCCTGGGGTGGAGCGGGAACGGGGTGGAGGGGGACCATGGGGATGGGTGTGTGGGTTGTTTCTAGATCTGGACTATTAGTAAAGCTGCTCTAAATATTTGCATACCAGTCTTTTTTAAGAAAAATCTTTATTGCCGATGGTCAGAGACAGGGTTTGATCATTGTGGGTCCAAATCCAAACCCTGCCTCTTCCTAGAGGTGTGATCTCAGGCAAGACACTTCACTTTGCTGAGCATCCGTATTCCCACTTGTCAAACAGAGCACTGATCTCCTGTGATTGTCAGAGAGGCCAAATGAGATCACATACCTACGGCCCTGCACCTGGCAAGCTTTCCCTCCCCCTTTTAGCTGCCATTGCTGCCACCTATGACTGGTCGCCACCCAGTAGGTGTCAGATGGAGTGTGAGCTCCTTGCACCTTGTAGGGACCTCCGGCTGTTGCCAGTCGGTTCTGAAGACTTAATAGCAAGGCGGGGGGCGGGGGGGGGGGGGCGCCACGGGTCTGCTGATGCCAGGCTTTTTCCTCTCCTCCTGCAGAGCCAGTCAGAGACAAGCTGGGTGGGAGGGCACTCAGAGTCGAAGCAATTTACAAATGGGAACCTTCTGCATCGCACAAAGGGGCAGGCTGGCCAATGGGCTGTGACTCTGGACTCCAGACATGAGTGGCCTAATTCATAGCAGGGCCATTCCTGCCCTGGGGTCATCTGTGTGTCTCAGGCTGTTGGGCGGGGGAACGGGGACAGGACCAGCCAGAGAGGGAGGACCGCTTTTGGGTGGGGAAGGGTCTTGCCTTTCACCCCGGGCCCTGTGGCATGAAGGGGCCGTGAAGGGACAGCCCTGAGGCTGGTCTGAGGCAGGCCTGACCAGGCTGGCTTGTCAAGTGGGGGCAGGGGCCCTCTGGGGCCACAGGGGGCGGATGGCTTGAGTGGCTCTCCGGGGAAAGGCATGTGTCCAGGCAGAGGGACTAAGGGGTTAAGCCACTGGGCAAACACGTTCTGTCCTACAGAGTCAGGAGGGAAGACCCAGATGAGCTATTTCAAGAGCTGGAGGCCACTGACCCACTGTGGGGGTGGGGGTGGGGGCACTGTGTGAACTCCCCGCCCCTCTCGGCCCTTCTGTCCTCATCTTCGAAGCTCAGGGCTTGCAGAGATGCCGCCCAAGGCCCTTCCCGCTGGCTCACTCTGTTCTTCACTTTGACATCCCGGTGAAGGAAACTGGCCACACCGCGGTTCTCTGGCTTGTGTAGAACGCAGAGGCGGGTCACTAGGATCCGGCAGAATGGGGGAAGCTCTGCCGGGAAGCTCAGGAACCCCAAGGAAATGCGGCCCTACACCCCAGCATCTTCACCCATGATGATGTGTGACCCGGACACACTCTCAAAACCGAATCCAACGAACATTCATTCCAAATGAGCCACCAGGCCAGCCACTCTTCAGAAGCCGAGTTTCAGGAGAGGAGACAGGCAGCTCGCACGGCGGAGAGGCGAACGGGTGGGACGGCGGGTAACCGAGGAAAATGGAGTCCACAGCACTGCGATACGTTTGAATCAGTGACAGGTGGTTACTGGACTGAGCCCTTTGCACTCGCTTGCTTTTTTCTCGATTCCTTTATTCTAATGCTAACCGTGTTGAGTCACACTCGACATCCGAGTGCAAAAGGTTAGTGGAGTGAGCACATTGCCCAACGTTATATTGCACACCTGAAAGACAACCGAATGTTGCATGCCAACCCTACTTTAAAAAGAATGAACAAGAGCCACGGCCACGCTGGAGGGAGGGATTAAGACGGAAAGAAGTGTAACTGAAGCTGGAAAAGTAAGCTGGGGCGGGCTCCTCCCCCTGGCCTGCTGCAGGCTCCGGGAATGATGGGGAATGATGCCACGAAGAAGGAGCGACTACAGGAATGTCTTTCATTCACACCATGGGGCGTGTTACTTTTTTGCTGTCTGAGTCAGGAGGGCCTCTGAGGCACAGGCTCAGCCCTGGGTGCTCAGCCTGAGAGCCACATGGTCCTAGTGCAGGAGGGGCTCGGGAGCCAGGGCCTCAGAGACACCAGGGGCCTCGGAGACACCAGGGGCCTCAGAGACACCAGGGGCCTCGGAGACACCAGGGGCCTCAGAGACACCAGGGGCCTCGGAGACACCAGGGGCCTCGGAGACACCAGGGGCCTCAGAGACACCAGGGGCCTCGGAGACACCAGGGGCCTCAGAGACACCAGGGGCCTCGGAGACACCAGGGGCCTCAGAGACACCAGGGGCCTCGGAGACACCAGGGGCCTCGGAGACACCAGGGGCCGAGGGACAGTCGGGCTCCTCACCTCGGCAGGGTGAGGATTAGAGGCCCGTGGGAGGGGCTCCCAGCCTTTGAGCAGCCGCTCCTCCCAGGAAACCCAAGAAAGGTCCTCCTGGTCGTGAGCACAGAAATATCCTGGCCCCCAGCCGGACGCACCACTGCGAGGTCCAGCCTCAAGGAGCCGGCCGCCCCTGGCCGCCCTCTCAGCAGCATCTGTGCTGGCACAGCGTCGCGGGGCACCAGCCAGCTGCTCTTGGGAGGGGCCTGGCCATGACTCAGAGGTGATTTGCTTTTCTTATCGACAGAGGAGCCGTGCTCAGCCCTGGCAGTGCTCCCCCCATCACTGCCCCCGCACACCTCCCATGCCTCTGGGGAGCCCGGGCGCCTCCAGGGAGCCCTGCCCCGGGGGCGGCTGGGCCTTTCCCAGGGGGAGCTGGCTCCACGCGTCCTGGCTTCCGGGCCACTTCCCACAGAGGATCCTGGGATTACAAAAGGACCTCCTTCACCCCACAGAAAGTAGAGAGAGAAATGCTCACCCACCCCTGGGCAGCGTGGGGCTGGGGATGAGGCAGGCTGGCCTGCGCTGGCCTGTCTGCAGTCGGCCTGCCATCCAAACACAGTGGCAGGGAGGTCTGTCCCAGCTAGGCCCGCCCCAGGCTCGCTCCTCTGGGCTTCACGTCCTCGTCTGTAAAATGGGGGCGATGCCTCCTACACAGGGTCATTACCAGAGCGAGTGAAACGTGCGGGGGATGTGCTCAGCAGCCAATCCTCTCTCTCTCTTTCCTGCTTTTTAAATTAATATGGCCAACCACTGGCCCATGTTGGGGCTACAACCTGTTTGGTAGTTGAGACCCTAAACTAAGCAGGAATTTCTGTAGGTTCATGGGCGCAGGCATCTGAAAGCCAAGGGTGACGTGGGAAGTCTTGGCTAAACATTTCAGTGACAGAGGAGTTCCTGAAAATAAAACCAATCAGCAGCTTTGGGGGCTGGGGGGCGGTTACAGGGAAATTAAGTCTCAGTCCCTGTTCTGTGGAAGCTAAGGGTCAGCCCGGTTCACGTCCCAGCAACCACTTCAAGCGCGAGTTGAGGATTCAGTGGCTCAGATGTTGTGTCCATGTGGGGCGTGATTAACGGCCCAAGGAGCAGTGTGGGCTGCCCTGTGGCTGCATCTGAGGGCCCAGGAAGGAGGAGCCACGGGGTAAGGATGGGGAGGACCAGCTCAGAGGGAGGCTGTGGACAGTGCTCCGGAGACAGAATGTCTGCGCCGCCTCCCACTCTGCTCCTCAGGTGACCGTATGTACCGTTCAGGTGCCTCGTCTATAAAGTGAGGACGGCAACATTGACATCGAAGGCTGTGTGGGCTCAAGTGAGAGAGCGCAAGTGTGGCACATAGTAAGTGCTCAATAAACGCAGGTGATTTTGTTTTTTTTGTTGTTACTCCTCCCCAAAGACGTTTTTTCCATTGAGAGAGAGTGGAGGGGGTTGGGGAAGAGGGCGAGAGGAAGGAGAGAGAGAGAGAAACATCTATGTGAGAGAGACACATTGATTAGCTGTCTCCCACATGCACCCTGACCAGGGCCGGGGATGGAACCTGAAACCCAGATTCGTGCCCTTGACTGGGTATCAAACCTGAGACCCTCCGGTGCGCAGGCTGGCGCTCTAACCACTGAGCCACGCCGGCCAGGGCCGCAGGTGATTATTAGACTGGAAGCCAAGGTATTTGGATTTATCCTGAACGGGTGAAACCAGCAAGGTGTTTAAAGGGAAACGTTGTCCCGAGTTCTGTCCGTGCGGAGAGGCACGGAGGCACCCACAGTGAAGGGTGGGCGTCTCAGCTCAGAAGGCAGGAAAGGACCCTGTGACCCCGGGAGGCCCTGGAGCCAGACCCTGTGACCCCGGGAGGCCCTGGAGCCAGGCATGGCGAGTTCAGGGACATTCCACATCATCCTGCCAGAAAGAGGGACAGGACGGAGAAGAAAGCTGGGAAAATGGGAGGAAAACTTCCATTTAAGGAGCAAATGGAGGAGGGGGTTGTGGGGGAGGGAAGGAAGACGGAGGCTAAGAGCTGGAGATGGAAAAATTCCAGGCTGGTATCAGGTCTAGGATCTGGAGAGGAAGGACACGTGGCCTAAGGGGAGCCTGTGATGGCAGGTCCCAGCATGCTTTGCTGAATTCCCACGCCTGGCTCATGACATTTTGAAGGCAAACTGAGATTAACCAAAACATAGATGTAACAGCAGAGTACAGGATAAGAGAGTGTTAACATGAAACATTTTCCTTTTAACTATAAAAAATGAAAAACATTTTTGTGGATAAGATACTATAAATGACGGAAAGCAAAAACAGCAGATCTGGAAAGTTGTCACACAGATGAAAAGGAGATAGTATCTGCTATATAAAGTGCTCTCACAATGCATAACAAAGGATATAAATAAGCAATTCATAGGAAAGCAAATTCAGAAAGTCAGTACACATAAAAAGATGCTCAAACTCACTAGGTTGTCAGGGAAATGCAAATTAAATTGCACTAAGATTTTTCTCTCTGCTTATCGGGCAGGCAGGGAGAGGGGCGGGTGAGAGAAGCAGCTCTTGCTATTGGGAATCAGGAAGAAGGAGCCATGGTCCTCCCCATGTTGCTGGGGGAATGTGCGTTGTTGCAGCCTTTGGACTTGGTAACATTTTCAACTCGGCCCCATGCTCCTGAGAAGCCACTCCTTAGACATAGAGCCCGGGGCACGGCCACGGAATCGGACGGAGCATGCACAGCAGCAAAACCCCGGAAACTGAGCTCCCAGCACCAGGGAGAGGTTTTACCGCCCATCATGTAACGGGCTCTGGTGAAACCATGACACAGAATGAACTAGAGTACTCCACTTTTCCATGAGAATCTATGAAGTCAGAATAGCAAGATGCAGAGAAGTGTGTATATAATGTGACCCCAGTTTTATAAAGCAACAACTAACCACCTCCCCCTATATGCGCATGTTCGTGTGTATCTACATGAGCGTGTATATAACACATATATAAGAATGTATATAGTTCTAGAGAATATGGCCTATGCTACAGAGGGTATATGTGAAGGATAATACAGGGACGGGAGCTGGTCTGAGGGAGGCAACCCTAAAGATCTTCACATGCCTGTAAAACCCCAGCATGCCCGCTCCATCCGTTATGTGAGATTGTGCACATGTGTTTAAGGGAGCGAATTAGCGCCATGACATGTTCTCAAGGGAAAGAAAGCACGTTGCCAAGACACTGAAATGAGAGTTTCAAGCTCTAACTCCCCAAATCCTGCTCTCTGCTCAAGGAAACAATCCATTCAAAGCCAACACGTCCCCTCCTGTCTCAGCATCTGCTCTTAGAACAAGCACATCACCAGACTCGCGAAAGGAGAAAGACAGGGCGACTTCCTGTCGGCCCACGCCCTGACCTTCCATAGGTCCTGGACACTTGTCCCTGGCGACGAGCTGACTGTGTCCCCAGAGGAGTGGAGCTCTGGTCCCTTTGGAAGGGAAAAGGATAACAGGAAGGAGTGACTGAAGCTCGCGCTGTGTACGCACATCACAGGTGCAGCTCGCTCGGTGCTCTCACAGCCCGGGGAGAGTGTTGTCCTGTGACTAATCCTGTTGTACAAGGACGTGTGCAAAGCTTTCCCATAGTCACACGTGGTGCCGCGCAGCTGGGCTCAGACTCGGCCAGTCTGACTCCCGACGGCTCAGCCATCCTCCCTGCTGTGAAATCCATCTCAACTCTGCATGTCAACGCGGCCGTTTTGGAGCGAAGAACCCCGCTTGGCACTTGGGAGCCACGACCGCTTTCGGGCCTAGATGGGAAATGGAGTTTCCCCATGTGCCAGGCTGTGATCCTGGCGGCACCTCGCACCCGTGTCCAGGCCCCTCTGCCCCATCGTTTAGGGCGGGCGCTGCAAACTTCAGAGGCCAAGCAGGCACCGCCAAGCAGTGGGTGAGGGTGGGAGAACCCGGCCCGCCCCAATGGGAGGGGCCGCTGCCAGTCAACTCCAGCCACAGCCTGGGTCACGTGGGGTGACTTTTCAAAGGGTCCCTCAAGGCCCAGTATGACCAAAGGATCTGACTTTTCAAGAGAAGATTAAAACTCATATTTTTAGGTAAAATCGATTGATTTTGTTTTGAACACACCAACTCAGTGTTGTTGTTTTCAAGGCAAACCCCAGTCAAGCCTGCCTGCGGCAGTGGGTCCGGAAGGCCAGCGGTCGGCTGCTCTGTGTTTACACAAAGACTGTTTATCCTGTTCGACCTGTTTTCCTGGGTAATCCCAGGAGGTGTCTGCTGGTGTGATAGACACATTTATTTTTCATTATTACATGTACAACACTAGATCGCTGTTCTGAATATTAAATAATAGCCAAGGTATTCTTACCCCTCATCGAATTCTAATGGGGATTGTGGGGTAGGACTCCAGAAGGGATGAGAAGACCTGGGTTCAAGTTCAGCTCCCGCCGCTCCCTGGCCCCCAGACTCCTCACCTGCTCCAAGCCACGGTCTCCTACGCAGTAAAAGGGTTCGGTAATTCCCAGCTCACAGAATGAAAGGCCTGAGAGTTAAGGTTTAAGCCGTGTAACAAACGTACTCAATAAACGTTCCATTCCTTCTAGCACAGTGGTCGGCAAACTCATTAATCAACAGAGCCAAATATCAACAGTACAACGATTTAAATTTCTTTTGAGAGCCAATTTTTTTAAACTTACACTTCTTCTAACGCCACTTCCTCAAAATAGACTCGCCCAGGCCGTGGTATTTTGTGGAAGAGCCACACTCGAGGGGCCAAAGAGCCGCATGTGGCTTGCGAGCCGCAGTTTGCCGACCACGGTTCTAGCACACAGATGCAAGACTCCACGGAGTCACACGACTGTCAAGTAGACAAGCCGAGAGAGGTATGTCGGTTTCTCCACTTTATGGAGGACCTCCCACCAGGGCTTCTCTGGGGCGTGCAAAACATGATGTTCCCCAAAGTGTTAGCTTATGTGCACCTTTTGGGGTAAAAACAAACGGTATTCTGCCTTTGGAATGGCCCGGCATCCTCGCCTGTTCTGTAGGCTGTAGAGACTGTTTGGGGGGAGGGTCCCACGTGTGAGAAGTAGAGTATATGCCTTGGAGCTACCGAGGCACTCTGTCACTAACGTCACTGAGCGAGGGACGCAGCCACGGAGGGTTCTTGCTGGAGACCAGAGCCTTCCTCCTCTCCACTCTGCCCGGGGCACCGCTGCCACCCGGTCCTAGGAGAGAGCCCCGCCTGCACCACAGGTGAACGTGGAGAACAGGCAGGTGATGGGTGGCATTCACCTCACCTTGTCCCGAGGGACTTGAGGTGGCACTCACAGGTCGGAGCAGGGACACTGTTTGGCAATCTCAGGGACAACGCGGATGATGTCATGGCTCTGTCCTTCTGGCGGTGACACCAGAGGAAACACCTGTAGGCGGCAGGAAACTAGAGGGATTAAAAATATCTGCCTTATCCCCCAAAAATGAGCGAAGCGCTCTGTTTTCTTCGCAGGGAAAACAAACAAGGCGATATCTGGTCTGAGCCATTTCCTCTCCGCAGGCACCCTCCCCGACAGACACGGCTGGGCCACATGTTCACCAGCCCAGGACACGCGGGTGCCAGAGGGTGGCCAGGCCGGTCCGGAGCAGGCCCAGGCTCTGGCTCCAGCTGGAGATTTCTTTTGCAGGAGGGAGGGCGTGAGGGAGCTGAGTCCTTTCCTGGGGGCAAGGTGCAGCCTCCGTCTGACTTTGGAAGCAAGGGGTCCTTGGGCTCTTCCTCCACAGTCTCCGGTCCCGGGAAGCCAGGCCGGGAGCCACCGAGGAAGGAGTGATGGCTGGTCTGCGGGGCCGGGCCGAGCACAGAGCAGCTCTGGAGTTGGTGGACTGCGCACCCATCGGATTCTCCTCTCTCCCCGCCTTCTGACATCCTTTAGATCAGAGGTTGCCAACCGGTGGTCCGTGAGGTCCCAAAGGTTGCCGACCGCTGCTTTAGGTCACCACGCCCAGGCATTCCGTCTGCTCCATGTATTTCCAGTCTGGCCCTCCGTCCTCGCTGTGGTCTCTGCGCTTAAGGCCCCGTCACCTCTCTCGATCCGTGGGGAGAGGTTTCTTTGCCGCTGCTCTTCTCTGCCTTATCCGTTCTCCCCGCTGTTGCCCAAACCATGTCTGAAATCTGGGTGGGCATGTCTTTGGTTTACCTACTGTATGTAGAACCGCTGTACAACCCAAGCTTAGTTGCTTCCTGGGGTTCATGGCAGCCTCCTCTAGGTCAGAACCCTGGGTGCATGTTAGCGTCCCACTAACATGGGGGCCTCATTGGAAACGAAGGTGCTAAGAAGATTGTTGGTCTCATCAACAGATGGAGACCCCGAGGCCCAGAGACTTGGTCCAGAAACCGGAGCCTCAGTCTTATCCAATGGCTGATGTGTTTAAACCAATAAATATTTATTGCACACCCATTATGTGTTGGCCATGGTGCTCAGGATAGGGAAACAGGTACAGCCCATGGCACAGCCTTCACGGGGTTCACACTCTGGTGAGAGGACAGACGGCGCCAGGTAGCAAGGGAAGTGCCGTGAGAGAGGTGGCGTGGGTGGCCTTACGTCTCAATGAAGACGGTGTCACTCCCCAAGCAACAGCCAGGCAAGCGTTATGATCCGCGTCAATGGCAGAACCAGAGCTGAGGCCTACATGACTTCCCATGTGACAAAGCAGATAAACTTCCAAAGCCCCGGCGACCACAGCCGAAGTGACGCTTGGGGCCGACATGGGACCTTCCTGGTCACCAATAAAACGCAGTGGCTGTGAGATTGCTGCGCAATAAGCAGAGGAGGAGAGTTCTAACACTGGACAGCCAGGGCTGCCGGGCCTGTGGGATGTCTCCCTCACGCTGCTGGCAGCATGGCGCACTGCCTAACCCGCCTCGGAGCCGGACCACACAGCAGGAGCTCGGAAACGCTCTGCTCTATTACTAGAATAGACACGAAGGAAATAAAGAAGAAAAGGGCAGTTGATGCAAAGTTACCTGTAGCCTCGCTGGTCTCCTAAAGGTGGGAAATTAGGAACGGTCTGCATGTCACATTTTAGAGAGCGTGACGGCCACAGATGATCCATTAAAAATGAAGGCACATTTCTAGCAGGTGGAGCTGTGCATGGAAAAGGGGGAAAGTGATGAGGCCAGTGACGAGGGCCGCACAGAAACATAGAAACACACGTGACAGAGCCGGGCAGTGAGTGTGGAAGGAGGGGCAATACCCGGGGTTCACCAACTCTGAGGGTGGTCAGCGTTTTCCTAATTAGACGGTGTGTGTCCGGGCCGGCGGGGATGGTGGGCCTCCGAGGCGCAGGCCTGGCTCCCTCTGACACTGCTGTACTTCTGCCCCGGCCTCTGAGCTGGTTCAGCTTTAAAGGGGCCCCGTTGCTGTTCACCTCAAAGGCTCTCCAGGCCAGATAAGCTGGCTCCCAGGCTCCAAGAGGAACGAGTCAGGAGATAGGAGCCGGTGGGAAACCTCCCAGTGCAGGGTCGCAGGCACCTCCCTCGGGGGAGAAGGGGGCTGTCTGGTTGAGAGGAAACATCTGGGGCCGCCCCCAGATAAGGCTTGGGGGCGGGGGAGTGCAGTCCCTTTCAGGAATAACTGTGGGAAGCCAGTCCCAGGCTCAGCCTCCCCCCTCCCTGGCCCTTGGTGCCCGTGACAGAGGGCAGACGGGGAGCGGGCTGGTCCCTGCCAGGCCTCACCCCTTCATCGTGGCTGGGCAGACGTGGCCCCCCAAATGGAAGAGTGAGTGAGGAGTAAGATCCCCATAGCAACGAGACTACCGGCAGGATGATGGGGAGAGAGGGCAGCTCCAGGCAGAGGGACGGCAGAGCAAAGGCCTCCAAGACAGAGGCTGGAAGTAGCTCAGTGGCCGGGACGCCGTGGCCACAGTCCGTGGCGTTGCGCTCTGAGTGGGCAGGACGGGTGGCCTGAGTCCATCCAGCCCGTGGGATGGAGCTGCACCGGGTGGGGTGCGGAGTGCAGGACAGTGAGGAGGCCCGCAGGAGGCCGCCCAGCGGTGCATGCGCCCTGCCGCTCGGTGCTCTTGCTAGGATGTGGCCGGGACAGGCAGACAGAGTAGCCAGGCGCCAAGTGGAGGGTGGGCGGCCTCTCTGTTCTCACCCACGGCCGGAAGCGAGGCTCCGGGGCTGTGGCTGTTACAAGCTGAACTGTGTCCCCAATGCTGATGTCCTGACCCCAGCATGAGGCTGTATTTGGAGATAAGGTCTTGAAAGAGGTGGTTAAGTTCAAATAAGGTCCTGGGGTCCTGATCCGATCCCTGTGCCTGGGGTCCTCACCGGAGGAGCTTAGGACACAGACACTCATGAAGGGAGGACCCTGTGGGGACGCCCATCGTACAGCTGAGAGGAGGAGCCAGCCCCCGACATCCATCCGGGGTGTCCAGCCTCGGATGGTGAGCGGGACTCAGTGGTTTAAGCACCAGCCCGTGGTTCTTTTGGTGGCAGCGCGAGCACTAGATGCAGGCGCTGAGCTTGGCCTGTGGAAGCTGCCTCTAGGCCGACCCCACGTCCCGTCCCCGCCTCCTGCCATGCCTGCTTGTGCTCAGGCGCGGTGTCAAGGTGAAAGCACCTGCATCCTCCTCCCTCCTCGGGGAACACCACCCAAGGTCCCACGCCCACTGGCCCGGCAGGCACCTGGCCTCTCACCTCCTTGCTCTGCTCTTAATTGGCGCTTTTGTCTCTGAAATTCGCAACACTTCACTGGACTGGTGGGGCGTCCCTGTAGCTCCTGAATTTCGCCCTGGACTGTAGCTGGGACAGTCAGGCTCCAGGCAGGAGGGACAGGGCTCCCTGGTGTGGACAGCAGGCCTCCTGGTGGGCCTGGGGGCTCGGGCCAGACCCGAGCACTAGAGTCAGGAAGTCCTGCCCGCCCACCACCGGCTTCCTCTCTGCGGCTTCAAACACGGCCTCTGCCTCTGAGCAGAGCGATCTGGGCCCGGCCCAGCCGGCTGTCCTCCGTGCAGCTGCTCCGGCTTCAGAGGGAGGCCACGGGCAGGAGGAAGCAGAGGCCCCGTGGAAGTGCATCCACAGCCCCCCCTCCACATGCCCCGCTCCGGGGCGCCTGCTCCTCTCTGAGGGAAAGTCACTTCAGATATGTCCCTGCGCTTTCCCAACACAGAGGTGACAACACCTTCCATCTGTGGAGTCCTTTCTTTCTTTTCCAAGCTCCTGGCTATGAACGTTATCTCATCTAATCCCCTGAGCCGGGCACGGATGGAATTACCGTCCTGAGGCCCCAGATCCTGTGCTGTTGAGTCAGGATCCCGCAGCACTCGGGCGATGGCGGTTGGTCCCGAGCCCGGACTCCCGCGCCGCCATGCCTGGCTTCCTCTGCTACACGGAACACTCGCTCCAACCTCCCCCCCCCCCCCCCTCACCCCTCCCCACACACACACACACAATGCACCTGCACAGGTACCCAGGGGCGCAGGTGAGCTGCTTTTGTGGGTGTGAGACACCCAGTCCCAGGGCGGCCTGCCCTTTAGAGCACTGGTCCCTGGGAACCCCGCTGCCCTTTCCCTTAGTCCGCAGCCAGGCCCCAGGAGGAAGGGCCCTCTCAGGCTCCTCTCCCTGCTCTGCATTCACAGTCCCTTCTGCAGCCCAGCTGGCCTGGTCCTCACTCCGGACCACTGCACAGCCCCTAACGTCTCCATGACATGCCTCTCCCATCCATTCTCTGAACCACAGCCACGGCGATTGTTCTAAAGTGGAAATCTGATCACATGACTCCCCCACCATTGCTCTGAGAACACAGGGGCGGCTTTTAAGAGCTTAAACTTCCTGTCATCTCACCAGCAGGCCAAACGCATCTCCAACTAAAGCTGGACGAATGCTTTGGGAAGACACAGCTCAAGGCCAGCCCCTCAGGTGCTCCCCACAGTGAGACTGAGCTCCTTGGGTGCTCCCCAGAGAGACTGAGCCCCTTGGGTGCTCCCCAGAGAGACTGAGCCCCTTGGGTGCTCCCCAGAGAGACTGAGCCCCTCAGGTGCTCCCCAGAGAGACTGAGCTCCTCAGCTCTGTGGGGTGCGGAATCCTGGCGCCTCCAAGGCCAAGTCCCAGGTCTCGCGTGGTCTGCCAGCTGCTCCTGTCCTACTCCACACTCTCCTCTCTCCCGCCCCAGCTCTCACGCCCTCCTTGCTGGATGGAGCTCAGACATCACCTCCTCCCCGGCTCATGGCCTGAGCTGGGTCCTGGCTCACCCTGTGGGCATCACCGTCATCCTCTGACTCCTGACTGGACTGCAGGCTCCGAGGGCAGGGTCCAAGCTCTGTTCCCGTTCGTGTCCAGAAATCCCAGCACAGAGCTGGACACACTCGTCCAATACGTCCTCAGCGAGCAGGCGGGTGAGTGACCACACAGACCACTCTTGCCCGTGACCCAGAGCTTTCCCAGGCGCCAGTCCGTGGCTCCCTAAGGCCAGGGCAAACTCTCAGGGTTCTGCCTCCATCCACGGCTGGGGTGGGGAGGGGCTCCTCGTGTCCCCGGATCACTCCGCCCTGCCCCCTCCGCTGCATCTGTCCCACAGGAAGTGCCACAGATTGCTTCATTTCCCAGGGTGTCCACACCCCTTTCCTCCCCCTCCCCCTCCCTGCTGGAGGAGGGGGCCACAGCATGGGCCTTGGGAGGACGGCTCTGTGCTGAACCGGGCGATGGCTGTCACCTCACGTCCCTTCCAGGCGCCCTGCGGTTTGTGCTCGCCGGGTAGACTGAGACAATGCGGAAGGAAGGCAGGCAGGCCGGGCGATGTGGCAGCCTTCACTGAGAACCATCCAAACATCAGACCCTTCGCCCTAATAATCCCGCTCCTGGGAATTGCTTCCAACCGAGTAATTCAAAAGAAGAAGAAACAGCCCACGGACTGTTTAAAGCGACGTTATTTATAATACGGAGAAAGTGGAAACAAAGGCCATTGCCCGAAATAGAAAAAGGATGAGGTCGCTTCGG
This sequence comes from Eptesicus fuscus, assembly GCF_027574615.1. NCBI lineage: Eukaryota > Metazoa > Chordata > Mammalia > Chiroptera > Vespertilionidae > Eptesicus > Eptesicus fuscus. The sequence continues at coordinate 41,162,375 of NC_072494.1, forward strand.
GCATATTTGTACAACAGAACGCCACGCAGACGTCCCACACGAGGATGCAGCGGAGGCCTGCAGGCCGCTGCCTTGCAGATTTGAGGGCAGAGGTGGTGTGCCGCGTTACAGTATGTTATGACTACGGTTTTGTAAGAAGGATCTATGTGGCTACAAATAATAAGGACACACAAAATTGTCTTTTTCTCCCAGTTTTTTAATGACAAAAGGGATAAAATTGAGGATCAGAAGTGAGAAAGAAATTGTAGTGTTAGGATGATACATTTTTAGTTTTGCCTGGAAGGTTTACTACTAGCTGAATTATAAATTTATACTTTAAGACTATGGGGAGCACCCAGAACATGAAGTCGTGGGGTTTTCTGAGAGGAGTTTTGGTGCGTTGGGGTTTTGTCCTTTTAGAAACAATCAGGATGTGCCTGGTGCGGACCATTCCCGCCGTGCGTGGCTGGGGGCCTACGCGGGATCGATGGGGACCGCAGCCTGGTCCCACGAAAAGCACCAACAAGACCTTTGCCTATTGGATACATAATGCTGCCCCCTCCCTCATCCTGTCCCCCTGGGCTGCAGTCCCAGCTCAGGTCAGCCCTGAGTCAGGCCCATTCGCCCGCGGCCTGTGCTCCTGGAGCTTGAGAGAGAATTCTGAAGGGTCGTGGGGAGGGCGCGTGGGCAGGGGAGACATCCCACGCCCTACATCTGCGGGATACAGGGATAAAGCCCCAGATGGAGTCTTCCTTTGAAAAGTGTTAGTTTATGTGAAGTGTGTGGTCAGCTGGACAAACACCCAACCCTTTGCATATAAACTGAAGCGCCCTTCGCTGTCCTCCGCTGTCCTGGTGCTCCTCGAACGTAAGAGACGCCCACAGCGTTGTTTTCAGCGTACCCGTCTCTCCCCCGGCACCTCTCCCCGCCCCCCGCCTGGGGGACCACCTGCCAGCCCAACGCCCTCCAATCTCCAGTTCTGAACTCCCAATTCTGATCATCCTGCCAAGGCCTCAATCAAACTCAGCCCTTCCGGTCCCAAACCTGCAAATGCTTCTTCCTGCTCCGGCCTGAGACTCAGTCACTCAGGCTCCTATCGTGTCACCACCGCCCGCAGCAGCCTCCAGGCAGACACCAAATACCGAGGACCCTCCCCCAGCTCCTCATGGCCTCGAGCCTTCTGATCTCCAAGGCCACCTCAGCCCCTCAGCTGTCCCCCGCCTGCCACTTAGGCCGCCTGCACTGATTTGGAGATAAGAGGCCACTTGCATCACGCATCACGCTCAGCGTGCGGAGATAGCATCTTCAGATCTGACCTCCTCCGAGAATCCGCCAGGAGGCCCAGTGCATATTTGTGGAATGACTGGACACGTGGGTATGTATTTCCCAGCAGGTCTCCCCACACTGGCGTAGGACATTTTCCTAAAGCTAAGCGGCGGACTCCACATCCGTCCCTGTTTAATTTCATCATGTTGGTTTTGGCCCGGCATCCCTTCCTATGTAAATCATTCGAACTTGAATATGTCATGTAGCGTATTAACCATCCCAGCTGTGGGTCATCTGGAGTCTTTCTATTTTTCAACCAAGTCATTAACAAAAACACTTAGCAAGGGCGGGCCAAGGACAGAGCCCCGCGGCTGTCCCTGGAGACTGCCCTCGGGACAGACCTGCGTTCCCAGGTGCACAGCTACCTGCGGGCCAGGTGGCTCAACCTGCTGCGTGCATCTCGCCAAAAAATCCTCATGACGCAAGTAACGTGCGTGGCTGAGAGATCCGAACGCCCTGTTGGCATATGAACGCGCTCAACCCGTAAGCCTAGAGAAGCTCAGGCGGATGTCGGCTGAGAGGGGCCGGGTGTGAATGGTTAGCGTCTCGCTCTCCAATCCCGAGGCTGCCTCAGGATCCCACCTGTCCGGGGCCTCGCCTGCAGGGGCGACAGGCGAGCACAGGGCAGGGAGGAGGTGACCAGGTGCGGGGAGAGAGGAGGAGGTAGGGAAGCACGCCGTCAGGGTCAGGTGAGCTGGACTGATGTCCTTGTCGCTTCCCGCCTGCTCATGTCGCGGCTCCACCCGGGAGCAGCCACACACACCTCTCCTCCCTCCCTTTCTTTAAAGCGTGTTGCTTGAGCCAGGCCGTGGCCGCCTGGGAGCCTACAGCTCGGATCTGCCATTCCAGGGCCCAAGCTCCCCGTCTCCCTGGCTCCCCCTCTCCTGGGCTCTCGTCTGGACGTGGAGGTCCCAGCACTGCCCCCAGGACCAGCCCCTGAAGGAGGCCCGAGCGTCCCCGCAGAGGTCTGCACGCCGGGTGCACCAACCACCCCTCTCCCCACACTCTCAGCCGGAAGCGGACCTCAGAGGTCCCCTTGTCCACCCTGGGTCCCAGTCAAAGCGGCACCCACAGCAAGGGAGGGCGTTCCCCTCTAAATGACTATAAAGCCTTCTTACCCAACACGCTGCCACGCCTGTGATGTGCAGGCACAGCTCTGCACACTTCACACAACGATGACCTCGTTTCATCCTCATAACAACCCAATCCCGTAGGTCCTGTTACTATTCCATTTCACAGACGGGAAAACCAAGGCCCAGAGAATGGTAATGGGCAGTCAGGATGCAAGCCCAGCTGCCTGGCTCCGGGTCTATGCTCTTAACTCCTGCGTCCTTCTCCAGCCTTCCTTCGAAAGGGTGTGTTGAATTCTGCTCGTGGCAGGCAGAGGGCCGGTGGTGGGGTTTTCAGACTCGCTGTTTCTATTCCGAGGTGAGGAAAAGCGCTTTGAGAAGGAGAGCTGGGATCGGGGAGTCTTTTCCTTTTCATAGCCTCTTCCGTGCATCCTCTTTGGTCCGTAACGGAAGCCTTAGCTTTGCTCATATTCATCAACGTCGCCTTCTTTGCACGCCCTCTGCCACCTTCCATGGGGCAGAGAACGCCGGAACTTTCTTACACAAGACACCCCGGGTTGTTACAATTTCTCACAAAATCCACTTATTGTTAATAACCACACCACCATGGTTTCATGGGATATTTTCATTTTCCAAGGTACTTTCATAGATTATCTCATGCAGCATGCATGACCTTACCTCCTCACAAAATAGCCTTACAAGGTGAGTGAAGCAGGTGCCAGCTCGACAGATGGAGGGACCAGCCAGGACCCCAAGGTGAGTGCCTGACGCTGGACCTGGAACCCAGGTCTCTGGGTTTATCGCTCTGCAAGGCGGCCCCCGGGGCCTGCCCCCAAGGCCGCGATGAGACTGACCCAGAGGGCGCGGGGCAGAGGGCCGCTGTTACTACCATTTTCCTCAAACCCACCCCCGGTTCCAATACCACCTGCAGACCACCTTCCCTCACCACTTCCTTAGGCACAAGGGCAGGGCTCCCGTCCAAGGCTTAGTGCGGGAGGGCAATTCTGAGCGTTGTGTAACTCCATGAAGAAAAGGTTCAGTTCCCTATTCACTGGGGGAAATTCCCAAATCAGAGAGGAGGGCTATCCCTCCCGTTGGCTCGATCCATCCAATTGGCTGTTCTGGGGCTAAGATGCATGAGAAACATTGTAAGCAGCTGCCCCTAATGGCTTAGGTTTATGCTTCGCTGATACCTTTCCTGTAGAAATGGGGCATATGTGCACCCCATGACTTCCCCTCAAACCTACCTGCCCATCCCAGTCACACCCCAAAGCACAGAGCAACGGAAATCACTGAAAACGTGGTGACAGCTTTTGAACACCCTGACCACGAGTTGCGCAAGTCTTCCGTGAGTGAGTCCCGAGTGGCACAGACACGCGTGTTCTCCCTCGGCCTCCACCCTGCCGGCCTGAAAGACGCGGTGTAACCCAAGACCCAGCTCCCAGAGCGCTGCTCCGAGGTCTCCGGACCAGGACACCAGCGATGCTCACCAAGTGTCTCCAGCTGCTGCCATGGCACCTGGCGGGACTGACTTCCTCATCCATGCGGTTGAGCGGAGCGTGTGGCTGGCTAGTCCTGACCCTCCCAGGCCAGGGCCATGGCGGGGCAAGTCTTCCAGAATGTTCCTTCCCTACGGCAGCTGCTCCATTCCCTGGGACACAGTGATGTGGAGCAGAGCCCCTGCCGACCCGGGACGGACGCAGAGACCGAGAAGAAATAACCCTCTGCCGGTTCATCGCGAACACCGTGGAGCTGCGTCTCACAGCAGCTCACCAGCTGACCCCCTGCAGCCGCAGGTCCTCGTTTGACTGATTATTTCGTTAGACTGATTATTCCCGCCTGGACGGAGCCTGGATGGAGCCAGTTGCCTGTTGCTGAGCGGTCCTTCCGGTTCGGGCCCTCTCCACCCAGCTGCATGGATCTCCAGAGCAGGGACTGGCCACGGTGTCACCTGGTAGCACAGTGCCCGTGAGTGAGCGGGCTAAGGTCCAGGTGTGAGGGGCCCAGGCGATTTCTCCGTGGGGTTTATTCCCAGGGGCCTCTCTCCGGGGGAGCAGGTGGGAGGGACTGGGGGTGGCCTTTGGGGAGCGTGACCACAGGCAATCCCTTGGGCCTGTTTCAGACACATCCCCTCAGCAGCTGCGGTTGGGGGCCGGCCCCAGGCAGAGTGTGTGGGGGTGGGTGAGGGGCTGAAATCAGGATGAGGTCAGATCGGGCACCCCCAGGGCTGCCAGGAGGCCTCGCAGAGCCACCGCATGGGCGAGCCCCACGCCGAGGAAGCACGTTTTCTCCAGCTCCCATTAGAGAAGCTGCCTTTGAACTCCCACTCTTCCCTCCAGACTCAACTTAGAGTCATCTGCAACAGCATGCATGATCTTACTTCACCGTTCACCTCCCCTGGAGAGAATTCATGTTTGCGTCCTCAGGGGTCTGTATTTCCTATGGACGTGCCTGAGGCCCAGCTGGGCGAGCCCTCTGCCCAGGTGAGCTCAGTCCCTGTTCTGCACCTGCCTGCTAACCCGAGTCCTGCCAGGACCAGAGGGGACACGCTCACCTGTGTGTCCCCAGGGCTGCAGGCGGGCGGCCCTCCGTGCGTGTCTGTGGGGTCTGGGCCGTGCTGCTGCCTCGCTAGAGCAGACCCTGCCGGGGAGGGTTGTGACTTCCAGGAGGGTGGCGTGACCTGGAGCAAGCAGGTTCCAAACCAGGGGCTGGGCATCCGATGAGGCCGCCGCTTTGCTTCTTGGCTGGAGAGAATGCCCGGCTCCAATGTCTGGACTTCTCAGGGATTCCAGCCTGGGCCCTCCTGTGATGGCACAGGAGGGTGTCCCACAGGGGGGCCTGCATGCCCCCTCACCTTTCCTGGGGAGTCCCTGCCCTCCCGTGGGACTTCACAGCTGAGTCCCCGGCTCCCTGCTCATGTCCCACAATCCCAGGAGACAGGCATTCAGGAAGCCCAAAGGGAAAATTTGGGGAGTTCACTGCCCAAAAGACCGGGGTCTGAGGTGGTGTCCTCTCCGGTCTGGCTCCGGAGGGCCCTGGCAGCCACTACATTTCTGTGCTCAGTGATAGCCGGTGTCCTGTTTCCATGGAGATAGAAATATCTACGTACACCCTGAAGGCCAACAGGAGTGAATGCTGCTTTTGTGATGAAACTGACAATCTCATTTCTCAGGGCTTAGGCTGAGCTACTGCCCCAATGAGAGACATGCTGCGAGCTCTGCAAAGGCCCAGGGCGCCCGATCCCCGCAGCCTCGGCGTCCCCCGCGGCCTCGGTGTCCCTCCCAGGGCCTCGGCGTCCCTCCCAGGGTCTCAGGTTCTCCTGGACCCTGTGGCTTCCTCCCACCCAGAGCGTGAGCTGTTCCATGCTGGGGAGTGAGCAGGGTTGGTCGAGCTGGCTCTGCAAACCTGAAGCTATTACTGGACGCAGGCGGAGCTGCCTGCGGATTTCTCTGGAATCAAAATGCTTTCTCTTGTGGCCCCGATAAGATTACGGGGCCGCTGAGCTGCCAGTGTTCAGATTTCCCACGGAACCAACGCACCGGCCAAGCTCCGGCTGCCTGGCTGCGAGGGGCCACGCCTCAGCAGGCTCTGACACCCGACCCCCTTCCAGAATGCGCTCGGCCTCTGTGACAGGCCCCGGCCCTTCAGTCCCGCTACCCCAAACTCCCCAATCACTGCGGACAGCCAATGGGAGGTTCTCCTAGTGGAAGCCACTGTTACCGAGGGTCCCACAGAGTGCCTGGGAGCCAGACAGAAAAGGGGGGTATGCAGCCACACCCACAGACTGCAGCTCCCAGAGGCCACACAGTCCCTAGTTATGACCCAGGGCTCAGCGAGAGGAGGGATCCCAAAACAGCAAAGGCTGTTGGTGAGATTGGGGTAGAAAATACTTCATGAAGTAAAATGAACACCTTATATATACTAATACATGTCCCCCCTCTCTCTCTCATCAGTGATACCGATAGTCTGTGAGGATACACAGATATGATAGCCCAATAATCTTTTGGTGCCATTTGAAACACGGACGCTAGCATGTAACCAATAAATACGGAATAAATGGGTGAAGGACAGATAACAGCTGGGAGGGACTTGGAGTTGCCTCAGAGGAAAGGGCTCGCTAACAGTCTCCATCTAAAGTAGACACTGTTTAACCAATGGCAACGAAGTCTAATTTTCACCTGCTGAATCCCCACTTTTCACCTAAATAGTAGCCGATTTCACGTGTCTACTATTTTGTTGAGCAAATGAAGGACTTAGTCCACAAGAATCAGACTTTTTGCAAGTGCTCTCCGGCTCTTTGGCGCCAACTACAGCCTGTGCGTAAAGAGTGCCCTTTAACCTCCACGTCCTGAGTCTCCTCTTTCTCTACTACACACTTCCCCTTCCGTTCCTGCCGCAGCAGCTTCACCGTTCACCTCTCCTGGAGAGAATTCATATTTGCGCCTCAGGGGTCTGTATTTCCCATGGACATGCCTACCAAGAGCAATCAAAACAACAGATCTAAACCTGGCTTTAAAGAGGAGCCCCTGATTCTTCTCCCACCTTCAAGCATTTGTTTCTCATTCAACAAGCCAGCATCGCGTGCCCATCAGGCCATGGGAACAGGCGCTCGGGCTCCCAAACTCAAGGAACCTTCAGGGAGAGGCCCAGGCGGCGGTGCTGCCGGCACTCTCACTTGGTGTGAACAGAGTGCTCCGAGGGGCGTGGAACGGGGAGCCGGAGGGCGTCTGGGGAGGCCTGTGGGGCCGGGACGGAGGGGAAGGAGCTCCTGTTTGTTCATTCATTTGTCAACTGCCTTGTCTGGTGAGATTACATGGCTGTCGTGTAGGCAGGCGCTGCTCTCTGGAGACCTAAGACCAGTGAGCGTCCCTGCCCCTGAGCGTCCCTGCCCCTGAGCGTCCCTGCCCCAGAGGCTGCGCGGCCCTCCCCCCGGCACCCGGGGCTCCTGGAGAGCTCCACCCACAGGTCATTTCTCACCCTCCCACACCTTCTAGGCTTTCCTTCCCACCGTCCCCTCGTACTCGCGAAGTCAGACCTTGCCTGGCTCCCTGGCTGTCTATGGCTGGCGTTCCTGCCGCGTCATTCCCGCCACGCGTGGTCCCATCTTTCTCTCGGCGTTGCCCACTGCCCACGAGCTGAGTCCAGGCCATCTGCCATCTGGCCTTTGAAGACTAGAGCTGGCCCCTGTCTGAATCAGAAGAAGGCCCCCCTTTGGGGCACAGTGAGGCAAGGAGACTTCGCACGAAGAAAAAGTAACCCTTTCCTCCCAACGGCGGAGAGTCCAGCTGCCGCTGGCCAGCGTCCACTCCACGCAGAGGCCTGCGGGTTTGCCGCATGCTTTCATTTCTCCGCGGCTCCCACCTCCCTCTCCAGCCCGGCCTGCTCCCTCCGCAGAGGAAGGCGGCGTTCTCCCCGCACCCCCCGCGCCACCCTCCTTCCTCCCAGGCCTCCTTCGTGGGAGTCTGGATAGCGAGAACTCAGGGCCCACACGGCCATCACTGGGCACCAACATGACTGGAAACGGCCCCGGGCCGTGACACACGGGAGCCTCGTGCCCCCTGGGACGGAGAGCCTTGACGCAGCACCTTGTCTCCGCCAGAGGCTCCACGGGTCTGAGTAAAGATTGATGTCCATCCTGGTCACAGTGACTTAGAGGAAGAAAAGATGTCCCAGACTTCCAGCGGGTGCGTGGGTTCCCAGGAAGGAACGCTCCGGAGCCTGCTGGCCTGGCTCAGGTTCCTATTAGTGGGGACAATATGACTCCGTTCCTCCCCAAACATCGAGGTCCCTTCATGTCTCCAAAGTGGGTTTTGCCACTCAAAAAAGGGTTACGCTCTGAGATTGTCCAGGAATTCCCAACCCCCACTCCCACATATCCCGTCCCACATAGAGCTACTTCCTGCCAAGAGTCCCCACTTCCCGGCTCCTGGTTTCCTCTTTACTTCCTTCCCGGCGCGGGCTCGGCGGTTCCACACTCAGGTGTTTTCACAAAGAAACTTCAAAAGCAGTCCCTGCCACCCGCAGATCTGTGCCTGGGGGGCTCAGGGCGCCCCGACAGGCAAAGGCTGCCCCTGCGCCCGCTGCCCTCCTGGGGGGGCCCATCGGGTACGACACCCCCCACTGTGCAGACCGGTGGCCGGGGCTGTTCATGCCCTCCCTCCCCCGGAAGCAGCTCGGGTGACGGTTCAGGGTTTGTGCCACACACACTTCCTTCCTCAGACGAGGGAGAAGGAAGTGCCCGGCGCAGAGGGTCCCTCTGTGTCTTCCCAGAACAAGATTCAAACTGGCATTTGGTCCTCAAGCAGCAGCCTGGTTCCACTTGCTTTGCTTTTACCCGCACCCACATCTACAGGAGCCCAGGCAGGCGCACCGCAGACCGAACTGTGGCCTGGGGCCGAGGTACCCGCGCTCCCAGGGGAGGGCACCCACTTCCAGAGCAGCCTCACCCCCCCGGCGGGCATCCCCGGCATCTCCACCTCCTGCCCTGAAGCTGGAGGCAGCTGGAGACCTCTGAGAGGACTTCTGAACACCACTTGCTGATGTCTGTGCATCACCCCCACTCCACCCAGCCCTAACCTGCCTCAGTTTCCCCGATTTACCAGATCCCACAGTCCCCCAGACTTCATAAAGCCTCCCTGCAGGCGACCCCAGCCCTTGAAGACAAGAATGCAGGGTGCCTGCCCAGGACACACCGTGGTCCCTGCAGGGAATCCACAGAGCCACAGGCCACGCGTGGGGCTAGCTTAGCGCGTCAACCAGGGCTCCGGGGTAGAGCTGAAGTGGGGAGGAGACAGCAGACGCGCCGGCCACGCCGTGGGGGAGCCGGTCTCCTCTCTCAGAGCTTCACCTTAGAAGCTCCTTTCAAAAGTCCCAGGTCCTGCGGAGATGGACGTGGGCTAAATGTCAGCTCTCAGCTGCAAGGGAGAAATCCAGGAAGCCTGGGGACCTGGAGAAGGGAGGCAGGGGAACGCACCCGCTACTCCTGGGCACACAGCCAGCTACTCCTCCGCTGCAGGGTGGTTCCTGGACCCCCTGAGGTTGGAACAGTGCCAGGAAAATCCCAGGCTGAGAAGGGTGGGCCTCGCCCCGTGCACCCCACAGAGGTGGCCAGCACCCCCCCCCCCCCCACACACACACACCCCGGGCTATGCAGCGGAGTCCCAAGTTTTATCATCAGCAGTGCTATTTGCCCGCGAGGGAGCTTTGCAGAAAGTTCTGAGAGCTGTGGCTGTGGGACGGGGACGCCGAGCTCAGGCCACTTTCAGCGGAGGCGGCGGGTGCGGGGAGGGCTTCGCTGCCTGCCAGCCGTTTCTCTTTCAAAACGGGCTCCAGACGCAGGGGCTTCTGCTTTCTGAGCTCTGGGCTCGCAGATCGCCCGCTGACGGAGTCTGTCCTGAGCCTGTAAGCTCCTCTCCAAAGTGCCTGCAGCCTAGAAGCCCCCGTCCCGTGGCGGCCCTCCCGCCGCCCCGCCGGCCCAGGGGTCTGCCAGGTGGGCTGGGCGTGCTCCGGGGCGGCCAGCGGCAGGCATCGCCCTCCTCCCCGGTGGCAGCTGGGCCACCCCACGCGCCCTGCCCAGCCCGCGCCCGCCCACCACGCCAGCCCCGCGTTACCTCCATGTCCTCCAGGGGCCACCTCACTCCTCTGCCCACGCTCACGGTCCCGCTGTCCCCGCTCCTGCCCCACCGGGTCCCGCTCTGCTAGCTGCTGCGGGACAGCCAGCCTCCGGCCTCTGGGTGAGGACAGCGGGGGGTGGGGGGAGGGAAAGGCGAGGAGGAGCAGGGGGAGGAGGAGGTGGAGAGGGAGGGCGGGGGAGGAGGAGGAGCAGGGGAGGGAGGCCGGCCATCGGGGTTTAAATTTAGACACAAATCTAAACAGATACTGTCCCCTCCCAGGGCAGGGCTCCAGCGAGGGAGCCACCTCGCTCCATTCATGTGCCCAAACATGGGATGGGACAGCCGCCCGCGCCTCTTTCCGGAGAAGTGCGTCCGGACCCTGGTCTCTGCCGCGGCTCAGCCTTCTCCGCCTCTCCCTCCTTCAATGTGCCTTCCTCCTTTTCCTGCTCTGAAAGTTAGAGTTGCTCTTTCACTCTTTTGATCTCCCCTCTTTGATGGACATCCTTCCTGCTTCCTTCCCGTCCCTTTTTCTCCCTTTAATTGCATTCCTGTCACACATGGTTTTCCCTCCCGGCCGGAGAGCAGGACCCTGCCCGCGGACGCCTGCGTGAGGTGGATGCCCGTTACCCCCTGGCCCAGAAGACAGCAGAGCCCACGGAGCCCGCACTGTGCGGACGGACAGGACCCTTCCCCCTTCAGCTCTACCGCCCCACCGCCAGCCTCACATTTTCACAACCAACCTGTCCATCCCTCTGCGTGCTAGGAGGAGGTTGAAGAGCAGGAGGAGCCGGAGGAGGAGGAAGAGGGAGAGGAGGAGGAGGGAGAAGGAGGAGGAGAGGAAGGAGAGAGAGGAGGAAGGGGAGGAGGAGGAGGAGGAGGAGGGAGAGGGAGAGGAGGAGGGGAGAAGGAGGGAGAGGAGGAAGGGGAGGAGGGACAGGAGGAGGAGGAGGAGAGGGAGGAGGGAGAGGAGGATTGAGAGAAGGGACAGGAGGAGGAGGAGGAGGAAGAGAGAAACACGGTATCCAGCTCCCGCAGCAGTAACTTGAAGGGTGCGGGGATTTCAGTTCCCGTGGGCTGCTGGCTGCAGGGCCTCTTCTCTGTTCCTTTAAACAGAGGGAAGGGCAGCGAAGAGGCGAAGAACAAGCTGCATGGGAGGGAGGGGTTCCCGGCCTGGGGTCTGGAGCAGCTTCTTTCCCTGCTACCAGGGTGTAGACTGGCCACCAGCCCTCGCCTCTGAGACTGCGTGAAGGGGGGCTGGCAGGGAAGCCTCCGTGTGGTCCCGCACCCATCGGTGGCTCCACCCCCACCCCCGGGCCCCGACCCCCCACCTCCCCAGCGAGGGAGAGCCATCCCAGAGCGGGACAGTGGCCCGGGGATGCTGAGCGCTGTGCTGAGCGTTGCTCCCGCTACAAAGCACTGCCTGGATTCTGCTCCTCATGCCAACGCCCAGGCTCTGGCTGCCCTGGGCATCAGCCTCAGAAACGTGGCCTCCCTCCCGTCACACAGCCTTGCAGGCCTGCACTTCTAGAACACGGACAGCCCTAATGCCAAAGCGTCTCCCACGTTCATTGAACTCAGCTGAGCATGGGCCAAGACCCTGGATTTCAGAAACAGATGGAGAGTTGAATTCCAGCTGTTACTTTCTAGCTGTGCTTCCATAGACAAGTCGCTTAACCTCTCTGATCCTCGCTTTCCTCACCTATGCAGTTTAGTAGGCACTCTGAAAAGAGTAACTTTTTAGGATACTTAGCCCCATGTGCAAGTTCAAATGATTAGGGACCTGGTATTTTTCTTATTTAGAGCTGGGCATTCTGGTGTCCCCAACGCTGGCAATTAATGTTGAGTCCCCTTCCCTCTGGCACAGCGCCAGAGGTGAGGGCGCCAGAGGTGAGGGCACCAGGGGTGAGGGCGCCAGAGGTGAGGGCGCCAGAGGTGAGGGCGCCAGAGGTGAGGGCGCCAGGCAGAGTTGGTGGCAGGAAGGCCTTTTCCGGGGACCCTGCACTGCGTGCTTGCACGTGTGGTCTTGTTTTCTTTCTTTTCCTGAAGGTGTGAGACTGAGTTGGTGCGGGGGCCTGGCCTCTCGCCCGTCTCCGAGCCCGGGCGCTTGGGGCCTTCCCTCGCTGCCTCCGTGGAGTCCTTTCTGCTCAGATGGGGCTGCCCCAGCTCAGGTTTCTGGCTTCACCACCGGGAGGCGGAAGTGCCGACCCAGAGGAAACCGTTAGGCCAGATAGCATCGCCGCCACCCAAGGTGCTTGCAGCTGCACCCACGCCCTGCGCAGGCCCTCCCTCGGCCAGCGAGGACCAGACCCACCCATAGGCGAGCAGCTTGTCCCCCCTGCTCCCGGCTGCACCGGGCTGTTTGGGCAGAGACCTTCATGGCAGGAAGGAGAGGAGATGGGGGAGAGGGCTGGGCCCACAGCTCAGTTTCAGCAGCCCCGCCACGGGTAGGCCGGGGGCCGTGCTCGCCTTATCCCCCTCCTGCCCCTCCAGGAGACCCCAGAAGCCAGAATGGAGACCACACAGCTGGTAAACACCCGGTTTTGCTGGGATGTGACTCCTGGCTCTGTGGATGAGAGGAGTCAACCCAAGGGGAAGGGAAAGTGCCTCTAGGGGGTGGCTCCTCGCCCTCTCTGGGGCTGGTGGCTCCCCAGGACCCGTTTCCTCACTTCTCCTTCACACCCTGGTGTCAGAACCAGCCGAGCAGTGGACAGAGGCCAGTGCGGGCACCGGGCAGGGAGCCCTGCCCGCAGGGGAGACCCTGTGCCCCAGCACACGGCAGGCCTTCGGTAAACACTCGGGGAATGGGTGATGACTGACTGACTGACTGAAGCCAACTGGTAGGATTTTTGCTTTTCCATCAAAGGCGGAGGCTGTGAGGAGTCTCCAATGTGAAGAAAAGAGCCCCATAAATTAGGCAGGAACTTAATTCGTTTTCAGGCAGAATTGCCAAGAGCCTCAGTCAGCTCCTGGTAAGTGTTCACACTGTGATGGCCATCCCGTGTTAAAACTCAGAGCAAGAAGCAAAGACACTGAGTGGCCCGATTATGATGATCTCTGAACGCATAATAATCTGGCCACTCAGTATATATACATGCCTGGTGCATGAATTCGTGCATGGGTGGGGTCCGGCCAGCCTGGCCAGGGGGAGGGGACATGGGCGGTTGGCTTGCCTGCCTGCTGGTCGAACTCCTGGTCAAGGGGACAATTTGCATATTAGCCTTTTATTATATAGGATATACACTGAGTGGCCAGATTATTATGTGTTCAGAGATCGTAATAATCTGGCCACTCAGTGTATTCTTTCAGACCTACAAATATGAACTTTCAAATATATGCAGTGCTTTAGCCCTACATCCCGAGAAATTGGCAAAAACCAACCCGTGTTGCAAGCGACTGTCCTTGAGGAGCGGAAAGGGAAGCGCCCAGGTTTGGGGTTTTGTGTTGAAGAATGGGAATGAAAGGTACTCCGTGCGAAAGTGCACAACCTGGCCCTGATGGTGAGGAGACGCTGGGCAAGCCACGTGGGAAGGCATTCTCCCAGTCACTGGTCTGTGATCTTTAAGAGCATCAATGCTGAAAGGTCAAAGCTAGGCTGGGAGGGGTTGTAGGTTAGAGACCAGAGCCACGTGACGATTGGGTTCCACGTGTGGTCTGGCTTGGTTCTCTGACTCCATTAAGGGAATTATTATACATGCATATATCAAATCATCACAGTGTGCACTGCATAGGACAAGTGTATTTGCCAGCTATACCTCAATAAACCTGGAAAAAAGAGAGATTATGAGGGCAATTGGCAAAACTGTAAGGGATCCTGGGTGAAGGGTACATGGGAGTTCCTCGTATGAATCTTACAACTTTTCTCAAAGTTTAACATGACATCAAACTAAAAAGTTAAGAAAAAAGGTGTGGTAAGAATTGATTTTCTTTGATTCCAGATTGACCCCTCCCTTCCCCCGTCCCTTTATCACCTGTTCCTGCCACCTTACCCCCACCCCCAGAAACCCACAGGACGGACAAGGCCTGATGATGCTGGTGACCATGGGGGACAGCAGGCAGAGAGAGAGAGGGCCCAGTCTCTTGGGACGACAGAGAATGGAGACAGAAAGAAAAGATAATTCAAATATTTCTTTGTACAAATATCTTTGTGTTGTTTCAGGGGTTGCAATAAACACATGTATTTTCATAATTTTGGAGGAGAGTTTTAATTTAGAGAGAGAAAGACAGAAAGAGAGAGAGAGAGAGAGAGAGAGAGAGAGAGAAACAGGACCCTGCATGCACTGAGTCAGGCACCCTATGGAAGGAGCTGGCGTCTACAGCTGAGAGGAGGGCCAGCCAGGGACTTCCTGGGACGGGCTCGGGTGGGGAGGACCTGGAGGTGGAGAACACTGGCCAGTCACCGAGGACAAGGAACAGTGTCGATGGAAAAACCAAAGGGGATGCCCAGAGACATCCTTCTCCTTCTGAGGCATATCCCAGGTTGAGGAGTAAAATTAGACACAGCTACAAGGAAATTCAAACCTTTCCCACCCAAAGAGTGCATTGTGCAGAGCACTGGGCATGTCTCCATCCTGCCACGAATGGGAAGAGCACGGGGACCGATGCCTGGCCCCGCCCCAGACCAATGGCAGTGGCACACAGACCCGCTGTCAGTGTCTTTTTGGCCTCAGTGAAGTGACACGTCCAGAAGAGTCCAAGGCGATTGTGGGTACCATTCCCCTGGCCAAAAGCTGGCGCAGGGAGGGACAAGTCAGTGAGGAATTCTGGCCCATGGGACCAGAGAGGAAACTTGTTCCCTCTGGCGAGGAAACACACAGGAAGACGTGGCCTGTAGACCCACAGTGTTGACCCGCCCGAGGCCCCCGGGAGAGCCGCGCACCCACGTGCACCAGTGCCTGCGATGGTCGTCATTGCGAAGGTACGTTATCCTGTCCCTCACTCCTCATCCTCCCTCCAAACATTAAACTTAATGAGGGCACATTCCTTTCTGTCTTGGTCAACGTTCTATGCTCCTGGTTCAAGTTCGGTAAATACGTGGATGAATGAACAGACCCTGGCTCCAGGCAAAACACATGGAGAATCCCCGTTGAGATCCAGTTCTCGAAGGGCGCAAACGCAGTACAAACGGACTCGGAGCCTAGAGGAGAGCAGAGATGTAACGATCGACCCTGAAACCGACTTCCTGGGTCCGGCATGACCTTGGTCGAGGCACCGGACCACTCTGCTCCTCAGCACCTCCATCGGTAAGATGAGGATAAGAATTTGCCACATAGCGTTTAAGGATTAAACGAGTGAATACACGTGAAATGCTTAGAAGCGTGCTAAGGAATAGTAAGTGTGATAAATGTCAGGTCGTTAGGTCCCACGATTACAACCGGAGCAAGTCTCGGTAGCAGCCAGCGCGATCCCCTGTTCATCTCGCTGCCAGGCCGGCCCGTGAATCCCACCTACTTTGTGGACGTTCCTCAGTTGGCCGCAGCCTGGCCTTGGAGCAAAGACTCATCTCATTTTTCTCATCCGTGCGCCCCCCACAGTCCTGAGTTCTCCGAGTTCGCATTTGGTTCTGCATTTCTTCTTACACATGCCGCAAAGGAAAGGCGGGGGAGGGGGGGCTTTCACATCTCAACTCTGAATAAATTTCACTTTCTTGAGTGGTGTGTTTTTTTCATCTTGGAAACCAGTTTTAAGTTGTTCTGATTTAAATAATGCATAGATTTCACGTACAGACACCATGGGGCTTTCCCGGCATCGGCAAGGGTTTGACCTCCTTCCTAAATGTCACCACCTAGGAGCAGGCTCCTAGCCCTCAGCCGGTGTATGACCTCACACCGCCCGGTGCCCAGGTCTAGCCAGGCTCTGTACGGTTTTGGCGTTGTTATTAACCTCCACACGTGGATCTTCATTCCCCTTTTCTGCTCTCTGACCTCTGATCGCATCTGAGACTTTTTTAGATGTTCCTCTTCTTGGGGACTATTCCTAGACCCACAAAGAAAGGTCTCTATCTTATAAGGTGTCGTGTATCTGAGAAGGCAATAGAGCAATTATAGACCCTTGACCATTTGAATCATAACTCGAGCGAAATGCTGTATGTCCTGAGCGTGTAAGACTGGGTGCTGCTGGGTCCTGACCCAAATGGAGGGTTCAGGGCAGGGCTGGGGCCAGGGGAAGAGGAAGTGACCCGGGCGTGCTTGGCGGAGACGGGATGGTGGGGCTCCGGCGGGAAGAACCACGTGAGCAAAGGGCTCCAGGAGTCTGAGGTGGATGGAGAGGGCCCCGGGGTTTGTCAGGGGCCAGCTCCGACTGTCCCGGCCTGCACCCCTCCAGCAGGGCACATGCTGGTCTGTGCGAGGGGCATGACGTTCAGAACCCACCCGGCCTCCTCGCTCCTTGAAGGCTGTTCTGGAATGTTCATGCTCGGTCCTGGCCTCTGCAGGAAGAGACGACATTTGCCTTTTGAAGATGACTGACCTTGAGTGGAGTTGCTCGGGCTTGTACTTTCCGTTTCTGTTTCCATCATTGCAGATGGCGGGCTGTGAAGCAGCAACAAGAGCCGAAGGGGCCCCTGAGCCCGGGACCCCGGGGCCACCCGTGCTTCGTAAGGCGAAGCCACGTCCCGCTCTGCTTCCTTCTCTGAGGCTCCTCCTCTCGGGCCCGGGCTGTGGTGAGGAACTCCTAATCAGAATGAACATAAATCTAACCATCGTGAAGCGGGTTAAGCACTGAATCTGACCTCCCACAGCCCAGTTGGCAGTGAGGCCAAAGGCGCGGCCGCCACGAGGCCCTGGCGGAGGTCAGGCAGGGAGCCGTGCAGCTCAGCGGGGGGGGGATGTGTGGGTGCTGCCGGGGAGCGTGGGGGCGGTGGGGAAGGCATTTGCATCTCATGGCCGAACCAGCCTGAGAGCTAACATCCTGTTTTTCTGTGAGGGGCACCCTCACAGGACAGAAAGCGCCCCTGACCACGGCCAGCTCGGAAGTGAGTGTCAACAGCCTCGCAAATGGACCCCTACTCCCCAGAGGCTGTGCCTGCACAGGAGGTCAGCCCCCACCCCGCCGGGCCCAGGCCCCCCTCCACCCCAGCCCCAGGACTCCAGACCTCCCCGCCACCCCCGCCCGCCCCGAGACTTATCAACAGGAAGCTGTCAGCCGGAACGCTCTGTTCCCTGACATTCTTGTTTTCGTTCTGCAGCTGTGCTTCGGCTCCATGAGGGTGTCTCTGCTCTGTGTGTCTGGGGTCTGTGTGTCTGCCTGGCCTCTCACACGCATGTACAGGCCATGGTCCCTGTGAGCCCAGTGGGCCAGAGGAGGCCCTGGCTGGTGAGAAGGACTGGGTGGTAAGGAAGCTCTTGGGCTGCCAGGAGCTGTTGGCTAAGGAGGGTGACCGCTGGCCCAGGGCTGGTCGCGGAGGAGATGCTAGGACACGTCCTGAGCCATGAAGCCTGTGCCTTGCCCACTGCCATCCCTCCTCACCCCTCCGGGGGCTTCTCCGACCTCCTGTCTCAGGGATGAGTGGGCCCTCCTGCCGGTACCCATGGTGCCTGCCCACCAGGGGCCTTATTCTCGCACCTTCTCGCTGGGGAAGCAATGGGTAAGGAGGCTTCTCTCCGTCCTTTTATCCCAAGTCACTATCACTTAAAAAGCCCACACGGCTCCCACGTGCTGCTGGACCCCTGGAGGCGACGCGCCTTAGTCCCTGCAGCTGCTCACATGCAGGGCCTGTAGGACCGGGAGGTCTGTTCTCACTCACAGCACGTGGGTCTGTCTTCATTGCTTTTTCTTCCACGGCCTCTGGTTCAAGTCTAGGAGGAGAAGACCTCCAAACGTAGGGACGCTGAGGCCCGCGAGCCACCCAGTGGCCAGAGGAAAGCGGTGGTCATTCTCCAGTTCTCCTCGCAGCTGCGTGCCCCCATTCGTGCCGGCAGCTGGCCCGCTGAAATCACACGCGTGAGCTGCAGGGCTGGCTTTGAAGGAGCATCTGAGGCGGAGACTGAGCGTCACGCGGGTGGGATGTGCCTCCAGCCAGCGCGTTTGAAACAGGAGTCCGAGCTAGCGTGGCCCTCAAGGCAGGCGTGGCACTGTCTCCAGGAAGCCACATCCAGAAAAATCTACACATGAGTAACCCTGGGCTCTCGTTTCAGATGCCGGCTAGTGCCTGCCCAGATTATATTTCAAAATTAGTCCAGGAATTCTATTTTTTTAAAAGGTAAGCTATATAAAGCCACAGTGAGTAGCATATTCAACAATGAAAAACTTAAAGCTCCAAAATTTGTATGAAATCTAATGGAACCCAAAATTGCCAGAAAAAAGAAATCTTAAAAAAGAAGAACAAAATTGGAGGCCTCATGCTTCCTGGATTTAAAACATATTACAACACTACGGTAATCAAAACAGCGAGGTCTGGCATAAAGACAGACACATGGACAGACCAGTGGGGCAGAACAGAGAGCCCAGAATACCCCGGTCACAGGGTCTTCAACAGCGTCCCAGGCCACACAACAGGGAAAGGGCATTCTCTTCATTGGGGTTTGGAAACTGATAGCATGTACCAAAGATCAAGTTTGACTTTGACTTACACCATCATCAAAAATTAATCCAAAATGGACTGAAGACCTAAACATAAGACTTAAAACTATAAAAGTCCCAGAATAAAGAAGCTCAAACCATTGACAAATGAACAGATGAAGAAAATGTGGTGCATGCCTGCAGCATGTTTATAGTGGAACTAGAAGCCTGGTGCACGAATTCATATATGGATGGGGTCTCTCTGGGTGCCTGCAGGGATCGGGCCTAAACCCACAGTCCAACGCCACCTACAGCTCCTACCTGCCACTCCCACTCATCCCAGCCCCACTGTGCCTGCTACAGGCTCATGTCCAATCAGTCCCAATCAGGAGCCAATCAGGAGAGGCTCGCCCTGCCACAGCAGCGCTCTCCAGCCATGAGCCCTGCGTCTGGTACCCTCTCAAGGGGAGTGGCCTGCGGGATCGGGCTGAAACCAGCTCTCTGACATCCCCCAAGGGATCCCAGATTGCGAGAGGGCACAGGCCAGGCTGAGGGACCCCACCAGTGCACAATCGGGCTGGGGAGGGACTGTGGGAGGGCTCCAAGGCATGTCCGGCCCATCTCACTCAGTCCCGATCGGCTGGACCCCAGCAGCAAGCTAACCTACTGGTCAGAGCATCTGCCCCCTGGTGGTCAGTGCATGTCATAGTGAGTGGTTGAGCAGCCTTAGCATATCATTAGCATATTACGCTTTGATTGGTTGTTCGGTTGTTCTGCTGTTGGTCTATTTGCATATGTCCCTTTTATTATATAGGACTAGAGGCCCAATGCAGGAAGATTTGTGCAAGAATAGGCCTTCCTTCCCCTGGCTGCCAGCACCCGGGACCCGGGCCTTCACTCTGGCCCGGAGCCACCTTCCGCCTTTGTGCGCTAACCAGAGGCCCAGAGCGACCAGGGTGGGGCGGAACGCCTGTGTCGTTGCCATGGCGACGGCGCAAGCATCCCGGCCCGGCCACCGCCATCTTTGTCGCATCAATTTGCTATTTCTCTCCTTATTGGCTGTGGGCACCGCCATCTTTGTCGAAAAGAGACTGTCAATTTGCATATTCCGCCTTTATTAGATAGGATATTATTCAGCCTTAAACAAGAAGGAAACCCTGTCACATGCTACACATCTGAGCAAAATAAGCCAGTCCCGAAAGGACAAATGCTGCATGCTCCCACGGACAGGAAAGGTGGAGAGGGGTCCCCTGTTGGAAACAGGAAGCAGAGCTGCTGCGGCTGCAGGGAAGGGGAGAGGAGAGCGGCTATCGGGGGTCTGGACTTGGTTTTGCAGGATGGAGAGGTTCAGGAGGTCTGTGCTACAGCCGCATGTACACAGGGAACTCCGAGCAGCACACTTAAAACTGGTAAAGAGGGGAACTTTTACAGTGCGTGTGTGTTTTACCGCAATTAAAACTAGAAAGGAAGAAAAAAGTAAAAGTATAAACACTGCGCAAGCCAGACCATCAGCGACCTCCGGGCGCCGCCCTCTGGCTTCCTTCAGAGGCCACGCTGTGGCAACAGTGACAAGTTCTGGAGGGGCCCTTTTGGCATGAACAAAGGGAACACCTATTACGAGAGAGCCCGGCCTGCAGGATGGCGTGGTGCAGAGGAGCGCGCAGCCAGCCTCGGGCAGGCTGGGGACGGGACGAAGCCTCCGTTCTCCTCGGGTTGAACTGCTAGACTTTCAAAGTAACTTCCAGTGGGGAGGTCCTCAGATTGAACCACAGAACGGGGCTGAGGAGTGGCGATAGCAGGGGCAGAGGCCCTTTATCTCACTCTCGGCGACGGGGCCACGCGATGAACTGTCGAAGCCACAGTGAAGGCCCGTGTGAGTGGGTACGGGGTGTGCTAGCGTCTACGATGTGCCTGGTGGGCTGGGTGGGGGTGGAGGGAAGGGCGGAAATAGAGCAGGAAGCTGGCAGAGCCCTGGGGGAGGGTGGCAAGGAGGGGAGTGGGGAGGCCGACTGTCAATCTCAGCATCTTTCAAATCCCGCACCTCCCCACAGGAGACAACAAGGCACACTCAGGCTGTGATCTTTGCAAAAGTAAAAAAATAGGTGCATTAAAGCAAGGTCTAACCCAGCTTCCAGTTCCAAGTCTCCGTTCGCAGGAAGCACGGCAGGCGTTCCCTGTGTGACCCAGGAGGGGTTAATCAGCAGAGCCTGGAATGCGAGACATTCCTATAGGTCAGACGAGCTGGTTTCTTCAACTAAAATGACATTTAAAAAAAAGAAAGAGAAAGAAGGAGCGTAAAGAGACGCAAGAGACGTATGAACACAATTCAATGTTGGTCCTCATGCAAACACCGATCTTTGAGACATTGGGAAAATGCTAAGGAACCCATGTTCCCTTTCTGACGCAGGGTAGTGCTGTCCTGCTTATGTTAAACAGCAACGTTCTTATCTGTCAGAGATACACACGGAAGCATTCACGGCTGTTATGTGACCTCTGGGGTTTTCTTTAAAATATTCCAGGAAGACAAATTGGCTAGAGGGATAGATTCGGCAAGAACGGGCATGTATTGATGGTTGTTGAAGCTGAGGGTGTGCGGGTGGGAATTCTCAGCACCTGTCTCTGCGTGTTCTCAGACATTTCCATAACAATGGGGACACGGAGAGACGCGGGGTGATGGGTGCCGAGGGCAGGGCACCAAGAGCCTGGAGAGGAATAAATGCATCTTTACTTGCTTGGAGGTCTGCGTCACGGCCGTCCTCTTCTCGAGGTGGTGGGAGACTGACTGACTTCATTTCTTTAAAACTCTTAGCGTCGGCTCCAGGCCCAGCAGCCCCACGCCAAGGTCCGCTCCCCGGAGAAATGGGTGGATATAATCCATCAAAAGACGCGTACACGAATGTCCGCATCGGCTTTATTCATCAGAGCGCAGGACTCGAAAGAACCCAAACGCCAACGAACAGACAAAGCATGGCTTGTTTGTACAAAAAGATGTCACTCAGCAATAAACAGAAACAAACCAGCCACACGCCCGACGGCGTAGATGAATTTCCCAACCAGAATGCCAAGCGGAAGCCAGACCCGGGCTCTGACCTTTAGAACAGACTAAGTCGAGGGCGCCGGTCATCAGAATAATAGTTGTCTCGGCTGTGGCAGCGGTGGGAGGGCCTCCGGGGCCCAGCGGGGCCCCAGGAGCAGAGGCGGGGTGTGGCGGGGGGGGGCGGGGGGGGAGCCTCACTGCCCCGGAGGCGCTGCGTGAGGACGGGTGGGGCCCGAACTTGGCTGGGGGTGGGTTGAGGTGTTTTGGTCTCAGGGGGACAGCACCGTCCCCAGGGGCTGTGCACTGATCCCAAGGACATGAATTTCTTAGTTGAGGGGTTTGGACCAGGACTGCTCTCTCCCTGTCTGAGGGTGTCTGATTGTTAAGGAAGCTTCTCCTGATACTTGGCCATGCCCCGTCCAGGTCAATGTCAGCCCTGGGCTGTCCTCAGGGCTCTCCCTGCAGCCCCCACATGGGGGTGCCCTGAACCCAAACCACCCAGCCATTCTTGCCTGCGCACCTCTGACCCCCAAGGTCATGCCGAGAGCGCGGAGGCTGTGGTCCTGTTCGCACTTCAGCCACATCCTGGCCACAGCCTGCGTTTCCCTGCAGGCTTCACGGGCACCCTGCGCGTAGAAAGCCCCCTCTGTGCCAGCGTCACGCCGGGCTCTCTCTGTGCCCATCAAATGCCAGGCCCGTGGGCCGGCCGATGGTCTCCTGTGTACTCTTCTTTGCAGAGCCGGTGAGACAGACAGCAGGGCTGGGGCAGACACTCTGTCCAATGCTCCAGGGTCACAAGGCTGCAGGGGGCTGGGGGGGGGGGGGGGTGTCAGGGCAGGAGGCGGTAGTGAATGTCCCTATGTGCCAAGCTTGTGCTAAGCCACGCCTCACAGGGATCCCGGAGGCTGGCCCATCCTCTTTATTTACAGAAGAGGAAATTCAGACTCAGAGAGATGAAGGAACTCACACAAGGCAGAAAAAACAGACCTCAGGCCCTTTCAAGTTGTGCCACTTGAAATCCTTTGGAGGGTAAGGCCAACCACGTCCCCTTTCAATGCAACAGAACTTGGGGGCGCTTCTGTGTGCCTAAGGGTGTGTCCTCTTGCATCAGACAACCCCCCCCCCCCCCCCCCCCCCCCGGTAACAGGCCTGAGACTGCTCCACTTGACGGTCCACTCGTTCTGTTGTATCTTTCCTTACCCTGACTGTTACCAGATACGGAGGCTGCTGGAACAAAGAGACCCGAAATAGCTTAAACTGAGGTTCATTTCTCTCTCCCATGAAATGCCACGTGAGCAGTTGGGAGGTGGCTTCCTGGACTCCTGCCACCACACCTGTACCCCTGGGGTCATGAAGGGGCAAGCACACGCCTTCATTGTAACTACCGGGAAAAGGGCGCATGTCACTTCTACTCATCTCACGGGGCCCAAATGTAGCTGCACGAGCAACCGTAGCTGCAAGGGAAGTTGGGAAATCTAGTTTTCAGCTGAGCTGCGACATGTGCAGTAAACTCCCATTGCCATAGAAACAGGACCGCCATAAGCAGCAGGGAGCACCGCCCGGAGCGCTGGGCAGCTCTGCAGGAGTGGCAAGGCCATCGGCGGTTCCTCTAAGAAGTCGGGGCTGCGAGTCAGATCACCTGGCTTGGCCCACAGCGTGCCCCTTGGCTGTGATTTTGGCAAGTTGTGTGCCTTCTCTGAACCTCCCTTTTACTGCCCGCCCCCCCTCCCCCTCCTCACTGGGATGCCGGAGCCCAGACTCTGTGAGGGCCTAGGGGAGGCAGCAAGCTTGGTAGAGGTGCGTTGTGTTGTTTGAAGTTTTAAAACCGTGAGCCTGCTGGGTCAGGGTGAAACCGCATTCCTGGAATTCCTCTGCATTGTGTTTCCATTCCCGGGAGAACTTCCTGCCGCTCCCTGTGGGGCCTGCCGTGACCAATCACCTGTGCCCAGCTCCTGGGGGTGCGGAGGTCACGGCCACCGGCCACCCAACCACGGACCTTTCTGAGTCGGATCACCTATGGCTGATGAAGGCCCTGAAACTGACTCCTGGCCAAGTGGGTTGGGTGGAGCCCAGGAAGGAAACTGGCCAGCAGCCCCGGTGATGCCAATCGAAGAGTTCCGCCCCACCCGACCGCCACAAACCACAGAGGCGCACCTCACCCCTGGTTGAGCCCGTATGGCGGTCTGCAGCG
This sequence comes from Eptesicus fuscus, assembly GCF_027574615.1. Lineage (NCBI taxonomy): Eukaryota > Metazoa > Chordata > Mammalia > Chiroptera > Vespertilionidae > Eptesicus > Eptesicus fuscus. Next base: position 41,186,087 of record NC_072494.1, read on the forward strand.
CATGTTATAGAAGAGCCTGCTCTTATCGGCCAGCCTCCAAGCTCCGGGAGGGAGGGGGGGAGGGGGGAGGGAGGGAGGGCGGGAGGGAGCGAGGGAGGGAGGGAGGGAGGGAGGGAGGGAGGGCGGGAGGGAGGGAATCAGCATCTATTAAGTCATACAGACAACCAGCCAGCATTTACCCCTCACCCAGCCCGGAGGCAGGTGTTATTACTTCCTACTGATCGCTGAGGAGTGGGCGGCTGCCCCAGTGAGCAAGCACCACTAGACCTCCCCCAGCACTTCATAATTTCATGCCCACAATAGGGGCCCAAAGGTGTGAGCGCGAGTGGCATGTGCCATCGTTTATCTCTGGCAGAGCACAGCGTGGCCCCCGCCCTGTGAAAGGAGATACTTGAGTCGTTGTATGGATATTTTTTTTGAAAGGCTCATATGTTGAAGGACTCATGGGAGATGGAGATAGAGCACCCTGCAAAGCCCTCGCAGGGTGTCCGTGGAGGTAACACAGCGAGTAGAACCGAAGCAGGTTTCCTGTTTGCGCAGGGCTCCCTGCAGACCTGAGCAGGGCTTCCCGGTGCCCCGTGGGTGGTGCCGGAGCCGCGATCACAGCAGTGCGCCTGGCAGATGCAGGTGGCACCTTGGCAGACCTCCCCAGAGGAGAGAACTCCCACGAGGTGCGTGCCTGGCTGCCACCGTCCTGGCGTGGTCCGGCTCCGTGCCTTCTGACGGAAAGTCCTTAGACAGGCACGCGTCCCGGTGGCTGATGAGTCCGGCGCTGGGATTTGGGAACTTGGTTCCACAGGCACGTGGACAGGGCCTTTCATTGCTTCCTGCGGGCGGTTCAGCAGCGCGGGGCGGCCCGGCCAGGACAGCCTGTGCCGCCGAGGGAAGGGAGGGTCCTGGGGTCGCGGGCCAGGCGGGAAGCCGGGGAAGCCACTGACACAGGGGTCAGCCAGCCGCAGGGCTGCGTCCTGGGAATCGGTCAGGAAGACAATCGAGTGGGACAGGAAAGAGGGAGCAGAGGCAGAAACTGCGCTTTGCTCTCGTTGCACAAAGGAAGGAGGTGACCCAAGGCTCCTTGTGACACCGGAAGAGGCATGTTTGGGGAAGTGAGACCTCTCTCTGCAGATCGCTCAGCTTCGAGGCCAACCACCGGTGGCCCCAGAGCAGGCCAACAGGCTTTGCGGTTCTGGCTTTTTCCACACCCACGTGAGTCACTGCTGGGTAAGGGTGCCCCTCACAAGCACCCCCAAACCGGGCCCAGAGCCCATGTGTGTTCTAGGGTCAGTCCTTTAAGCCCCCCCCCCCGTCCTCCCCCTTCAGCTCCAGCTCCTCAGGGGGTGCCAGGCCCCGCTTCCTGAGGCCGAGGGGCTCACTGACTCAGGACCTGAGTCCTGGGCAAAGCGCTTTTCTCTGACCTCCCTTCCTCCCGGTCAACTGGAGAGCAGACAGACGGACAGACCTAGAGTGCTCCTGCAGACAGACTGGACACCTGTCCCCAGGTGAGTCAGTCAGCTGACTCCACACCGGAGCTCTGAAATGTTAGTTCTCCTCAGTCTGGTATAGCCTTGTCTGTTCCACCCCCATTCATTCTTCCACTCACTCGCTTACACAGGTGTTGGGCACCGCCACATGTCGGCACTGCTAAGTCACAAATAGCATTGGTGGCTATTTATTGAGTCCCTACTGTGTGCCGAATGTGTGTTAGTTGTTTCAGATAGAAGCATCCCAGTTGCCCCTCTTTTTAAAATATATTTTATTGATTTTTTTTACAGAGAGGAAGGGAGAGGGACAGTGAGTTAGAAACATCAATGAGAGAGAAACATCGATCAGCTGCCTCCTGCACACCCCCTACTGGGTATGTGCCTGCAACCAAGGTACATGCCCTTGACTGGAATCGAACCTTGGGACCCTTGAGTCCGCAGGCCGGTGCTCTGTCCACTGAGCAAACGGGTCAGGGCTCACAGGCCTGTTTTAGGCTGAGTTTAAACACCTGGCTCCAGGTCATAGCTCTGATTCGAGGTCAGACTCCAAAGCTGATGTTTGCATGTGCTAACTGTCCTTCCGAGACAGACAAGATGCAGCCGTTCTGATCTCAGCGAGGTTCCAAGCAGCGGCCCTGTGGCCAGGAGGCCAGCTCATAGGTTCTGACACCCTTGTCATGTTCCTTTGGTACATGAGAAAGTGTCCGGTCCGTTCCAGAAAACCCGACCAGCCGAGAACACGAGAACACGTAGCAGAGCCTTCGGCGCTCCCAGCCCTGACTTCCACAGACCTGGCTGCACTGTGAATGCTGTAAACTGGGGGCACAGCGCCACCGTGTGTCCGGAGCACAACACACACTGAGTGTGAGATTGGGGACCCTTGGTCTGTATCCTTACAAGCCTCTATCTAAAAAAATATGAAACAAACGGGGCCCCAGCAGAGAAGATGGCCAGAGACCCCAGCCAGGAATCGGAGCCCGCCACTGTGGCCCCCACAGATGTGTCTGCAGGGTCAGCAGAAGCCGAGGTGCCCTTGCCAGGGCAGTGGCGTCAGGAGAGGTCCTGGCAGAAGGGCTCTGGGAGGAGAGGGGGAGACAGTGATCGATGAGGGGCAGTAGTTACACCAGGTCAGTCCACGTACCCCGCCGCCATCGCTCTGCTCCACCTCCTCACTCCCTATCTCTCTCTCCCTCTCTCTCTCTCTCACACACACCCTGCCCGCCCCCGCTCCCCTCCCACTCTGCCCATCAATGGCTAAAGGAAAACTTTCTTCTACTCATAACACTTCTGATACCAAATTTGTAGGGTTTTTCCCACATCAACCAATTCCCCAGTCTCCAGGACCAACCGAGGTCTACAATTCAACTCTGACGCCAACTACTGGAGTTAGTTAGCCCAGGCCCCCCAGGTCAGGCCCTCAGTTCCACAAGACAGCCCCCACTTCTGTGTCAATTGAAAGGAATGGGTCCCTCGGTGACCCATCCTCTCTACAGCTTGACTACAAACTGAGGGTTCCCATGATCCCCCCTCAAGTTTGATGACTTGTTACAGAACTCAGGGAAACCCTTTTGTTTACCTGTTTATTATCCTATATAATAAAACCATAATATGCAAATCAACCGAACAGCAGAACGATGGGTCTCTATGATGTGCACTGACCACCAGGGGGCAGACGCTCAATGCAGGAGCTGCCTTCCCCCCCTTCCCTCTTTCCCTCCTCTCTCACCCACCCCCGTGGTCAGTGCGCTCCCACAGGGGGAGCTCCACTCAGCCAGAAGCCGGGCTCACAGCTGGTGGGTGCAGTGGCAGTGGCAGGAGCCGCTCCAGCCTCCGCTATAGGCGGGCAGTAAGGAGCAAGGGGTCCTGGATTGCAAGAGGGATGTCTGACTGCCGGCTTAGGCCTGATCCCTGGGGGAATTGGGCCTAAGCCGACAGGTGGACATCCCTCAAGGGGTCCTGGACTGTGAGAGGGCGCACCCCTACCCCCAGTGCATGAGTGTCTCTAGTAAAGGCCTCTAGTAAAGACTATAATCGAGGATAGAGATGGACAGGGAAGAGGTACAGGAGGCTCTGTCCCATGGGTTTAGGGTGTGTCCCTGTGAAACCGGACAGCCAGGGGGTCCAAGCTGCCTGTCGCTACTTGAGCCAATCCAGCAGAGACAGGGTGGAATCATATATGAGCGTTTATTCCAATCCTACCGGCAGCATGGGAGAGCAGCAGGTCATCCACAAACATCTGCCCTGTACCCCCATAAGCCAGCTGCTTGTATGGGGTACAAGACAAAGAGTACATGGGGAAGTGGCAAAAGGAATAAGAATGGATATAATGGTTACAGGTTACAGGCAAGGTGGACTATGTGGGCTGAGGGTTTGCAAAGGGCACGGCCATCCGGGACCCATTGTTTCCTTTCCACTACAAAGTTGGTCATCTTTCCAGGATAATAGGCAGCTCCCTGATGGGGAGGATGAGCTGCATTTCCAGGGGAGCTCCCAGGTCCCACACGCAACTCCCAGCCAGGTCCGAATATGCCTTCTTTAGTCAGAACAAAACAATCATGGTTAACAGAGCAGGATTCATATTTCTTACAATTATAGCTGGTCCCCAACACTCTGTTTCTGCCCCAACCACTGAGCCTGTCAGGTTTGCTTCACAGCCCCTCGTCTTTGCTCCCAATGTGAAGCTGGCTGTTGGCGCACATGCTCATGAAATCCTGTCTTCTGACCCGCAGACAACTTCCCTTTCCTGTTAATATTCCTGAGCCACTGAAATTCTAGGAGGACCACTCTTCCAAAGCATCGTAGCTATGTTTCTGTGTTGTGGGGTCGAACCCTGGAGTCAGAATAAGACCACCGGAGGCTGCTGATTGATTAAAAAAGCAGGCAAGGATTTATTGAGCTGGCCAGGACGGCCACGAGAGCACCACACGCAGGTGGAGTCCACACTCACGACCGCGCTGTCCCAGGTGTAGGCACTCCTTTTGAAGGTCTAAACCACAAGAATCTTCCTTTGTTCTAAATTCTAAATGCTGGGAACCACGCCACATCCTGCTGGACATTGGAATGTGGCCCTATCTTGTGAAAGCAATTTTTGCATGAGTCAATGGGAATCAATCTCCTGTAGTTCTGGTCCACAGGCACAGGAAAATTACCTTTGTGAGTCTCCAGGTCTCAGTCTGGAAGCTGAGGTAACTACCCTATTGTTTAAGCAAGTAAGTGCGTGCAGAAGCCAGAATAGCAGGGTTAAAATTCAAACAGCAGTTTTTACCTAAGTATGGTTACTACCATACTTCATTCCCCACTGGTTTTATGTGCATGAGTCAAATCATGGACTCATATTACTTCCTTTAAGGGCATTCTCTGTTCTGTTCCTGCTCTCCCGTCCCCTAGCACATCTAGCCTTACTTAGCCCTGGACTTTCTCACTGACTAGCAAAAATGTTCTTACAGTTACCAAGGCCCCTAGTACCACGGTCCCCGTTAGTACGGTCCAGTCCCCTCCTGCAGGCATCAAGTCTCTTCCTGGCCTGCGTGGAGCCCAAGTTAGGGATCTCACGGATGAGGCCGCTGGTTGCCAGGATCCAGGCCGTTTCCAGGTGCAGGAGCTGGGAGTGGTGTAGCCAGGTCTGGGTGCCGTCTACTTCAACAGCCGTGGGCATGCTCAGGATAACAGTGTAGCATCCCTTTCAGGTTGGGGTGAGTCCTTGGGCAGTGAATTTCTTTACCCACACCGAGTCCCCGGGCTGGAAGGGATGTACAGGGTCCACGGTGGGCACTGGCAGTGCATCTCGAACAAGCTTATGGGTGGCTCTCTGGGTATACTGCAGAGCCTGTAAGGACTTGAGTAAGGGATTGGTTATGAATTCCAGCTTTCAGTTTCTCCCTGACCCTTGGAAGGATGGGGGGGAGGTCTACTATACATGATCTCAAAAAAGGGGGGAACCCCTCCCGGTAGAGGGTACACCTGGCCCATAAGAGGGTGAAGGGCAGGAGGTTGGTCCAGTTTTCACCCGTTTCTAGACAAATTCAGTTAAACTCCTTTTTAGAGTCCTGCTCATGCCTGTCCTAAGGCTTGAGCTATACTTTGAGATACCTTGGCTACAAAGGCGGGGCTGTTATCTGATCCTATGACTACTGGCAGCCCGAATCTAGGTATAATCTCCTGGAGTAATCCCTTGACAACTATAGAGGCAGTTTCTGTCCTAGTGGGGTATGCTTCAACCCAACCCGAGAAGGTGTCTATGAGAACTAGCAGGTATTTGTACCCTGACACTGGTGGCTTAATCTCTGTGAAATCTACCTCCCAATGCTCTCCTGGGGAATTTCCCTGGGGCCTGAATTCCCAGGGGGACCCTCTTACCTTGCTTAGCATTTACCTGTGCACAGACAGTACTTCTAGTGACTATGCCTTTAATTACCTTATCTAAGCTTGGTAGTACCTGCCTCGCAGAAGTTCAGAAGTCTTGGTGATGCCTAGGTGGGTAGCCTGGTGTAACTGGGCAACTAACGTCCGACCTAGAGCCTCTGGGACCAACAGTCTGTCATCTGGTAGGGTCCACCAACCATCTGGTCCTTTGATGGCTTGCTTCTGTTCTGCCAATTCCTCCTCTTGTTTGGTGTAGGAGGGGGTCTGTGGTAGGTCGGGGTCCGGCAGGGTTACTAAAACTTGCAAAGGCCCCACTGGTTTTTGGGCAGCTTCTTTGGTAGTTTGGTCTGCGGCTCTATTTCCTCTGGCTTCAATTGTCTCCCCTTTCTGATGTCCTTTGCAGTGCACTATTGCAACTGCCCTTGGGAGCCAGGTGACCTCTAATAAGGCTAACATCTCTTAATGTCCTTTCCGGCTGAAGTTGGTAACCCTCTTTCCCGGTGGATGGCACTGTGTCCCCATCGAAGGGCCTGGATTAAGGCCAAAAGTTCGGCTTTTTTGTGCCGTGGTTCCCCTATTCAGGGACTGCGCCCAAATGGTGCGGTCCAGGGTGACTACCGCTGCCCCTGCACATCGGATGCCATCCTGAACATAACTGCTCCCATCCGTGAACAGTACCTCGTCTGGTGATGATAGCGGGACATCTGTCAGGTCTGGGCAAGCCGTTTGTACTGTGTCTGTTACCTCTGTGCAGCCATGAATGGGTTCCTCCAGGTCATCATCTGGGAGCAGGCTGGCAGGGTTGATGGCCAGTGTCTTATGGAACCAGATGCGGGGATGGTCCAGGAGAAGAGCTTGGCACTGGGTGATCCTGGTGTTTGACATCCATCTCTCTGGAGCACCTCGAAGGAGGATCTCCACAGCATGGGGTGTTGTCAGGGCTAGTTCCTGGCCCAGAGTCAGCTTATCTGCCTCCTTTACCAGAAATGCTGTGGCATCCACTGCCTGAGGGCATGCTGGCCACCCTGCTGCCACAGGGTCTAGTCTCTTAGACAGATAGGCTACAGGTCTCTTCCAGGGACCTAGAGTCTGAGTGAGAACCCCTTTGGCAATGCCCCTTACCTCACTCACGTAGAGGTGGAAGGGCTTCGTGATGTCTGGAAAGGCTAGGGCACGTCTTCTTTAGCTCCTCAAAGGCCTGTTGTTCCACTTCGGTCCAGTTCAGCGGCTGTGTAACCCCAGTACTTGAGTACAGAGGCTTAGCAATTTCCGCGAACCCCGGTATCCACAGGTTGCAGTATCCAACTGCCCCTAGGAATTCCTGCTCCGTCCCCCTCAAAGGATATGGTGGCACGTCCAAATAGTTTCTGTAGGAGGTCACGTCTACACAGGGGGTACGGGCATTCTGGCATGACCAGAAATGAATGTGTTACCGTGTTCCTTCCGAGGTCCACAGTCTTTTATTTTTTTTATATATATACATATATTTTATTAAGGAATTATATGTGTACATATCTTACCATTGCCACCCCCCACCCCACTCCCATATATGCCCTCACCCCCCAGAGTTTTGCATCCATTGGTTTTGCTTATATGCATGCATACAAGTCCTTTGATTGATCTCCCATCTCCCCACCTCTCCCCAACCTTCCCCCTGTAATTTGACAGTCTGCTCGATGCTTTACTGTCTCTGTATCTATCTTTTTGTTCAAGTTTATAATGTTCTTTATTATCCATAAATGAGTGAGATCATGTGGTATTTTTCTTTCATTGACTGGCTTATTTCACTTAACATAATGTTCTCCAATTCCATCCAGGTTGCTGCAAATGATGAGAATTCCTTCTTTTTTATGGCAGCATAGTATTCCATTGTGTAGATGTACCACAGTTTTCCGATCCAGTCATCTGCTGATGGGCACCTAGGCTGTTTCCAAATCTTAGCTATGGTGAATTGTGCTGCTATGAACATAGGGGTGCATATATCCTTTATGATTGGTGTTTCTAGTTTCTTCGGATATATTCCCAGGAGTGGGATTACTGGGTCAAATGGGAGTTCCATTTTCAGTTTTTTGAGGAAACTCCATACTGTTCTCCACAGTGGCTGCACCAGTCTGCATTCCCACCAGCAGTGCACGAGGGTTCCTTTTTCTCTGCATCCTCGCCAACACTTGTCGTTTGTTGATTTGTTGATGATAGCCATTCTCACAGGTGTGAGATGGTACCGCATTGTTGTTTTGATTTGCATCTCTCGGATAATTAGTGATGTTGAGCATGTTTTCATGTGTCTCTTGGCCTTCCTTCTGTCTTCTTTTGAAAAGATTCTATTTAGGTCTGTTGCCCATTTTTTTATTGGATCATTTATCTTCCTTTTATTAAGTTGTATAAGCTGCCTGTAGATGTTGGAGATTAAACCTTTATCAGTGATGCCATTTGCAAATATGTTCTCCCATGCAGTAGGCCTTCTTGTTGTTTTGTTGATGGTTTCTTTTGCTGTGAAAAAGCTTTTTATTTTGATGTAGTCCCATTTGTTAATTTTCTCTTTAGCTTCCATTGCCCTTGGGGCAGTGTCAGTGAAGAATATCTTTTGGCATATGTCTGAGATTTTGCTGCCTGTGGATTGCTCTAGTATTTTTATGGTTTCCCGTCTTCTGTTTAAGTCCTGTATCCATTTTGAGTTTATTTTTGTGAATGGCTTAAGTTGGTGATCTAGCTTTATTTTTTTGCATGTATCTGTCCAATTTTCCCAACACCATTTATTGAAGAGACTGTCTTGACTCCATTGTATGTTCATGCCTCCTTTGTCAAATATTAATTGAGCATAGTGGTTTGGGTCAATATCTGGATTCTCTATTCTGTTCCATTGATCTATATGTCTGTTCTTGTGCCAGTACCAGGCTGTTTTGAGAACAGTGGCTTTGTAATACAGCTTGAAATCTGGTATTGAGATCCCTCCTACTTTATTCTTCTTTCTCAGGATTGCTGTGGCTATTCGGGGTCTTTTTTTTATTCCAGATGAATTTTTGGAGAGTTCTTTCAAGGTCTGTGAAATATGCCATTGGTATTTTAATGGGGAGTGCATTGAATCTGTAGATTGCTTTCGGTAGTATGGACATTTTAATGATGTTGATTCTACCAATCCATGAACATGGTATGTTCTTCCATCTGTTTACGTATTCCTCTATCTCTTTTTTCAGTGTCCTGTGGTTTTCCATGTATAGGTCTTTTACCTCCTTAGTTAAGTTTATTCCTAGGTATCTTAATTTTTTTGGTGCTATGGTAAATGGGATTGCCTTTTTAGTCTCTCTGTCTGTAAGTTCACTATTGGTGTATAGAAAGGCCATAGATTTCTTGGCGTTAATTTTGTATCCTGCTACATTGCCGAATTCATTTATTAAGTCTATTAGTTTTTTGATGGAGTCTTTCGGATTTTTTATGTACAATATCATGTCGTCTGCAAACAAAGACAGCTTTACTTGTTCTTTTCCAATTTGGATGCATTTTATTTCTTCTTCTTGTCTAATTGCAATGGCTAATACTTCTAGTACTATGTCAAACAGGAGTGGTGAGAGTGGGCATCCCTGTCTTGTTCCTGTTCTTAGGGGAAATGTGTTTAGTTTTTGTCCATTGAGTATGATGTTGGCTGTGGGTTTATCATATATAGCTTTTATTATGTTGAGGTATGAGCCTTCTATTCCCACTTTGTTGAGAGTTTTTATCAAGAAAGGGTGTTGGATTTTGTCAAATGCTTTTTCTGCATCTATTGATATGACTATGTGATTTTTATCTCTCAATTTGTTTATGTGATGTATCACGTTTATTGATTTGCGGATATTGTACCATCCTTGCATTCCTGGGATAAATTCTACTTGGTCATGGTGTATGATCTTTCTGATGTACTCCTGGAGCCGATTTGCTAGAATTTTGTTGAGGATTTTGGCATCTATGTTCATGAGTGATATTGGCCTGTAATTCTCTTTCATTGTGTTGTCTTTATCTGGTTTTGGTATTAGAGTGATGCTGGCTTCATAGAAGGAGCTTGGAAGTGTTCCTTCCACTTGAATTTTTTGGAATAGTCTGAGGAGGATAGGTTTTAGTTCTTCCTTGAATGTTTGGTAAAACTCTCCTGTGAAGCCATCAGGCCCCGGGCTTTTGTTTGCCGGGAGCTTTTTGATGACTGCTTCAATTTCGTCCATAGTTATTGGCCTATTGAGCTCTTTAGATTCTTCTTGATTGATTTTTGGAAGGTTATATTTTTCTAGGAATATGTCCATTTCCTCCAGGTTGTCCAGTTTGTTGGAATAGAGTTGTTCGTAGTATTTTGTAACAATCCTTTGTATCTCAGCGGGGTCTGTTGTTATTTCACCTCTTTCATTTCTGATTTTGTTTATTTGGGTCCTCTCTCTTTGCTTCTTGGTGAGCCTGGCTAGAGGTCCATCAATCTTGTTTATCCTTTCAAAGAACCAGCTCTTGGTTTTGTTGATCTTTTGTATTGTTTCTTTGGTCTCTATGTCATTTATCTCCGCTCTGATCTTTGTTATTTCCTTCCTTCTGGTTACACTGGGCTTTTCTTGCTGCTCTTTTTCTAGCTCTTTGAGTTGTAGGGTTAAGTAATTTATTACCATTGTTTCTTGTTTTTTGCAATAGGCTTGTAGAGCTATGAACTTCCCTCTCAAGACTGCTTTCGCTGTGTCCCATAGATTTTGGATTGTTGTGTTTTCATTGTCATTTGTTGCCATGATGTTTTTTATTTCTTCCTTGATCTCTCTGGTGACCCAGTCCTTGTTTAATAGCATGCTGTTTAGTCTCCATGTATTTGATTTCTTTGGATTGTATTTATTGTAGTTGATTTCCAGTTTTATGCCACTGTGATCTGAGAAGATGCTTGATATAATTTCTATCTTCTTGAATTTGAAGAGACTTTGCCTGTGACCCAACATATGGTCTATCTTTGAAAATGACCCATGTGCACTTGAGAAGAATGTATATTCTGTGGCTTTGGGGTGAAATGTTCTGAAGATGTCAATTAATTCCATCTGGTCTAGTGAGTCATTTAGGATTGATGTTTCTTTGCTGATTTTTTGTTTAGAGGATTTGTCCAGTGGTGATAGTGGGGTATTAAAGTCTCCTACTATGATTGTATTGCTATTAATCTCTCCCTTGATATCCTCCAGGAGTTTTTTTTATGTATTTGGGTGCTCCTATATTGGGAGCATATATGTTTACCAGAATTATTTCTTCTTGTTGGATTTCTCCCTTTAGTATTATGAAGTGGCCTTCTTTATCTCTTGTTATGGCATTTACTTTGAGGTCTATTTTGTCAGATATAAGTATTGCTACCCCAGCTTTTTTTTCATTTCCATTTGCCTGAAAGATATTTTTCCATCCCTTCACTTTCAATCTGTGTGAGTCTCTTGTTCTGAGGTGGGTCTCTTGTAGACAGCATATATATGGGTCGTGTTTTTTTATCCATTCAGCTACTCGATATCTTTTGATTGGAGCATTTAGTCCGTTTACATTTAAAGTTATTACTGAAAGGTATTTGTTTGTAGTCATATCTATTTTTGTGTCTGTATTCCTTCTTACCTATTTCTTCTTTTTACAGTATTACCTTTAGCAATTCTTGCATTGCTGGTTTGGTGGTGATAAACTCCTTGAGCCTTTTTTTGTCGGCAAAGCTCCTGATTTCCCCTTCAATTTTGATTGATAGTCTTGCTGGATATAGTATTCTTGGATTCAGTCCTTTGCTTTGCAACACTTTGTATACCTCCTTTCATTCACTTCTAGCTTGTTGTGTTTCTGTTGAGTAATCATTTGACAATCTGATGGGTGTTCCTTTGTAGGTAACTCTCTGTCTCTCTCTTGCCGCCTTTAAGATTCTCTCTTTATCATTTATATTTGCCATTGAAATTATGACATGTCTTGGTGTGGGTCTTTTGGGGTTGATCCTGTTTGGGACTCTCTGTACTTGCGTAACTTTTATCTTTCCCATATCCGGGAAGTTTTCTGTCATTATTTCTTCAAATAGATTTTCTAATCCCTGCTGCTCTTCTCATCCTTCTGGCAGCCCTATTATAGGCATGTTACTTCGTTTCATGTTGTCCCGAAGCTCCCTTAGGCTTTCCTCCTGCTTTTTAATTTTTTTCTCCAATTGCTGTTCAGATTGAGCTTGTTTCTGTACCTGATCTTCTAACTCACTAATTCGGTCCTCTGCTTCTTGTAGTCTACTGTTGAAACTTTCCATGGTGTTTTTGATTGTAGCTATATCACTTTTCATTTCTTCCTGATTCTTGCATAAGTTGTTGATTTTCTCATCCATCCGGTGTATAAATTCCACGACCATTACTCTAAACTCCTTTTCGGTCATGTTGCAAGCTTCAGTTTCACTAATTTCCTTTCTTGGCGACTCCACATTTTCTTTCCTCTGTGAGTTATTTCGTTTCCCCATTCTGGCTATCACCAGAAAGCTCAAGCTTCCGTTTGCGTGGACCTGGGCCGTGTGCTGTGGGGACTTCGCTCCACCCGAGTTTCACTGAAGTGCTCTGACACTAGGACGTGTGGCTGCCTTTGGTTGGTGGGAACCAGACTTGCCCAGGGTCAGTGTCCCCAGTGTTCCGTGTGGTCTCGTGTGCACACTTAGAATCAGGGGCCCTGTCTGCACCACACTGTTGGTATGTGCTGAAAATGAGATCCTTAGCATGTGCCAGGAGTCAGAGTTTCCCTGTGTCTGCACCAAGACTCGAGTGTCAGAGTCTCTGTTGCCTTGTGTGGTTTCTCGTTGAGAATCAGGGTCCCTGTGTGTGCATGCACCAACAATTGGGGTCGCTGGCTCTTAGTGTGAATGCGCTGTGAGTCAGGGATCCCAGGCAGCTGTGTCCGGCGTGCCAAATTCCCTGAAGTGGAGCTGCGTCCTGTGTGTGCTCTCTCTACTGAGCCAAACCAGCTAGGGTGCACACTCTTAATTTCCTGAAGGTGAGCTGGCTCCGTGCACTCTCCCAGAGTCCCGGAAGGGGGGCGGAGTCCGTCCTGCACGCCAAATTCCCCAAAGGGAAGCCCCTCTGTGCAAGCACTAAGATTCCCCGAAGGGGGAGCTGTGACCCGCAAGCCAAATTCCCCCAAATTCTCCGAAGGGGAGCCCTCTGTGCTCACTGACAGATTTCCCTGACAGGGAGCTGCTTCTGTCCCGCGCGCCAAATTCCCTAAGGGGGAGTGCGTCCCTGCGCAAAGCTCTGCAGCTTGGGCGAGGGGCGGGTCTATCAGTTACTTTGGCGCTATCGCGAGGCTGAGGGCGCTCTGCAGCTTGGGTGAGGGGCGGGTCTATCAGTTACTATGGTGCTATCTGCACGCCTGCGGGGAGGGGGATAGGCTCTTTGACTCACGGAAATCTGCCGGGAAGTCTGGATTCTTGTTGTTTGTTGGTCTGAAGCTGTGATAGCAGTTCTCTTTCCCCAGTGGCTGCAGGGTCCTGGTTTGTGTCAGAAGCCAGGATCCAAGTCTCAGGCAGCTCTGTTTCTCAAGATGGCGTGGTCTCCGTGTCCGCACCAGCCGCCAAGAAGTGTCTGCTTTGTGCGTGGGGCTCCGCCGTCTAGGACTGCCCGGTTAGGCAGCCCCTTGGAAGACGTGCAGAATCTAACTGACCCTAGCTCATATACACACACACCACACACGTCTACACTCTCCTCTATGGGTTCCTCACTCACACTCTCTCTCTCCCTACCTTCCTGCCGGTCGCCATTTTTTTTTCTATATCCACAGTCCAAGGAAAACAGGCAGTTTGTCCGGAGGCTTCCTGGACTGATGTCTTCTTAGAGGTTACAGGTCCCATCGGCTCTGTCAAGACTGAATAGGCTGCCCCAGTGTCCACCAGGAAACTAACAGGTTTGCCCCCCCCACTTGTAAGGTTACCCTGAGCTCCTGGGGGCTTAATGGAAAGGAGCCCCAGCCCTGTCAGTCCTCTTCCTCTAAGTTAAAGATCCTTGGAGTCTGAGTCTCCCCTTTTGCTTCTTTAGCTAACCTGCCAGGACATTCTCTCCTCCAGTGCCCCTGCTTCCTACAATAGGCATACTAATTTCTTCTTTCTATGTCCTTTAAAAATGCATAACCATGTCTCAAATCTTCTATTAAGTATTTCTAAACATGTCTAGCAATCAATGTTTCAGTATTGTATGTTAGAAAAGGCAGAGGGATGAGGGAGCAGGCCTAGCACTCTGTTCCCAGGCCTCCAGCCGCTTGAAATTAAAAATGCCACATTCTTCCTAAGAGGTAAAGATCTCAGATTCTGATAAGCCTGAAAAGGGGAATGGGGGAATTTCTAGCTGCCATCTTTAAGCCCCCTAACAGAACACGGTGAAAAGTGTCCAAGGAGTTGCAGGGGGTTCTTGGGTCTCATTGGGGTGCAGGGGGTCACAAGGGAATTTCTCTCCTCGCCACCGCCTCCAGCTACTCAAAACAACCCCTGGAGGTTATGGACACTAGGTGGGCGGAGGCAGGGAGCGCGGCATGGGTCCAGGTGGCGAAGGAGGTGTTCCCACTGAGGCGTTTTCATCTGGCAGTCCGATCTCTGTTCCCACTGGGAAAAGCGCTTGCCTCCTGCCAGCGAAGGTGGCGTGGCGGGAACCAGTGACCCTTACACTGCAATCAGACTCCCTGACCATTCTGAAAAGCCCCTCTGCTTGAGTGTGTTTCCATTAAAATTACTGATTTTAAAACTATAACTTAAGAGTTGACACACACACACACAACACACACACACACAAGGACCAAGTGGCCCACAAAATATTTTCCTTTCCTTCTAAAGATTTTGCAATGTACTGTAATCATTAATCACATCAAACTTAAATGGCCAATTGAGACAAACACTACTGAGACCGTTCCTCCACCACTGATTAAGACTGGGTGGCGGCAGGTGTCAGAAATAAGATTCATTTAGTTTTTGCGCTTGCTGGGCAGACTTGGTGACTTTGCCAGCTCAAGCTTCCTTCTTATAAATAGTTAACTTTAGAATTTGGTCCCTGTTTTAAACCTCTTTGGGCCACAATTGTTACAACTTTATACCTTCAAATTAATAAATATAGCCAGAAATGTTATTAGGCGGACTGATTCCCCCTCTGACAGAGAGCAAGCACCCCTGGGAAAAAGGAATCCCAGTGGCCACTGGGGGTTTGCTATCTGTCAGAACACTCAGCCTTAAATAAATTAAATGTTTCGTTTTTCTTCTCACAGACTTCCACACTGACATGAACAAATAATTATACCCAGGCAGACAAACAAAATATCAAACAAACATCTTACAGTGAACACCCTTTCAGTGAACAAGTACTCTTACAGTCTTGGGATCTGTAAATCAAAAGCATTAACATCAGAGCCATAGTCGTCCGCCCGTTTTCTGAAGTCCTGGAAATTTTTCAAAAAACATTGTAGAGGGGAACACGGAGACACAGACGAACCTTGACCCATTTTGACGAAGACCAAAACACAAAACAAATAGTTCCGGCACCAACACAACAAAACACAAGACAACCAGTCCAGACACCTTTACCGGGCCGAGGACACCATTGTGTCCTCCGGCCAGAGTCTGGAGGTTATGCCGCGTCCAGCCCTCCGACAGATTCTTACCCTTAAGATCTCAACCTGGGCGCCTTACCTCCTGTCAGACTGGTCTCCCCATTTTCAATAAATCCTTGTGGCTCCTGTCTCCGGCTAAGGTCCCCGAAAGGAGGGAGAGCCTCCAGCCCCTTCTGGGGGGGGGGGGTCCCTCTCTCCTCTTGCGTTTGGGAGAGCCTCCAGCCTCTTCTGGGGGATCCCTCTCTCCTCTCGCAGTAGGGAGAGCCTCCGGCCCCTTCTGGGGGGTCTCTCTCTCCTCTCTCTCGGGTATCTCGCTGGGGCCTCCAAATGTTGTGGGGTCAAACCCTGGAGTCAGAATAAGACCACTGGAGGCTGCTGATTGATTAAAAAAAGCAGGCAAGGATTTATTGAGCTGGCCAGGATGGCCGTGAGAGCACCACACGCAGGTGGAGTCCACACTCACGACTGCGCTGTCCCAGGTGTAGGCACTCCTTTTGAAGGTCTAAACCACAAAAATTTTCCTTTGTTCTAAATTCTAAATGCTGGGAACAACCCGCAAAGGGGGGGGGGGGGTCCCAGCCACATCCTACTGGACATGGAATGTGGCCCTATCCTGCGAAAGCAAATTTTGCATGAGTCAATGGGAATCAATGTCCTGTAGTCCTGGTCCACAGGCACAGGAAAATTACCTTTGTGAGTTTCCAGGTCTCAGTTTGGAAGCTGAGGTAACTACCCTATTGTTTAAGCAAGTAAGTGCGTGCAGAAGCCAGAATAGCAGGGTTAAAATTCAAACAGCAGTTTTTACCTAAGTATGGTTGCTACCATACTTCATCTGTTGACAAATATTTAATCCAAAAGGTATTTGTCAAGGTGTCCTTGTATGTTCCAAGGACTGTCCCAGAATGTGGAAAACGTCCTGTGGATTAGAAGGGTCAAGGTCGTTCCCCAAACATCTGGACAATGGTTGTTAGTCAAATGTCAGTGTGCATGAAAGAGGAAAATATGGACCCGAGGTCATCAACGAGAGGACAGGTTTTCCCGACTACATTTTAGAGTCTGGGGACATTCGGCGAGGGCGGAGGATAAGAAATGAGGAGAAAGGATGCACTCAGGCATCTTCTCCCAAGCAGGGGCTGACACTCTTCCTCAGTAGCTGCTGGGGAATTGCCATTTTGTAGTTACTTTTTCAGGAGGTTGTTTTGTTTTTGTTTTGATTTGTTTTTACAGAGGTCACAGTGGAAAGCATTCAATCTCAAAAAGAGATTAAATGATGCAATTTAAGTGGTTAACAAAGAGTCAGATAGATGTTAGCAGTCACCAACATCACAGCTAGCACTTACTGAGCATTTACTATGTTCCAGGCCACATAGGCTGGGCATTTTAGTTGCATTTTCTCATTTAATCCCCATAAAAAAATCCAATGAGGTAGGAGCTATTATTTCCCCTTTTTAACGATGAGGAACTCATCCTCTCAAGGTCACTCTTAGGTGGCTGACTCCCAAACCAGCTCTTCAATCTCGCTGGCTACCTGCTGTCTGAGGTGTGTGTGCCTGCCGCAGAGCAGACAGTTCCCGAGCCACAGCAGATGGCTCGAGGACCACTGGCAATGGCCGTGACTGTCCTGTGTGCCTGCTAGACACCCGGGATACGAACACGACAAAGCCACAGCTCCTGCCCTCGATGAAACCAGGGCTGGCAGGACCCAGACAAACAAACAAGGGTCCACCCTGTGAAAGGCACACGGGCAGGTCGGGCTCTGGACCAGGACCAAACCCAGGTGTAAGGAGAAGTCCTGTTCCTGGGGGAGCGGAGGGTGGGGGCTCAGGTCAGGCTGCTCAGATACAGCCAGAAAGTCCAGATGAGAAGCAGCAGGTTCTGGACGCCTGGTGCAGACACTCCTGATGGGGGGCTTTCCCCAGTTCTCCAATGAGGAGGGCTTGCTAATTAAGAGCCCAAGCACCCCGTTGTTTTTCTTGAGTGGCTCCATTCCATCGTCATTTCCTCTGTTGATTTGATAAGAATTTCATCAATTATTTATGCAACCAGGCAGTCATGTGATACATATTTATTGAGTGCCTACTCTGTGCCGTGGGGATCTAGAGCAGAGGTGGCCATGGAGGCAACATTCCTGCTCTCCGGGAACTCACCTGCCAGCCGGGACACAATGAACAAGTCACTAAATGAACATACGTGGTGAGTTCCCTGTGCGACGATTGCTGTGACAGAAACAGGCAGGACTGTCCACGGAGAGGAAGGCCTCTTAGAAAGAGTGGTCAAGGAGGCACCTCCAAGAGTGACAGCTGAGTGGAGATCTGGATGGGCATGAGGTGGCCACATCCCTACTGAGGGAACAGCATTTTGGGCGTGGGGAATAGGCGGTGCAGACAGACCCTGAGGGGAGGTGCTTCAAACTGGGGGTTTGCAGACCTGAAACCCAACAACCTAGGGATCCCAGCTGCCTGTCACTACTTGAGCCAGTTCAGCAGAGACAGGGTTGAATCATATATGAATGTTTATTCCAATTGTGGACGAAAGGAGTCACCTGCTGACCTGACAAGCTCAGGGAAGGCCTGTGTGGCAGTCTTGCAAACTCAGAGACCTAAAATAACCACAAAGGATGGTTTGGAAATTAAATATTTAACTACAAACAGGTTATAGTGGGTAGTCATGTCCTAGGCCGATATTTTCCCTGACAAAGATCAACTTAGATCTTCTTTACTGAGCCCATTTGCCTTTTTGCCACTACGATAACATATCTGTGAGATGTCTGGGTAACTTGTAACTTCCTCTTTACCCCGGACTCCTCAGGGCACAACAAATGGCACCGGGACATTCCCTCATTGTTATTGTTTTCAAGTTAACTGTCAACTGTTAATTACGTTAAAGTATCCTGTATCCATCTCTGTAAGAGGAGCACATGTCCATCATTTCACTTTTCACCCTACCCCAGAGGTTTCCCTGCTTTGCTTTGTCCCACCTCCCTAATCTATCACCAATGGATTTCATGTAACTCACCTACGTCCCTTTCCTTTGATTTCAATGTATAAATATAGATGTAACCCTGCATTCTCCGGAGCATTATCTCAATTCATTGAGGTTCTGCTTCCCGGCATATGTCCACAGTTTGGCTCAAATAAACTCACAACAAATTCTTTACAGGTTTCAATGTTTTTTTTCCCCATTAACACAATCCTGCAGCAGGTCGTCCACAAAGATCTGCTCTGCGAGGTGAGGGGGTGGTGGGGGAGCTCCTATAAGCCAGCTGCTTACATTGGGTAGGACAAAGATTACATGGAGAAGTAGGCAAAAGGAAAAAGAATGGGTATGCAAGATGGTGTTACAGTGGGGAAATGGGCAATGGGGTTGGGGCGGGACTCCACTGTTTGGGCAACAAGGTTGTTAATCTTTCCATGATAATAGGCAGTTCTTCAATGAGAATGGAAGGCATTCCAAGGTAGACTCCCGGGTCCAAGGCTGACTCCCAGGGGCAAGGTTGACTGCCAGGTCCTGGTGGGCGTACAACTCCCAGCCAGGTTAGAATGTGCTTTCTTTAATCAGAACAAAACAATCCTGGATAACAGAGCATGATTAATATTTCTTATAATTATAGCTAGGTCCCAATATTCTATTTCTGCCCTCAAAAGAGCGACTTGTCCTGCTCTGATGCAGGAGACCAAGCCCGGGCACTGTTTTGTGGTGCAGCTGTAGTAGGGCCTGTTGTGGTTTTGTCCACCAGCACTAAGTGGTGCAGCAATAAACAACAAATAACTTTTTATGTTCTTGCAAACAAATTATTCCAACTATGAAACTTACAAAGGGCACCTTAATAGAAAAATAGAATCTAGAGCCAGAAGAGATGTCAGATTGTCTAACCCAACTCCTCCTTTTACTCTAGATGAAAAAACAGGCCCCAAAAGGTGAGGCGAAAGCCCCAGGGCCACATGGCTCGACAGTGGCAGAGCAGGTTGGGACTCCAACTTTGAAATCACAGACATGTTTTCCCCTTCACAGGTTTAGGAGGAACTATTCGTCACTGGCAGGCACTCACACTATTTGGATGGAGTATTTGTTTTGAAAATGATACATCGGATTTTCCTGCTCTGAAATTTCTCCCACGTAGCATTCCATCTAGCTAGATGCTTTTCCAAATTCGGTCGTTGGAAAGGAAACCAACCTGGTGTAAGGGTTGTTCACAACCCCTTGACCTGAATGTGAAAGCCGTGGGTATGACATCCGGGCCCCCGGAGCAAATAGCTTGTTCCCGTACCCAAGTTCTGACCTGGGAACCTGGGAACCTGGGAATCTGGGCTGCTGAGAGGGAGCTGAGTGGGAGACGGGAAGTGGAGACTCTGACTCACACACCTGTGGCCCACCCTTGCTCACATGACTGGCCCCAGCTGCTGGGTGACATGACTTCACCTGTAGAACAACAGCCTCCAGGGCCAGAGCCAGAACCGCCGGCTGACACACTCCTGCATGGCACAAGGGGCAGCATTCATGACGACTAAGGTGGGATCTTGAGGCCAAAAGATTGAACTCACTCTGAGGACGTAGGACAAAGCTCACAATTATAAAGGATGTAGGTCAGGCGGTATGAGCTCAGACCATCCCAGAACCTCAGGAGGAGGAGGCACCCCTGAATGGAAAGGACCTTGTTGGGAGGAGAGAAGGAAACGGTACTTACGTGGGGTGAGGAGAGTCATAGGGGCAAGGCATTTGCGAAAGCATTGACCCCCAAGCCTGATGACTTAACAGGTCCCCAAATGGTTTGGATGAGTTCAAATTCGCGCACGGAATACCGTCCGAGAGAGGCTAGGACTAGTGTATGGGCCCTAAACTTGGGCCCTGTTCCGTATCCCTGGCACCTTGCGCTTTGGTGCGGACAGTGAAGCAAGCAGAAAAGGGAAACTTGTGTAGAAAATGCAGCATTTCCTCGAGGAGGCCAGAGACCCATACCCTAAGGTGCCCCAGGAAGGCGCCCGGGTCTGCGCGCGTGTGCGTGCGTGTGCGCGCGGAGAGTGTCCTTTCCCAGAGGACGACGTAGGCAGGTTGCTTCATTTTTTTGAGCCCGGGTTTCTCGAGTGTCAAACAAAACAACTTCCCACTGGGGATCATTTCCCAATCTTTACAGATAGGCGGGCGGAGCTTGGGGAAGACTGACAGACCAAGCCCGCAGGTTGCTGGGCGACCAGGGACCCGCCCCTCCTCCCCCGGCTCCGATTGGCTCCTCTCGAAAGGGGCGTGACCTGCCCAGCGGTGGGCGTGGTCCCGACAGGGTTAACACGGGGCCCGGAGGGCGCGGGCCGGGACTGTCGCCCGAGTCACCGCCATGGCCGGGCCTGTCCAAGGTTCCGCGCGCGCGCTGCTCGCCGCCCTGCTGGCGCCGGCGCTGGTGGCCCTGGTGGCGCTGCTGGTGGCCCCGGCGCGGGGCCGAGGCGGCCGGGACCACGGGGACTGGGACGCCGCCGGGCTGATGCCGCCGCTGCCGCCCCGCGAGGACGCGGCGCGCGTGGCCCGCTTCGTGACGCACGTCTGCGACTGGGGCGCGCTGGCCACCATCTCCACGCAGGAGGCGGTGCGCGGCTGGGCCTTCGCCGACGTCCTGTCGCTCAGCGACGGGCCCCCGGGCGCGGGCAGCGGCGTGCCCTACTTCTACCTGAGCCCCATGCAGCAGCTGGTGGGCAACCTGCAGGTGAGCGTGGGCACCCGGGCCGTGGGCCAGGCTTTCCACTGTCACCTGCACCCGCCCCGGGCAACCACCCCTGACGCTGGGCTCCACAGGGAAAGCTACAGGGCACTGAGGTTGTTGGGAGGTTAAGCACTTCCTAAGGGTTTCTCTTGCCTACCCCGCCTTCTGAATTAAGAACCTTCCCTTCTGCACCAAGAGGCTGGCATCCAACGTGTAGACGGTGACAGTGGTTATAGCAACCTGTAGGCCTCCTGCGCACATTGCCACCTCGGCGGGAGGCAGAACTGATGGGAAATCCATCCCCCTCGCTCTTTGCCCACCTTTTAGGGCCGGGGACCCCTGCCCTCCCAAGAGAGGTGTCAGACATGCAACCGGGGACGCTAGAGCCACACAGAGTCTCCCACTGAAGCTCGATTAGGTGGAGGGTCTTTTGACAAAGATCCCAGATTGGAGGTTAACTGGGTAAAGACAACGAAGTTGGTAAAGATAAGATGAAAGAAAGTGATATTTTGATTAAAGCACCCACTATGCGCCAGGGGACCCTCACTTTCCAGTCCTTGTCTCTTGATGGCGCTTTGAGGAGGTGTTCCTGTCCTTACTTTGAGGCTTAGGCGGTTAAGGAACTCTCCCAACGCCAGTGGCCAGACAGGAATTTCACCCCAGGTCCATGCCCTTTGCAACACAGCCCACAGGCTCAGGAACTGAATATGTCCACCAACCAGTTCTCCTTCGCCCACACAAGGTTCTGTTTTGTGTTTTAAAATAAAACTGAGTTAGTTCCATCCTTTAAAAATTGAGATTTCAGTTAAAAATCTAAACTTGTAACTTCTTGAAAAATTGGAAGATCAGGTGACAGTGGGAGCCGCACTGTCTGAGCAAAAACAGAAGCAGCTGCCTCCTTAGCCCAGGCACCGCCCCCGCCCCGCCCTTCGCCATCTTATTCCCAGCCCACTCTGCTCCGGAGCGTGTGCTCAAAGCAGGCTCATTCCACTCCGTCAGTGGGGCTCAACCTCGGCTGCGAATACAGGCACCTGGGAGGACTTTTAAACACGATGCTAAGGCATTTTTTAAAAAAATCCTCACCCGAGGATATTTTTCCATTGATTTGTAGAGAGAGTGGGAGAGGGAGAGAGAAACATTGATGTGAGAGAGACACACATCTTGATGGGGGCTCAAGGTCGAGCCTGCAACCAAGATACGTGCCCTTGATCGGAACCCTTGATCAGAATCGAGCCTGGGACCCTTCAGTCTGCGAGCCAACACTCTACAAGGCATTTTATTAAAATGCATTTCACTAAAAAACAGCCCCCTCCCATCCCGATGCTTCTGATGGGGGGAGGTGTTGAGAACCACTGCTGTGCATGATACGTTTAAACTTGTGAGGGAGACAGGCTCAGAGGGGCAGGGTCTCAGCCCAGGTCTGGCTGGTCTGGGAAGAGACAGACCCTGCCCAGGATTGCAGGTTTCCACGGCGGAGCGAAAAGGCAAGGCCACATCAGAGTTAGTCTGACTCGGGTCCCCTCATTAACCAGCCAGGGTTGGTTTAGTTTCTGCCTGTCCTCCTCCTCTGACCTCTGTCTGCTCCTGTCCGCCCTGCCCACCAGGTTGACATGAGCCACTTGGGATTGCCTTCTGTTCGGAAACCTTTCCATCTGAAGCTTGAGATGCACCTGGCGTTTGTTTAAAATGCATGTACCTGCTCTGGCCAGGGCGGCTCAGTTGGTTGGAGCATCATCCTGTACACCACTGCCCATCAGGGCACGTACCTGGTTTTCTTCTTTGGCCCACAGTTGGGGCTCATACAAGATGTTTCTCTCTCTCTCCATCTCTTCCTCTCTGAAATCCATAAACAGACCCTAGCTGGTTTGGCTCAGTGGATAGAGCGTTGGCCTGCAGACGGAAGGGTCCCAGGTTCGATCCCGGTCAAGGCCATGTACCTTGGTTGCGGGCGCATCCCCAGTGGGGGGGGGGGGGGTGTGCAGGAGGCAGCTGATTGATGTTTCTAACTCTCTATCCCTCTCCCTTCCTCTCTGTGAAAAATCAATAAAATATATTTTAAAATCAATAGACATATCCTCGGGGGAGGATTTAAAAAAAAATGAACCACTCTGAAATGAAATGCAGGAACCCAGGTGGGGAAGGGAGCCCAGAAATCAGCATTCTAAAAATCCCCACCCGATGCCAGCCTACAAAGACCACCTTGACTCCTGAGCTTGGCCTTGAACCACCCTCCCCCACCCGCTCCCCTCCGAAAGCCACTCCTTCAAGCAAGTTGGGTTTCTCACTGCTCTCAGCCACCTCTTACACTTCCCCCGCTCTGTCTTTGTGCAGACTCGGGTCCCTGGTTTTGAATACCTTACAAAGCTTCTGTGTCACCCCAGGCCCTACCTACGGCTCCTTACACTGAACTGGAAAACCGATTAACTGTACCTGTCACTTGGCGATTAGTTACGTGCTGCCTTATGATGTCTTCCGTATCTTTGTTTTGCAGTATTTAAGTTTTGTTTATGTCTGACTTTTCAACCAGACTATAAACTCACAGAAGGGGAGACCATGCCCAGTCCCCCCCTCTCTTTTTCTGCCTTTCCTGGGTGCCTTGCCTAAGAATGTATAGAAGCAAATATTTGGCTGAGTGGTTTCAAGGAGATCTCTTCTGACTGACTGCCTGATGGGTCACCATGACATGGCAGAATTTGCCGCACAAGACCCTTTGCCTTTAAAGAGCTCAGCAGTCTAAAATGCAGCGTGTGAACTTGGCTGTAGTCTGTCAGCAGTGCCTCTGGTGAAGCTGACTTCTAATAAGAAAGAACTAGGAATGTTGCTTGCCTCAACTTCTGAGTCCCAGCGTTCTCTTGTTTGTTTTGAAATCCCATGACCGCGTCTGCCAGCACAAGATCACCAAGAAGCATGACTCAGCCACTTTCTCGCTGAAGCTGTGGAAGTGGCTAGTTGAGCAACTGGTGTTTTTATGCACTAGTTTCACGTTAGCGTCTAACCCTTTGAGATCTGTTGACGGTATAGAGCCTTGGGCTTGGGTGGTACTGTAATAATAACTTCTCTGGGGAATATGGGACAAGTTAAGGGTTTAAGAAGTGTTAAAATAATTCTGAGTCAGTTTTTTTAACCCTCACCCGAGGATATTTTTCCATTGATTTTTAGAGAGAGGGAAGAGAGAGGGAAAGACAGAAATATTGATGTGAGAGAGACACATTGGTTGGTTGCCTCTTGCACTTGCCCCAACCAGGGAGGAGTCTGCAACTCAGGTACATGCCCTCAACTGGAATTGAACCCGGGACCCTTCAGGCTCTCTATCCACTGAGCCAAACCGGCTAGGGTTCTGAGTCAGTTAAATTTAAAATGTGAGTGCCCTTCCCCCTTTTGGAGAGAGGATCAAGATTATTCTCTGTTCAAACAGACATTGTCCGGAGTGAAAGATGATGTTTCACAATCCATTGTTTTATGGAAGAACAGTGGTCGAGCTCTGGGGATGGTGTGTGAGCATGAGGTCAAACTGATTGCCTCTCCAGACACAGTGTTTCACGAGAGGGTCTTCATTTTCTCTCTCCAGGAGAATCCGTACGCTACGCTGACCATGTCTTTGGCGCAGACTAACTTCTGCAGGAAACATGGATTTGACCCCCAGAGCCCCCTCTGTGCTCACATCATCCTGTCAGGGACTGTAACCAAGGTATGTAGTTGCTGCAGGAACAGACTGGCTTTAGAAGAGCGTCATCTTGTTAACAACGAAGGGGGGACAGTTGGAAAATAAAATAAAACTGGCTTGTGATTGAGATGCAGAGTTAGAATATGTACTCATGTATGAAGTAATTTCACAAGCGCCCAGAGATTTCATCGGTTGCTTTCAAATAGGTGTTCAATCAGACACTCAAGAGCAAAAGGAAGTATTTCTTGAGGCCAAACAGATCTAATAGCTGGGAAGCCCCTAAGTAAGGAACATCTCAGCCCAAGCTCACTCTCCTGCCGTGTTCTACACTGGACAGCACGCGCCTTCCTGTCTCCACCCTGTGACAGTGGCTTAGAGCAGAGAGCGTCCTGAGCAGGTTAGAAGGGGAGAATCCATTACTAAGTCCCGGCTGTGCATCCGGACAGTTTGCGGCGAGTGCTGGAGGGAGGAGGTTCAGTAAAACCCTGGGAAGCACAGAGGGCAAGGTGTCACGAGCACTGACTGATGGCCCAGCCAGCAGATCGCTTCCTGACCTTGCTGACCCGGGTTTCGCGGCCCAGTTCTGTTTATGGTCTCCAAGTTCTATGTGGGGGCATCTCTGTGTCTGCGTGCCCATCACAGGCAGGAGGAGGGGCAGGCAGCAAGTGCTCCTGACTCCCTGTGTCTTCTAAAGACTCACCTTTGCGTACCTGCAGCCCGTGTTTCCCACGCATTTGTCCTGGGGTGAATGAGCTAATGGGATATGTCACAGGCAACAGGCACATTTCATGCTAGTGCCTCGTGCCAGTCCTCTACCAGCTCAAAATGACCGTTTAGCAATGAAAACGGGCCCGCACTGGTCTCTCATGTCCACACCCATTCTCATCTCCATGTGAGCTCTTCATTGCTGCTGCATTATCCAAGCTTCCTTTATGCTTTCTTGTTTCCTTACATTTATGATCAGGATGTATAGTGGACCTTAAAAGGTCTCATCACAAAAAAAAAAAACAAACAAAAAAAAAGAAAGAAAGAAAGAAAAAGAGAAGAGAAAAGCATTTTTGTAAGTATGTGTGGTGATGGATGCTAACCAAACTCACTGTGGTGATCATTTCACAATCTATACAGGGGCTGGCCAAAGTCACTTTACAGTCATGAGTACTCGAAGCACAGAGTTTATTCTTGTCTTATTTTGAACTAGAGGCCCGGTGCATGGATTCATGCACTGGTGGGGTCCCTCGGCCTGGCCTGAGGGGATTAGGTCAAAACCGCCTCTCCAACATCCCCCTAGGGGTCCTGGATTGTGAGAAGGCAACGGCCAGGCCGAGGTACCACACTGGTGCATGATCAGGGCCAGAGAAGGTCCATGGGAGGGCTCTAGGGCATGTCCGGCCCATCTCACCCAGTCCTGATCAGCTGGACCTCAGCAGCAAGCTAACCTTCCAGTCGGTGCATCTGCCCCCTGGTGGTCAGTGCATGTCATAGCAAGCAGTTGAGCAGCCTTAGCATATTATTAGCATACTACGCTTTGATTGGTTGAATGGCCGACCGAACTACTGTACACTTAGCATATTAGGCTTTTATTATATAGGATTATATCTTAATTGAAAAAAACAGTACAAAAATCAGGATCTGTAACTAAACACTTAGGATGTGTGGAAGGCTAGAATCACATTGTTAACAGACGAGAAGACAGTGTCCCCGCTGTGAGCATGGTCACTTCACTGTCTTTCAGGTGAATGAGACCGAGATGGACATTGCAAAGCAGTCGCTGTTCATTCGACACCCCGAGATGAAAGACTGGCCTTCCAGCCACAACTGGTTCTTTGCCAAGTTGAACATCACCAACATCTGGCTCCTGGACTACTTCGGTGGACCCAAAATCGTGACGCCCGAGGAATACTATAATGCCACATTTCAGTAGGTGCGTGTTTACCCATCGTGCACCTTATTTCGAAGCCCTCGCCCGGGGTCCTAAGCCAGGGGGTGGCTCCTTTGGCACCCTGGTAAGCCCTGTGGCCACACTCACAATAGTATTTTTGTAATGCATAAAATACATAGGGTTACAAAGAAAACGACTATATTGAAGTCCATTCATAAAACATGTCTTGTAATTGTGGTACAGTGATGTGTTGGCTCTTTAATGAGCATGCTCAGTAACATGTTAAGGCACCTGCAGCAGCTCTGATGTGACAGGAAAGCGTCTGTTTCTGTGGGCGACAGGCACAGGTGCACCGTCACCTGGTGGTTTGCTGCCTACATTCCTCACGGAAGGAGATGAGAAACTTCAGTCAGAGCCGAATGGAAAGGAGAGCTTTTCCTTCCACCCCCGTTCCCGGGCTCCCTGAACTCCGCCTCCAGGCCAGACCCGTCTGAGGCTGTGCTGTGGGCTCAGGAAGAGCCAGTTCTGACCCGGGATCGCCTTTTCTCGTGAGACTCAGACTTGGGTGCCTCTGGACTGAGTGACCCCACCCAAGTCTGAGCACATGGTCCCATGCCCAGCAGCCCCCAGGCCTGGGGGTGCCTGTGGGCCGCGTGGGTCCCCCTGCCAGCCAGTGGGCACCAGAGGGGAGGAGGCCGAGAGCACAGGCCATGGGAGAGAAGGAGGGAGGAGAGCAGGACCTGAGGAGGTGTGGTCAGGTGCTTTACAACGAAGGAAGATAAGGGACCGATCTTTTCCCAGCTACACGGTAACCCTGGCATCCCTGCCATCCGCACGGCCTCACGGGCGGTGATGCAACCACAGTCACAGCAGCACCCAGTGTGTGCTGAGCTGCTCTGACCTGCTGGGTGCAGTGTGAGTTGCTTATATGTATCAGCTCATTGCTCTCACCGCGACCTATGAATTAGGTAACGCGGTCCCTCATCTGTGAGATGGGGAGCAGCACTGGCTTCCTACCAGGATGCTATGCTGACCCTCGGGTCGCCCCCTGGTGGCCGGCCAGCTCCTGCTCCAGTGTCACTCCTGATGCAGGGTCTCCTTGCGATGATGACATGACTGCTGTTGGCAGAGGCGAGGGTGGGGATACGAAGCTGGTAGGTGTAGCTCACGTTCGGGCTTCTGCTCCCAGCACTATGTGTCCTATCTTATTCCACGTAGGCCAGGTCCACGTTGGACTGTTACATCTCACCACGATTGTACATTTCTTCACAGCAGAGCTCAGCTTTTATTTTTGATTCTTTAAAATCTTAAACACAGCGTAGGACAATGCATGGCACAGAGCAGGCATCTCGTAAATGCTGGCGATTTGCCAGCCTGATCATCTGAGACACAGATTCTCAGCTGCTTGTTTGAAAAGAGTCCACGCGCCTGGGGGAGAAGGGGCACAGGCAGGTTTGGGGCTGGTAACGCCACCTCGCTTTATAGGGACACAGAGGCGCCATCACAGTGTGCCGGCCGGGCAACACGGCACCCAGGAGGACGGTCAGTAAATGACAGGCCCACTCTTCAAGGTTAAAGGGGATGTTCACAGGACATAAGGCTCTCTGCAGTACAGTTATCTATCTATATAAAAGCCTAAGTGACCGGCCGACAGGACAGTAGCTATGACGTGCACTGACCACCAGGGGGCAGACACTCAACGCAGGAGCTGCCGAGCTGTGGTGACTTGGCAGCTGTGGTTCTTGGGTGACACACCCAGAACCAGAGAGGAGGGAGCCCGATTCCGGGGTGTGTCACCCGAGAATCACCCTCTCGCAATCTGGGACCCCTTGGGGGATGTTGGAGAGCTGGTTTTGACCCAGTGCCCACAGGCCAGGCCAAGGGACCCCACCTGTGCACGAATCCGTGCACCGGGCCTCTAGTCTTTGTATAAGTAACACGCCCAGGGGCGATGCTCACTTTAATAACAAAATGTGGATGTTTTCTCTAAGTCTCCATGCTGAGTGAGACACACCCAAGGTTCCTACTTCACTGCACAGGCGTGTGGCCTTTCTGCAGCTGAGAGATAAGATGGGGAGACCAAAGACGTGCCAGGGCGTGGCCCTTCTGAGGCAGGACACAGAGCCTGGGAGGCCCTGCCACCATGCCGCCCACTCGGATTGCCACCAGTTCTGTCCGCTAGTCCGGGGAGTGGACAGTGATACCCGTAGGGGCCGCACATTCTTAGGGACCCCTCCCAGGGGCCTGCAGGAGCTTCCGCCCCGTGGCGTCTGCCCAGATCAGACTTGGAGGATGTGACTTCTCCAAACGCCGTGAAGCCGCCTGCACCCTAGACTCTGCTGCTCTCAGAGGCGTCTTTTGAGGTGGCTCAGCACAGACGGCCCCGGTGGGGCAATGAGGGGCCTCACGGACGTCGGTCTGCCTCACTGGGCTGCTGGGTCAGATGCCACGGGCACATCTGCACATGGAATGAAGGTCTGATGTTTACAGAGGTGCTTGCTGATGCCCTCGATGAGCAGTTCCCATAGGATCCGCAGTTGCCTCCGCACATGGTTAAGTCTGAGCACCAGGCCTCATACCATCTCGGCTGTGCCCAGCTGGCCCTAGTGGGACAGGTAAGGAGAGGTCACGGATCACTAACCTGCCCGGCCTCCCATGCCGGCCGGTGGAGTTCCGGATAGCCGTGGTCCTGGCTGCAACAGGAAAAGGGTCCCAGCTGGACTCAGCACCATCGGGCACGGCTGGTTAGCGCTCCTCTGCCCTAATGTTCAGGACCCTTCTGTCCTCAACTGTGTCTGTCTTTTAAGCCTTCAGATATTCTGAGCGGAGAAGCACCTAGCCTGAAGGGCGCTGTGTCCGTGCACGTGGGCGCATCAGCCTTGCACAAGGGGGCGCTGGCTGGCGTGAAGGTTTCTAGGCCCCTGGACACACAACTCCGGAGTCTCAGGCGCTGCTCACCACACTGGAGTGGCGGAAGTTAGCTCAGAGTCTTAAACGGTTGGAAGTTTCTCTAGTCTTTCCCCAGAATGAATGAACTTGTAAGATGTCATCTCATTTGATGAAATAATCCTTCGTCCTCTCTCCTTCTGGTTAGGTGAAGCAGAATTTGGCGGATTTAACCACCCGGTGAAGTTGTCCGGATGTTTCCCACAGACCCGAGGCCTTCGGATTTCTCTGGAAAACGTCCCGGTCAGCCTGGTTACAGCATCAAGTAGAACTGCTACTGAATCTCTTGGAAAAGGAGGTTGCTAAATTTTAGACATTTAAATTTATAGTTTTACTTATATACATGGTTTCAGAAGACGAGACGAGATCCCCCATAGAGGCGTGCCGGGAATCACTGCTGAGCCCGTCAGTGGCTCAGAGAAAGGAGCGGGTGTGCGTCATCATGTTCGAAGACAACAAATGAACTTACCCGAAATCCAGCAACAGCCTCTGGTGAAGAAAAATGATTAGAAAAAGAAAAAGAGAAATGATTTACATTAAACTTGGTAAAACGGGTTTCTTTTTCAAAGTATCAATAATTAAAAGCATATTTTAATGATATGAGTTGGATTCATTTTCTTTCTTTTTTTACATATCTATTTTTATTGATTTCAGAGAGGAAGTAGAGGGAGAGAGAGAGAGAGAAACATCAATGATAAGAGAGAATCATTGATCAGCTGCCTCCTGCACAACCCCCACTGGGGATCGAGCCTGCAACTGGGGCATGTGCCCTGACCGGGAATCAAACTGTGACCTCCTGGTTCATAGGTTGACGCTCAACCACTGAGCCCCGCGGGCTGGGCTGGATTCATTTTCTTAAGATGCTCCTCTGCCTTACTCTCACTGGCCACTGGCCGCGCTTCGTGTCTTTATTTTAGCGTGCTGTCGAGTCAAACACTGCTTCACCGCTGCAAGGGATCCTTCGACCCTTTCCCTTTGATGCCCAGCCCCTGGCGTCCTAGAATTGGGGCGAGGCGGAATGCAGCCTTGGTCAAGGCTCTGCCCCAGGGCCTCGGTGCTGACACTGTTTGTGGTGGGATTAGTTTGAGGCACCCATCTAGTTTCCCCCTCTACCCACTTAGTGGGAGTTCTGTCTTCACCACTTGGTGCCACGTAAAAACATACCTGTTACCACTGGGTCACAGCAGGTGGTACAGGTTGAATGGGCAGAATATGTTCCAGTTATTGACCACCAGAGGGCACTGCAGACCGCCTTTTGGGTAGCCGGCAGTTGCTTTTCACCGCTGAGCTGAGGGAGACCCTGGGTGGTGACGACATCGGGGCAAAGGCAGCTCCCTGGTCTCATGTTCCCTCCCTAAATGCCGTGCGCTCTGGGTCTCCCTGCACCCCACGTCCTGTAGAAGGGGGACAGAGCCCTGGCCTCAACCCGCAAGGGCAGTGTCTGGGACGGGGACAGCCTTTGGCCCAGAGGGCAAGGCAGGTTCTGATCAAGAAAAGAGAAAATGAAAAGTAGGAAGAGGGAGTGACCGAAGTGCCTTGTCCTGCTAACAGCCAATGACGACGGCTTATTCATCCCAGGTCCGTGGGGTGGAGAAACTCCCTGTGAGAGGGGGCGGGCTCAGGGAAGGCAAAGCACAGACATCCTGACCCCCTCGCTCCTGCCAGGCTTCCCTCAGTGATACCCAGACCGAGGACCCGGTGAGGAGGACCCGGTGAGGAGGAGGGACGCTGTCCTGCGCGGGCTGGCGTTCAGCTTTGCACTGAGAACAGAAACCACTGTGCTCTGTGTCAAGCTGGTGTTTCAGTATTTTTTAGGGAAATTCCAAACCATCACTTCAGAGCCAGGTGCTCTGAGAAGACAGTTCTAACTTAAGTCCTGTCAGGAATGAAGGGACAAATAAATCAACCAGTAAAACGTCATTTTTTTCTTAGTTTTTCCTTAGTATTTATTGTAAGATGTGTGAAAAGTATGGAAAATTTTAAAAGTTTAAAACATGACCACTTCACCAGCCAGCATAGCTGCTAACATTTTTATGTGTTTTCTTCCAATCTTGGCTTCCAAGAAATGTTTAAATATAACATTGAATAAGATCACTAATCGTGTATCTCACTTCTTTCACTTAATCATAAGCTTAGGATACTGGAATCCGTAAGGATGGCTTGGTGGCTGCGGAATACTTCGTGATACATGTATCACTTGGTGATACATCGTAAGGATGGCTTGGTGGCTGCGGAATACTTCATCAGATCAACAATGGCCTATATTAGCCCCTGTTGCTAGTGACAGAAGCCCTGGCCAAAGCCCTTTAATTCACTGACCTTACGTCTTCCTTCAGAGCTCATCTTCCTGCCGTGGTCCTCTTCCCGCTGAGCTGGTTTTACTTGCAGTCAGCAATCTCAGAGCGAAGAGGCGGCATCCTCCGCAGCCTGGGAGGGAGCCATTCCTGAATGGTCACTGTGTCTGGGAGTGGGGTGCCCTCACTGGCGCAGCCCGGGTCCCGGGTCCTGCCCTGCAGCTCAGGGTTCATCTCATTCCCCGTCAGAACCACAGGGACTGGGGGAACCAGAGAAGCTCCGTCAATGGGAGGGACATGGCCAGGCCGAGCTCAGTGCTGTCACCATTCCCCGGTGTGGGGACATGTAAGTCACTTCTGATTTTTCCCTGTTGAAGAGACAGACCGTTTTATACATCAATGGTATTCTACACCCGTGTGTATTTCCTTAGAGAGAGTCCCAGCCACGGGAAAAAGCAGTTGGTACATGTTGCAAACTGCTCCTGAGAATTTCTACCACTTAGTCCTACAAGCAGGTGTGAGAGTGCCCAGATCCGATATGTAAGAGTGGCATGACTTTAGGTCACTGGTAACTTTGGACATTGAAAAACCCCAAAAAGCCCTGGCCGGTGTGGCTCAGCTGGTGGGGCGTCAATCCCGTGCACCAAAGGGGTTGCTGGTTCAATTCCCAGTTGGGGCACATGCCTGGAGGCAGCCAATCGATGTTTCCCTCTCACATCAATGTTTCTCTCTCCCCCTCTCTTCCTCTCTCTCTAAAAATCAATTTTAAAACTATTTTTAAAATAGATAACAATAAAAACCCAGTGAATACTAGTTGATTTACTTTCCTTTGCTTCAAATAGCAATTGGTAACCTATAGGTTGAGTTTTCTCAAAAATGTATACACATAGACTGTTCATCCATCTGCTGACAAATATTTTGGTGGTTTCCAGTTGGGGGCTGTTACAAACTGGAAACCACCAGTTTGAGCTGCTGTGACTCTTTTAAAAAATATATATTTTTATTAGAGGCCCGGTGCACAGATTCGGCCCGATCCCCACAGGCCAGGCTGAGGGACATGAATCCATGCACAGGGCCTCTAGAGTGCATATAAGATCTTTGGTTAATCTCTTCCTGCCCTCCCTCCTCTCCCCTTCCCTCTGAGATTCATCAGTCTGTTCCATGTTTCCATGCCTGTGCATTGAGCATCTGCCCCTGGTGGTCAGTGCACATCATAGCTACTGGTAGAACGGTCACTTAGGCTTTTACATATATAAATTGATTTCAGAAAGAAAGGGAGAGAGAGTTAGAAACATCAATGATGAGAGAAAATCATTCATCAGCTGCCTCCTGCACACCTCCTACTGGGGATCGAGCCTGCAACCCAGGCATGTGCCCTTGACCAGAATCGAACCCAGGACCCTTCAGTCCGCAGGCCTACGCTCTATCCACTGAGCCAAACTGGCCAGGGCTGCTGTGACTATTTATGTAAAGTCTTCCTATGGTCATATATTTCTTTTTGTCTTGGGTAGATACTTAGGAGCGGGTGGCTGGATCATACGGAGAATGTATGTTTAACTTTTTAAGAACCCGCCAAACTGTTCTCCAAGATGGCTGTGCCATTTTACACTCCCACCAGCATGTACGAAAGCTCCAAATTCAGGCCAAGTTCAGAACTGCAAGCTCAGACCTACTCCATCAGTGTCCTTTATAGATAAGGACACCGAAGCCCAGAGATTTTGAGTGACCTACTCAAAGCCACACAGCAAGCAGGTAGCAGAGACGGCGTGAACGGGCAGGCAGTCCGTCTCCCCATTCAGCCTGACTCTGAAGCAGAGCCCTCGTCTCACCCACCATCACATCAAGTCTGGGGAAACGGCGTGGTCCTCCATGCATCCGACCGACGTCACCAGTCAAGGTAGGAATTAGATGAACATGAGACCAAAATTAGGGGGTGGGGGAAGGACAATGGAACAATGGCTAAATGAGAGAAAGAGCAAAACTCAGGCAGCAGGCAGACACACACCCCAACCCTCAAACCTCCAGCGCTTCCTGCCTGTGAGCCGAGGGGGTGTGAGCCTGGCTGCTGGCAGGTGCCTGCCTCTCAGAGGCCTAGTCCCCCACTTCCTGAGCAGGCCGCCCCAGTCGCCAGCACGCACTCCCTTTGTCTGCGCGTCCCGCACGGCTGCCCGGCCCCTGCGTCCCAGCACATCCCGGGACGGACAGCATGAAGTGGGAGGCGCTTGTCATCGCGGCCGTCCTGCAGGCCCAGCTCCCGGGGACAGGTAAGGCCGCCATCGGTGGCAAGGCACTTTGAGAAGGTCTGGGACTGTGTGGGGACCACAGGGGCTGGCGAGGACCCGGCGTCTCCTCCACACCCTGTCCTTCCGAAAGCAATGGGCAGCGGAGCCGGGGGGGGGGGGGGGGGGTCCCAGCTGCCGTAGCGGCTTCACAGCTTC
Source organism: Eptesicus fuscus (assembly GCF_027574615.1). Lineage (NCBI taxonomy): Eukaryota > Metazoa > Chordata > Mammalia > Chiroptera > Vespertilionidae > Eptesicus > Eptesicus fuscus. The sequence continues at coordinate 41,220,401 of NC_072494.1, forward strand.
CACTCACACCTGCCCAAGGTGCGGACTTCTCCCGGGGTCAGGCCGGGACGGGCCGGGAAGGACGCAGGGAGCCCGGTCGCAGGCCCAGCGTTGAGCCGAAGCTGGTGGCATTGGGAAGCACCGGCCAGGCCAGGCTTCGTGGTGGTTCTAGTTTCTGCGTCTTCCTTGACCCCCTTGCTGGCTCGGTCCCTGTCCCTGTCCTGCTTCCTTCGCCAAACAGAGCGCATGTCCGTGGCCGGAGGCAGGGCCACGCTGTGGGCTGGCTCACATGAGCCACCTCGACGGTCCGGCACTAACTGGGGCTCACGGAGGAGGGACTGGCCTTCCGTGGGGCTCAGCTCTGCACCCCGCGGCCGGCGCTCCCCGTGACACACCCACGCTAGGCTCAGGGCTCACCCCGCAGGCCGCTCTCCAGCTGCGCCCGGAAGGCCAGGCCCGCGGGCAGGACGCGGGGACGGGAGGTGACGTGCTCAGCCACCACCATGAGGGACAAACACCCTCGCCTCCCCCGGTCCCGCAGCGCGGCCTTTCTAGGCTCTCCACCTCCCGTGTCCCAGGCGCCCACCGCGCATTTTCCCAGGAACGGGACCAGCTGTGCTTACCCCCGAGGACAGGGACGCTTGTGCCTGACGCCCTCCGCCCTCAGCCTGGGCCGCACGGGGTGGAGGCAGGGAGGCCTGGCACTTCCGGCTCGGGTTTCGAGGGCTGAGCCATGGCAGGTTTTCTGTAAGATCCCAGCCCTTCTCAGAAAGGCCTGGGTGGGCATGAGTCACTCGGAGCTGCGGAGCTGCGGAGCTGCGGGTGAGGGCACCCCGGTGCGCCCGGAGCAGCCGTCCTGGCGGGCGGGGACCCAGCGCTGCTGGGAGATTCGTCACCGCTGGACTTGCCTCTCGGGCCACGGGGAGGTCGGGGCAAAGGGGGCTTAGAAGGGACAAGAAAAGCTGGGGCGCTGGGGGCGCCACAAGCAGAAAACAAAGCCCCGCCCGGCAGACAAAATGGGGCACGGCCCCTTGCACACCCGCCAAGCGGGAGCCGGAGGGACCTCCCCACCCTCTCTCAGTGCACCGGCCGGGGACGTGAGCGTTCAGCTCCGCACAGACACACAGACACACAGACACACAGACACACAGACGGGCTCCTGGCAAAGTGCGTCACGGAGCCCGAGGCCCTGCAGGAGGGACCGGAGACTCCGAGGTTCCACACCCCCTGCCGCCCCGAGGGCAGGCTCCTTGCTGAATCCGACCTCAGGTCTCTCCTCTCTGCTCAGCGAAGTGACTCACCCGACCCCCTTAAAACATCCACTTCACCGGGACCTGTCCATTCGCGTTTCCTCGGGAACGCCCAGGTCATTCGGATCAAAGAAATAATGACCCGGTCTGTACGTGAGGTCTCCCCGGTGAAAGTCCCCAAGGCCGCCCACCGCCGGGTCTGCGGCTGGTGGGGACTGAAGGCACCTGCCTGTGCCAGGCGCGCACGCTCGGTGCCTCTGACTGCCCGCCTCGCAGGCCCAGGCGCTCGCGGGGTCTGTGCGGCTCTGTCCTTTGTCTGGGGAGGCCGTGCGGCCATGGCACAAGCCTCAGGAAACAGACTCCCCGGCTCCTGGTCGGCTCAGCTTGCAGGGAAGCAGCTGGATGGGGTGCAGAGTCAGGCCAGTCACAGTGTCTGTGCAACCTTAAGCAAGTTACTTAACCTCTCTGGGCCTCCGTTTTCTCCCCTGTAGAGTAAGGAGAACCTTCATCGCAGAGCTGTGACAGGGGAAGTGACTAGCGTGCCTGATACACGATAGCCAGGCAGGACGTGGAAGTTGTACTAATTATCACCCTTGGCTGTTTCCTTGTTCTGGGCACCAGGAACAGGAAACGGAAGCCCACGGTCGGGATTTGGTGTGCTCTCGCTGTGTTGTGAAGCAGCCCCGGGCATTTGCCCATCTCCCTTGGTTTCTGAGCGCGCTCACACCCGCACAGGGCGTGCGGCCCAGCCAGGCCCCACGGGGAACCCGGGAAAGCTCTGGCGGGTCTCAGGATGACCTCCCACTTTTATTTCTTAAGACACTCTGTAGGGATATTCCCCCAAAGTGCAAACAAGCCTGAAAAAGACACGCTCTGCGTGGTTAGGGGAGGGTGTGCGAGACAAGGCCCCTGGCCCCGTTGGTCAGGGCGGGACCCAGACTTTGCAGCGGTGGCCGGGCGGGTGCAGAGCAGATCCCTGCCTTAGCTGCTTGGAGCTGGACTTGAGGGGCGCTTGTAAGCGATGCCAGGACCAGGCTTTCACCCCCGGCATTTTCGCCAGTGGTTTATTCAGCCTCCATCGCCGGGATCTGCTCACCCGTGAGCCGCTCCATTTCCTGCCGTGGCCTAATTCTCAGGCCTGCTGGCCCCAGACCGCCCCTGCAGCTGTGATCCCCCCAGAAGCGGACCTGGGAAGCGCCTGATGAGTGGTGTATTTATTTTCACATCCTTTTCATCTCCATCTTTAAAAAATAGATTTAATTTTTAAAAAATATATTTTATTGACTTTTTACAGAGAGGAAGGGAGAGGGATAGAGAGTTAGAAACATCAATGAGAGAGAAACATCGATCAGCTGCCTCCTGCACACCTCCCACTGGGGATGTGCCTGCAACCAAGGTACATGCCTTTGACCGGAATTGAACCTGGGACCTTTCAGTCCGCAGGCCGACACTCTATCCACTGAGCCAAACCGGATAGGCCAAAATAGATGTAATTTTTATTGGAAGTTCGCTTTTACTTTTAAGAGTCCCCAGGCGTTGCGTCCCCATTTCTCGGGAAGACTCAGGCGCTCGGGAGCTGGCCTGCGGGAGCTTGTCCAGACGCATGCTGCGGGCGTCCCGCCGCCGGCTGCTCCCGCGGGCCACTGCTGGGCGGCACGAACAGCAGGGCGAGCTCCTAATACACTGCTCGGCTTGGGCCACGGCTGGTTCTTACCAACACTGCGTGACGGCAGACGGAGTCTGTCTGAGCAAGTAGTCAGTCTGTTTGGTGAAGAAAGGACCGAGCCGGCCATCTGACTTGTTGGTTGAAACAAAATGGCCACCAAGTCCCTGCATGGCCACGGCCACGGCCACGGCCATCTCTTCCGCCTGAAGCCCCAGGTTGTGCTCCTGAGGGAAGTAACGCCTCCCCCTCCTCCATGTGTCCCAGCCCGTAGCTCGGCGCCCGAGCAGAGTCAGGGCCTAAATGTCTGTGGAGTGGGTTAAAGCTGGGGGAGGAAGGAAATCGGGGGGTTTCTGTGTGATTCGATTAGCTTAATGGCTTGTTTGGGGGGTATCGGAGGGGCGTTGTTGGGATCTAACCCCTAGAGAATGGAATATCAAAGTTTGTGGTTTTTAAAGAGAAATTAAACTGGCAGAGGAGACAGCACTGAGTAAATAGAATGATTCGAAATAGTTGTAAGGATGGTTTAAGGTAAAATCCTACCTTAATGTTAATATGTTCTCCTTTGACCAGATGAAATTTCCAATATTTATTTATTCTGGGCCTACAAAAATCACAATTTCATACGATTCAACTAATATATCTCAAAAATGAACAAACAAATGAAGAAAGGCGTCCATTTTTCAGACTCGGCTTTAACATGAGGGCAAAGCAGCCGGTACAGAAGGCCGCCGTGGAGGTTGTTAACCGTGAACTCATAAGCTAATGAGAGGCTCCAAGGAGGAAAACAGAGCGTGTGGTTCTAGTATAAATCGCATCGTTCAATTATCCAGTTGCTGAATTTATCCAATTTTATCCAATGGGAAGAAAAGCAACAACACGAGAGCCAAGCGTCACCTTCAGTTTGGTCTGTGTCACTAAATAAATGCTCCATGTAGCACGGGTCTTTTTTCCTGTCTTAATTCGAGGAATTTTAACAAAAATACCATAAAAACCATTGGGAGGAAATTATAAACTTTTTATGATCCATAATCTTACCACGCTAGCCCAGTAACTTTTCACTTTCACTTCATGTTCCATTCCATCATTCTTAACAAGTGTGTCCACACCTTTGTAGAGCTGCTGTTATAAAATGGCCTCATGTGCTTTCTTCTTTATATGGTGGCCTTTCCCACGCGTAGCCTTCACCGTGGCTTTAACTGCTTTGTAACCATCCATAGCTCAGCCCGCGGTTCTCCACTCGTTCCTTCTGGTTGGACATTAGGGCTCTGTCTAACTTTTGTTACTACGGCTGACCCTGCCAGAAGAGTCTCCAGGTAGGAAGCTTTGACACTTCCTTTTGAAGTGTTTCCTGGGGCTAATTTCCCCAGGACTGACAGTGAAGAGGTTGGATTCAAAGGGCATTTCTCAGTGCGCTTTAGACTTCCGTGCACAACCATCCCACTGAGGAAAGAGCTTGTTTCTAAATCTCTGAGCCCATCGCATGGTGTCTGTCTCCTCTGGAGCAGGGGGCCTGGTCGGGGGAGAGAGGAGGCCAAGGGGCCAGAAGATCGGGGTCCGAGTCCTGTTTTGTCCCCAGCCTGTCCCTGCCATGAGCAGCTCCCCCTCCCTCAGAGCCCCGGGCTTCCTCTGTCAGGTGGCGGCCCTCAGGAGAGTGCCGTGGGCTCCAGGCATTCTTGGATGTGCCTGCACACAGTGCTCAAAACCCAGCCGCCATTGCCACGCGTGCCTCAGTTTCCCAACCTGCAAAAGAGCAAGACTGTCGCTTTCCCCGTGCAATGCCGTGGCAACCTGGTCCTCACGGCTTCCTTGTTCCTCCTTTGTCACTAAATTGCAATGTGAATGTGGACAGAAACCTTCCTCTGAGCTTTGGCTTTCTCGTCTGAGAGGGTGGACACCCTTTCCGCTACCAAATGGATGGCACGTGGTCTGGAAATTGCCAACTTTTAAAGGACATTTAGGGCCCCCCCCCCGTCCCCCGCCCCACGGCATAGGTGCCCAGCACACGGAGCGGGAGCCCCACTCCCTCCTGCAGCGCCCAGTGCTTCTCCCTGGTGTCCACCTCACCCCCGGTTCCTACTCCCTAGCGGGGCCTCTGTGGGAAAGACACAGGACCAAGTTCCTCCTTTGCTGGCTTCTTCCTTTCGCTGTGCACGGGCTGCAGGTCCATGGAGGCCGCAGCGACTCTGTTGGTGAGCTCTGGCTTGGACAGAAAGCAAGCTGTGGTCTGAAGCAGCCAAACTGCACCCCCCTCCCCCCGCCGCCCCGTCCACTTCCCTAGCCTGCTGTGCTCGGTGCTACTCAGCAGCTAATTTTCAGGCTCAAGGGGGGAAAACGGAATAGAAAGCATTGGAACAAAGACGGCAGGGTCCCGGCCCAGGCCAGCCGGCCCTCTCTTGGTACCGTCACCCTTCTGTTTGCCAAGCGCTGCCGACACCTTCGTAGACTCGATCCTCGTCGCCGTCCTATGGCCAATGGCAGAAAAGTCAGGGGGTTCTCTTCTGACAAATGAAGAAAATGAGGCTTTGAGGCTTGTCGATGTGCCCGAGGGTAGAATGCGGCCCCACCAGTCTCTACAACCCCCGTTCAGGGTCCACGCTCTCGAGTCTTCTACGCCACCGGCCCAGCCGGCCTCGGCCGACGTGCCGTGTCATCCACCGATGACTGTGCTCTGAGCGGACGCCTGACGGCACTCCCTTAGTGAGCACTGATCACCACTCTCCTCTCCGTCTGGGGTGTAAAACATCATTATTTTGATGCTGAATAGCCTCATTTGCTATACATTTTCTGCCGAGTATGAAACATTTGGTGGTTCATATGGAGTTGCTTTTTCTCGCATTTTATTATAGTTCTGATCTCACATTTCCCCTAAATCTGGTAAAACCCACATTTCCCATTTTGCTCTTAATAACTATGTCTATCTGGGAGCTTTCCCTGGGGAGGAATGGGCCTCAGCTTGCAATTCGTCCTGCTTCGTGTGCACCGGCGAGTGGCTGTGTCGCGGAGGCTGGCGGCAGCAGCGGGCTGGGGGGGAGGGCATATGTGGCTTCAGCTCAGAGCTGGCAGAGGGGTAGGTGCACAGGGGCCGCCGTGTCCCCGAGCACATCCCGGGATTCTGTGCGAAGGGAGACAAGAAAGCCTCTGTCCAGACTCAAGTCTCCAGGGTCAGAGAGGTTGGGAGGCCACAGGCGCAGACATCTCAGGTTGGGGGGCCTGGCCCCCTGGAAGCTCCCCCACATCCCAGCTGAGCCGCCGTCCTTGTCCTTCCCTCTGTGGGTCTTTCTTCCTCTCAGGTCCCTCTGCTCAGGATCCGACTCTGTGCCCACGCCCACCTGTGCAGACCTGCCTACCCCTTACACTCAAGCCAGATGCGTGCGGGTCTCCCAGACCTACCGTTGGCCTTGGTTCCGGAGTTAAGGTGGCAAAAGGAGGTGGAAAGTTATTGTTCTCAGAGTTCAGGGCTAAAAACCCAGTGCAAATAGTTCCCCATGGCGAGGCCTTCTCATGGTGGAGGCCAGCACACACCTGGTTCAGCACAAAATGTTACCACCTCCCCAACCCCCACCAGGTCCCCCGACAGCGGCCATCCTTAGGGGTTGACCAGCACAATAGCAATCCGGTCGCGTGGCTCCTGGTGACCAGCTTTGGCCATCGAGAGCCGGCATTGCCAGACCTGGAATTATCTTGAACATCTGATCATGCACAGCATCTGGTCAGCCACCCGCCTCACCGGCGAGTAAGCCAGGCCCCTGTGGTGTGCCCATCGAGCACACGGTTCTCCCGAAGGCTGGCCGCCAGGCGTGGACCAGGCCGTGGGCGAGAGCCCGGAGCCAGGACAGCCTCCCTCCCTGGCCTGGTGGGCCATGTTCCTGGGTTTTCTGAAAAAGTCTCCATCGGCCGAGAGGCTCGCCTCTTTGCGGTCCGGGCTGGCTTTCATCACTTCTGAGCCCGTGCTGATTTCCACGCTGAGCTAGTCACAGAGGAGCGCCTACCGGGAGACGCCGCCCAGGACGGTCTGCGTGAGGCTGGAGCGCTTCAGAGACGGCCCCTTTGATTGATTTCCTCAGATTAGAGAGACATTTTTTGCCTTTTCTCCCACGTAACTATCCACGCTTCAAAGCCCGGACCTATATAAAATACACAAATGCCGTCTGGACAAAATTAATCTTGTCCATTTCTTTGGATTCCAGTGGGGACAATAGAGATGGAGCTACAAAAGGCTGGCAAAGAGGATTATTCTTTTTCTTTCTATTAGGTGTAGAGGCTTCAGAAGAACAGCTCGGAAAGTCAGATAATTGTCCCCACCCCCGCTCAGCCACCCGTCTCAGCCGACCTGGCCTGTGGCATCCCCTTAGAAACGCGGCCGCTCCCCCGGCCCGTGGCAAACAAAGCATTGTTGACCATCCCATCCACAGTTCCGGTTTAGAGAGCAGTGTTGGATTTTTACGGCAATGTCTTGATTTGGTTGGTTTGGGGAAAAACACACACACACATCTGCTGGTTTCTAGCTAGGGCTGTAAGCACAGGGCTTCGGACTAAAGCCGATCTGATCCCCGGTTCAATTTCAGGCCAGAAAATGCCCACCAGCCCTTTGGACGAGCACAGAAAGGCTTCTCCGGGCCGAGGGGAGAGAGGATGCGGCTCTTTAGGCATCCTTAAATGGGGGGTTGAACATTTTCTAGCAGCTTTCAAGCCTGGAGTGATTTCAGTTAAAAAAAAAAAAAAAGGCAAAAGAAGAAAGAGAAAAAAGAAATCTAACCTCCCCTGGTTTTGAGATGATTGCCAATTTGGAGGTTAGATTGAGTTGATGGAGAGAGACCATGGGGTGGAAGGACCCCTGTGGGGGGCGGGGAGGGGCACCCAAGACACAGAGAGGGCCCAGCAGCCATGTCCCGGCTCCACAGGGCGGCTCTCACGCAGGTCCTCCCACGTGGGCAGCGCCCTCATCAGGAGCAGCGCTTCGGGGGCCGGGAGGGGGATGGGAGGGGGCGTCTGATGCTCAGAGCTGTGTGTTCTCTCCTGGAGCAGGTCCTTCAGCCCAACGTCTTTCTCCGTCAACGCTGACCCTGTGTCATGGCCTCTCTCCCGTCACCGCCCTTCCTTCCCTTTGAGGTTTCAGCTCCTCTCGGAGGGAGGGTACAAGTCCCAGGGAATAAACCGTCCAGTTATGCAGATTCAAAATAATGCAATACAAAAAGTTAACATGGGCTCGATTTGTGTGCGCCATTTAAAACCCGCTGACGCTCATTGCACATTTGCCATCACAGGTGGCTGTGGTCACCTCCTGATTAGGTTGGGTGGGGGCTGGGACGCTGCCCGTGAATTTCACCTCCAGGGACAAGAATAACAGATGGAGCCTCTAGGGCCGTGGTCGGCAAACTGCGGCTCATGAGCCACATGCGGCTCTGTGGTCCCTTGAGTGTGGCTCTTCCACAAAATACCATGGCCTGGTCGAGTCTATTTTGAAGAAGTGGTGTTAGAAGAAGTTTAAGTTTAAAAAATTTGGCTCTCAAAAGAAATTTCAATCATCGTGCTGTTGATATTTGGCTCTGTTGACTAATGAGTTTGCCGACCACTGCTCTAGGGGATTTTCTCTGATCAATGTGGGGCTGTTAACATTTTCCAAGCTTTGCAAGCATCCTCACTGAGTGACTTTCATGAGTGTGGATTCCCAGTTATTGAATTTTCATAGAACCAACAGGACGGTGAATGTTCTGGAAGAGAGACATGCCCAGGGTGTCCTGTGGGTCGTTCACTGGCAGTGACTCCGAGGGGACCCCTAGGGCTTAGAAGGGTTTTCTTTTGTGATGCAGCTCTGCCTGGGGTCCCGGCCTCCCCTGGCATCTCCTCCGTGATCGGGAGGGACAGATAACTCAACGGCATCTCGTCCGTGATTGGGAGGGACAGATAACTCAACGGCATCTCGTCCGTGATTGGGAGGGACAGATAACGGCATCTCGGACGGGTCTGGTGAGATTGTCTGGGACTGTGGGGACCACAGGACAGGGACTCGCTGATCCGAACTTGCTTCTACCAATGACACCTGTCATCTAGTTGGGGAGAGAGGACTAACACCGGGGAGAGAAAATCCAGGGCTTTCCCATGAGTGCAGAGCGTGTGTTTTGACAATACATGTCATTGTCAGAAGCGTCAGCAGAGATTGGAGTACAATTCGGAGCGTGGCCGTGCCCTCGTCGTGTGTTCTGAGGCAGCTCTGACACGGCAGGCGCTGTGCTGGGACCGGAACCAGGGGTACCCGCTGGCAGGAACCAGAGCTAGGCTTCGAACCCGGAGCCAGGCCCCACGAATCACACTACTGGGTGGGGATCAGAGCCTGGCGCTGGTCATAATCTCGGGGGTGGGGTTGAGGCTTGTTGGCCGTGTACAGAAGCGGGCTGGCAGAGGGCAGATCCGGTGGAGGGAGCAGGATGCCTCACCTCGGAAAACCAGGGCTCCTGGGAGCCCCACCATCCCTGCAATCTCACTCCCCACCCTCGGCCCTCTTCTCCTCCAGGCCTGGCCCTGCCCTGCCCCGTGGGCCAGCCGCTCACAGGACCTCCCTTCCCAGGTGAAAGAGGCCGGTCCCACAGGACTGGTTCTCTGCCGTTGATAACAAAGGCCCTGGGCCCACACTGATCTGCCAGACGGATTGCTGCACCCCAGAAAGAGGGCAGACATTTTGGAACACTGACTCAGGGAGGTTTTGTTTGTTGTTTCGCTGCAGGACTTTTCAGAACCGTCTCTCACTGCAATGCTGTGCAATTGGATTCTATCCCGTTTGGCACTTGTGTTTTGTGTCTCCCCCCCCCCCCCCGCCCCCCAAAAAACACACCTACTAAATGGCCTGCAAAATACAGTTTGAGAAAGAGGCTCAGTGGAGAACTATACTGAGCGGGTCAAACGGAGAAGCTCTAAGAGAGAGGTCCTAAGAAGGCGGGCTGGAGGGGTGACGGGGCATCATGGGAAAAGGTGAGGATAGGTGGGAGTTAATGCAAAGCGGGGAGCCTGGGTGGGCAGCCACGTGCCACAGGCCCTGTGACGGCCAGCTGCTCCGGGAGGGGACTTCTCGGCTGTGTGCCTTTTGAGCTGGGCTCCTGTTCTCCTCATGTCCCCACGGCAATCAGGACGGGCACAGGATTGGAGATTCCTTTAGGGGCACAATGGGCAGGAGTGTCCCCCAAAACAGAGGGGTCAATGATATGGATCCTTTTCAAATAGCCCAGGTGTTAAACTCTGCAACCGAACCTCCCTGCAGCCGGGGAGGATGTAGCCTCCTCTCCAGTGGAGGCCTCAGGCCTTTGTCCCCGTGGCCCGTCTCTGGCCCTGCAGCCCCTCTGCTCTGTGCCTCCTGGCAGCTGCCCCTCGGTGGAGCTGCAGACGCTGGCCCGTTTCCTGGTGTTTGCCGGCACCGGGCAGCTCCGGGGAAATGGCTGGCGAGGCCCTTGATTGATTCCCCCGTTCCCTGCATCCCTCACACCCACTGTCCCCGGTTTCCTGGGGCAGCTGTGACCAAGTGCCCCTGCCTGGGAGGCTTGCAAGCAGGTCATTCTTTGCTCCAACTCTGGAGGCTGGACGTCCAAAGTCAAGGGTCAGCAGGTTTGGTTCCTTCTGCGGGACAGTGCGCGCCAGGCCTCTCCCCTTGACTGGTAGAAGCATCACCCCAATCTGCACCTCATCTTCACACGGCCTCCCCGTGTGTCTCTGTCTCTGTGTCCAACCTCGCCCCTTACACAAGGACACGGGCAGATTGGGTGGGGCTCACCCTGAGGACCCGTCTTGCGGGATCACCTGCAAACCCTGACGCAGGGCAGGTGCCTTCGCAGGTCCTGGGCTCGGGACTCCCGTTTGTACGGGACACCATGCCACCCCAACACCTCCCCGCGCTTCCTGGGCCAGCTGCCAGGGAGCCGCCCTTGCCGCAGGGTCCGCGGCTGGAAGAGCCCAGCCTCACTCTCACAGCCGCCCCCGCGGGGCACACATCCAGGTGCAGGCGCCCTGGCGCCCTGGAAAGGTTTCTCGCAGAAACCGTGCTTTGAGTCAACATTTTAATTGTTATCTAAGATCACACTTCTTTCTCCACTTTCCCGGCACCATCTGGCAAAGTGGCCTCTACAGCCAGTGGCTGTTTGATTGGTTTGCACAGTGCTGTCCCCAGGACATGGCTCGGAGACAAAAGGGAAGAGACGTGTCAACATCAATAATGTGCTTGGCCTCATAGAGGGAGGACACTTCCAGCCAAGGGGGACATTGTTACCCAGAGCCCAGCTGACCACAGTGCCCGGCCTGGTGCCCTGTCCCCTCCCTGCAGCTGAGGGTGGAATAAGTGTATCAGCGGGAGGGGCCTCCAGCTCGGGAACACCAGGGTTGCCCTTTAGAAAAACGCCGCCAGCACATTCTGCGATCTCGAAATGAATCTGGGCGGTGATTCGCGCAGCAGGGCGGGTTCTGGGCTCAGACTGTGCCCCTGCCGGCTCCACACCCCCGTCCCCTGCTCTGCGGGCCCAGGAGGCCTGAGAAGGCAGGGCAGCAGCTCTGCGGGGCAGAGGGCCCTGTGGGGGAGGGGAAGCGGCAGCTGCTGGCCCCTCCTCCTCTGCAGTCTCCTGGGCTGGTGACGGAGAACAAGGTCGCGTTTCCAGGTCACAGCTGCGGGGGGCCAGCTGAGGAGGGTGCGCCCAGGCCGGTCTGGGCTGAATGCTCCGAGCACGTTCTCCTTGGGGGGAGCGCGAGGCCCTGGCACCAGGGAGCCTCTGAGACCCGGGGGCCAGCCTGGTCTTCCAGAGAAAGGCCGTGTGAGTGCGTTTGAGTTCAGAATAAGTTTAATCCCAGTGGGACCTGCTTGTTTACAAAACAGGTGTACAAGCCAGGACTAGGGGTGACCTTGATGTTCTTTGCAGGTGCAAGTGTGTGTGTGTGTGTGTGTGTGTGTGTGTCTGTGTGTGTGAGAGAGAGAGAGCGGGGGGGGGGGGGGGACCAGGAGGCAGGAAGGGACAGGGAGCTGTAGTAAGAGGATGTCCCTGAAAAGGATGTAATTCCCGCGGTCCCTTTGCTCCCGCAGGTGAGCTCCTGCCGTGGGAGAGGGCGGTCGTGTTGACCACAAGGCACACCGCGTCTGTCCTGCTGCTGGAAAATAGTTCTTTTGGGGAGAAGATCACCGGGTATTTCCACACACGGTCCCATCTCAGAGCTCATTCAGTCTTATGCCAACCCAGTGAGGGCGGCATCAGGACTCCATTTTTGGTGGAAAAACCTAAGCTCTGAGCAGTAGATTTGCCTCAGGACCTGTTACTAGTCACTGGTGATGCACGGCTTTGACCCAGAGTCCCTGATGCCGGTCCTTCCCGGGCCTCGCTGTGCTGAGCCCACCAATCAGACGGCTGCAGGGAGAGGGGCCGGATCGGGGTCTCTGTGGCGGGTGGCAGGTCAGACAGCCTGCCTCACGCCCCCCAGGACCCCAGGATCACTGCGCCCGGCAGCTGGCTCTCCTGCTGGCACCGCTGGTGCTGGTGCGTGGTGACCGGGGGCGCTCTGAGCGGCTCTGGGAGTGACTAGTCCCGGGAAGGCCTGTCCCCAGCCATGCCCCTTCCAGGGCCAGCGACTCAGGATGCACCGGGAGGATTGTTTCCCAGGTTCTCCCTCAGCCCTGGCATTGGTCAGCCCATCTCTGCTTTGCTGCCTGGGTGGCCACCCCAGCCTGCAACGCCCCCCTCAGTGAGCCCCGAGCCGGCCACCACCTCTCAGCTGACGGTGAGAGCGCGGGCTCTGGAGTCCCGTGCACGGGGCTCAGACGCCGCCTGCAGAACGTTCGGTGCCCCTGGGCAGACGGAGCTCTCTGGGCTCCTCATCTGTCTCCTGGGTGACACCTCCACCTGAGATGCACCAGGAGGGATGGGCTGGGGCCCCGCGTCGGTGCCTGGTCCGCCTGGCTCCTGGGATCAGTGTGTGCGTCGCTGACCCCTGACTCCCCTCGCCACCCACCTCCTGTGTAATTATTATTTAAATATGTTTTATTGATTTCAGAGAGGAAGGGAGAGGGAGAGAGAGATACTAACACCAATGATGAAAGAGAATCATTGATCAGCTGCCTCCTGCATACCTCCCACTGGGGACTGAGAGCACAACCCAGGCATGTGCCCTGACCAGGAACTGAACTGTGACCTCCTGGTTCATAGGTCAATGCTCAACCACCGAGCCATGCTGGCTGGGCCCATGTCTTGTATTATTAACTCATGCTCAGGTGGTCACACCCGCTTTCCTATGGGAATGCTCGAGGCCAGGACGCTGTTTCTGGTGCTCCCTCTGTGCCTTGGGACTCACCCTGGGCTCCTCCCAGGACACCAGGGTAACAGCTATCAGCTGGCCTTGTCTCCAAAGGACCAGATCGTAAACAGCTTGGTCTATACCGGCCACAAGATCTCATTGGCAACTACCCATCTCTGCAGACTTAGCTCAAAAATTGCTATGAAATATGAAACTGGCGAGCATGGCGAAGTTCCAATAAAACTTTACTGACAAAGCAGGCTGCCCAGATGGGGGCCCAGGCCACCCTTCGCCAGCCCTGGGGAGGAGCAGTAGGGTCGGATGCTCGGGTCCTCTCGTGCCTGAGTTCCCATCCACGTGTCTGCCCACCTCTGCCTGTTCCCGCCCACTCCCCTGGGGACACCGACGTGCCCTCCGCAGGCCCCCGAAGCAGAGAGCACAGGTGCTGAGCCTAAAACAAACATGACAGGTTTGCGGGGAGCACCGTCCAGGGTATCACCCTTCACGTCAGGGAAATGGAAAACCCAGGGTGAGTCGGCTGCCCGAGCACCCGAGCGTTGTGATTGCGCTCTGCTTTGCTCTGTTCGTGGAGAGTTTAGTCATAGAAGTTTCTATTCTCAGGGACTCAGCACATCAACACATTGCTCATGTGTCCTCAAATGGCTGCTCCCATAACAAGCCTTTACAGCAAGAGGTGGTGGTTATGAGAAACCGCGTGTCAGGCTGCCGGGCTTCCACACCAGCAGAGAGAAGTGAGTTCACAGCACACGGAGGTGGACAGGCCTCTCATTCACACCAAACTCAGGGGGCCTGAGACGGGCCTTTCCTGTTTTAAGCTTTTTTTTTTTTTATCACCCTTGACATTGTGTTGATTTGAGAGTAAAAATCCAGCATCCTGTTAGTTGAAGAAAGACAAAAACAGCCCTAGCCGGTTTGGCTCAGTGGATAGAGCATTGGCCTGCGGACTGAAGGGTCCCAGGTTCGATTCCGGTCAAGGGCACCTGCCCGGGTTGCGGGCTTGACCCCCAATATAGGGGGTGCAGGAGGCAGCTGATCAATGATTCTCTCATCATTGATATTTTGATCTCTCTTTACGTCTCCCTTCCTCTCTGAAATCAATAAAATAAAAAAAAGAAAGAAAGAAACAAAGACAAAAACAGATGAGCACTAAGGAGCCATAAGTTGGGCTCAGTGGCAAGAAAGCTCGCTGGCGTCGCGACCTTACCCCTGTTAGAGGAAAGCTGTGTCACCAACGTCGTCTGCTTAATCGTCATAACGGGAGGCATCGTCCCGGACGCACTCACACCCTTTGGGCCATGAGTGACGTCAGGTGGATCGGCATTCCACTTCCCAGACGAGTATTCTCCCGTGCAGCGGGGAGACAGCGTCGCCCGGAGAAGCACGCAGAGGCCGAGGGGATGTGGGACCATCTAAGACGGGACCCCGGGCCCCACGGGCAGAAGCCCTGTGTGCGTGTGACCGCCGTCGGGAGAGCGGTTAGACCGCACTCTGGAGTCTTGCCGAGTGTTTCTATGTCAATCACTTCTTGAGAATCACAGCCCCTGGCGATGTGTAGGTGCGGCCCCCGTTACTGGGGAGAAGGTAAAGCCCACAGGTCCGTGTTCCTCTCAAGGCCAGTTAGGAACTGGGAGTTGGGAGTTTCTTCCTTGCTTCTGGATCCCAGTCGAAGCAACTGTCCTACTGTCTCAGGTGGGCAGTTGCCTACATTCCCATGGCCCGGAGGGGTGCCGTGCAGCGGGGGAGCAGCCTTAGAGAAGAGAACACACTCAGCTAAAATCTGCACACACGCTCCCGTTGGTACACACACTCTTTCATTTTCTGTTTGGTTTCCACTTAGAGGTTAAAGTTTCCATTCCTGATTTTAACCCAAAGAAAGGCTGAACTCCATGGGCCGCCCTCAAACAAGGCAAACTGGAAAAACACACACACACAACGCCCAGGGCCGAGCCCGACAGGATGTGGGCAGCTTTGGTCACAGTCGACTCCTGTCTGGCCTCACCCCAGTGACAACTTCCCGGGAATAATGGCTGCTCTTTCTGGTATCTCGTTGGTCTCCAGTCGTGTCACATCCCTTTCGGTGAGTGCTTGGAGCAGGGTGCTTTGACCTCTGCCCTGTGACATGGGGTTGGATGGTCCTTTGCTGCGGGGCTGTCCTGTGCTTCGTAGCAAGTGGAGCAGCTTCCTTGACCTCCGCCCATTAGCTGCGTCTCTAAGTTGTGACCACCCACACCCGAGGGGAGAAAGGCAGCCCTGGCTGAGAGCAGGGGACTGAAGTCAGGATTTGGTTGGTCCATCACCGAGCAATGGATGAGGCCCTGCTGGACTACCCAGTCCAAGGTCACAGCGGTCATTGAGTTGACGAGCACACAGCTGACCCATTGCTAACCACGTTCCTCAACGTCATCTGAAACGACGGCCTCGGGGCTGCCCGTGAGCCTGGCTGTTGGAATGGCTCTCGCCAAGGGGAGCAGCCGTGAACCGCGGAGGCAGCCACTCGACACCGGGTGTCCACGGTTCTGCCACGGGCCTCCTCTGTCTCCCATTACATTCCTGTCTCGATGGTGGCATTGAGGCAGGTCAGTCTCCGCAGGAAACGGAGGGAGCGTAGACTTACGGGTGACCAGACCTAACGTGGAATTCTCGCTGTCACCTGGGGCAGGCGACGAGGCCGCCCTGGAACGCTCACCTCCTCTATAAAACGAAGGGACGCTACCTGCCTCGGAGAGCTGAGGACGAATGATAATGCGCACGAAGAGCCGATGGGCTGAGCGCGGAGCACTGAGCCATGTGCGCTGAGGCTACGAGTCAGGAATGGCGCGGCCAGTCCCCTGCGGCCGGGCTCCAGGGACTTCTGATGACCCCTGAGGCACAGGCTCCTCTCCCGCTCCCTCGAGGGCCTCTCCCCCTGACCTCGCCCCAGCGTCCCCGCTCCCCTGACTCGCGAGGGACCCGAGCCTTCCAGAACAGAAGGTTGGAAAGGCACGGGTTTGGGTAGGAAAAGCCAAAGCGTCGTTGCTTTTAGCAGTGGAGCTGATCCGGGGAGTGAAAAGCAACCCACGTCACTGAGCCACAGATGATGAAATACGAGCCAACCCGAGGGTAGGAAGGCAGCGCTGGATCTGAGCGGCACGGAAACCCGACCTGGGCGCGGGCTGCGGAGAGGCTGAAGGACAGGAGGGGTGGCAGAGAGCTGCCACAGCCCAGGACAGCCAAGGCTAAGTTCTGGGCACCCAGTGCCCGTTTGTATCGGCACCCATCACCTATCTATACTGGCACCCATCACCTGTCTGAATTGGCACCCATTGCCCGCCTGTATGGGCACCCATTGCCCATCTGTATTGGCACCCATTGTCCATCTGTATTGACACCCATTGCCCATCTGTATTGGCACCCATTGCCCATCTGAATTGGCACCCATTGCCCATCTGTATTGGCACCCATTGCCCGCCTGTATGGGCACCCATTGCCCATCTGAATTGGCACCCATTGCCCACCTGTATGGACACCCATTGCTCATCTGTATTGGCACCCATTGCCCATCTGAATTGGCACCCATTGCCCACCTGTATGGACACCCATTGCTCATCTGTATTGGCACCCATTGCCTGCCTGTATGGGCACCCATTGCCTGTCTGAATTGGCACCCATTGCCTGCCTGTATGGGCACCCATTGCCCATCTGAATTGGCACCCATTGCCTGTCTGAATTGGCACCCATTGCCTGCCTGTATGGGCACCCATTGCCCATCTGAATTGGCACCCATTGCCCATGTATATTGGCACCCATCGCCGCCTGAATCAGGGTCTGTACCAGGCACCAAAAAGAACGGGCCAGACCCTCAGTCGACTATTTGGCCAGATGATGTGGGAGGGGTCCCCGGCATCACAGGTCTGGGCTTGGTAAGGGGCCTAGGAGACCCCTTTTGACCCAGTGCCCTTATTTCACTGGTTCTGAGAAAGGAGGTGGCAGAACCCTGAGGCTAGGGGCTGAGCCAGAAGACGCTGTCGGTGGCATTCAGGCCATGGGTGGGTTCTCAGTGGAGAGTGGGTGAGTCCAATCTGCACCCCAGGACCGACGCTCAGCCCTGGGCTCTCTGCTGGGCCAGCCAGCGCCCTCGTCGGTCTTATTTTAGCTCCGAGTCCTGGGATAACAGGCGTTCAGAGACCAGGACTGCTTTCCAACCAAATGCCGGCAGCCTCCACAATCCCGGGTCTTGGTTATCCAATGCTGCCCCTAAAAGCCGTAATTTACCCCCAAGAAGGGCTCCCCTGCCGGCGAACACTAAAGAAAGTGGGAAATGAGCAAGGATGGCTGAAGCCGGCCAGCCCGCGGCATCTGCTCGCAGCGGAAACACACACCTAAGAAGATACTGTTTTTCACATTTAACGATCACAAGGTCAAAGCACACATCTTGTGGAAAACGCGGAATATACAAAGGCAGAGAGAAGACAAAAATCACTTTTAAAAATTTGGCTGTGTGGGCGCCTCTCCTGGGCTTGAAGGCGCGCTTTGAGCTCAGGCTGCGTTCCCGCTCGGGTGCAGCGTGGCCACCTTCCCGGTGAAACATGTCCCTGCGTCGGGCTTCGTGCCTGCAGAGCGCCGTGTGTGCGTGAGCCCCGCTGCCTGCCGTCGGGCACTTGGACGGCTTCACGTGTTGACACGTCATGCGTATGGAGGGCGGCTGTGGGCATCCCTGGGCGTATGTCCACCAGGAGAATTGTCTCCCCTCCCTGTCCTGCCCCTGCTCCTGGGTCCGAGCTCTGGTGCCCGCGTGGCCCAAGCTTTGCACATCCTCCTCCTCGAGGAGCTTCCTAAACCCAGGCCCAGCTCCTCGGGACGGGCCCGTCCGCTCTCCGAGGACAGAGCTGAGGACTGTCGGTAGCCACGGGGGTCAAGGCCGAGCAGGGTCCTCAGAGCCTTCCTCCCGGGGGTTTATGATGGTGACAGGACAGTGGGCACTGTTCTCCTCTCAGGAGGCGCACGAGGTGCTTCGGAAGAGTCCCCCAAAGTCAGCCTCCTCAGTGGCTCAGCCCCGTTCAGACTCTGGTCCTGCCTTGTGGTGTCTCTGCTTGTCCTGCTTCCTCCTCCCACCCCTTGTCCACCTCCCGACCCCACCAGGACAGCCTGCTGGTCCGCGGGCCTTGCTCGTGTCTCTCTCAGCCCAGCGCCTCTGCGCTGCTTCCTCCTGCCTGCCCTGCTCTGCAGAGGAGTCGCATCCCCGCGGGACGGAGCTTGCACAGGAGGCCAAAGGGTAGGACCTCTTCGCCTTGGGACTTGGGGGCAAACGATTGCTTTTGAGCAGACCTGGAGCCAGACAGGCCCACGTGCTGACTGGGGAGGGTGGATGGATAGGGGTAGAGGGTGCACAGGGCCCCGGTGGCCCCGCCGCAGCACACGCAGGCCCAGCCCAGGAGCGGCGAGCAGAGCTGGAGGTGGCCTCCCGGGCACCCTGGCGGCTCTCACCCACCGGCGTCTTGGATGGGAGGAAACCCAGGCCGCTGGGAACACTTCTGTGACGAACAGCTCACCACCTGCTTTCTGCTTTAGTTCACAAGTCTCGCCACGCACAAAAACAACAACAAACCAAACCGGCCTCCACTGCTGTTCATTAATCTATTTCTTCAACAAATATTCACTGAGTATCTGCTATGTGTCCGTGTGACAACTCGCCACCTCCTCCTCAGCCCCGCCCATGGCTGCCATCATTCCTGTCAAAGACCGGTGCGATCACCACCACGATGCCCCATTTACAGGCGAAGAAACTGAGGCTCCGAGACCCACCCGGCACGGAGGAGCCGACTGGATAGAAACCAGGGCTGTCTCAGGCCAGGCCCGCAGCCCTGGCTGCGCTGGTGGGAGACGCCGCCTCGGATTGGACAGCCCTCGGGTCCGGCCCGCTCCTCGGGTCTGTCCGAGGGCAGGTCCACACGCTGCTCTGAGGACGCAGGGACCCAACCGGGAGGAACTGACCCCCGGCCCCTGGGGAAGCCGTTCGAGCCTCTGGACGCCGACCGCTCTGCTGTAGCACAAGGCCCGGGAACGGGCATCGAACCACCGGTCCTTCTCGCTCTGGGAGCCAATGAGCATGTGATCCCATGTGGTCACGGCCTCGCCCCTCACGCGGGGTTTGTGACGAGACCTTGACACTCAGCACTCATGTTGTAGTAACTGTTTCTCTGAAGGTAGGTGTTGCTTCTCTCTTCCAAGGAACACACGACTCATTCCTGATCGTATCTGACCCTCAAACCAGCCAGTGACACGGGCGGGGTAAAGCCACAGCGCACAATACCACCGGACGATGCCCCAGACCACTGCCCGTGGTTCCCACTGGGCACCCCGCCCCACGCAGTCCCTCGTCCGACCTTCACTGCAGCCCCGAGGGGGAGGAGCTCACCTCCAGGTCCTAGATGGGCGAGTTCTCCCAGGGTCCTGCTCCCTGCCTGAAGGGCAGCCTCTATATTATTGAACTAAATCCTCCCGCCACTCAAGGTCGGCCTCTAGGATAGTCCACACACCTGGCCATGCCCCGGACCCCTTCGGAAGGACGAACCGACCCCCAATCAAGCACAGCTCTTGAGGTCTCTGATCCTGTTTTCTTCTCGATGAGACGTGAGGTTTGGACAGCGATGGTCACAAGGCTCCTTCTCACACCGGCACTCAGCCATGCCGAAAACCCCGCGTTCGGATTGTGGCCGGAGCTGGGGTCCTCGGCCTTCTTCCTCGCCATCAGTCAACTTCCTGCCTGTTCCCTGTGACACATTGTCGTCAGAGCCCTGCCTTAGGAAAGGAGGGCAAGGAGGGAGCTGTGGAGGGGGAGGGAGAGAAGGAGGACAACCTGCAAAAGTACACCAACGCCGTCTCGGGTCTGGGCTCAAGGTTCAAATCCTGCTCTGCCGTGGTCTAGCTGTGCGCCCTTGGACAAGTGGCTTGACCTCTCTCAGCCTCGGCATCTCCATCTGTGAAATGGGTGTAATGACACGGAGCTCACGAGGCTGTTGTGAGGCTCCAAAGATAACCCGAGGGCGCCCTGCCACGGGTGGCCCTGAGAAACGAGTGCTGATCTTCCTCCGCGGGGCACAGGGGGAGAGCCGGAGGGAAGGAAAGGGGAGAGAAATGAAGAAGTGGGAGGTGGGGGGGCAGGCGGGAAAGGTTTGAGGGTGGCAGTGGAATCCTTTTCACCTGCCCAGAGGTGGAATGACTTGCATGGACTCCAAAAAATACCCACTCCTCCCCTGGCCTCCCTCTCTGCCCCCACAGCCCCAGGTGCCGGTAACGAAGCTATAAGCTTATAGCCCGGGGGTGGGTGGGGGTGGGGGGATGGCGGGGCGGGCTCCTTCAGGCTGCTGCCATCCTGGGTGTCCCTGGACGAGGCCACCAGCTCCGCCTAGAGGGGCCCCTCGGAGACAGATCTGAGTGGTTTCCCACCTCCCACTGGGGATGCACTGTCAGTTCAAGGAGGAGGCTGGGGAGCGGGGTGCCGCCCCCTGGGGCTCACCTGGCCCGGGAGGTGTTTATGGTTCGAAGCCGAGGAGGAGGAAAGTTCCCTCCTCCTGATGGAGGCTGCACAGCCGCCCACCCGCCTCTTGCTTCCTTGTTTTGTTTTGCTTCTTTCTTTGTGCACATCAGCTTCTAAATTTCACAAGCTGCCGCCTGCCTCATCTCTGAACCAGTGAAACAACGTGGGACTCACAACAATAAGTAAAGGCCAACCGAAGAATAATAGAATAAAAAATAGAGGCCGTTTCCTCCTTCCCCCGCTCAGAGGGGAGCCTTTCCGCGGCCGACGCCTCTCCCAGCCCCTCGCCGCGTCCTGCCCCACAAATGCAGACTGTGCGCCTGTAGACAAGACGCTTTCAAGGTGTGCACTTCTAAATGCCCCCCGATTTTTACTGTGGTAAGATACACATGGAATGGACCCGTCTTAACCGATTTTAAGCGAACGTTAGTGGTACAAGCACCTCCCTGGGCCTGTGCTACCGCCACCACCATCTGTCTCCAGGTTGCAAACCTGACGCTGAACCATTAAACACGAACTCCCCGCCCCGCCCCAGCCGCTGGCACCCGCCCTCTGCTTCTGCCTGTGAACTTGACTCCTCTGGGGACCTCCCAGGAGTGGAGGCATAAGGTGGGCTTTTGTAGGAGCTTCTTTCACTCAGCACAGTGTCCTCACGGTTCCCCCGGAGTGCAGCCGTGTCAGCATGTCCTTCTCTCTGAGGCTGAATCACGCCCATCGCATGTGTCCTCACGTCTGGCTCACCGTCACCTGTGGGGACACGTGCTGGCTGTTGTGAACACGCGGCTGTGACCGGGTGGACACGTGTTTCCCGAGCCCCTGCTTGTGGCTCTTTGGGTCGGTTCCTGGGAGCAGAAGTGCGGGATCGGATGGTAACTTGTTTCGAGAGGAACTGCCGCAGCGCCTTCCTCGGCCGCTGCCCGTTTCACATCCCCACGGTGCACAGGTTCCGGCGTCACCGCGTCCTCACCAAAACTTCTTTCCTGTGGTTTTGTGTTTTTTTTAATAACGGCCATTTTCATGGCGTCATTTAAATTTGTTAAAGGGAAGAAATGACAACACTAGGATTTCGGAATTTATAAATGTAGAATAAAACGTATGATTTTAAATGTGCAAATGTGATTTAGCGAATGGTTTTCACACACGTAAAAATATCACTGCTTGTCTCAGTTCCTTCAGAGATGTCAGAAGGAAGAGAGAGGAGAGGGGACAATAGAAAGAACGGGAGAAGGAAATTTAAGTGAAGAGGGGCAAGATGGGGGGAGACGGGAAGAGCTTGGAGGGCACGCGGAATCGTTGTTTGGAGTTACGGGCCGCTGGCCCGAGGCCCGCCCCTCCGCCCAGGGCCTGGGGACCTAATATATAGTTGCTTAAGGGACGTTGCCTGCTCCCTACCCTGTGTCCTGTGCTGGGGACTCAAAGACGAGAAAGCCACCGCTCCTTGCTTGGGCCAGAAGGTGGGAGAGGGGTGGAGACCGGGGCATTTGGCAGCTGAATGGGGCTGAGGGGCCGCCTTCTCGCTGGGCCTGGCAGGTCCGAGGCAGGGCTGGGGGCCTTCTGTCCTGTTCCGTGCATTTCAAAGCCCCTTTTGAAGAAGAAAATGCATCTCAGTCCTTCTTCTCAGGGCGACCCTCCTGAGAAAGGGAAGCCCAGGGGGGCTGCCTGGGCCTCGGTCCAGCAAAGCCCGCCCCTCGGCCGCTGGGCTCTGGCCCTGGAGACCCCCCTCCCAGCCCCTCCCGCGGGCCAGTCAGGCACATTTTACAGCTCCAGGGAGGCAGGCCGAGCGCCTGTCCGGGGCCACTCGGTTTGGTGCCCGCGTCTCCGAGGCACCGGCTTTCTGAGCAAACACACAGCTGTGGGGAGCAGGGCACTTTGCTTCCCCCCCCCACCCCCCGGGGGTCTGACCTCCATGGGATCCCGACCAAACCCGTGACCACACAGGAAACGAACAGAGCCCCCTAAGTAGACAGGGCGATGCGGCATCTCGATGCGAATGTCCCAGATCCCAAAGCAGCAGGAAACCTCTAACTAACCGGGTCCAGACAGAAGCCGTGAGAACATCCACCCAACTGAATACACATCTTCAAAGAGGGCGATGTGGGAGCACTTTTATTTTTGTTACTGAGTGCTAATCGGACACCCCGTATGTTTTAAACTGTCCCTGCAGAGAATGGGGGCGGGGGATCCTTCTAGAAACGTCCCTTTATCTCTTCGCTTTCATTGCAGAGAGACACATGCCTCTTGGGAAAACCCTGCCCCGGATTCTGACGAGGCTCGTAGCTGTGGGGTGTGCAAACCTCGCACATCCGCTGTGCTGCCCAGGGCTGCCTGCCGCGGAGGGGGCTGCGCTCGGGCCAGGGCTCCAGCCGCTGCCTCTGGGGGGGGCCCACGCCCCGTCCTCCTGGGCCCGCCGCAGTCTCGCCTCCTGGGTTTTCATTTGAGCTTCCATACGTGGTACATGCAGAACGGAAATATTTGTTTGGTTCCATCAGAAAGGGTCTCTTTTCTTTGTATTTAAAAGACGTTGCCATTGTATCTCCTTAGCGATAAAATCATTTTTTAAAAGATTTTGTATGGATTTCAGAGAGGAAGGGAGAGGCAGAGAGGGATAGAAATATCAATGATGAGAGAGACTCATCGATCGGCTGCCTCCTGCACGCCTCACACTGGGGACTGAGCCCGCAACCCAGGCCTGTGCCCTGACCGGGAATCAAACCATGACCTCCTGGTTCATAGGTTGATGTTCAACCACTGAGCCACACCGGCCGGGCAATAAAATCTTTAAATTCTGTTAGACTCTCAGGGAATACCGCCCGTAACCGGGTCCCGGGGGCGCTCACAGAGCATGCTCATGTGTCATCTTGTTCTCGAGCTTCCAAACCCTGAGAAAGGGACCGCCGTCCCCGCTGACCGACGGCACCGGAAGGCAGGGCCACAGCCAGGAGGTGACGTGTGGGCCAGGACCACCTCGCCCAACTTCCAGGCCGGCGTTCCCCCGTTCGGCCACGCTGCCCGTCAGGAGAAGACGCGGAGCAAGCATGTTAAGTGAGACTAGTGACCACGTGGACAGCACCGCCAGGTGCCATGACCGGGCTGGGCACCGGGCAGAGGCCCCGGGCTGAGCTGCCCCCGCCCCTGGCAGTGGAGCCCAGGGCACCCCCTGGGGGAGGGGCAGCCGAGCAGCTCGCAGGGCTGGCCCACAGCCCGGAGAGGAAGGAAGTGGTCGCGGAGCCCGGCCTCATCGCGTGGGAAGCAGCTTGTGCCACGGGGGTGCCTGTCCCGTCGGACGCCCTGTCCGCAGCCGTGGTGGGTGCCGGCCGGGCCCGGGCCTGGGGCCTGGGCTCTAGTCTCAGCTCTGCCACCATCCTTCCGTTCGTCCGGTTTTCAGTCAGCAGGTGTTCCCACGGCCTCCTGTGGGTCCGCACGCCCTGGGCCCCGGCCCCCTCCGCTCAGCGCTCAGCAGCTGGGCGGCGGGCGGCCCTCGTCTGCTTTCTCACGGGGGCCGGTGCAGGGACACCCCAGTCTGGCCCTGGCTGTGGTGAAACGCGCTTTCTTTCCACTGACTTCCCGCTCTCGTTTCCGCGGCCTGCGGTGCCTCCTCCTCGCTGAGCCCAGAGCTGGGCCACTGCCCCGGGAGCACGGGGTCCTGGGGGTCCTGGGGGTCCTGGGGGGGGCAGTGTGGACGGAGGGAAGGAGGCTCGGGCCATGGCCCAACACCCTGTCCTGCTCCCGCCCAGGCCCCCTGTCCGGTCCTTTTTGGTTAGTGACCTGGTTGCTCAGCTCCCAGCCCGCACTGGGCCGCACCGGGCTCCGCCGGGCTCCGCCGGGAGGAAGGCAGCACGCCCATGGCTGCTGGGGAAGCACTAGGAGGAGCCACCAGCCGGGGCCCGTGGGGACCTGGGCTGGAGACAGGACCGAGTGGGGCGTCCGGAGCTCTGCTCCTCGTGCCCCCACCCTCTGAGGTCCTCCCCATGGGCCCGGCCCGCGCCCTGGAGTGAGCGGGGTGCCTGACGCAGGGAGCTCATGGGACTCGGGGAGGCAGGTGTATAACTGGCGCGTGTCCCCGAGTCCCCAACACTCCTCACCTTGGGCTGAGCCCCTCCTGCTGAGCGGGGAGGTGGGGGTGCAGGCAGGAAGGGGCAGGGCCAGCAGCAGCACCGGGCCCCTGGCCCCTCACCACACAGGGACTCGGCAGGGCGCCCTCCCGTCAGCACCTGGGCCCTTCTTGCCTCTGTTTCCGGGAAGCGGCAAAGGTGGGGACAAAGGCCCCACATGCTGTCGGGAGGCTCTGGCCAGAGGGCCCCAGACGGCGCCGCCTCCTCCAGGACGTCCACCCTGACCCCTGAGCCAAGGAAGGGGCTGGGGGGCCGGGAGAGGCCCCTGCGTCGGAGCTGGAGCTTCAGGTCCTCCATGAGCACGAGTCCGTGGGGAAGGGGACAGGGCAGAGGGTGGGCAGGGGCACCTGTCGCTGATGGGAGGTAACGGGGTCAGGCTCTGATAACCGGTCACTCCCCGGAAACACGCAGAAAGCAGAGGGGCCGCTGCCTCTGTGCCCGTGCACAGGGGGGATCCTGGGGACAAAGCGGCGGCGGCCGGCGTGCTGACCTCCGATGTCACGTCCTAAACTCTGCCTCCAAGTCCCACGCGCAGGCAGAGCTGGGACGCAGGTGCTCCTGTCCCAGCCCCACGCTCACAGGCGGGAAGCCGCTGTCACTGTGGCCAGCCCAGGGGGCAAGCGATGCCTCGCGTCCCTCAAGAGGTGCCGAGGTGACTGTGCTGGAGGAGGGAGGGGGACTCAGCTCAGCTCACACCCCCATTTCAGAGCCCAGGAGCGCGGCTGCCGAGTGCTGTGTGAAGGTGAAATGTGGCCATTGTCAGCCCGCGGCGGCCGCCAGAGCCAGGTGCAACACTGCGGTGGCATGGGCCTTGCTGCCTCACAGACAGCTCCCCTGCCTACTCGCTGTGTGACCTTGGGCAAGTAACTCAACCTCTCTGAGCCTCTTCCTCCCACCTGTGAGATGGGAGAATATGGTCCCTCTCCCTGAGCGGGCTCTGAGGATTAGATGGGATTAACATTTCTAACCAGTGCCAGGAGCACTGGGGATAGTACTAAATGCTGCAAATCCCGCTCCTTGGTGGGAGGAACCAGCACGAATGGTTTAAAGCAGGGGTCCTCAAACTTTTTAAACAGGGGGCCAGTTCACTGTCCCTCAGACCGTTGGAGGGCCGGACTATAGTTAAAAAAAAAAAACTACGGACAAATTCCTGTGCACACTGCACATATCTTATTTTGAAGTAAAAAAACAAAACGGCAAAAACACCCACATGTGGCCCATGGGCCGTAGTTTGAGGACGCCTGGTTTAAAGGGTGTGAGGACATGTACGGCTGGATGTGAAGCGGGGCAGGAGGGGAGGGCGCTGTTTTAGGGTCTAGCACCAAACAAAGCCGGGAGGGGCTTGATTTCCCCCCTGTCGTTTGTGAGCTGCTTGCAGATACAGCGTGGGGTCAATAGGTCAGCTCGGGCAGCCCAGGAAGGGTCAAAGCCAGGAGCTGTCTGAGCAAGGGGGGCTCTCTGTCCCTGTTTAGTTAGCTCTTCAGCACCCTTGGGTGCTGCTTCCCAGGGTGGGGCAGCTCACGGGTCTCGCCCAGAACACGAGTCCGAGGATTCCTCCGGGCCACTGCGCCGCTCGGCGCTGGGGCCAGGCCTGGCCTCCGGGCGGCCGCCGCCTGGGAGCTGGTCCTCTGCGGTCGGGTCCCAGGCCCTGCTCCGAACGGCCACACCCGCTTTCTCCCGGTCAGGAAAGCTTGTGGGAAGCAAATGAGCGAAAGTGATGCTAAGACAGGTGAGGCTTTGACTCCACTTTAAATGTTTAATAGAAGTGAGTTATTTATTTCCGAGTTCTTATAGGCTATTAGAACACTTTTCTCGTACCTCCTAGCAGACCAGGGCCGAGAATCTCGGGCAACACCACAGCGTGCTCCCTGCCAGCCCGATGGTCAGCTTCTCCATAAACTCTGCAACGGGCTGGAGGCTAGGTGTTGTTCGCATTACAGAAATTCCCGAGAATGTCTGACGAAGGCCAAGAAATCACAGCCAACCTCAAATTAAATGAATCATTCATAACTAAATAATCTCAGAAGTGAAATGACGAAGATACTTTTGTATCTTTTATAGCAAAATAACAGTATGTCCATTGTCATTTTATTTTATTTATTTATTTTTTTAATATATTTTATTGATTTTTTACAGAGAGGAAGGGAGAGGGACAGAGAGCTAGAAACATCGATGAGAGAGAAACATCGACCAGCTGCCTCCTGCACACCCCCCACTGGGGATGTGCCCGCAACCAAGGTACATGCCCTTGACTGGAATCAAACCTGGGACCTTTCAGTCCGCAGACCGACTCTCTATCCATTGAGCCAAACCAGTTTCGGCTCCATTGTCATTTTAAATATGTTCGTATAACCACACGTGCCGTGCTGTGTGTGATTCTTCAGGTTCGATTGAAAGCAGGCAGGCCGAAGGGTTAAAAGGCTGACAAAGGCCCTGCACTCCCTCCTCTAGACCAGCTCTACCTTCTTTAAAATGGTCTGAGAAGGCCCTTCCACCTTACCTGGCTGATGTGTTCCGAGGCCTGCAGCCGGAGGTCTCGGGGGTTCTGGACTGAACTTGGGGAGATCTCACGTTGACTCAGGGGCTGGCTGCGCGGGAAGAGCCCTCTGGGGGTGTTGGGGACAGGTCTGGGGACAGGGTGGTCTCTGAAAGGTGACGTGGCTGCCACAGTCTTCATTTGTATATAAAAACTAGTGTGACTCCTGGCAACTCTTTTTCCTTCACTTCTTATTCCGCTTGCAAAGCCGTTCCCCATGTTCATGCCCCGCCGAGACCGCCCCGCTCCTCCCCAGCCGCTGCACGCTGAGCAGCTCGAACCCAACGCGGCGTGTCCAGAGGGAGCGACAAAACCGAGTTCTCTCGCTCTCTGCGGAGCCGTGTCTTCCAGGCAGGGCTACCCCGACGAGCCCCCTTCAACAGCGGGCCTCCTCTCTTTTCAGACCCCTCGACGTCTTGGCCTCTGCTGGGTCTGGGGTCAGGCCACGGGCCGTGGCCATGGAGCAGCAGGGTCCTGCGGTGGCGTTTTGCATCCCGAGGGCCCCATCAGCATGGACAGAGCTAGACCGTTAGTTTGGGGCACAGGAGACAACAGAGAAGGCGCTAAAGAGGCTTCATAATCAGGAAGCTCACACCCACGGGGGAGAGGCTCAGCTTGGGGTCCAGAGCCGTGGAGAGAGGCGAGGAGATAAATTGTGTGGGAAAAGGAATGGTGTTTGCAGGGACTGTGCAGAGCACCTCGGCCGAGGGGCAGAATGTGGATTGACAGGAGGGAGGTGGCGCCAGGTGAGGGGTGGGTGGCCGTCCAAGCACGGGAAGGGCAGTGTGGTGAGGCCGCATGGAGGTGCGCCTGGGGAGTGGGAGGGGCAGGGACAGGGGGTCCAGGTGGAAAGCTCAGTGATCAGAATATGAGACCTGAAGCCTCGTGGTGGAGGGGGTCAGCAATGTGATGCAGACGCTGCAGCTCCTGACCTGTCTGTGCCGGTGGGGACGGAGGCGGGGTGCATGCTGCCACGGGCTGCAGTGTGGCCCTCGGCAGATGCACGGCCACCACGGGCTGCAGTGTGGCCCTCGGGCGGATGCACGGCCACCACGGGCTGCAGTGTGGCCCTCGGGCGGATGCACGGCTGCCATGGGCTGCAGTGTGGCGCTCGGGGGTGTGTGCATCATGTAATGGCCACCGTCCTTCGGTCACAGAATCATGGTCATGGAAACTAGGTCGGCAGGTCTCCGGGGCCTTCGAGCTAGCCTAGACCGACCTCCTTTTCCTTTGATTTTTTTTTTTATTTTTTTTTTGTTTAGTTTGCATTCCAGTTAACCCTGTACCCTCCACTTTCAAAGTAATGATGTTTAATTTAGAAAAATTTAAAAAGTGCAGAGAGGAACAAAGAAACCAGCCTATGCTCCCCCCTCCCCCCGCCCCCACCCTCGTCTCTGCAGAGCAGCCTCGGCCAGCGCGCTGCTCCCTCCACGCTGCGCGGCCCGCGCCGGCTCGCTGTGGCTGCGGTGTACGTAACCCGACTGTCCACGCGCCTGCGCGTGAATATTGTTAGTGACGGAGCGGTTGAAATCCTGGTGGCGATCAGGATCTCACCACATTTAGTCACTTACATAGAGTTGTGGAGAGTATTACAGATGTCCCCCTTCCTTCCCTTAACTCCCGCCACCCAGCTCCAGCCCCACCCGTCACTACATTTTAAAGCAAACCATGCTTTTAAAAAATAGATAGCATTAAAAATGTTTTTTAAAAAAATACATACACAAAACAAATAAAAGTGTTTTTCCATTTATGAAATAATACACTTACCAAGAAAATATGCAATATTTTAAAATCTAAAAATTAAAAACATTCAAAATCCTACTGTCCAGAAATCACCTAATCTATTGTTGGTATTTTAAAAAATTTCTTCTAGTATTCTTCCCAAAAATGTGCATTGTAAACAAAGAAGCTACAATCACGCCATACAACATGGAGCTTGCCGTCTCGGTTTAGCATCGCACAGAAGTTCCCATTTTCTGACGGCTGTGAACATGGTATTAACATTTATCGAGCACTTAGCATGAACCAGCCATTCAAAGCATTTTACATTCATTAACTCATTTACTCTTCACAGCAGCCCTTGGACATGAGCACCACTTTTTATTCCCACTTCACAGACAGGAAAACTGAGGCCCAGAAAGTGGGATTTGAAGGTAGACGTTCTGACTCCAGAATCTGCACTCCTGTCCACCACACTGACTCTCCAGTGGGTCTTAGTGAAGCTTCTACTGGTCTCCTGTACACACCCACACGCTCACACACATATACACACATACATACACACATTCACACACACACACACACACACACACACACACACACACACACACACACACGTCCATGCCCTTTTCCATGACACGGCCCTCTGCTATGAGAGCATCCCTGAGGTCTCCAACTCTTGCTTTTCCAGGCTTAACCCCTCATCTCAGTCGTTCACGGCTCGAAGGCCCCGCGTGCTGGCCGTCACTCAGCGGGCCGGCTCTGTAGCTGAGCGCTAGAAGCAAGCCCGGCCGTGGGGAGCTCGCCCGGGACGTGTGCAGCCTCTCCGCCGTGTGCGCTGGGCAGCCGGGGGCGGGCTGGCTCCATGTGTAACCGCTCAGGTGCAGCGAACAGACAGCTTTTCCCAAATTGCTCGCCCCTCCCAGCTCTCGGCCTGGCTCGTCCAGCCTTGTGAGTGCCGGGTCCTGCAGAGCCCAGCCCACCAAAGGGACTTACTCGTCTCCGGGCCTTAGCGTGGGGGGACCCAAATGACAGCACCAGCCCTGCCCTTGTCGGGGGGGCAGGAGGGGGTCAGACCAGGCAGCAGGGCTGGCAGCTGCCCAGCACCCACAGGTGACCACCGAGCATCAGCAGTGACAGCAGCGGGTCTGCCAGGGCCTGGGGGCAGGAGGGGCGGTGAGGAGGGTCCCTGGGCCCGCCGGGAGGACTTCTCCTTCCCGGGTCTGTTTGACCTGGCAGGCAGCTCCGTCGGCCTGTCACTGGGCGCTGACCATTTAAGGTTGGGTCAAGGCAGGCTCCAGGTAAAATGGCCAAGGTCATGGACTTTGTCCTTAATTCCTTCTCCCTTTGGGTGCCTTCTGGCCTGGCCAACCCCCTCTTCCTCCTCTCGGGGTCCTGAAGGAGGAGGAACCTGAAAACTGACTTCACGCCCAGGCAGTGGTGTGCGGGAGCTTCGTGCTGCCCGTCCGGGTGATTTCCTCACAACCAAGGCCTCTTCGGGACCAAAAGGCCTCCGTGCACAGGTATTTCCACGGAGGGAACGCTCTGCTGTCCCCCAAACTCCAACGGGGTGGCCGGTGGCCTCGCCCCCTGTGAGCAGGAAGAACACATACGACCGGCCCGGCACCGGCCTTTCCCTCCCTGTGTCTCCACCTCCCCGTTTGTGAGGGGAGGGCACTGGGTGCGCATGCCCAGAGGGTTTGCCGGTAACGGATGAGGTGATGCCCACAGAGCTCGCAGAATTCGGTCAGGAGCACGGCTCGCTCCTACAGGTGTGACATGACCACGAGTCTCAGCCCACATGGGACTCTTCCCGTCACGGCAGGAGCTCGCTCGCCCTCGCTCTGTGGTCGGTGCTGTTTCAGGCCCGGGGGCTACAGTGACCGCGAGGCTGACTTCTGACCGACAGGCTTTCTGCTGCAAACATATCACAGACGAGAAAATATCATAGAATGAATCTAATGAAGTGAGATAATGAATATAAACTGTCATAAGAGGAATTTTATAACAAAAAGTCCACACACATATATATTTTAGGATGTATAAAAAATCGGAGCTCTTTTTTTTTTTTTTAACATAACCACATTCCACTATCCCACATGCACAATCCTATATAATAAAAGGCTAATATGCAAATTGTCCCCTTAGGAGTTTGACCACTCACTATGACGTGCGCTGACCAGCAGGGGGCAGCATGGAATGAAGGAAGGCTCCGGTCAGCCACTGGCAGCTGGGGGAAGGAAGGACCCGGCCAGCAGCCAGCAGGCCCCGATCGACCCCGATTGCTGGCCAGGCCGGGACCTTACCCGTGCACGAATTTCATGCACTGGGCCTCTAGTTTATAATAATCCCTCAATACCAGCTAATCCCTAGTCAGTGTGTACATTTCTCTAATTCTCTCTTTTTTAAAAAATATATATATTTTATTGATTTTTTACAGAGAGGAAGGGGGAGGGATAGAGAGTTAGAAACATCGATGAGAGAGAAACATTGATCAGCTGCCTCCTGCACACCTCCTACTGCAACCAAGGTACATGCCCTTGACCGGAATCGAACTGGGACCCTTCAGTCCACAGGCCGACGCTCTATCCACTGAGCCACACCGGTTAGGGCTCTCTCTTTTTTAAAACTCACTGTGTTTGTCTGAATTAGGAGCCACTGGCTCACATGCTTGTAGCTGTCGTTTCCTCCCCCGCCCCGCCCGCCCCGCCCGCCCCACCGCCTCTATTTCCTTGAACCTGTTGGTGGAGGAAGCCAGGCTGTGTGTCCCCCGTCGGGACTTCGCCCGTCACATGCCTGTGGTCCGTGTCGTGCTCCTCCGCCTCTTGGATCTCCACGAGGTGCGGCTGGACCTGGAGGCTGGGCGGGCCCGGTTTGAGGTTGTAGGGGAAGCGGTTCCTCCTGTGGGTCCGGAGCTGAGCTGTCCCCGGGGCTTCCTCCTGTGACGTCGGACGTCTATCGTGATCGTGGCCCGGAGCCGCTGTGAAACTAGGACTGAGCTCTTTTCCCATTTGTTTGCCAGAATCTCTCTGTAAAGAGAACCCGCCTCATCCAGTGCTCGGTTACCCCATAAACACCCAGGCCCGATGGTGGGTCCCTTCCCCTGCCTTACAGCCATCTGTTGTTTTCAGATCGAGTGGTGGCTGTGCGCCTGTGACCTGACTGAACAAATCCTGGGGGAGGGTGGCCGTTGCTGAGGTCCAGGGACAGGTGTGCGGAGGTCCATCCCACTCTTGTGTGTGCTTGACATGTTTTATAACAAAAAGCAGGGTTTCCTCCCATAAAAACATTAAGTCCTGGCGTGTTCCCTGATGTCTCATCGGACAGCGAGGCGCTGCTGGTCTGGCTGGTGATGGGATGGATGGGCATTCCGCTGTTCCCATCGCTGTGGTCTTTCCTTGCCGACGCTTCAGTGGCTCCGCCGCGGCCAGCAGTGCCTCTTGGGGCCGGCGCCTGAGTCCTGCCGGACCGGGCCCGTGGCTTTGGTGGTGTCCTGCTTTCCGTGACAAGGGTCCTAGTTGCGTCCTGGTTCCTGCCCAGACCTGGGCTGTCTGGAGCTAGGGGTCTCTGTTGTGCCCAATCACTGCTGCCCACGAGGCCCCGAGGCTCCAGCTAGACTCTGCCTCTGTCCATCTATTCCCCCACCCCCACCCCCAACCCCACCGCCACCCCCACCCCCACCCCGAGGAACAGGTGTCTCCACCGTTGAGGAGCTGGTGGTGGGTGGAGGGGAAGGAGATTAACATCTGACTTTAGAGGCTCCCGCAGGCACTCGCAGAGGCTGGCCCCCTCCCAGCCCAGCCCAGCCCTGGAGGAGGGAGGAAGGAGGAGGGAGGAGGGAGAAAGGAGGAGGGAGGAGGCAGTGGGAGCACTCAGCATCTCTAGCCGCCTATACCTGGGCAGGTTTATCTGGCAGCCGAAATCGGAGAGAAGCATTGAGGAGGAGGTGGGGGTACCTCCGTTCACAGGGCTTTATCTAATCTGCGGGGAGTGGGGTGGGGCGGGGCCTCACAGAGCAGGCAGAGCCCTCGGGGGAGAGGAGGGTGCAGGGAGCCCGCGCGGACAGCCCTCAGCCCTGCCAGGCCACAGAGGGAGACAGCCTGTCCTCACTCCCCAGGGCAGGGCTGGACTCGGTGCGTGTGACAAGGGGGCTGGCGCCAGCGAGACCACCCGCGGGCATGAGGGGCCGCCACGTGACGGGGCCCCCTTCACAGGGGCCCACACAGCCCGGGAGAGGCCGGGGCAGGGGCTCCAGTCTGACGGCGGGGCCCACGCTCACAGGGCACCCGGGCCTGTGGGCACCGGAGAAAGACCGGCTCGCGGTCAGTCCCCCGTTTACCGTGGGGACCGGAAGCGCGCCGCGTCCGCCAGCTGCGTGGACGGAGGAGCAGGGGCGCTGGCGGCCTGGGCTCACCGAAACAAGCTCCAGGTGGAGCTGCCCGGGGCGGAAGTGGGGTGACAGCTCGGGAGATGGGGCTTCCTCCTGTGACGTCGGACGTCTATCGCGATCGTGTACACTGCCACCGTCAGAAAGACACCACATGTGTCCCCAGGCCGGTCCTTGAGGGGAGAGATGGTGACTCAGACTCGGGGACGAGGGAAGGCCTCAGCATGGGGTCTCTAAGGCGGCGTGTAAAGTTCAGACCAAACCCATGTGGCACACCCCTGAGGCATCCACACCGCATCGGCCGCCTCCAGGCCTGAGCGCAGACTGTTTGTGGGGCTGGAGGGCGAAGGGTTGAAGGGTCAGGCCAGAGGGACCCACAGGGAGGCCAGGCCAGGGCCGGCCCAGCACCCTCGTGTGCCCCGGACCCTGCGTGCCCAGCTGCGGCGGGCACGGGCCAGGCACAGCGGCCCAGGCGCAGGGCCCCAGCCAGCCAGCCCTCGGGCCTCAGGGGCATGACCACCGGGAGGTGGGCGCCAGCCTGCAAGGTGTCCGCGCCTCCGAAGTGGCGCCCACACGTGCCTCAGCCCCAGGGCTTTCATTTCTTTACAGAAACTGCGAGACGTTAACACACCAGCTGCGGGACTTTAAAGGCAGCGAAAGCCTAAGAGAAGGGTAATGATGTCATCCCCAATATGGCTCTGAAATAGCACGTCACCATAACTGAAAAATGAAAATGATTTAGAAAAATAAAATATAGAGAATTAAAAAACAAAACGAAAACAGTGATCACGGCTGTGTTGTCACGGCCCCTTGAGAAACCCACGATTTTGCCTTCGCCATTTTGCTGAGGTCAGTCTTGCCAGACTCACTCCCGGGGACGCGGTGGGCGCGTCAGTGCTCACATCCAACAGTGATTCTGCCAAGCCGGCTGCTGAACCCCCACTCACATTTTCCCTGGGAGTGTTTTTCAGTGCGTCATTACACATAGCTCCTCCCAGAAAATGTAAGTGAACATACATTGGTCTCTAAATGAGGAAATGTTTTCTAAGTGTAGGGTAAAAATAAAATTAACTACTTAAATTTCAATTTCTAAGTGTCAAAGACACCAAACGACAGGGCGATGACGAAGTTGGGAAATAGCCACAGAACGTGCGATGGGGAGGGTGAGCATCCCAGCAGGGACCTGCGTCTAGAAGTCACTTGTTAGGAAAGCACACCCAGACAGACAGACAGACAAAGTGAAATCCGTCCTCACCTCTGAAGGCAGGCGATTTGAAACAAAGTGTTTTTGCAAATAGTGAGTAGAGTGGCGCACAGTATTTTCAAGATGAGAGACTCTAGGAAATGTTTTGTCTTTTCAATGCTAAAAAGGGTCGTCACCGCACGATTCATAGAGCAAGAACACGTGGTAAGGAGTGCGCATGAGCCATGTTCCACGCCACGGGCGACCAAAGAAACGCACATTTTAAAACGACATTCCGTGTTTCGCTCACTGAGCAGGCTGTTTATTGGGTTTTGTTTGTTTGTTGGAGGATTCACCCAGTGTTGGTGAGAAAGTATTCAGAGTTCCTCCGTGCAGCCGCGTGTACACTGCCACCGTCAGAAAGACAAGTGGTCAGCCCTAAGCTTAAAGGTTTCCTTTGGGTACAAATGTCCATGTGTCTTAATTTATTTCTTAAGAGAGAAGTAGAGGGTGAAAAATATCTATGTTCAAGGATGATTCTTACAACACTGTTTCCAGCAAGGGGGTTGGCTACTTATATAAAGCAATTACCTAAGAAGAGTAAAAAAAAAGGTAGCCCTAAGTAAAAACAAATAAACAAAAACATTAAGGATGTAACCCCAATTTTGAAAAAGAATGCATCAGAATAAACATTGAAAGAAAATACAGCAAAATGTTAACAGTGGGGTTGTAACTTATTTTCATGCTTTTCTATATTTTCCAATTCCTCTATTAATAACATTTTTACTCCTGAAATCACGAGTTATGCAGCACATAAAAATTCTTCCCCCAGTTTTGACCTGAAAGATCAAATCCACCCTAACTCACCCATTGGCCCCAGGAAGAGTGGGTTGGTGGGGCGAAGTCAAGAGTCCTGTTTGGGACCCATTAGAACTGAGTGGTCCATCGGACACGCGAGTGGATGCTCCAGTCTGGATTCCAGGGGACCTGGGGCTGTAGGTACGAATGTTGGGTCAACGGCAGATGGACCGTGTTGTAAAGCCCTGTGAACGGATGGAGGGGTCACAACAGGATGAGGTTCAGATTAGAGAAGAATTCCAAGGCCTGAACCTTGAGTGTCTCCAAGAGACAAAGGCATCAGCAAAGGAACTGGTGTCTCGGTGACCACCACAGTGTCCCGGTGACCATCAGGGTGGCCTGGTGACCATCAGGGGCCCACAGCAGGCAGTTAGTAAACAGTCTGCAAGGACTACAAACAAATGACCTCAGCATTGGTTTATTCTGAAGCCCCAGCTCACTCGCTCACTTTCCTGATCTTTCCCTCATCTATATCTATAATAATAAAAGGGTAATATGCTAATTAGACTGGACGTCCTTCCACACGTCATTCCGGACCCCGGCCGGCAGCCCGAGGAGGGAAGCCCGGGTCCCGGGTGCTGGAGGGAAGCCGGTGCCAGCAGCCAGGGAAAGGAAGGCCTACTCTTGCATGAATTTTCATGCATCGGGCCTCTAGTATATATTATTGATTTCAGAGAGGAAGGGAGAAGGAGAGAGAGATAGCACATCAATGATGAGAATCATTGATTGGCTGCCTCCTACACGCCCCGCACTGGGGATCAAGGCTGCAACCTAGACATGTTCCCTTGACTGGAATTGAACCCCGGGCCCCTTCAGTCTGCAGGCTGACGCTCTATCCACTGAGCCAAACCAGCTAGGGTTCTCCTTTCTTTAAAAAAAAAAAAAAAAAAGGGTGGGGACACGCATTATTCTTAAGAATGAAATCAGGTTTGGTGCGGGGGGCCTGAAGCGGCGGGGATCTCCCTTTTCCGCGTCCCGCACGGAAAGAGAGATGAACGAACCAGTCCTAAATGGAGGTGGCCAGGGATTGAGAAATAATAGAAATAAAGAAAACAAGACACAAAAATAGATTCATGAAGCTGGGGCTGGGTGGGACGCCATCTTTCCTCTCTGATGGAGAGGCTGCATGACGACGACGACGACGACGACGACGACGACGACGACGACGACGACGACCCTGAGCCACTCAGCAGGTTTATTTTATATCCCCAAAATCCAGGAAGTAACACCAAAACTTAGGATCAAAGGAGCTTATTTGCATTCTTAACTAGGCCCTAGCATTACTGGATTTACATATCTAGACCCGCCCCTGCTGACACCTGGGCTGCTATGAAGTCAGAACTGATTAACATGTCCAGCCTCATTGGGGAAGCATGTTCCCAGGGCGTGACTTGGCCTAAGCCAAGTTCAGCTGATGAATAAGGAAATGCCCAGGTGCCTCCCAGGCGGCCCTCTACAGTTTGGAGAGCAAAAAGTGTCCGATTAGAAAATGCTGGCTCCCTGTTCGTGACCATCTTCCTAAGCAACAGCAACAGTGCCCACCGGCCCACCGAGGTGAGCGGGAGGCCACGCGGCCGGGAAGACAGGCCAGCTGGGACCCCTCCTCCCGTGACCCCCAGATCTTACAGCTGAAATCAGTGGGTCTCACCCTCCAATTCAATGGCCTGTCCTGAGGACCCTTGCTTTGGATCAGCACATCTGGGCTATTGAAATGTACAAATCTTGCTTGCTGGATCTTTAAAAAAAGCGTGGTTTCCCGGAGCCCAGCTTTTCAGCGTTAGGTGCCCTGCTTTTGCCTGCAGTCGGCCTCCTCCCTGGGCCTGGGCCGCACCCTCCCTGGGGGGAAGGAGGGTATTTCACTCTGTGACACCTTCCGGCACCACAAGGAGCGGCGAGGCGGGGAGTGCTGGGCGGGGAAGTGGAGGTGTCAGGTGCGGTACGATGGTTGGTTTCAATTTAGCACAAGGTAGGGCTGGGCAGGCAAAAGTGAGAGTCCGCAGCCTCGGTTTCCCCTTTGGTGGAGCAAGGCAGTGAGGGCGGAAACTCCAGCCCTTGCCCAGGGCAGCCCCGTGTGGGGTCCCCGGGGACCTCCCTGGACGTGAGGGAAGGAAAGCAGCTGTGAGTGGGCCCTGCTGGGTCACCGGGGCAACCGCCCAGGTGTCACCTGGCATTCACCTGACGGCCGGCCTTCCCGTGTCGGGAGAGGTTTTGGCTCCGTGTCTGAGCTCCCCACAGACAGGCCACCGCTGTAAGAGGTTTGAAAATGGCTCGGGTGAAAACATGGACTCTGTTCAACAATAAGTTATAATAATGCTGCATATTTATGGGGCCTCCTTCCACGGAGGGAGCTCTTAGCTCTTCACAGACATCAACCCGCCTTTCTCGTGAGAGGAAAGGCAATGGTGTCCGTCAGTGTGTGTGGCGTTTTCCTCCTTGTGCGGGGAGAGGAGCCCCGCTCTCAGGGGTGGCATTAATTTGGAGGCAATACATTTCCCTTTATTTTTTCCCACTGGATATCTTTTCTTCGTGGACACCGCATAAGAAATTAAAAATGAACAGTGACGCCTGAACTGCGCGTGTGTGCGTTCACGTCTCTGTGGGTGAGGCATCTAGATAAATATTTAATTTTTATGGCCGAAGCCTCCTCCCTTGGTTTTCATGGGCTAGAATTTATTAGCTACCAAACAATGGGCCCATTATTATTTGCTTTTGCACCTAAATGATTTAAAAGTCAATTATGAGTCGGCTAAGGGATTGGAGAGCTGTGGCATGTAATATGGCCCCAGAGATTTCTGTCTGTTACCCAGGGTCTGGAATGAGGAAGTGCCTGCTGGGAAACAGCCCGCAGGCTGACGGTGCAGACATCACCCGGCCAGACAGAGGCCCTGGCCCTGCCGGTGTCCCTGGGTGGGCTGGCAGTGGGCTGGGGTGGGCGGGCAGACACGCCTCTGAGAACAGAGCAGCCCCCAAGCCCTCACTGACCACCGCACAGGGCCCCCAAGAGGCTGTCACGCACTTGTCCTGCTCTGCACCCGGCAATCATTAGAGCGAGCTCAGCCACCCAGGTCCCCGAGGGGGTGCAAACAGCGACCCCCGTCCCATTTCCCTGGCTTCTGAATGGCCCAGGCAGAGGGGCAAGCTGGCGGTGGTAATAACCGATGCTACAGGGTATTTGTCGAGCTGAAATTCCCCGGCTGAACACCTGTCCTCTGACTGTTCCAGTGGGAGAAGGGCGTGTCCAGGTGGTGCCGGCAGGCGGGGACAGGAAGGACAGTCCAGGTACTGGCCTCCGCTGGGCGCCAGGAGTGGGTTTCACGCAGGTGAAGTCAGATCAGGTCCAGCCAGGAGCCGGGAGCGAGGCTTCGTTACCAAGCTGGGCGTCCACAGTGAGTGTGCAGGTGGCCGTGGGGAGCACCCACAGTGAGTGTGCAGGTGGCCACGGGGAGCACCCACAGTGAGTGTGCAGGTGGCCATGGGGAGCACCCACAGTGAGTGTGCAGGTGGCCGTGGGGAGCACCCACAGTGAGTGTGCAGGTGGCCGTGGGGAGCACCCACAGTGAGTGTGCAGGTGGCCACGGGGAGCACCCACAGTGAGTGTGCAGGTGGCCACGGGGAGCACCCACAGTGAGTGTGCAGGTGGCCACGGGGATCACCCACAGTGAGTGTGCAGGTGGCCACGGGGAGCACCCACAGTGAGTGTGCTGGTGGCCACGGGGATCACCCACAGTGAGTGTGCAGGTGGCCATGGGGAGCACCCACAGTGAGTGTGCAGGTGGCCACGGGGAGCACCCACAGTGAGTGTGCAGGTGGCCACGGGGAGCACCCACAGTGAGTGTGCAGGTGGCCACGGGGAGCACCCACAGTGAGTGTGCAGGTGGTCACGGGGAGCACCCACAGGGAGTGTGCAGGTGGCCGCGGGGAGCACCCACAGTGAGTGTGCAGGTGGCCGTGGGGAGCACCCACAGGGAGTGTGCAGGTGGTCACGGGAGCACCCACAGGGAGTGTGCAGGTGGCCGTGGGGAGCACCCACAGTGAGTGTGCAGGTGGCCACGGGGAGCACCCACAGTGAGTGTGCAGGTGGCCGTGGGGAGCACCCACAGTGAGTGTGCAGGTGGCCGTGGGGAGCACCCACAGGGAGTGTGCAGGTGGCCATGGGGAGCACCCACAGTGAGTGTGCAGGTGGCCGTGGGGAGCACCCACAGTGAGTGTGCAGGTGGCCACGGGGAGCACCCACAGGGAGTGTGCAGGTGGCCGTGGGGAGCACCCACAGTGAGTGTGCAGGTGGTCACGGGAGCACCCACAGGGAGTGTGCAGTTGCTCTGGGTCTGGCCAGGAAGCTGGAAAGGACGGGCGCCTCTGGAACAAGAGCCAGCCTGGTGTCTGTGCCCCTTCACTCGCTGATCCAGGTGCCCCCGCTGAGCCCCAGCCACGTGGTTAGTACTTACTTGACTGGTCCCACCCTTGAAAATGGAAATTCCTGGGCAGCATACATTACACACATGGTTACATGTGTGTACATGTATGTGTATATATACCCACATGTAGCTATGTGCATGTTCATATCCATATACACACATTTTCCCTCACAAATCAACTAAATTAAACTTAATTTTCAGTAGTTGGGTGATTCTGAGGGAAAGTTGAGGCTAAAAAGGCAAGACAGGGCCATGGCTGGGTGGCTCAGTTGGTTGGAGCCTCGTCCAGTGCACCGAAGGGTTGTGGGTTCGATTCCTGGTCAGGGCATATACCTACCTAGCTGGTGGGTTCGATCCCGGGGCATGTACGGGAGGCAGCCTATTGATATTTCTCTCTCACATCAATGTTTCTCTCTCTCTCTTCTCCCTTCCTCTCTCTAAAAAAAGTCAACATATCCTCAGGTGAGGATTAAAAAGAAGAGGCAGGCCGGGAATAATGATCCTATAGGTTGTCTCTACATGAAAATTTCCCCAAAGTCATTAGTTCCAAATTCTAATAATTAAAATAAATCTAGAGTTGTCCAAAGGTAAACGTGGACGTCGCTGTAGTCCACAAAACGGCCCAGCACCTGGGGTCAGTCCAACGACCAACGCTTTTCCCCTAACGGGGGTCGGAGTTAACCTGGCAAGTGGTCAGAAAAGCGTGGGGGGCAGAGGGCTCTGCGTGTGAACCCCGAGCTGGAGGGACTCCTGAGCGCTGTGGTTGGGACGGTCCTGGGTCGCCGGTTGGGACCCGTGCCGCGCCTCAGACCCCGAGCTGCTCCCCAGGCTCCGCGGAGGGTCACTGAGCTGCAGCCTCGGGCCCCTGGCCCCCAGTGAATCGCATGTGTGGGCAGCACGCGGGGCCGGGCAGAGCTCAGCGAGGAATCCAGGCAGCAAACACC
Organism: Eptesicus fuscus; assembly: GCF_027574615.1. Classification (NCBI taxonomy): domain Eukaryota; kingdom Metazoa; phylum Chordata; class Mammalia; order Chiroptera; family Vespertilionidae; genus Eptesicus; species Eptesicus fuscus. The sequence goes on from NC_072494.1 coordinate 41,261,241, forward strand.
GCCCAGTTCCTCTCCCAGCGGCAGCTGGCGTCCCCAACAAGCCATGTTCCCCGCAGCGCACCCTGTGAGGGCAGAGAAGAGGGTTACCCCCCCCTCCTCCCCCGCTGCTCCATCATCAATGATCCTGCTCCCCCCCCCCCCCCCCCCCCGCACACACACACACACACTCATGGGCGGCCTGGAATCGCCTGGCAGCCTGGGGCCGAGAATGAATTCCTGCTGTGAGAGAAATAAATCAGAAAGACCTCAGGGAAACCGGCCTTACGAGCAGCAGGGGGGACAGCCAGGTCAGGTCTCCGAGGGGCTCCCACCTACGGCACTGCCCTGTGTGGGGGCGGCCACCCCAGCGAGGGTGGGCGCTGGGGTTCTCCCAGGAACTCTGATGAGGCTGATAAACGCCTGGTTCTCCGTGTGCCGTGGACAGGCCTTTGGAGGGGAGGAGGGAGGAGACGCTTGGAGAGGGAAATTGAAGATGGGAGACAAGATAAAGGCGAGAGAGCGAAATCAATCCAGGGAAATGGAAGGAGGAGGAGGGAGCGCGGGGCCAGGAGCGGGTCCCCCCTTTTCCAGGGCACGTGCTGGAGGTGAATATTACAGCCGGGTGGCTTTTCAAGGCTCTTGAAACGTCTTCCATCATTCTTCCCTCTGCTCTTTTTAACCTTAAATGCTTTGCCTTTAAAACAGAGACGATGAAGTTTCCGGTTAGCGGGGTCAGCCTTTGCCTCCAGGGGGTTCAGAGCCGGGACAACTACCAGGCAGAATTGGTCCCTTTGTCCCCGTCCGTCCCCCTTCCCTCTCCAGTTCCCACTCCCCAGCTCCTGCATCCAGGGGGGACACTGAGGCACAGAGCAAGGGCTTTCTTTTAGGGGGTCCCAGGGACTGGACCCCTAGGTGCCCAGGAGCAGCGCCCAGCCCCAGGCCGGAGGGCGCCAGCCCTGAGCGGGAGAGGGGCTGCTCCCAGCAGGCCAAGGGGACCCTCGGCCAGCTTTGCAGGAAGCCACCCGGGAGGTGCTAGAGCAGAACTAAGTCCCTCTTGCCCTGGAGAAAGCCCGGGGAGCAAGAACTCGCCGCACAGCCAGCCAGAGGCAGCGAGTGGCTGTAAAAGCCAGGCTGGGGCAGAGCAGAGCTGCCTGCTGGGAAGTTGTAAGTGTGTTACTTCCGTTTAAGAAGGAAGCTTCTCTGAGGAAGGGAACTTAAAAACAGTTTTTATTGCCTAACGAATAGATGCTTGCTACCGGCCACAGTTGCACATTCTGGAGAAAAAAACAACACACAACCCCCCCCTCAACACACACACACACACACACACACACAAACACACACACAAACACACACACACAAACGCACACACACACAAAAAACAAACAAACACACACACACGCACGCACACACAAACACACACACACACAAACACACACACAAACACACACACACACACACACACACACACACACGCACGCACGCACAGGCAGCCGCAGGGGCTCCGTTCCGAGGCCCTTAGTAAAGGCATGCGTCAGGTGGCCAGTGCCAGGGTTTCTGGGGTGTCGGTTGTCTCATAGGATGAGGGGGCGCCTCCAGACTGCCTGGCTGCTCAGGGCTTGTTTTGAAAACAGACCAGCTTCCCTCCTTCACCATTGCCCTGCCCCCCACCGCCCCCTCCCCCGCACTCCCCCCCTCTCCCCGTCCCCCTTATTAAGTTTGTAGGACGTCGAATCCTCAGAAAAGGAAATTCTTTAGCCGAAAGGAATCACCGGTTTTACTGTAAGTCATAATAGAGTTTGACATGCTCCTTAGTTTAATAATGTTAGGAAAGAAATGTATGCAGATTCAGATCAAATCCCAGCCATTCATTTCAATGGGGTCTGTGTTTTTTTAAAGTTTGAAAGTTTGATTTTGTTTCAAAGAAGAACCCTTTGAATGTGACGTTTAACTAATAAATAAGCACAATTTAGTTCAAATTCCCACTCAATTGGAGACTGACATGCAGGATCCAGAGAAAAGGGAGGCGAGTTACAAACCTAGATTCTAAACATCCCACGACCAACGCCACGAAGCGGCCTGTATGTGTGTGACTAAGTGCATGTGCTGCGCTGCCTTTCCCGGCTCCGTTCCAAACAGCTACGGTGACGCCGGGGTCTCCACGTCCCAAGGCGTCCGGAGTCCGGAGGGAGCGGGAGGGGCCTGCTGACCGGTGTGTGAACGTAAGAGCGCAATGGGGCGTGGCCTCGGAGCCTGCCCGTGCACCTGGCCGGTGGGCGAGAGGCCCCTGGCCCGGGTCACAGGTCACGGGTCACGCTGCAATTCCCTGGGTGATTCCTGTGCCTGAGTGGACAGGGTGACCCCCGGGCCAGGCAGCCCAGAGCAGCTCACATATGGGGGTCACTCAGAAAAGCCACCGCAGATGTGGGGGAGGATGGCAGATGCTGGTGTCTGCCCAGCCTCCAGAGAGCTGCCTCGGGCGGCAGAGCCATGTCCTGAGGGTCAGGCCCCGGCGACATGTCACCCAAGGCCCCTGAGGTGACGGGCCGTGCCGTCGGGGGAAGGGACGGGCAGTGCCGTCGGGGGAAGGGACGGGCAGTGAGGGACGGGCAGTGCCGTCTGGGGAAGGGACGGGCAGTGCCGTCTCAGGAAGGAACGGGCAGCGCCGTTTCGGGAAGGGACGGGCAGTGCCGTCTCAGGAAGGGACGGGCAGCGCCGTTTCGGGAAGGGACGGGCAGTGCCGTCAGAAGAAGGGACGGGCAGTGCTGTCGGGGGAAGGGACGGGCAGTGCCGTCTCAGGAAGGGCCGGGCTGTGTGCCATCTCGGGAAGGGCCATTTGGATAAGGAGACGCTCCCATCGCCTCCTGGGCTGGAAGAGAACCAGCGGAGAGAGGACTGGCTCCACCGACGGGGCGATGACTGGCCTCACGGTGGACCTGGCTCACGACTCGCCCTGAGAGGCAGCCGCCCCGCTCGGGTTCTGCCAGGGGCGACTGGGCAGAAGCCGCCCGGACCCAGCACCCGCCCAGCCGCCTCCTCCTGCCGCCTCGCGGAGGAACGCACACGGCTTGGTCGATCGCAACGAGAGTCAGTGGGCGGGTGGGGGCCAAAACGGACGTTCAGTACGTTCTCTCCATTCACAATGCTGTTTTCATTTAACACCTTGCAGAACCGGGAAACTAGGGAAAGGCGGAAGGACTGAAGTCGCCACGGTCTCACGCAGCGGAGGTGAAGCCGCTGCCAACACTGCGGCGAGGCCTCCGGGACCTTCTCTGGAGCAGCACCCGGACCTGCAGTCTCCGCTCGGAGCGCCGGGTCTGGGAGCGATAGGGACGGCGTGAGGCTTGCAGGCCTCCCTGGCCCCGGGAGGTCCTGGTGCAGCCGAGAGGGGACCCCCAGGCTCCCCGGCCCCTCCTGAGGAGGGGCGAGGCTGCTTTGGAAGCTGCACGATGGGAGGTGGAGGCCCTGCGGGCTGCTCTCACCCACCATCGCCCACGTCCCCAGCGCGTCCCCTGCGCGTCCCCAGCGCGTCCCCAGCACCACAGCTGCAGGGGCGGCAGGCTTGTGGGGTCTTTGATCCAAGCCAACCAAGCACGTCACAGGCGAGTGCTCGCGGGCGTGGGCTGGGCACGCGGAGGGGTGCCGAACTGACAAACACATCCCCAGGAGAGCCGTGAGCCCCGACTCCCAAAGCCCGCAGGGCGCTGGGCGAGCCCACGCCCCTCCCTCGCAGGGCTCAGAGGGAGGGGGCTTGCTGGGGGAGCTGGGCTTTCTCCGGAACCTTCCGTACCCGCGGGCAGTTACTTCTGATGCTCACTTATGTTTTCTTGAGCGTCTGAGACGTGAAGCTCCTAGTCGTAACATTATTTCTTCTTGTCAAACTTCCGGGGGGTTGGGGAGAGAGTCGAGAACACAGGGGCGAGGGAGCAGCCCACGCCAGGCCCCGCCCCCAGCAGGGCCGGGGAAGCCCGCCTGATGCCCTTCACTCGCCATCACACCGTGTCCGGCGCTGGCGCGGGGCTGCAGAGCCCAAGAATAAGACCTGTCCCAGACCTCGCCGGGTTAGGCACAGGCCTGTCATCAAATAAGTGAGAAATGCATCAAGAATGATAGTGTCTGTAAAGCCTGAAATATTACTGTAAACTTATTTTTAAACAGAAAGTTAGCTACCTTTTCAAACAATATGCTCACTTATCAGCAAGTCCTCCTAAATTTAAAGCAATGAGCCCGGCTGTTTAAATGTGAAAAAGGTTCAAGAAGTGCACGACCGAGTCCCTGGGCCTGGAAACGCAGAGAAACGCTGTATTTCTCCAACCTTGTCTACAAGGTCAACAACCGAATCCGTTTCTCGAATCGAGAGGAACTGCCCCTGACAGGCGTCTGCAGGCTGAAGGGACGTGTGGAACGTGTCACGTGACAGCGGGCCCCGTATGCTGCGGCGGAGAATTTCCCGCGGGGCCCTGACCGTCGGGGCCTGCAGGTAGACGTGGGTGCCCAGGCAGGGAGGGGAGCTGGGCCGGGCACCCAGACGCTTGCAGAGGAGGTGCCGTTGTGCTGAGCCGCGGAGCGGGAGCGTGTCTCACTGGAGCGGCGGGCGGCCCTCCGGGAGGCAGCAGCTCGGGCTGCACGAGGCTGCGAGCTGGGTGGCCGCCCTGCTGCCCGGCCCGGCCGGAGTCAAACCCAGGACGGGGCCCGCTTAGAGCATGGGCCCCACGTGAGAGGAGAGGCCTCCCCCCTCCGCACAGCCTCGGGGTGGCAGCGTCCCCCGGCACTCACTCCTGCCCGCGCCGGGGCCGCGCGTGGGACGGCGGGGAAGGCGGAGGGCACACTTAGGAGCCCCATGCGCTGTGACCAGTGCCCATTACGAAATCTCAGGCCATTTCCTTCTGGGGACGAGCTTGGAGGTGGTTCCTTATCGTCACCCGCGTTAGGGAGGCGAAGAAGCCAGCGTGAGGTCACGTCCCGCGCACAGACTGTGGGCAGCACTGGCGAGCCTGCCCTAAACCTGGGCCTCTGCCGGCTCTTTGATGCGAACGGGGCACATCCATCCCTTGTGCGTCGGCATTAACGATGGCGATGCACAGTCACCGTCAGCCTGTCAACCATCCCAGCGATTATGTGGATACCGAGCCCCGGGCCACCCTGGGGCATCCACGGTGGTAGCCAGAGGGACCGGAAGCCGGGTCTGCGCCCTGAGCCCCTGCAGCCAGCGGGCAGGGGGAGCCGCACTGAGGACCGGGCTCTGCGCGGGGAAGGACTGAGTCGGTGGGAGGGGGAGCGCGGGCCCGGAGCCAGTGCTGAAGCCGCGAGACACCCACCCGGCTCCGGCCACCCGCTGGCACCTCACACCGCTGTTCAGTCTCCCAGGACACGGGCGGTGCGGCCCGCGGTCCCTGCCCAGCCCGCGGGCCCAGCGAGGGCGGGATGGGAAGAAGGAGAGGCGAGGGGGGAGGAGAAGCTCCAGACGGTGCCCGTTCCCGTGTTTCACACAGAGCGGGTCCCCGTGGCCTCGTTAGGCACAGCGCGCCGTCCGCGTGAGATGCCAGGCCAGGCCGACACGTGGCAGTGAGCAGGGGGTGGGCTCCCGCGGGGTTTCTCTGACAGGAGGGGCGTGTGGGTGTGGGTGCGTGAAGCAGCTTTGGGGCTGCCCTCTCCCAGGACCCAGCTGTCCGGAGGGAGGGTCCCCGAAGCCAGAGCCTGGGCACAGGTGTGGGAAGGCCGTCTGGGCACAGGGTGTGGGAAGGCCGTCTGGGCACAGGGAGTGGGAAGGCCGTCTGGGCACAGGGAGTGGGAAGGCAGGGCCTGGGCACAGGGTGTGGGAAGGCCGTCTGGGCACAGGGAGTGGGAAGGCCGTCTGGGCACAGGGCGTGGGAAGGCCGTCTGGGCACAGGTGTGGGAAGGCAGGGCCTGGGCACAGGGAATGGGAAGGCCGTCTGGGCACAGGGAGTGGGAAGGCCGTCTGGGCACAGGGAGTGGGAAGGCAGGGCCTGGGCACAGGGTGTGGGAAGGCCGTCTGGGCACAGGGTGTGGGAAGGCAGGGCCTGGGCACAGGGTGTGGGAAGGCAGGGCCTGGGCACAGGGAGTGGGAAGGCAGGGCCTGGGCACAGGGTGTGGGAAGGCAGGGCCTGGGCACAGGGCGTGGGAAGGCCGTCTGGGCACAGGTGTGGGAAGGCCGTCTGGGCACAGGGAGTGGGAAGGCAGGGCCTGGGCACAGGGTGTGGGAAGGCCGTCTGGGCACAGGGTGTGGGAAGGCCGCCTGGGCACAGGGTGTGGGAAGGCAGGGCCTGGGCACAGGGTGTGGGAAGGCAGGGCCTGGGCACAGGGTGTGGGAAGGCAGGGTCTGGGCACAGGGTGTGGGAAGGCAGGGTCTGGGCACAGGGTGTGGGAAGGCCGTCTGGGCACAGGGTGTGGGAAGGCCGTCTGGGCACAGGGAGTGGGAAGGCCGTCTGGGCACAGGGTGTGGGAAGGCAGAGCCTGGGCACAGGGTGTGGGAAGGCCGCCTGGGCACAGGGTGTGGGAAGGCCGTCTGGGCACAGGGTGTGGGAAGGCCGTCTGGGCACAGGGTGTGGGAAGGCCGTCTGGGCACAGGGTGTGGGAAGGCCGTCTGGGCACAGGGCGTGGGAAGGCAGGGCCTGGGCACAGGGTGTGGGAAGGCCGTCTGGGCACAGGGTGTGGGAAGGCAGAGCCTGGGCACAGGGAGTGGGAAGGCCGTCTGGGCACAGGGTGTGGGAAGGCAGGGCCTGGGCACAGGGTGTGGGAAGGCCGTCTGGGCACAGGGTGTGGGAAGGCAGGGCCTGGGCACAGGGTGTGGGAAGGCCGCCTGGGCACAGGGTGTGGGAAGGCCGTCTGGGCACAGGGAGTGGGAAGGCCGTCTGGGCACAGGGAGTGGGAAGGCCATCTGGGCACAGAGCGTGGGAAGGCCGTCTGGGCACAGGGTGTGGGAAGGCAGGGCCTGGGCACAGGGAGTGGGAAGGCCGTCTGGGCACAGGGTGTGGGAAGGCCATCTGGGCACAGAGCGTGGGAAGGCCGTCTGGGCACAGGGTGTGGGAAGGCCGTCTGGGCACAGGGTGTGGGAAGGCCGTCTGGGCACAGGGTGTGGGAAGGCCGTCTGGGCACAGGGCGTGGGAAGGCAGAGCCTGGGCACAGGGAGTGGGAAGGCCGTCTGGGCACAGGGCGTGGGAAGGCAGAGCCTGGGCACAGGGAGTGGGAAGGCCGTCTGGGCACAGGGCGTGGGAAGGCAGGGCCTGGGCACAGGGTGTGGGAAGGCCGTCTGGGCACAGGGTGTGGGAAGGCAGGGCCTGGGCACAGGGAGTGGGAAGGCCGCCTGGGCACAGGGTGTGGGAAGGCCGTCTGGGCACAGGGAGTGGGATGGCCGTCTGGGCACAGGGTGTGGGAAGGCCGTCTGGGCACAGGGCGTGGGAAGGCAGGGCCTGGGCACAGGGAGTGGGAAGGCCGTCTGGGCACAGGGTGTGGGAAGGCAGGGCCTGGGCACAGGGAGTGGGAAGGCCGTCTGGGCACAGGGAGTGGGAAGGCAGGGCCTGGGCACAGGGTGTGGGAAGGCCGTCTGGGCACAGGGTGTGGGAAGGCCGTCTGGGCACAGGGTGTGGGAAGGCAGAGCCTGGGCACAGGGAGTGGGAAGGCCGTCTGGGCACAGGGTGTGGGAAGGCAGGGTCTGGGCACAGGGTGTGGGAAGGCCGTCTGGGCACAGGGTGTGGGAAGGCCGTCTGGGCACAGGGTGTGGGAAGGCCGTCTGGGCACAGGGTGTGGGAAGGCCGCCTGGGCACAGGGTGTGGGAAGGCAGGGTCTGGGCACAGGGTGTGGGAAGGCAGGGCCTGGGCACAGGGTGTGGGAAGGCAGGGCCTGGGCACAGGGAGTGGGAAGGCCGTCTGGGCACAGGGAGTGGGAAGGCCGTCTGGGCACAGGGTGTGGGAAGGCCGTCTGGGCACAGGGTGTGGGAAGGCCGCCTGGGCACAGGGTGTGGGAAGGCCGTCTGGGCACAGGGTGTGGGAAGGCAGTCTGGGCACAGGGTGTGGGAAGGCAGTCTGGGCACAGGGTGTGGGAAGGCAGGGCACAGGGTGTGGGAAGGCAGAGCCTGGGCAGCTGCTCTGGTGATGATGACACGGCCCGGCCAAACCAGGGGGCCTTTCCAAGGATGTGGCCCTGCGGGTGGCCACAACCGCCCAGGGACCCCTCCACCCAGGAACCGCTCACCGGCCTTTTCTGTCCGTGTTTGCCCGTGTTGGCACAGATGCCCGGTCCTGGGCGGGCGCTCAGAGCACCAGGGAAAGCCGCAGGGCCTTCTGCCCGGCACTGCGGCCTGGTGCCTGGCTCCTGGGCTGGCGGAGACCCCGCCTGTACACGGCCGTCCTGGGCCCAGACCCCACACAGATGCGCCCATCGGAGGGCCCGGGCCTGTGCGCCAGGAGAGCCTGAGCCGTGCTCCAGGGCCCCTCCCTCCCCCGCCCAGGCGTGAAGTGAAAGCCGCAGCCTTGACGACACTTGGGGTCCCCCCGTGAGAGCAGAGGCCACCGTGCTCCCCCCCCCGTGCTCTGCGGAGGGGGTGGTGACCCCGCCGTCAGGTTCCTGTTTCCTGGCCTTCGACGGGAGGCAGAGCCCGGCTGTCCTGCTGCGGCCACTGCACGTGTGCCCCGCGGCCCGAGCCCGCGGTCTCCATGGCCGCTCTCAGGGGCCCCTTGGGGAAAAGCCCCTTTGACCCCAGCCCCCACCCTGGCCGAGGATCCATGCGGCCCCTGAGCGCAGGGCCGGGCGTCAGGTTCAGGGAAGAGACCGCAAGTGGGGGCGGGCGCCTGCGTGTGTGTGAGCCGTGCAGATGGGAGATCTCGGGGGACAGATAACCCAGGCCTGGATGGCAGTGTGACAGGAAACCTCGGGCGAGGAGACAGCTGTGGGCCGGAGGGCGGGGCTGTGCTCCCTGTAACCGCACCCGGGGGGGGGGGGGAAGGGGGGCAGTGGGAGCCTGGGGCCCACCCCGGCTGCATGGGAGGAAGGGCCTCAAAGTCCCTCTCCTGGGCCCACCCGCTCCCTCCGGGGCTGTCCTTCCCGAATCTGCTCGGTGACGGGGAGCCCTGGGTGGGCTGGAGAGCAGCGGGCAGCCCGGAGTGCACTTGGGGGCCATGGCAGGAGGGGGGCCCAGGAGGGGGCCGAGGCAGGGGAGGCCGGAGCCCAGGGCTGCCGTGAGCCCTGCTCCCTCTGGAGAAGCGGAGCCTCCCTCTCCTTCTCCCTTTTCCCCTGGGGGGAGCCCGGGGGCCCCTTTAAAATGGGTGAGGCATCTGTGTCTGATTTAACTCCCAAATGGCTCTTCCTCCCCCCAACTTTCGGGAAGCTGGTGCCCTGGGAAGGCCTCACCCTGCCGTGTCCCCGTGTCCGGGTGTCTGGGGGGTGACAGGCCCTGCACGGGCCAGAGGTGGGAGGCATGGTCCCCGCTCCGGAGTCCCACCAGAGGGCGTCAGGCCGGAGACAGACAGGAGGATTGTGCTGGGGAGCCCCCAGGAGGTGCCTCACCAGCCTGGGGCGGCAGAGGGTTCCCCGAAGGCGGGTGAAGGCTCGGGGATGGGGTGGGGACAGGACGGACGGCAGGAGGAGGGGCTCGCCGAGGAGGCATCATTCCTGATAGACCAGCTGCTCCCCAGCAGCCATGGTTCTGGGTCCATTTGCGCGAGATGTTCTGTACATTTGAGAGCCTTCCAACCCCCCGCAAGTCGTCCCAGAAACCCCTGGGTACAGCCAGGTAGGGGCGCGCGGCTGGACGGACGGGCCCCGCCCTCCACTTCCTGCCAGGCCTGGAACTCTCTCACACCTGCCTCATTGATGGAAGGAGTCACGCCATTTGTTTTAGCTTGGGTTGTTCAGGATGATAGAGGGATATCTTACCGGCGTTTCAGAGAGCACAAAATGGTGCCAGTGGGAAGTGAGTGAAATCCCCAGCCTCCCCCGCCCGGCTCCTCTCCAGAGTGGGTAACGTTTGCGTCTGCAGCCACCAGGTATGGACACACGCATATGTGCATTTTGGTGATAAAAATGTACATTTTAAAAAATGGGGTGGGCCTCTGGCTGCCACATGCCTGGCCGTGGGGCTGGCTGTAGGCCTGTCCTGCCGATCCCCGGGCATCTCAGCCAACCCAGGGGCCCAAGGCCACCGGGAGCCAACGTGTTCCACCTGGCTTCAGTTTTCTGCTTTTACATTGTATGCACCTTTTTAACATGACGAAAGCCACGTGAATTTGTTGTAAAAAGAGAAACCCTTGCAACGGCTGCCCGTCTGGTTCAGAGGATCTAACTAATGCCCACCCCCTGGTCACCCTCTCACAGCGACTTCTAGCACCACCCCTCCCTCTGCAGCCTGGCCACGCCCACCTCCTCGCCGTGCAGACACCGGGCCTGCTCACCACAGGCCCTTTGCACCTGCTGTTCCTCTGCCCTTTCCCCACTGATCCTCTCAGTGGAGGCCTTCTGACTCCCTCTGAAAGATGCACCCCGTCTCCTTGTCATTTTGCACTTCATTTCCCTGACTACCAGCGAGACTGTCTTTTTATATGTTTATAAGCAGTCTATTTATTCTCCCTCCTCAGAGAATGGCCTATTTATGTCTTTTGCTGTTTTTTCTCTTGGACTAGTTGTCTCTGCTTTCATTTTTCACAGTATTACTGACGGACTCTTAACCTGTAAAAAGCTTTAAGAATGAAGCTTTTCCCCCTAGCTGGTTTGGCTCGGTGCATAGAGCGTCAGCCTTCAGACTGAAGGGTCCCGGGTTCGATTCCAGACAAGGGCATGTAACTTGGTTGCAGGCTCAGGGACAAGTTGCATGGGGGAGGCAACCAATCAACGTGTCTCTCTCACATCGATGTTTCTCTCTCTGCCTCTTCCCTTCCCCTCCACTCTCTCCCTAAAAAACAAAACAAAACAAACAAACAAACAAAAAACAATGGAAAAATATCCTCAGGTGAGGATTAACAATAAAAAAAAGAATGAAGCTTTTCATCACAGAATTATTTACAACAGTGAAAAGTTGGAAACAAATGATCGTCGATGGTTAAACAGTGGAAAGATTATCACACAAGCATTAAGAGGGATTGTCAGCAAAACTATGAAAACAGAATATCAAATTATAATACATTAAAGTAAAATTTGATTTTCTAGGGAAATTTTTTATGTAGCATGATTACAATTTGTAAATCAACGCCTTGTGAGGAGACAGTGGCTGTGGCTGATGCGTGGTTGTTTTTTTTTTTTTTCTACTTTCCTGCACTTTTATTACGAGATGATTTCCTTGGAAATAAAAGGTGGCCAGAGAAAAGTTTTAAAAATGATTGCACGAACCATACAAGTTTAACAGAAGTAAAAATACAAGAAGGGGAGTGTTTGCCCGTAATTCTGTTCCCCTAAGAAATCAGACCGCTCGCCTTCGTGCCAGGAACCCCTGTGAACGGGAATGTGCAGGGAGTGGTGACGGACGAGCAGCCCTGAACGAAACATGAGTATTTGAAATCCACCACCGAGGAGTGTGGGGGCCGTTCTCTGTGGAGGTGTGCGGGCTCAGGTGGGCCGCCTCCGCGGGCCCTGGCAGCGTGGGCCTGGCCTGGCCTGGGCAGCCGCCGGTCACACAGCCCCGCCCCCAGAGAGGAGGCCAGTGCAGAGTGAGGACACCGTCCGCGGTGGCTCGTTCCGGCAGCAGGAAGGATAGGTCTGGGCTCAGGCTCTGGACCTCGGCCCGTTATTGCCCCTGAGACTCAGTTTCCCCAGGCGTGAGGTCACAGGTGCTGTAAGGACTAAATGAGAAACTCCCGCGTGCTTCCTGGCAGAGGAGATCTGCAGCGAGGGTCAGCGTCACTGTCCGGTGTCTCGCCTCTGCCTTGCCCGCTGCGGACGGAGTTGCTCAGGGAAAGGATCGCACCCGAGGGGGCGGCCCGGGCCTCTGCCGCGTGGTCAGCGGGCGGCATCTCACCCCACAGGCCCCACTGCCTCCTGGGGACACGTGACTTCCTGTTTTCTCATCCTCGGTGGCAGTGGCCTCAGCTGTGGTGTCTGAGCCCAAGGGTGGGGCTGGGCAGGGTGGGACCCCAGCCTCACGGTCGGGGGCGCAGAGCTGGTCGGGGCCTGGACGCTGGCCGTCCTACCTGAACTGGGAGCATTAGGACCCATACTGGTGCCAGGAGGCCTGCGGGCTGAGAGCAGACCGGGCCGCAAGCCCACGCCGCGCCGGTGTCCTGCCGGGAGGTGATCGTCCATGGTCACACGCTCCTCCAGGAGCAGGGCCCGGACGGGACTCAACCGCGCTCCCTCGAAGGATTGGTTCTTGCTTTGACCCTAAAGGGCTTCCTAACCAGGGGACCCCAGAAACGGAGGAATGATGCTCTTTGTGCTTCTGGAGGCAGAATTACAACCAGTGCTGCTTTTCACAAACTAAAAACGAGAGTTCTCTGCCAGGGATTGATGGGCGGTGAGCTCCCTGTCGCCGAAGAATGCAAGCAGGAGCTCGAGGTGCCAGAGAGGAGGTTCTTACAAAAGCGGGGCCAACCCCAAAGCACGGGATAGAGTGCAGAGGGGGGCGGCCCCACCTGCTGCTGCAGGCACCCACAGCGCCCTCTGGTGGCAAAGAGGCTGAGACCTGGGGGAGGGCACTTCCCCGCAGTCCCCTTCTGTCACTGTGAACGCAGTCCTGGTAAGCCCCTCTTGGGGGGACAGGCTCAGAGAGGTGAAGGAAGTTGTCCCAAGACACAGAGCCGGGAAGAGGCAGAGGCAGAATTTGAGTCTCCGTCTTCCTGGCTCTCGGCTCTCCGTCCCCCCTCTTCCCCGGTGGCCTGGGGGCGTGGCAGGTGTGGCGGGAGAAGCAAATGAAGCCAAAACCCATCCTCTGTGCTTTTGAGGTTGTGGGGGAGGGGCACTCTAGTGACAACTTCACAGGTGCCCTGACTAAGTGACCACAGCCAGCTGTGAACTTGGGGGACGGGGAGCTCTGTGTCCTGTCCTCAAAGGTGAGGGCACCTGAGGCACCGCGGGAAGGGACCTCCGGAGTCAGGGGACCCTGTAGGTCCATCCGGCTCCGCCGCTCTCGGGCGGGTGGCCTAGGGGAGCGCCCGTCACTCCGGCCCCCATTTATCCTCCAACAAAGAAACCCGCAGCCCAGTCTCCGTCCCCGCCCACCTCCCGGCTCTCACGGGACTCAAACGCATCAGGCACAGGGAGGCATTTTAAATGAAGAAACTCTCACAAAAGGCGGGGCACTCTCTGGGTGAGAGCAAGCCCGAAGCGCTGGGATAAAGTGCAAATCGGGGTTCAAATGAGAGGCACCCTGAGCAGATGGGTGTGAGGGAGTCCGACTGGAGGCGACGGGCACCCAGGTGTCTGCGGCTCCAGGCCACGGCAGCACCCAGCGGACCGAGCCCCGCCTCCCTGTGCCGGACGCTCCCCGTCTGGCTGGAGACAGACACAACACGCTCCGTCAGGCAGGCCTCCCCCAGGCCGCCCGGGGCCCGGGTCTCGCTGGGAGTGGAGCCGGCTCCTCTCCGGGAGATGGCCGATGGTGTGGCCCGGCTCAGCTCTCTCCAATCGTTCTAGACGCGATGAACAGATGGAGACACACCGATCCTCTCTGCTCCCTGAGTCTCCTCCGGGCGCCTCCCTGATTCTGAGGCCGAGAGTAAAAACCGGGGAGAAACCGGGGGACTTGGCCGCCGAAGGTCAGGGCCTGGGCTCAACGCGGGAGGCTGAGCCGGGGGCAGGAAGGGTGGGCCTGGGCCTGGCTCCAGGGGCTGTGCCAGGCAGGACGAAGTTTCCACAGGGTGACGTGGGGGCTGCGGGAGAGCTGGGGCAGGACACCCCACAGATCACGCCGCGACCGCGTCCTGCGTGCTGGCCCCACTGAGTGGCTGTCAGCTCAGGAGGCAAGCACCGCCCCGTGCTGCGCCCCACGGGGAGGATTTCAAACAGGGGTGCTGCTGGCTGTCTTTGTGGGCTCACTCCCTCACCTGGGAGACATGGGGCTGTGGCCTGCGGGTCGTCACTGCTTACCTGCTGGGTGACAGCGGTAGTGACATCCGGGGGCTGGTAAACTGCCAGAACCCAGGTTCCCAGTTCCACCACGGCCGTCGGAGCTCCCCCAGATTTGTGAGGGGCATCGCAGCCAACATGCTGGCTGGTGATCTCATGGCTGTGAACCACTGTGGGTGCAGGCGGAGCCCCTTCCTCCCCAGGGTGCAAACCCCGCTCCCCTGCAGAGGAGCTGAGTGTGCAAACCCCGATCCCCTGCAGGGGGCCTGAGTGTGCAAACCCCGCTCCCCTGCAGGGGGCCTGAGTGTGCAAACCCCGCTCCCCTGCAGGGGGCCTGAGTGTGCAAACCCCGCTCCCCTGCAGGGGGCCTGAGTGTGCAAACCCCGCTCCACTGTGAGGGGCCTGAGTGTGCAAACCCCGCTCCCCTGCAGGGAACCTGAGTGTGCAGATCCTGCTCCACTGTGAGGGTCCTGAGTGTGCAAACCCCGCTCCACTGTGAGGGGCCTGAGTGTGCAAACCCCGCTCCACTGTGAGGGGCCTGAGTGTGCAGATCCCGCTCCACTGTGAGGGGCCTGAGTGTGCAGATCCCGCTCCACTGTGAGGGGCCTGAGTGTGCAAACCCCGCTCCCCTGCAGGGGACCTGAGTGTGCAGACCCTGCTCCACTGTGAGGGGCCTGAGTGTGCAGACCCCGCTCCACTGTGAGGGGCCTGAGTGTGCAGACCCCGCTCCACTGTGAGGGGCCTGAGTGTGCAAACCCCGCTCCACTGTGAGGGGCCTGAGTGTGCAAACCTCGCTCCCCTGCAGGGGGCCTGAGTGTGTAAACCCCGCTCCACTGTGAGGGCCTGAGTGTGCAAACCCCGCTCCACTGTGGGGGCCTGATTGTGCAGGTCCAGCTCCTTGGCGGCTGCAGCCTGCTTTTTGGTGGTGTCAGAGGGACATGCTTTGCCCGGGACTAAGCTGAGTCACCTGCACAGACACGCTGTGTCCGCCTGGTGTCCTCCCTGTGCCTGAGGCCTGGACCTGGGCACCTGCGAGAAGACACCTGCCCAGGAACACAGACGCTAAGTGTGCAAACGTGTCCACATCTGCCGGGTGTCTGTCCAGATGTGGGGTCCCCTTGGGGGAGGGGCTGTGCCCAGGGGGTGGGTCGCCCATTAGACCTGGGTAAGGTGGGTGCGGGTGGGAAATCGGGCCAAATGCTCTCACTTCCCTGGTTTGCTGAGTCTGCCTGGTGCAGGGGCCACAGGTGGCGGTGGAGGCCCAGGTCAGAGGGGAAAGGCGGCTGGGGTCAGGTCTCGTTCTGCAGCTCAGCTCGGAGCAGGGCTCTCCCGCATAAAGCGTCATCTCATTGATTCTCCCATAACCCTCAGGGTAGAAAGGATCACCTCCATTTTACAGAGGGAGAAACTGAGGCCCAGAGATGTGAGGTGATTTGCCCGGCCACACAGCTACTTAGTGGGCGGGGAGGAATAGAACCCACCTGGCACGCAACCCAGGCCTCTGTCTAACTCAGCACCCCCTGCTCTCGTCCCCGAGCAGAAGCTCAATAAATATTTAATTAATTATATAATTGAACTTGGCCCTGGGCCCTTCGTGGAACTTTCCGGGCCACCCCTGCCCCCCTCAGCCCATTCCTCCCAGCACAGGCACAGCTGGCCCTGCAGGGAGCCCCTCCTCCCCACCCTGGGCCAAACCACACACAGCACCCTTGTCGCTGGTCATAAAACCGAGCTGCTCTTTGAAAAGAGAGAAGAAAAGCTGCCCTATTACTTACCTCTGCGGAGGCCCACAATTCCCCACCCGCTGGCGGCTCTGCACGGCACAAAGAAGCAGTCCTTCTTATTGGTTCTAAATCGACGGTCCGGTGAGCTTTCTGTTCTCATTTTGTGTGACAGGCACCCAGTGTTTCCTCCCACCACCCCCATAAATCACGGCCGACACCTCCTCTCCCGTCCTGAAGGGGAAACTCACCCCAGCTTTGGTGTCCTTGGCGGGGGGGGGTGGGGGGGGGCCTGGCTCCTCTGCTGGAGCCCTTCAGACCCCACCTTCGCCAGCGGGGGGCTTACAGCCCTGCCTGGGCGGAGGGCAGCCTGACCTTGGGCAGGGCGGGCTTCCCCCTGAAAACGCCGCCACACCCGGTGGACGGTGCCCTGGCTCTGAGGTTGGGGCTGAGGTCAAGGCAAAGGCGGAAGACGCAGCCATGGGTCGGCAGCACGTGAGCCGGAGGGCGGGCCTCCCAGCCCCGCTGAGGTCTGTGGAGCACTCCGTGGGGGCCGGGCTCCTGCACGGCATGTTCGCGGGGTAAGGCGGATGTTGGGTGCCGGGTGGGGCTGGCAGTGGCGGTGGGGAGGAAAGGACAGGTGTGTCCCGGAGGCCGTGGTGTGGCCGTGGCGAGGCCATGGCGAGGATCCTGGGCTTTGCCCTCGGGAATGGCCGTCAGGGCGTCTGAGCAAGGACGTGGGGGATTTTCAAGGCTACCAGCTGCCTGGGCCCTGGAGAGTCCGCATTAGGGAGGAGCCAAAGGTTTGAAGGCAGAGTGACTGGGGGCTCTGGAGCCTCCTGCTCCCACGGCTCCTGGGAGAAGCCGAAGCGTCGCTCCTGCCAAGGGTGGGCAGGGCTGGGCCGGGCCCAGTGGAGGCGGCAGGGCGAGGGGGGTGCACTGCGGGGGCCTCCCGGGCCGCCCCCACTTGCCGTGAGCTCTGCTAACCCTGACGTTCTCCGTGCCTCAGTGTCCCCGGGGTGCTGTGGTGAGGAGCTGACCAGCCACTGCATGAAAGCAGGTCTGGCACAGAGTAAACACGGAAACATCACGTTTCCACCCCGTTTAGCAAGAGAGGCAGCTGAGCCCTGGCCGGTGTGGCTCAATGGATAGAGGGTCGGCCTGTGGACTGAAGGGTCCCAGGTCCGATTCCGGTGAAGAGCACATACCCAGGTTGTGGGCTCGATCCCCAGTGGGGGGCGTGCAGGAGGCAGCTGGTCAATGATTCTCTCTCATCATTGATGTTTCTATCTCTCCCTCTCCTTTCTTCTCTGAAATCAATAAAAATATTTAAAAAAAAAAAAAAAAGAGGCAGCTGAACGAGGGTGAATAACTTGCCTCAAGTCAGTCAATAGGGATAAGACACCGCTCAAGGGCACGCTAGCCACTCTCTCAGTGGCCACCAGAGGGCGCCCTGGCATTGGGACGCATCTGGCACCTCACCTCCTGAAAAACCTGGCAGGGCGGCATGAGACAGACAGACGCTGCACCCCGTGGTGCGGGGTGAGTTGCCACACACATTCCTAGTAGGAAGGACAGTCTAGGCTACAGCCCTTGCCTCCTCATCACAGCTCAATGAGCTTTCAAATAAAACCCAACTTTTATTTAACCAGAATATTCACTGTATCTCTTTCCCCAGCCCCCAGACTCCAATGCAGTGTGAGCTAAATGTGCACCCTACCGTCGGGCAAAGTTGGCGTGGGCGGGAGGCCCCTGGTAACTTGTGGTGGGAGAGGCTTGAGCAGCGGGGCCTTTGACTGCTGTGTCGCTGCCTCTGGCGGTCACAGATGGCGGCTGGGTTGCAGGGACAGAAAGGGAGAGAATACATAGAGGGAACAGCATGTGCAAAGGCACAGAGGCAAACAGTGTGGGAGAGCAAGGTGTGCCCTGGGAATGATACATGCGGGGGTGGGAGGAGGCAGAGGAGGCGGAGGGGGCGCGCAGGAGGAGGGGGGAGGGAGCCTGAGGCCATGAACTAGGACTGGGAGCAGGAGGCTGCCAGGTTCAGGTGGCGCGGGGATCACCAGCAGCTCCTCCGTCTGCTCCTGAGGCCCTCGGGCCCAGGGGAGGGAAGCCAGCACCGGACCCACTGTCTCCCAGTTCTAATCAAGTTAGAGGCTGCAGTGCCCTCCTTCGACCGCCCGTCCTGTTCTGTCCCTGTGGCGAGGCCTCAGGGAGCTACACGGGAATTCCGATGGTGCCATCCACCCAGACGTGGGCGTGTAGAGGCTGCCAGCACGTGGCTCACACGGGGCGTGCGCACTGCTGGCTCCTGTGGCCCCAGGCTGCTGCCCTGAGCGCAGTGGACAGACAGCTTCGCCACCCCCCCCCCATCTCTGCCTCCCTCCCAGCTGCCCAGGCTTCGTGGCCCCACCAGGTGTCATGCCCGCTCTTGGGGTTCAAGGGGGTTTGAGGGAGGGGGGGTCAGATGGAGGACGGGGAGCAGACCCAGCGCCCTTGTCATGGTCTCCTTGTCCAGTCGTGGGGCCACCCCGGGGTCGAGTCCGTCACCCGGGGCCTGGCTGACCAGTCCCATCTCTCGGCACAGAGGCACAGAGCTTCGGCTTGCTGGACCCCAAGCTCTGCTACCTGCTGGATGGGATCCTGTTCATCTACGGCATCATCATCACTGCCCTGTTCCTGCGAGCCAAGGTGGGTGTCAGAGGGGCCTTGGTCTTGCAAAGTCTCAGGATGTGCGGTACCTACCTTGGTGTCCATGGGCAAAGCCCAGAGTGCACTTTGGGGGCGGGGGCGGGGCAGGTGGGGGGGGCTGAGCCACAGAGTGGCCGGAGATCCTGGTGCGGAGCACCTTAGTCAGGAGCTCTGACCTGCGACACCCAGGTGTGGGGCGGGGGGTCAGGTGCCGCTGGCAGGAAATGGCCTTATGCTTCAGGCAGTTGGGAGCGGGGAGGTGGGGACCTGAGGTCTCCCCAGATCCGCTGTCCAGCTGCTGGTGCAGGTCCCGGCAGGAAGTGGGAGGGTGGCCCAGAGCAGGGTTTCCGCTGGGGCCTTGCAGGGCCTGGCTTTCTCGGAGGGGAGGGGGGCTGGGGTGGCCCTGGGGGTGAGGAGGAGCGGGAGGCTGCAGCCTTGCTCTCTGCAGCACCCACCTCGGGCTGTTTGGAGTTAGGACGGCGGGAACCTCTGAGAAGCAGCGCGTGCCGCCTTCCTTTCCGTCTGAACAGCGCCGCCGGGTCTCGGTGGTGCCAGTCTCTGACCCGAGGCCTGGTGGGCCCTCTGGCTGAGGCGGACAGAAAGCGGGCTGTGCGCTGGCGGGGCCTCCAGACGCCAAGCCCGTGCCAGGCAGGCATTGCCCCAGGCGCACCGTAAGGTGGACCTTGTGCGGCCACCGCCTTCGGGCTGTCCTCCGAGTCCCGGGGGCAGGGCCTGAGGATGTTCTCCAGGCCCCCAGCTGGGGAGGCACCGCCCCGAGGCCGCCGGCCAGCACGCGGCTGCACGAGTCCCCACGGGAGGCGCTCGGGGGCAGGGTGATGCTGCGGGCGGGGGTGGCCCGCTGGGCGCTCACGCTCTGCTCTTCCCTCCTCCAGTTCAGCCGGAGCGCGGACGCCCCGGAGCACCTGCAGGGCCCCAGCCAGGTCTACAACGTGAGTCAGCCCCGGGCGGCCCCGCGAGGTCGGACTGGCCAGGCCCCCGGCTCCGGGTTCTACCTGGGAAACGCAGTCACTGCCCCAGCCTCATGGGCGCTGTGAGCCCAGCTCTCAGGATTGGGTGCCTGGACAGCGCCCGCTTAGCGCACTGGCTGGTGCACAGATACAGGCTGGGGTGGGGGTGAGGAGGGGGTGGAGGTCGGGTGGGGGTGGGGCGGGATGGGGGTTGGGGTAGAGGTGGGGGTGGGAACGGGAGGATCCTCACTGGGGTGGCACTCCCTGTGCATCGGGCTTCAGTCACATTGATCACTGCCCCCAGCCCGTGGTAAGGCCCCGATGTGCTCTGAGATGCTGGCGCCATGGGCCAGTTACCACCGCACCCAGGCCCCGCTCCTTCCCCGGAGAGCCCCCACCCATCTCTGACACCTTCCGGTGTTTCAGGAGCTCAACCTGGGGAGGAGAGAGGAGTATGACCTTCTGGATAAGAGACGTGGCCGTGACCCTGAGATGGGCGGAAAACAGGTCGGACATTCCTCTTTCTGCCTGTGTGTGTCAGTGCATGTGTGTGTCAGTGCGTGTGTCAGTGCGTATGAAAGTGCATGTGTGTCAGTGCATGTGTCAGTTCATGTGTGTTAGTGCGTGTCAGTGTATGTGTCAGTGTATGTGTGTGTCAGTGCATGTGAGTGTGTATGTGTGTCAGTGCATGTGTGGGTCAGTGCATGTGTGGGTCAGTGCCTGTGTGTCAGTGTGTGTTAGCGTGTCAATGTGTGTATGTCTCTGTGTGTGTCAGTGTGTGTGTCAGTGTGTGTGTCAATGTGTGTGAGTGTGTATATGTGTATGTGAGAATGTGTTAAGAGTGTGTGGGTCAGTGTGAGTGTGTGTTAGTATGTCAATGTGTGTATATGTGTGTGAGAATGTGTTAGTGTGGGTCAGTGTGAGTATGTGTTAGTGTGTCAATGTGTGTCTGTGTCTGTGTGTGAGAATGTGTTAGAGTGTGTGTGTCAGTGTGAGTGTGTGTATGTGTGAGAATGTGCCAGAGTGTGTGGGTCAGTGTGTATGTGTGAGTGTGCATGTGAATCTATGTGTCAGTGTGTGTACGTGTGTGTCAGTATGTCAGTGTGTGTGTGTGTGTGGGTCAGTGTGAGTGTATGTGTGTGTGAGAGAATGTGTCAGTGTGTGGGTCAGTGTGAGTGTGTCAGTGTGTATGTCAGTGTGTGTATGTCTGAGTGTGTTTGTGTGTATGTGAGAATGTGTCAGAGTGTGTGTTTCAGTGTGTGTGTCAGTATGTCAGTGTGTGTATGTGTGTGTGTGAGAATGTGTCAGAGTGTTTGGGTCAGTGTGAGTGTGTGTGTGAGTGTATGTGTGTGAGTGTGCGAGTGTGTGTGTCAGAGTGTGTGTGTGTATAAGAGTGTGTGTGAGAATGTGTCAGATTAGGTGGGTCAGTGTGAGCGAGCGTGTGTCTCAGTATGTGTGTGTGTGTGTGAGTGTGAGAATGTGTCAGTGTGTGAGTGAGTGTGAGCTGAGTGTGAGTGTCAGTGTGTGTGAGAATGTGTCAGTGTGTGAGTGTGAGCTGAGTGTGAGTGTCAGTGTGTGTGAGAATGTGTCAGTGTGTGAATGAGTGTGAGCTGAGTGTGAGTGGGGGGCCAGGGTGGAGGAGAGGGCCCTTCAGAGCCGCACACCGCACTCCTCCGCTGCCCTCTCCCCACCTCGTGAGGGGCCTGGGAGGTGAGGAGCGGGTGGAGGTCGGGTGGGGTGGGGAGGCCAGTTTCCTGCAGCCCCTCCCTCCCCTGGGCCGTGGGTCCCGGCCGCCCTGATGTGCTCACAGCGGTGCCACCTGCCCAGGAGGACAGAGTTGGGAGGCCCGCAGGAAAGGCCCCTGGGTCCTGGGTGCCCTGTGAGCATGGCCGCCAGGCGGCTGTCACCTGTGCCAGGGGAGCAGCTGGGTGAGGCCAGGGCAGCGCTGCCTGACACCACCTGTGGCCCTTGACCTGTCAGTCACAGCTGTCTATGCAGCCCCCCACGCCCTCTGAGCTCCATGGAGGGCTGTTAGAATGAATAGGGGATGGGGAGACCACCTCAGCCCTTCTCCCTCCCTTCCCCTGGAGAGCAGGGCTGGGCGGGCGGGATGGGGCAGTGGGACCTGCTGAGCAGCAGCTGCCATGCTCCAAACGACCTTCCATCTTCGGCAAAACCCCACGTGTACGCGTGTGACCAGGGAGTGTACCTGCCAGGGACAGACAGGCCATCGGAGACACCGGGCCTGCCCGGGCAAGGCTGGCCTGTGGGAGGGGACATGTCCCCCAGCCCAGCGGCCAGGCCGGGGCGGAGCCCGCAGAGGGTGATGGGGTGATGGGGTCCCACGGGGGCTGCTGCTCCACCTCTGACTCCCCTCTCTCCCAGCAGAGGAGGAAGAACCCTCAGGAGGGCCTGTACAACGTGAGTAGGGGGGCGCCTGTGCCTTGGGAAGGGGGCCGAGGAGGGGCCTCCAGGCTCCCCAGGCCCTGGTCTCCGCCTGCGGCTCTGCGGCAGGAAGCCCCGGGCTCCGCGGGTCCCGGGTGGGCCGGGGCCTCCAGGTCAGGCTGCAGCCCCTCTGGGGGGCACGTTCCCGGGGGCTGGAGCCTCCTGACCTTCCCCTCAACGACTGGTCAACCTCACCGTCGCGGGTGGGGTCTGGCGTTGGTGTGGGTCTGCCACGAGGGGACCCTTGCAGGGGTGACCACTTGCTCAACCACATGATTCCGGGGCCCCTGGTGAGCCTGCGTCGTCCTGCGTGGGTGGCCTTTGGCTAGAATGTCACCTCCCACCTTCCTGAGCCTCACGGACCTTCCCAGCTCGGGGCCGAGGGCTCGCCCCCAGGGGAGAGTCCCCAGGGCTGCCGGGAGGGAGGGCTGGGACACATGTTTCTGCCTCAGTCCGTGAGCCGTGCCCACTGCCCCTCCAGGCGCTGCAGAGGGAGAAGATGGCAGAGGCCTACAGCGAGATTGGGATGAAAGGCGAGGTGAGTGCTGGGGCGGGGACGGGGGCGGGGAGGGGGGGCTCCCAAGAAGGTCCTCAGGGTCTTCCCCTTGCGCCTGCTGGGGCCTCTGTCACATACCACCTGCAAAAGCCACGTGGTGGCCGCAGAGGTGAAGGTAACCCAGCTCCTACCCATCGGGCTGCACAGAAGATACGGACGAAGGGCCGATGCTCTTTGGGGATTAAAACCAGCCGGATCCCAGGGCAGCCAGAGCTCTGCCAGAGCGGCTCAGCCTGTCACCGTTAGCAACAGTGACAAGTGCTGTGCGTGCCGACGAGTGTCAGCACAGGGGACCGCGGGCGCCTTGCCATAGACAACGAAGACCTGGAACTGGAGCGGCCATGCCCGCAGCTTCCAGCAGCAGCCGCTGGAGTTGCAAGGGCTGCGGGGCCTTCCTCCAGCCGAGGGCCCGGCCCCGGCACCTGTGTGCATCCGCCTGGCCAGAGCACACCGGCCCGGAGCCAGGCCTCGCCTCACCTGCAGAGGCCCGGCCTGCGGCCCGAGTGGGCAGGACCCCGGAGGCCTGCCTGACCCGGCCCTTCCCGTCTCCCCACAGAACCAGCGTCGGCGAGGCAAGGGGCCCGACGGCCTTTACCAGGTGAGTGCGATGCCCGTCTCCGCCACGCCGCCGCCCTCCGCCCCGGGCCGCCTCACCAGAGGCCCATCGGGCTCCTGTGCTCTTGCCAACACCCGGGCAGGGCGAGCCCAGGGCACCCTCGGGCCGGCAGGCCTGCCGCGGGGCTGGGCTAGTCATCAGGCACATGACAGGCGCGTCCCGGGCACTGGTGCCCGCACAGGAGCAGCTGAGCCGCGGGCTGTGCCCCAGGACCCTCAGCCGGGGCCGCTCCTCCACGCCCGGGCCCCGCAGCAGCCTCGGCCGCCTCGCTCGCACACCTAGTGAGATGGCAGGAAGGTGGGAGACTGAGGGGCCATATCAAGGGAAGTCACAAGTCTGAAAAGGAAGTGTTGCAGTCAGCAGCCTGGCTATGGAATCAGGGGATAAGTGTGCCAAGCCAGGGCCTCCCGGCCGGCCGGCTGCCTGGCCGCTCCGGCTCCTCCCTCCACTCACTCCACCTGCCCGGGAGTCCAGGTGATGCCCCCAGGCCCGGAGGGAGGGTGGGCAGCGTGGCGTGGCGGGGAGAGCTGTTCCCCTGAGACAGGCCGTGAGGACAGGAGGCTGGCCGGACGCAGAGCTGCCGGGCCCAGCGCCCGGGGGCAGCGAGAGCTTCAGGAAAGGAGCCCCGGCCACACCCGCAGGGACAGAACCATCTCCCGCGGGCGTGAGGGGCGGTTCCCGGGCCTCTGGGGGCGGGCACAGGCCGTGCTGCGCACTCCGCTTGGGCTCCCGTGGCAGGGGCGGCTCCTGACCCCGTCTTTTCCTTCTCCCTTCACCAGGGGCTCAGTGCGGCCACCAAAGACACCTATGACGCCCTCCACATGCAGACGCTGCCCCCTCGCTAGCAGCTCGGGACCCACCACCCACAGGGAGACCCACAGACGCCCAGATTGTAAACGACCCAGGAAAAAGCATGTACAGCCCAGTTCGCTCCTGTCCCCCCAAGTCCTCTGTCACACGGGACGCTCCATGTGGTCACATTTGGTCCCCTCCCGTCCCCAACCTCCACTCAGCGTCACCTTCACGTGAGGGTGTGCGTCCCGGGGCCTGTCCAGTCCTCGGCTCCTGTCCGCCAGGGGCCCAGGCCCGGGCGCCGTGGCTGTACCTGGGGCAGCACACTCCTCACAGCCAAGCTGTTCAGTCTGTTTTGTAAAGTCCCAAAGGAGCCCCACACGCCAGCACCGTCGGGTAGTCTGTGCTGTGGGCACCTGAGCGGCTTGGCTCCTGCTGTAGATTTGGCTTCTGTTGTCAACCGTCCCCTCGCTGCTCGGTAGCTCGTCACTGGGCCGGGGAAGGTCCCGGCAGAGCCCCTGCGGACGGAGGCGCAGTGGGGGGCTGGGTCGGAGCTGCCTGGAAGGCTCCAGAGCCCGGAGCACAGGCCTCCCGCGGCCGGCATCCCTTTCCACGGTGTCCGGGTGCCAGACACTGGGCCTGAGAGATGGACACGCCTGTGCCTCCGAGAGCCCACATCCTTACAGGGAGGCGTGTGGTGAGCAAACTGGTATAAAGCAGTGAACCGAGGCGGGCGCCCGAGCTGGGCAAGGCCATGGCTCCCTGGCACTTGCTCACGTCACACTGAGTTCAGGACAAACCCGCCACGTGAAGGCCTCGCAGGAAGACCCCGGCCACCGGGCCTGCAGAGCCCAGAGGACAGGGGCCTGGAAGGAGCCTCTCCCCGCTGGGCTTCCTTCATGCTGGTTTGCTAAAGCCTTGCTCTTTGCATAATAAACGCTTCAGTGAAAACACTGCTTTAGGCGGAGCTTTATTTCAACATCCAGGTCCTTGATGGGCATTTAGTCTCAGGAACCAGCCTGCCGCCCTCCAAGCGAGCAGGGAGCATGGGTGCCCCAGGGCCAGGAAGGCTGTGGTGGGAGGGGCCTGAGCACGCGTGCAGTGTGAGGGGACATGCAGGGGGGCGGGCGGCGTGGGGACAGAGGGTGAAGGGAAGGGCCTGGCGGGCAGGGCTCAGCGTGGCTCTGACCATGGTGTGGGAGGTGAGCAGGAGAGCCCCCGCCCTCGGCCCTCCCCTCCGGCACTGGGACCGGCAGCATGTGCAGCAGAGGGAGTCTGGGACCAGTTAGTACTGATGACACGGGGTTTGGGGAGGATGGAGGACGACAGAGGACTCGATGTCAATCTCCCTCACAAAAGGTGACTGGAAATATCAATCCACCGACTTCTAAGGGTAAAGGCTCTGGAATCAATGCCTTCACTTGTTCAAAAGAGAAGTTCGGGCCACAGCTGTTAAAGCCAGAGCATCAGGGACTCAGACAGGAATGCCAGGCACCTCTGCCAGGACACGCTGCTCAGCACGGCACACGGAGAAGGTGCTCTGCCCCTCACCTGGATGCCGGGGAACCCAACTCCCTGCGGCCAACACGCCAGCAGCAGCCACTCCATGCCCAGAGGGTGGCAGGTACCGGGGAGGAGAAAAGAGCATGGAGTCATCCCAGGTGGGGACTTCACGTTTGGCCCCCGGTTTCAGCCACATCGTCTGAAAGGACGTAGTACGCTCTGCAGGGTCAGGGCATGGGCACGGGCAGGCGTGCGGCCAGCCAGCGAGGACGGAGGAGCCTGGATGTGGAGGGAACGCCCCGCGGGCCAGACGGTCCGCCTGTGGTGGCACCAGGCCGGGGCCGGGAAGACCCCAGCCTCACTTCGCTGCCTTTGCCGCCACTCAAGCTTGGCCGCTGCTGCAACTTCCGCTCACCCGCCTTTCAGAGGCTGACGCTGGTCATCTACCAAAGCGAGTGGACACACCCCACACCTAGGGTCAAGGTGGGCTGAGTTATGTGACCCATGGCTGGCTTGACACAAGCGTTTGACCCATTGCATCAAGAATTTGAGTGGAGGCAAGGAGCGAGCTGGCAGTGAGCTCTGGGGCTGACATCCCGGGTGTGTGTGTGTGTGTGTGTGTGTGTGAGCGCGTGCAGGATGACCACACAGCGCGGGCTGGGAGGACTGAGCTGCTGGAGAAAAAAGGTGACAACAGAATATTCAGCTCTCACTGGTGAGTCCCTCATGCCACTCGAAGTGGGTTAGAACATACCCACCTGATTTATTTTTGTTAATCCTCACCTGAGGATTTTCTTCCCATTGATTTTTAGAGAGAGTGGAAGGGAGAGAGGAAGACATTGATTGGTCGCCTCCTGCAAGCGCCCCAACCAGGGCTAGGGATCAAGCCTGCAGCTCAGGTGTGTGCCCTTGATGAGTTGAACCCATGCCCCTTCGGTGCACCAGCCCAGGATCTAACCACTGGAACCTGGCCGGGGCCACACCCACCTTCTACAAAGGACAGGGAAACAGAGTGGAACCTGCCCTTTTTCCTCACCCCCTCGGGCTGAGCAGTGGGCTTTGTCTTCTAAGGTCTTTCTCACGCTGGTGAGCACACCACTGTCTCTGCCAAATGGGATTCCTGTTAAAAAGGTGAAATTGTTTTAAGGAAATAACTTTACCAACTTAAATGCAAGAAGCGGGAGGAGAAGCCTGCGCAGCTGTGAGCAGGAGCAGGCCGAGGCCACCCCTCCTCACTGGGCCTCACAGGATGGCAGCCCGTGGGAGGCACAGCTCCTTCCACCCCCACGCAGGGCAGCACAGGCCACGCCAGCCGTGGCACCTGCACAGGCAGCAGCCCGCCCCGAGCTCCTCAGTGAGCTGGTTTCCCCAAAAGAAATCGCGTTCAGGTTCAAGGTTTCCTTTCAGGGAGAAGGGGCGCCTCTGACAGGAGAGCAGGGCCCGAGTCAGGATTGGCTTCCTCCCGAGGGGCCCCAGGGGACGTGTGTGCAGGGCAGTTTAGACGATAAATCTGGAAAAGTCAAGTTCAGTGTCAGCTCTGCAGTCCAGTCCACAGTGAAACGGGAGTCTTTGAGGAGCCTGCGTGTTTGATGGCAGCGAGCCCCGAAGTCTGGAGTCCACTGCGGCCGACGCCCGCCTGCTAACCCCCGGGGCCTGGCCAGGAGGCGGGCAGACCCTGTGCCTGGCACCTGCTCGGGGTGACGGGCAGGGCTGTGAGCCGTCTGGGTGAGCATTTGTGTGAAGCACACGACCCCATCAGAGAAACTCAGACAATGCGAAAACACTTGGAAAAATGGTTTAATGATGTTTTACAACAGAAATGAACTGTACAGTTACAGTTAAGTTTAATATATATATAAAAAGTTACAGCAGACAAATGCATCTACACAAAACCTAGCATTTCCTTCTGATTCAGCCGCCCACACAGCCTCTCCCAAGCCCACAGCCCGTGGGCGGCCCAGGAGGGGTCACAGGAAGGGCACTTTTAAGGAGACAGCACCACTTATGGCCCCTGACTCCTCAGGCCTCGGGAGGCATCAGCGAATCCCCCCAAATGCAAAGTCGCTTGTTTCCTGGGGGCCCAGAAAACAAGGTCCCCATGCCATGTTATCAGCTGATTCTTATGAAATATTCCTCGGGGGGAGGGAAGGAGGGCTGGCTACCCAGGCGTCTGGGGCAGTAGGGCTACACAATAGCCACCCAGATCGCAAAGCCACCAGGAGAAATGGGGAAGGGTCCCGTCGACTCCCCAGGAGTGGTCACTGCCTCGCTAGAGCTGCTGGACCATGTTGGAAAGAATCATACACCACATCTTAAGTTTCCACAAAAGAGAACTCAAACTCACATTGTAAAGTTAGGCACATAAACAAAAATGTATGGGAGGCCAAGGGGCCAACTTCCCCTCGTGTCCCTCCCTTGACAACAGTGGAAAAACACCCCTGAATCAATATTAAAAAAAAAAAAAAAAGAAAAGAAACAACAAGGTGAGGGAGTTAAAGACAGAGAGAAAGAAAATATCTTTAGAAAAACACGATCGCTGTCTCTTTAAAAGAAAACAAAGCCCCAGTGGGTGGGTCATCAGCGATAAGCACTCCAAACTGAACGGTGGACGCTCACTATTGGACAGCATGTACACCAGAGCGTTTCACTTTTTTATTAGGAACTCCGAGGCAGTGAAAACTGTTATGTCAATACATACATAGACACACCCAAACATACAAAAATACTATTATTTCAAACTACTAAGAATAGGACAGTTCAGTTATTTTCATGCTATGACTTTACACGGAAACAAACGAGAAGTTAAACAACATTTTTTTTAATATCCCAGAAATATACCAAAATATACATCTACGCTTTGGAACTGCTGAGGTTAGACGAATGCAGGTGCGGTGCGCGCACTCCGCAGTCTGTGGTGCAGGGCGGGATTCTCTTTGGTATCTGCGTCAGCCTAAGATTACTAACATTTGGGTTTTGCTTTGGGATAGAGCTTGTATGACCCTAGAACCCCCCTCCCCCCCAAGCTGAGATTAAAAAGATCCGTGTAAAAAGTTCCTTCATTTGCAACCCCCGCCCCCCAGTTAAAAAGTCACAGGCATCTACCTAGCACAGGTGTGAAACACGATGCATAGTTGCGCAGCGCGCCGCAGGAAGGAGACGGCCACAGTGGGGAATGAAAGGTCCACAAGCGCTCTGCACGCTCCCGCGAGGGGACAGCCGCTTCCGCGCAGTCCCAGGAAAGAGAAAGAGAAAGAAGGCTCCGAAGGGCCCTGGGCGTGCTCAGCGCCAGCCCGGAGGTTAGCACCCAGCAGAGCGGCCAGTCCTGCGCCAGTGTCTTCAGCCTCCCCACTCTGTGGAGTCCTGGGCCAGCAGCAACCCCCCTCCTCGTCCTGGGCTCAGCCCTGCCTGGCCGTGACCGTGGCGTTGTGGGCGGATTATCGTGGCGATGGGTTTTGTCTGCTTTTCTGAAGAATCTGAAACGCCACTGTGCTCCACGGCATGTTCACAAGTCGGCAGGGCCAGAGCTCCAGGCCGAGTGCGCCCGTGGGCACGCCCATGCGGAAGGCACGCGCCTGCCCTTCCAAGGCCAGAGCCCCACCTGCCGGCCGTGCTCTGCGCCAGCCAGGACGCCACAGACTGGATCGACGCTGAAGACTGCCCTTTTCTTTGGTTTTTTTGTTTGTTTTGAGTTTATACAATCATTAAGAAATCTTTGGTTTTGGTTGGAAATTTAAAAAGCAAAACAAAACCAAACAAAGAAACCACCCTCCCTGGCGTATCACAGAGGAAGACCTGGCGGAGCTTCCGGGCGGAGTGGGGACCAAGGCTGGAACTACATTCAAAGAAAAGGAAACGGGCTGGGGTGCGGCTTCTGAGAGCCCACGGGACATGGGACATAAGATTGTCAACTAATAATAATAATAATAACTTAAATATCTGGATTTTTTTGGTCATGTCAAAGAACAAAAGTGAAATGTGTGTGCAGCAGTCAGCGCAAAGGGGCCTCTTTGGTGTTTTCCCTTCCACCCAAAGTCCCGGAAGCCAGCGGAGCCCGAGGCCTGGAGGGAAGGGGTGGCCTCCTGCCGCCAGGGAAAGGCAAGGACAGGGTTGGCGTGTGGCCAGCAGTCGGAAAGGTGGGGTAGGGGCTGACAGCTGTCCAGCCCCTACAGGCAGGTGGGGGGAGTGGGCCCCTGACTTGTGAAGACCTCTTGCAACAAAAGAAACAGAAGATTGCAATTTGCCCTCACTTGCAGTAGCTTTCAAGCAGCGACATTCAGAGGCGCTAGGTGGGCCCACCCCGGCCCCAGATCCTGCGATGCTATAGGCCAGAGCTCGGCATGACTCACGGGAGGGAGGGCAGACTTGGCAACTCTGTAAGGTTTAGAGGAAGTTAAAGCAAGTTACTCAGTCACGAGTTAGAATGAGGTATACGACGCCCTGGCTGCGGCGGGAGAGGCCCATGCTCAGTCGCCTAGCCTCTGTTGCCACCAGAGGAAGGGACAGGCCGAGGACCTGCGGTGGGAGGAGGCGTCTCCGCAGAGAGCGGGCCTCTTCCGCCAGCGGTGCGCACAGGCCCGCTCGAGCAGAGGTCAGAAGCTGGAAGCCCGCCTGTCTCCCCGACCTGGCCTCGGGACAGGTGTATATTGCAAAAAGGCCAGTTCCAATACGGCTGCAGGCCTCATGCTCACACAACGGGCGGGCACGGGGCGCCCCACTAGGCCTGAGCAGGTCACTGACCTGGCTAGCGCTGTCGGGAGCTTCTGAAAGTGCACTCATTTCCTGCCCGCAGCTCCCACTGAGATAGGTGGGAGCACAGGGCGTGTCTCTGCCTGGCTCTGTCCTTCCCTCCTGGGAGGCCCGACTGTACAGAAGCATCTGGAAGCCTCATTAAACAGCACTGTGTCCAGCCAGCTGCCTGCAGGGTCTGAAGGAAGCCTTCGGCTGCTGAGTGGCCATGAGCACAGCAATGAGCAAGGAACTAAGAAAATCCAGGGGGCTTTGCAGCAGACCACAATGTTTTCTACAGGAAACTAGTTTTGGGGTCTGACCTATCGGATGGTGACGGAGCCCTGGCAGAGTGGGCAGACCCAGGGACCCTGCCCGCCCCGGGGAGTCCCATTCTGCACTCAAAGTGGTGTCCATAACCCTTGATCCCACAGCCTCTGCTTCGAGTGCTCTCCCTTCAGCGCCCAGGCCCTGCCATCTAGCGCCCTGAAGCCACGGCTGACACGGTCACATCCTGTCAGCACAGCTGCCACAAGCCCAGTTTCTGATGCAATATTGAGAGAGCAATACATTTCTTGCCCTCCCTCCCTTTCTGGGTCATCAATACCCCAAACAACGAGCTCCTCAACGCCCGGGAGCTCACGTGTACGGACACCTTGAACGACACGGCGCCATGGGCAGAGCTTCAAGGAAGGTCTCGCTTCTCCACGTCACCTGCTCCTGAAAACGCTTCTCTCCTACAAGTGGCGGGACAGTGACAGCACACCTCACTCACCTGAACTCAGCTGCACTGGCTCTACACGTGTTACATGAAGGGGAAGAAAGGACCCTGCCCCCTTCCTCCCACCCCAAGCCCCCAGCGAGTCCAAGAATGTCACAGCGACACTGAGTGGCCCATCCGTCCTACAGACCAGTGAGTGGGACTAAAGGAGTCTCTTCCAAAGCCAGGGCGACCAACAGGCCTCCTTAGGAAGCGGGAGGGAGAGGACGGAGGGGAAGCTTTCCCAAATTTCAGCTTTTTGTTCCTATTCCCTCTGCCGGCTGAAACAGGATAAGCAAGGACGGAACAGTGTCTTTGGTATCCAAACCAGATCCCACTGAAGTTCCATGAGACAGGCATTCCTTTAAAAACAGCCTTTCTGGCGAAGTGCCTATTCTGGACTCAGGGGGGCCAAGAAAGTCGGTCCCACAGTACGGGCAGAAAGGCGCGTCCTTTTCCCCAAACGTGCCCCCAAGAACAACACCCTCCTCAGTCTCACCAGCCAACCAATCCCCAGAGGTCACACGTCACCGAGGTGTGAGGCAAGCAGGACGGCTGTCAACTTCTTGGTTTGGTTTTCCTTCTTTTGCATTTTTGGTCTGGACAGAAGTCACCTTGGTCCGAGAGTGTGTGCTACCAGCACGTCCTACATGACCCAGGTGACAGGAAGAGCCGTTCACCAGGCCCACGCACTCATTCTGCTCTGCTCTCAACGTGGACAGGGCACTTCTGCCACCTCTCTACCCGGCATCCCACAGTCATCCTTCGCCTACGCACAGAGGTAAGAGCCGTTGGGAGAGGCTGGCAGGGTTGATCTGGGGGCACAGGCAGCCTTAGCAAGGGATGTCAATGCCCAAGGGTCGCTGAACCCATGTGTCACCTGCATGCCCCACACACTGCCCAGCAGGTCAGACCACAGAGAGGCCAACAAACCCCAAGCCCAGTCACAGGGACAATCAAGTCTCCTTTGGTAAGAGAGAGAGAAGGGAAACCAAACACACACGAGCAACGATTCCTTCTAACACAGTCACCTTCTCCTCATCCCCCACCCCACCCCCCTTGAACCCCATAAACTGTAACCTATAAACAGGATCCCAATACATACAGCATTAATCATGTTTATCAATCTTAATAAACATCAGTTAACTAAATGCTACAGCTAGAATTATTTCCATATTTATAAAGTTTTTTCTTTTTATTTATTTGGTTTTTAGTTTAAAACCAGTTCTGCAACAATGCTAAACTACACTGAGGTATTTCATGAAGGGGCCAGTAGCCACCGTTACCCTCCAGCATTACCCTCACGGACTAAGGTGTCGCCATTCAAAGGGAGAAGGAAGGGAGCAAAGGAGATCCAGGTTCCAGACCCACAGCGGCACCCGCGGCTCCTGCGTTTGGCCAAGGCCGAGAGGCAGAGTCAGGACGGCGCTGCTCACTGTAAGGGTGGTCGGAGCAGCAGCAGCTCACGGACCACGTGGACATCTGAACAACTCAGAAAACACCCTGCCCTCTGAGACCCTTCCACCATCTCACTGGGAGTCTCGGCGTCCCATCTAATCTCTCTGGATTAAGGAAGAATGAGGCAGAACGGGACCTGCCTCAGCCTTGCCCAGGATCGCAGTCACGCGCCTGCTCTGTCCAAGCCCACGTGTGCACGCCACCTCCGTAAAGCTGCCTTAGCGATTCCTGGTTCAAGGAGGGTTTCCTCCTTCTCCAAAGGCAGGGGCTGCTAAGGAAGATTTACCACTTCATAGTGTTGTCCTCAAAATGTCTCAGATTGAAAATGACCCCACAAAAGGCCAGGGCCAGCATTACTCAAAGAGGCCACACACGGAACGCTTGTCACACACGTGCACAAAAGTGACTCATAAATGCTCGTGATCAAATTAACCCGTCAATTCACTCCCACTGGAATAAGTTTAAATTCCAGATCTTTGGTCTTTTAAAGTTTTCAGCTCTAATAAACATGGTTTGAAAAACAGAATTTTAAATTCATCAGTGTTTGATGCTGATTTCTGAGAAAGCATTTGACCAAACTCTCAAAATGAGCTGCTCGGCTCTTCTGTAACTGAAGGCTCAGAAGTGGCTCTGGGGGTGCCGGGCCCCTGCTGCTCGCCCCAGCCAGGCGCCCCGGCCCTGCCGCTCCTGTCAACACTGCTCTTTTTCTTCCTATCTCTCCGATTTTACTTTTTCCCCCGTAAAGGAAGTTTTGTGAGGAGGACGTGGCTTGGGAACAACTTTAGACTATGAACTACAATGAGTGTCTTCTGTAAGCCACATGTTTAGTACACACTAATGGCAATGTTCACTATTAGGATTTATAATGTTAAAAGTTGACATTAATTTCCCATATTTGCAAATGTAGTAATTTAAATAGAAAATTTAATGTTAAAGATTGGGCTGAATTTAAATATTGTGTCAAGCAAATATCTGTGCTTCTGGATAACGTAGACAAGGTTCCCCTACTTTTGCATATAAATGAAGGATAATAGGACAAAATAACATTAAAAATAAAAAAAGAGGTATAATTGTGCTTTTCCCCCCAACAATGAAGAATTATGTGGAACAAATGGTTTTTTAAAAAAAAATCTCACTAAAAGCCTTTTAACTAATCTTATTTTCCTTTCTAAAAAAAAATTCTTTCTAATAATCTACCATGAAGTACAAACAGTTGTGGTCCTACACAGAACAGCAGCCAGGGTCCTGTGGTCCCATCTCTCTGACAAGAAGCTGAGTGAATGGGGACGGTATTGATCTTTCTTATCAAATAAATACAGGAAGGGTGTGACATCACATAATGGACTGCACTGCACCATTTACATAATTCTAAAGAGCTGCCTCCATACCTTCAGAAGCATTTAAACTAAGATAGTACTCAACCTACTTCTTCAATCAGGGACAACAACAGGGTTCCTGTGAGAAGCCCTTTTCTAGGTCTTTCTGCTTTGTCCCCCGATTTACACAGGGCACACATCAAGTTCACGACCAAACTGCACCGCTTGCAATGCGTAGGGTCCCAACAGTTACATTCACCACTCCCTCGGGGGGGCCCATCGCCACAGGCAAATATAGTATCACTAAGATGCATTAGAATTAGTCTTTGGTTTAATGTGTTAAGCAAATTCAGGGATGAAGTAAAACGTGCATAAACACTAAGGGGAAAAGAGACTGACACAATGAGTTGGGATGGCCTGTCTGGCCCTTCCTCTTAGAAATGCAGAACTCACCCGACACCTCTTTTTGATCAACTGCCCCTCTTGCTTCCAGACTCCCACATAAGGAGTCGAACAGCTACATCTGAGTATCCGGCTTCAGAGATTCACTCAACTCAAAAGCATTTCTGGAGACGGTAAAGATGACAAAGGACTGCAGGCTGTGCCACGAAGCAATATGGTCAGTGGGGTTCCTAGGGATGGGGCAGGGGGTCTAGTTAAGCTACCCACCCAGCAACAAGCTGTTTAGTGTTTCTCGTACATGTATAAATGTACCTTTCATTTCGCAACTTGTTTTTACTTGTCTAAAGATTTATTTCTTTTAAATACAGGTTTTTATGCTGGTTTAATATCATAAAGTGATCCCAGGCAAAATTCCCTTATCCTAAACTGACCAGAGGATACAGACAGGGCTGGGAATGAAGACCATCACACTGGCTTGAACGTTTAGTATCCTTTTACATATTAAAGTCTTACCTGGAGAGGGAGCATCTTTGGAGCCACACAGGAAACAAACAAACCCAGTCTGTCCTGGCCCTTGCTGTTAGCCACTGGGCTTGGGTTCCTTGAGACGTGACACTTCCTTTGGTAGTCATTTTGGGAAATTAATGCTATAGCCTCTAACCCAGTATGGTGGGTATCAGCATTCCCTTCCCTGAATCTTGCCTGGAACCAGCCACTCCCAAGGGCACAACCCATCCCCATGGCAGCTGCAGTATTATTGATAGTCCTACAATCATTAGCACAGACTAAAGTTAGAGATATCAAGTCAGGATAAAAGACTAAATTTAACTACATCAGAGAACTTGAGGGGCAGAGAGAGAAAAGTTAGTCACCGACACTGCCATTCTATTTACACACCAAACTAAATAAACTAGTTAATAATCAAGTTCATGTCTGCCCAGAGGATAGTACAATTTACCAACATAAAAGATTAAAAGAAGCAGCAACTTTTATATAAAATTATTAAAGACAATGAAAAAGAAATTGTCAGTAGCATCTAACTCCTCAATGTGTCTGAACCGCACGATATAAACTAGTCCTTTAGTACAGCAGCTTGCTAAAAATTGACTTTGGTTCAAGCTTAGTTAAAAAAAAACAACATTAAAAAAAAACACACCACACATAAAAAAGGTGGGTGGACATTTGTTAGTTTCCCTGCTTGCAGTTCACTGATTTTGGAGGGATTTTAGGGAAGGGGAAGGGTGGGAATTAAATACTTTGTGAAATAAAACAGGAAGACAGATGGAACAAAAGAAAAATCAACAAGGGGACGAAAATGTTTCTGGCCTTTTAACATCAATGTGCCTGTCTCCCACTTGGACGATCACACACAGAAATGCACGACCTTTCCCAAAGCCGCGGAGACGTAAGTGCACAGAACCAAGCTCCCTCCAACACCAGCCGAGCAACGAAAATGACTTGTAAGCCCTCAGCCCGAAGCTCGGAAGGGGAAAGTGCAGCTGGGACAGGCAAGCTCAGCAAGCACCGGGGACAGCGGCCGGCCCTCGCCCTCAGTCAGACGGGCGGGCGCAGGAGCGCACTTGCAGGGATCAGTCCAGGGGTTTTGGTACAGATACTACCATAACGAAAAGGGGATCCCATTTCCCAGTCACCTCGTTCCTCATCTACTTCTCGGCTCATTTACACAGTCCAGAAACACTGCACACATGCTAGAAGCTCCTCCCTTCCCCAAGTACACCTGCCACCTGACCTGCCTCACAGGAGCATCACTAACCAGCCCAGGAGACACCTGAGTGAGGTGCATGCAGGTCCTGCTCGGTCCTCAGGCTCTCCAGACCCACGAAGCTAGTGCGTGCCTTCTCCACCAGGGGACAAGGCCGGTCTCAGGGTGGCGGGTGAGAGCCACCTGGGGAAGAGGAAGTCTGTGGCTAGAGAAGGTGTAACCTCAGACTCTCCTCATCCCCCTGTTGGAGTTCAGTCACCGATGGGAGCAGTCTAGCAGGGCTCCTTTGGAGAACAGGAGGGAACATCCCACTCCCAACAAGTAAATTTGTTCTTTGCTAAGTTGAAGGAAGTTCGGATGAAAACCTTCCGCACAATGGAACAAGCACACACACACACAGCAACAATAGGAGCATTTTCAGGAGATCAGAGTCACGAGAACCACCCAGGCAGGTGTCTGCAGTAGTCTTTGCTCTTGGAGCCAAGTCCCGCCTGCAACACGTGCGGCCCCGTGGGAGGCAAGGAGCGGTGCTGGTGCACCCCGGGACCCAGCCTCGGGTCATTCAAGGTCGGAGTGAGAGCTACAGTCCAGCAGGAATTCCTTCCTACACAAAGTGCTCCAAGGCACCACCTGACGGGGGCGTGTGGAGTGGGAGCGTCTGTGCACGCTGCCCTCAGCTTCTGCACCGAGCCTCTTGCATAAGTGGCAACAGAAAACCATTTCCTAGGACCTCTGTGAGTGTCAAGGGTAAGGAAACCAGCAAGGACATTCGCAGTGAAGGACGGGAGTTCCCGACCCCTCCCCACAGTGGGAGCTCACTGAAGCAGGATCCAGGAGCGAGACACGTCCAAACCAAATATATATAAAACATGACAACAACAATAACAGATACAGTAACGCGGGCCTGCCTAAATTGTACCAGTTAAGAAAGGAACCCCCAACACAATTGATACGATTATAAACACCTTGTTATGACTTAGTGGCCTGTACAACAGACCCATAAAAAATGATTTTTTTAAGAAAAAAAGGACTTTAGACAAACAAGAAATCCCCTTCCTACCCATATTAGAATTGGTAACCCACCTTGACTGCCACCGTGACCGCTGGAAATGATAAGTAGTCCTTTCACTTATTTTTTGTTTGTTTTTGATTTTTTTGTTTCTGCTTTTTTTTGTTTTTTTTTTTAATTTTTGGTTAGAAAGTTGTCCAATCCATGAAGCAATCCTGAAAAGACAGTGTTTTATTATAAAATTAGGCAAATGATGTCCAGTCTCCATCCTTTCTTCCCGGCACGTGTCTTCCCTGCTCTCCTCTCCTTGGCCTCACACCGTGCGCAGCGCAGCCGGAGGGAGCTGGGCCCCGCGCCGCCCGCTGGCCGCGCTGGAGGAGGCGGGAGGCGGCGGCACTCACTGTGCCTTGGAGGCGGCGGTGGTGGTGGAAGCAGCCCCACCGGCGGAGGCCGCTGTGAAGAGCGCGCTCTGGACGGACTCAGCGGAGGTGGAGGCGGCGTGAAGGCTGGCGACCGGCCCAGAGTTCCCCGTGGAGGCTGCGGCGGCAGAGACCAGGCTAACCGGGTTGCTGGTGAGCAGAGAGAGGTTCTGGGGGTTCAGGAACAGAGGGGCGGTCACGATGTTGGGGGCTCCTCCCGCATTGGCAAAGACCAGGTTCCCAGTTGCATCCAGTGATGTTATTGGAAGAGAGCCACTAGAAGCAAGAGCTACGGACAAACCCCCAAGACAGGTGGGAGGAGACCGTTAATACCATCCCGGAGAAGCCACGGACCACAAATGACTCCAATCTCCCACAACCAGCTACAGAGCCTGGCCCTTCGCTGACTGTTTTTCTTAATCAGAGAGCCATCTCGTCCCACCGGAAGTTTTGTTATGATTTTGAAGGACCTAAAGCAGCGGTCACCAACCTTTCGGACCTCACCGGTTAGTGACCGCTGACCTAAAGGACTGAACGATCTAGTGAGCATGAGCAGGGCGGAGGGGCGTAAGGCCTGTCTGACCCACCAAAGCCGCATCTGCACTGGAGCTCCGCCTGACTTCAGTGCCCACCGACCTCATTAGGTAAATCCAGCGACTGTTTCTAATAAAGATCGCCAATGTCAAACTACTCCCTTCAAATGACAAACTAGCTCCAGCGATCACAGCACTGAAATATAGGCAGCTCTTACTAATCTGCTGGCTATGAAAAATCTAACCACTTTATGGCTTGATACACAAGATGAAAAGCCATCTTTCAAAAGGCTTTTGTTCTAAAATAAATTACCAAGTAAAGTGTAAGGTGTGACCAAGTGTGCCCCTCCTAACTTGTGCGGGGCATGGTGGGCGTTACAGGAGGGAGCAGAGATGTGGGGATGCCCACGTGGGCCATCGTGGATCAGGACTCGCTCTAGCACACGAGAACTTTCTGTGATGAAGGCATCAGCAAGATTTTCTTTAAAATAAGTGGGCATCGGCTGGCATGGCTCAGTCGTTGAGCGTCGACATGTGAACCAGGAGGTCAGGGCACATGCCCGGGTTGCAGCTCAATCCCCAGTGTGGGGTGTGCAGGAGGCAGTTGATCAGTGATTCTCTCTCATCACTGATGTTTCTCTCTCTCTCTCCCCCTCTCTGAAATAAATTTAAAAAAACAAGTGGGCATTCTCACTTATTAAATTTTCGTTATCTGACAACCCCCAGTATCTCCCTGACCCATAAAACCCCATGCAGATGAGAAGGATTCTCTAGGCTCTAAGACTTCGGTAGATTTCTCATGTAACATGTAAAGAGAGCTGGAGGGACTGCGGCGTCGTCCCTGACTTGGACACCATCACACAATGAGCACACACGGGGCACCGGTGTGGCTTGAAGTTTTCTGAGATTCCAGGCGGAGGGCCGTGGACCTGTTCTAGATCTCCCCAGAGAGGTCTGCTCCCGCCTGCAGTGTCCAGAGAAGCACTTCGCCTCTGGAGCATCACTACCAGCCGAAGACACCTGCTGCCGAGAAAGTGGCTTCTCACAGTCTTATTCCAAAAAGGAGTCCTTGGCTAACAAAAGCTTCACAGAGCTAACCACCGATTTTGCACAGCGCGAAGGTCAGGGGGAGGCCAGGCAGTCCAGCCCATGTCTGGGACTTGTCGGTGACCAGTGTTTTCTGTGGTACATACACTGGAGGAATATCACCCGCCTGATAGCACCTTTACCCAAGTGGCTAAGAGCTTATTTTTGGCCCCCAGAACTCTCACTTAAGCACAAACTATTTTAATTGTAAGAAAAAAACATCCTTTGATTATACAGGGATGTCTCTCAAGCAACTTCAGAGAAGCCGAAGCCACACAAGGCACACCCTTCGGTAAACCCTTCAGGATTCAGACACACCTGAGACTGGGTAGCACGCGAAGGTCAAAGGGACCCACTGGCCCTGGGAAAGACAAGGATGGGGACAACAAAGGGCAGCCCCAGCAAGGTGAAAAGTGCTCCTGGAGCCCCGCTGTGCTCCAAGGGGACCGCTCAGCTGTGCTCTCTTGGGTGGAGATGAGGACGGGGTTTTTAGTTGGTCAGAGTGCCTGGGGAGGTCTTGGATGACTAAGTCAGTAAACTTGTCAGGGATAAAGTCTGTCCCCAAGTCTATACACATAAGAAGGTCAATAGCAGCATAAACATTCTGATTTCTTACATCAAACTAGTAGGCTTCCTATTCTAACACCCAAACCACACCTATACTTCTCCACAAAGCTTTTTTACAAGACATTTTCTTGGCCCTTAAGTTAATCAACATTATCAATTCAACTGTCTCCCCATCACCCTGACCTCTGGCAAAGTAGACTTCCTCCATTAAAAAAAAAAAAAAAAAAGAGGTAAGTAAGGACAGCAGCTGTACCGACCTTGAATGGTTGCCAGTGTACTGTTGCTCATCAGAGCTGGGCTGAGAGCACCGCCCAGGGTCCCTGGGTTGAGACTGAGTAAGGCACCTCTGCAAGTGAAAAGAGCAGACACAGCGGTCAGAGTGACATCACGCCTGAGGGGAAGCAGGACTCGCCGGCTGGGGAGGCAATGGAAGCAGCTGCAGCTCTTGTCCTCTCTACAGTCGACAGCCGCCGAGTCGCTGCTTTCCCTGGAGCTCACTGTGCAAACCAAACAAGACTATGACTGCACAGTGTCCAACTCGTAGTCATTGAAACTTGCTTGCGTTATCTCCTTCTCTTTTCTCAAAACAATAGACAATGCCGGAGAAATAAATATATCTACAATAGGTCCTGGGGTTACGTCGGAGATCCGTTCCTACGGCACGATGTAATGCAATTTTCGCCGTAAGTCGGAACCACCTACATAAGCACCCATGTCACTCACATGGAGCACATACACAGCAGTAATGAAGTGAAAGAGTAAAACAATTTAAAAGAAAGATAACAATTCCTGACCATTACTTGTGGTAAATAAATAATAAAAAAACATAAAGCACATATGTACAAACGTCGAAATGACGGAACTTTTTTTTATAAATAAATGGGAGATGGTGACGTAACCATGAAACGACGTACGCTGAGTCCGACGTAACCCGAGGACTGTCTGTATAGAGTAATTGTTACTGCTGCAGCCCCTACGCATGACTGAGAGTCAGAAAGCGGCCAGCTGCGAGGCCAGCAGGGAACAAGCAAGAACGAGAGTCGGGAGCTGTGAGCTCCCCCTGGCCCAACCCTGAGGCATGGCCAGTGTCTGCTGCTCGTGGCTCACCTGGAAATGAAGGCCTGGCTGCTGCCCTTCCAGGGTGTCCAGACACTTAAGTCCGCAATAATCAAGGTCCTTGAGCCGCTATAGAGCAACCCATTTCAAAGACATTAAGGCTTAAAGAGTTTTGTTTTGAATTTTGCATTGAAGATGAAGATGGAAAGTCTCCCATAGAGTAGCCCCGGGATGACCTCCTGTGGACTCAGGTGGGAGCAGACGAGAAAGCCCTTACCCAGCTGCGAACTGAGACGGTGCCATCAGGCCTGGGCTCAGTCCTGCAGCGGCAGCCATGGCAGCGAGACTCGCGTTCGCCGGCAACTGCGCAGCTCCTTGGAGGGCGGCCGCGGCTGTTTGCAGCCCTGACGCCGTCACCATCACCTGGCTGGTCCCGAGAGGAGAGGGCAGAGGAGTGGAGGTGGTCTGTGTTGTGCTGGTCTCACTAGCACTCGAGGCCTCAGAGGTGGAGGCTGAGGCAGTAGGCGAGGGGCTCAGCGAGGGGGAAGTGACTGCTGAGGAGGCCGGAGGCGCGGTGGAAATCACGGTCGCAGTGTTGTTGGCGGTGGTGTCTGTAGTGCCTGAAAAGAGGGCCGTGTTAGGAAGGAGCTGTGGGGAGTCTGGAGGCGGGTCTCTGTTCAGCCAAATCCAGGAACTGACCAATGACTCTACCAACCAGCACCTCCAAATGGGTACTTTTTACTAACCTCGTTTAGTGTGTCTAGAGACATGAACCACAAAAACAAACTCTTTAGAACCTAAGCTTAGAAAATAATGAACTAGAGGGTGTTGGGCTGGAATTGGAGACTCAGTATAGATGCATGGTGCAGGTGTGTGGATGAACACGTGAATGTACACACATGTATGTATCTTACACACATTCCCGTGTTGTGTGCACACTTATTTCAGTTGAGATGCCCTAGAAGCAACAATGCATATCAGTGAGTGTATCTAATGCCTCTACTTTGGTTCCAAAGTCCTTTCCTCACTAACAGGAACTCAGAATCCTTGGAGAAATGGCTGCTTCCAGGCCTGGGCAGAGAAACGTGAAGATGAGCCTGAACATCTTGTGCCAAAAAATAAGGAACCACGTAAAGAAGGACAGGGGCATGTTAAAGGGCACAGGAGCCAGCTGAAGAGACTCCCACTGGCCAATCTGGAACAATTTAACCCTGAAATAGTGATACAATTCTAACCTGTTGGATATAAAAGAATGTCTGAATTCATACTGATTACAGACAGATAAAGAGGGAAAAGGCAAAGTTCATCCTTAATTTAATAAATGTGAATAAAAACATTTATTCACTGTACATGCCATGGTTAGGTCATAGAGCCAAAGAGGTGCGATGAAGTTAAATATGAGTACAGAAAAATCCATTTCCCCACCTGGAGGCGAAGTCCAAGCTGCACCGTGAACCATCAGAAATCCGCCCGCCCAGTGCTTCATACCCATCATCAACCCGGCAAATAGTCGCAGAATGCCTTATACATCGTGTCACTAAGAACTGCTGGTGACAACACTGAGTTCATTTTAAGTGTATTTGAGAAATCTACTATTCAAAGGGTGGCACAGGGAAAATTTTAGTCATTCATTTTGTAGTGAATGTGTCAGGCACTAAACAAGGCAGAGATTAAAAAAGAAAATCCAGGCCTTTTGAGAAGTAAAAAATCTACTGGCAAAGAGAGAATAAATTATAAAACTATAATCATTTGTGACACAGGCAGGGGAAAGAAAGTTCTGTAGGGGAGCTCAACACTATTTCCAGGCGGAATGCAC
The DNA here is from genome assembly GCF_027574615.1 of Eptesicus fuscus. Taxonomy (NCBI): domain Eukaryota; kingdom Metazoa; phylum Chordata; class Mammalia; order Chiroptera; family Vespertilionidae; genus Eptesicus; species Eptesicus fuscus. The sequence goes on from NC_072494.1 coordinate 41,303,389, forward strand.
ACCTAACCCGGAGCAGCCCTGCCACCATCAGACACGCGAGGCTGAGCCTGCTCACAGGCCCGCCAGCCTCCGTGGGCCGAGGACAGTGGATGGCGACCAGTGGAGACAAGGGCCACACTGGAAAGCGCCTTCTACAAAGCGAAGGGGCATCTGATCTGATGTTGTCTTGATGCAAAAAGTTGTAGCTAGTCAAGGTTTTTAAGAGGAGCTACTTGAAAAAAAGTGTTTTGAGAGATAATTCTGGGAGTAATAGAGAAGACAGAGTAAGGTGAAAAAGAACAAAAAAGGTGAAATCTTTGTGTGAAAGTATTATTTCTGACAAAATTAATTGTGCCTGATTTTTCTTGGAGTTCAGGTTTTCACATACAACTTTAAAAAAAGCAGTACATCCCTAGAGCTGTAATTCACAGCTTAATGGCAGATTCTCACAGGAACCTCTCATGGCTACCAGCTGCCTCACAGCTGCACAGCCTGGCTGCCGCATACCTGTACCAGAGACGTGGTTACCTGTACCAGAGAGGTGGTTACCTGTACCAGAGAGGTGGTTACCTGTGCTAGAGAGGTGGTTATCTGTACCAGTGAAGTGGTTACCTGTACCAGAGAGGTGGTTATCTGTACCAGAGGAGTGGTTACCTGTACCAGAGACGTGGTTACCTGTACCAGATTACCTGTACTAGAGAGGTGGGGACCTGTACCAGAGAAGTGGTTACCTTTAACAGAGAAGTGATTACCTGTACTAGAGAGGTGGTTACCTGTAACAGAGAGGTTGGTTACTGCAGCGCTGGTCAGAGGGAGGACAGGGTTGACTGTGAGGGTAGTTGCTGCACTGCTGGTCACAAGGCTTGGCGTGGTCGCCACCTAGAGGTCAGAAATGAAAATATTCAAAAGCATTAAAAAAAAAACCACCTTAAAAATTCCATTTATAGACTTATTTTGCCTGTAAAAAACTTAGATTCCAGGATAGAATTTAAATATTATAGAATAAAAATAGGATAAAGCAAACGGGCCTGAGAGGAGAAGGTTTTTCATTCCTCCTGGAGCCTGGAACTGAGAAATGGGCGCCTGCTGCAAGGCTGCCGTCAAAGGCGGCTCTTCACTGGCGTGACGCATGGCTTTGCCCAGGTTTCACACAGAAATAATTAAAAAACCTCTCAATCTCAGTAATGTTGAGCCAGGTGTAATCTAAGTCAGTAGGAAGTATTATGCTAATTGTCCCCTTAATCTAAATAAGGAAACTACTCTGGAGGATCTGTGAATCGCGGCTTCTTGTTTTATTTTTGACTCTGGGGGGAAGGGGGGGGGGCAAGATTGTCCTGAATTTGTTTTTAATGAAATGATGTTATGGAAAGAATGTAAAATAAATTTAAAAAAAACTGAGAGTTTCTCTTTGAAACAACAAAATATGTCTACAGTTTTGTAAAAATAAATAAATAAATAAATACTGTCTTCTTTCCAGTTCAAATAAATCCAAACACAAGTAAACAGCTGCACAGGACAAAGCTGTATCTGCCAACTGCTCCCCTGACTGCCTCTCACAGGGGATTGGAGGCCGCACCGCCCCCCCCATCTCCCCCCACCCGCCTTCCCCCAAATCACTGGGTGCTCTCACAGTAAATTCTATTATGAAATACAATGACTGAGCGGGTCACTTGTAAACTGTAAAAGTGAGCCTGAGCTCTCCCGTTTTCCTCCTTACCAGTGAGGTCGGGCTGGGGAAAATTGCTTTGATAGGCGAGCTGCTGGTCCCACCACTGCTGGGTGGGTTGATCCTCTTTTCCTTCTGGCGGCGGTTACAAAACCAAACTCGAATCACCTCCTTCTCCATGTTGAGCTGCTCAGCAATCATAGTGATCTCTTCCGAGGTAGGCTTTTGATTCTGAAGGGGAAAATCATCTTGTGGAATAACCTTTACAACTACTGGCACAACCGAGCCATTATATAAACCAACAAACAGGGCGGGGCAGGCCGGGGAGTAAAGGTGGGATGTACATGACCAACAGGCCCACCTTAACAAAATGTCTACAGACAAACCTTCCAATGAACATAAGTCTATTAAATTTATTCCTGGTAACTCAGAATAAGTTATTCTTGAATGTTTACTTTTGTTGCTGTTGTAAGCTTGTGGGGCAGGATAGGAAGTGCTTCCCAGATAAAGGGACTCAGTGACTGACCAAGGACTCAGGTCCTAAGTGGCAGACGCTAGACTCCTGACTCAGTGCTCCTTCCACTATGCTCAAGCCTCTCTGAATCAGTCAGAATTTTGTTGGAAGCTTTGATTGAGATATTTCCTGGTGTAAAAAAACAATAACAACAACAACAACAAAAAACACCCAAAAGCCAAGTATCTGTTGAATTAACTTGAACTTGATAGGCTGACATTCAAGGCCCTCTGTGTCCTGGTCCCAAACTGCTAGTCTAGGCAGACACTAGAACTCAGCCAAACTGAACCACCCGCTTCTGCGCTGACCCCTTGGTTCCCCTGGACGCCGTTGCTCTCTCTTCCCTGCCCCTCCCTGTCTGGAGTCCCTGTGCCCCCTGGCAGCTGCTGCTTGTCACACGAAGGACTCCCGTGGATGTGAGCCTGTTCTCCCCTGAACCCCAGGCATGCACGCTCTGTCTAGGTTGTCTTATTTTCTCCACGATGGGATAAGCTGTGGCTGACAGACCTAATGTGAGCACCATATCAATAATCCCACGCCCACGAAAAGTAAAATCCCCACTGACCTCCAGGAAGCTCTTCTCTAAGGCCACACGGATGTTGGTCTCTATGCTGGTGCGTTTCTTCCTCCTACGGTTCAAGCCCTCGATTCCCTGCCCTGGAGAATTCAGGGCACTTGGGCTGGAGAGAGCTGAATCCGATGAGAGGTTCTCTGTAAGAAAGGAGAAAACAGGAGGTCGAAGGAACAGCACACGTATTAACAACATAACAAAGCCGACCAAGACAGTTTATGCTGCAAGCGCACGAAAAGGTTTCCATACCGACATGGACATACAGCGCTCCTCGCTGCTCTAGCTGCGGTCTGAGAACGGTCGGCTGTCTGTCCCCGCTGCCCTCTGACTTGTCTGAGAAAGCACAGGGTTACTCTTTCTGCCCCGACACTCAGCTCTACCTCTTCTGAGTTCTGTCCTTATTTTTTGATTTTGCTTGCTTATTTACTAGAGGCCCGGTGCATGAAATGCGTGCACAGGTAGGGTCCCTAGGCCTGGCCAGGGATCAGGGCTGGCCAGGGCCTCCCTTCCCTGGCTGCCGGCTGCCGGCTGCCAGCTGCCGGCCAGGGCCTTCCTTTGTTCCGCACGGCCCCCTGGTGGTCAGTGCATGTCAGGGCGATCAAACTCCCAGTCTCCCGGTTGAACTCCCGAGGGGACAATTTGCATATTAGGCTTTTATATATAGAGATTAGCTCTAGGGATAAAAGAAAGCTTGTTGGAAATTATTGAACATTTAATATTTATCTCACAAATGACTTCTCATTGTATTAGTATAATCTAGGGCAATACCTCCCCCAAAACCAAACAACAATGAAATACTTCTAAATTCTTGGTAGTTGAAACAAGCCAGGTTCTGTCAATAGTTGAATGACCCTGGGCATCTGGGAACCGGCTCTGTGATTCTTTCCACTCCATGCACACGGAGGGAAGGGCAGAGCGGTGGTTCTCACCTGTGGAGCTCAGAAAGGGTACAGGGTGTTTTCCAAAGACCTGGTTTTCCTCCCATCTAAACAGGAACTGCCGTCTAGGCAATCTGCACTTTCCTTGCAGCCCACAAACTGTGGTTCTGTGAATCAAACTTCAAATTTCCCAAAAGAAAACCTCAGTACAAAACACACAAGTTAACACTGGCCACTCAACTTCTCATGAATGTGGTCGTTTTTAGTAACAAAAGCAGAAATATCATCCAGAACAAATTTACTATAATTCATCAACAAAGAACCAATAAACTTGTTTTTCAAGTTTATGTAAATACATAGGCTTTTTTCCTCTTCCTTCAACTACCCCTAACCCTTTGGAAATGTTCTAAAACTAAAAACTGTTTTTCACTGTGTGCATTGCAATTACTATTTAAACGAATCTCTGATTTATGGAACCACAACTTATATGGATCCTCCCAAGACTGGCGTGCTTTAAGGCTCTGTAGTGCCAATAATGCAATAGGAAATCTAAACCCCACTCTATAAGACAGCCCCTATAAGATTCCCACCGACAATGAGGCCATTTCTCACCCACCTGCATCATTGAGCCACTTCTCCAAAAGTGGCTTTAACTTGCACATGTTCTTAAAGCTGAGGTTCAAGGCTTCAAAGCGAGAGATGGTAGTTTGGCTGAAGTCATTTCCATACAGTTTACCCATCGCGAGCCCAACATCGCCCTGCACAGAAATACAGACAGGAGCGGGAGGACGAGCGAGAAGAGAGTCATCTCACCAACGGTGACAGCCTTCCCTCCACAGGCCCCCGTAGACGAAGGCTCAACAATGAGCCCCTTTGTAGGGTCCCATAGAAACACCCATCCCTAAGCTGGGCCCAGCGCTCCAGTCAGGAGTTAGGCCCCAATCTAACAACAATCAAAACTGTCCCATATTCTCTCCATTTTGAATCTCTTCTTGCCACCTTATGTAATAGTTAAGATTATCAAATATTTCTACTAAGTCCCGAAAGATGGTGTTAATATTCTAAACCAGCCCCTTAATTCATGTAACAAAGTGATTTAAGTAATCCTACAGAGTTAACACAAGTAACTGCATGGATAACCTCAGGTATTTATGAACTACAACGTTTCCATAAATGACTTTAAAATCTAGAAGTGATCCTTTACTTCTTTTCTCCCTGTAAATTATTTCTGGAAGCATTGAAAAAAATCTATTTTCCACCCTTAGTTTGGATTTCAAAGTTGGTTATAAAAAACAGGTATTCTAAAAGAATACTTTTATAACTGTTAGAGAGAAAGAAATTCACAGTGGAGAGGTATGACCCATTTAGTTAAACCTGCATGGACACTGAGACTTGGTCCTCTTACAGCAATGGAACGATGACCCCTGAATATATTACACAGATGTCTTTCTCCTAAGCCTATAAGCCCTGAATGTACACAGTGCTTTCCTTCCAGCCAAATGAGTCGCCTTTAAAGCTGGAAAAAGCCACATCTTCACAGTTTTTATTCAGGTAACAGAGCCTCCTGGAGTTTAAATGATTCACCCTTTCGTTCCGTCCGTTTAGTGACAGGGCACAACACTTCTGGGAAGTGCTGCAGAGCTCATCCATCGTGGGACACAAGGGACAGCTCAGGCCCAGCCACTGCCAGCAGTTACTGTGAACGGGATTAGTCCAGTCCTTTGATTCCCCTACATGCCATCCTTGGACACTACACTGTTTATTCGCACCTGTGCTAGGTGACAGTCAGGGAGAGGGAAGGATATTTTTTTAACTCCGTTTTCTCACTGGTAAGCAACTTGTGATACAACGTGCAACAGAGGAGAAAGCTGGGATGGAAGATGACATGAGGCATTGAGAGCACCAGACCTTCCCTGGGCTGTCACCCTGGCCTTCCCCAGGAGAGCCTCCAGCCCCAGGTGGCTATTTCAATGAAAATTACTCAAAACCAGTAAATTAAATCTCCAGTTCCTCAGCTCCACCAGCCACTCTGCTGCCCAGCAACAGCCACACAGGCATAGCGGCTGTCCTATGCCGACAGTGCCACTGACTGCTCTGGACATCTGTTTCCAGCAGAGAAGTGACTGCTTATTGATTTCTGTTCGGTTACAGCAAACAGAGACCCGGGATAGTGCAAGTGGCATAACCGCTAAGTCTATCTGTAGACAGATGTCTATCTGGATCGTTATCTCTGTCATTTAGTCAATCACAAACATTCACTAAGTGCCTACTAGATGTCAGATACTAAACTAGGCTGTGTGTCTTGGTCACTTTACTTGTTTAGATTACAGCCTGCTAGAGAGTTGGGCCAACCCAACCTTGCAATTCTTTGCATATAGGGCCTGCTATAGCAGGTAAGATGGAAATTGTAACTCTGACATTGTAACTCATAGCTCACTAGAAGTTTTTTCACAAACTTCTATAATATCTATGAAAAGTAACAATATTGACAAATAAACAAAAATACCTATTCAAAAATCACATCATAATTAGAATAAATACCTTACGTTGGTGGCTATACCATCAACTGAGTAAAACTATGGCAATAAATTACAAATCGACTTAATTGAGATGTATAATACAGTCTTACTTTACGTTTAAATTATTTAATTGAATGAAAAGCAATAGGTCCTCACTTAGTTAATATACTAACGTTCATTAATTTGAGGTAAGTGTGGCTTGGTGCTTTTGTAACTTAAAACCATTGGGGTTATCCCTCACAGAAGTAAATGTTTGAAGCAGCTGACTCATACATAATCTATATTATATCCCTTTGATATTTTTTTAAAAAGCAAAAGGGAAATGGAGCAAAGATTGGGATTAGGAAATAATTAATGTGTCAAGTGAGAGGAAAGTATCACACCATGGCCTCCTAATTATGAAATGACATCTATAGTAACCCTTTCATAACCAATGATGTAGTCAGAAACAGCTAACAACATGGAGATTTCTCAAAGAGGATTTTTTTTTGTCTTAACTAATCACTTGAATGCTGTTTGTGTATAAATAAACTGGATACAAAGCAACCTTTGAATAACTACAACTGAGGTACATGCCTTAAACACAAAGGCTGATTTTCCCATCCTGCACCAGTAGCATGTGCTTTAATCCAAATAGTCAAGGTCTGTGAAATATAGGCACTGCTATATCAGAGTCATTTTGAAAAATAAGGCACAGTTGTGCCAAATAATAGGCTAAAACCATAAGCACAATAGCAGATCACAGGGAAGCTCTTTGATATATGAGAGGGAGAGGCACACACACACACAACACTGCAATATGTTGGGTCAAGTGCCACAGAAAGGCAAACCACTATCTGGGTAAAAGTTAAAGAATTTAAAAAGCCTTAACATCCTTGGCATATCGCTTAGGCAACAGTTTCCTAGGGAACCTCAGAGTATGCTGTGCTAATAGCTTAAAGCTGAAGCACTGAGGACTAGTCCAACCTTACGCAGTAACGTACTCCGCTCAATCTAGCTGTATCTTTCGCTTTCTTTTTAGGAATAAGCCAGATCATTCAATGTTCCAATCTTTCTTAATTATAATTTGTTTCTTCACAATTGAAACTCCTCACAAATACATAACTGCATTGTCTCTAACATTATAGCTATTGAAAAAATCATTTTATGTTCCTAATATATAATTAGTTTCTTTGAGCAAAAATAAACTACCAAAGAAGTTAGGAATATAAGTCTGTTCATAAAAACACCAGGACCATGCAGGGTCATCACCCTGGTGTCCGAGCAGCCTGAGCAGGTGGCACGTTACTGTTCTTCCGACACAAAGGAAATGGGACAGTACGTAAGTGGTGGCTCAGATTTCAAATAGTAATTACATTCTCTGGAAAGAGAACATCAGGTTTTCTCTGGTTCCATAAAAACACCCGATACAATCTATACTTCAGTAATTTTTTTCATCTAATGATCTTCTATTATCTATATACTATAGGCCCAGTGCATGGGTAGGGTCCCTAGCAGCTGCCGGCAGCCGGCCGGGGCCTTCCTTCCCTGGGCTGCCTGACGCCACCACTGCTGGCCAGGGCCTCCCTTCCCCCTGCTGCCTGCCCCGTCGCCGAATCCCGCCATGTTCCGTGCCACCCCCTGGTCATCAGCACACGTGGAACTCCTGGTCAGTCAAACTCCCGCCCGTAGGGACAATTTGCATATTAGCCTTTTATTATATACTAGAGGCCCGGTGCACAAAATTCGTGCACAGGGGGTGTGTCCCTCAGCCCAGCCTGCACCCTCTCCAATCTGGGAACCCTTGAGAGATGTCTGACTGCCCGTTTAGGCCTGATCCCAGCAGGATCGGGCCTAAACGGGCAGTCGGACATCCCTCTCACAATCCAGGACTGCTGGCTCCCAACTGCTCGCCTGCCTAATCACCCCCTAACCACTCCCCTGCCAGCCTGATTGATGCCTAACTGCTCCCCTGCCAGCCTGGTCACCCCTAACTGCCGTCCCCTGCAGGCCTGGTCACCCCTAACTGCCCTCCCCTGCAGGCCTGGTCCCCCCACAACTGCCCTTCCCTGCAGGCCTGGGTCCCCCGCAACTGCCCTTCCCTGCAGGCCTAGTCGCCCCCAACTTCCCTCCTCTGCCGGCCTGGTCACCCCTAACTGCCCTCCCCTGCAGGCCTGGTCCCACCCAACAGCCCTCCCTTGCAGGCCTGGTCCCTCCCAACTGCCCTCCCCAGCTAGCCATCTTGTGTCCACGTGGGGGCAGCCATCTTGTGTGTTGGAGTGACAGTCAATTTGCATATCACTCTTTTATTAGATAGGATAGAGGCCTGGTGCACGGGTGGGGGCCAGCTGGTTTGCCCTGAAGGGTGTCCCGGATCAGGGTGGGGGTTCCCTTGGGGCATGGGGCCTGTGGTGGTTTGCAGGCCGGCCATGTCCCCTGGTGACCCAAGCAGAGGCCCTGGTATCTGAGATTTATTTATCTTCTATAATTGAAACTTTGTAGCCTTGAGTGGAGTCCAGGGCCTGCCAGGGTGTGCGGAAAGCTTGGCTTCCTCCATTGCTGGGGAAACCCAAGCCTCCTGCTCGCTCCGTGGCCGCAGCCATCTTGGTTGGGTTAATTTGCATACTCGCTCCTGATTGGCTGGTGGGCATGGCTTGCGTGTGTAGTGGAGGTATGGTCAATTTGCATATTACTCTTTTATTAGATAGGACTAGAGACCCAGTGCACAAAATGCGTGCACTGAGGAGGGGGTGGCGCGGGGAGGGGGTCCCTCAGTGCAGGCCAGGCGGAGGGACCCCACCAGTGCATGATCGGGGCCAGGGAGGGACACAGGAGGACTCCAGAGCATGTCTGGCTCATCTCCCTCAGTCCCAATTGGCCAGAACCCAGCAGCAAGCTAACCACCAGTCGGAGCATCTGCCCCCTGGTAATCAGTGCACCTCATAGCGACTGGTCGACTGTCTGTCCCCTGGTGGCCTGTGCACATCACAGCAAGTGGTTGAGCGACCTTAGCATATCATTAGCATGTTCCGCTTTGATTGGTTGAATGGCCAACCGACGACTGGACACTTAGCATATTAAGCTTTTATTATATAGGACTAGAAGCCCAGTGCACGAATTTGTGCACCAGTGGGGTCCCTCGGCCTGGCCTGCGGGATCGGATTGAAACTGGCTCTCCGACATCCCCCAAGGGTTCTTGGATTGTGAGAGGGCGCAGGTCAGGCTGAGGGATCCCATGGTGCACAACCAGGACCAGGAAGGGTGTGGGAGGTTGGCCAGCCAGGGAAGGACCACGGGAGGGCTCCAGGGCATGTCCGGCCCATCTCGCTCAGTCCCAATTGGCTGGACCCCAGCAGCAAGCTAACCTACAGGTCAGAGCGTCTGTCACCTGGTGGTCAGTGCACGTCATATTGAGCGGTTGAGTGGTCTTAGAATATCATTAGCATATTACACTTTGGTTGAATGGACAACAGAACACTTAGCATATTAGGCTTCTATTATATAGGAGGTTATAAAAGCCTAAGCGACCATCCGACCATTCAACCAGTAGCTATGACACGCAATGACCACCAGGGGGCAGGTGCTCTGACCTGTAGCTATGACGCACACTGACCACCAGGGGGGGCAGACACTCAGCACAGGAGCTGCTGAGCAACAGCAACTTTGCAGAGGGCCCACTTGCACTCCGGGACTCCTCAGGGGATGTTGGACTGTTGGTTTCAGCCTGATCCCTGCAGGCCAGGCCAAGGGACCCCACTTGCCGGAGGGACCCCCTCACTCGGCAGATGCCCTTTGAGCCCCGGCGCCATCCCAGGTAGGACTGGCTGGGGAGGGAACACGGGAGGTTGGCTCCAGGGTGTGTCCGGCCAGTCTCACCCAGTCCTGCCCTGCCGGCCACCTTCTAATTAATTTCCTTTCAATGTGCACAAATCCATGCACCAGGCCTCTCATTTTACATAAATGCCATTCAGTTTCCTTCCACTCCAGTATCACTTATGCGGTGAACAAGAGGAATTAAAGCAGTGCCTATAGGCCAAGTCTCCTTCCAAACCACTGGACATGTTCTACTCGAAATGCCCTGCTACCTGGCATTAAAAAAACTAATTTGGATTTTTCATCTTTGACAGATTCTTAATTCGTTTCAGTTTGGGCTTATTTTGTACGTTTCACACCCACGTGTGTGTTCATGCAAGTGCATGTCTCCATCCCCTACAAAAAACTATTTCAAACAAGCCTTTCAAACGTTCCCGTCAGCTACTCTGAGAGACTTGCAATCTTGACACACTCTACCTCACATATATAGCACTAAGGTCTAGAACCAGATGTTCTTCAAATAACTAAACCCTCAGTAGAGTCATGTCATCCCCTAACACAATCTTTTACTTCCTCAGCACTATTGGTACAATTATAATTTCAGAGGCCTATGTTCTGAAAGAATCTTAAAGGTTTTTAACCTAGCATTAAATCGTAAGTTTATAACCAAATATATACAATAGTCTAATCTTATAGATGCAGGAAAACTAATGGACACATAAGCAGGCCGAGTAGGGAAATCCAAGTTCAGGGCGGGCTCATCTACCTGAGTGAATCCAAGTTTGATTCGTCTTTGTTTGAAGGTCTTGGCAAACTGCTCAAGCTCCTCAAGGTCACTGGGCTCCTCCAAGCTGGGAGTGTCGATTCGCTTTGGTGTTGCCTGGCTCTGTGGAAGTGTCTGAATTGGGGTTGCAGCTATTGTGCGTGTTGGGGTTGCTGGCTGTTAGAGAAGGAGGAGAAGAACAGACATACAAAAAGGTGTTTAGGTTGCAACTGGACCGTGCAGCAAGTAAACAACCTAAGGAAACAGCTGTATTGGGGGAGGATTATGAAGACCCTGTAACATGTAGTGTTTGTGGAGAAAAGCAGAATGTGAAATCATGTACACCAGAATCACAGGTAACGTTAAAATGTAAAGAACTTGTCTACCTAAAAATGAAACTCAGTATATTTGGGTTTTCAAATGGTCTGAATACATGTATTTTATGCCTTTTAATAGATTAGTCCTCATTTTTTAGACTCTACTTAATAAACATACCACTTAAACTATAAGTTTCAAAACAGCAGGGACTAATCTATCTTGTTTATCACTATCTTGTATATCTCCAACTTGTGACACAATATTATAAAAAATATTACTATAAGATTATTAAAGTATCTTAAAAGCAAACCACCTACAGTTTAAATAACTTAACAGCTTCATTTGTGTATATTTCCTCAAATTTTCCATAGATCTATATTTCTTTTCTTTATTATCCTGTTTTTTTCCATTGATTTTTAGAGAGTGGGAGGGGGTGAGTGAGTGAAACATTAATGAGAGAGACACATCAACTGGTGGCCCCCTGCACCCCCGCTGCCGCGCCCCTTCCGGGACCAGGGATCAAACCCACAACCCAGGCACAAGCCCGTGACCGGAAATCAAACCTGTAACCCTCCAGTGCCTATAGACGCTCCAACCACTGCTCAGTGGCCAGGGCAATTATGTTTTTTTTATTCCTCTGGTTTTTCAGTCTTCCTAATTATCATTTTCAAAGGCTGACGGAAGCAATAGGATCATAATTTATTTAACAATTTCTTCATTGCTGGACACTTCTTTGTTTTCACTAGCACAGGTGACACCACAACAAACGGTGCTGGCGTTAGTTCTCTGAGATAAACTCATGAGGCACTTTCTGTAACCAGATAAAGGGCGGCCAGAGACAATGGCGTCGCTTCTGATTCCCAGCAGCATGTCGGTTCTCACCATCCAATCTCTCCCCAAAATCTGTCAGCAGTTTTCAAAATGTTCTGCTAATTCACTGTTGCCCTAATTCGTATTTCTCTTATTACACAAAGTAAAAATTTTCCCATGTGTGAATTATTATCTGTATCTCCTTTGATGTGAATTAGTTTTACATCAGAACCCATTTATATAAAGTATTAATGATCTTCTCATTCTTATCCTTAAAGAACTCATCAAATGTTACAGAACTGTGTTGCATTAATGCAAATTTTTCCTATCTGCTTTTCCTTTTATTTTTCAACATACCCAAATTTTAAATTATCAAAAGAAAAAAAAGGGGGGGAAACTTTTTTCCTTTCTAATATCATCTGTTGCTTCAAATCTGAAAAAACTTTCATTTATTTCTAACTTGGATAAATTTTTCTAATATTCTACCTGCTTCTTCTATGTATTTTAAAATATTTAATTACTGAAATCCATCTAAAGTTTACTTGGGCACACAGGGTATAATCTTTCCTTTTTGTAGAAGAAATATAAAATGTCCTTATTGTGAAAACACAAGCACTAGGAGACGTCCTTCTGAGTATCACTAGTGACAGCCAGGTGCTGCTGTGAGTGCATCTCCATCGCTCAGCTGACCCTTCCTGTGACTGGTGCCCGGGGGGGAGAGATCGCAGGCCAGGATCACACACCAAGTCTGTGGCTGTGAGTTTTGCTCCTGTAGTTGAAATGGGTCCACCCCTTACTTGGACCTCATTAGTCAGATGCTCTCTCCAGCTGAACTCACTAGCCCAGAAAACTACACAACAGGACTCCACAGGCCTGCAGATGGGGTAAGCACCTCTCTGTCCCGTGCAGTGAAGACAACACTCATTTCTGACACGGTGTCACTAGGAATTTTTAACCTGGCCTTTGGGGAGGTGCCCAAAACAGCACCAGACACCTACGTGGCTGTACGCTTCCCAGTCTCAACTGTCAGACTAGTACTTCACCTCCAGGCTCGAAGTAGCTTTGCGCTCAAATAATAAAGGACCAAGCATCACTTGGGTCACCTTAGGTGGGGTGGTTATAGAGGCGTTGCTCCAGCCCCAGCAGCCTGAGGCTGGCTGGCCCAGACCTCGAGGACAGAGTGGAATCCAGTGAGCAGGGGCAGGATAACACAACGCCACCATGTGCAGAGCAGGTGGGCCAGGAAGGAATTACTTGTGTAGGTCTTCTCAAAACTCCACCCTTACTTTTGTATTCAGCATCTTCACAATAAAATGTGCTGTTTACTGTGCAGTTTGAAGTGTTTTGACAATCACATAACTGCTACAAGTGATTCAGGATATTTCCATCACCCCCAAAGTTCCCGTGCACCCTGTGCTGTCTGACCCCACCCTGGGCCCCAGCCCTGGAGACCACTGATAGGACTTAAGCAAATGGAACGGTTCAGCAGGTGTCCTTCATGTCTGGCTTCTGGCACTTGAACGGTGCTTCTGAAATTCACACGGGTTCACTGCATCAGAGCACATCTCTTGCTACTGCTGAGTAGCATCTGCCACGTGGCTATGCCAAATGAAACCCAAGCTATTCATCAGCTGATGGGCATCTCGGTTGTCTCCAGTTTGGAATGACTATGAATAACAGTGCTTCGAACATTCACAGACAGAGTTTGGAAGAACTGCTAGGTCAGAAGGCATACAGATATTTAACTTTATAAGAAACTACCAAGCTGTTTCCTAAAGCATCTGTACTGTTTTACAACCCTACTAGCTGTATGCAAGCTCTAGTTGCTTTACCTTCTCGCCACCCTGGGTACTGTCAGTCTTTTTCATCCTGCCCGTTCTGGCGGGTATGTGGTGATATTAGCATTCCCCCAGGACTCATGATTTGGGGCACCTCTATGTATGTTTACTGGACATTCACATATCTTCTTCAGTGAAGGATCTTCAAACATATTGTATGCAATCCCTTTTTAGAACATCAGGTTGTCTCATGATTGAGTTGTATGAGCTCTTTATATATCCTAGGAACAAGTCTTTTATCAGATATAAGTTTTAATAATATTTTCTTCCAGCCTGTGTATTTTCTTTTTATTCTTTTACCAGAAGCTTTTACTTTTTACAAAATTCATCAATTTTTTTTCTTTGATGGTCAGGACTCTTTAGTACCACTTAAGAAATCATTACTGTGCCCAAGGACACAAAGACTATCCCTGAGTTTACTTCTAGAAGTTTATGTCTACAACCCACTTCAAACTCACCTCCGCACAGCGGGAGAACCAGGACCGAGGTCCTGTCTTCACCGTGCACGGCCCACTGGGCAGTGCCACTTGTTGAGAGACTTTTCTCTTCCCACGGAAGCCTCTGGCACCTTCGTGGGCAATCAGTTGTCTACAGATGTGTGGTCCCACTGGACCTTCACACTTTCTATCCACGTGTCAGTATCACACCGACTTCATTACTGTGGTTTACAGTAATTCTTGACATCAGGCAGCCTTTCAACTTCCTTAGTTTTCAAATTTGCCTGGCTATTCTATGTCCCCCACAATTCCATATATGTCAGTTAGAAATGGCATGTAAATTTCTAAGAAAGCCAGCTGCGTACTGATGGCATCGTGTGGGATCCATAGATCAATCTGGAGGAAACTCACATTTGAACAAACAAAGCCTTCTGCTTCATGAACATGTTAGGTCTCACCATCAACTTAGGTCTTCTTTAAATTCACTCAGCAATATTTTGTAGTTTTCAATGTAAAGGTCTTGCAAATGTTTGTTAAATTTATCCCTAGGCACTATAAATACTTTTTTCCCTTAATTTCAACTTCCAAATGATCATTGTGATTGGGAGAATACAGATTTTTTTTGTGTATCAACTTTGTATCCTACACACTTGCTAAAATCACCTATTAATTTCAGCAGCGTTTGTGTGGCTGCCTTGGAATTTTCTGCACAGGCAATCATGTCGTCTATCAATCAAGGTAGTCTTCTTTCTTCTTTCTAATCTGCGTCCTTTCTTTCTTTTTCTTGACTTATTGTACTGCTGGAGCCTTCAGTACAATGCTGAGCAGGAAGTATTCATCTTTATGATGCTGAGTTTTTGGTGGATGCTTTTTTACAGGTTGAGAAAGTTACCCTCTATTCCTAATTTGCACGAGTTTTTATCATAAGTAGATGTTGAATTTTGTCAAATCTGGTAATGTGTGAAAACTTCCATGACTACAGACAGAGTCAGAAGTGGAATGGGCCCCAGGGTCAGCAGTTTAGAACATCACCTAATTTTAGATGTGCAAATGACATGCTCAGTCACAGCTGAACTGGTCTAATACTCCCACCTCTCAGTGCCTAGACTGGTGCGTTTGTAGAGCTACACTCTGGTAGAAATGAGCTAAAGCAACACCTGAAAGTTGAGAGGAGAGAAGACACAAGGGTCAGGGTCTCTATGCAGCTCCCAAGAAAGGGCCAAGGGTGCTCGGGCCTTCGCTGAGGCACCAGGCCTCTAGTTCAAGGCAAGCTCTACTGCAGCGCTGGGGGAGGGTGGTCCAACAGCCAGAACTCATTACTCACTTGCCACTAAGATTGTCATTCTTTATGAACATACATGAAAAAAAAAGGACTCCTTTAAGATTTTCAAAGACTACATCAATTTGGTAGTGGTGCTTTATCAAGCTAATAAGTCCAGCTTTGAATTTTTGGTCAGTTTTTGAATACTAGGATTTTTAAAATTAGGATGTTTGTGTGTGTGTGTGTGTGTGTGTGTGTGTGTGTATGTGTGTGTGTGTGTGTTTAATTCAACGAAGTCCAAAAGCCCCTTAAAACAACAGGACAAGAAAAAGCAAACCCCATGGGAGAAGTCTGACCTGGGAGGTGAGGGTAATGCTTGGCTGCGACTGTAGGAGGTTGGCTTGGCTTTGCTGAGGTAGTTGCGTTAAAAGATTTTGCGCTTGCAGGAGACCTGTTAAAACACAACACATTATGCCAGGAACATCAGGACTACTTTGAACTCATAGCAAAAAGAATATGATCTCCTGATAGTCTTATTGGTCTTACTAAAGTTCAATTTTGCTAATGTGACTTGGGCAAGGAGATATGAAACATTAGACTAAGATTGGTATGTCTTTAGTGTAACCTGAATGACCCTCTAATTGGCCAGTTCTTCACTTTCGGGCGGAATGGATGAAAGTGAAGTAGTCTAAGTGGAAGCAGACTGACATTCCCAAGAGCTCAATCTCTCACCCAGAATCCTTCACAAACAACCAGAGAATTGTCTAGTTCATGAAGGGAGCAGACTACCCTTTAAGTGTAACAGGCATTTGCATAACAAAAGGTTCTGGAGTGAATGGTCAAGAAAAAAGCTAAGCAACAGCAATGATAAGGAACCACAGAGAAGCACTAGCGGGCTGAAGCCTTGATACCCGCCCGGACACCCTCTGCACTGATGCCATTGACAAGCTTTACAAACATGATCAACTTGATTGTTGATAAAATATTCACCACTAAAAAGCGGTGAAGACAGTTTTTATCATTCACAAAATGAGCACACCTTCTAATGTAACACCCTCTCCTTCTCAAACCTTAAAAGAAACCAAATGATTGTTAGAAGCATATACCTGAATGCTTGGCCCACATTCTTTGAATACACTTCTAGGAAAAACTACCAAAACACCAGAAGCAATTTATCCAATTTATGTTCAGCATGTTGAGGGATTTCATTTAGACTTTTGGCCAAACTCTTGGTTCCTCCTTAGTGATTATAGAAATGATGGCAGGGAAGAACTACCTTCAGTATTGTGGTACGCATGAAAAAAATATTCTTCTTAACATGAATAGTGAGTTTAAAGGTCAATAAAATTTAAGGAAAACATTGTTCTAATGGGCAGTTTCAGGCCGCGTGCCCTGCGAGTGGACAGCTGTGACGGGCTCACCCTGCTGGCCCTGGGGCGTCTGTGAGATGATGAACTGTGCTGGCTGCAGGTTGGTGGTTGGATGTACCAGCACGAACTGCTGCAGGTTGAGATTCTGCTGCTGAAGTTGCTGTAGCTGTTGCAGATCCTAAAGCATTAGAATTAAAACATGGTTGGAGAGGGAGATAAAAGTTTGCTTATTCGTAACATTCTCAGACGAGGCGTTCTGTCCCAACCCAATCAGGCAACACTTCTCACTCCTGCACGAACACACACTCGGGTGTGTCCACAAAGCGAGAGAAAAAACGGAGCTCCTACAAGGACTATATTTGTTGGCAGATGTTGTGTCGTGACTTACAATGAGCCTAATTTTCAATGGTTATTTCCAATTCCTACAATAAATGGTTATAGTTTGTGTTTTAACATGTAGAGACCAATATGGGTTTTAAAAATCAAGTGGAGTTTAAAAATCAAATGAGAAAAGAATGTTGTTTTTTAAATACTTGACTGATTTTTCTCTGAAGTAAAAATTGAAAGTGCTATCTGAATTTGCATAATCAAATTAAAAAATCTATAGTGATTTATGAAATTTGGCACCAGCTCATTGAATTCAACTGAGAAATCACTGTGAAATATTAAGTTATCCATATAAAAATCTGATCGATATCATCTTATCTTATTAAATAATGTCAACATAGGGTCTCACAGCTTAGGCACTAACAACATGTTTTTGGTGATGAAGGAAGTGGTCAAAATAAAAACGTCATCTTGATAAAGATCGTATATAATAGCCAAAAAAGTTAGTCTGACATCTCTTCCCTACTCTTGTAGTTGCTTCTTTGTGCTGTCTAGTCACACTCCCGCTCCCTTTCAGTCCATTCCCAAGGCCTCCCTCGGGGATGAACACAGCTGTGCAGGACCAGGCTCATAACAATCTTCAAAGACCTCACTGCCCTGACTACTCCTTCTCTCTTCCTCTCCTTGAGACGAAGGATTTCATTCACCTCCCTCCTTGGTGGTACTGTCTATGCCTCTTAAATACATTTTTATTATCTGTGATACTTGGCTCCAAAATGTGAAAAACGAAACCAAACAATATCTTAACACAGTTCTGCCCAAGCTCCTGGGCTGCAGCAGGCGCCTCGCTGGCTCGCACATGGGCAGCACTCACTCTGGCACAGGACAGAGCCAGGCTGCAGCCGGAGGCTAATGAAACGCAGTGACGTGACCAACCCCCTGCTTCAGAAATATGCCAGCTAATTATTCAAGAATTGTCACTTGATGCAGTCAGTTATTTAGAGCTCCTGTGCCTGCAAGGGCCCCACTAACAATCAGAAAGTGAATTTCCAATTAAAGGAAAGCTGCCCTTCTGATCCTCACTTCCTGCCCCAGCTCCCAGATTGTTCCTCACTTCCCACCCCGGCTCTGAGACTGTTCCTCTCTCTGCTCTGGCTCTGAGGCTCTGAGACTGTTCCTCTCTCTGCTCTGGATCTGAGGCTCTGAGACTGTGCCTCTCTCTGCTCTGGCTCTGAGGCTCTGAGACTGTTCCTCTCTCTGCTCTGGCTCTGAGGCTCTGAGACTGTTCCTCTCTCTGCTCTGGCTCTGAGGCTCTGAGACTGTTCCTCTCTCTGCTCTGGCTCTGAGGCTCTGAGACTGTGCCTCTCTCTGCTCTGGCTCTGAGGCTGAGACTGTTCCTCTCTCTGCTCTGGCTCTAAGGCTCTGAGACTGTTCCTCTCTCTGCTCTGGCTCTGAGGCTCTGAGACTGTTCCTCTCCCTGCTCTGGCTCTGAGGCTCTGAGACTGTGCCTCTCTCTGCTCTGGCTCTGAGGCTCTGAGACTGTTCCTCTCTCTGCTCTGGCTCTGAGGCTCTGAGGCTGAGACTGTTCCTCTCTCTGCTCTGGCTCTGAGGCTCTGAGACTGTTCCTCTCTCTGCTCTGGCTCTGAGGCTCTGAGACTGTTCCTCTCTCTGCTCTGGATCTGAGGCTCTGAGACTGTGCCTTTCCCTGCTCTGGCTCTGAGGCTCTGAGACTGTTCCTCTCTCTGCTCTGGCTCTGAGGCTGAGACTGTTCCTCTCTCTGCTCTGGCTCTGAGGCTCTGAGACTGTTCCTCTCTCTGCTCTGGCTCTGAGGCTCTGAGACTGTTCCTCTCCCTGCCCAGCTCTGGGAGCTACTCACTCACCTGTGCGATCTGTATGGGCTGAGACAGCGGGATCTGCGTCATGGGCGTGGCGGCGGAGGCAGAGATGGTGGCCCCGGCAGCGCTGTGCTGTTGGCTGGCGGAGTGCTGCTGCACCGCAGCAGCCAGCAGCTGTGCCTGTGCCTGTGCCTGCTGCAGGAGCAACTGCTGCTGGGCTGGCGTCAAAGTAAGCTAAACAAAATTAGGACAAACAATTGGAAAGAATTAAAGGAGAAGGGCCCCTAATTCAATCAACTGCTCTGAAGTAGGTAACTCAAGTGGTATTAGACCTTAGCTACCAACTTCACATGGTTATTTAGCATAAGGCTAAAATGTTCATCAGTGATCAAGCTACCGTTACCAGCAGAACATTTAAATGAAAATGGTGGACCTCACTCTGAACTTAAATCATTCAAGCTTGTCCAGGGCCCTAGGTTTCAAGCAAAATAGTAATTAACTAGTAAGCAAGAAGTAAGAAAAAGAATCAACGCTGACAGGCTATGAAAAGAAATGTATACCCAACAGAGCAGCAAGTGGGTATTCAGATGAATGAGGACTAAGTAAGCTGCATCTGACCATGGGAAAGGCTGATAAGGCCCAGCTGCTCCCTATTAGCACGAAGCCTGCCCTAGTCCGTCATTTCCATTATGGCTGAAGATATGACTACAGAATATGAGCTCCATTTGTTTCTTTTCCAAGTCTCCCTGCAGCCCCCTCCCTCCCACAGTCTTTTCTGTTACTGAAAGGAATGGGTCTGCAACTTTACATCCCCTTTCCCATGTTATCTCTGTGAAACAGGTGGTGACAGCCCCTCTCTCTACATGCAAAAAATTCCTGATGCCAGGTTTAACAGAGCTCCAGCCACATAAACCTGAAATCCCAAGTGTCCCTCACTATTACAGAAACTCATCACCCAAAGCAAAACTCAACCAGTAACAGAAGAAATATGTTCAGAGCATATTTAAACTTGCTTTCGCAAGGCAACTTAGTTCAAGCTGCATTAAAGCAGTGTGCTCCTCCTTCCTTGTGGTGCCACGCGCTGATCAAAGGAGAAGGAAGGCTGTCATATTCCGAGGAGCAAGGACTGCCACTCGGCGGCACACCTCCTCCTAAAGGGCGATACAACCTGTCTGTGCCTTAGAGACCGGATCCGAATCAAACGATTCAAAAGTCAGATTCCCTTCCAGATATGTTTATAGAGGTTTTATACAATATATGAACATGTATTCATCTCTACTAATGGGATTTTGTAAACAATTTTGCAATAATTCTTAAAAGAGCCTTCTACTGCCAAAACATACTTAATGGAAATGAAGGACATACAAAATTTTGTGGGTTGATGTGATATGAATTGATTAATAAATAACTCTTCCTCACTACTCCTCAATATCCCACCTCCTCCCCCCAAAATAATGAGAAATTTTCAGCACTGGAAAAATATATTTTTTAAAATATTTTTATTGATTTGAGAGAGAAAGGGAGAGGGAGAGAGAGAAACATTAATGATGAGAGAGAATCATTGATCCGCTGCCTCCTGCACGCCCCCAAATGGTGATTGAACCCACAACCCGGACACGTGCCCTGACCAGAATTGAACCGCGACCTCCAGGTTCATCGGCTGATCACTGAGCCATGCCGGCCAGGCTGGAAAAATATTTTAAATGGTGTCTCAGAGCAAAGACAGCTGAAAAGTTAAATGCTCAATATATTCACATAGGCCAACTTATTGCCAATAAAAATAAATGACATTAATTGAATTCTATGTGCCCAGCACTGTTCTATGAGTTTTACATACAGTATTACCCTTAGTCTTTATCACAATACTGTGGCATGGGCATTAGCAACATCTGCATTTAAGCAAAGGAACACTGAGCCACAGGGAGATGGCATAATTAGCCCAGAGGGTAAACTGAGAGCCAGAATTTGAGACCAGAGGCTAAATTTTAGAACATCACACTGTAACTTAAATGTTCTTCTTTTGTAGGCATTATTCCCTTCTTTAACTTCTGCTCTGCAATGATGTCATAACGCAAATGGTCACTACTATTCATCAATGCAAGAGTCTCACCCACTGGACAATGATTCCACTGCATGACGAAGCAATAGTGGAAACGTGGGCTTAGAAACGCCGTCAGTTTGTCCCAAGCATCTGCAATTGTAGGGAAGATAGCCTGAAACGTAAGTAATTCCCTCCTCAGAGCTGCCTCCAGTGTAGAGAGTTCCCTAAAGACATAATGGTGCCAGGCCCAGGCCCGTTACTGCCTGCTACAGCAGAGTCCTAATCAACAGCTGGCCAATGGCAGTCTGACACAGAACGTCTATTACGATGCTCCCAGGAAACTTACCCCGGTTATCTGCCCTCCAGCCAGCATGAGCTGGGTCTGCGGGATGGTTGCCTGCACTGAAGGCTGCTGGGAAGGCTGGTTTGGCTGCTGGGAATCCCCCGATTCTTCATTAGATTTAGACTGAAGGTGGGAGGGGGTAAAGAGATTTCAAATTGTTCATTAAAAGAAATGCACTTATAACTCCATATTTTAAGAATTATTTAAAACATGAACTTATTCAGTCATGAGTTTTCTGGTTTCACTCTTTTCCTTTCTTATAAATTTTTGTATTTTCCTGATTTTGCATATTAAGTTTATAGATTTTTTTTTTTGTTCCATTGCCAGCAAAGCTGCAATTATAATTTTTAAGAAGAAAAAATAACTTTGGTCCTCCACAAACAGGCGGAATTCACCCTAATCCTCCCCTATGGGGCGGGGTGAGAGGAGAGCGCACTTCCCACCTCTACGGGAGAGCCTCCAGTCCCACGTTCTGAAGTGCCTTTGGTGGGCAGTCTGGCCTTACTCCCACAGCAGGGAGTGGTTGCCTGGCCCATGGAACTTCCTCTAGTATCTAGAGAACTTTAATCTAGCATTGCCCATCAAGTAACACTGCAGCTTAGAGGGAAACGCTGCCCTCAGGAGGGAAAGAACTCAGTCCTGGAGGGGCACCGAGGGAACATTTTATGTTAAATGAACACTGGTTATACAGAGCATTGAAATGCTGCATAGATTTGCATATTTCCCACCACCTGTTTTGGGGACTGCAGCAAGGCTAATTAACATAGAGGCTCTGATTAATTCTGCCAGTCAGTGAGGTAATTACAGTGCAGGACTGTAAACAAGCGGCACTGGAGACAGCCTGTTTGCCAACATCTCTCCAAGGGATGAAAGTTTACCATGGCAACCCAGGCGATTTTCCACCTCCTCTCCCTCACAAAGGGAGGTTGCACTATCTCCCTCTCTTTTCCCTCCTTGTTTCCATGTGTTGGTAGGCCCATATTCCACTGGGTTGCATGGAATGCTCAACCCGAGGTCTTGAGTCATTAGCAACACTGAAACCAATCTTCCAGAAACTGTGTCCCCTCTTGGCTCTTAGTTACCTAAACATGCTAATGAAAGGAAGCAGTAGGCTGATTGAAATATTAAGGAGTCATGCCTAATACTTGAACTTGGCATGCCTTTGCCATGATTCACAGAAGCAATGTAGCCAGATTTAAGTTTTGTTTTAAACTTGTGACTGACTGAAGCACATCAATATCTATAAACAGGTTCCCTTACAACCCTCAGAATCATAACATTTCTGAGCAGAGAAGAACCCTGGCAATTCTCTCAAGTTACCCACTGAAAGGCAGATCAGAAGACATGAGCCCCGGAGGTTAAATGACTTGCTAAAGGTCACGCAGCTAGCAGGCACAGAATGAGAATCAAACCTAAGACCGGCTCCTCTGTACTAGAGTGTTTCTCTAAGATATGACGATGAGCAACAGAAAGACAGTTGGAAACAGAAGGACATTTAAGACTTTATTTGACTTGGTGTTTAGGGATGCGCTACAGGTGTATAACTTGGAAACGTTTTTCCTGGACTTACACAGAAAACTTTGAGAACGGACTTTTCTTGATCACTTTAGGTCACTCACAGTAGCAGCATACTGTAAAATCCAACTTCATTAGTGGCAATGATTACCTCTATTTGGATCTTCATGAGAATCAATAATACAAAAAGGGTACTATCCCTAAGTATTTCATATTATAAAGTTATTGCCTGCTCATTCCATGAAATTGGAAAACTAGGGGAAAATGGAAAAATTGCCCCGCAAGCCCACATGCCAGCTTACCTGTACATTTAAAGACTGAGCAGCGGCCTGTAAACTTGTTCCTGCGAGCTGGACCTGCAGGTAAGAAACCATGGGCATCAGGGTCTACCTGCGGACACCATCATTAGAGCTGTCCTCAACAAGGACTTCAAGTGCCTCTACCAAATGTGTCACTGAGCTAGAACTGAGGCTGAAAGAGGTTTACCTGCTGGGGTTAAAACTGTGCAGACAAGTTCACGGTCCCTCCACCTCCCGAGAAAATGCTGCTCCCACTGCTTTCTGGAGGGTGTTGCCCACACTCAGTTAGCATCACTGGGATGCCACACTGTGTCAGTGAGACATTCCTTACATCACATTCTGCTTGTATTCATAAACACTTAGATCTAAAAACTTAATTCATCTTCCACATTGTGTGAAAGAACACAAAAGAACAAGCTACTTACGTGCATTATTATTATAATCTATCAGAATTATCTGCTCACTCTAATTTCAAAATCTCCATGTACACGGCAGAGTAAAAATCTTACATATGTGCACACCACAGAGTCAAGTCCTTAAGACATGATAGTCCTAGCTACAAGCTCCAGCTGAAAGGATTCTGTCCTACGAAGCGCACAGAAGGCTGTCATATTAATTCACACTCACATGTCATATGTTCAGAAATTCAAACCACAGTTACATTAAAATAAGGGCCAACACTGGGACCATGATGATAATAAATGACTCAGGCAAACATCATCGATGGAGGACTAACATAATACTGACACATTCTCAGCTGTGGGGTCAATAGCTATAGTCAACTAAACTATAAGATGTGGACTAGCCATTCAGTTTGGCATGATTAGATGTGATTAGCACCAGGCTCGATCAACTGAAGAAGTCCCACATCCTGAAAGACCTGCCCAGGCCCCAGCATCCAGGCCTCCATCCTTCCCTCGCTCACAGTCAAGCAGAACATTCTACCTGGTGGAGATGTCCGAAGAAAGCCTGGGCCTGGGCTGTTGAGATTGCTCCTCCAATAGGCACAGGCTGCTTCTGAAAGTCCAGACCATTCGTTTGTGTGCCTAGAAAGCAAGCAAAAGAACGTAATTATGACAAACACAAGTTCAACTGGAATTAAGCACTAGACTTCAGTTACCAACATTTACCAGGCATCCTATCTAATAAAGAGGGAATATGCTAATTGACTGTCATGCCCTCACAAAGATGGCGGTGCCCACAGCCAATAAGGAGGAAATATGCTAATTGGATGCCATGCCCTCAAAGATGGCAGCGCCCAGTCCCCTCAGCCCAGCCAGAGCAGCAGGCGCGGCTGCTCCGTGCACCTGCCTCTGGAGTCCCCCAGTCCTCTCAGCCCCCCAGCCACCCAGGTCTGGCCCAAGGCACAGGCAAGCCTCAGATAGCAGCTGCCCAGCCACCCAGGGCTGGCCCATGGTGCAGGAAGACCTTGGATGGCGGCTGCCCAGCCTTCCAGGGCTGCCCGAGGCTCAGGTAACCAGGGCTGGCTGAGGCTTGCGCTGCCGGCAATGGCAGCAGCAGAGGTGTGATGGAGGCTTCACCTTCCCCTGATTGCCTGGTCACCTCCCGGCCCTGAGGGCTCCCGGACTGTGAGAGGGGGCAGATCGGGCTGAGGGATGCCCCCCCAATCCAGTGCATGAATTTTCATGCACCAGGCCTCTAGTCTATTTGTATAAGCACTTTCCAAAGTACGTCCAAGGCAGAGGAGAGATGCAAAAGAAAGAAAGTGGATTGCAATGATTTCTAAAAGCAGGACTGCAGGACAAGTACCCAAGCACAGAGAGAGCTTAGGAAACAGGAACAAAACTACAAGTAATAATTACAATCTAAGACAGTGTTGGAGAAATCAGAAGTGGATGTGGTGACTGGGAAACAGGCCCGACAAGCATGAGCGAGAGGTGCTGGGGAAGAGATTACTGTCATCTCACTGCTGTTAAAATGGTGGAGATGGAGCTGCAAGGAGGTACCGGGGTTCTCCCCTGGTCTCATCCTTCTCAGCATTTGGCTTCGACAGAAGAAATTCACTGGTGACTTTGACAAGAGCAAGACAAACTTGCTCTTAACTTAAACACATCCTATATAATAAAAGCCTAATATGCAAATTGTCCCCTCGACTGGGAGTTCAACTGCTTGCTATGACGTGTGCTGACCACCAGGGGGCATTGGTGGGCATTGGCAACGCAGTGGAGGCGCTGCTGGCCCCGATGAGAGCAGGACCATGGTGGGATGATGGAGCAGGTGAGCGGGCATCGCCAGGCCAATGCAGGTGCAAGCAGGGGCCCAATTGCCCCGCCAATCACCCCACAGATGGTGACCAGTGGCGGCAGCAGGGAGCGGGGCCATCGCCTGGCTCCCAGGCACCGAGGGAGCCAGGTGGGGGCCCAATCGCCCTGCTGATCGCCGTGCAGATGGTGACGAGCAGTAGCGGTGGGAGGGCGGGGCTGCCGCCTGGCTCCCAGACACTGAGGGAAAAAGGGCAAATAGCAATATTAAAATATTTCTTCTAAGTATTGCCCTTTCAATGTGCACAAATCTGTGCACCGGGCCACTAGTTAATAAATAACCTGATTGCTAAAACAGCCATTTATATGATAATCAAAATAGTTTTACTACTGTCTTCAATCCCAAAGTTTAGCTTGAGTCCTATAAGTAATTAGCAAGGGCTCTGCGATGATTGTAATTTTACAAATGTTAGAATCGGACTAACTTGTGGAAAGACATACCATCTTAATAACCAGAAATACATCTAAGGTATCTAAGATGTGGTTTTCAATTACCATATCCACCTATTAGTTAGAACACATCAGAATACTTTACACTGAATAAAATAAAACAGACGGCAGGAACCTGCGAGAACCATCCAGACACATGATCGAGTACTGCCCTTCCACTTCCCACTACTGGAGCACCCATCTCTTCACCCTCACCTCTCTGTGTACACACAGCACAGCAGTTAGGAGAGTGAAGCAGTATTTTTAAAAGGTGGAATTTCTGTCATTATGTGTCCTAATTCCTAGGAAATATATCACTTTTCCTTGAGATAATTATAAAAGAAACTAGAGGCCCAGTGCACAAAATTTGAGCACTGATGGGGGGGTGTCCTTCAGCCTGGCCTGCGCCCTCTTGCAATCTGGGACCCCTCAGGGGATGTAGCAGTGCGCCAAATGGCAGGTGGCCAGGGAGGAGCCAGAACGGGGGCTGGGCGCCACTTGCACTCATCCCGGCCCATTGCGCCTATTGCCGCTGCTCGGTAGTTCTGCCACAGAGTTGGGAGAGGCTCCCGCTGCTGCAGCTGTGCTCGCCAGCCGAGAGCCCAGCTTCTGGCTGAGCGGCGCTCTCCCTGTGGGAGCACACTGACCACCAGGGGGTAGCTCCTGCATTGAGCTTCTGCCCCCTAGTGGTCAGTGGGCATCATAGTGACTGGTCAACCAGTCATTCTGGTCATTCCATCCTAACGGTCGCTTAGGCTTTTATATAGATACTAGAGGCCCAGTGTACGAAATTCATGCACGGGTGGTGGGAGGGTGTCCCTCAGCCCGGCCTGCATCCTCTCCAATCTGGGGCCCCTCAGGGGATGTCCAGTTGGACATCCCTCTCACAATCCAGGACTGCTGGCTCCTAACCACTCGCCTGCCTAACCGCTCGCCTGCCTGCCTGACTTCCCCTAACTGCTCCCCTGCTGGCCTGGGTGCCCCCAACTGCCCTCCCCTGCCGGCCTGGGTGCCCCCAACTGCCCTTCCCTGCAGGCCTGGTCACACCCAACTGCCCGCCCCTGCTGGCCTGATCTCGCTCCCAATTGCCCTCCTCTGCCAGCCTGATGGCCCCCAACTGCCCTCCCCTTGCCCCTAACTACCCTCCCCTGCCAGCCTGGTCGCACCCAACTGCCCTCCCCTGCAGGCCTGGTCACTCCCAACTGTCCTCCCCTGCTGGCCTGTTCACCCCCAACTGCCCTCCTCTGCCAGCCTGATCACCCACAACTACCCTCCCCTGCCGGTCATCTTGTGGTGGCCATCTTGTGACGATGTGAGGACGGCCATCTTGTGATGACGTGAGGGTGTCGCGCAAGGGTGCGAGGACCACGTAGGCTTTTATTAGTATAGATAGATGTGTATATAAATTGCACCTCCTTAAAATCTGATTGTTCTTTTATGTTTTTTTTCCCCATACATAGGATACTATAGAATTATCTAGACCTATGAAGTTAATGAAATTACAAGATACCTGCTTGTGTCAAATAGTGATGGGCTAGTATGAAGTAAAATATAAAGTGATTGGGGTCACTTCTGAAAGCCACACACTATACAAGTTTCACTGTCTTAAAGTTGAAATGCTGTTGTTTCTATCTCTATGCACAAAATCATTACTAGGTTAGGATTTTCAGAGTGGCCCTTCCAGTGTGACTCAGTGGTTGAGCATTGACCCATGCACTAAGAGGTCGTTCAATTCCTGGTCAGGGCATATGCCAAGTTGCTGGCTCAATCCCCAGCAGCGAGTGTGCAGGACACAGCAGATTCATGTTGATGTTTCTCATCGATGTTTCTCTCCATCTCCCTCTGTCTCTAAAATTAATAAAAACATATTTAAAAAAATTTTAAGAGTGTACAGAATTAGAGAAACATGCTAGGAATAAATGAAGAAGGCTGAGGGAAGGTAAGATTTTGAAAAGCAGAGACAAGCACTAGGAATGGACACGTCACCACTTTTGGAAGTCTGCCAGAACCAAGTGCTCCACTCTCATGGGACCACAAGAGTTCTAAACACTGGGTCCATTTCCAAGTTCCCACAAAAATGGTAACAAGCCCATTTTAAGTCAGATAGCACTAACTAACATAAGACTGATTGATTTCTGGTGTCCCTGGTATAGACCCTTCTACAAGGACCTACGAGTAATACTATTTAGGTGCTCTGGCTCTGCCACTGGGACATGGCACAAAGGTAGGATACCCAAAGCTAGTAAGGTAAAAAGAACATTCCACAATACCAAAAAACAGAGATGTAAGATGCAAAGGCAGATGTTTTTTAATAAGGTGATGAGGCTCCACTGGGAGATGAGTGATAGAAGAAAGTAGACATGATGTAGAAATCATTCTTATAAAACATAGAGACTTAAACTCGGCTAAAAGGAGAGGAGAGGGAACACGCACATGCGTGCACGCACACTCAGCCTGATCAATTTTGAGGATGAGGACAATATGGGGAGACAGAGCATTAGAAGCCAGCACCAAATATGTGCCTGGAAAACTGGGAACATCCAAGTCAAAAAAAAAACACAGGGGAATGGACAGGAGAGAAGGTGAATTTGCAGGAAGGAAGGTTAACATCAGAGAGAGAGAACTCAGAAATCCTGACCAAACAGGGAAGAAAAGTGATCCGTGATCCAGAAGGCAGTTTCAGATGACAGGCCAGAGCTCGCGCTTCTGTAAGGCTGTTCCTGGAACGGCATTACGAGGTGAACTGCAGAGATCTTGTGTCCAACCTCCTTATCTTATTGGTGAAGAAACAGAGCATAAGAAATCTTCAGAGGATTGCTCAAGATGTCAACACTAGTTTGTGGAAGAGCCAGGACATGGAATGTGTTCCCTGATTCTGTCTAATCACTTACAGAGAAGTAATAGCTAAAATCAGGAGTAAAAATGTCTATCAGAGAAGAATGGATATAGAGAAAAGAGGGTTGAAGACAGGAGGGTACCAACATGAGGAGATGAAAAGTCAAAGAGAGCCAGAAAGGAGGCAGCTAAGAAAGTAGAAAGATCCCTCAAGACTAGTGTGCCTCGAAGCCAGTGAAGGGAGAGCTACGGGACAGGGTCGTTTAATATTGTCCAATGTACAGCAAAGAGAAGGAAGTGCTAAGAGAGAAATTAATCCAAAGAGAACAAAGGAGAAGCAATAGTAAAGTTAAAACCAAAAAACAGTGAAAGAGCAACAAAAACACACCCAGGGGCGCGAAAAAGTAGGTTTACAGTTGTAATACAAAAATACAGTAATCCTATCTAATAAAAGAGTAACATGCAAATTGACTGTCACTCCAACACACAAGATGGCTGCCCCCATGTGGTCAAAGATGGCTGCCCCCATGTGGACACAAGATGGCCACCACAAGATGGCTGGCAGAGGAGGGCAGTTGTGGGCAATCAGGCATGCAGGGGAGGGCAGTTGGGGTTGACCAGGCCTCCAGGGGAGGATAGTTGGGGGGGACCAGGCCTGCAGGGGAGGGCAGTTGGGGGCAATCAGGCCTGCAGGGGAGGGCAGTTAGGGTTGACCAGGCCTCCTGGGGAGGATAGTTGGGGGGGACCAGGCCTGCAGGGGAGGGCAGTTGGGGGGGACCAGGCCAGCAGGGGAGGGAAGTTAGGCATTGATCAGGCTGGCAGGGAAATGGTTAGGGGGTGACCAGGCTGGCAGGCAGAAGCAGTTAGGGGCAATCAGGCAGGCAGACAAGAGAGCAGTTGGGAGCCAGCAGTCTTGGATTGTGAGAGGGATCCCAGATTGGAGACAGTGCAGGCTGGGCTGAGGGACACCCCCCACCCCACCCCGTGCATGAATTTTGTGCACCGGGCCTCTAGTCTTATATAATAAAAGGCTAATATGCAAATTGTCCCCTCGGGAGTTGGACTGACCAGTAGTTCAACCACTCGCTATGATGTGCGCTGACCACCAGGGGGCAGCACAGAACGAAGGAAGGCCCCAGCCAGCATCTGGCAGCTGGGGGAAGGAAGGTTCCGGCTGGCAGCTGGAATGCCCCAATTGGCCCTGATCGCCAGCCAGGTCTAGGGACCCTACCCATGCATGAATTTCGTGTACCAGGACTATAGTTAATAATATAAGAATAAAGTGTGTTTTGTGTATACACAACTGTAAACTTATTTTTGCCCACCCCTGTTATAGAAACACCAACTTGGTTCTTTCAAAAGAATCACATAACTTACAAACTTTTCTTACAACGGAACAAGAAAGTAAGAGGTGGAGCAAGTAATTTAAGGCTAACACAAAGTGCATCACTGAAAAATGCCACAGATACTAACAAGAGGACATACCGTGAACCAATAAAATCCATGCCAAAAACATAAAAACATAGAAACGGATAACTCTAGAAAAGAGAACATATCAGGACTGACTAAAAAACAAATAGAAAATCCACAGAGGCCACATTTTTTGAAGAAATTAAATTAATAAGTAAAATCCCCCACTCTCCATCCCAAATGAAAAGCCTAGAAAATTTTCCTGTTTGCTTCCAAAAATCTAAGGCAAAATAGTTCCAATCTGTACAGCTTTTCCAGAGTTGAGGGTGGGGGGACACTTCCTGATTCATTTTATAAGACCACAAAAACCTTGATACCAAAATATGACAAAGACAGTATGAAAAATAAAAAAACACCCAAGCCAGATTTACTCATAAATATATATATGGAAATAGCCTAAATAACATTAGCAAAAATAATCTAGAAAGATAAAATATTTTAACTAAGATGGACTTATTCCAGGAATGTAAGATTGGTTTGGAGTTAAAAAAAAATCAATTAATATGATTTACCATTATCTTAAAGGAAATCCCTAAGATAAAAAATTCAATACCCACTTATGATAAAACTTCTAGGCACGGGAATAGAAAGAAACTCCCTTAATTGGATAAGGAGCAACAAGCACTCCCTTTAAGAGTGAGGACAAGAGAAGGCCACCCGCTCCTGGAAGGCTTAGCCAACAAAGCAAGGCATGAAAACACAGAAGTTGGAAAAAAGAAACAAAGCTTTCTTCTCAGATGATTTGATTTTGTTTGTATATAATTATACTAAGGAATCTAATGATCTATTATTAGAATAAGAGAGTTTAACAGGTTACAGCACACAAAATTTATCTAAAAATCTATCAGACTATAGCAAGTCCTGTGAGCAAAAAATTGTAAAATTTTACTCAAAAATAATAAAGAAGACATAAATAAATGCTCATCTATATATATAAAAGCCTAAGCCAACAGGAACTGGACGATCAGCTGGTAGCTACGATGTGCACTGACCATCAGGGGGCAGACGCTCAAGGCAGGAGCTTCCCCCTGGTGGTCAGTGCACTCCCACAACAGGAGCACCACTTAGCTGACAGACAGGCACCAGACGCTCGGCTCGCTGCTGGTGAGCACAACTGCAGCAGCGCGAGCCTCTCCCGCAGACACTCCCCCTGTGCACCCAAGCAGTGGGGGCAGGAGCAGCGGGGTCAGGATGAGCGGGAATGGCAGGGTGCCCAGCCCAGGCTCAGGCTCAGGCTCCTCCCCAGCCTCCTGCCACTTCATGCACTACTTCATGCTGTGCAGGATCAACGCGGACAGCAGGCTGGAGCCCGATGAGCTGGCGGGTAAGGCCAGGCTGTGGCAGCACAGAGGTCCACTGATCCTCGCAGGCCAGGCCGAGGGACCCCACCGGTGCACCAGGTCTCTAGTCCTATATAATAAAAGTCTAATATGCTAAGTTTCTGGTTGTCTGGTCATGCGTTCAACCAATCAAAGTGTAATAGTCTAATGATATGCTAAGGCTGCTCAACTGCTCGCTATGACCTGCACTGACCACCAGGGGGCAGACAGTCAACATGACGTGCACTGAACACCAGGAGGCAGACGCTCTGACCGTTAGGTTAGCTTGCTGCGGGGGTACGGCCAATCGGGACTGAGCGAGATGGGCCAGACATGCCCTGGAGCCCTCCCATAGTTCCTCCCCGGCTGGCCAAACTCCCGCATCCCTCCCCAGCCCCAATCGTGCACCGGTGGGGTCCCTTGGCCTGGCCTGTGCCCTCTCGCAATCCAGGACCCCTCGGGGGATGTCAGAGAGCCAGTTTCGGCCCAATCCTGCAGGCCAGGCCTAGGGACCCCACTGGTGCACGAATTTGTGCACCAGGCCTCTCGTTTATTATAAGACTCAACAGGGTAAAGATATAAGTTCTTCCCAAATTTATCAATGGATTCAAAGCAATTTCATGTCAAACAAGTTATTTCATCTCAAAGCAATTTCATTTCAACAAGTTATTTTCTTTCTTGTTTTTTTTCTTTTATTTCTCAGGTGTGTATCAAGACAGGAAGACTGGTCACGGAGCAGTGACAGTTAGGGCCATGCGGGATTAGTACAGGGTAAATAAATGGATCAGATAGAGTCAGACACAGCCACACGCATCAGAACATGGAAAACATGGTGAGGAGGCCCTGCAGGTCAGACTCGTGTAAAGCAATGGAGTTTCCCATAAATGGAAAACAAGGCATTCGTATTTTTTTTGGGGGGGGGGAGGGGAGGATGAAATGAGATCAATTCATATCATACCAGGAAAGAAAATAGAAAATTTGAGGAAGACTAAAGGCCAGAAATGAAAACTTAAAGTAATATTATATTTTAGTAATCTCTTTAGAATCTAGCTATCCTATATAATAAAAGCCTAATATGCAAATAGGCCTGACGGCAGAACGACCAATCGCTATAACATGCACTGACCATCAGGGGGCAGATACTCAACACAGGAGCTGCCCCCAGCCCGCAGATCCTGACTGATGGCAGTGGTGGGGGATGGGGCCGGCAAGCGGGTGGCGCCAGGTCAGCCAAGGCAGGTGCCAGCAGGGGCCCCCTCATCACCCCACTGGTTGCCCCACAGATAGGCCCTGATCGCCGGCCAGGCCTAGGGACCCTACATATGCATGAATATCGTGCACTGGGCAATGGTAAGATATGTACACATATAATACCTTAAAAAAAAAAGCAGGGAAATGAACTTGTTTGTTCCAGTGGGTCTCACACTGAGTATCAGGATCACCCACACCACCAAGCAGAGTTATATCAGAGCAAAGAAGCTGGTTGCAGAGAACTGGGTTTAATGGAAAATATCTGTAAATATTCTGTTTCAATAGAGGATAAAAAATGATTTATTCTGAATGGTGACCTATACCCTGAATATATAGAAGGGCAAGGTGCTTCGGAGGCTACCTTGCTTTCAATGACATTGAATATCACCTGCTAATTAAACTGGGAACTTGCAGCATATGACCTCTGACCTCTGTAAGAATCCAGCACACCTGAGACTCTATACTACCTTTGTAATTTTCAATCTATCCCAACAATGACGACTTCAACATATGACTGTAGGATTATTCAGCTCTTTCCTAAATCATTAACTTGTAAAAATACATATATATTTTATTAATTTCAGAGAGGAAGGGAGAGAGAAACATCAATGATGAGAGAGAATCATTGTTTGACTGCCTCCTGCACGCCCCCTACTGGGGAATGAGCCTGAAACCTGGGCATGTGCCCTGATGCCCTGATTGGGAATCAAACAGTGACCTCCTGCTTCATGGGTCAACGCTCAACCACTGAACTATACCAGCCAGGCTCATTAACTTCTTAATAGGATTGGCCATCTTTATAATTCAAAAGAAATTTCTCATTGAGAATGGATGCTTTTACCTTTATAGGAAATAGCTTTTGATAAACCCATTATTCCCTAGACACAAAACTTATGACTAAATCATGTATTATTTGCAGTTAGACAATTCTTTTTGCTTATGTGCATTTTCTATTTTTATATAATTATTTGGGTACTAGTAGCCCATTTGCAAGAAGAATCCTGCAAACGGCCGCTGTGGATGTGTGCACTGCCGCTGCCGCAGCTGCGCCTGCACCTGCCCCGCCCTGCTCCGCCCCGCCCGGGCTTTCCCTCTGGCAGCCACCTTGCTTTCCGCTTTTCCGCCCTCTTCCTTCTAAGTTGTCTTCAGTCTTCACTCCTCCCTCCCTCAGCGTATGCAAATTAACCACCATCTTTGTTGGGTAATTTGCATACTCGCCCTGATTGGCTGGTGGATGTGGCTTGGGCGTAGCGAAGGTGCAGTCAATTTGCATATTACTGTTTTATTAGGTAGGATAAACAACAAAAAGAGAATCAGCATATATAATGTAGGAAAAGGTCCTGAGGTGGGAATAAGCGCTACACTCACATGTGTGCGGAGCTCTGGCATGTGGTGCCACGGCTGTGAAGAGGGCCCCGCAGGCCCTGCTCTCAGGTGTCCTCTGACCTGGACCTGGCCGTTCACACATTAAGGAAATACTCACTGAGCATCTATGTGGCAGGCTCTGTTCTACATGCAAGAGACATGACAGAGAAGAGGCAGAAACCACATCTTCACAGAGCTTACATTTTAGTGTGGGGAAATAGCCAACAAAGGGAAAACACTGAACATTAGATGGAAAGTAATGTATGGACAATAAAGAGGAAAAGGGACAGGGAGTCCGGTGGGGTACACAGGCAATGGCTGGTTTTGATTTCATAAACAAACACACAACATGGAAAGTGCGACAACAGACCCATGTAGGGCATGAGCACAACACAGAAAGGGGACTTTTCAGGGGGAGAGAAGGCAATGCCAGGGGAAACTTCCTGGAGGTGACCTCTCACTTGAACCTAAGACGGAATTAACTAGAGATGGGGGTGGGAGGGTCAAGCATCTGTACCAGAATCCAAACTAACGACCTGTCATGTCAGGTCCTAGGGTTACAAAGATAAACAAGTCATGTTCCCATACCACAAACTACTCAGTTATGTGTGAATGACAGACAAGAAATAAATCACTATAACGTGGATTTATTAAGTCTATTAAAAAAAGTCATCTAGAAAAGACAGAGGAGGTGGAACAGACAAGAACAAGGAAGGCACCATCACCAACCTCAAGCACAGCAAGGCCAAATTCATGTGCTTGGAGGAAGGTGGGCAGTGCGTTGAGAGTGCCCACAGGGCCAGGAGGAGGGAGACAGGGTACAAAGGTGGCAGGGGTTGCAGAGGGAGGCCGGAGCCACTCAGGCGAGGGAAGTGGAAGCCTAACGGTTCAGATGGACACACTCTTACCACCCACTGCTCATCTCACCACAAGACTTTCTGACCACGACTGGGGGCAGCACCAGGGCACTGCTGGAGAAGAGGGAGGGTCCGTTCTGATCCTACTTCCTGAGGGAAAATGAGGACAGGGTTGCTACTTTAAAGGTAGACATTATTCAACCCATTAGGATGTCTACACCAGAAAACAAGGGAAATAAGTGCTGAAAGGGCATGGAGAAACTGGAACCCTTGTGCATGGGTTTGTAAACAAAAAATGGTTCCGCTGCTGCGAAAAGGAGTTTGGTGGCTCTTCAAAGTTATTACAAGACCCATCAATGCCATTGCTAGGAATACACTCCAAAGAGCTGAAAGCAGGTACTCAAATCCTTGGCCATGAATGTTCATAGCAGCTCTATTCATATTCACAATAATCAAAAAGTGGAAACAACCCAAATGTTCATCGACAGATGACTGGGTAAATAAATTGTGGTATATACACACTACGGAATAGTATTCAGCCATAAAAAGTAGTATAGTACTGACACATGCTACAACATGGACAAACCAAAAAGAGGCATTATAGTGAAGGAAGCCAGGCACAAAATGTCACATATGTATGGCCCCACTGATCTGAAATATCCAGCACAGGTAAGTCCATGGGAACAACACAGATGGTGGTTGCCAGGGGCTGGGAAGGCAACATGGACAGCAATTGCCTAATGGGTACAAGGTTTCCTTTTGGGGTGATGAAAAATTTAGAACTATATAAAACATTTCACAACATCATGAATGTACCAATGCCACTGAAATGTTCACTTTAAATGGTTAATTTTATGTTATGTGCATTTTTAAAAAATACAAAGAACCTGCAGGCCCAGGATGAATCTGCCAGCATAAACTTTCCTGCCCGCAGCAGCCAGCCCTGCCAGTCTCTGGCCACTTACCCCTGCTATTGGCTAAGTCACATGCGATCACCCCTGGGGGAACCATGTGTGAAAATAAAAATCACACTTCCTGAATGAGGGCCCAAGAGAGTCTCGAACATGCAGTTTGTAAAAGGTAATTTTCATCATTCAGAAGGTATATTTTGGATAATACTTTACTACATTTTCATCAGTAATAAGAAATCATAGACTCCTACTTCAATTAAACCTAAGTAATAAAGAAAAACACATACAGTATTTTTTTACAGATTTCTATTGTCAGTAAATTTAAGTCAGTCAAAGTGAAATTTACCAATAGCCTAAATTTCAGATGCTGTAAAGGAAATAATGACGATATTCCTGTGCCTGTCATTTCATCACCTTGACAAGCAAGCACAAATTCCACATGAAATTCACAAAAAGTCAAGCAACCATGGAGCTTAACTAACATAATAACAGCTAAAAAGATGTTTAAGGAAAACTTGGCCTCTATTTATTTTTTTTTGTGTGTGTATGTGCATGCGTGCACATATGCAGTAAGTGGGTCATCATAAAATAGAAGTCTGGAATAATGGAGATCCAGAAGGAGAATCACTTAAAAGTTCCATGTTCCTACAAAAGCAGGAAGTGTAATCAAAGTGATGCTATGGATTGTCTGCAAGATGGATGACTATTACTATCTGCTAACACTTTCCACTGCTGTTCTACTGCACACTCCTCACTCCTCAGTAATGGGACATCTACTGCCAGATGTCCCCATTGCATTCTTTCTATTTCCTGATTTCATTTTCCTATGAGCGGTTAATGCTTGCTGAATTATTTAAGTCTAGCTGGATGTGAGGTACTATTAAAACAGATTTTTATTAACTTTACTAGAGGCCTGGTGCACAAAATTCATGCACAGGTAGGGTCCCTAGACCTGGCCGGCGATCAGGGCCAATTGGGGCCTTCTGGCTGCCAGCTGAGGCCTCCCTTCCCCAGCTGCTAGCCGCTGGACGGGGCCTTCCTTCATTCCGCGCCACCCCCTGGTGGTCAGTGCACATCATAGCAAGCAATAGAACTCTTGGTCTCCTGGTCGAAGTCCCTTGGGGACACTTTGCATATTAGCCTTTTATATATATAGATTCTCAACTGTAGAAAAATCAATACTGTGACCAAGTCTTTTGCGGATCACTTAGACATGCCCCATAAAGGGAATACTGAGGACCAAGAAAGCAGAGAAAGTCCTTATTCTAAAATTTCTAACATCATATGAACATTTTTGTTGGTAAAAAATTTTTACCAAACATTTACTCTGCTGGATCTTTCTCCTGCCCCCTCACCTAGTCAAATGCTCCTTCCTCATGTTTACCTTTAGGATATGAGCCAGTTAAATGGTGGCCGTTTCCTGCCTTTTTTAGAAACACAAACAAGTTCCTGAAAAGCTGCAGTAAAACTTCTAATCCTCTGATTTTCCCTGGTGTCAGGGTTCCTAGCTTGCACTGTGACCCTTTGCTACCAATCCTGCTTGTATTATTTATTGGTCGGATGAACTCTCTACTCTCAGATGTCCCCACTGCATTCTATTTTCTGATTTCTTTTTCCCAACACGACACGGTCACCTCTAATTGCGTCTGTTCCTAACTGTGCTTAGAGTACATTCTTCTACCTGGAAGCTGACTTATCTGTATCAATTTTCTCTATCTTTAGCCCCTTCGCTCTCCCATTCCTCTGCCTTTCACCTACCAGTGCTCTGAAATGCAACACCCCTTTCTCCTTGGGAACCGATTCCTGAATCATCAGTCCTTTCTTTACCACTCCTCTCCCACTCTCACCTTCCCTTTATTTAATACTAGGGGCCCAGTGCACGAATTCATGCACCTTGAAAGGAACTGTGGGCCGCAAGGCTGTAATGGGCACGGGGTTGGGGGGGGGTCTCGGCTCATCCTCTGTGCCCCCACCCAGCCGCTCCCACTGCGGCCCCCCATCCCCTGTCTGGCAGCAGATCCGCTCCCACACCACCACTCCCATGCACTGACAGTGCTGGCCTTGCTTGCACCTGATGACAGTGCTGAGCTATTGGGGCCGGCGCCAGCAGAGGATGCGAGCAGCAGCTGCTGCCCCAATCGCCCCTCAGGAGCAAGGGGAGGTGGAGAAGCCCTGAGGGGCAATTGGGGCCAGCAACCACCACTCACACCCACTGACAGTGCCAAGCGACTGGCATCAGCACCAAGCGCTGGCAGCAGGTGCAAGTGGCGGCTCTGGCACTGGCAGCAGGTGCAAGTGCCAGGCGGGACCACGGCACGTGGGAGCAAAGAATTTTCAGTAACCACCAGAGGCTTGCCCCAATGACAGTGACTGGTACCCCGCCTTGGTCTGGAACCCCCACTCACCTGCTACACCATCCCACCACGGCCGACACCCGCCATGTTCCGAGCGCATCCCCTGGTGGTCAGCGCACATCACAGCAACTGGTTGTTCGGTTGTTCCACCGTTCAGTCTATTTGCATATTAGCCTTTTATTATATAGGATTTTCTCCTCCACTTCCTAATGCTAATAATAATAAGTGCTATGACTGAGCATTGACTGATCACCTACTCGCTTACATGAACATGTCAATTCTATGCAATGGATCATTATTATTTATTTCTCTCTTATAACTCTGAAAACTGTGGCATAGAAAGAAATAATCTGCCCAAAGTACACAGCTGCCTGTGAAAGAACCAGGCTCAGAACTTAAGTGGTTTGGTGTGTGAAAAAATTTAGAACTATATAAAACATAGTTCTTAGCCACTATGCTATGCAGCCTCCCTTACAAGAGTCACCTGAGTTTGTCATGCCCCTTCCTCCACCACTTACTTCTCTATCCACAGCAATTTCTTTTCCTACCACTTACCTAACCCTTTCAAAGGTCCCCATAACTACTAACTCTCAAACCCACCAGTCACATTTTAAGCTTCTGTGTCCTGACTTCTCTGCAGACCTGAATACCCTGAATACTAAGGCCATAAACTAACTGCTGGCTTCACCCTGATCTCTGTGGTACCCTTTCTTGGTCTACCTCAGCACTGTCCAATGGAAATTTCTGTGATGATGAAATGTGTTATGGATGTGCTAACCAGCATGGAAGCCACTAACCACAGGTGGCTACTGAGCACTAGCAGTGTGGTGGGCGTGACTGAATTTTGTGGCCTCCTACTGGTCAGTGCAGGCACTGCAGGGCTCCTGTGCTGGGCCCTGCAACCTTGCAGAAGAGCTCTGTCCTTGGTCCTTACTCTGCTCTTCCCAGCAGCCTATCTCCACGGAAGACCACAACCACCAACGCAGCCCAGACAGCCCAGACAGACGTCTTTCCTCAGGAACACCTCTACCTCCAATTGATCACTTCTTCACCTGCAAGCACCACTTCCTTGGCGAGTCTCCTCCCACTCAGGCAATCCCTACTCAGAGAACAGGCTGCAGGCGCTACCTCCTGCCTGGTCCAGAGGCAAAGGCAGGGATTTATTTTACATCACTCCCTTTCCTCTTTCTTTCCTCCTCCTCCCCCTCAATCACCCCTCTATGCTCTTTAAACATGACCTCTAGCTTCCACTGCCACGGCTCTAAGCCAGGATGCTATACAGTGGACCTGAGAGATTAGTGAAGTCCAGCATTTGTATGTCAAGCAACAGGTAAAGTATAACATAGCTGGAAAATTATTTTATACTTGTCAGAAAAAAAATCACAGAAAAAGCTGCCAAAGCTGCCATCCTAAAGGGGGAGGGGGGTACAGACAATCTCACTCTGTGTGTAAGGTGGCCTTTAAATTTAAAATGAAGTGGGTACTATCTTAAAAATTCTAAATGTGTGCTCGGGTTATCTCTTGGTGAAAGGATCGATTGCTGACTCATTCATTTATCAAAAGTATAATCTCAATTCAAGTGCCACTTAGTATTCTCATATATTTAATAATTATAGCTTCTGCCCCAAACACCTAACAAAAAATCCCACATGCACCAACGGGCAGGCAGGCAGTGCTGAGAATCTCAGAGAGGCCACACCCCTTGCTGACATCTGCCAGCCCACCAGGAACAGAGGAACCTGTGGTCCTCTATGCTCCCAGGGCTCTCCCCAGAAGTGCTCCATGAGCCCTGGAACCACCCACTACTTAACTTCACTCAGAGGAACTCCAAGAAAACTCTGTGTTGGTATTTCACCCCTCGGGCTTGTCAGAACACTTTGGCCAGCACAGTGTAGTCCACACAGTGTAGTATGCAATAAACATAGAAATCAGGATCATACTAAAAGCAAGAGGACATTAGAAATAGTCCTTGGATAGACACAAGTTTGGAGGGAAAACAGTCCTTCTGAGTCTGAAATCGCAACTGCTCCACTGCTTTGATGAGAACTCAGTGAAGTTCCTGAGTGAATTTCTGAGGCATCTCCTGAAAATGCAGCGATTCTATCTGGAAATGTTCTACAAGGAGGGAACCTCAGGTCCCTGGTTCCCATGAAGAAGAGCAGGAGTGCTCACTGGCACCCTGGGCTTTCATGATCCTTCTCTCACCTGGAGAAAATGATGTCTGACCCCAGCACTGATAAATCCCACAGACAGCACATCACTGGCTGCTAGGAACTTCTGGCAATACTAATTTTGGAATGTATGACATAGATATATATTAGGTTAATAAATTTCTTTGGCCATTTCAGTTGCCAGAAAGATCCTAATGTTATCCTGGAGGGAAATCATCTGAATGAAAAATCAAGTGCCTAGGGATGGGATAGGAGAGTCTCACTCTATCCATCATGATTCAGGTGGACAAAGGCTTACATTTCATTCACCACAAACTTAATGAATCAAAAGGTGAGTCAGTTATTTTAAAATAAGTTTTAATATTTCAAAACAATTAAATATCAGAAAAAGTAACATTTTATATTTAAAATGTAATGTCATTTTTTACCTTCATTAATAAAAATAACAAGTTTCCAAAAATAACACTAGTAAGTTGATGGTAGTGGTAATGGCCACCCTGAGGAAGGACTGGGATGGTCTCATGCTGAGCGTGAGTGAATGATACCAGGAGGACATCACATGACCTGGTGGGAAACCTGGAGGAACTGGAGACCATCAGGGTGGGTTTCTTCCTCCCACCTGAGCTTTCACTGACTTAGTTCTTCATGCTGAACATACATTACCCACCACCGAGTTAAAATCCCACCCAGCTTCCAAGGGTCCGTTTACCCTCCACTACCTCCAGAGCCTTCCCTGAACCTCCCAGCTAGAAACCACTTCTCCCTACACTGAACTCATGCATACTTCTTAGGAATCTTCTAATACATTTTCACACACGTTTTTCATAAGATAAATTTCTTATGGGGGAGTGACTCCGCCATACATTTCATGTGAAAACAGAAAGAGGGATTCATGAGCCAGTTTCAGTAGGTGCTCCAACTAGAATTTGCAGTTTTATTTTATTGCAGAGAAACCACAGGCAGCTGTAATCCTGCCTTTATTTCCTGGCTGTCTTTGTGCCTCAATTTCCGATTTCTTGAAACAATAGTAATACCTAGCTTGCAGGGCTGGCATTAAGAACTCAAACTGGCCCTAGCTGGTCTGGCTCAGTGGATAGAGCCTCGGCCTGTGGACTGAAGGGCCCCAGGTTCGATTCTGGTCAAGGGCATGTACCTCAGTTGGAGGCTCCATCCCTGGACCTGGTGGGGAGCATGTGGGAGACAACCAATCGAAGTCTCTCTCTCACATTGATGTTTCTCTATGTCTCT
The DNA here is from genome assembly GCF_027574615.1 of Eptesicus fuscus. Taxonomy (NCBI): domain Eukaryota; kingdom Metazoa; phylum Chordata; class Mammalia; order Chiroptera; family Vespertilionidae; genus Eptesicus; species Eptesicus fuscus. The sequence continues at coordinate 41,344,957 of NC_072494.1, forward strand.
CTCCCTCCCTTCCACTTTCTCTAAAAATCAATGGAAAAATATCCTCGGGTGCGAATTCAAACTGCAGTCAGGTAATGCACACAGTGCCCCGGGGCAGGAGTCATACCGAGTGTTAAAGGTGTTCAGGGCACAGTAGGTCCTGACCCCGTGCTGGGGTCCCCAGGGGCCTGGCGCAGTGCAGGGCGCAGTGCCTGCCTCCAGTGCTCTTGTCATTCTGCGAGTTTCTCTTCCCTTGGAACGTGCCTCCTCTGCGCAGGTGTTCTGCAGGCACCGTGCCCTGCTCTCTTCCCGAGTATCTTGAATGGGACCCACCGCCCTGTTTCTCTGTAACCAAGCCCCACACCTCGGCTGGGTGCCAATCCACCTGCACTGCCCGACACCAGTGCCACAAGATAATGGAAGATGGGATAGAGAAACGACAGAGGAGGCCACTGCCAACAGTTCAGACAGTCGAATGCGGCCCTTCCGCTCTCAAAAGTGCACAGCAGGCCTCAGGGAGTCACTGGAGAGATATGTTAACACATCAGGGAGCCCACAGCTTAGTGTCACCTGGAGGGGCAGGTATACTTCAGAGACTGGAAGATTAACAAGGACCCTCAGGTTCAGGACAGTTTAAAATGAAATCTGTGTAGGGAGGACGCTGCCATATTGGTTCAATTCATCGGCTTCAAGTGAAAAGGCTGTGTGGTCAGTGGGGGTGGGAAACAGTTCCCAAGAGTGACTCACATTCTTACTGTCTCTCAGAGAGGCACTTTTTATAAAAATATTTTTATTTACTTCAGAGAGGAAGTGAGAGGAAGATAGAAAGATCAATTATGAGACAGAATCATTGATCGGCTGCCTCCTGCACACCCCCCAGTGGGGATCGAGCCTGCAACCTGGGCATGTGCCCTTGACCAGAATCGAACCCAGGGCCCTTCAGTCCACAGGCCAACACTCTATCCGCTGAGCCAAACCGGCCAGGGCAGTGAGGCACTTTTAAATGGCGGGTCACAGAGGCAAGTCCTTGCGAGTGAAGAACCTGGCCCACTCAGAAACTGGCACTTTCTGTGCTTCCCAGCCCGTAATTCCCTATGTGGTTGAGGACTGTAATTTGTGTTTGACCAAAACCTGGGGCCAGCCCCTGTACTATCACCAGCAGATAGACAGAGTCAGATGTCTTCTGAGCCACGTATAGAGTTAAGTGTGGGCTGTGGAGACCATCTGCCCTGGATGGACAGCTTTCCTCTCTGGGGCCTCAGCTTTCTCATTTATAAAGTCACTAGAGGCCCAGTGCATGAATTTGTGCATGGGTGGGGTCCGGCCAAGCCCACCCCAATCGGGACCAATCAGGGCATGGCCAGCGGGAGGTTGGCCGGCTGCAGTGCACATCATAGCAACCGGTCGTTCCTATCACTTGGCTTTTATATATGTAGATTTTCTCCTGATAGAGGTTTAACCAAGTGTAATTTTTTTAAAATCACCAAATATAAGGATGTATTAAGAACAGGTGTGTGTTTTTAACTATGTTCAGACACTATCATAACTTTTAACATAGTTTCTATTGAATGTGTGTGGGTAAGATTTACTGTTGTTAACACCTGTAACAAGAGCAACTTTCTACTGAGCGTGTGGCTTGCATTGTGCTTAACACTTCCTCTTTAGTGCTCACAATGACCTCTGAAATATATAGTCCCTCTTTTTGGTTGGGTCTCAAAAAGATGAGGGAAACTGCCTGACATCACAAAGCTAGTACCGTATTTTCCGGCGTATAAGACGACTGGGCATATAGAAGATTTTCCTGGGTTAAAAAGTCGTCTTATACGCCGGAAAATACGGTAAGTGGCAAATCCATAATTCATACCCAGAACTACAGGGCCCAAAGGACAATGCTCCGAGCTGCTCTGTAGCTTCGCTGACAAACGGCAGCAAAATACAAGCCACGTGCAGGAGAAGTCGGGTATCTGAAGCAAAGACACCCCCATTTCTGCAGGTACTAAATTAATTTGACGGCTCAACACTCAAATCGGTCTTCATTTGCCCATATGAGTCCCGGTTAAATGGAAAACCTCCTCTTTTATCTCTAAGTCGAATGAAAAAGCTCGGTCCCAGAAGGGTGTCTTACCCGTGCTGCTGTCTCCACTCTCCATGGACGGTTTACCATTTTCTGGCGGGTTGTTCATTCTTGAGTCTGCAATAAATCAGAGATGAATGAAGTTTAAAAAATTGGGGAGGGCAAAACTGTGGCAGAGGAAAAGGTTAAGAATATTGCCTAATGTCACAGCCCTATAGTTTGAAAAGATTGAATCAATGCTAAAATGTTGGAAATTTCAATAAAAGTTTATCTGAAAGAAATTCAAGAGTCCATCAACCTTGAAGTGATCCACAAATAAGGAGTCTTTCTAATAAATTTTAAGATTCTTCCCAGAAAGACAGCAGAAATCTAACCTAAAAAGTAATAATAGGGTCTGAAATGAAAAGGGTGTAAATGCTTTGTAATATGAAGCATAAAATGTTAAAGAAACAAAGCTGGGGAAGCACCTCACCAAGGAAAACATGTTAGTGGCCAATAAAGTTTCTCTTCCCATAAGCAGAGATATTTGTTAATTATGACCAAACAACCCACTGATAATCTTGACAACAGACTGGATAGTAACTCAAATCTACTCCTTCCCCCAAGAAACTAAGCATATGTCAAAGTGATATGTTGAGTTCACATCTCAATCATAAGCCAGTACAAGGAGTTACCACAGGCATAACAGATACATCTAATAATGTCAAGACTGACTCACCACCACACACAACCACACCCACTTACGAATTATGCTGCCTTGACACCCCAAATGATCCCACTTCTGTGGCTCATATCTTTAGGGTTATCTTTTTAATGAAGATGTCACGGTGAAGTTTTCATCGAGCAATGTCAGGTATCCCAGAAGACATGCAACAGATGGGACAAGAGCAAGTCTGCTTTCCTTTGACTTCCTCAGAAGTGTGAAAACTAAACATACATTAAATTAAATACAGACCTTATTCTACTTCTACAAACTCAAACTTAACATATGTACAAATCAAATAAGTTTACTATCAAGCAAGTTCTGCCTTTCCCCCACCAGGTTAAGAACATTTAACTACTGGTTAGTAGAGAATAAACACTTTAACTATATTATATTTGATTTTTTTTTTTTTACCAAAGAGTACATTTTGTCATATGCTTAAATATTTAAATAGGAAATCAAACCAATCAATAGAGCCTCAACCACGTTGCCACAGTGGCATTATGTACATACACAAGGGATGAGAGAGCTTCATACATTTCACTTCTAACCCAGAGGCTGGGACCAGCCATTCTAACACAGTTTTTTAAACACGTGCCTGTCTAATGTGCTTATTCAGGTCTTTCATGTCTTTAGTTTGTTCTTCAGAAGTTCAAAGGACTCAGATTCTTATGTCTTTGGTCATAAATAAGGGTTGTTCTACAACTTCCTTTCCCACCCTCTCCAGAAGAATGTAAATGTCATCTGAAAGCACGCTAAGGTTTGAAAGAAACAGGTGTACAACTCAGTGAAAATCAGCTTTCTGAATGACTTCAACAAAAATCTTATGAAAGCCAACAAAGATCACAAGTGTAACAGAATATGCCATTAAGCATACACACTGCTCAACTCTTCCTTTAGACCATATTTTAAAAGGAAGTGGGGAAAATAATGAACCAGTTAACTTTCATTTTAAAAAGATAATTTTCTACCTATCATAAAAAACAAAGAAGGCACAATTCTTAACAAGTCATAAGCTCAACCTTGTACCAGACATATCCTAATTTTCCCACCCATAAATTAAAGATTATGTCACAGGTACTCTATGTGAATATTCTAACGATTTTCTATTGAATTGTCAAGAATTTCAAAGACATTTAACAAATTACTTCACGCACAATAAATAAAAATTCTGATTAATGGTACAACTATGGGAAGACTGTTTAAATATTTATTAACTAAAAATAATAGATATAATTTCTTATTCTAAAATATAATGCTAAAAATATTTCAAAAATATATTTTCCTTTCCTTTCTTAAGTTCCCAACTTAGTAAATGTAAGCTGAAATAAGTAATTTCCTTTTTGATATTTGGAGTGCTCCTTCCTGGGCACCCTGAGATGACTGTACAATGAGTCTAATACACATTCTGCAAGTTGCTCTTGGTGAATTCTTGGCATCAGTTTGCTGGTTCAGCCATTCACGTGGTTAACAGTGGCTTTTACGGTCTGTGCAGACATCACTACTACCCTGGGTTCAGGCCATGCCTTCTGTCTACCAACGAATTCAAACATTTTCAGAACTATCATTTTATTCTAACCTTGGAAACTGTGAAGGTGATGGGGGCAGCCTGGATTTTTCAAATGGGAAAAATGGCAAATGGGAAAAAAAAATCCTTTGCAAAGATTTGTAAGATATATGAGTCCAGGAGTTCCCATCATCTGACTCTCCAGGTGACCAGAGTAACCCAAAGAGGTTTCCACAATTTTGCACACAAGCAGACAAAGCTCATCACAAAGTATGGCCACCACGAGCATCCACAGTATGTCTAAAAACCAAAGCACCTCCATCTCTTTTAAATCGTAGTCACCAAAGACATAATTTATATATCCAAGCCAGAAAGCCCCTCTCCAAAGGCTTGTTGCTCTATATAGGGATAACTCTAAAAATCTAAAAAACTCTAAAAATAGGCTTTCTAGTACTAATGACTGTTTTCTGAATAAGAGAAGCTCAATTTTTAAAATAAAAAGGCTAATATTGTCAAAATTTGGCAAGTTCAGTTTCTAAAATCTGGAAATTGATCCACAGCCCAACTGCAGTAACCAGGGCAGTCACCCAAATCTGTCCTCCTGGGAGCAACTCTGCACTGTGGCTCCACCTGGTTTGCACTAAGCACTTTTGTTTTTTACAAGACATTTCAACTAAGTATGCAAAACATTTTTATTAACATACATATTATTTAGGTACACTTCAGACCTTGTTTCTGATCCAGAGTGTCTTTAGAACTACATGACACGCTCTCAATAGAAAATTAAAAATAAATAAAAAAGCAAAAATGTCCTCCATTCAAGTTGAACTCAAAATCCACACTATTTACTGAAAGTCTCCTCTGAACCAGAAGAGCTAGTAGAAGTAAGAGGGACCTACAGCAAATTCAAGTACTGGTGCTTTGCAAATGCTTCCCCCTTCCCTGTTCCATCGGCCTCTCCTCTCCCCCAGCCGGTCGTATAGGTGATTAAGCGTTTCTGCATAGCCAACCCCACACCCACTATTTCCATAGTAAAGCTGTAAGAAAGAGCTGTGCTGGTACCCACCTAGAATAAAGTCACTGCAGTCCAGCATTGCTGTGAAATCTTCTAGGCTCACAGTCCACAGCAAAGAAACAGGTAACGGATTGGGTGGGGTCAGAAGGTACTACTATTTCTGACAAAACTAAGGGAACTAGAGTGGGAGGTGGAAAGTGGACTGGGGGAGAAGCAGACTACAACTTCAGTTACACCATAGCCATCTTCAACTGAATAAGGAAACTTCAGTTGCTCGGAGGAGTTTTAGTCTTTCCTATCAGCTAGGACTGACATTGTCAAGGCAACTGAAGCATGAAAAGTTCCCCTTTTTGTAATAAAATAGAAACAAAGATTGCAGCTGGCAGTTTCCATAATGAAGCTTAATCAGTATGCGGGTGATTAGGGCCTTATGCAAATCTCTCCTCGTTAGCACAGCAGCCAGCACTTTGAAGTCCTTGAACAATTCATTTACAGAATACACTGAGAGCCCTCCCTGCATAATTTAAATCACTGCATAAATATTTATCAGTTCATTTGCATATTAATTGGCAGTGCGTGAAGGGAAAAATTATCTCCTGAGTGCCAGCATAATAATTAGGAGGATAAAATGAGATTTCTTCCAATGGCCTGGCTTCTCGGACCTAACTTGAGATAGTGCCAGGGGAGTAGGGAGGGACAGGAGACAGAGTTCTGTTAAAATGCCACTGAAATGACACGTACAAATTAGAAACAACTCCACAGACTTAAGCACCTTTAATCTTATTCCTGCTGGCAACAATGACTTCAGTAATAAGAGGATTTGCAAAAACCTTTCTACACAATCCAAATAATCCCAAGGAAACCATTAGCAAGGTAGAAGCAGAACACAGGACCATCAAGATGGTGCTAGCCTCCTGATAGGGAAGGTTCCAGATTATTAACATGTGCCCTCAGGGGAAAGTACTGTTCACAAAAGGCAACAGTAAAAACCCAGAAGCAGGGCAGGATGGTAAAACCACAAAAGTTGGAAGTCCTGCTGGGTTAGATTAGTGGATCACCACATGATATGTGGGTAGCCTTCCCCATCAACCTCAATCAAAAGTGGAAGACAGCCCGGCTGGCATGGCTCAGTGGTTGAGCGTCAACCCATGAACCAAATAACCAGTTTGATTTCCAGTTAGGGCACAGGCCTGGTTGCCGACTCAATCCCCAGTGTGGGGTGTGCAAGAGGCAGTTGATCAATGGTTCTCTCTCATCATTGAAGTTTCTCTCTCTCTCTCCCTCTCCCTTCCTCTCTTAAATATATATATTTAAGTGGAAGACAGTTTGTTACTTACAATAACAATCATCAGAAAATGGGGTGTGTAAATTGTGGAATTACCCAGTATTTCAAGTGGATTCTACTTAACAGATATGAATATATACGTGTGCATGTATAAAACCCTACTAAATAATACATCTATACAATTTAAAGTGAATTTACAAGGTAAAACATCAATTCAAACTTTTTAGGCATTAAAATATGACAACATTGTATTGGAATCATTCTAGCTGGTTCAGATTTATTAAAAAAAAAAATCACATGAAGCAGGCATTATTACCCCTTTAAAAGCAAGGACCCAGAGCCACAGAGGGCTGGAGCACTCTACACCACACTAGCAATGTGGAGTCAGGATTTAACCAGATTTCCTGACATGAAATCTGAGCTCCTGGCTCTTACACATGATGGACAAGCTGTATATTCAGGGGTGTGGCAGACGTGGGGGGAGGCTCGAGTAAGGCCAGGCTAACATAGCATGTTTCGGTGTGGCCAGGAGACCAACAATTGGTGACAAGGATTTGTGTGTAAAAGTCCAGTGTGTACAGATCCACAGGCACACGCACTGGGTGAGGAGTTCCCGGGGGCATTATCCCGCTACTAACTGCTTTGATTTAGAACCAGTCTTTGAGCACGCCAAGTGTCTGATTTTTAAAAATATGTCACTTTTGCCAATGTTAAGGTTGAAATTGAACTCAACGTGAATATGAGAAAATGAAAGACAAGGTTTTTATAAAAAATCTTTAAAAAATTTCCTTGCAAATCAGTAATAGCTAGAAACAAAACCAAGAATCTCTCTCAACTTTCAGATCAGAACTCCATTTATATTGCCAGTTTTTCTGTTTTATAGAATCACAAAGTGCATATGAGGAGAGGGTATGGGGAGAAATCGAACACTGCCCTGTAGTACCTGCGAGACTTAAGTGCCTTCCCCTTTTGAACCTTACTTTTCCCATCTGTAAAATGACGCCGTTTCTCTCATGAGGTGGCTGTCAGGTAAGTGTGCTCACGCCTCTGTCAGGGCAGCTGTGCAAGGAGACATCGAGGCATGAGGCAGACATGGGACAGCTTTCAAGATCATCAATTTTATTCAATCACAATTCATAACACTGTAGTAAACAAGCAAGACTATATAGTATGGAACAGAACATAAAATTCAAATGAGTTTTAAGGCATAAGTATTGGACGATATAAGTTCTGCTTGGCGGTTAAAGATAAGACGCAATGATGAATGTGACTAGAACATAGTAGATATCAATAAATGTTTCCTTCCCTCCTCTTCTACCTTCATAAAATTTTAAATTTATTGCCTGTAATTACTAAACACCTCTGCAACTCTCCTCCTACCTCTTTGGGCCATATGTAGTAATACCCCTAAACTATTCGTCTTCTGTCTTGGAGCTACAGCCATACAATCACTGCCAACTAAGGAGTGTTTGCTGAAAGGTACCAAGTAGGGCAGGACCTCAGTAGGGTAATGAGCCTAGGGTACCACAAGGGGGGAGGAGGGGGCTTCTGAACAGCAGGGGGCCTATTGCTCACTGAAGGCCAGTATTCAGAGAGGGAGCCCATCCCCTCTACTGCAAAACTTACCATCTTCACTCCAGGAAGAGGGAGAGGGCAAGAGAAGGACACAGCCCTGAGATGCAGCCATCCAGGGTGACAAGAGGACTCACTCTGTTTTAATAGGAAGGGGAATAAAACTCCCTTTCTGCCACCCTTGATCTAGGTACGCTGCACATTCTAGAAGGCAGGTTTCAATTCTACAAGACTGTCCAGGTCTCTCTAGATGGATTGAGGGAGGATGGCTACCATCTCTCCCCCTGCACTACCCCAACCATGGCACAGTCAGACCTAAAGGAAGGGAACAGAGAACTTATTTTACTCATAGTCTCAAATGTCCTCTGTCTGAAATACAATAAAACGTAACCCAAAAAAGACAACCTTAAAAAAAAAAATCCAGATTTCCGGGAGGTTTGTGGGATTGTCAGTCATTCACATTTTAGCCTGAATTAATCCATTTCAATTGCTTTCATTTTATATCTAGTTTAGGAGTCCATATGTGATGTGACAGTTGTTTCCATTGGGAAAGAGAGCAATACTCTTATAATCTTACTAGAGGCGTGATGCATGCAATTCGTGTAAGAGTAGGCCTTCCTTCCCCCAGCTGTTGGCACCGGCTTCCCTCTGGCACCTGGGACCCGGGCTTCCTTCACAGCCCCGGCTTTGTCTGGAAGGTCGTTTGGAAGGACAGGACGTCCGGTCTAATCAGCATATTATGCTTTTATTATTATAGATTTCATAAAAAGTAAATTGAGGCCTAAATAATGCCTCTTAGGTCATTTACTATTAAGTGGCAGAGAAAGGGGGTGGGTGGAGACAGGATAGTCAATCAAAAAGGTCAACTTAAAATAAATACCATAAAAACACTATGTACATCATAACCATTTAATTTTAATGCAAAGTTCATAAATATACATTCATTCACCAATTTTTTGTCAGACCAAAACCTCTGCTTTCAGTTGAGTTTCCTCTTCTTCCTTGAATGACAATTATATCTTAATACATACCCTAATCTTTCCAGTTTCAATTTATTTAGCTTTGTTTTTCAGGCTTTTCCCATCTTCACATTTTATACTGTACATAATATGTATAGAATAAATATAAAGAACTCAAGGAAAGTTTCAGGAAACAATGCTACTTCTTGGATGTAATGCCCTCCGATATATTTATTTTCTTTAACTGCTGTTTTCAACCTATTTAATTGACCCCATGACCCACATATTGAAAAACTGCTTTAAAAATAAGACAGGAACTTAAGACATGTGAAGCTTTCTGAGTGCAGAATCTTTTCCATTCTTTCCTTTTAGAATAATCAATCCCTAGTATCATATAGCTCTCCTATTCAAGTCTAATTCAATAGCATTTTTAGTAATGACCCTTTATCACATATTTTCAATGCATTCAAGTTAAAGTTTCCACAGAAGCATCATTTTTCTTTTCCTTGGTTTATATAATCATTATTTAAATTGTATAATTAAAATAAGTGGTACAACAGACTTGGGACACAAGCAAGTCAACAACTCTTGGTCACTATACCACCCACGAGTGGAGGCAGATCTGCACAGACCACTAAGGAGGAGCCCTCAGCATGCTGTGGGGCAACACAGAGCGGAGTCAGTGGCTCTAATCTGTCATTTAAATGGAGGTTTGTAGGGAAGGCCACCCACTAGGAGGCAGCTAGTCTTAAGTGGTGTGTGCTTCTGATCCTTCTGTGGCCTGTGCTACCTTGTATCTCTGCAGCCTATGCACAGCTCATTGACTGCTCCGACACTGGCATCCAGTAAACACATCATCATTACAGAATCCAACCCTGACATTTCTCAGTGGTGAAAGTATGACTGTGGCACGGCTCTACTGACATTTTAGCAGTGGCTAGGAATACTGAACATTTTTTCATATACCGTATTTTCCGGCGTATAAGACGACTGGGCGTATAAGATGTTCCTGGGTTAAAAAGTCGTCTTATATGCCGGAAAATACAGTAGTCCAATATATCTAATCCCTTCAATATAGTCCAATATACCATATTTTCCGGCGTATAAAACAGCTTTTTAACCCAGGAAAATCTTATACACCCAGGTGTCTTATACACCGGGAAGTACGGTACCTACTTGCCATCCATAAGTCTTCTTCAGTGACGTGTCTATTTCTTCCTTTTGGATTTTTCTAAAAATCTCTATTTTCTAATGGGCTGTTTGTTTTCTTGTTAGGGCTAAGTTTTCAGAGTTCTTTATATGTTGTAGACAAGCATCCTTTATCAGATAAGTGCCTTGCAAATAATTTCTGCCAGTGTGAAGCTTGTCTTTTGATTCTCTTTACAGAATTTTGATAAAGTCTAATTACTCAATTTTCAATTTTATAAACCCAGTTTCGTTGTCGTGTTTAAAATCTGTTCACCAAGCCTCACACCCTGAAGATGCCTTCTCTGTCTTTTCCCTAATGTGTGGGGTTTAGGTTAGGGTTTTATTTTTAAATCTTTTGTCAGAAAGACTACCCTTTCTCTGCTGAATGGCTCTTATTCTTTTGTCACAAATCAGCTGGCTGTACTTGTTTGGATCTATTTCTAGGTCTTCTATTTGGTTCTACTGATCATAGTGCCAATCACTCCACCAAACCCTCAGGCTTGATTCCTGCAGCTATTTACTAAGTTTTAAAATTAGAGAGACTGATTCCTCCCATTTTATTCTTCTTTTATAAAAATGTGTTAGCTATTCTAGTTCCTTTACATTCCTATATAAATTTTAGAACCTTACCTATTAAAAAGCGTGGATTTTGATAGGAATTGCCTTACACCTGCATATCTATTTGGGGAGAATTGATACTTCCTATGTTGAGTGTTCTAATCCATAGATACAGTATGTCTCTCCACTTCTCTATATACTAGTATTCCTTGATTTCTTCCATCAGCATTTTGTCGTTTTCAGTATACAAGTCCTGAACATGTTCTGTTGGATTTAAAACTAAGTAGTTCATTTTTTAGCCATGTTTTTTATGGGTAGGTCAGCTAGTGACAAAATTCTTTGTTTCATCTAAGAATGTCTTGATTTCCTCTTCATTCCTGAAGGACATTTTTTGCTGGAAATAGAATCAGGGATTTTGAGCTCTTTCTGCACTTGAAAAATGTCAAGGCAATGCCTCCATGGTTTCGATAAGAAATCTATCTCTGAAATTGTTTTCCCCATAAGCAAGGTGTCAGTTCTTTCACTACTTTCCAGATATTTCCTTAAGGTTGGAAACTCAGTTAATTTTAAGTAAAATCTACCCAATATCATACCTAATAAAATGGTAATATGCAAATTACCATCACTCCGCTACGCCCACGATTGGGCCGGCTGGAGGCGCGGGGGGGGGGGGGGGGGGCCTGGGGGGGGGGGACTCAGGGTGGCCGATTGGCTGGCGGTAGGAGCGGGGGGCGGGGACTCCTTAAAATGGCCGGCGCTTAAATGGCCAGCGCTGCGGAAGATGCTGCTGGTGGAACTCAGGCTGGCCGATTGCATGGCTGCCAGCACCAGTTTTCCGCCAGCAGCAGTTTTCCTCTGGCCACCCGCCCAATCGGAGCGCCTCCCGATCGGAATTCCTCTCGGGGTGGCCGATCGTGCTGGCGGGAGGTGCTCTGATCGGCGGGTGGCCAGAGGAAAACTGCTGCTGGCGGATAACTGGTGCCGGCAGCCAGGTGAAGGAAAAGTCTATTGCATGAAACTTCATGCAACAGGCTCCTAGTAAGACAATAATAGAAAATGAACTTTAAATGTGGTATTATAGGTATGTTGTCATGTTCTGTTAAAACTACCACTTTTGGCCCAACTAATGTGGCTTAGTGGTTGAGCGTCAACACATGAACCAAGAGGTCCCTGGTTCGATTCCCCATCAGGGCACATACCCCGGTTTTGATCCCCCATGGGGGGAATGCAGGAGGCAGCCAATCAATGTGTCTCTCTCATCGATGTTTCTTTCTCTATATCCCTCTCCCTTCCTCTTTAAAATCAATAAAAAAAAAAAAAAAAAAAACTACCACTTTCGTGGCACTACTTAAGAGACCCCAAGCATCCCTAACTGGTTTGGCTCAGTGGATAGAGCTTCGGCCTGCGGACTGAAGAGTCCCAGGTTCGATTCCAGTCAAGGGCATGTACCTTGATTTCGGGCACATCCCCAGTTGGAGGTGTGCAGGAGGCAGCTGATCGATGTTTCTCTCTCATCGATGTTTCTAACTCTCTATCCCTCTCCCTTCCTCTCTATAAAAAATGAATAAAATATATATTTTTAAAGAGACTCCAAGCAAAGCACTCAACATCTGTTATGAACTGAATCCCCCAAAAGATGTTACATGCCAACCCCACAGCACCTGCACATGTGACCTTACTAGAAATACAGTCTTTCAGATGATCAAGTTGATGAGGTCATGAGGATGGGCCCCAGCCAATGCTATTGCTGTCCTTATAAGAAGGGGAAATTTGGACACAGACACATACAAAGGGAAGAGGGTGGCAGGAAATAGTTGTCCAACACCACCTGCAGAGGGACCCAACCCTGCCGACCCCATGGATCTCAGATTTCTGGCCTCCTGAGCTCTGAGACAATATATTTCTGTTCTTTGAACTGCCCAGGTTGTGGCACTTTTTATAGCAGCCCTAGGAAGCTAACAACACCTGAACCCAAATTTTCTCACTGAAAAATTATTTGTTTTAAAAATAAAGGTTGTTTTTAAAATTAAGATGAGACTATAAGCTACTTTTAAAATAACCAGGAATTATAAAAATGATATATTATTCTAATCGCTTGATAAATATTTAACAAATATAAGGTTTTTCTCCTGTTATAATAAAAAATGTTTAAGTAATGATCTTAAATATTTCTATGTTTTTTAACTAACTTTTAATTCATAGGCCAGAAAATCATCTTTACTGTAATGGTAAAATCAGAGTATTAATGTTTTCATCCTCAAATTACATTTCTTAAGAAATTTAAAAATTCTTTTGACAACTTTGTTTTCACTGATATTAAAGAGAAGGGGAGAAAGAGGCACACATCGGTGAGAGAAAGAAACACCAATTGGTTTGCCTACCACAGTGCCCTGGCCGGAAATCCAACATGAAACCTTTTGGTACACGGCACAACACTCCAACTGAGCCATGAGGCCAGGGCTGAAACTTCTGTAGCCTTGGCCGGGTAGCTCCGTTGGTGAGAGCATCAGCCAGATATGCCAAGGTTGCGGATCTCTCACTCTCCTTCTCTCTAAAATCAATACATTAAATAAAATACTTCTGTGAGTGGTAAGAGTACTTTAACATAAAATCTACTTTCTTGGCAAATTTTTGGGTATATAATACAGTATTGTTAACTATAGTCTTCTGAAAACCTACAATTTGACCCCACCAAAAAAATACCAAAATTGGCTGCCCCTCTGGCCACATGAGTACTGGATGCCACCCCAACTAGATTCAGGCACTGGGACAGTCTGCAGCACTGGCACTGCCCAAAGCACAGGACAAACAAGAGGAAGGTTGACAAGCTGACCCAACAGGAAGCAAGGCACAGTTTCGGACAGAATGCTTTCTTCTCTATTCTCTACCGCCTGGACTTCCACACTTCTATGAGTATTAAAGTGCCAGCCTGTACGAGGATGTGTCTAGCATGTGCCCAAAAGGATAGGAATTCAATAACCATGAGCCGCCCAGCCCTGCTAACTGAAGATGATGAGCAGCTGCAAGGGATGCTGGTCGTAGTCAAGCAACTTTGTAATCTCACCATAATGTCAACAGCATCAATAAGTTTCATCTCATCCTTGCAAGCTCCAGTTAGTCAGAAAGAATTTAACTACAAAACAATGAAATCCATCAATATATCTCGCCTTTTAGAAGCCCTAACATGAGTCCCCCAAACAGAAAGGTGCCAGGCATTCTAAAGTACATTACTGCTCATTTTGAATAGTATAGATTAAAATGCACACACATTACAATTCTGTGCTAGAAGATCTCCACACTGCTGGGGACAAAACATAGGATGTGAGCTACTCTAAATGTATTTTTAATATCTCATGCTCATATTCTGTGCATCCCGCCCTCTTGACCAGCCAGGTGGTAATTTAATGCAAGATTCCTGGGAAAGGTGAATTTCAATGGGTGAGTCAGGTTTTAAGGCAAAGAGTCTCCTGGTTTGGGCAAACTCTGGTATTCTGGGTATTAACAAAAGAAGAAGGAATTTCCTTTATACTCTCAACATTACAATTTCATTTAAGATGATGAGCTTTTATTTTCCCCAAGCCAGTCAGACACGTGAAATGTTTTATTAATTTTTAATAATACTCTTTGCTGTAACATCTTTTTTCATTAAAGGTGTCTTAACTAATTTTGAAAGGTTTATTTTTAAAATATTTTGGGAGATTAATCATTGCTTGGTCAACTATAAAAGTAGAAACATGGAGACAAATGCTCAGTTAGATGAAATACACCTTTGGACTTGCTCAAAATAGTTTACTATAGTTTACACATGTTTGTAAGATACAAGTACTTTTTAAAGGGGATATGGCCTACCTTTAAACCACATTACAAAGAGGGTGAACAGGATTCCCACAGTTAAGTCATTCCAGAGGAAGAGGTGGTCTCGCTGCACTTCCTCCGTGTGCCTCCAGTGCTCACAGCATCTTGGATGGGTGCATTCAGGGAGGAAATGATTCCACCATCAGGATCAGTTCATCAGTTAGCATGGAATGGGCTGATTTATAATTAAATTTTAACTCCAAATATAAACCAGCTTCACAGCTTAGTAATGGGCTTTGAAACCAGAGGGAACTAGGTTTAAACTCTAGTTCTCACATCCTAAGCTCTAGGATTCTGCCCCTAAGCCTGTCTCCCTCTCTGTAAATCAAGCACAATAATACCCTGAGGGTGCTCCTCAGGCCTAAATAAAAGGTATCTGAAAGCTTCCATGGCACTTAGTAGTTCACTCATGGTTGCTACACTGTGGTTAACAGAGAAAATATTGGATGTAAAATAAATAAAACCTTTGTCCTCTCTGTTCCCACATTAACATTTTAAGTTAAGCAAAAGGAAAATCCATATGAACTGTCTTTTGGTCTGTTTTATTCTCTTAGGCATGTTGAAGTACTTTAAAAAGAGAAGAATTTTTAAAATGCACTCTAGGAGTCAAAATATGTAGATTCTGATCTAGATTCTGATCTCATTTCTGGCTAGCTGAACCTCCATAAGCAAGTTACTTGACCTCTCTGATCTTCACCTAGGTCAATTTGTATTATGATGACTAGATTAATCTTATAAGACTATTATTTACAAAGTACTTCAGAGATTGTTGCTAAAGTTATATTATCACAGAACAAACCCTATTAGCATTAATTTCATAACTTTTTCTAAAGAAGCTAGAGCCTAATCTAAGAATAAGGGCCAATCCAAACTGTTCTCCATTGCTGGCTAGGGCACAGGCATTCCAAGCATCACTCCATCACAGCAATTCATATCAAATCAAACAAATTTCAGAGTTACAAATGAGATACATATAAATTTGGAAAGTCATTTTATAGTCATCCCACAGAATTAAAGGCAATCATCATAATACCTGGATTTATCAGAGGCTACGAAATTAATAGCTTGTATTAGCAGAAAATATTTATCAGGTATAGAAAGACTGTATTCTTTCTTTGAATTGATTCATTGAAAACAGAGAAGTTTGGTAACTAAGAAGGCAGGAGAGTTCTTACTTTTCCAGTCTATGAATACAAAAAGAGAAAAAGGCAAAACTGAGTAAGCTGTATAAATAACATAGCACTTTCAGGGGGAACAATCACATACAAGAGAACATGGATTGACTGCCCATCAAGGTACAGTTTGCTGCCCTGGGCAGGCCCCTCTCTTGTGCCTACTTCCTCGTCTACTACACAGGGACCAGCAGCTGTCCTTACTGTGGGAACACAAAGGCCAATTAGAAAGTTCCTGGAACATGCATAAGGTGTTACTTTTTCATGAAGCTGGATAAAACAGCCTACTTACTATTTTCTTTAAAGGGTACATTTCACTACCACACACACACACACACACACACACACACACACACATCCAACATGAAGTTTTCTCCAATTTGCAAGTATCTACTTCAATTAGCTTTGAGTATATCTATATATATAAAAGCCAAGTGACCGGAATGACGGAACAACCGGTCGCTAGGGCATACACTGCAGCGGCCAACCAGCCTGATTGGGGCCCCGATTGCCCCCCGCAACTTCCCACGGCCCCTTCCCCTGGCCGGCCCTGCCCCTGATCAGCCCCCCCACCCCGATCAGGGGCGGGGCCAGTCAGCCAACCTCCCGCAGCCCCCCCCCCCCCCCTCGCTGGCCCGGCCCAATTGGCCCCCATCAAGGCGGGCTGGCCGGACCCCAACCATGCACAAATTTGTGCACTGGGCCTCTAGTCCTATATAATAAAGAGCTAATATGCAAATGGTCGTCATGCCCCACGCCAGGGCCAGGGACCTGAGGCCGTGCCCCCCCTGCTCCGGCACTGGAGCCAGGATACCTGAGACTGGGCTGGGGGACATGACGCTGCGGCCCCCGCCCCAGTGTCGGGGCCAGGGGATCTGAGGCTGCGTCCCCCGCCCCGGTGCTGGGCCAGGGAACCTAAGGCTGCGCCGGGGGAACTGAGGCCATTCGCCTCACCCTGGCGCCGGGCCGGGGGATCGAAGGCTGCGCCCCCTGCCCGGCAGGGCTTGACAGGGGACCTGAGGCTGCGCCCCCCACCCTGCAGGCCTTGACGGGGGTGGGGCCGGCTCGGTCTGGGTCTCGTGAAATTTCAAGGCACACGCAGGGACGGGGACTTGACTCTGGGTCCCGCGGCATGCCCCAGACTCTGACAGGAGGGAGATTTTCATATACATTTTACTAATTTTCTTTCATCTCTGACACTTCTATTATAGAGAAAGGGCAAACAGCAATCTAACCTAATAATAGGCAAATATGCAAATTGACCGCAGCTTCGCTACACCTAAGCCACGCCCACCAGCCAATCAGGACGAGTATGCAAATTACCCCAACAAAGATGGCGGCTAATTTGCATATCAAGACAGCGTCCAAAGAAGCCAAGAGCTGCAGAAGGGAGTAAAGCTTCGAAGAAGCAAGCAAGCTGGCGGGGGGGGGGGGGGGGAGGGGGAGGAAGGAGAAGGGCGGGGCGGGGCCGAAGGGAAACGCAGGTGGGCTGGAGGAGAAGGCGGGGCGGGTGGCAAGGGCGGAGTGGAGGCGGGGCCAGGGCCGAAGGGAAACGCGGGCGGGCTGGAGGAGAAGGCGGGGGACAAGGGCGGGGCGGAGGCGGGGCCGGGGGCGAAGCGAAACTCGGGCGGGCTGGAGAAGGTGAGGCGGGGGACAAGGGAGGAACGGAGGCGGGGTAGAGTGCAGCAGGAAATCCTATTGCAGGATTTTTCCTGCAACAGGAAAGCTAGTATTAAAATATTTCCTAATTAATTCCCTTTTAATGTGCACGATTTCATGCACCAGGCCACTAGTACATAAATAATAAATAGGTAGATGAATATAGGTTGCTATCATTGTACAGTATTTTGAGAAAGATACAAGATCACATTCTGTCTTAGAAAATGAGGAAGATCACACTTGGTACCCAGGTGTGGAATTCATTTGCCATCCCTGGTTGACCACCATCGGCTTTGCCATGAGGCCTCCAAATTCTGTAGAGAGTTCTCCAGTCGAGAGTTCAGCAGCCTTAACCAAGGAAGAGTTGGTACCTGCACTGACTCTGGCCTGCCCTATTCACAGCTATGTGTGAATTTCTGTAACAGTTGGTGCAACTGGTATAAATTAGTGAACAGACTGAGTAGTGTAACTAATTAATGAAAACCACCTATGTTTTATATTACTGTTTCCAATGCTCATGTAACTAGCCCATATAATTTTTCCTTATATATTTGTGATGTTCCTATTTCATAAAACACTGAATCAAGAGCTTAAATTCAATAGTGCAAACAAAAATAAAAAATGTAAATAGCTCAAACTGCCTTCTTAAAAAAGGAGTTATTTTTTTGAGAGGAGGGGATCATACTAGCTTATAATCAAAGTAAAGTTTAACATAAAGTTCTGCCACAATTCTCCTACAGTGGTCCAAAACTTACTAAGACACTTTACTGCAGTATACTACTGAAAAGAAAGAAACAGAATTCTTTCTCTTGGGAAAAAAAAAGGTCTGATTTGTATGTACTTTAAGTTCTTTAAAGTATTTTTTTAAGCATTAAATTGTAAGAAGATTTACCTAAAGTAAAATGAAAACACCTTGAGACAAATAAATACACAAAACAAATATAAACTTCAGCACTCCCCACCCCAAACTCTCCAGAGCAGAAACTAACAAGTAAGGAAAACCCGCCCACCCTTTCTTTCCCCTTTACAACACCGTGATGGTTGCAAACTGACAAACCCTTCCTGGCTATCCACTGGCTCATCTACAGGCCTTACATTCTTTTGAAATCTCCCAATTTAAACAAGCCAGGTGGGTCCTTACCACAGTCATCCTGCTAGACCTACTGATTATGCAGAGAAACACGCAGGGCCAGCAGGGCTGGCAACAGCAAAGAGGTTGTGCTAGCCTCAGAGTGGCTGAAAAAGCTTCAGTACTCATGGAGCGAAATAATAATTATTCTTAGTAAAGAACAAATACAAAAAAAAAAATCTTTGCTTGAATCATCAAGCACAATAATGCAAAGTATTTTCCCGTACCCACACGTGGCTTTCAGTCCCGTGACAGTAACAATGTGTCTGTGAAAAGTCACAAGATGCCAGTTACCAAACGATAACCATTACTTTACTGAAGCAATAGAACCCTTTCAGAGTGTCCTCCCTGCGGGCCCCTTAATGGTATAACCAACATCCAGAGAGAGAGAGGGAAACAATATGAAATCTAATCTGAACAGTAGTTAATACGGTGCATCTTTTCCTTAAATAAACTGAAGAGGACCGCTGGTGGATTTTACTGAAAGGTAATTTTTTTTGCAGCAGTGATTCTCAAGGGACAGTACCTGGATCAGCATCACCAACATCACCTGGGAATTTATCACATTCTCAGGCTCCACTCCAGACCAATGGGATCAGAAACCACATGGGAGACCCCAAAATCTGTTTTCACCAACCCTGCAGAAGATGCTGCCACATGCTGAGGTTTAGAACCAAGACTTACAGTGTCTGAAATGTGAAACAGAAAACGCAATGCTTTATCTCACTCCTTGGAACTAAGTGAGGCATAGGAACAAAACAAGTGTAAAGAACTCAATGGCCTGCGAATGGAGTCTGCTGGCCAGTCTCTCATGGTTTACAATACACCAGAGGTCAGCAGTTCGTTATGTCTTTCCCACACACAAGAAGCACAGAGAGAATCCCTGTCCCTTCATGATGACTTAAGGAGAGCAGGGTCCCTGCAAATAAGATGCTCAATCCACTACCACTCATAACTCACTTCCAATCACCGAGGCCTTCAGACACGAAGCAGCAAATCTAAACCATCTATTCCTTTATAATGAGGAAATAATAATTTTCCAAGATATACTAGGTATATGTAGGGATAATCTGTAGTGTGAGTCATAAATTTTAACATTCCTCACTACTAAGAACTACTAATAAGAACTTAAAAAAAAAATACAAGTGTTCAGTTCTTCCTCAGTATCTAACCCATCAATGCTGCCTTCATATATTACAAGACACACTTTTCATTTCCCTGTAACTTCAGTACACCCCGTCACAATTGTTTCCCTATTTCCTTTAAGACATGGGTAGCACTTCAAAGAAATAGCTAAACTAGTGACATTTAAGTGATCAGAGATGAGCAGAGATCTAACAGAAGAAAAAAAAACACAAAACACTGGGTAAATCAAATATACTATACTAGGGGCCCAGTGCACAAATTCATGCACTTGAAAGGAACTGTGGGCTGCGAGACTGCAGTGGGCACAGGGGCAGGTCTCGGCCCATCCTCTGTGCCCCTGCCCGGCCCCTCCCGCTGTGGCCCCCAAGCGGCGGCTGCTGCCCCGATCACCCCTTAGGAGCAGGGGGAGGTGGAGAAGCCCTCAGGGGCAATCGGGGCTGGCAGCTGCCACTTGCACCAATTGATGGCGCCGAGCGATCAGGACCAGCTGCAGGTGTGAGCAGGGCTGGCGCCAGCAGTGGGTGCGAGCAGGGCCGGCAGCAGGTGCGAGCGCTGGGCAGAACCACGGCCCACAGGAACAAAGAATTTTCAGTAACCACCAGAGGCTCGCCCCAATAACAGCAAATGGCGCCCCCACCCACGCTCACCTACTCCACCATCCCACAACAGCTGATGCCCGCCATGTTCTGCACTCTGCCGCCTGCTGCCGACACCTGCCATGTTCTGCACACGCCCCCTGGTGGTCAGCGCACGTCATAGTGACCGGTTGTTCCCCCGTTCAGTCTACTTGCATATTAGGGTTTTATATATATATACACACACATACACACACATACACACACACACACACACACACACACTAGAGGCTCGGTGCACGAAATTCATGCACGGGGGGGGGGGGGGGGGGAGAGGGGGTGTGTGTGTGCCCCTCAGCCCAGCCTGCACACTCTCCAATCTGGGACTCCTCGAGGGATGTCCGACTGCCCATTTAGGCCCGATCCCACTAAATGGGCAGTAGGACATCCCTCTCACAATCCAGGACTGCTGTTTCCCAACCACTCGCCTACCTGCTTGCTTGCCTGATTGCCCCTAACTGCTTCTGCCTGCTGGCCTGATTGCCCCTAACTGCCATCCTCTGCTGGCCTGGTCACCCCTAAATGCCCTCCCCTGACAGCCTGGTCGCCCCCAACTGCCCTCCCCTGCCGGCCCAGTCACCCCTAACTGCCCTCCCCTGCCAGCCTGGTCGCCCCTAACTGCTCTCCCCTGATGGCCTGGTTTCCCCCAACCGCCCTCCTCTGCAGGCCTGGTTCCTCCCAACTGCCCTGCCCTGCAGGCTTGGTCCCCCCGCCCCCCCCAACTGCCCTCCCCTGCAGGCCTGATCACCCCCAACTGCCCTCCCTTGCAGGCCTGGTCCCTCCCAACTGCTCTCCCCTGCTGGCCTGATTGCTCACAACTGCCCTCCCCTGCCAGCCATCTTTTGGTGGCCATCTTGTGTCCACATGGGGCAGCCATCTTGTGTGTTGGAGTGACAGTCAATTTGCATATTACGCTTTTATTAGATAGTATGCTATTATAATTCATGAATTCAAGGCCACTGAGTAGTTTTCTGCAGCTCAAAATTAAAAATGAATTGCTAAGTACCTTCAGTATTACACTTGCAAAACGTACTTTTAAAACTATATTGTAAATTAATCAAACACCAGTCACAATTTTTTAAAAAATCCATCAAATTCAAAGGAAGTGTTTGTTTACTTTTTCCCAGGATTATTTCATAATCTGTTTTATGATAAAATACATGATAAAACTTTACTCAAAGGTCAGATTCTTGACCTTATATACAAGGCAGAATACAGAAAAGAACACACATTTGACTTTTCTTCTGCTTGTCATTTTCTTTTCTTAAAACACTAGAGGCCCAGCCTGCACCCTCTTGCAATCCGGGACTCCTTGGGTAGGGTCGCTAGGCCTGGCAGGCGATCAGGGCCTATCGGGGCTTTCCTTCCCCTGGCTGCTGGCAGCTAGCCCTGCCCCCGCTGCTGCCCCACCTCCCCCACCACCAGTCACCTCCCTCTGTGAGCGACAGGCATGGGTGCAATCGCTTGGCTGGCCTGGGCCTCCCTCTGCAGGGTGATCACTGGCCAGCCTGCACACCCGCGCACAGAGTCGCTGGCTGGCCGGTGGCCTGGGCCTCCCTCTGTGGGGCGATCATGGGGCAATGGCGTGGGGTCCCCCTGACCAACCACATCACACCCACCTTAGCTGGCCTGACGCCAGTGTGTGTCATAGCATGGTTGTCCGGAAGGTCGGCCAGACGGTCGTTCTGCTGTTCAGTCGTTTGGTCGATTTGCATATTACGCTTTTATTATTATAGATGTGTGAATTTTAGAGACGTTTTTACTTAAATGTTCAGGGACAATTTTGCTTAGAGTAAATTCAAATCTCAATTTCTAAGCTTAATATATTTCCAGTAATTATTCTTCTGGAAAAAGAAATACATGAGAAACAAATCCCACAGTCATCACTTCTGTCTCATTCTACATCAGAGCAGCCACGCAGGATAAACTGAAGTCAGAAATTCTGACTCACAGGCTCCTCTTTCTCTGTTCGTTAAATGTTGGTGGCCCTTCAGGACCATCCGCGGTCCACTTCTCACTGTAACACTGATTTCAGAACACTGTCTTTGTGCCACTCCTGGGCCAGACTGATCCAAAATGCTAATTCAGTTGACCCTCATGCTTGACTGCACTACAAACTCATAGTGCATGCTGGCTGCTGTTCCCTCTCTCCCCACTTGGAGAAGGGCAATGGCATTTAGCCAATCACCTCAGCTCAGGGGAAAACCTCAATGTTCTGGATCCAGCATTTCATTCAATTCTGCCACTAAAACCAAGGACAGAGCTCCTGGGCCTTTCTGGGTAGTTGTTCTCACGCTGCATAAAGAACGGTGAGTGGTTACTCTCCTTTCTCTGGACATGAACAGGAAGCATATTTCCCTGGCTGCTGGCAGCTGTTTTGCAACCATGAGGAAAAGAATCTGAGGGCAAAGCAACATATGGAGCTCAGTCCTACTGTCCCTGACACTCTGGTCTCTCAATCATGTGAGCCACGCTGATTCCCTGTGTTTCAGCCAGTCTCAGTTTCTACTACCTGAAGCTGAGAGCAACCCACCAATAACAAATATGCAAATTACTAAGAGTTACTAATTTGATATGTAAAGTAAAATTAGAGTTTTCAGACTACACTAAGGATTTGTTTTCTGCTAAAAAGTGTGGCTGCCACATTGTGTTTGGCATCTTTGCAAAACTCCTATTATATGTGCACATCCTGGATAAGTTGCAATTTCCAAAATGTGGTCTTTTGATTTGTACATGATGGTGTTAAGTTACAGATTTCAGTCTCAATTCTATTCTTTCTGCACATCTATTTAGTTCTTATAATTTTCTAGCCCATCATAAAACCTAAATGATTCCATGAGATGTCGGGCCAGCTAAGCCACCGCGTTAACACACTCTAGGCACCGATCGCACCATGGGAACACCCACCCTGCTCCTAAGGGCCTTTCAGCCCTGGCAGTTTCTGTTCCTTCAACCCAAGATGCTTCTGCCCAGGTGGCTTCTTCTGGCTGTTCAAGTCTCTGTCTGAATGTCATCCCCTCAGCAAGACCTTCCCCAACTATTGGTCTAAAAAGCATCTCCCTTCTCAAGTTACGATCATGTCACCCTACTTGATTCTCTCAGTTCTTCTAATTTTAAAACGTGTTTACTTGCCCCACTAGAAGGCAAGCCCCTGAGCACAGCACCTATCAGTCCTATTCATTACGGCAAACTTAGTGCTTGTAGAACCTGACAAGTGCTCAAAACTATGTGTTAAATGAATGAATGATGGCTAAAAAGTCAATAAGTATTAGATCAGGGACATCGGTGGTAAGTCTACAATAAAACTTCTTGGAAGAAACTATTTCCAAAAGAGGAATATGAACTTATTGATTTTGAATAAAGGCAGCCCCCGTAACAAAATCCTACTATACTCCTGATAGCATATCTAAATTTCAGCAGTTAAAATGTGTTTTTGACTAGCAAATACTTCTTTTATAAAGTCAGGGCCATAAGAGAGAAAGAGTGGCTTCTGATTTGTGGTGTTCTTGGCCATTTAATTAATACTAATCTCTTATTTTATTCATTCTCTTTATGTTTCTCCTAGATTAGCATGGGTTCTCAGAGATGATAAATTTAGAACTGTCTTCTAGTTAATTGATGTGAAATCTGAGAATGTTATAAGCAGAAATTCCAGATTCCCACTATAAATCCAGACTGACATTTAAGATCTTGGTAAATGGCGGTAAACTTAGTTAATACCTAAGTTAAAACTTGCTCAGCAGCCTGTAAGTAGACACAAATCTTTTAAGAAACTCAGCCATTCCAAACCACATCCCAGGGACTGACTGTGCCTCTGAACTCTGCAGAGTAAGGTGAATCCTGCTAGGAGTCCTACTGAGATCCCAGCTTCTCTTTGAAAAATCCTGAGTAGGAAGTCAATTCCTCTATTTGCCGTGGTTGAACCAGAAAGCACACTATTTCAGGAAACTGATGAATTATCTATGTATTAGTCAAGCGTTTATTATGTGCCAAGGTGTTAAAACAGGCGTGTAGAGTTTTACTTAGATTTACCCACGTTACCAATCCCTTTGCTCACCATTCTCTCTTGCATCCTCAGTCTTTCCTCCCCAGTTCAAGATCCTTCTTTCATAAGGACAGCCTCTAAAATTTCCTTTAGCTTAGGTATAATGGGAGCCAATTCAGTTTTTTATTTGTGAAAAAAAATGCCACTTCATCTTTATTCTTGAATAAAAGTTTAGCTGAGAAAACATGTTCAAGCTGATCATTATTATTTCTCAGCATTTAATAAGCTTGCTGTCTGTAGGCTTTCATTGTTACTGAGTACAGGAAAATGGGGCCTCGTTATGAGCAATTGTCTATTCCTTCCGTTTCCTTATTAAGACATTCTTCATATTTTATTTTCTGAAGTGTCATATAATACATCTAGGGGTAGAATTTTATCTATCCAGCTTGGGGTTTCATTGTGTTTCCTGAAGTTGAGAACTTAGGCCTTTTGTCAATTCTAGAAAATTCTCAGCTAGTATGTATTTGAATTAATAATAGCTGAGAACTCTATTCTCACTGGAAGTCCAATTAGATTAATTTTAAACCTTCTCATTCTATCCTTGATATCTCCCAACTTCTCTTCCACATTTTATCTTTAATCTATAACCACTGCTGCTGCATCCGATTAATTTCCTGAGTCCTGTCATCAGTCCACTCTTCAAAAAGGGTCCAACCTACTACTTCACTTGTTCAGAGTTTCTATATTTCAGTGACTATTTCCTTCCTTTCTAGAGATTGCTTCTTTGCCAAATCTGCCTGCTCATTGTTATGCTTTGTTCTTTGCCCATGTTTTCAACACATTTATTATTAAAGTCTTTGTAATTTTAATACGAAGCCTGATTGATTCCAATACTCTGAAGTCCTTGGTGGGGAAGAGGGTCTACTTCTATTGTTGGTTGATTTGCTGCAAGTCTGATGTTGGCTGGTTCCCTCCTGGGTTCTATAGTTTGGGGTTCAACTCATATTTGGAAAACTAACCTGAGGAGCCTGGGCTGCAGGTACATTCCTTCAGGAGGGTCACGTCTGCCTCAGCCCCACTGGAGCACTTCTGGCCCAGGATCGCTTTTATTTGTTTATCTATCACTAAATGAAGTAGATGACCAGAATGAACGCGAACTTCAGCCTGAGCCATTGAGTAAGTTGTGGGGCTACAGAGGAAAGTACAAGAAGGGAAAATGTGAGGTGAAGGGACAAGGGTAAGTCTGGATGTGTTGAATTCAATGTGCCTATGGGAGAGTTCTGCAAACAGCCGAATTTGCAGGTCTGGGATTAAAGGGAAAGGTCCTTATCTTCTCCCTGATCTAAGTATCCCCACACACTGCCTCACTCCAGAATGGTCCCACACACCAGGCCACCCTCCACTTCACGCATAGACTGTCACCTCTCTCCCCCACCCAAACCACAGTGACTTCAAAAACTGTCCTACAGATGAAATGCCAAGGATCTCTATGTCTTCAAGCTTGGACTTTTCTTTATTCAAGTCATAAACTAAATCTTCCTTAATCAATCACCTTGCCTAGTGTGCACAAGAGTGAAAAAAGATGCAAGATACATAGAAGAGCCTTGCAAACAGTTTTATTGCAACCTCTAATCCAAGCAAATGTCCATTTCTCCTTGCTGCCTCTGGGATGGGAGGGAGACACAAAGTGTGGAGCAGGCCAGTGCCATCTGAGGATCCGGACTGCAGTGAGAGGAGATGCTGGAGCTAGACTTACTTGAGCTAAGTGTGCACATGTGTTCACCGGGCGGTGGGTGAAGATGACATTATAAATGCAGGCTTCTATTACCCAGGGGCCTTTATTACCCCTGGTGCTAGGCCACTGTTTCTGAACCTCTGCACTGCTGACATTTAGGGTTTGTTATGGGGACTGTCCTGTGCACTGTAGTATGTTTAGCAGTGACCTGGACCTCTGACAACTAGATGCCAGTAGCACTCATCTCCCCCCCAATCATGACAATCAAAAATGTCTCCAGCCATCAACTATCTCCTGAGGGACAAGTTGTGTCATTTGAGAACACTTCTCTAACACCCTCTTTTCTGAGCTTTCCTTTCCAGCTCTGAACTCTCCTCTTCAACTAATCCTGGCTCCTGGAAGGCTCTTCGACACTTGGCGGACCCATCCTCTATTATCCAAGCAACTCTTACCCCCCTTTCCATAGATCTCGGCACCATAATCCTGTCCCAGGATTCTTGACGCATGGATGCTCACACGCTCCTCGGAGGCGTTCTCACTGGGTGCACTGCAGATGCTCTCCTGCTCTTCGTGTCCAGTGTCTAGATCTCTAAGTCTTTCCAAGTCCTAGCGTTCTTCCACTTCATAGCTAGCATTTAGTGGGCCCTTCCTTACTGTGGTCCAATCACTGTCCTTAGCACTTTGCATACATTATCCTCAATACAGCCAATTCACAGATGAGGCAATCAAGATGCAGAGAGGCAGGGAGCCCAGGAATGAAACGCAGGTGTCTGGCTCTAGAACCCACTCACAACCCCCAGACTACCTGCCTCCCAAATGCTGGTAAATAACTGCAGCTCCGCCACCTACTCAGGATTTCATCACCTGGGATCATAGGCAATCTCAAGGCTTTATCTGTTTTGTATTTCTTGTCCTTTTGTTTTTCCTATAAGAACATACGAAAAGCAAACTAGTGAGACGTACGTTTTGCACAGACCAGCAGTTTCCTGTCTGGCAGAGGTGCGGAGGTCTTCTTGTGAGCCCAACACAGGGCTACCACATAGTTTCTCAACAAGTAACTAGGTGAGTGAATGCCCAACACATCTGCATTTTTATAATGATACAGACGGAAGTACTTCCATTACTCTGTTTTCCGATCCTTGGCCATCCCTCTTCTGGACCATCCTTTACTGAAGCACTGTGTCCAAATCTACAGACTAAAACAATAGAGAGGTGTGTGACTCAGTGGTTGAGTGTGGAACCAGGAGGTCGCCAGTTCAATTCCTGATCAAGGCACATGCTCAGGTTGTGGGCTGATCCCCGGTAGGGGTGTGCAGGAGGCAGCCAATCGATGTTTCTATCTCTCTTTCCCTCTCCTTCCTCTCTCTCTAAAATCAATAAAAACATATTTTCAAAAAAAATAGAGAGAGATCATTACATGCAAGAGTGGGAACTTTTTTTCGATGTTTCCAATAAACTTTCATTTAAAATCCAGAACTAGTCTTTTGGCCACAGAACATCAATCTGGCCTCTTCAAATAATAAACAACTTTTAAATTCTCTTCCCTGCTAATAGCTTGAAAACCATAATCCTACAAGTGTAGACTGGAATATTTTCCCCAAACCCATTATTTTAAACTTGTACATTATAGCTCTTTGTCCATTTCTCCTTATTCAGACAATTGCAGTCATAAGACACTATGCTACTGGGGTAGCACTCCCCAATCTTTATATAAATTCTAAGTAAGACAGGTCTAGAAATGGACCTCTAGAGAAATATATCACTTGGGTTTCTTCACCTAGACCAGACTCCAATGCAGACTAACAACTCCACCCTCCTCCTACAGCAAACATGTCAAACTCACAGCCCGCAGGCCACATGCGGCCCACAACAAATATTTTTGTGGCCCAGACAATATAACAGTATGTAAGAAACATTTTAATAAAAATTTTGTAACTTAATTTTTACAATATCCTGTTATGCATAATCTATCTATATAAAAGTCTAAGCGACCAGCCGACTGGCCAATAGCTATGATGCGTACTAACCACCAGGGGGCACTCAACGCAGGAGTGGAAACCAAAGGCATGGAAACATGGAACAGATTAATGAATCTCAGAGGGAAGGGGGGAGAGGGCAGGAAGAGATTAACCCAAGATCTTATATGCATACTAGAGGCCCAGTGCACATGCACTGGCGGGGTCCCTCAGCCTGGACTGCGGGAATTGGCCGAAACTGGCTCTCTGGGTCCCACACTGTGAGAGGGCGCAGGCCAGGCCAAGGGACCCCGTGCACTGGGCCTCTAGTTATTAATAATGAACTACCACATTCGCTAATGACTATAATGTTGCATTCACTTCCCTTATGTGCCTTACTTGCAGGCGCACAATTTCTATCCACTAATACTAGCAGTGAATATTTTAGCAACCGATTGCCACACATTAGTGTTGCACTGACTTGTTTGGTGTGCACAATAGGAAATACTTTGCTTTCAGAGAACAAGAAAAATAGGTTTATTTGTGTTACACTTATTAATTTGTGCAGTTATTCAGTGTCTGGTAAGTTAATGTTCAAGAAAAAATATTAAAATTTTCCATTATTTTATGTTAACGATTACTCATTTATTTCAGCCCTTTGTATTCAGCATGTCTCTATTGAAATAAACCTATGTTTCTAAGAAAATTGAAGCTTTTGTTTTTTTGCAGCCCACATAAAATTAAACCTTGTTTATTTGGCCCGTGTTAGTCTTGTCCTACAGGGATGTGATCTTAACGCATTTATGGCACTTAGCGTGGTGGATGGGGGTGGGGGACACTACATGAATGCCGTGGATCAGGTGATTGCATTAATGTTACCTGGCCCTTTAGAAACACTTCATAGTGTTGAGCCCCACGTGTCCCTGCTCTATTGCTACAACAGTGCGCACAAGGACACTTTATATCAAGAGTCCTCTGGCAGGAGGACGGCTTAAAACCTAGGAGACTGACGCTTTAGCACAATTAATTTCAGGAAGGGTCAGAAAGAAGAATGACCTTCCCATTTAGGCTAAGTTAGAACTTAAAGGTTGAGGCTGTGGAAAGAACACGCAAAGGAAACCATCTCAATGACACATGAAGGTCAAGCGTTCATAAAAGCCTAAATTAAAATTAAGTTCAAACAAAAGCAAAGCAAAAGTGGTTCATAACACACCTTGACCCTCACCTTAAAAAACACTAAGGGTCATGTAAAAGCCCAATGTCAACTATCTTTTCAAGGTCCCTAAGAAATTCTATCTCTGGTGGACACAGGCACAGAACAACCGACTGTACAATGTTCTGTTGAGAGCAGAATTAATTGACACCATTGACTAGAAAAAGCACCGATTCCTGATGAACAAATACAAGAGCACAGAAAACAAACATTCCTAGTCTTAGGAAAAACTATACTGCTCACTCTAACGTACTGCCGGCCATCCTCTACGACAGCAAAAGTTCCGTGGAGAGCAAACTTGTTCTGTAGAGCAGCGGTCACCAACTTTCGGACGTCACAGATCACCGGTGGTTCGCGGACCACCGGTTGGCGACCGCTGCTGTAGAGGTTAGAAATAACCTCGTTAGTCTTCATGAATCCATCACAACTGCTCCACTCTGCCCTGCAGCACAAGAGCAGCTAGAGCCAGTACCTAGATCACACGGAAACATACCAGGGCAGCGCAGAAACATACGTAGAGAACGCAGAAACAAGTGGGTGTAGGTGTATCCCAATAAAACTTTACTGATAGAAAGTTCTATTTCATACCATTTTCATGTGTCATGAAATACTATACTTCTTTTTATTTCTTCCCATTAAAAATGTAAAACTCAGTCTTGACTCCTGGGCCATACGAAACCAGAAAGCACGTGGAGTTGGCTGGAGGACCACCATGCACTACCCTCCCTGCATTATTCCCAACAACGTCTACAGAAACAAGCCGCAAGTATCTATTCAATTTCGTTTCAAATATCTTGATGTTTCATTAATTTCGCTTCTCATCCCCAGTTCCAAGCCTTCCACAGACACTTTCTGAAGTCTGGCTCATCAGACCCCTCCCCTCCTTGCACATCCCCCTCCCCCGGGTACAGCTTGCAGTCCCTTGGATGTTTTTAATCAAAATCTACCCGTGCCAGAAAACAAAACAAAACTGCCCATTGCAATTTTTTACAAATCGTACTTCCCCGAACTGGTGTGAAGCCCCAAATCCCTACACGCTCAACCTTTCAGTGAACACAGGTTAGGCCAGCGCACCGCGCCGTTCCCTTGCAGCTGTCATTTGAGTCATTCTACGGTGAGGCCCGTGTGGATGCAGCACTGAGGCTGCCTATTGCGAAGGCAGGTTTTAGTCACAAATACATTTAATGTTTAAAATCTTGCCAGTAACTGTTCAAATGGCTTCACAGGAAACTCAGAAAAAGGGCTGGGCTATTATTTCAAGGCCTCTCTCGTCCCTTTCCCAGTAATGAATTTCTTTATTCTTATCTTTAAAATTTACTACTTACTTTATTATTTTACTAATTACTATTATTATTCTTATAACAATGTTAGCACAATGTTTCAAACTTTAAAAAAAATAGCTCTCTAAATTTAAAGCCACGAGGTCCTAAAATGTTAAATTATTTAAAGAATTAAAACAGTGTAAGCCTTCATCTCATCCAAGTATAGTATTTTAAATATGTTCAAATCAGTATTGACTTAGAAGGTGCGATCAGAAACCTGGGAAGTGTCAAGAAGTCATTTATTTCAGGAAAGTGTGCCCATATGTGGGACTGTAACTGCCTGGTCTCTGGTGCAGGGCCTCTCAGATGAGCAGAGGAATACTGAGGCTGGTGCAAAGCCATGCAACGGGGGCAGAGCTGTGGTCAGAGAGGTGATGGCAGGAGATGTGCATTCAGTAAGTCGTGCATTCACTCTCCTCTCCCCTAACCCCTGTCAATCACTGCTCCCCGTGACATCAGCATAGCTGTAGCAGCAAGGATGCCACACTTGAGCAGTGTGTGTTGGACTGTGAAGCAATTTTTCCTGAAGATTGATGCCTCCCCAGAACAGAAGCGGACAAACAACCCCACCTATGACCAGAGAGGCACAGCGAGATAAAATGAGAACCCCAGTCTCTCCTCTGAGGCTCCAGGCTGCTCCTTTAGGAACATCCTGCCCGGACAACAGAAAATGTGATTCCCTACACAATACAAAGCAAGGAGCCCTTTGCCTTTTATTTGGCTGCCAAGTATATAAACCAAAGGATTTCTTGCAAACTACTACACCCAGAAAACCAGAAACCAAGGGCTGTGGTTCCTGAAAAGCAACATCCAGGGTCCATTCAAGTCAAAACATTTCCTCATGAAGTCAACATATTTATTATTATTATTTGTTTGTCTTTTACTTCAAGTGTATTAGCCAGGTTTCAATATGAACAACTTACTGACTATCCAATTTCTTTGAAGGAATAAAAATAAATAAAACTATAGTCCAAACCTCCAATTATCAGATAGTTCCACTTTGCAGTGAATTAAGGTTTCTGACTATTTCCACAAACTTGCTACCCTGATGATGTTTAAGTGATTAACTGAAGCAAACAGCTCGAATCATACATTCCTTTGCAAATGCAACTGCTGTTTGTCAGCAACATTAAAATGTTACCATAAGCAGGCTCATTGCAAGTGGGTAGAATATGAACTTCAATAGTTTATCTCCCAAATTTTGATTGGTTCCACATAGGTTATCCCTTTTCTTATTTGCCATTCAAAGCTTTTTTCCTGTCATTTCTCAGCCCCAGCCCAATGAAAAGACATGTAAGAGCACAAACTACGCTAAGCCATCCACATGACACCACAGAGCCAACATCCAATGGGGTGCAGGAAGATTAGAAGTTTCTCAGTACTACAAGAACTGTGCTCAGCAATTAAACTTACTCCCATTTGTCTATTTTGTTAGAGAAGAGAAACTAACTCACCAATCTATAGCGAATGTGAATCAAAGTTATTTCTAAAATACAGGGCTTTAAAAGGCATGGGGTAGAAGAATGGCAGCAGCGTTGGGTTCCTTCCACCGACCCTGGATTCTCGGGCAGCGGCCCCCTGACAGCTCATTTTCTCTCCTTGTGGGGTTTTACCCGGTGTGCACTGCTCTCACTGCCATCTCTCCCCTGTCGCTCTTTAAAAGGAGTAAAGCAACTCTCAGAGAATGCCTGAAGACATCAAAGCCCTGCAGCCTGTGTGTGGCCTGGAGGAGAGGGGGAAACGTGGGGTAATGAGGATCTGCCTATTTACCTTCTGTGCAGGGCATGGGGACAGCAAGAGAAACGGGGCAGGGTGCGCATTTGCTCAAAAGAGAACATGGCAGCCTAATGGGAGGCCTTTGTTCTTCCAAAGGGTCTCCTTTCCCCTTTTGTGCTTCACTTAATTCATGGCATCTGAGCTGCTCTTGAACTTGACAGACTGGGAGAAAGGAGGGAGAGTCGGACATACAAAGAGAAAGGGAAGGGAGGACTTCAAAGAAAATTCATTTTAAAAAATTAGTTCTCCTGACAGTTTTGATGGAAGTTTTGGGACTTTAAAAGAGTTACAGAGGATCATTCTGTGTTGACATAAATTCAAGTTTCCCAAAGATTGCAACAAGTAACAAAGTACTAGTATATAAATAAGAACTTGTTACATATTTTTCTGCTACACTATACACTGAGTGGCCATATTATTATGATCTCTGAACGCATAATAATCTGGCCACTCATGTGTGTGTGTGTGTGTGTGTGTGTGTGTGTGTGTGTGTGTGTGTTAGAGGCCCGGTGCATGAATTCGTGCATGAATTCGTGCATGGGGGGGGTCCGGCCAGCCTGGCCAGGGGGAGGGGACATGTGCAGCTGGCCGGCCTGCCTGCTGGTCGAACTCCTGGTCAAGGGGACAATTTGCATATTAGCCTTTTATTATATAGGATATATACTGAGTGGCCAGATTATTATGCGTTCAGAGATCATAATAATCTGGCCACTCAGTGTAATTCTTGAATAACAGTAAGAAAACAGCTGATTCTCCACAATTACATGAAAACAGCAATATACCAGGAAGGGCCAGTAATGAAATGATTTCCCAGTTCAGGGGAACTTGACTTATTCAACACCAAGAACACTGCAAACCCACCAGCACCACCTGCAGGAGCAACGCAGATGAGCACACCACAACATATTTCAAGCCTAAGACTTTTAAAAAAAGAAACGGTCACAACTAACCTTGGGCATTCTCACTCTAAAGTGAAGAATTACAAACTTTTAAGGCAGTGAAGAACAAAGCCCTAGGGATCTGTGGACAATGTTAGGTATTCCTGACTACAAATACAGAACTGCTGGAAGATCTCTGCCATGTTATGTATTAATACAAAAAAGGCTGTCTCAAAACAATGAAAGCCCTGGCTATAAAGCAAGGTGACTGTCCCATGGCTTCAAAATTATTTTTTCTGATGTAAAACATACATTCATTTAAAACAATCAAACATGTCTGAAATGCAGGAATGTACCCTACTCCCATGGTTAGCTTAGTATTTTTCTTCTAGGTCTTTCTTCTATGCATATCTGACATATATAATTTTGTGCTGGATGCCATACGTACTAGTTTTTGGTGTGTGTGTGTGTGTGTGTGTGTTTTAACACCCACCTCCCCTAATTTAATATATTTTCTGCCTCCTTTCATGCCAGTCCACATATATTGTTGGTAGTGTATAGTAGTCCACTGGAAGGATGTACTAATGATTGGTGACCAATATGCTGCTGACAAGAATTTGGATTGTTTCTTTTTCCACTTTATAAACAAAGCTTTTAAGAAATAGCTCTATGTATATGTATCTCTGCTTACTTGTGTAAATGTTTCTGAAAATTAATAGCTGCAGGTTGGATTCCTAAATGATAGGGTACAAACATTTTTCAATCTAATAATATTATAAATTGCTCTCCCAAAGTGTGCCAAGTTACGTTCCCAATACTACATGAGTGCCTGTGTCCCTAATCCTAGATAACATTTCAACATGTGACTCGGATGAACACTGCTTTTTAAAACTTTCACACACAAATACTCTCCTTCAAATTGAGAATATAAAACATTTATTCCCAATATTTACTGATAAAAATTTTTTATAGAAGCAGTATTACTTTTAAACTATCTTTACAGCCAAGTATTACATTATAGTCATATTTCATTTCATCTTACAAAAGAATTACTACCCAGCCTCATTACTCATCGCAATGTATTCAGAAAGCATTGGATATCTCCAAATCTACCCTTAGAATAACATGTGATACCAATAAGGAGATTTAAAGAATTTGCTGCAGGTCTCAAAAGCAACTGTAAAAACAGCAGAGTCACATAAACAAATGAATAACCTTTTCAAAGGAACTATTGTGAACATAGAATGTTCGGTTAGATGTAGGAACATGAGCATGCATGTGTATGTCAGTTACAGTATATTTGTTTAGAAGTATGTGCAATCATTCTAATCACCTGTATAGACAAGAAGTTGTAAAGGTCTGTGGATGTTAACAGCATAACTGAGTCTGAGTTTTGATCCTGAAGCTGGGTTTCTCAACCTCTGCCCACTGACTTCGCTGGGTAGGAGGGCTGACATATGCATTGTAGTGTTTAGCATAAGGCCCAGATGTGGGAGCATGCCTCTGCCTTTTCCTCTGTGAAACAGAAATCACAGGACACTGTGTCAAGAACAGACTGACGGGCTGCAAGGTTGGAAGCAGAGACCAGTTCATTCAAGTGAGATTTAG
This sequence comes from Eptesicus fuscus, assembly GCF_027574615.1. Taxonomy (NCBI): domain Eukaryota; kingdom Metazoa; phylum Chordata; class Mammalia; order Chiroptera; family Vespertilionidae; genus Eptesicus; species Eptesicus fuscus. Next base: position 41,379,865 of record NC_072494.1, read on the forward strand.
ACCAGAGTGGGTAGTGGGGACAAGAGTGCTTGGATTTGGGATATATTCTCTTCTTAAATATGTCTTTACTAGAGGCCTGGTGCACAAGATTCATGCACTGGAGGGGGGCGGGGGAGTCCTCAGCCCAGCTTGAACCCTCTCGCAGTCCAGGACCCCTCGGGGGATGTCCACCAGCAGTCAAGACATCCCTCTCGCAGTTTGGGGCTATCATAGTCCGGGATCCCTCGCTCCTTACCACTCGCCTGCAGCAGAGGCAGGAGAGGCTCCTATCACCACCTCTGAGCTTGCCAGCTGTGACCCTGGCTTCTGGCTGAGTGGCGCTCCCCTTATGGGAGCGCACTGACCACCAGGGGGCAGCTCCTGCATTGAGCGTCTGCCCCCTGGTGGTCAGTGCATGTCATAGCGACCAGTCATTTTGCTGTTCAGTCTATTTGCATATTACACTTTTATTATATTGGATTGATTTGAGAAAAGGTAGGGAGAGGGAGAAAGAGATAGAAACATCAATGGTTAGCAAGAATCATCAATCAGTTGCCTCCAGTACACCTCCTACTGGGCATCAAGCCCACAACTTGGGCATATACCCTGACCAGGAATCAAACCATGACCTCCTGGTTCATAGGTTGATGCTCAACCACTGAGCCATACCAGCCGGGCTACTACCAAACTCTTTTCCTCTCGTGCCTCAGCACACTGGTCTCTGGTAGGGCTTTCTCACTGGGCACCTTGCCTATCCACTCCGGCTCACACATCTGTTCTCAGCTTAAAATTCACTTCCTTAAAGAGACCTTCCTGACATGCCACTCTGACTTGGCCTCTCTCCCTTCCCCCATTAATTCTCTCAAGTACCCCAAAGTACTTTTCCTTGATGGGACCCACCCCAGTTGGGAACTGTAACTTAATTCTACTGAGTGAGCAATGTCTGTCTCTCAAGACTGTAGGCTATAAAGCATAGGGACCACTTCTGTTTCACTCACCATCACATCCTCAGGGGATGGCACAATACAGATCCCGACCAAGTACGAAAAATACTTTTTGGTCAAACGACAGAGTTTTCCTCCCAGCTCTGCCAGATACGAGCGGGTCATTGAAGATCTCAGGACGGCAACATACTTTGAATCTCCTGACTCTGAGAAAGGGTACAGAAACCAGAGTAAAGGAGACAAGGAAAGAGGACATCGCCAGGAGTCTCAGGGCCATTTTTCTGAGGCAGCCGGGAGTGGTGGAGAGAGAAATGAGAGAAGGCCTTGATTGCTGGGCTTTGAAATTCAGGACTTTATTCAGCAGCCACAGAGCGGTGCTGAAGGCTTTTTGAGTGGTACAATGCCATCATCAGAACCGTGTGCCTGGAAGATTAATCTATCTGTAAAGTATAACTAACTAAAGAATCTGAATGCAAAAATTTAATTAGAATCTAACAGGTAAACAGGGCCTCGACTAGTTTTAAAAGGTAGTTGGATATGAGAAATACACACATACATATTAATGAAGATTCTTAGTATTATTTAATAACTAAATTAAGCCTTCATTTGTTTTAGTTATGTTTATACAGAAAACAAAAATGTGATCCAACAATGGAAAATACTTCCATTTTCCCATTCATTTATTACTCACAATTCAACCAGGTTAATCTTCCAAAAGCACGGCTCAGATCATATTACTCAAAAACTTTAGTGGCTCCCCACTGTCTACTGAACCCAGTCCAAACACCTTAGCCTGATATTTAAGACCCTGCACAAACTGGCCCCAACTTACCTACTGTTACTCCCCTATATCCTAGCCAAATTCAACTACTTTTGCTCCAAACACTGCCAGATTTTTCTGCCTCTACCAGGCTGGGTGCACATCATTCTGTCTTCCTGAAATGCAATCCCATCCTCCACTCCTAATCCACCTGTCAAAATCCTACCTTCCATATTCAGGACCGGCTCCCCGATTCCTACTGCTCTCGTCTCTGTCCAGCCCCTCCACATGGACACAATGCCTGCTTCCTCTCCTACAGCTGCCCACTCCCAGCTCTGGACCTCACTACAGTCTACCTTGAGTGACTTTTTCCTGACGATATCTATACATATAAAAACCTAATATGCAAATAGACCGAAAGGCAGAACAACTGGTCTTTATGACATGCGCTGACCACCAGGGGGCACACACAGAACATGGCGGACGTTGGCCGTGGCGGGATGGTGGCGCATGTGAGAGGGGGGCACCAGACCAAGGTGGGGCGCCGGTCGCTGTCAATGGGTGGGGGGGAGCCTCTGGTGGTTACTGACAGGTCTTTGCTCCCATGCACCATGGTCCTGCCCGGTGCTTGCACCCGCTGCCAGCGCCGATTGCCCCTCAGGGCTTCTCCACCTCCCCCTGCTCCTAAGGGGCAATCGAGGCAGCAGCTACCACTCCCACCCACTGACGACACCGGCCTCACTCACACCCACTGCTGGCACTGGTCCCCATCGCTCTGCCCCATCAGCGGGTGCGAGCCTGGGGCCGGCACCATCAACATGTGGGAGTGGTGGCAGCGGAAGCGGGGCTGCTGGCAGTCAGGGGCCCAGGGGACCGTAGCAGGAGGGGCTGGGTGAGGGTCAGAGGATGGGCCCAAACCTGCCCCTGTGCCCACTGCAGCCTCAGGGCCCACAGCTCCTTTCAAGGTGCAAGAATTCGTGCACTGGGCCCCTAGTAATTATAATATCATGGATCTCCCCAATTAAAATCAGTTATAAACAACTTCAGCCCCCCTCCTTTTATGAAACTAAGATGTACGTGAAAATAAACACTGTACAGGCAATCCTCAGGTTCCGTCGGACTTGAAGTTTCGTGGTTACGTCGCCATCTCCCATTTACAGTATTTATTTTTTTTAAAAGTTGCGTCATTTCGACATATGTACATATGTGCTTTATGTTTTTTATTATTTATTTACCACAAGTAAAGGTCAAGAATTGTTATCTTTCTTTTAAATTTTTTTTACTGTTTCACTTCATTACTGCTGTGTATGTGCTCCATGTGAGTGACATGGGTGCTTATGTAGGTGGGTTCCGACTTACGGCGAAAATTGAGTTACGTCATGCTGTAGGAACGGATCTCCGACAAAACCCGACGACTGCCTGTATTTATAATTTATAAATTGATTTAAGAGCCTATTCCTTTTGAGGGCAGGAACTGTTTCTGATTCATTTGTTCCTGCAATTCTTTGAACAAAGTACGTACTTAAACAACCCTGTTGAATAAAACAGACAAAAATTTAAGTTGAATATAAAATTTGCCCTTCCTCAGGTCTTACTCATCGAGCTACATTAGAAGAAAGAAATCTTCAGGCACCTGCACTTCAGTTAGCTACTATGCTAAGAGACAGAGGGTATGATAAAAGTAACTATAAAATACCATCCCTGTGCTCGCTTCGGCAGCACATATACTAAAATACCATCCCTATCCTAAGAAGCTTACAATACTGTTATGAACTTAAGGCATATTTTAAAAGCAATCAAAAAGTAATCAAAGTGCTATCAAACACAATCAAATTCTAAATGAATGTTAACAGAGCTGGGACAACTAACGCGTGCCATGGGAGGTCCAGAGCACAGAGACCCAAGTGGCTAGCCGGGATGAAGGGTGCTTCTCTGAGGGTGGCTAGAGGGCAAGAAGAGGCAAGATTACCCAAAGCAGTGTGTTCCCAGGTTGGTCCAACAGCCTCATCTGCCCTTTGTAAAACCATACACACCCTGGTTTTAAAAAGAGGAACCCCTGCAGAGTACCCATCTCTGCCCTACATGTCTGTGCTCACTCCTGCACACAGCAGTCTTCTACTTGTGCCGATACATTAATCCAGAAATCCAAAAACAGTCATTTTCTCTATTTCCTCACGTGCAATGTGATGGGGAAGGTGAGCGCAAAGATGACTGGTTCAGGAAGCCAAATTAAATTCTAAAAACAAACTCCAGAAATCTATACTGTCCTGCCTGACTCATTCTAACAATTGTGTCCTTAAGTATAAGTAACTGGACACGTTTTCAATAGGTTACAGTTGACTAGAAGCCAGTCTCACTCCGGTTCAAGTTAGAGAAGTTAGTTACGAATTCATGCAAATGAAAGCATAATGGCTTTAAATTGAGACCCCGAAGCCACCTGGACGGGGTTCATAATCCCAGCTCTCAGTGGGCTTCCTCTGTGCCTCAGTTAACTCATCTCTAAACTGAAAACAAAAACAGCTAACTCATATACTGTTATGAGGACCAAATGAATCAATGCATTAAAGCCCTAAGTACAGTATAGTAACCTAGCACACAGTAAGCAACCAAAGACCTGCTACTTACTACCATCATCCAGGAAATTAAGGGCACTAATTCAGCAATAATACAATAGTGAACAAAAGGTGCCAGCTGCAAAGTGAAAACTGGACACCATTCCTATATATGAAACTAATATTAAGGAAAACCTATGTACACATGGAAACTAAACGTGGGACAGAGCTGGCCTTGCCTAAAAGCAGAAAAAAGAAGAAAGAATTTCAACAACTGTTTATGAAAATCCATTCACACAAAAAGAGGTCCTGACCTCACACCATGCACAAAAATCAATTCCAAAAGATTAATAATCAAAATGTGAAAAAACAAACACTTTAAAACTTTAAGAAAATATAAGAGAATTTGAACATGGAGACTAGAAAATTTCTTCAATAAGAAGTACAAACCATTTTTTAAAAGCCTGATAAATCTAACAATATTAAAATTAAAAACGTTTGTTCATCAAGAGTCCATTTAAAAAATGCAATGACAAACCACAGACTGGGAAATGATATTAGAACACATATAACCAAGAAAGGATCAGTATCCAAAAAAGTTCTACAAGTCACTGAAAGATAAAACAATCCAACAAAAAAATGAGCAAGATATATTAACTGGCAATTCATAGAAGAAACACATGGCCAATAAGCATATGAAAAGATGTTTATCTCATTACTAATAAAGAAAATACAAATTAAAACCTCTAGGACAGCTGTTGCCAACCAGTGGTCCATGAGGTCCGAAAAGTTGGCAACTGCTGGTTTAAGGAAACCTTTGAAGCAGCAGTTGCCAACCAGTGGTCCGTGGACCGCTGGTGGTCCATGAGGTCCGAAAGGTTGGCGACCGCTGCTCTAGGATATAACAAGGATGTGGCGTAGTGAGAACCACACTCCCAGTGAGCACGTAGATTGATGCAGCCACTCTGGCCATTCCTAGCACAGCCTCTGATGCAACACCACTTCTAGTTCATGGACGTGCATGCACACCTTGCTCATGCACTGTCTCCCTCACTCACAGCTTCATGGACTTGCATCCTGCCCAAGGATGTACAAACAACATCACCCATAGCAGCACTGGGTACAGTGTCAAAAACTGGTGACAGTGGAGGAAGGAATGCATCAGCATGTGCATACAGCAAAACACGCTACAGCAGTGATAATGAACTGTATAGAGAGTGTGCCGAACTGGCCACAATTACCCCCTTGCCTGCCTGCCTCCGGGACACTGGCCGTGTCTCTGCTGCTCCTCCGCCCAGAGCTGCATCCCTCCCATAGGGATGGCCTTGAACAGGGTGCAGCAGGGTCATGCTGGCCTTCTCCAAGCCGAGCTGAAGCCCCAAGCCTTGCAGTTTCCTCTTGCTCTCTCATATCCCTGCTCAGCAGCCTGGGAACAAGATGCACTCACCTCCCGCAGGTTGAAATGCGGGAGTGGGAACAAGCTGTCTCTACCACAGCATCTTAACCTTCCTCAACCTCGGCCAACCCCGAGTTGGTCAAAGAGACGTGAGAGAGCCTGGCCAGGGTCAGCAGAGCCACCAAGCTGACCCACAGTCTGAGCAGCAATAATAAATGTTGTTATTTAAGTCAGTAAGTTTTGCGAGTTGTTACAAAGCAACAGATTACTGATATGGGAATGGATTAAAGCTACCCATATTAATATGAATAAATCTGAAAATAACGACGTGTAAAAAGCTACACAAAACATATAAACATTATCATACTGTATATACGTTTTAAAAGGACATAAAAGCACCCTGCATATGTATGAAGGGTGGCTCTCTACAGGGTCAGAGGGAGGAGGTACCATCACGAGAGGTGTCCAGGGGCCTGGAGCTGTCCAGTGCGACCTCCCACAGCCCCCTACCTAATCCTGCCTATAACGCCTTCCCTGCTTTATTTTAACACTTCACCTGGGCTAATTCTACAAAATCAGAATTTGTTTGTCACTGCCTCTCCAGCTCCTAGAACGACCACTGGCAGATATTTTCATTAAAGCTCACCAGGTAACTCAGGCGCACCCTGGACTGAGAGTCACGGCCCTAAGGGAGTAAGTGGCATGGTAGCAGTTAACAAGGCAACTGGCAAACTACAGACCACAGGCAACATCTGGCCTGCTGCCTGCTGCTGTACATCCACAAGCCAGACATCGTTTATACACAGAAGCAAAATTAATTTGATGATACGGAATACTAACTTTGAACCCCAATTAAGCTACCCCCCCAAAAAAGTCTATTCTTCTCATTAGTAGACCTGTATTACGAAAGTATTTGTTTAATTATTATAATACTAGATGCCCAGTGCACGAATTCGTGCATGGGTGGGGTCCCTCGGCCTGGCCGGTGATCAGGGCCGATCGGGGCCATCTCGCCCAGTCCTGATCGGGGCTGGTCAGCCAGGGGGAGGGACCGCAGGAGCTTGGCTGTCAGAGCACACTGACCACCCAGTCGGCAGGGGGAAGGGACCGCAGAAGGTTGGCCAACCATGGGAGGTTGGCTGTGGAAGCGCAATGACCGCCAGAGGGCAGCTCATGCGTTGAGCGTCTGCCCCCTGGTGGTCAGTGCACACCATAGTGACTAGTCGACCGGTCGTTCGGTTGCTTAGGCTTTTATATAGAGAGATTTTGAATTTCATCAATCAAATTTATTTTCTCTCTTGTTATCTAAGAATCTATATCATATCTTTGATTTTGCCTCTTGTCTACAAAGCCTAAAACATTTACCACCTGGCCCTTTACTGGAAAGGTCTGCCAGTCTCTAATTAAGAACAACAGCTCTACATCAGCTCTTGGATCAAAGAGTCATGGGCTCGATTCCCAGTCAAGGGCACATACGTACCTTGGTTGCAAGTTCGGCCCAGGCTCAGTCTGGGCATGTGTGGGAGGCAACCAATCAGTAAGTCTCATGTTAATGTTTCTCTCTCTCCTCCCTCTCTCTCTCTCTCTCTCCTCCCCCTTCTCCTCCCTCCCCTCCACTCTCTCCAAAGATTAATGCAAAAAATATCCTTGGGTGAGGATTAAAAAATAAATAAATAAAAAAGAACAACAGCTCTAGCCCTAGTCAGGTAGCTCAGTGATTAGAGTGTCATCCCATTATGCTAAGATTGTGGGTTCGATCCCTTGTCAGGGCACGTACAAGAATCAACCAATGGCCCAGCTGGTGTAGCTCAGTGGTTGAGTGTCGACCTATGAACCAGGAGGTCATAGTTTGATTCCTGGCTAGGGCATACGCCCAGGTGGCAGGCTTGATCCCCGCTGTGGGGTGTGCAAGAAGCAGCGAATCAATTAATTTCTCTCATCATTGATGTTTCTATCTCTCTCTCCCTCTCCCTTCCTCTCTGAAATAAACAAGCAAACATATATATATATTTTTAAATAATCAACCAATGAATGCACCAATAAATGGAACAACATGATGTTTCTCTCTCTTTCTCTCAAATTAATAAATAAAAATGTTTTTTCAACAAACAGCTCTCAATGTTAAATCTTGTGTAAATTTAGGTAAACTGTTAAACTCTGTGTCTGTTTCCTCATCTGAAAGAGTTGTGCTTAGAAAGAGAAGTAATATACAGAGAACACAGCTGGCCAATAGGAAGAGTTCAACAAATACTAGATATTATTATTAGTGGAAGAAACAAAATATAAACAAAAGTTAATAATTATACAATCTTTGCAATTTCTCCTAAGAGCTATAGAAAAAAGGATTGAGATAGGTAATAACCAGGATGTCAAAAAATGCCCAACAATCACTATGTGGCACCTTCAGAAAAAGAAGAAATATGAAGGAAATATAAAGGGGGAGTTGCTGATTCCTGACCCTTAAATCATCTCACAAAAAAGATGAAGAGGCCGAGCTATGAGAAATACCTCAGCTCTAGTACTCACAGCTTAGCTTAAAAACTTGGGCAAGTTATTTAACTTAAGTCTCAACATTCCTCTTCTGTAAAATGGGGTTTAAAAACACTGTCTGCCTCCTAAGACCCCTGAATACTAAATGAGATAACAGCTAAACATGGGGTGGCTGCCAGCATGTCACTGGACACCCTAAGTGGGGCCATTATAATCACCACTAGTTGCTAAAGTCTTGTCTAAGTAGGTCCCTTAATGTTTCCTACAAAGCCAATCATTTATAGTCTGTGCTTTCCATTGTCTCCAATACTCTCTGCCTCAAATTGTGTTTAACAAAGCTTTTATTTAACTCCTCAGCAAATTTTTTTTTTAATATTTTTATTGAGGTATTATATGTGTACATATCTTACTATTACCCCCCCCACCCCACACCCACACATGCCCTCCCCCCCCAGAGTTTTGCGTCCATTGTTTATGCTTATATGCATGCATACAAGTCCTTCGTTTGATTTCATAACTCCCCCACCTTTCCCAAACTTTCCCCCTGTACTTTGAAAGTCTGTTTGATGCTTTACTGTCTCTGTATCTATCTTTTTGTTCACCACTTTATAATGTTCTTTACTATCCCTAAATGAGTGAGATCATGTGGTATTTTTCTTTCATTGACTGGCTTATTTCACTTAGCATAATGTTCTCCAATTCCATCCAGGTTGCTGCAAACGATGAGAATTCCTTCTTTTTTATGGCAGCATAGTATTCCATTGTGTAGATGTACCACAGTTTTCCGATCCAGTCATCTTCCTCAGCAAATTTCTTTAGATTTGAAGCTACTATATATTCTTAGCCCTGTATATTTCTAACATTTTCAACTGAAAAATCAATGGTGGACTCAAAAAAAAAAAAAAAAAAAAAGGTATCTTTCTAGGGAAAAGTATTATAGTAACTGACTTTAGGCCAAAATGGTATCCACTTCTCATCATCTGGACACAGGTATATATAATGCTACTACAGGGCTCTTCCACGTTAGTCTCCACAGAACAAATAAAATAGAGCCCATGCCTCAACAAGTTGTTTTTAAGTTATCTTTCTCATGCTCATATGAGCATTGGCTGGCTTTTCTGTTTAAATCAAAGAAAAAGCAGTGCCAATGTCAGATTGTAATGTGAGAGACCGTCTGATGCTCCAGATGAGAGCTGATTTGCCGCACTGCCTCTCTTGTACAGAGAGCAAATGGTTCCCCGCAGGGCAGTCTTCAGCTCACCTTCCTGACTTAATAACAATCTTATCACCAAGAGCATCCAGAGCAATAGACAGCCTCAAGAAGCCGCTCTGTTATAAATTTAGGAACAAAATAAAGGTCCTCGGGAGACATTTCCACAAGCACATCAGACAGTGGAAAGGGACGCCACATTCAAACAGGGCTGTACCACCTTCTAAGTAGCTCTCTCCCTGAAGCCACTCAAAATGACTGCCTCCAAGTCAAGGCCTGGGTAGCTATAACCAGTGTACCCAGATCCTCGTGCATCAAAAGCGTGCACTGAGGCTCTTCTGAGCAGCAGTCACTGTACTGCTAGATCCAAAGAGTTTTTCAAATACAACAACCAAATCATCTTTCCTTTTATCCACAGGCAGCTCATCCAAAGACCATCATTTTTTCACTTTTCTGGAAGCCTAAGTGAGGTAATACGGTATAAACATCACTGAGCTGGAAGTCCAACATCTGAATTCTAGTCTCAGCCATCACTTAGCAGACACTGGACCTTCAGGAAGTCACTTAGCCTCAGATATATTCACTTTACTTAGGGACTCAGCATGAATATCCTCATCAATTCTTCATCTAAAACCCAGGTTCTCTTCACCATGCATCTCCTGCCTCAGCAACAATAAAAATCATGATCATTTCTTTCTCAGTGAGGACCCTATCAATTTCAAAGGAGAAGAAACCTTAACACAAACTGAGGTGAGTTTTTAAAACAAAGGGAGGGGATTTATTGGCTCAAGTAACTGGAATAGCCAGAAGCAGAGCTCATTACAGACACTCAAGCAGTATCTTCAGGACCTGGTATTTCCTCTCCCCTCTCTCCTTTTCCCCTGTCTTTCTCTCTCTCCCCCCTCCTCCCTCCTCCCTCCTCCCTCTTTTATTTTGACTTTATTCTCAGGCTTCACAGGGAGCCAGATAACTGCAACCACTCTCCCTTCCAGCAAGGATGCCTGCCAGGATGCCTGGTTTAAGCTCTGCAAGGATGCCTGCCACTGTAGCTCAAACAGAAGCAAAAGCTGTGATGGCTTCCCCTGAGAAAATGCCCACCACCTGAGCCCACCACTGGCTGGGAACAGGTTCCTGAAGGTGCCAGCGGAGAGCGCACCACCCATCAGGCATGGACTGAAAGTGGGGAGGAGCAGTGCCTCCAAGCAAAACCAGGATGTCCTTTACACCTTCCCCTACTCAAAGCCATCCCCTCCACAGAGGCCCTCTCACTCATCAGCTCTATCCCCACCCCTTATCTTCTTCCAAAACCTAACCAGCCTCTCACATCTTCACCTTGATGTCGGGCACATCATCCATACATACTCTTTGGACAAGTGAGAAATCACCAGCTCCTCCTCGTCTCAATCCAACCAGTCACCAACTCTCAGTTCAGGCCTCCACGTTGCTCTTACCTGGTTACTGTGACTCCAGCTGACCGTCCTGCCTCGTCTCACACCACTGACCTCTGACCTAAAGTTCAAGTCTAATTTTCTCCTCCTTTCTTAATACTTTTTAATGTCTCTTTGTTTCCTGTAGCATAAAAACTATCTCATTTCTGACCATGTTAATCATGCCAACTACATGCAATTTTCAAAATTCAGTAAGCTGTTTTCACCTATCGTTCTATTTACACTGCTCTCAGGCCGGAACCTACCTGTACCCTCTGTGGATGCAGGGGTTCGCCCCTACTCTCAACACCTGTGAGGACAAGATCCAGCTAAGGTGCCCCTACTCCTATGAAACCTTCCTGAGTGGCCACTGGGACTTCTGTGTGCCCTCACCACTGGAGCCCACCCGGTATCTCCCACCTTCAAGAGCAAACACACTTCAGGATCATTAAAGAGCTGTGTCAAAATGCAGAGGCCTGAACCTAACCACACCAAACACACCAAACCAGACCAGGGCCCAGGCACATACACCTCGAAAAAGCTCCCAGGCAATTAGATCACCTGCCCCATCTCTAGGCAAAAACCACGGACAGATCTGCTTAGGGAAAGAAATTCCTATTAAATATGTCCAGTTCTTCAAATTGTTCCTGGCCAGTAGTAGGAAACAATAAATGTTATGGAATGTAAGTAAGTCTTACAAATTACGGTGACTTTTACTCACCAAAAATCACCCAATGGAAGGAAATGAACCATAACATACCATCTCTGGGCATTCCAATTTAAAATTCTTATACTTGTCAGTGGGGGGTGGGGGGTGGGGGAGGGACAGATAAATGACCTGAGACACCATTTTCTCTGATAATTGAGAATAAAGCATCATCCTATATGCTCCATCGCTGAAACCAAGGATAAATGTTTCTGATTTCAGTTTCAAGGTTCTCTATGGTTATGAGTCAGACTCTACATAGCACTTGCTGCTTTGTAACAGTGAGTGAAACTCACACCACCTTCTGCGTAGGCTTGTGTGTAGCCAGACCCAAGCCACCTGTGGAGCAGCTCTGGTATGGCTGAAGCTTGGGCAGTGCACAAAGAAAAGGAATTACCGCTACATCAAATCTAATTTAATAAATACTTTCTGCTACCTTCAGGGCCAGATACCAGCTCTGTGCAGGAGGAAGGTGGCAAGAGGCACAGTGGCTGCCCTCATGGGGCTGAGAAACACACTCATTGCAGCAAAAGCACATTAGTAATGTTGCTTGAATTTACAGTCAATAAAATCGAAGCTGCCCAATGTTTTTACCTGTATTCCACCATAACCTCTAAGTCAGATTAATAAGCTTATTAAACAGTCTTAAAAGAATACTAAAGCCCTAGCTGGTTTGGCTCAGTGTATAGAGTGACGACCTGTGGACTGAAGGGTCCTGAGTTTGATTCCTGGTCAGGGTACATGCCAGGTTGTGGGCTTGACCCCCAGTGGGGGGCGTGCAGGAGGCAGCCAAACAATGATTCTCTCCATCACTGATGTTTCTATCTCTCCCTCCCTCTCCCTTACTCTCTGAAGTCAATAAAAATATATTAAAAAAAAAAAGAATACCAAGGCATTTCCTGGTTTGAAGCAACATTATAGAAAGTTTTTTTCTTCAAAAACTAAATAATGTGTGAACAGGTTTTAAAAAACCCAGTGCCACTCACCTATTACACAGGGGTCTGAAATATTTTGCCCAAGGACATAACGAAGGCAGAAGAGATTCCATTCTACATCCTAGTCAGAAATCAAACTGACAAAACTTCCGAGATGCAGCTGGAGTCTGTGTCACTGAGGCGCCTTTTCTTCCAGTTGCAGCATAAAAGCAAGGAGCAAAGAGGGAAAATAATGCAGCAAAGACACCCAGCCAACTTTTCTATTCTTTTCCTCATTGAGACAGGCAAACCTAGCACCAAGTTAAAAAGAAAAAAAAATCTAAGAGGAACTTTATTTGTGTGGGTTTTTTTAATTAAAAAATCCTTAACTAAACACAGCTCCAAGTTTTACTCTGGAAAAAAACCCAAAACCTAGAAAAATACAGGATGGAACATGACAGTAGAAAAGAATGACACCTTCTTGTTCAAGAGAGTCAGTAAATCAATATGCAAGTCAGAGACTAAAGTTCCGTTTCTGACCCTCAAGTACAAACTCTTGGGCTGATGAGAGATACAAACATAATTCAAAGCATTAAAAGTAAATACTGCAGGCCTTTCTCTGAAGTGAAACTCTTTTAGCCTCATAAGTGAACTTTTGCCTTGATAGTCACACGTGTCTAAGTTTCATTAGTATTGCATGAGGAAATTCATCCAAACATGCTCTTTGGGCCACATGCGCTGTAATGCAATAAAGCCAGGCCATTGCTTAAAAACCCAAAGGCCCATCAGATTATGTGAATTAAGTGTATACAGAAATCAGTCAATACCCAAAGCTCCTGGTAGCATGCCTGCCGGCACTGTCTCAGGCAGAGAACAGAAGAATGCCATGCGAAAGGCACAGGGCCCTCCCACATCACACTGAAAGTATGGACAAATCATCCCTGGTAAGGGGACTCTTCTGTGAGCAAGAGACTATCAAACTCAATTACATTCTGAAATAATTTGTTAAGCTTTTCTATTGGCCAGAAATACTCAGGTTCATTTTGCATTTGTGCTCGGCTATGAACATTCTTTGGTTTGGAGTTTGCAAAAAAGTAGAAAACCAGATCTAATAAAAGCTAACTTAACTACACAATTTTACAGTATATAGACAACAATCTGACTTGTGCTCTTAAATAACCAATAATGGAGTTTATTACGGTGCTGGTTCCTCTTCAGTGAGAAAAAATGATCACTGACAACAGATTTGGGGATCTTAGACCCTCTCAAAAGTTCATATTAGTGCTTCCCGCAGGGGCTTCTTCCACATGGAAAATTGCAGGAGTAAGTTTGGACAGCACTTTGGAAAAGCACACTGCAAGTCCCTGGGAGGAGGCAGCGGGACAGCTGTTTGGTAGGCACATTCTAGAAAGAAAAACATCTGTGCTTCTTTCTCCTCATTTGCAAAGACAGAACACATGAAACCTGGACTGCGGGTGCTAAATATACTCGCCAGAGGTCTGGTCAGATAGCCCTAACAGCAAACAGGATGGCCTTCATTTGCAAGAAGCTTCTAAAGAGGCCTGTTACAAGACAAACAATAAGAAAACATATTTAAAAACATGGGGAAAACAGCCCACACTTAGAAAAGAAATATATTTGATTTAAATAATTGATATATAAAGTAAAAACAGGAAAAAATATTATCTTATACCATATCTGTTTTCTCTTAATTCTTAACAGAATACAGGTTAATTAACTTACACTATGCACTGTCAAGCCCGTAGCACCGTATACGCAGTGATGACAAAATAATATGGTGTTTCCACCAACTTTGCAAAACCTACTATGTTAAGCAGGAAACATACCCTTAATTAGACCAACAAGCTCAGGCTGCCAAACCAGGAGAATTTCCAAGAAGTGTGACCTTTTTAATGGAAAAATATATTTTCCTAGTACCCAATACAAGAGACATAAAAGAAAATCAAATAAAAAATTTCCCACTAATATATTGAAACTATCCCCCTATTTCTCTCTATACTCAGTGAAATATTGATAAATATTGAACTAAATTTACTAAAGTACAAATGAACCCAAGATTAGTCCTTAAGCTGAACGCCTCATCGTCCAATCATGGCGTTTTCTTCTCATACCTCTCTCTCTCTCTCTCTCTCTCTACACACACACTCACAATCTCACTATTCCTAGCTGAAACTATTGTTAAATCTTGACTGATCTCTTGAGAAACACATTTTGAAATGACTAATATATGAATTTGCTTTTAGAACCCTAGCCAAATAAACTGGTCTGTATAAACGTATTGTTTTTTAAAAACATATTTTTTATTGATTTTTCTTTTTTGAGAGGAAGGGAAAGTGAGAGATAGAAACACCAATGAGAGAGAACATCTACTGGCTCCCTCCTACACACCCCTCATCAGGGATCGAGCCCACAACCCAAGCATGTACCCTGCCCGGAATCAAACCAGCAATGTCTTGGCGCATAGGTCGACGTTTAACCACTGAGTAATACTAGCTGGGCAAGCATATTCAGTTTTAATCTAGCCTGAATCGAACCTAATTAGGAAAGGTAACAAAATTTGAAGAAATAAAATAATTCACAATAAAGAAAAAGGGTGTTATTAAAATATATTTTTAAAATGATGCCCAGGACACCAAAGAGTGACTTGTGTAATATATTCCAGGTCCTCAAATGTCTTCTGTTTATGACATTGTTAAAAACCATTTTTGAGTTGGTTTGATTAAAAACCATTTTTTAGAGTTGTTGATTAAAAACAGGCTTCCAGATGCACTGACGGTCTCTATGCCAAGGTCTCGGCCAAGGTCCTTAACATGCTAACTGCCCCACTATCCCACCAAAAGCACACATTTCCCAATTTCTTCATCCTTTTGTGTGTTTGTTAACCTTTCGGACTTGAAGAGATTTCTGTCTTCACAGCTGAGGCTTTTACCAGGGTTCACGTTTATATTAAGGTGACCAGACAGTCCCGATTTTTAACAATTTGTCCCGCGTCCCGTGTCCCGCGGCGTTTTAAAAAAGTCCCGATTTTTGGAAAGAATGCATGACAAGCTAGGGAATGGCGGGAGAACGGGAAGGGAATATACAGTTTTCAGCGGCCATGTGGCTATTTAGCCAGGATATGAGTTTTATATTATTTTTGTTAATTCTATAATGTTAAACTTTAATAATAACAAATAATTGTTGAGAACTGATTATCGAGAACTGCTTATCAAAGTTCGCATTGTTGATCAGTTGTTAGAATTCGACTACCATTGTTTGGACTGAATGAACAATGGCATTTTTGGGGATTGGCAACGACGAAAACATTTTGTAACTGTCTCTCAGACATACACATCATACTGCGTGCTAGTAAGCTAGTTAAACAAGTGATGTCATTACAAATCAGCCATTCAGATCATTTAGGTAAGTAATTTATGTATTTATTTCATAAATACATAAATTTTCTTGAATTTAGCAGACAGTACTCGTATTTTTTATATTTTATAGTGGCGGCAAAAAGTCTAGCGCCGGCCTTGAAAGGGACACGACTTACGTTACGGCAAATTCATGACCTTTTAAACAACGACAGCAATCTACTAAAAAAAAATTCACTCAAATGAGAAATAAGCCAAAGAATAAAATAATACTATACATAATTTTTTAATTATATTTGTAAATTGTACTTATGTTGACATTTTAAAAAATATATTACAATACTATTTTTGCGTTCTATGAAAATTTTTGTTGCTCCATATAGACCAAATTTTTCATCAAGAACCCCCCCCCCCTCGCCCATCAATGGTGCCCCGCTTTACCAATGTTAAAATCTGGTCACCTTAGTTTATATTCCCAAAGTGAACTGCCTCTTCATCCACTTTGACCATCTTTCAATTGGGGTATTTGTTACTTATTATTGATGTTTAAGAATACTTAATATATTAAGAATAAACTCGCCGAAACCGGTTTGGCTCAGTGGATAGACCGTCGGCCTGCGGACTGAAGGGTCCCAGGTTCGATTCCGGTCAAGGGCATGTACCTTGGTTGCGGGCACATCCCCAGTGGGGAGTGTGCAGGAGGCGGCTGATCCATGTTTCTAACTCTCTATCCCTCTCTCTTCCTCTCTGTAAAAAATCAATAAAATATATTTTAAAAAAAAAGAAAAAGAATAAACTTAACTCTATTACTCATATATTTTCTCCCTTCTCTATTATAAAAACCCGTGGCCGTCACGCCCAAAGGCCAGAAGGCAACTGCTGAACGTTGTATGATTTCTTCATGGGAACAAGTAAGTGTTGCTCTGTTCAATTCTCATCTTCCAACGAAGGTCGATTTAAGTGCTCCTGAGAAGGAAAGGTTAGGGCAGGAAACTATTCTTATCTCCTTTACAAACTCTTCAAGGTGGGTGGGGCTGCGAGCGCGGGTGGGCGGGGACTTGACACTGGGTCCTGAGGCATACTGGCTCTGGGTCTCAAGCGATTTCGCGTGGTGAGCCTCTAGTATATTATATAACTTTATTTGTAGCATCTTTGGCAGGTAGAACCTTAAATATTTTACATAATTAAGTCTATCCATCTTTTCCTTTTATGGAGTTGAGTATTGTGTCAAAAACCTTTCCATCCCTAAAACGAAATAAAAATTATTCCCCTTGTGTCCAAGTGCTTTTCTGAGTGTTTCTTTAAACATTCAAATCTTTTATCTCTCTGGAATTCATTTCTGTATATTGTTTAAGGTATGACCCAGACACACATTTTTCCCCCCAAATGAGCAGCCAACTTCCTACCACCACCTGGTCCCTCTACCTAATGCAGTTTAAACCACTGTAGGCTCCTAAACTCTGCTTAATGCTGACAGGGAACTTTCATGTCTGCATTAAAGTGATCACTTTTCAAAGCACATTGTTGTTCAAGGGCTCAGCATTCTGTTTCTAGTATTCTGCTTTCAGGTGCCACCTGAGTAACCACCAATCTCCAACACCTGCTAGAATGACAATAATAGGGAGGGGAGAGGAAGGGAAGGGAGGGGAGGGCTGGAGTATCAAATTCAGGCATCCTCAAACTATGGCCCGCGGGCCACATGCAGGTGTTTTTGCCGTTTTGTTTTTTTACTTCAAAATAAGATATGTGCAGTGTGCATAGGAATTTGTTCATAGTTTTTTTTAAACTATAGTCCGGCCCTCCAACGGTCTGAGGGACAGTGAACTGGCCCCCTGTTTAAAAAGTTTGAGGACCCCTGATCAAATCTGACTACAATGCCAAAATACAACCAGTAGCCACCGAGCAGTTTGCTGTGTGTACATACACCCGTACACCTGAGGTATGTCTACGATTACCACCTGAGTTGCTGCCGAGGGACAGCCCTGTCCAGTGTGTTCTTGACTCTGGCAAAGCCCTGGAAAACGATTCATGTTTACATTAGGAGCCGATGCTGCCTAACAACATGGCAGACTCAAACGTGGCAATGGGGAGCTGAGGTCACAAATAGTCCAAAGGATAAATTTCAACCTAGCCCCTTACTTAAAACGCCATTTTAGTGGACTAGTTATCCTGTGTTGTCCTTCTGTCAGTGGCAAACAATGCTTTTAGAGGACAGCACCTGGGCTGACAATAGGAAAGGGAAGTCCAGAGAAGAAAATGTGCAAAATGTGCCCAGGACTGCTCACCCTAGCAGCACAGAAGGTATGTCCGGCCATTAGCATAACTAATTACCGTATTTTCCGGCGTATAAGACGACTTTTTAACCCAGGAAAATCGGGGGTCGTCTTATACGCCAGGTGTCATCTTATAGGGCGGATACATCCCAAACTCTGTATTTTAACTGGAAAAGTTGGGGGTGGCCTTATACGCCCAGTCGTCTTATACGCTGGAAAATACGGTAATTTCCTTGGCCTTGACCAAGGAAGTTCTGAAGCACCAACTGTAATTCTAGTTTGGCTTTCCCTAAAGCAAGTTAAGTACTGACGAATGGCAACAACTCTACCCACTTTGCACTTGCATTTTCCATAACAGGTATACGGGTTAATGCAAGCAGGCATTGTTTCTATGTCCTGTTCTCAGCACGTATGGCAACGAAATCAAGTTTCTGAGAACCAAGCCTGCCCTGAGCTGCCAAGGTAGTGACTCTCACCTCCTCACCCCAGGAGGCCGTTAGGAAAGGAGCTGGTGCGTCCACAGCATCACTGCTGTGAGGAGGCCACTGTTGGTTCCTTCACACGGGACCCTGTTTCCAAGGCCTCCAAGGAGAAATTTCCTTCTGATCTTAAAATCAGAAATGGTGCTTTTCTTCAAATAAGTTTGCTGGCTTCCAAATGGTATGCCATACATTGACTGGTCTTCTCTTTTGCACCATCTACTATGGACTTAGAGACATATTTGTGCCCCACTGAGAACAAATATTAGAGATCTGTATCAGGCTTTTATTTTGTTTTACATATTTGTTTTGCATTTCTTGCTATAGTTTATGAATCTCTATAAACCACCTTAAATTTGAGAGAAAATGAAACAAATGAGTAAAGTTTGCCTTAATGCATCGTAAGAAAAATTTTCTTTTTAAATTTAAGGAGTCAGAAAAAAAGTTAGAGTGAGAAGTCAAGGGAGAGAAAGGATTTCAAGAATATGATGTATGGATTTAAAATATAAAAACAACTCAACTCTCAATGGACTGGGGAAACAGGAAAGGGAAATGAAGAGGTAAGAGCAGGGAATTTCCCAAGCAATTTGTATTTATTTATAGAAATTAGACAAATGGTAACAGAAAAATGACTTTGTTTAAACTTAAACTTATTATACGCTTTAAGTCAGCGGTCGCCAACCAGTGGTCTGCGGACCACTGGTGGTCAGCGAGGTCAGAAAGGTTGGCAACCGCTGGTTTAAGTCATAATAAAATATTTAGAAATACTTACTATTCCACTCAAAATGATAAAAATACGTCAGTTAATAAAGAAAAAAATTGCTTCATAAAAATGGAAAAACAAACAGGTTGTTATTAACCTGTTTCTGTTTCTTATCTGAGCTCCCCCCACCCCCATATTAAGGAAAACCCTACACTTGGCAGCATGAGTCCACTGCCCTCTAGCTCTCTGGATGGGCTGGTCTAAATGGTGTTTCAACCCCACAACCGACACAGCCAAATCGTGCTGTTGCTAGACAGCCTCTCACCTTCAAAGTCGCTGTCATCTTTCCTATACACCAAGGACTTGCAGTGATGTCACTGTTGTATGTCCACTCTGGTTCACACTGTTGAGCCAGCTCCATGCAAACTGATCAGCTTCCAAATGTCTTGCTCCCCATGCCCCAGAGAGCCCCAAGCTTGCTGGGAGCTTAGACCCAGTTCCAGGCAGCACTGAGGAGATTTGGGTTGAGTCCTGTCGGTTCCAAGTCCATAGGTGGAAAATATACTCCAGCCCTAGCCGTTTGACTCAGTGGATAGAGGGTCAGCCTGTGGACCGAAAGGTTCAATTCGGGGGGCACATACCTTGGTTGCAGGCTCCTCCCTGGCCCGGGCTCTGGTCAGGGCATGTGCAGGAGGCAACCCGTCGTGTTTCTCTCACATTGATATTTCTCTGTCTTTCCCTCTCTCTTCCACTCTCTCTAAAATCAATGGAAAAATATCCTTCGGTGAAGATTAAAAAAAAAAAAAGAAAGAAAATATGCTCCAGATCATCCAACACACCTTCCCACCCCTCTCCTCGCACATATCGAATTAAAAAATTAAAATGTCTTGCCATAGCCAGTTTGGCTCAATGGATAGAGTGTCAGCCTGTGGGAATGAAGAGTCCCAGGTTTGATTCTGGTCAAGAGCACGTCCCTAGCCCTAGCCTGTTTGGCTCAGTGGATAGAGCGCTGGCCTGCGGACTGAGGGGTCCCGGGTTCGATTCTGGCCAGGGGCACATGCCCGGGTTGCAGCTCGATCCCCGCTAGGGGGCGTGCGGGAGACGGCCAATCGGTGATTCTCTCTCATCATTGATGTTTCTACCTCTCCCTCTCCCTTCCTCTCTGAAATCAATAAAGAAATATATTTAAAAAAAAAAAAAAAAAGAGCACGTCCCTAGGTTGCAGGCTCCATCCCTGGTCCTGCTGAGGGCGTGTGTGGGAGGCAACCAATCCATGTCTCTCTCTCACATCAGTAGTTTCTCTCTGTCTGTCTCTCCTGCTCCCCTTCCACTCTCTCTAAAAATCAATGGAAAAATATCCTCAGGTGAAGATTAACACACATACACACAAAGTAAAATGTCTTAAGAGCAGGCAGAGTAAAAAATTAAGTGCACTTAGTTCTCCTCTGCTAAAAGCAACATTTTTGTGCAAGGATGAAATTTGGTTCCACTCTCCATGACCACAGTGCCACACAGCTCACCTGTTCCCACCCCAACTCTGCAATCCCCTCCCCACGAATGAGCAGCCAACAGATGGCTACAAGTAAAGCATCTGACTTCCAAAGGAGTAGGTACATGTCGCACCTACGGTTACCATGCAGGGTCAATGAGAGACCATTCAGACTAATGATGTTTTCCTGGTCATATTTTATTCCTTCAAAAACGTACCATTTCTTTTAGACTGTGGTTACTCTGCACACCAGTTGGTTCCAGATAAGCAAGACTTGGCTGTGGTTGAAGTTCTGCTAAGTGGACGGGAAGTGAGGTACAGATCCAGGGGAAGGAGGGCAAATGTGTACAGTCCCAGGGAAGAGAACCTTGGCACCTGGGTCACGCCATAAAGACAAGCACTGTGCCCGCTCCAATCACACACTCAGAACACACCATAGCAGAGCCCTGCAAACTGTAGGCATTCAATAAATATTTGCTATGAATAAGCTGACTAACTGAAATAGATTACCCGGTAAAGTGCTAAAGAAGAGCTAAAGAACAAGCCGCCGCCAGGAGGGGGTGGCAAGGCCAGGTCTGTCTGGCTCTGGAGCGGTGCTCTTCCCCTTCTCATCAGGAGGTAGGCTGGCTGAGGTCTCATGTATCGAGGACCCCAAATCACAAGAAAAACATGCTCCATCTCCCTGGAAGGTCAATTTTACTCAAAGTTGAATAATTTTAAATATTTGGTATATAAAACAAATACCAATATATTATGAAAGAGAATACAGACTTCATAGTCATTTTCAATTACGTGGGCCATCATTTTTTTCATTCTGCAATGGCCCCAGGCTCTAAGGGACACAGTGCACTCTCCTCCTAGAGGTCCATGGATAGAAGAAAATCTAAGACTCAAAACATCGCTCCATAAATACTTGTTGAGCACCACACTAGCAAGCATGTGTTAAGTGCCAGGAATGCAATGTAGTCCCTGACCTCAAAGACTTAAGCTATTCTAAAAAAGAGAAACAAGTTAGCCAATAATTAAGAGTGCTAAGATAGATGCCTGTAGAGGGTCCACAGAAACAGAGGAGCCTGTGGGGAATGTTGAAGAATTCCCAGGGGGTGGCCCAGGCCCTACTCTCATCCCTGAGCTGCTTCTTGAAAATGATACAGGAATTAATAATATGGGGGAGCTGAGGGGAAGTTACTCATGGAAAGAGAATAGTGTTTAATAAGTTATAAATTTTCAAAAAAAACCCCACCAAAACAAAACAGTATTCTCAAAGGGCCAGAACTAGTGCAATACAACAAGAGAAAGAAATCATATTACACTGGAAATATATACAGAAAAAGAAATAAATTCATAAGATGCCCAACTTACAGTGCAAATATGAAAATGAAAACAATGAGATATTTGTTATCAACATGGCAAAAATTTAAACCAATACTATTAAATATCACAGATAAATCTGTACCATAGATAAAAATATAGAATGACTAGAGGCCCGGTGCATGAAATTCATGCACTGGAAGGGGGGGAGGGGTGTCTCTCAGCCCAGCCTGCACCCTCTCCAATGAGATCGGGCTTAAACCGGCAGTTGGACATCCCTCTCACAATCCGAACCTGCTGGCTCCCAACACCTCACTCACCCGCCTGCCTGCCTGATTGCCCCTAAACTGCTTCTGCCTGCCAGCCTGATCACCCCCTAACCACTCCCCCGCCAGCCTGGTCCCCCCCAACTGCCCTCCCCTGCAGGCCTGGTGCCCCCTAACTGTCCTACCCTGCAGGCTCGGTCCCCCCTAACTGTCCTACCCTGCAGGCTCGGTCGCCCCCAACTGCCCTCCCCTGTCATCCCAATCGCCCCCAATTGCCCTCCCCTGCTGGCCTGTTTGCCCCCAACTGCCCTCCCCTGCTGGCCATCTTGTGGCAGCCATCTTCTGATGACATGGGCACAGCCATCTTGTGACCGCATGGGGCGGCCATCTTGTGCGAGGATGTGATAGTCAATTTGCATATTGCCTCTTTATTATATAGGATACCTCTCTCAAGGCCAATCTGGCCATATACACAAAATTGAAATGTTGATGGATACTTATAACTATGGGAAAAAAATCTAACATATATCAAAAGAAATTTAAGTAATTAGGTTGGCCCATCAATATAATAAAATACTGTGCAACCATTACAAAGGGTGAGGTAAGGTGTGGAAGGTTGGGAAAGACTGGTAAAAAAGGCAGGTTAGGCTAGTTTTTGAAGAACTGAAACCTGCAGACATGTTGATGTATTCCAGTCTTATGGGACAAGACAAGACAATGCCCCTCTGCTGCCCTCACTGATGAACCTGAATCACCGGTGATCAGCTATGGCCACCCTAATAATTCCACAAGTACTTTACCATTTGTTATTTATGCCAGTTGTTATTCAACTAAATAAAGGTCCGAAATCTTTTAGAAAGCCAGCCTTAAAATTATCCAGAGATTATACCCAGCAAATAAAAAGGATCGTTTAATTACTTGGGTAAATTCTAAAGAATAAGGAGCCATGCAAAACCATACAAAGGGGGGTGGGAGCAAGTTATTGAACAGGCTGTACACTATGAATCCCTCTAAATTGTGTGCGCAAGTTATTGAACAGGCTGTACACTATGAATCCCTCTAAATTGTGTGCACGTTCAGAGGTGTGTGTTTGCACACGCAGGAGCGCATTCCAGGAAAGGGGTGGGAAACGGAGCCAGCAGCACACTGCTCCTCACAGCACTGTGCAGTTACATGGTGAAGATGTGGTTGCAGCAGCAGGGGCTGGAATGGCTTCAACACGTCTATTCCCCTGAAATCACACCAGTTCTTCCAGCAATACTTGAAATGGTTCGTTCATCTTCTCAGCTAGGGTGAAGTTTACTATATCTCCCCCAACATCAGACTTTTCACCAGTTCCTCCTAACTAACAGTGATTGGCACTCGAGTGTACCTACATTACAGTCCACCAGAAAACAGCATTCTTGCTGACTGCTTAAGGAAGGATGCGGGTGGAGGGTGTTCAGCAAGGTAGTGGAAAGAAAAGCATTTAGACACAGATCATTTGGCAACTTAAGATGATTTGGGGCGTGATTAAACAGGCTGTTAGGGCTGAGAGCACCAGTACCATGAATGACTTCTTATCAGAACAGAATCAACTGTCATGTGGCCTCAACTGAAAGCTACACCCTCATTTAATGACAGCTTGGTAAGAGGAAGGCATGGAAACAAAGCCATAGTATCTGTCTGTACACCAATTTTAAGTCACAACTCATTTGAGAAACATTAAAATATTTTAAACACGTCAATCAAAATAATATGTAACCACAGAAGGCCTAATTTTCTATCTAGCCAACTGGGTCACGAAAAAATGAGGTGCCCCAAATGAAAATGATCTGGATGTTAACATCTGCAAATAGCTTCAGTTTAAAATACAATTCTTCAGAGAAATCCAAAAGGCTCAGGATTTAAGGTTACCATGATCAGCGATCTGCATACAAACAGCTTCAAAATATGTTCATAATCAACGTCTGGAGATGGTTGAAAGCTAGGCTAGCGTTAGATCTGAAAGCCAGTGTCCATCTCTCCAAACTGCAGACAGAAAGGAGTGCATAACTATTCTGGACCACATGATCTGGACCTGGGAACCATGTAAGAGCACTAAGGACAAACTCAGAAACAGCTGTTGCTAAATACTTGATCATTCAACTGACTTGAAGTAGCAGTTAGAGGTTCCATGACCAAAACAGGTCGGAGACTTGGGTGTGCACTCAGCACCTTTACAGGGCAGTTTTCTCACCTGAAAGGTGAGGGTGACAGCTGTACACACCTCATGAGGTCATTGTGAGGATTAGTATGAAAATGCTGTAAAGCGTTTAGTGCAGTAACTGGACAAAGACTTAGTAAATGTTGTTTATTCTCATTAGAAATACATTGGTGGGAAGGTGTGGAATCTCCTCCAAAATTTGCCTGTGTATTTGGCCACTAAAAAGGACAAGGTCTTGAAAATCATCTTCAACTCTTCAGCTAAATCCAGCTCTTCCAGGACCAGCCAAGCCAAGCTTCAGTTCCTTGAAAATGCTGTTTTCACTGGTTTCCAGAATTATGTATGTATTGTACCTTGACAAGAACACTTTCAGCCCCACTTCCTACTCCCAGCCATGGGCAATTGACTTGCAGCATCCTTCACATTTCTGTACACACCACTTCCTCCGGAGCCCTTCCCAAACCTCCTGTGAATTTGGAAGGACCAGTCTGGATGGTTAATTGCAATCCAATTCAGGCTCCCATTGAGAACTACTACAGTTTCTGATAAGCGTACTGTCCTTGTTCATTCACATTCTAATAAGATGTTTCCAGTTTAAAATCTAAATATCACCTTCCCAGAGAGTCAGCTCTGTTGCTAAGATAGGATCAAGCCTATTGTGCTTTATATCCTATACTAGTAGCCCATTTGCAGGAAAAATCCTGCAAGCGGCCGCATGCGCTGCCGCTGCCGCCGCCGCCGCCGCCGCCGCTGTTTCGGCCATCTTGCCTGCACCCACAAGCCGCTGCCACCCACCCCGCTCCGCCCCACTCCGCCCTGCCCCGCCCCACCCCGCCTGGGCTTTCCCTCTGGCAGCCATCTTGCTTTCCGCTTTTCCTCCGTCTTCCTTCTAAGTTGTTTTCAGTCTTCACTACTCCCTCCCTCAGCGTATGCAAATTAACCGCCATCTTTGTTTGGTAATTTGCATACTCGCCCTGATTGGCTGGTGGGCGTGGCTCGGGCATAGCGAAGGTGCGGTCAATTTGCATATTACTATTTTATTAGGTAGGGTAATAAGAGAGGAATATGCTAATTATCCGTTACGCCCTGAGGCATAACAACCAACCTGGTAAAGACTAGATCTCGGATCAGCAGGAGGGTGGGGCAGAGAGCTACAGGAGGGGGCAGGGCAGCAAGCTATGAGGGGGGAAGGGGGAGGGGGGGCGGGAGGGGAGCTACAGGAGGGCAGGGCAGCAGGCGGAGAGCTACTGGCGAGCTACTGGCCCACGGATTCGTGCACAGGGCTACTAGTTCTTAATATGTCTGTTAAAACGGTATCAGATGAAAGCCAACCTACTCAAGGGATCTGTTGTTTACTGGTCTTCACCCAAGAGATGTTTTTGAAGAATTCCACAGCTTAAAAAGAAAAAAGGATGAAAATAATCCCCAACTTATCGATGAGAACCCTCTGGGCAGAAAAGTTAAATGATTTTGTTCGGCACAGAAAGCTAGACAGATTTATAAGCACAGTAAGGAGCCAAGGATCCGGTTCTGTTTCCTCCCACTATAGAGCCATTTCTGTGCACTGAGAACCATTCCAGAGAGTCTAAGCAATAATCTTAAAATGCAAGTGCTCATTCAATGCTATCGAACAACTTGCAAAGCTTTTTAAACTATGGGTGTCCTCTACCGTAGGAGAAACTCAAGGGGGAAGGCCTGGTCCTTTGCATGTTAAAAAAGTTGTATGGGTGCCCTGGCTAGGTAGCTCAGTTGGTTAGAGGTGTCCCGATATGCCAAAGTTTTGGGTTTGATCCCCAGTCATGGCACATATAAGAATCTACTAATGAGCCGAAACCGGTTTGGCTCAGTGGCTAGAGCGTCGGACTGCGGACTGAAAGGTCCCAGGTTCGATTCCGGTCAAGGGCATGTACATTGGTTGCGGGCACATCCCCGGTAGGGGGTATGCAGGAGGCAGCTGGTTGATGTTTCTCTCTCATCGGTGTTTCTAGCTCTCTATCCCTCTCCCTTCCTCTCTGTAAAAAAAAAAAAAAAAAAAAAAAAAAGAATCTACCAATGAATGCATAAATAAGTGGAACAAATTGACACCTCTCCCTCTCTCTCTCTCCCTCCCTCCCTCCCTCCTTTCCTCTCTCCAAAAATCAATTTAAAAACAAACTTCCATGGGTGATTCTTATCCCAGCAAAGGTCAAGAACCCCTAGTTTAATCAATCAGCATTGTTTACTAAATATCTGCTCTGTCCCCAGCAGTGTTTCTGAGACAAGAATTACTTGTATTAGAGGAAAATAAGACTGAGTATAACGAAGTGCTGAATTTGCTACATTCAGAGACAGTAGCACAAGAGCACAGGCTTGGATGAACTATGTGTGGAGCAAGAATAATGGACAGGTAGGTCCCTAATGATAAACAGGCTGTTTTCACGTAGTGCAGCGTAGAGTCCTAAGGATCCAGGAACAAAGTAGCAGAGTGCACTTTCCTGCCTGGCCCTGCACCCACTTTCAATCGCAACAGCTGAATGCTTACCTTTCATACAGGAAGCTTCAGCTTCAAATTCATTTAAAAAACAATTCTGATGGCTTTTAAGAGTTTGAACTCTCTTATTTACAAATGCAAAAGAAAAAGAAAAAAAAAAATCAGTGGTGAAGTAACTTGTCCCAAAGTCACAAAACTAACCAGTGGTCTAGAACAGCGGTTGCCAACCTTTCGGACCTCCCGGACCACCAGTGGACTGTGAACAACCGGTTGGCGACTGCTGGTCTAGAACCCAGGTCCTCAGCTCCGGAGCCCTCTGCACACACACCGCACCCACCACAACTTTCCAAGGGAAGGACCATGTGAGCTTCTCAACAAAGGTTCTCACAGAGCACCCCAAACACCAGCCTGCCCAGAACCCATGTTTGTTTCTGGTCCTGTGTCTCAAACCTGGGACTGTGGAGGGGGAGTAGAAGGGAGAGGAGCCCAAGCAAGCAGCAGAAGAAAACACAGCCACCCTCCCAGGACAGCTCTTGAACACAGTTTTAAGATTTTTTTAAAATTAAAACCTGATCAAAGAAACGCCGTGTTTGTGATGGACTTCCTGGTGGAACTGTTCCGTCATGCTCTTCAAGGAAGTAGTAAAAGGTAAGAATGCATAGGCAGACGTGGGAGTGGGGCATTCAGCAGAAGGGCCTGAGATCAAGGGTCAGTTTATGTTGGCTACAATGCAGCAGCTCCGCTGTAGAATTTCCGAGGACCGTCGGGGAGTAGCTCCTTCTCCCAAGGTGTGGGCCACACTTGCCGTCAGATGCCCCGAATCATGGGAGAGCAAAAGCTTCTCTCTCCAGCAGCACATCTAACTCTTGTGCCCATGTAAGCAAAACTACACAGGACTTTAAAATGCTTTTGCTCTGCATCTGTTACTCCCACAGCACCCTCTGACACTGGTATTATCACCATCTCACTGCTGAGAGACAACCACAGAAGTCAATGCCAAGGCCAAATGAGATGTCTAGAATTTAGTATTCAGACTCAATGCTCAGTCCACACACAGTGGCTTGAGCACAAACCTCAGTCCTCACATTTCTATGTTGATCACACAGTGAATGTATAATCTAATAGGACCCAAGCATGTATGAAATGACATGTCTATCACTGAGTTCACTGTCTATTCCCCAAATGGCTCCATCTTCCACTTCCCTACTTCTGTTCATCTAAACTCAAAACCTTGTTTCCCCTTTGACTCTAATTAGCTGCTAAACACTTTAAATTAAGGGCTTTGATCATAGCTCAAGAACAAAAAAATTCAATGACTCTCTACTGCCTAGCAAATGAAATCCAAACTCCTTCACCAGCACCACAGCAGGGGAGGCCCCCTAACAGTCACAGCCTGGTTTCCACCAGTCTCCAGAACACAGCCTAGGTCCGTGGTCGGCAAACTGCGGCTCGACAGCCACATGCGGCTCTTTGGCCTCTTGAGTGTGGCTCTTCCACAAAATACCACGGCCTGGGCGAGTCTATTTTGAAGAAGTGGTGTTAGAAGAAGTTTAAGTTTAAAAAATTTGGCTCTCAAAAGAAATTTCAATCGTTGTCCTGTTGATATTTGGCTCTGTTGACTAATGAGTTTGCCGACCACGGGTCTAGGTCATCACTAACCTGCAAGTGTTGGCTGTTCCCCAAGCACACTCAGTGTTTACTAAGCATGTGACCTTGGGAAAGTCACTTAATCTGGGCTTTATTTTACTCAACTATAAAATGGGTATAATAATACTTGCCTGAAAGGACTAACAGAAGTAATAAAAATGAGAGAGCTGCTATAAATTTTAAGGTACTATAAAAACACCGACATTATCATTATGTCACAGTTATGATAATTTTATACCTGCCTTGCTCCAGAAAGGATATAAAGTAGCTCACATAAAACACAAAATAACAAGAGTTTAAAGTGGAAGCAATAAAAGAAATACCAAACAAAATGGGATGGGGAATGAGGCTAAGAAAAAATGCATACCACAATTGCCTATGTAATCTTTCAGGTTAATGATTTGGCCTGAACACTGTAGTTTGACTTGGAAAGAAAACTAAGTCAAGCAGACAGTGTCCAGAAAACTGAAAACAAAACCACTGGTCAGAAATAAACTAGTTCCTACTATAAGACCGAGCAAAAATTTCTCCTACAGGTTCTTATTCTGCAATGTAAACGGACAGCATCCTCAACATCTCCATCCTGGATGATCTATTTCATTACATCATATCAGATCGAAAGCCTCTTGAGGTCAGGTAATTGTCTTATTATGTCTGTATCTCTAACAGCACTTAAAGCAATTAGTCTACAAACAACACACCTCATTTGTTTTGAAATTTTTTATTGATTTCAGAGAGAAAGGGAGAGGGAGAGAGAGATAGAAACATCAATGATGAGAGAGAATCAGTGACCAACTGTCTCCTGCACACCTTACACTGGGGGTCGAGCCCAAAATCCAGGCATGTGCTCCGACCAAGAACTGTGACCTCCTGGTTCATAGGTGGGCGCTCAACCACTGAGCTACGCCAGTCAGGCAACATAACTCCATTTTTATATACTGGTTTCCATGGGTCCAATCTCTCCCTTCCTATTTCAAACTCTCTTGCACACTACCATATCAAACCTAAAACATCACTTTTACCACCAGATTCCTTACTTTAAAATCCCCCCAGCCTCTCTGCACACAGAACAAAGACCTCCTTCTTCACCTTCACAGCACAATCTAGACCACGACCTCCCGTCTTCTCCTCCCTCTAATGTTTTTGCCCTTTTGAGCTCAGCTTAAAAATCTCACCTCCTACTGAAAGTCTGACTAGCAGCAATGTGGTGGAGGGAGATTGGACAGGAGGAGACTGGACAGCCAGAAGTCTTGTGTTCTGACCCGTTACTCATCTGTTCAGAGACTGTGGGCAAGCCACTGACCGCTGTGAGAAGCTCTCAGCATCTACTAGCAGTCATGGCTTACGACCAGTGCATCTCCATTACCTTCCAGCTATAAGGTTCTAGGATGTGTGTGTTTCTACAAACGCAGACACACCCTGATCTCTCCTCTGATCCTTATTATCTGTTACATATTTTAATATGTAATTACAAACACTGTCTTTCAATCTTCCCTGCTAAGTAAACACATCAACTGTCCCACAGCAGAGCCTTATAGTCTCTTGCTGTTCCCAAAGATAACCAGCACAAGAGGAGGTATATAACAGACACTTTGTGTAAGCAAAGAACTGTTTAAATAACTATTTTTAAAAGATTGATTATAATATACTTGTTTGCTGCAGTATGAATCAGCAAAAAAGGGGGGCTTTTTTCCCCCCATTAAACAGACCATTAAAATAAGTGACTAAGACAAGAAAACAGCTAAGTCACTTTTCTCTAAAAAGTATATTCACTTAGTAGGTTATAAAGCCAGTCAGTATAACCTCATTACTTAAGGTGACCACCTGCCAAACACAACTGAGTTAACACACAACATAATGTTTATTATCTTTGATTGCAAAATGAATGCCCACTAGCAAAATAAAAATAAGACCAACCATAATTTTTATTATTTTACTAATTTTATGTATACATTATTGCTATAATTCCAACATAAAAACCAATAAAGTGACGCAGCAGATGAGGAAATAAATCACATGACAAACTGTACTTAATATTGCAGGCTGCATAAAGCTACTACGACCAATACTCATATTGAGCTTAGTTCTGTGCTTTTCAGAACTTGTCTTTTTTTAAAAAAAATTAATATTATGGCTTCTTTTCTGGATGAATACCCAGTTTCCTGGACAGTTCTTAAAAAATAATCTGATAAATCGAGAGGCTTGCTGATTTTTCTTTTGCTCTCTACTAGTCCTGTCAGCAAAATCTGGGCAACACTGAAAACCTGAGTGTTTGTTTAACTGGAAAAAATAAATTAAAAAGAAAAAACAAAGAAGCTATATCAGTCACTGAGTACAAACAAGATACCATATCAATACTCAATAAGTTAACTTCCTGTAGTTAAAACACACAGCTCTATAAACTACGCACATGGTACATAAAGAGCTTCTTCAATCACAGATTCTGAAGCTCAAGACAATTCTCATTTCCAACTTGAAATATCCCGTAAATGGACCGGTAAGTCAGGCCTGGCTCCGCTTGTGCTATTTTTGGTCCCATTGCTATTACTGCTGAAAGAGTTTATAAGGGCTCACTGCCAGCTTAGACACAGTCAGAAAGATGTCAGTACAACATAAAACCGATTTGTTCCTAAGAAGAAATATAAATCTACAAAATTATCCAATTATCCTTATTCACAAAATGTCAATAATGTGCAAAAACATCCAGTAAAAGAAGATGGAGAAGGAAACTGCTATTCTGTGAACCATAATTATTACCTCGTTCAACCTTGGTTCCACTCTGAAAGATATTTATCTTATTTAAGCAACACAAAAAGATAATAAGGGAGAATTCTGGCCCAAAGATGTCCTTAAAAGGAAGAGGAAGAAAGACTTCATCCAGGAGGGATGCAGAAACTCGAGGAAGCAGATGTGGAACTAGCCGATCTACAGGCTACCTACCGCCCAATATTAGATTTCCCCGGAGAAATACATAATAAGCATGTTTGCTCAGGCATTTAACATTAAAGGAGGCAACAGCAACAAGAACAGGGGTGACCGAAAAGGGGCATGTTTTGTCTGTGACTTGTTCTGTTCTGTAAACAGTAATTATTTGAATAGTTCTAAATGCAATCACTTCCATTAGGAAAACACATCCTTGCTCAAATTGAGGTTTCACAGTCCTTATGAATTACAAAAACTGTGTAACTGAACCAATAATGTTGTATAAAAGCAAATTAATGACAGTCACACAACAGTTTTAAAGGAAAATTAATTTTAATAGTGGCCAAAAGAAGGTTAGCATGTGAACACTGGGACTGTGGGTTTTCAATATTACAGTAAATACAAAATAAAAATAACTGGTAACAATAAGGCAGTCATCACCACATAATACTAGAGTCTTTCTGCAACAAAGGACATAGGTATTCATGAAGGTGAGTGACCAATTGAAAAAACACAACTAAATTCAAGACCCAGTAATACAGATTTAAGAAACTTTAAATATTTCATTTTGAGTGGAAAACACTTATGAAAGATAGCATTTAAATGTTCAGTTCTGGGATTATAGAACCACCTGCTTAAGATATTAAAGGCTCCTTTAAACACATTTGATGGCTTGATAAGAGCAATTTAATTTAACATTCTGAGCCCTCCACTTATTTCAGAATCCACTGACCAGGTGGATAACAGCTTAACAATGACTTCAACCCAGGCAGCAGTGAGACATTTAATTTCTGTTGCGTTATACCGCCTATCAACTCAGAAATCAGTAAATTAAAAATACAGCACAATACCACACCATTTAAACCTGAATAGCAGTAGTTGTTTGTATTTCCCCTGACTGCTGGGATTTTTTATGACAAAATGAAAGAAATTAGAAATTAGTTTGGGAAAAAGGTTAAAAATTACTTGTACAAAAATAGCTTGCAAGCAGACTGGTCCTTTTAAAAATTAAAAGCATTTGGTCAGCTGTGACATGAATTTTCAGGACCTAAATTCAAAAGCACCATTGTAATAGGTGGGGCAAGGTAAGAAGGAAGTGACAATGGGTTTTCTGAAAACTTGTGGGAAGCCACCTGACAGATGCAAAAGCAGACAGGCATGGTACAACTTCTGGAGGCTCAAAAGTAACATAAAATACTCCATCCAACAAGCTTGGCTCACAAGGCAGAGTTAGGAATAAAGCAATACTACCACATTCCCAGGGCATTTTAATCCTCACTAAGATAAACTAGTTGTATAAAAAAAAAAATGTCTAACAGGAAAATCTACTCAGATGTCAAAAATTATAAGTGAAATTTTATAAATTTAAAAAATCACTAATCAATCAAAATAAAATCCACAAACTTGTCCAGACTAAAACAAAACCAGTTATGAATTGTATTTTTAAAAACTGTTTGCAAAGCACATGCTTTCCTGTTAAAGTAGTCTACTTTATTTTAAACACTATAATTTCAACCTAAAAGAACAACTAGCCCTCATTCTCTTTAACTTCACTTTATTCGTGGAAATAGATACAAGGAACACACATGGTCGGTCTCCCCTTTAGCCTGGGCTGTGCTCTGATTAAATCAAGAAACAGCTTAGAGTGTGGGGGGTCAGGAAGAAGCCATCTAAAATAAGCATGCACCTGGATCACTTCCAAGATGACACTTATTTAAGGCCTATAGTCTCCATGTGAGAATTTGAGGAAATGAATTTTTACAATAGCATGGAAAGCCAACCGGAATGTAAAAGGCCAGTTCATAATAGTCATCCTTTTCTGTATTACAGAAATTGTACCAGTGAAATTTTGTTTGTAAAATGCAATGTCCACTTTCTCCTCTTGGATAAAATACCTACAGCCTCGGTGGTGGTTAAATTGCAGCTATAAAGGAAATTGTCCCGAGATAAATGGTTTCCCTATGAGAGGGTTTCGCTGCTACACTTCACCTCAGGACAATAAATCAAATTAACTGCACCTTGTCCTCTGTCCAATGACATCATCAGTTTGACCATATCTTGAGAGTCCCGTGCAAAAACATATGCTACTTAAGGCACGAAATCATATTCCTGCTTTTTGTCCACCTGACCTCAAGCTTCAGATCTCTGAAACAGTCATTCACCTGAGCAGTCTTGTGGAAGCTACAGATTTTTTTTCCCCTGCTGCATTTCGGGGCCTGCCTACTGGAGATTAAAGAAGAAAAATGGTAAGAACTGGTTATTTGAAATTGGCTTGCTTTAGCCCATTAAATCTAGATTTTTGTTACAAATTAAACTTAAGATCAAAGTCTCACCAAATCTGTAGCTAGCAACTGACCCTAAAGGGCCTTAACATAATTTCAGAGGTTTAACACATCAGTGTTTAACAACACTTCTGATACTTTCCTCTCCCAGCCTGGGAAAAAACCCCATGAGAAGCAACACCATGATTTTAAAACACACGACTATACAAAATAAAATGGGGGGAAAAACTTCATCAAGGGAAAGACCAAAATTCAAAATTACTGTTTCTTCTACATAGTTGAAATTAATATACCTTTCACCGACCAACTGTCCTAAATCTACATAGAACAAAATCAATTCTGACAATTTTAACAAGAGGGGTCGGGTGTGCTGGGAGGGTGGTAAGTTCAGAGATCAGGGTGGACACAATGACAGTGTTTATTCCTCCATTTTACTCATTTAATCATGACACAAACACTCAAAGAAAACAGAACCCCATTTCTGTTTTTCGGGAGTGCTCCAATTAAAATAAGCAAGTCTGTGACAGTGACAGCACAAAATTAGTATCAGCCCCATTTTAAATTCCAATAAAGAGGTTGAAAAGGGAGCGCAGCCCTGAGAAGTTCTGAAAGTGCTGTAAATTAGGATTTATAAAATACTTAGCTATTCCCCAACTGGAAAAAAAAAAAAAAAAAAAGAATGGTTTCAAAAGTCCTGTAGACCCACCTTTACAAAGCTAGCAAGTGTTTAATTTGGGGGTTGGTGCCAGAGGGCAAGGGGCTCCACCAAAAAAAAAGTGAAACCCAAAAAGGCTTCATTTTGCCTCTGAAAATAGGACAGTTTCCTCCCCCCGCCCCCCCCCCCTTAGGCCCAATATTACTGCACACTATAAAAAAGTCTTTTTAAGAGAAAACAAAACAAGGCAGAGTTAATGCTCAGCTCGGGGCTGTGGGAAGGCTGGTGAGGCCTCGGGAGGGTCATCTGTGCCCGCGGAGTAGGGGGTGCGTGAAGATTGGGTGAGGGGAGTCATTTTGGTTATTAGTAAATAAATCAGGCTGCAGAGAACATGAGGCCTAGGCAACTGCAGGAGGAGCCAGGCCTCGCTCCCCCTTCTCTTCCCGGCACAGCCTGGGTTTGATCTCAGAGCCCTGTGGATTGCCAAGGAAAAAAAAAAAAAAAGAATCATATCGAACCACAAAAGCACATGGGGCGAATGTAAAATATAAACACGGCGTTGGGCTGTGAGTGGCTGTTATTAAAGGTCTGAATTACTAAACATGAGAGGCGGGGAAAGCCAGGCGGCCATTTCAATAATATAAACCTCCCCGAATTAGACATTATTCAAATGAGAGAGGATCCGCGCAGCGGCGAGCGGGGAGGACCCAGCCCCCGGCGGGCAGACGCGGCCGCGGACCGGCGGGGATCCCCGCCTCCCCACTCCCCACCGGAGGGAGACCGGGATGTTAGCAACTTGTTAGGCCGGGGGTCCCGGAGCCGGCCGGCCTCACCGCCGCGTTCCGGGGACCCGGGGGCGCTCCGGGGGTGCGTGGCCCGACTCCGGGAGGGTCAGGGAGGGGCGCGGGGACCACACCACGCCGGCGCCTCCACCCGGCTCCTCCGGGACTGCGCCCGACCGGGACCCACGGGGCTGCTGACCGCCGGCCCGAGGACATGCCCTCCGAGGGGGGCTTCCCGAGGGTCGCCCGAGGGCGCGAAGCGGAGCCCACTGTCGCCCTGCGCACCCCGGACGCGGGACTGCTCGAGTCAGGCCGCCCCCCGGGGGACGAGCGGGCGCAGCGAGGTGCGGGGCCGTGACCCCAGCCAGACCCGGGTCCCGAGCGGCGGCGGGCGCTCCCCGCGGACGCCCCCCGCCGCCCCGCCCCGCCGCGCCACTCCCGGGGGCACGCGTGCTCGGGTCCGGCCGCCGGGTCCGCCCGGGCACGCCGCCTCCCGGCATTGTGCCGCCGCCGCCCGGCCTCCACGCCCCCCCGCCCGCCGGGCCGCCCGCCGCTATGAATATGTAAAGCGTCTTCATTGTCCTGCTCGGCCCCGGCCCCGCCGCGGACCCGCTCGGGCTCGAGGCGGCGAGGAGGCGGAGGCCGGGCCGGGGCCGGCCGCCGGCGGGCCGGGCCGCAGCCCCCGGTGCCCCGAGTCCCCCTCTGCCCGGCCGCGGAGAGCCTCTCCCCCTCCGCTCGGCGCCCGGCGGGTGCTCGGCGCTCCCCGGCCCCCCAGCGCCCCGCCGTTAATTATAATAATCCTGAGTACTAATAAATTATGCTAAGTCGCGGGGGGGCCGCGAGAGCCCGGCTCGAGTATGAATATGAATATGTAAAATGCCGTAATGATTACCTGCTGCTGCTGCCGCCGCGGCTGAACTCTCATCTTGACTCGCTGCTCCTCCGTCCGCCATTTTGAATATTTTAACCAAAATCGCCGGGTCGATAAGCCCTCCCTCGCTCCGGCTCCCCTCCCCCCGCCCGCCCTCCACGCCGCCCCCTCCTCCCCGCCCCTCCGCGCCTTCCGTCCCCGGGCGCGCGACAGGGGGCGCACGAGGCCGCCCGCGTGGAGGAGCCCCGCCCCTTCGAGCGCTCTGCGCACGCGCCTCCGGGCCGCCGCGGCTCCTTAGTCGCTGAAGCGCCCTCAACCTGCCAGTCACCCCTTTGCTCCACTTTCCCGTCTGGGCTCTGCACATGCGCGACTCTCTCCACGCGCCTGAAGGACAGTCGACGCATGCGCGACCTTCCGGGCCCTCTCCAGCGCGTACCCAGTGCAGTGGGGTACGTGGAGCGCTCAGGCTTTGCACGTTCCTCCCCCTCCTTCTCCTCTCCCCCTCCCCCCAGCTTTGCCCCGGTTTCCCCGGGCCCAGAGCATTCTGAAGGCAGGGCAGGGCGCCCGCGGCCCGGAGCGTGGAGACTCGTGACTACACGTGGGCGCCACACTTTCAGGCTTTCCGCGCGGTTGAAACGCCGGCCACCGGGCGGGGCCGCGCCTCCGCTAGGTGACTTCCGGCCCTGCGGGCAGGTAAGGCGGAAATGCCCGCCGCCGGGCCGAGGCACCTGCTGATCCTCGCGCGGGCGACCCGCTCGAAATTTGAATCGGAGGAGTCCCCGCCCTTGGCTCTGCCCGAGCCGCCGTCCGCGGGCCCAGCGGGGGGCGCGTCCTGGGTTAACTTAATTAGCCCCAGTCCCTTCCGCTCTGCAGCCTCTCATTCCGCGGCCGCCGCGACCCGGGCGCCAGGCGGCGCGCTTTTCCCGCCCGACCTATCCTCGGGCCCCCGGGCGGATCGGACCGAGCGGCGGCCTCTGGCCGTGGACAGACAGGCTTCCTTCCCTTCCCTAGCTGAGGAACTTAAGTTAAAACCCAGCAATAAAGTGGAAACTGATGGCCTATAAATAATAACGTCGAATTAGAAATAGCTTCATGAATTTTACCTTGCTGCGTATCTCAGCGTAAATATGATAGGTGTTTTCCATTGCAAATAATATTTCTTTGTAACTAGCGATAATGTTCTAAGACTTCTTTAACTTGAATGGTAAATTTCTCTGGACAAGACCCAAGTGTAATTTCTTACTAATTCTTACTAAAGAGCTAAGATTTTTTCCAGTTTTTAAAATTTTATTTGTCAATTAGTTTACATTCAATATTATTTTGTATTAGTTTCAGGTGTACAGCACAGTAGTTAGAGGGTAAAAAGAAAAGTATTTTATGGTCAGCAAAGAAAAGGTTTTTTTGTGTTTTCCATTCTGAGTATTATTTCTTTAATTTAAATTCTTTATTGTTGAAAATATTACATTTTTAAAAATTGTCTGAGAAATAACTGTAAAACTTAAATCAGGGTAGAATTGCAGATTCTACTCAGAAGAAAAACTCATCTCTAAGAGATGATCAGCAGTTGTTTTAACTGCTAAAGTTTTAATCATGGGTATGAGTCAGCACCTTGAATTCCTTACACTGTGAAAGTACACTGAGTGGCCAGATTAACCTGGCCACTCAGTGTGTGTGTGTGTGTGTGTGTGTGTATGTATGTATGTATGTATGTATATATGTATATTAGAGGCCCGGTGCATGAATTCAGAGATCATCATAATCTCAGAGTCTAGTTAAAGAAAGCTATTGTTAGTTACAGCCAGTGAATTTGGGTGGGATTGATTTACTCACAGTAATTAAGCATTAGGGTGTGTGCATGACGGTTTACACCAAGTAATTGGACCACCCTGTAATCCAATTATTTCAAACCACACCGGCCAACACACATAGGAGGAAATGCAAAATCTAATCATGCTGCAATTACTCTGAAAATGGCTCTAAATTATATTCACTAGGCTTACTATAGGGGAAGTCAGAATCATCAACCTATTTGAAACAAAGTTAAGTGTATGCCTTTGCTCTAAATCTGGAAACATCTCCACTATGGAATAGAACTCAAGTATCCTTACTTAAATTCCTGTCTTCTATTTAATATTTGTTTTGATCTTAGGTTCAAAGGGGACATCTGTAATACTTTCAACAATAAAGGTAATTTTTAAAGTAAATTAATAACATTCTTTATTACTTCATTTCAATAAAAAAGTTTTCATGGGATGAATTATTGTTTAAGAATAGCTCTGTGAGGAAAAAAAATAGTTTGACATAATATGTGTCAATGATTCATTTTCCTTTTAATGAAAATATTTATTTTTTATATGTGTGCCCAGGCCCTAGCACAATGCCTAGGCATAGTAGTTACCCATAAATACTTGTTGAATAACAAATAATAATACAGTTATATACGTCAGGAGTATTTTGAAAAAGTGATGGTCATTTAACATATTTATGACCATCTGCATTCTGCCAGAAGCCTGACTAGGTACTAAGGATATGAAAATGGGTAAGGCGCTGATTTGACCTCAGCAAACTCATATGAATCAACTTTTTTAAATCCTCAACTCGGGTAGGAAATCCATTAATTCCAATTTTCTAAAATGGGGAACTTAAGACATAGAGATGTTACAAAACTTGGTTGTATTAGGGTTCTCCCAAGGGGGGGAAAAATAATAGGAGATATATATATATGTGTGTGTGTATATATATATATATATATATATATATATATATATATATATGATTTTCATTATATTTATTAATATGTGAATAGGATTTGTTATAAGGAATTGGTTCACACAATTATGGAGCCTGAGAAATCCCACAATCTGCAGTCTGAAGGACTGAGAAGGAGAGAGAGTAGTGTAAGTTCCAGTCAGAGTCCAAAAGCCAGGTCCAACTTTATGTTCCCTCCACCATTATCCCACATCCTTTGTGACCATTCCCACACATATTCCCTAGATTCCTGTCTGTGTGAGTTAGAAAACGCAAATAGTGTTTTTGGAGTGTCGTGTACCTCCTCATGAGTCCTGCTAGGCAGCTCAGGTCTCATGTAACGTGGTGGCCCAGGGTTAAGTCTTCAGTCTCTACTAAGGGCCAGTAGCAGGCCAAGAGCTCTTTCTCGAATGAGCAGTAATTATTCCTAGGGAATGGCAGGGCTTTGCTCTAAAATCCTAAGGGTCTGAGCCGCCATTCACCTGCAAGGGCTGCCACCGGCTGCTAGCAGCATCACCTTCAGCCACGGACACTTCAAGCACCATGGGATCTGCTGGATCAGATGGCCGAGGGTGGAGCAGTTTGCACAGCACTCTGGACCTATTTCAAAGCCTTCTCTTGTTCTGGGCCTCATTCAACACTAACAGCTTTTTGTGTCACTTGGTAAATGGGTTGGAGGGACACCCAAATGGGAACAAGTTGCCTTCAAATTCGAGGCAGCCCACCTACCCTTTATAGGAAGTACTGGGAACTCCATCTCCTCCTCCTCCATGTCCTATAGTGCACCCAGAAGTTTTCCCAGGGAAGATTCTGATCCTGCCTCAGATATTGCCACGATCTTCATTGAGCAGGTGGAGAGGGCTTCCATTAAATTAACGTCTCTCAACATTCATAAAGAATGCCATACCTACTGACTGTAGCTGACTGCTGTAGTTTATGTGTTTACTCTGAATGTGCAATGTAGAATATTTACTTCTCAGAGAATGTACACTGCAATCTTTACAAGTCATTACTTACCAGAAAGCTCAATATTGTCAGAAAACTCTCTGATGGATACATAGTCCATTTTTCCCTCAGGTTCAGAGTCGGCAAATTCATGAGACTACTCTTACTGCTGTCCCATCCAAGCCCCTGGCCAACTTCTTATGCTGAGCCTATACTCTTTCTTGCTCAAACCTGATTCTTCCCCACCAGGCTTCAGGTTGTGGTTGGCATCTCATCAGCATTGGCATGCAAGATGAAATCCATTTGTAATTCCCATACTCTTAAAAGCCAAACTGTCAGAAAGCCATGCACTTGAAATACATTATTTTGTCCCCTTGTAAGATTCTTTCCTAGAATTATGTTTTGGACTTACGTCATCAGCCTACATTAAAATCAAAAGAAGAAAAAACTCTGAGAAATGTATCATATTTACTGTGAGAGTATTTTGGGGGTGTCTGCTTTCTTTCTGAGGACTCATTCTTAATATCTGACGGGCAGAGGTTAAGTAATGTGTGTCCCATTCATGTTCAGCTGTGTCTGGCCATACCTAGCAGAGTGAAATAGATCAGCAGATGTCTGTCTGCTTGAAAGTCTACAACAAACATGTCAAACTTGCAGCCATCGAGCCACATGTGGCCCACGACAAATATTTTTATAACAAACTACAATGTTCACTAATGACTAATTACTATAATCGTTTTGCATTCATTTCCCTTACGTGCCTTACACGCAGGCGCACCATTTCTCTGCACTAATACTAGCAGCGAATATTTTAGCAGCTGATCGCCCCGTTGTTAGTCTTGTAAAGGCAGTCCTTGGGTTACGTCGTTTCGTGGTTACATTGCCATCTCCCATCCTATATAATAAAGAGGTAATATGCAAATTAACCCTCACGCCATCACAAGATGGCTGAGCTCACAGTGGAGGTGAGGTTCCCTAACAAGCGATCAGCGGGGACCTGAGGCTGCGTGGCGCCGGGCCAGGGCAGGGGACCTGAGGCTGCGCACCCCCACCTGGCGGGACTTGACAGGAGACCTCAAGGCGTGCCACCCCCCCCCCCCGCCCTGGTAATGGGCCAGGGGACCTCAGGCTGCGCCCCCCTGCCCAGTGGGGCTTGACGGGGTGGGGCCGGCCAGGTCTGGATCTCATCCAATGGGGGTGGGGCCGGCTGGGTCTGGGTCTCGCTCAATTTCGAGGTGTGCATGTGTGGGCAGGGACTTGACTCTGGGTTCCGCGGGCTCCCCGCACCCCCCTCCCCCGACTCTGACAGGAGAAAGATTTTCATATAGATCTTACTAATTTTCTTTCATCTCTGACACTTCTATTATAGAGAAAGGGCAAATAGCAATATTAAAATATTTCCTCTAATTAATTCCCTTTTAATGTGTACAAATTTTGTGCACCAGGCCACTAGTTTATATAAAAAAAAAAAAGTTCCATCATTTCAACGTATGTACATATGTGCCTTATGTTTTTTATTATTTATTTACCACAAGTAAAGGTCAGGAATTGTTATCTTTCTTTTAAATTTTTTTGACTGTTTCACTTCATTACTGCTGTGTGTGTGCTCCATGTGAGTGATGTAGATGCTTATGTAGGTGGGTTCCGACTTACGGAGAAAATCATGTTACGTCGCGCTGTAGGAACAGATCTCCAACATAACCCAAAGTACCTGTACTGACTTGTTTTGTGTGTGCAACAGGAAATATTTCACTTTTGGAGAACAGGAAACTAGGTGTATTTGCGTTACACTTATTAATTTGTGCAGTTACTCAGTGCCTTGGTACGTTAATGTGCAAGAAAAAAATATTTTAAAATGTTCTATTATTTTATGTTAACGATGACTCATTTATTTCAGCCCTTTTATTCAGCATGTCTCTATCGAAATAAACCCACGTTTCTATGGAAATTGAAGCTTTTGTTTTTGCGGCCCACTTAAACTTAAACCTTGTTTATTTGGCCTGTGTTAGCCTTTGATTTTGACATGATTGGTCTACAACTTCTGGGAGAAAAACTATCCTGAATCACTCTGATACTGACCATTCATCCAAACCCATCTTGGTCTTTGAAGGGGACAGGCATTTGTGTTTGAAGCATGGTGTCCATCACTCAGGTTAAACTTCAGGCTCAGATTCCCATCAGCAGGCATCTGTGGATTCCTGTGGAGACAGCTCTGGGAGCAGAGGTGCTATTCAAAATATTTAATACCCAAAGCAATACAAGCATTCATCAAACAGAACAGACAACCAACCCTTACCAGGACCATACCTGATGAACTTAAGCCCTGTCTATAAAGACCATTTCATGGAACTTTGAACAGGAATCGAGACACAAGGAGCTTTGCCGCACCTCTGATAGAGTTTAATGCACAAAGGAGAGAGAGAACTCGAGCAACTCTGGGAAAGGGACCAACAGCACCAGCCCAAAGCGCCAGCAGTGTTTAGAACGGAATGCATGATCTCATTTACATATTACATGTGGGGTGCAGCGGTGACCTCAGACTGAGTGAGGAGGGAACAGGGTGGTGTTGGATGAGTTCTAGCATCAGCTGGATCTGAGGTGGATCCTGTTCACTCACTGTTGTTCAACCTCCGGCAAGAGACTTGAATGCCCTGTGCTTGAGGGCCCTCCCCTGTAAAAGGGGACCACAGTGTTCCCTCGGGGCTTCCTGTTACTGCAGTGGTGGTAGGATCATGGGACATACCCAGAGGGTCCCACCAGAAATACCCACAAGGGACCAGTCCTGCAGGCATTGTCAGAGCACGAGCCAGTGACACCAGAGTCACACACGTCAGTGATTTGAGCACCAGCAGGGACAGGGAGAGAGCAAACTGGGATTTATTGAGCTATTTCTTTGTTACTTCACACCAGTTCCATAGGTATCCAGAGATAAAAACTACAATTCCTTACTTGGACAAAAAGTTAGGTTACTGAGCCGTCACCACTGTGGGTGAGGCACACACTCTGAACTAGGTATGGATTAGGTGGTCTCCCAAGTCAGGCAGGACCTGGGGGAGGGGAGGGTCAGAGCCAGTGGGAGGAAGGAGATGAAGAAGGTGTGGACAGCCACTGGCTTCCAGGGTGGGTGGCTGGGGGCCCCTTTGCAGTAAGACATAAAGAGGGGAGCTGGGTTGGCCGTGAGAACAGCACACTGTGGGGGCAGCCCTGCAGGTTCCCAATAGAGGAAATACAGGGTGGTACGTAAATGTACGTTGTCTCGTTTACATATTATGCCATCCTTGGGAAGAAGGGATCGCTGCCACTCCTTGACGGTCAGAAGGACAGAGGTTCAGCGAAATAAATTTAGTAACTTGCCCTAAGTCACACAGAACCCCCTTCTACCAGCTTCTCCCACTAAGCGAGGGTG
Organism: Eptesicus fuscus; assembly: GCF_027574615.1. NCBI lineage: Eukaryota > Metazoa > Chordata > Mammalia > Chiroptera > Vespertilionidae > Eptesicus > Eptesicus fuscus. The sequence goes on from NC_072494.1 coordinate 41,423,051, forward strand.
GCCCAACTCAGAAGAGAGAGAAACCTACCCTTTCTCATTGCCTGCTGATAGTTCTGACTGCTATTTACTTTCTCATCTATTTCATATTATGATAATGTTTTCCTGGAATTGGATGATATAATACTAGAAATTGAAGATGTTTATTCGCTTCAAAGATTACATATGCAGCCTTCCTGTCATAACCAAGGGACATTGCTCGCATCACTCAGGATTTCCAGTCTTCTCTGCGATGATAATGCTTATGTTAGGAAGTGTCTTGTTTTTACTGAGCCTGCTGATCTTCCCAAAGAAAACAGGCAGAGGCAGGCCAGCGATACCCCCTTTCGATATCTATCAAGTCTGGAGTCTGTCTGAAATTTGTTTTCTGGGCAGTGTTGCCTGTGGTGAATGGGACAGTATTTAAATGATATTGTAGGTGATCTCCCTTGTAATAAAGCAAATTACTCTAACGAAACTATTTTATTTATTTATTAATTTTTAAATCTTCATTGTTCAGATTATTACAGTTGTTCCTCTTTTTTTCCCCCCATAGCTCCCGTCCACCCGGTTCCCACCCCACCCCACCCCATGTCCTTACCGCCCCCGCACTGTCCTCATCCATAGGTGTATGATTTTTGTCCAATCTCTTCCCGCACTCCCCACACCCCCTTTCCCCCCCCCCCCAGGATTGTCAGTCCACTCCCTTTTTATGCCCCTGATTCTATTATATTCACCAGTTTATTCTGTTCATCAGATTTTTTTATTCACTTGATTTTTAGATTCACTTGTTGATAGATATGTATTTGTTGTTCATAATTTTTATCTTTACCTTTTTCTTCTTCTTCCTCTTCTTAGAGAATACCTTTCAGCATTTCATATAATACTGGTTTGGTGGTGATGAACTCCTTTAGCTTTTTCTTATCTGTGAAGCTCTTTATCTGACCTTCAATTCTGAATGATAGCTTTGCTGGGTAGAGTAATCTTGGTTGTAGGTTCTTGCTATTCATCACTTTGAATATTTCTTGCCACTCCCGTCTGGCCTGTATTGTTTCTGGTCCCTCATGTTGTGGTGACCCCCAACCATAAAATTATTTTTGTTGCTACTTCATAACTGTAATGTTGCTACTGTTAATGAACCGTAATGTAAATATCTGTGTTTTCCAATGGTCTTAGGCTCTACAGCAGTGGCTCTCAACCTGTGGGTCATGACCCACAGGTTGAGAACCGCTAGCAGGGTCGCCAAAGACCGTCGGAAAATACAGATATTTACATTACGATTCATCAACAGTAGTAAAATTACAGTTGTGAAGTAGCAACGAAAATAATTTTATGGTTGGGGGTCACCACAACATGAGGAACTGTATTAAAGGACTGTGGCATTAGAAAGGTTGAGAACCACTGCTCTAGTCTGCTGTTGGATCTCTGTATATTATTTTTTATTTCAGTCAGTGTATGCTTAATTTCTAGTTGGTCCTTTTTCATATCCTTGAGGGTCTCACTAAATTTATCGGCCTTTTCTAGAAAATTCTTGAAAAACCTTATAACCGTGGTTTTGAACTCTATATCCCATAGTTTGCTTTCCTCCATTTCTATCATTTGTGACCTGTTTCTTTGTCTTCACATTTTGGCTGCTTCCCTGAGTTGCTAGAGTGGCTTTGTGTGCTAGGTGTCCTATAGGGCCCAGTGGCTCAGCCTCCCCAGTTACCTGAGGTGGACACTCTTGGTGCACCCCTTTGTGGGCTGTGTGCACAGTCTTGTTGTAGTTAAGCCTTGATTGTTGTTGGTATCACTGGGAGGAATTGACCTCCTAGCCAACTGGCTGTGAGGATCAGCTATGTCTACGATGGGAGAACTTCTGTGCTGGAGAAACCCTTATGAGGCAAGACTTGCTTCATTGGGGCTTTGGTGCTCACTGAGTCTGCCCCCTGAGTGTGTCCCTTATGGATCTGAGGAGTTGTAATCTGGATGGTCCTACTCTGACCCCTGGGTACACTGGCTCTTGGATCTCTAAGGAGGTGCTAATTTAGCCTCTGCCTGAGGCCACCCAGCAGGAGCTACAGAGAGATCTGCAGATTCCTCTTCTTTGTTTGGGTTTTGGAGGTGCGCAGATGAGGCCCAGCTGTGAGGCAGTGCAAGCTGCTGTGGGGCCTTGGCCTTCTTTTGGATGTTCTGGGTCTCTCTGACTCAGCTGCAGTTTGTTAGGTAAGTTTAGATTTCAAAGGACCAGGCCATTCATATGCAAAAGCCTCTGCGCACAGCTTGGATGGGGCGGAGTCTCAGGGCAGAGCAAACAGCAATAGCTTCCCATCAGCCCTGCCATAAGAGGCCCCTGGGTCTCAGTGTCCAGCGGTAATCGCTGCAAGCACCTCTGAGAGAAAGCCACCCTCAAGTTCCGCCCACTGCCAGACAGTCCAGTTTCTCCCCGTATGAGTCTGGGTCCCCAGAGTCTCACCCAGAACTGGAGTTCAGAGCAGTCGGGAGCTTGTGTCTCCTTGCGGCTTGAAAAAGCCAGCCACGTACTCAGTTGCCAGCCCTTTCTGCGCGCTCATGCTCCTCCTTACCTCTGCCTTCCGCACCTCCTCTGAGTCTCAGTGTGCTTTTCTCTTTCCTTCTAGTTGTAGAATTTCCACTCAGCCAGCCTTCCTGTGGTTCTGGATGATGTTCATTTTGTCTTTTAGTTGTAGTTTTGAACTTGTTGTGCGAGGCGGCAAGTTCAGGTGTTTACCTATGCCGCCATTTTGGTTTCTCTCCTAACAAAACTATTTTATTTCTTCATACAAAATTAATCTTCAAATTTCATCTAGGCCCTAAAATTTTTAATTTCCATAACACGTTGTTGGCATTATGCTTTTGCCTGTGATTGTGCAATCTAATTAATTCAGAATATTAGCTACAATTTCCTTAAAACGAATAGGATAATGTTGATGGGGGTGAAAGGGATCACTTTGTCCCCTCTCCCCAGCATCTCAGTTGTTTATACACTAAAGTCTCGTCCTCTAGAGCCCCTCATCCAGAAACTTCAACTTGGAACACAGCCAAGGTGAAGTTAATTTAAAATCCCTCCAAATAGACCAAATAGTTCTCTTAAAGACTTGTACTTCATTCTCAGGCAAACCTTCTCAACTCCGTCAGAAGTTAGAAACCAATTTTTTTCTTTTAGGCAGAATTTTCACACGAATCATGTGACTTCTAGACCCAAAGCAGGTTCCATATCAAGTGAGAAGGATGATGGGGAGAGTCCTAGAAACTGTCTACCTGAGAGAAGCAAGAAGTGTCTATCGACAGCCCAGTAACAGTGGGAGAGAAAAACCTACCAATGCGAGCATTCAGAAAGCATGGCCGCCTGGACGCAGTTTATCAGATGCTGGGGCCTCACCATGCAGGTACAAAATGTCGTCAGTGCTCGTGAGTGCTTGGAGACACCGAGGAACAGGCCAGTGTCATCTGTTTTCTCTGTTTAAGAAAGTAGCCAAATGTATGTGTGTTTGAGCAAACTTTGTATCGCAAAGATTAAAATGTTACACATTTTGCCCTACCCCGTTTGGCCCAGTGGATAGAGCATCGGCCTGCAGACTGAAGGGTCCCAGGTTTGATTCTGGTCAAGGGCACATGCCCAGGTTGTGGGCTTGATCCCCAGTGGGGTCGTGCAGGAGGCAGCCAATCAATGACTCTCTCTCATCATTGATGTTTCTATCTCTCTATCCCTCTTCCTTCCTCTCTGAAATCAATAAAAATGTATTAAATAAAATGTTACGCATTTTAAAGGGCTGTTTCATTCATTTGGAAAGTTGACTTCTCATTATATCATGCTTAGATGTCTCAAGACCTACTGCCTGTGGATACAAATGAGAGCAAATTATCATCAATAATCCCAGCGTTCCTCTTTCCAGCGCCAATGGCCTTCCCTGCAGGGCATCACACACCCCAGCCGTGTTGTCCTTCATGCTTTCCTTTGTATGGAGCCACTGTGCCATCCCAGCCGCCTGGGGCTGCCACAGTCCTAACTCTGGGCACACCAGGGTGCTTATGTCTTGCACTAAAAAAAAAAAAAATACTATATCTGACTGAAAGTCTTTTCTGACTCTCACGGTTTATCAATCATCTGCTAAAATATAAGGTGAGTCAAAAGTCCCAGAGTGGCCCTAACCGGTTTGGCTCAGTGGATAGAGCGCCGGCCTGTGGACTGAAAGGTCCCAGGTTTGATTCCGGTCAAGGGCATGTACCTTGGTTGCGGGCACATCCCCAATAGGAGGTGTGTAGGAGGCAGCTGATCGATGTTTCTCTCTCATCGATGTTTCTAACTCTCTATCCCTCTCCCTCCGTAAAAAAATCAATAAAATATATTAAAAAAAAAATCCCAGAGTGGTCATCATAAACCAGTTCTCCAGCCTCAGGAACTGGCACTTAGAAAGAACGGCTTCTTAACCATGTCTTCTGCAGTTTATTTTCTACGTGTTGACTCGTTTACATTTTTCAACAGCCCTAAGAGGAAGTTCTAGAGCCCACTTCATAGAGGAGGAAACTGAGGCCAGAGAGGGTGTCAGCCCAGCACCCACACGTGAAAAGGTGAAACCAGGGTGCAAGTGTAAGTCCGTTTCCCTGGCAGCCTCCCTGGCAGGCCCGGGGCCTTGCTCTGTGTTTGGGGACTGCTTTCACAGAGCGTGCTTGCTGTAAAAAGGCCAGGAGCATTTGGAGTTCGTTATTAGGATAATGCACGAAGGTGGTGTTGACAAGATACAAACCACCATCCGCACCCCGTATAGAACGAACAATCCATGCAAATGTTTTTAACTAGTGAATGTGATAGTAACAACCACAATAATAGCACCTTACACTTGTACAACATGGAGACTTTGCAAAGCACTTTCACGTTCTCTCCATATATTATAGAGTATTTAGACCTAAACTTTTACACAGATTCCAACCTGACTGTCAATTCTGATGACCGGTAGCAGCTGCCTGGAATGTTGTACTGAAAAGGATCCTGAGGACCATTCTAGGATCAGTAAGAATCGGGCTGCAATTGATTAGTCATGTCTGCCCAGGCAAAGGAGTTGGGAGCAGCGTCATTAGTCCTGCTTGCTGTCTGTTATCTGTTCTAGAACGTTCTATAAAAATGAATAAATGACTTGTCTCCAGTCAGGTAATAAGTAGCTAAGCTGAAACCAAAGCTTGGGTTCCCTTCAATCTGCTATCATTGCTATTAGACCGTGTTGTATGCAAAGACAACTAAATACCCTGGAGTTTAATACCCAAACGGACTGGAATTTATTATGAAGTTTTGAGCTCAATGATGTTTAATCTAGAAAAGAATTAGATGCTTTCTCCAGCAAAAGGCAAATAAAGTTTGCTACAGCTTGGGACTAGTCACGTAGCAATGGCCTCTGGTGCTCGGTGAGTACCCATAGCGCTGGGCTATCTTTAGCTGTGCGCCGTCTCCCTGACAACATCTGGAAAGTCCAAGAAGCTCAAAAGAGGAACTTTATTAGTGCAGTGTTCACACAGCTTAGCATGAAAAGGAAAGAGAAAATGAGTGACTACACATATGCAAGCATGACACAGAGATGACCTTTGGGACCGATGGCAAAACCTACCAGGCGCTGGTGGCTTCTTCAGAGGGAAAGTGGCCCAGGATGTACAACCACCGATCGCCCTGGGACTTGTAAAGAGCAGTTGGACGCAGGGAGACGGCACTGTCCCCAGTGTGGGTCACCGGCTCGGACACTGTGGGCTCATCCTCTGTCCGCAGTGTTCCCTCTGAATACGAAGGACAAGGAGGTACATGTTATGTGGGCAGCTGTGACCATCAAAGGCCACACAGCTTTCTTCCAGCCGGAGCAGCCTGCCCGACTACTAGTACACACTCCCCAACCCCAGGTGGTCAGAAGCTCCAGCCACCTCTGAGAGAGCAGACAGGGATTTCTTACGGCTTTGCACACGGCTTTGTGGGCTGTTTCCAAGGTGACGGGGTGTTCTGCCTTGTGCTGTAAATAAAGGCAGGAGCACAGGGATGGACCCTTGCCCCTCCTCTATTAGCTTCTGTCCGTGCAGCTGCACACTTGGTGCGAACGTGGGTCCAGAGCCGTTTCCTGGAGGCAGGCTGTCTTGGGGGGTGGGGGCGTGGGGGGGAGGGATGTTTGTGTGTTTGGTGCACGTGGAACTTTGCTGTCAGTCGTGCAGCCTAGGAGTTGACTTTCAAGGCTCTCTGATTCTCACTCTACACCAAACGTTTTCCCATCAGGAGAGGGATACATTCGAATGCCGTTGAAATTTGCATTATATGTTCCCAACTAGGTACTTGGCCTCCCTGAGGGAGGACTGTATGTCCCCAAAGCACTGGCATTTGACTTGCTTTCGGCCACATGTGCTCCCAGGGGAAGCACCGTGTGCCATGTCACCGCTGGTGTGTAATAAGAGCGGGAAATAAGATTTGGTAGATGTAAGCGCTGAGACTTGGGGCGTGGTTGTTACCACAGCACCCCCTCCCCCAGCAAAAGCTGACTGGCTCAGTACAGGTAGGCACAGGCCAGAGGAAGTGGGCAGGCAGAAGGCCTGACGGCAGTAGTGATTCAGCATTGAGGGGCCACTGCAGGAATGCAGGCCCATTGCTGCCAGACTTTCCAATTTTTTAAAGAGACTATCAGGAATCTAGATTTTGATGTGAATTCTACCAGTTTTTCAATATTCAAACTATATTCAGTCCAAATAATTCATATTCTGTAGCCCAGAACCAGGGCTCAGGCCACCGTTGGCCAGAGCAAAACTGGTCTGACCATTGCTCTCTGCACTCTCATTCCCTCCTCTCTGCTCACCCCTTAACCCCTCCTGAAACCTCCTTTGTCCAGCCTGCCATCCTCCATGACCCCAGCCAGATCATCCAGCTTGGACTCAGAATCTGTATTCTGTTCAGCATCTGCATGTTTCTCCGACGTTGTTGGTCTTCTTACACACAAATTCCACCCTTTGAGAGACTATAACCCACGGAGACAGGCTGTAGCTGACAATTCCAGCGTCCCCAGTGCCTCGCACACTTGAGAGGCACAAAATTAACGTCGTTTTACTGACAGCTTGTTGGTCCAGGACACCCACTTCTTGTTGGAGAGTCCTGCAGAAAAGGGGGAAGCTCAGGTGCAGCCAGATTCCACCCACTAACTTGCCTAGTTTTCACAGACTAAAGGGTGCAGCCATCAAAAACCAAGCAAATGAACAGTAACTCAGGTTTGAATGCCGCACTCACATCTCTGAACACCAGGCCTCTTGTCTGCAGTGACAGAGACGGTTAGGGATAAAACGTCGGGGTTAATCCTATTCAGCTGGGATTCAGTTAAGCTTTCTGTTGTCCATCCTGCTAAGACCCCAATTATAGCTTGTCTTATGCCTCAACAATCAAAATAAGTTATCCCGTTCAGTGCAGTTCTTTAAGAGGGCATTCAATTCCTCACGCTGCTGGTCATCCTTCCAAGCACGTTTTGGTGGGATCCTACCGTATGCCACGGGCAGTGCAGTGTTTATGGTGAGCCCCAATGTGAGTTTGTTGAGTGAACAAACGAATGAGTGACATGCTTTCATACTGCAGGTGTTTCTCCAGCACAGAAAGATTAAATGCCCACCACTTTCGCCTACTCTTTCCTAATCCAAATTGTCTCACCCCTATAATTTTCACTGCTTATGAAGTAATTCTGAGCTAAGTCCTCCTAATTTCCCTGAGAACCTAATTTAAGGAGTAGGAGAAGCTGGCTCTTTCATGAGCAAGTAGTTATAACAAGTGTTTTCATACATATATATATATGAAACAAGTGTTTTCCTAAAGTGAGTTGTTCAGTGCATATATGAAAAGGGGCCCAATAGCATCCAAAGGTATCAAACCAATTACTGGAAGGTGTATGGCCAGGTCTGTGCTAGGGAAATAGTATCAGAGGCAAAATAAATCACGTGGAAGTGAATCACTTCCCTGTGGCAACTGAAATGACCTTAGCAACTCCCCCCGCCCCACCCCACCCCACGATTTTGTCTGACATTTCTTTCAAATGCCAATGAGCACCTCACTTTGTCAAGTTAGATACGTCCAGGATGCGGGTATTACTCTACTTCGGATCCAAAAGGCCACATGTCTAGGATGTTCCAGGACACTCTCCTTTCATGTAATTTTCATCTTTTTAATAAAGGCAATTTGTTGAATATATAACTAAATATGAAGTCATTTTATATAATTGTAAGACTTCATATAATTAGATTCACAAGTAAGAAAACATTCTCTTTACCATTCAATTCAATTCAGCCAATGTTTGCTGACTACTCTGTGATACGCCAGTCCCTAAGTTAGGTCAAGGGGATCTAGAAGTAAATATAACATAATCCCTGTCCCCAAGGGTCTTACAAGGTAAAAAATAAATTACAATTGGCGATTTACATGTAACAATCAAAACATGTTCCAACTACAAGGGAGCATATAACTTCATTTAGTCTGGAGGCAGGACACTGGAGGGGAGGCTTCCCGGAAGAGGTGACTCCTTGACTGGGTTTTGAAGAATGAATAGGAGTTCACTAGTTGCATCAGGGGATGGGCCCTGACATTCCAAGCAGAGGAGTAGCCTGATTGTGTCCTGATTTCTTATTTAGAAAACTAGTGGCCCAGTGCACAAAATTCATGCAGGGAGGTGGGGGGTTCCCTCAGCCCAGCCAGCACCTTCTCCAATCGGGGACCCCTTGGGTGATGTCTGACTGCCAGCAGTTGGACATCACACTCGCAATCTGGGACCGCTGGCTCCTAATCGCTCACCTACCTGCCTGCCTGATCACCCCTAACTGCCTCTGCCTGCCTGCCTGATCGCCCCTAACTGTCCTCCCCTGCTGGCCTGATCTCGACCCCAGCTGAGCTAATCGACTCTGGCAAATTAAAAAAAAATTTTTTGCACAAAGAATTTCAGGTGTTTATATTAGTTAAGTAAAATAATCCTATTTAAAATGTTCCTTCTTATTCTGTACAAATTAGTTTTGGAAATGCCTCCTGTTTTTGAGATTGAAATAAAAACTTATAGCAACTTAAAAAAAGAAGAAAAAGAAAAAGAAACATCCCGGTGCCAGTGAAGTTTACATTCCTTTGAGGGAAGAAAACCAAATCAGTGAATACACAACGTGCCAATGTGATAACTGCTATGAAGAAGCACTGACCGAGGCAGTGTTTTCTAGAGTGACGGAGGGAGAGGTCAGGGCCCCCGGCGAGGAGGTGACATTAGGCAGCAGAGAAAGCGAGAGCTGAAGACAGTCCTGGCCAGGCCAGTGTGCGGGCCTGAGGCAGTGTCTGTCCCCTTGGCACCGGCCCCGGAAGTCAGGTCACTGTGGTCCTTGCTTTTCGTTTGGCTCTTGGCCTCTCCTGGTTCTTCATTCTCTTCCTTTCCCTCGTTCTCCAGCCTCCCCCACCTCTCCTTTCCCTCCCTGATTTTCTCCCTCTTCACAGCACCCAATCTAACACGACCTTGGAGTAAGCCCGATCCTGTCCACAAAATGCTAAGTGTTTTTAAAGGTGGGAGAAGGAGAAAGAGGAAGCCTGTCTCCGGGAGTGACACTCAGTCCACGTACAGCCACCGCGGGGGCAGCTCTCCCCGCTAAGAAAGCCCACCCTAGCCCTGGGCCACCTGCGGAGCACCCCCCTTCCGGGAGCCCGTGTCCCCACCCCCCGAGCTGGAGAGGAGGGGGCCGCAGAAGACACCTGTCTGCTCCACCAGCAGCCAGACTGGAAACTCACCAGAATCTCCCAGGAAAGGTTTTCTGCTTCCGGAATGCACACTGACTATGTGCAGCCACTTCTGTGATAGGGAAATAGAAGCCGTGTAGCTGGTACACGGTTTCAGAATATGTTTTACATTTTATACAACAAAGTGAAAAACCTCCCATTCTTATAGGCAAAGACCACCACGGTCTCAATATCAAGTGAAGGGTGTCTTCAAAGCTCTCAGGAGGGAGCTGCCTGGGGGGTGGCGCCTGCCTCAGATGGAGCCTGCCAGCGGGTGGAGAAACAGCCTCCCTGACGGTTTCCTCTCCTAAGCTCCCCTCCTGCCCTGACTCCACTCTGCAAAAGCCACAGAGTCGTGCCCCTGCCACTAAGAATGCCCCCACGGGTTCTTTATGTCTCTGTCACCTTGTCGGGTGACAACTCATGGCCACACGGGGCCCCCTGCTGGCCGGCAGCTCTGGTCCCATCCACCTCTGTGGGGTCTAGCCCACCCGGCAGGCGCAGCAGTGCTGATTAGATTAGAGTGGCTGAGTGAGCGAGAGAGCAGGGGGTTAACACTGAGGGGGGCCTGCAGTCCCTCCCAGCGTGCCCTCTGACCCTCTCATGTCACTGCAAGGACTGTGCTTGAGGCGCTTCTTGACCGGGAAGCCTATGCTTGGTGCTGGGGTTCACCCATCTCCTGGCCTCACCTTTCATTTAGACGAAGAGGCGTTTATAGGGTGCTTGATGCATTTCAAACAGCAAAACCCAACTCTGAGTTGACATCTGTGGCAAGTTGCTAACTCCTAGCATGTGGGGATGCATCTGCCAGCCTTGGAGTGGTGGCCAGGAAGCCCCAGGCTAATTATATGTCATAGGGAAAAAAGAAAGGAGGAGGGAAGGAAGGAGGGAAGGAAGGAGGGAAGGCGTGAAGAAAGGAAGGAGGGGGACTATTTAAAAAGGAAACAAGCAGCTGGAAAATGATTTCATTTGTTCACTCACTCATTTGCATATTAATTGAACAGCAGAGCTTATTGAATGAATGTGTGAACAATTGGTTGAGGCCCAGGGTCACAGGCACTGGTGTATGTGCCGTAGGCCTCCCAGTATTTATGGTCCTGCACCCTTTGGGAACCTGTGGGATACGCAGGCCCAGGTCACATAGCTGGAATACCTAATGGCCGTCCCCCTGTTGCCATGGAGACCCCAGGGAGAAGAGGAGGGAGGTCCTCTCTGGTATCACCCAGCAGCTTCCAAAGTCCTTTCATCTTAGCCTGAGCTGTGGCCCTTCCTCCAGCTGCCAATGCCACTGCCCGGGCCACCTGGCCGCTGGGGCTTCAATGGGGCCGAGGGGCGTGTGCCACGGAGCAGGAGGACACGGGCCCTGCCTGAGGCTGGCTGAGGAGCAGAGCTGCCATGGAGAACATTGTGAGGTGAATTAAACTTTCATTTGGTTTTTATTTGGTTTCAGCAACCAATACAAGGGACAGCAATTTTCCGAGTCTTGTCACTGGTTGGAGGATAGCTCTGAGAACACCTGTTTTATTAACAGCAGCGGCAATAACAGCCAGTCCTATACTGCGGAGGGGCAGCCTTCCAGGGCCCTCTGAGCACTCGAGACCTCATCTGCTCCCCTTCCCACAGCGGCCTGGAGAGAGGGATTCTCATTAAGCTTAGGACTGACCTCTCTGCAGCCCTCCCCACTGCTGCCCGCTCAGCCACCTCCACAGAGAGGAAAGCCAGAGCGGGGGAGGGAGAGGGACAGAGAGAGGAAGAGAGGGAGGAAGAGGAATAAAGGAAGAGAGGGGGGAGGGGAGTGAGGGCGAGAGTGGGAAGGAGAGGGAAAGAGAGGGAGAGTAAGAGGTAAAGGGAGAGGGAGAGAAAGGGAGAGTAAAAGAGAGAGGAGAGGGGGAAAGAGAGAGAGGGAAGCGAGACTGTAGTTTAGGTACCCGAAGTGATGCACTTGAATTCCTGAGGCCCAAAGGATAAACAAAATACTGACTATCCATGTAATGGAATATTACTCAGCCGGTAAAAGAAATAAAATACTGGTACTTGTTTTATTGTGGATGAACCCTGAGTGCATGTTAAGTGAAAGATCTCATCACGAATGACAGCATACTGTGCGATTCCATTTACATGAAATATCCAACACATGCGAATTCATGGAGACAGAGTAGAGTAGTGATTGCCAGGGACTGGGGGCGGGGGGAGGGCGATGGAGAGTAACTCTAGTGGGTGTGGGGTTTCTTTGGGGGGTAATGAGGGCATTCTGGGATTAGATAGTGGGATCATTGTACAACCTTGTGAATATACTAAACATCACTGAATTGCACACTTTCAGTATGTGACTCTGGTCCCTCTCTAAGCCGAGCCCAGATTGGCTGTTAGGGCCGTGTCTTGTCGGTATTGTGGTTCCGGTGACGGAAAGGCCCCCAGCAGAAACCGGGCACAGCAGTGCGTCCATTCCCCTTCCCAGTATTTATGGTCCTGCACCCTTTGGGAACCTGTGGGGTATGCAGGCCCAGGGCACATGGGTGGGTGCTATGTGCGCTGGGTGTTCGCATGGACTGAGCGTGTGCTTCTTGCCGGCAGCTGGGTTCCAGGTCGCTGGGACCTCACCTCGGACCGTCCCCTCTCCCATCCGACTCCTGCCTCCCCCGGCAGGAGGCTCAGGGCCCACACGCAGAGGACACATGTCCACACGTCACTACATACCCTTCCCTCCTAAGAAAGAGGTGCAGGTTCCGGTAGCAATGAAAGGATGAAAGGGACACTTGTGGAAGGCTCACTGCTTGTGCATGTCTGTGTGTGTGTCTGTGTGACTGTGTGTCTGTGTATGTTTCTCTGTGTCTCTGTATGTCTCTGTGTGTGTGTCTACATGTCTGTGTGGTTGTGTGCCTGTGTCTGTGTATCTGTGTATGTATCTGTGTGTGTCTGTCTGAATGTGTGTGTCTGTATGTGTCCATGCGTCTGAGTGTCCGTCTGTTCTTTCTAATCCCTGGGGGACCACCTCCGGCCGGTGGGACACTAGGAGTGACAGGAAAGGAGGAGGCCTGGCCCGAGGCAGGAGGACGTTTCTGGTGGAGGGTGGCTGGCATTTCAGACACCGCCAGCCCTGACCACGTCATAACTGAGCTCAGAGAGTGAGGACCCTCAGTGCGGTCAGTGCGTCACCATCCCCCGAGCAGCCTCAGAATAAAACAGAACAGAGGCCCAGGAAGAATTTTTTATAGCCCAATCCCCAGTACACATTCTGCAGAGGGAATAAAAGGGCCCTTCAAGGAAGGACAGCCTCAGAAACTGCATTCTCTTTGAAATTAATTTTAAAACCCAGCGGGGGCGGGGAGGGTGGGGGGAGTAAACCCTTTAGCACAGCATGCACAGCGGGGGAAGGTGGACGTCAGCAGAGGCCCTCTCCTGACTTGGTCTGAAAGAGAGACGGGCGGAGAGAAAGATACGCGGGGTAAAGGAGAGATTTCACAAGAAAGGGGACGCTGCTGTCACTCGCAGGTACCTGCAGAGTGACAGCCACCGCCTGCAGGACACACAGGGCCGCCAGGGGTGTGAGTGGAGCCGCGCTGGGGAGGGAGGTTCCAGAAGGTCCGAGGCCGGTATCCCAGCGAGCAGCCAGCAGTGAGCAGCACGCAGAACCAGGAGTTCCCTAGGTGTCCCCAGCGGAGCCTGGAGGGGGCGACTGCGCTCAGGAAACCAGCCCACAGGTGACCAGCAGCCTAGGAGTTCCTGGGGTCAAGAACAAAATGTATGTTCCCATGTGCACACAGGATCATAGTACACGCGGGGGAGGGCGTGGGGGGAGTCCTGGGCACCGGAAATGGAACATGGGCGGCCCCGGGTTCAGGGAAAGGGAGCGGTGGAGGCCCTTCACCTGGCCCGCCCCCTCGGGGTCCTGGCGTCTCGGATGCAACTATTAGTCGGGTCTGGTGGGATCTGGTATCTTTCCACCAACTAATGAGTTTTGCTCACCTGTGACTTTATGCGACGCCGGACGACTCACTGGCAGGGTGACTGTGCCCACACTGCTGGGCTCCGGGCGGCAGTCTGTATCCATGGCCGTGAGCGCCAAACCGCACGAAGGAAGATGCTCTTATCCAGCGGCGGGGTGAACTGCACTCCCTTTTTATGAGTGTACATGTGACATGTCCTTCAGTGTGGCTTTGGTGTGGGGCAGGATGGTTAGAAGCTAGGAAATTCCTTGGCAAGTGGAATGAGGGAAACTGAGACAAAATAAATTAAGCAAACCCTAACCGGTTTGGCTCAGTGGCTAGTGCATCGGCCTGAGGACTGAAGGGTCCCAGGTTCGATTCCGGTCAAGGGCATGTACCTTGGTTGCGGGCACATCCCCAGTAGGGGGTGTGCAGGAGGCAGCTGATGGATGTTTCTAACTCTCTATCCCTCTCCCTTCCTCTCTGTAAAAAACCAATAAAATATATATTTTTAAAAATAATTAAACAAGGCCGAGCAATCAACAGCCTGCTAATAAATCACAGATCTTCTCTTCCCTGACCAAGGACACTTAGGAGCAAACGGTTTACACCTCTACTCCCCACCCCGAGGGTGAGCAGCTTAAGTCACCCTGGTCAGGGAGGTGAGATAGCAGGTTAGTGCCATCAGTGCCAGCCCAACCCCAGAACAATGAAGTCAGGGGGAAAAATGACAACACAAAACAAAACAACCAGAGCCAGCAAATCCAAGATAGAGGTAAAGCAATACAGCTAACCGGACAGCGGTGCAAACTCCTCTCTGCACTCACGTTGATGCATCGCACACTGAAGGGCACGCCTGGGGAGCTGTTGAGTATTCTGCTGAGACCCTCCCCTGAGACCTCCCCTAAGATTCCCGCCTTTAGAGGCAGATAAGAACCCTCAGGACAAAGGACCCAGTGGGCACTCTCCCCTGAGCACTCCTGTGCCCCCCTCTCCTCAGGCGAGTGCTTTTGCTCTCTTTCTCCTGAGCTCTAGGGGTCCCCATGAGACCTGCAACCAGGGAGCAATGGGCAGTGGCAGCTTGTCCCAGGCTCACCCCCTGAACCCGTCTCCAAGGACTCTCCTGCCGCTGTGACTGCCTTCCTCACGGCCAGGCAGCCCAGCGGGCTCACTCCTGCGCTGTGATCTTGCCTCTTCTGTCCTAAGCCCTTCCTTGGTTGCACTGCCCCAGCTTTAATCAATGTCCTCTCCTCATCATCTGGATTCCTGTGGTGAAATCTTTCCTCTACAAAGTCAAGAACCCACACATTCCAGACCGTGCTGGGCCACCTGCCTCGGTCCTGGTCCCTTTCTGGTGACAATGGTAAGCCTCACTTTCCTCTTCCTCCAGGTTGGCAGGACAGGTCAGGGGGGCCCAGTGCCCACCTCCAGCTGCCGCCGATGGCCCTGCCTTCACAGGCTGGTGGTTCCACGCGGCTCCCTGAGCGTGTTGATAGTGGGTTCTGCCTAGCAGTGAGCACGCCCCCGTCTAGCCAGCCCGGAGGAGCCCTCCCTGAGTCTGAGGTCTGTGGTGGCAGCTCTGTGGACACTCAAGGCAGCACTGCAGGGCAACACTGCAGGGGCCTGGGTCCCTGTGACTCACAGGAGAAGAGGGAGCCTCTCCCCACACACCCCTGAGTGCAGAATGTGCCAAGGCCAGCGGCAAAGCCTGGCTTGGGCACCTGGA
This sequence comes from Eptesicus fuscus, assembly GCF_027574615.1. NCBI lineage: Eukaryota > Metazoa > Chordata > Mammalia > Chiroptera > Vespertilionidae > Eptesicus > Eptesicus fuscus. The sequence goes on from NC_072494.1 coordinate 41,438,415, forward strand.
GGACCCGGAGTAGTTCCCGCCGCTCTGGTTGCAGGTGGAGAAGCGGGGGAACAGGCCCAGCAGCAGGAGGCTGCCCCTCGGTGCCCGCCCTGGCCGTGGGCGTCACGAGGGGCACCTGGGAGCAGACAGACCATGGCAGGGGTGGCCGAGGACCTCGTCAGCGCACAAGAACTCCTTGGGAACGCCCCTAAATAACTGGTGGGGCTGTGGGGGCTCTTGGGTGGGTGCGGGGGGGGAGGCCAGGAAAGATGCAAAGCCCCCGATGGTAGGGTGAAGCTAGACCCCAACACCTCCCGGTGGGTCCGTCGATGTCCCCATCGCAGACTCCGGCTGATGCGACCTTGGACACGCAGGCTGCACTTCAGGGCTTTCACAGGAAACGTGTAATAAAAACATTTCATTCTCTCTGCCATCACTTTAGGTCCACTCTTTACATGTAGAGTCTCCCCGCGCTGTGAGTGTACAGATTGCAGGAGCACAGAACAACGTGCCGAGCAGGTGGTGAGCTGGGGCCGAGCTGGGCCCGGCCATTCCTCACAGACGCTGGGAGCACCCATCTGACTCCCGGGCCTGACTGCACTTCGAAGCCCATAGAACACGCGTGTGGAAACAAGCTGCCCGCTTATTCATGCGCATCTAGATTGATACCCGCCCAGGGACGCTGCTCCTCACCCCTGGCCGGCCAATTCTCTCTCGAAGGAAGGCTGACGGGGAGCTCATTTGTCACCAACCAGGAGCATTCCAGGTGAGGGTGGGGTCCGAGGAAGAGCTGGGGTGTGACCCACCTGTCCCTGGCAGCTGGCGGAGGCGTCTGGTCACAGGGGGGTCCCTGCGCAGGCCAGAATTGAGAGGGGACCCCTGTTGATGGGCCGTGCTGAGAGCGCCGCCCATGCCTGCTCCTGTCATTTCCGACTCCCTCCTGCCTGGCACGTCACTTCTTGCATGAAGCAAACCAGCTTTTCAAAAGCCAACATACCAGTTTGCTAAAAAGAAATGGTATACGGTCTCAATCACCAACTTGCCTAATGACCAACTTATCCAATGATTGATTGGCCAAAGCCTTGCTTCTATTGACTATGTATGAAGTGGACATTTATTAAGTAGAAAAGAAATAGTGAAATACAGTTGTTTTTGACAAAATACAAGAAAGTAGACAATCTACGATCTAATCTAAAACAAAAATAAACAAACATAAAACACTAGGAATGTGAACGATAATCTAGCCATAAACACTGAAAAAATGTTTAAGATTTATAAAAGTATGCTTTATGCCCCGGGCGGTGGCTCAGTGGTTAGACCAGCCCTCACACAGAAGGGTCTCGGGTTCAATTCCAGGTCAAGGGCATGTACCTGGGTTACAGGTTCACTCCTCACCCCCAGTTGGGGCTCATGCAGGAGGCAACCAATCTGTCTCTCTCTCTCTCTCTCTCCCCCCTCCTCCCTTCCTCCCTTCTCTTCCTTCCTTCCTCCCTTCCACTCTCTGTGAAAAGCAATGGAAAAAATATCCTCAGGTGAGGATTAACAAAAAAAAAGAAAAGAAAAGAAAAAAGAGTATGCTTTACTATTAAAAACCAATAGTAAAATACAGGTATTTTTTAAAATCCTCAACTAAAGACATGTTTTTATTGATTCTTAAGCGCTAGAGATAAAGATAGAGCTATATATATATATATATATATATATATATAGAGAGAGAGAGAGAGAGAGAGCGAGCGAGAGAGAGAGAAAGAGAGAGAGCGCGCGCTAGAGCTAGAGAGAGAGAGATAGAGAGAGAGAGAGAGAGAGAGAGAGAGAGAGAGAGCGCTAGAGCTAGAGAGCTAGAGATAGAACAAACCCACAACCTTTTGGTGCGCTGGACGACCCTCCAACCAACAGAGCCACCCTCCAGGGCAGATTACAGCTAGCTTTTCTTTTCCTTTTCTGCATGCTCCAAATTTGCTTCAGTGACGTTTTCTTTTCTATTTTTTCCTCTTTTGGTAAGAGAGGGGGAGGAAATTGACAAAAGTATATGTTATTTGAAAGAAGTATAAAGGTTCATAGCACCCAAGTTCACTTTTCTTTATCTACTTTTTAAATATTCTCTAATTGATTCTCTGACTGGTCGATGCGTGTTCGTTTCTTTTGCCTTCTCCAACCTAGAAATTGTAATCTTACAGGAAACCCTCTGACATGGAGGGGATTCCTAGTCTCATGTTTCTTTCAGAGCAATTAGCCCCCCTGAGCGCAGCGGCTCTGCTCCCAGTGCCGGCGGACGTCACCCACAGCCGCAGCCGCGGCCCCTGAGCTCCCTCTCACGGGCCCTGTGCCAGGCACCTCCTCTGCAGAGCAGCGTGTGCACGGGGCTCCACGCCCCTGCTGTCCCCTTCAAAGTGCCCGGAACACCGAGGACCAGCAACTTAGCGGAGGGAGCAGACGGCAGTGGCATCGCTAACGAAGGCCATGCTCACTTAGCACGGACATTCTCGTGCGGTAGGTGTTACTTCCTCATCTCTCACCCACAGCAAGCTTCCAGCCAAACCAGAAAATCCCCCCAGAAAACACCAGGTGCCTCGGAGTGAACAGCTCTCTCAGGAGGAAAAGAAACAAACGGAAACCAGGCCCGGCCATGATCGGGACATCCAAGGAAGGAGACATGAATGTCCTAGACCATCCGATTTAAAAAGTGTGCCCAGGCTCTAGCCTGTGAATCTCCGTGGCTAGAGGGTCGGCCCGTACACCGAAGGGTGGAGGGCTCTATTCCCAGTCAAGGGCACATACCCTGGCCCAGTCAGGCGCATTTGGGAGGCAACCAATTGATGTGTCTCTCTCACATTGCTGTCTCTCTCCCTCTCCCTCCTTCCCTGCCACTCTCTCTTAAAAAATCAATGGAGCCCTAGCCGGCGTGGCTCAGTGGATAGAGCGTCGGCCTGCGGACTGAAGGATCGCGGGTTCAATTCCAGTCAAGGGCACATGCCTGGGTTGTGGGCTCAATTCCCAGTAGGGGGTATGCAGGAGGCAGCTGATCAAAGATTCTCTCTCATCATTGATGTTTCTATCTCTCTCTCCCTCTCCCTTCCTCTCTGAAATCAATAAAAATATATTTTAAAAAATCAACAGAAAAAATATCCTCGGGTGAAGATGAACAAAAATAAATAAATAAGTAAAATAAAATTGTGTGCCAAGACTTTAGTGATGATATTAGGCTTTGATTTGGGGTCTGGGAATGGTAGATAAAATAAATTAGAGGTATCAGAAAAGTCTGTGGACTTCAAAATCCCAGGCCATACCCACCTGAGCGTTTGCAATAGGCAGGCCAAGCAGGGTGTGGGAGAGGGTGCTGGCTCCAGGTTTGGGCAGAAATGGGTTTTGGGTCCAGTCCTGCCAGTCTAGATGTGTGCCCTTGAACAGTCTAGATGCGTGAGTTCTCTGACTCTTTCCTTGTCTGTGAAAAGGGTGTAGAAATGCCTATCTCATAAGCTGTTGTGAGAATGAGATAAAAGAATGTGTAACAAATATCGGGCGTAGTGCCCGTGGCATTCCATGATGGTTCCGAGCACGACTGGTGACATCAGGGACAGCGCACAACGCCACACAGAGAGGCAACTCAGCCTGTGGAAAACAGGCACAAGTGAGGGGGCTTTAAAGAGGCACCGGGTCCTCGCTGGGGAAAGACAGCACTTTCAGGTAATCACGGGGTGACACCACTGGGGGGCCAGGGGCTGTGGTTCCATCGAATCAAACTGACACTCAAGTTTATGGGAGCTTGAGTTCATATCTCCCACATTGATGCCCACCCTCCAAGTGTGGCGGAAAGAAATCACCATCCCAGCAAAGGCTTAGGGTGGGGCGGGGAGAGGGTCTTGTTTAGAAATTTTAAAGATATTCTTGAGAAAAAACAGAGTTTCACTTAAAAAGGTAATTCTAAGAATTACCCCAAAGAAACAGATAATTTTTTAGAAAGTTCCTTATAGCCAGAGGAAGAGTGTGGAAGTGAAAAATGTGGAAAATCATGTTGCTGACCCATAACACTAAAAAAAAGCCTACAATGTTGTAATAGGCACTTTTAATTATTGATTGTTTTCCTAGTTAAAAAGCTGAAATGCCTTCATGTCTTGCTTTGGATCTAGAACTAAAATCAACCAGGTGGCCCAGTGGAGAAATTGTGGGACTGGGGGGTCTAAGATATAATGTGGATTTCTTGCTCTGTGTTTCCTAGTTGGTTGACTCTGAGCAATTTATTTGAATCCTGGTCCTGTTTTTCGTCTGTAAAATGGTGATTAAAATGCCTTCGTTTGGTTGTTGCTCAACCACTGAGGTCACGCAGTCACGAAAGCGAAGATGTGCCGGGTTAGCCCACAGACAGGCTAGGAGAGGCCTGCAGACCGGGTGGGACCGGGCTCTGGAGGAGGTGAGGTGTGGAGGGATGCAGGCACCGCCTGGGGAACAGCCCGCACAGCCCAGCCTCTGGGGGAAGTCAAGGCAGGAATTTCTTCAAATGGACTCAACGCTTCAGACTTGAAGAAACATCATTTCATTTGACAACAAAAAGATGAGTGTATAATGTCTGATGTCATTTGATTCTGAAACATTCCTGACAGTTGCCTGACTTTATCATCCTATCTAAAAAAGAGGGAATATGCTATTGACCTTCATGCTGTCGCAAAGATGGAAGCGCCCACAGCCAAAAAGGAGGGAATATGCTAATTGACTGCCCCGCCCTCAAAGATGGCAGCACTCACAGCCACAAGATGGCGGTGCCCAGTCCCCTCAGACCCGTCGGGGCGGCAGGCGCGCGGCAAGGCTGCATCCATAGGGACAGGCCCGGCCACTCCACACGCCTGCCTCTGGAGTCCCCCAGTCCCTTCAGCCCCCTAGCCGCCCAGGGCCAGCCCGAGGTGCAGGCAAGCCTTGTATGGCAGCTGCCCAGCTGCCCAGGGCCGCCCGAGGCTCAGGTAACCAGGGCCAGCCAAGGCTTGCGCTGCCGGCAGTGGCAGCAGCAGAGGTGTGATAGGGTGTTGCCTTCCCCTGATTGCCGGGTCACCTCCCACCCCTGAGGGCTTCCAGATGTGAGAGGGGACAGGCCAGGATGAGGGACCCCTCCTCCAGTGCATGAATTTTCATGCACCGGGCCTCTAGTAATGAAATAAACACAGCACAACCGCACCCCCACAGAGATCATGAGTTATGAAATGATGTCCATGGGCCAAGGAGAAGGGGAGTTGAATGCTCTCCGTGGAATTAATCGTCCCACGCACTTGCCTTCCATTGTGAGCACGGCTGGTTCTGCCCGGCAGAGCGGAGACAAGGGGCACCGGGGGCCCTGATGGCCAACCATCCACCAGCGAGGCATTCACCCCGACAGGATTCGGTCCAAAGCTGGATCTCACTGACCCGGGTTCAGAGTGCCTCGTGCGTATCACACTGTGGCGTGCTGGAAGTACTTTATTATGGGAAGTGCCGCTCAGTGTACAATCATAGCAGAATCGATATTTTTGCGTCCAGTAAATGCTGTCACCTAAAATTCTGCAATTTTCACGACCAGATAAAAAGCCTTGGTCAGCCTGGCTGAACTGCTGATACACAGATTTTTTTTTTTTTTTTTTTTTTTTTTTTTTTTTTTTTTTTTTTTTTATTTCTTTATTGATTAAGGTGTCACATATTTGTCCTCATCCCCCCATTCCCATCCCACCCCTCTCCCCACGCATGCCCCAATCCCCTGTTGAACTTAACCGTTGGACAGGCTTATATGCATGCATACAGGTCCTTTGGTTGAACTCTCCCCCTCCCCCCACCCTCCCCCTACCCTCCCCTATCCTCCCTCTGAGGCCCGATAGTCCGATCGATGCCTCCTTGATTCTGGTTCTGTTCTTGTTCCTCAGTCTATGTTGTTCATCATTTCCTCTAGATGAATGAGATCAAATGTCACTAGATATATACTAATAAGAACTGAATGTGAGACGAGCAATAATATTTATGCTGACAGGCAAATGAATCAATCTGTAGCGAGCTTCCCCCTGGACCAACAGTTCTTTTGAGACCCAATTTCGATGTCCAGTAGTTCCTTATGTGTACATGTCAACACTGACCCCTCAGCTCTGGATGGTGGACAAATGGTGGTAATGGAGGTCCGACTCCCTCTGGTTTGGTCTCAGCCGAACCCAGGGGCACGGCGTCACCGGACTAAGGGGCACGTGGCCTCACCCATACCCAAGGGGCGCGTGGTCTCACCCGGGCCTGGGACACAGCCTCACCAGGATGGATCCAGGGGCGCACGGCCTCACCCGGACCCAGGATCTGGCTTCACCCGTACCCAGGGACGCTTGGCCTCTCCCAGACCCAGGGGCACGTGGCCTCACCCGGGCTTAGTTGCACAAGGCCTCACCTGGATCCAGGGACACATGGTCTCACCCAGACCCAGGAACGTTTGGCCACTCCCAGACCCAGGGCCACTTGGGCTCACCCGGGCCTAGGTGCACGAGGCTTCATCCGGATCCAGGGACGCATGGTCTCACCCGGACCCAGGGACGCTTGGCCTCTCCCAGACCCAGGGCCACTTGGGCTCACCCGGGCCTAGGTGCACGAGGCCTCACCCGGATCCAGGGACACATGGTCTCACCCGGACCCAGGGACGCTTGGCCTCTCCCCGACCCAGGGCCACTTGCGCTCACCCGGGCCTAGGTGCACGAGGCCTCACCCGGGTCCAGGGACACATGGTCTCACCCGGACCCAGGGATGCTTGGCCTCTCCCAGACCCAGGGCCACTTGGGCTCACCCGGGCCTAGGTGCACGAGGCCTCACCCGGATCCAGGGACACATGGTCTCACCCGGACCCAGGGATGCTTGGCCTCTCCCAGACCCAGGGCCACTTGGGCTCACCCGGGCCTAGGTGCACGAGGCCTCACCCGGATCCAGGGACACATGGTCTCACCCGGACCCAGGGACGCTTGGCCTCTCCCCGACCCAGGGCCACTTGGGCTCACCCGGGCCTAGGTGCACGAGGCTTCACCCAGATCCTGGGACACATGGTCTCACCCGGACCCAGGGACGCTTGGCCTCTCCCAGACCCAGGGCCACTTGGGCTCACCCGGGCCTAGGTGCACGAGGCCTCATCCGGATCCAGGGACACATGGTCTCACCCGGACCCAGGGACGCTTGGCCTCTCCCAGACCCAGGGCCACTTGGGCTCACCCGGGCCTAGGTGCACGAGGCCTCATCCGGATCCAGGGACGCATGGTCTCACCCGGACCCAGGGACGCTTGGCCTCTCCCAGACCCAGGGCCACTTGGGCTCACCCGGGCCTAGGTGCACGAGGCCTCACCCGGATCCAGGGACACATGGTCTCACCCGGACCCAGGGACGCTTGGCCTCTCCCAGACCCAGGGCCACTTGGGCTCACCCGGGCCTAGGTGCACGAGGCCTCACCCGGATCCAGGGACGCATGGTCTCACCCGGACCCAGGGACGCTTGGCCTCTCCCAGACCCAGGGCCACTTGGGCTCACCCGGGCCTAGGTGCACGAGGCCTCACCCGGATCCTGGGACACATGGTCTCACCCGGACCCAGGGATGCTTGGCCTCTCCCAGACCCAGGGCCACTTGGGCTCACCCGGGCCTAGGTGCACGAGGCCTCACCCGGATCCAGGGACACATGGTCTCACCCGGACCCAGGGACGCTTGGCCTCTCCCCGACCCAGGGCCACTTGGGCTCACCCGGGCCTAGGTGCACGAGGCTTCACCCAGATCCTGGGACACATGGTCTCACCCGGACCCAGGGACGCTTGGCCTCTCCCAGACCCAGGGCCACTTGGGCTCACCCGGGCCTAGGTGCACGAGGCCTCATCCGGATCCAGGGACACATGGTCTCACCCGGACCCAGGGACGCTTGGCCTCTCCCAGACCCAGGGCCACTTGGGCTCACCCGGGCCTAGGTGCACGAGGCCTCATCCGGATCCAGGGACGCATGGTCTCACCCGGACCCAGGGACGCTTGGCCTCTCCCAGACCCAGGGCCACTTGGGCTCACCCGGGCCTAGGTGCACGAGGCCTCACCCGGATCCAGGGACACATGGTCTCACCCGGACCCAGGGACGCTTGGCCTCTCCCAGACCCAGGGCCACTTGGGCTCACCCGGGCCTAGGTGCACGAGGCCTCACCCGGATCCAGGGACGCATGGTCTCACCCGGACCCAGGGACGCTTGGCCTCTCCCAGACCCAGGGCCACTTGGGCTCACCCGGGCCTAGGTGCACGAGGCCTCACCCGGATCCAGGGACACATGGTCTCACCCGGACCCAGGGACGCTTGGCCTCTCCCAGACCCAGGGCCACTTGGGCTCACCCGGGCCTAGGTGCACGAGGCCTCACCCGGATCCAGGGACACATGGTCTCACCCGGACCCAGGGACGCTTGGCCTCTCCCAGACCCAGGGCCACTTGGGCTCACCCGGGCCTAGGTGCACGAGGCCTCACCCGGATCCAGGGACACATGGTCTCACCCGGACCCAGGGACGCTTGGCCTCTCCCAGACCCAGGGCCACTTGGGCTCACCCGGACCTAGGTGCACGAGGCCTCACCCGGATCCAGGGACACATGGTCTCACCCGGACCCAGGGACGCTTGGCCTCTCCCCGACCCAGGGCCACTTGGGCTCACCCGGGCCTAGGTGCACGAGGCTTCACCCAGATCCTGGGACACATGGTCTCACCCGGACCCAGGGACGCTTGGCCTCTCCCAGACCCAGGGCCACTTGGGCTCACCCGGGCCTAGGTGCACGAGGCCTCATCCGGAACCAGGGACACATGGTCTCACCCGGACCCAGGGACGCTTGGCCTCTCCCAGACCCAGGGCCACTTGGGCTCACCCGGGCCTAGGTGCACGAGGCCTCATCCGGATCCAGGGACGCATGGTCTCACCCGGACCCAGGGACGCTTGGCCTCTCCCAGACCCAGGGCCACTTGGGCTCACCCGGGCCTAGGTGCACGAGGCCTCACCCGGATCCAGGGACACATGGTCTCACCCGGACCCAGGGACGCTTGGCCTCTCCCAGACCCAGGGCCACTTGGGCTCACCCGGGCCTAGGTGCACGAGGCCTCACCCGGATCCAGGGACACATGGTCTCACCCGGACCCAGGGACGCTTGGCCTCTCCCAGACCCAGAGCCACTTGGGCTCACCCGGGCCTAGGTGCACGAGGCCTCACCCGGATCCAGGGACGCATGGTCTCACCCGGACCCAGGGACGCTTGGCCTCTCCCAGACCCAGGGCCACTTGGGCTCACCCGGGCCTAGGTGCACGAGGATACACAGATTTTTTAAATATATTTTTTGTCGTGGAGGGCCAGTGTGTCGAAAGGGAGCTGTGTTCTGTCTGTGACTCACGGCAGCTCAGAGATGTAGATCTTGAGGCTTAAAATAATAGACAAGAACGAGGGTCAGGAGGGCCTCGACTTGGTGTGCAAATGGCCTCAGCTTGCCTCGCTTATTCCTCGGACGAGCTGCAGGCTCCTGGACCTTTTGATGTTCGTCATCTAAACTTACTTTCTCGGTGCCTGTCTCATTTCAAAGGGACGTGGGCTAATCCCTGCCACCGAGTTATCTCCAATTCACAGACCTTTCAACTGGCGCCGCTGCCTTAACTCAAAGGAATGCGTGCAAGGCTGGGATTTCAAGCCAGCGGCCCTTCTGGCTCTGAAGTGCCTTCTCTGTCCCAGAACTCCCTGGACTGCGCCCAGACGCTCCTCTGTGTTTGTATTCCAGCCCCCGGAACAATCCTGTCCCCCAGCAGGTGCTCCATAGGTGCTTGTGGGTGGAAGAAGGGACGCGTGGATGAAACCAACGAGGAGATCTTTCATGGCGGGTCCCGATTGTCCTCGATTATAAATATAGCATAAAACAGGTCTACTGAACAGACCTGTCAATCTAAATGTTGGCTGTATCTGAAGTCCTCATTCATCTGGACCCCGTGGCTATCAAACAGGGACCGACTTTCCTTCTGTTTGAGAGACTGAGGATGAGAGATTTGCCTAATCTCTCTCTCTCTCTCTCTCTCTCTCTCTCTCTCTCTCTCTCTCTCTCTCTCATCAGTTAAACAAACAAACCAATATCTACACAGATACTGGGGCAGTGAGGGCTTACCTGGGGTGGGAATGACTGAGGGAGGGTGGTGTCAATCGGGGAAAAAGGAGACATATGTAAAACTTTAGACCAGTGATGGGCAACCTTTTGAGCTTGGTGTGACAAACTTCGCCAAAAAACAGCATAACTCGGGTAGTGTGTCACTTTGAGGAAAAAACATTATTTCTCAAATGTTTCATCCTCGGCATGCGGCCGCCTCAGTGGCCGCGTGTCATCAGAAATGGCTACGCGTGACGCGTGTCATAGGTTCGCCATCACTGCTTTAGACAATAAAAAAATAAATAAAAAATACCAAAAAAACCCAATATCTTTTTTAATTATGAGGCCACAATAATCCTGAAAGGTAGACATTTTTATCCTTAGGGACCCGATCCTATATAATAAAGAGCTAATATGCTAATTAGATCAAACAGCCAAACAACCTTCCGGACGACCTTCCAGATGAAGCTGGGGCTGTGAGGGCCGGCAGCGGCTGTGAGGGCCGAGCCCCTTGAATGAATTTCATGCTTCGGGCCTCTAGTTCCTATATAAAAGGCAGATGTGGTGAGGGTCAAAGACAGGAGCCAACAAAGCGCTGTGAGACCTCAGACGAGGCAGGACACCGGTGGCAGGGAGGCTGGGAGAGGGTCACAGAGGAGAGCCTCAGAGGCTGGAGGGCGGAGGGTGCGATCCGGGCGGGGAGGCAGTGGTGTCGTGGGGACGGGAGAGCCGGAGGGAGAGCCTGGGGAAGGGCACGGCGTGTTGGGAACTGCGCGCCGTTCGCACGAGGGCGACGCTGTGGTCCGGGAAGCGGTGGGGCTGGAAACGGAGGATAGAGTGGCCCTTGAGTGTCAGGGAAGAAGTGTAAGCTTCATTTCACAGGCAGTAGGTTTCGGAAGAAGAAGAAAAATGATCCAGAATTGAGAACTTTGGGGAGATTAATGTGATTCTAGACTACGAGGGCAGGTGATGGGGCTGGGACCAGTAAGACGCCTATTGTGCTAGCCAGGAGGTGGCGAGAAGAGCCTGGTTTGGGGGCGGGGGGCAGAATGCAGTGAGGGGAGCAAATGCAGTGCGCAGTCACCTGGCCCAGGTGCGGGGCAAGGGGAAGGGCGGTGGCTGCGGGGTCCCAGCCCGGCGGCTGATACCTTTCTGATGTACTTGGCACACTACTAGGCTAGACCCAGACAGCCTGACGATCCCTAACTCACAGAACGCTTCACAGACCCCTCCCCGGAGGGACGGGGCCTTTCTCCCTGGAGATGGTCCCTATCCTCCACGAGTCACACGGCGTGTTCCCCTGCCAGGCAGCATGGCACAAGGTGGGCATTCAAGAGATGTTGACCAAACTAGCTCAGTTACCTTGGTGAGTGGCTGAGGCCAGCGTCTTGGTGGCTATCAAAGCGGAATCCGCTCCTGCCCTCGGGAGCCCGGAGACAGAGGAAGTGAAACCAAGTTCCTGCGCTCCTGCCGAGGGGCCGTGTCCACGCCGGCTCCGGTGACTGAATGCGGGAGCGGGGCCTGCTGCACCGCAGCTGCTCGGTGTGCACGCCTCTCGCTCGCAGACGCCCGGGGCCACAGGCGGCGGCTGCACGCTCAGCACCTCACGAACTGACGCTGCCATGACCTCCCCACCAAACGTGGGTTGAGGGAATCACACTGAATTTGGCAGGCATTTGGGCGGGGAGGGGATGACTTAAAATGTAGGTTTTGCATGAAAATCACTTGTGTGTGCGTGCATGCGTGTGTGTGTGAAGGGGGTGGGTTCTGGTTTGCACACGGCAGACCTGCCGAGCAGCCAGAGCCGAGGGAAGACTCGCCTCGAAAGCAGACAGTGCTTCGAAACGCGAGCCTGAGGCACAGCTCCCCGAAGTGCGTGACCCCAAGCCCAGGTGCACATTTGTATTCAAGATTCTGCTCACAAGAGCAACTTGGTGTGGAGGCTTGAAGGGAGGCGGTGGCGGCCTTCGTTACTTAATTGTCGTTGGTAATAGTTCTCCCAAGCGCACCCCAGGGATGAGAGTTTCAGGGAGTCCAAAGCCACCCATAGCCCCTCTCCCGGGAGGATTCCCGCTCAGGAGTCTCCAGCAGCCCGCCTAACGGCGCTGGGTCACGGCTCCCTGCGGGCCGGCCGGAGGGGTGGCCCTTGCTGTGGGACGTGTCCGCGTGCCTTGCAGAGCCTCACCGCCAGGGGCCGTACCGCCTCCGCCCGCGAGGCCCACTGAGGGCGCTGCGGCCCCAGCCCCTTCCCTCTGGGTGGTCCCTGTGGGAGCAGAGGACGGAGACTACACCGGAGAGACTGGCCTCTGGCCCTGCCTGTGGGCTCCCGGCAGGCTGGCTCCCGGGCCAGTCTCTGCTCCTGTGAGGCGTGCCCGCCGGCTGCTGCTGATCGCTTTGTTCTTCCGAGCCGGCAAGTTTAAATTCCCCTCCAGGATCTCATCTTTGAGGCCCCCCACTCTTCCCTTCTCTTCTCTTCTCTTCTCTTCTCTTCTCTTCTCTTCTCTTCTCTTCTCTTCTCTTCTCTTCTCTTCTCTTCTCTTCTCTTCTCTTCTCTTCTCTCTCCTCTCCTCTCCTCTCCTCTCCTCTCCTCTCCTCTCCTCTCCTCTCCGCTCCCCTCTCCTCTCCTCTCCCTCTCTCTCTCTTCTCTCTCTCTCTCTCTCTCTCTCTCTCTCTCCTTCTCTCTAAACATATCCTTGGGTAACAATTAAAAACAAAAGTTTGCCCTAATATTGAAAGCACTAAAAGTGACCAGAAGGAAGAAGAAACATTGGCCAATAAACCCATTTAATGCAGATCCAGTGCATTCAAAAGGAACAGCCAGCACTCAGCATCACAGGGGAGGGTGCGTGTCACGGGCAGATTCCCTGTCTCCTTAGAAACCTCCGCTCAGAGCCGCCCCGCACTCTCGGCCTCCTGGATGAGACCGGGAGTCTCCCACAAGCCCCGGCGACCCTGCAGCCTCCCACTTCGTCTGTGATCAACACCAGGAAACACAGATGTGAAGCTCCAAGGCTTAGAGGACATTGGGCAACAGGTGATGGTGTCGGCTAGTCCAGCGTAGGCCCACCCATCGACGGCTCTCCTCCTCCTGTGCCCTTCTGCCTGGCACCTCTCATTCCAGCCCTGCCCCTGCAGTGAGCCTGTGCACACCCTTGATGGGCGGTGGCAATGTGTGCCCGAGCCCTGGGCTAAGCCGCCTGGCCTCGTCCCAGGCCCACCGGCCCGCTAATCCTCCCTCCTCCTCTGCAGCTTGGTCCTGGTCTCCTCCTGCCGGCGCCTCCAGGCCGCGATGACGGCCTCATCGTCCACGGCCTCCTCGTCCTCCCCATCAGTGCTTCGCCGGTACCGCGCCCGCTGCCCCGAGGCAAACCTCCCTTCCTCTCTGCTCTCCGTCCTCGCCTTCTCTCCCTCCTCTTCAGACCTCATGAAGCTCTGTGTGAATTTCCTCTTGGCGCCAAACTCAGAGAAGTCTGCCCTGCACGACTCTTCCACGTCCTCCCAGTCCCTGGGCCGGGCCCAGGCCGCGCGCCGGGGCTCCGGGGACTCCTCCCCGGCCGAGGGCTCCGGGCTGGCCTCGCGGGAGCTCGAGGTCTCGCTGAACAGGGCCCTGGAGAACGTGTGTGTCTCCCTGCCCTCCCTGGTGGAGGAGGAAGAGAAGCGTGAGGAGCTCCTCACCGAGCCGTCGGCCGCGCAGTAGGAGGAGGTGTCCCGCTCCTCCGACTTGGAGAACTTGTAGCTGGAGGACTTGCACCCCGTCTCCCGGAGCAGGGAGGACCTGGTGGACTTGCCCCTGGAGCTTCCAGACCAGTTGCTTTGGGGAGGAGATCTTTCCCCTGCCCCGAGGCCGCTGAGCCACTTGCTGACGCTGCTGTCCGCCTCGCGGCCGGCCCCGCGGCCACTGCCATCGCGATCGGAGACATCCAGGGAGGAGCTGGTGTCCGTTTCCGGCTTCTGGGAGCCCCCGCGGGAAGAATACTGGAAGCTGCCTATGGCGCTGTCGGCGTCCTCCTCGTCTCTCTCGCCCACGTCCCCGTCCTCATCTTCCCTGACCTTCTTCTTCTTGAAAAGGGTGCTGCGTTTGTGGTCGGAGGCCAGCTTCTCCATCTGGTACTCAGACATCTTCTCCCTCAGCTCCATCTGCATCTCCTTCTCCTTCTGGCCAAGCTCCTTCAGGTTGACGTGGTCAGCAAAGAGGCTGTAGATGGGCTTGCTGGTCCCCCTCCCTGCGCTCCCCGTGCCTTCGGCCCTGGCGCTCGGCGTGCTGCGGCAGGACAGCAGGGACTGCGTGTCGGAACTGGGTCTTGCCTGGCTTCGAGGCGGAAGGCCCAGGGAGGAGGCGCTCTGTGCGCTGAGCATGGAGACCTGGTCATCCCCCAGGCAGCCAGCTGCTGGCGCCTCCTTCGTGCTTGCCGTGGATGGGGAGCGCGACAGAAGCAGCATTTCATTTTGCTTCTGGGCGAGAGTTTCGCTGACTACGTTGGCGATCCAGTTCTGGATACTGGCGATGGAAACGGTGTCTCCAGGCCCCACGGGTAGGTTAGGCAGTGGCGTGGAGGGGGCGGAGGCCAAGCATCCCCCTGTGTTGCTTACGGCCTGAGATGGGTGGGAGCTGAGGCTCAGGGTGCTGAGTACTGATGCTGTGTCCCCATCAGTGCTGACCGAGGGGGCTGCAGACCAGAAGGCAGACAGGGGGATGCTCCTGCCGGCTGCCGAGCCGTCGGCCTCCCAGCTGCCCAGGGACTGGCTCTCCTCCAGCGTCTGCCTGCTTCTCTCCAGCAGCTCCAGCCGCCGCTGCCTCTTCTTGGCCGAGGCTGAGGCCTCGCCCTTGCTGAGCTCCACCACCTCCTCCTTGTTCTCACTGCCCACCTTCTGCTGGTGTTTCAGCTTCCAGGCCTGGTAGGCTGTCAGGTTGACGTCGGAGACGTCTTTCTTCTCCCGCTCGGCCTCCTCTGCGCCTGGCTCGCTGCTGCTGTCTCCTGCCTCCGAGTCCCTCTTGTGAAACCCAAATTGGATTCTCTTGATCCTCCACCTTTCGAGGGCAGTGAGTTTGTCCTTGTTCCTGCTGCAGAAGTTATAGAAGGAGCTGGCCTCGGACAGCACACTCTCCTCGTCTTCCTCCCGGACCCTGCTCCCCGCCTCTGAGCTTGCGCCCACCTCCTCTCTCTCGCTCCTGGACCGGTACCTCCGGGAAGCTTCCCTCTCAATCTCCAGCAGCCTCTGGTTCCACATGTCCCAGGAGCTCTCCGTGGACGCGGAGTCGGAGCGCTGCCTCCCTCCCCGGCGCTGGCTGCTCATCTCCAGCTGCTGCTTCAGGACCCGAATGTCATGGCTGCTCACGCTCTCCGAGGTGCTGGTCTCACTCAGGGTGTACCGGCGTCTTCTCCCCTTGAAGGAGCTGACACCACCCTCCTCCTCCACCTCCTCCTCCTCCTGCCCCCACTTCCGGCGCCCTTCTGCCTGGTACCTCTCATTGCGGCGCTGCCACTCCCGGATGATCCCCTCCACATCCTCATCCTCGGGCTCGTCCCCGCCCTGGGTAGAGGGGGCGGAGCCCCTGCCATCCCCACCCTGCGGGGCCTTGCCGGTGGGGAGGCCCTGCTCCTTCTTCCACTGCTCATAGAGTTTCTGCTCCTCCTCTTCGTCGATGAGGGTGAGGGGCTTGGAGGCCTGGCTGGCCGCCGCCGAGGAGGAGCCACTCAGGCGGCTGGTGGTGTCGTCCTGCTCCTCCACCGTGAGGTCCTGCACCCTGGCCCCGATGGTGCTCCCCGTGTCCTCACCCTCCTCGGCCCCCTGGGCGCCCCCCTCCCCGCTGTCGTCCTCGTCTCTCTCCTCCATCAGCTTCTCGTTGAGCTCCCGGAGCTGCCTGAGGAAGCCGTCGTTGGGGCAGATGGGCCGCTTCCTCCGCACGGTCATCAGGGCCTCCAGGACGGCCATGTGGTGGAAGATCATCAGGTAGGCCACCACCAGCACCGCCGACCGGCTGACGCCCATCTCGCTGCTGACCAGCACCTTCCCTGCGAGGAAGACACGGGTCAGAAAGCTGTGCCCGCAGCACGTGTGGGCTGGCTTTAGCCCCATTTTGATGTGCTGGTGTCATATGTGTACTTGGCCTCTGGTCTCTGTCCATGCTCAAGTCCGTCTGTCCTGTGTCACAGTGTCAGACAGAGCCCAGGCACACTGCACTGTCTGACCTGGGCAGGAAGTGGGGACAGAGTGGGGGAAAGGGACTAACCCCTGTCCCCACTGTTCTCGTTTCTCCCGCCAAACCGGGCATCAGAGGGAGAAATAAAAGAAGAGGGGACAGGCCAAGACCAGAGAACCTGAGGCCAAGAGGAGGAAGTCACAGAGGCGGGGAGTCTTGGCGTTGGAAAGCATCCACAGGCACAGCCGGAACGTAAGAATTCCCTTCATAGCACCCTTGGAGCTGCATCGTTCATCATCAGGCTCTGCTGGTGCTTCCAGTGACAGGGAGCTCAGTACCTCACACACTCACACACACACACACACACACACACACACACACACATACACACATACACATTCACACACACACACACACACACCACAATCACACATACCACACACACATCTCACACACACACATACACACACACACACACACACACTCACACTACCACACACACACACACACACCCCCACACTCACACCCCCCCACACTCACACCCCCCCACACTCACACATTCACACACACACCCCCACACACACACCCCACACTCACACATACCACACACACCTCACACACCACACACACACACACACACCCCACACTCACACATACCACACACATCTCACACACCACACATACCACACACACATACACACTGCACTCACACACACCCACACTCACACATTCACACACACACACACACACACACACACACCCCACACTCACACATACCACACACACACACACTTCTCACACACCACACATACCACACACATACACACCACACTCACACATACCACACACACATCTCAGACACACACAAATTCTCACACACTACACATATCACACACACATACACAGCACACTCACACATACCACACACACACACACACCATACATACCACACACACACACACTCACACATACCACACACACACTCCACACTCACACATACCACACACACATCTCACACACTTCGCACACACCACACATACCACACATACTCCACACTCACACATACACACCACACACATACACACCACACACATACCACACACACACCACACTCACACATACCACACACACATCTCACACACTTCTCACACACCACACATACACACACACACCACACTCACACATACCACACACACACATCTCACACACCACACATACCACACACACATACACACCACACTCACACATACCACACACACACACCACACAAACACATCTCACACACCACACATACCACACAAACATACACACCACACTCACACATACACACCGCACACATACACACCACACACACCACACACACATACACACCACACTCACACATACACACTACACACATACATACAACCACACACACATACCACACACACTCACACACATATACACACATACTCACACACACATACACACACACTGATGGATGCTTCCTATGACAGGGAGCTCAGTTCCTCACACACCACACATCTATAACACACACACTCACAAACCACACACACATACACACACTCACACACACATATATACCACACACACACATACACACCACACACATACCACACACACACCACACACATATACACATCACACACACACACACACACACACACACACACCACACACACCACACTAGCACACATCACACACTCACACATACACACAACCACATATGCATACCACACACAGACATATACACACACTGCTGGATGCTTCCTGTGACAGGGAGCTTAGTACCTCACGCACCATCCACACACCACACACACTTACACTCACACACATACATACCACACACACATTCACACACATCATACCACACTTACATTCACACATATACACACCACACTCACACACATACACACCACACACACATATACACCACTCTCACACACACACACACACAGACACTCACACACACAGCGCACACACACCATACACACTCACACACCACACATACACACCACGCACACCACACACACCATACACACCACACACACACACCACACATGCGCATCACACACAGCGTACACACACCATACACACCACACACACTATAAACACACCACACACCACACACACCATATACCACACACACACGCACATGCACACTCACCTCGCTCCACACTTAGATCTAATTTGGGGGTGTCCCGTCACGTGTTAGGGCAGAGCATCACTCTCTATAGCAGACACTCAGGGCTCCCCCTGGGACGACCTGGGGTCAATAATGAACACATCTGCATGAACCAGGCCTTTCATACAAAATCTTTTCAGAACATCACTATCACATTCTTTGCTAAATTGTATTTCTATTTTTCTGGCTATTCTGTGTCTTTTGGTCAGTATTCAAACATCTTTTTATGTTCTCTTACGCATTTTTCACATTTTAATCCTCACAGCAATTTTAGGAGGACTCGACCTCTTTATCGCTGGTGTCTAATCAGGAAGCTGGAGGCCCTGGCCTAGGCCCTGGCCCGCAGTGCCACGGAATGGAGGGGGTGCAGCGCGTCCGACTCCCCAGCCGCGGGCCCTGCGCTCTCCGCCCCAGTGCCCACCCACCTCCTGCAGCTCTGCAGGCTCCCGTGGGCTCTCTCTGGGCCACAGCACACTCCCCTCCCACCCGGTGGGGTCTCCAAAGCGGAGGGGTGAGTGTTGTCAAGGTGCCTTCTCAGGCCTGCCTTGTCCTTGACCTTCCCGCAGGACGGGCCCTGCACCCCCCTCCTCCCCCGAGGGCCCCTCCACACCAGCCCACGACTCCTGGACAAGCCTATTCCCCTCGGGGCCTTTGCTCTGGCACTTTCCTCCGCCAGGTAGCGCCTCTCTCAATGCTCCGATGGCTAGTTCCTCCTTGTCACTCAGCTCATGGGCGCCCTTGTCAACCTCCCTCTCCAAGGCTGGCCTGTTGCTCCAACACACCGTCCCAGGCCTCCCCCCACCCCCCCGCCCCCCAGTGTCTCACATTCCTCTCTCTTCTGTTTCATTCCTGCCTTCACATGGAAGATGCAAAGGCCAGAGCTCTGGGTGCGGCTCTCACCCCAGGGCACCGGTCAGCCCGCAATCATGACTTACTGGACGAGTGGTGGTCCTTTCCTTCCCCTCTTCTTATAATGACACAACAACCTTCTTACGACAGAGAACCGAACACGGCAGGTAACTGGAGGTTTCCGTACGTCCCCGTTTTCTCCTCCCAGGCCAGGCAGACCCCCTCACCTCGATAGGTAAGCAGGGCCTCGTCCAGGAACTCGGCGGCCTTCCGGAAGTGCTGGGAGATGTCCACCTCGGGAAAGTCGTCCACCTCCACCCCCAGGTACTGGATGTCCAGGCCGGTGTAGAACTCGGGCCCCGTGTAGACGCCGGTGCCGTGGGCGGCATTCAGGATGTGGGTAATCCCCAGCCTCTTCAGCCTGCCCTTGTTCACAGCCACACTCCTGAGGACGAAGAGGCAGGGACCGGTTTGTGCCAGAGTCGGAGCTGGACAGGCACGTCCCCACGGAGAGGGGAGTCCGCCGGCCGGGTCCGGAGGGCCAGCCGGTGAGTGCCTCCTCCTCGCTCCCCCACAGGTCGGGCTCACTGCAATACTGTTATAAAAAGGGGCCAGGGACTTAGTCCCCGCAGAGGAGAGAAGATACGGGGGCAGGCAGGGGAGGGCAGGATGGAGAAGAGAACCAGGTGGGGGCGGGGCGGGGAAGGAAACCTTTGAATGGTCCAGAGATCTCTAGCTTAAAATCTTGCCCGTCCGGTGTGGCTCAGTGGTTGAGTGTCTGCCCATGAACCAGGAAGTCGTGGCTCCATTCCCAGTCCAGGCACATGTCTGGGTTGCAGGCTCCATCCCCAGAAGGGGGCGTGCAAGAGGCAGCCAATCAATGATTCTATTCTCTCTCATCATTGATGTTTCTATATCCCTCTCTCTCCATTCCTCTCTGATATCAATAAAATTATATATTTTTAAAAAATCAGGCATTAAGTCCTGGTCCGTGTGCTCAGTGGTCAGAGTGTGAGCTTGTGCACCAAAGGGTCACAGGTTCAATTTCGGGTCAAGGGCATGTACCTGAGTTGCAGGTTCAACCCCCGGCCCCAGTCAGGGCACGTGTGGAAGGCAACCAATTGATGTGTCTCTCTCACATTGATGTTTCTCTCTCTCTGCTCCTCTCTCCCTCCCTTCCTTCTACTCTCTCTAAAATTCAATGGAAAAAAATATCCTAGGTGAGGATTAACAAAAATAATAATAACTAAAATCCTAGGCCTTGGGAATAAACACTCACCAAGACACAGAAAAGGCAGACAAAAATAACCATCACCTGAGTGTGCCGCCCGCTGATCTGGAATGCTGTGTTCTCCAAAGTTCTTTCACGCACATTATTTTGTCCTAATAATGCACTTCAGTGGTAGACAGAGAAACTACTTTTATTCCCATTTAAGATTGTAAAAATGAACCGAGAGCTGTATGCCTTCCCGAGACTGACTGGAGAAAGACGGCGCCGGCCCGGTGGCTTGAGCGTCCGGCTCAGAGCTCTTTGCTGCGGTGGAGGGGCCTGAGGAGCCGGAGGACGGGGCTGTCCCAGGAGGAGCAGAGGCCTTCAGCGGGGCCTCGGCAGACGCCCTGCGCCCCTCCCTGGTGGCCCGGTGGCGGTGCTTCTGGGTCTACAGAGCTACTTGGAGATGGCTCGGGACGCGGTGCCCGGCTCTGGGAATCGGGTTCCGGGCAGAGTCCAGGGTGGGGAATAAGACCCACCACCCAAAGCCATTTTCTTACTGCTCTCCTGGGACCCAGGTGACCCTGTGCTTCTGGATAGAAGGTAACTAATCAGGAGAACATCTCAGTCAGTAGCCAACGGATTGGCCAGCCTTCGGTCCAGACTAGCTGTGGCTCCACTGAGGCCCTGGCAAGACGCTGAGGGAATGGGACATGAGGGAGTTGTTTTGAGGTTTGTTCTGGAAACCGCTGATACACTTTTGAAAAACAGCATTTCGTTTCTGATTATAACAACTATAAATGTTTACTCTAGGAAATCGGCTCAACTCAAAAGACCCTAAAGAAGAAAATAAAAATCACTTGTAGAACTACCTCCTAGAGAGAAGTACTGTTAACATTTGATCATGTTTGGCTCTAATTTGTTGTCTATGCAAAAGCTACATACACACATCTATCTATATATTCTTCAAGTAGCATCACACAGAATCTATATTATCACGTAACCTAATTATCTTCTTACTACGTTGTGAACATTTCCGTATGTTGGTAATACACGTAAAAATCATGACATCAATGCTCCGAGTGTCCCCTTCTATGGTTGTACGGATGTTGGGGGACAATGGTGAGGGGGGTTGTGCTGGCACTGCTCCAGGCAGGCAGGGAGGCCCCCAGAAGGCACCTGGAGGGGCGAGGCTGTGCCGAGAGCCCTGGCAGGGGCACAGGGTCATTGGGCCAGCACTTTGCCCTGCTGACCTATAGAGGTGAGGGGGTCCCTGCGTGCAGATAGGTGGGTGGGGCCTTTCTCCAAGGCGGGGGCTGGGTGGGTGGTCAGCAGCACCAAGTTTCTGGGTGGAGCTATTGGGGCCTTTGGTGAAAGTTGGGGGCAGGCGTTTCATCTCTCTCGGGCACTACCCAGAGGGGCAGGACAGGGCCTGTGCCCAGCAGTCAGACTCACTTCTCTGCTATGAAGACGTTGGGCCAGACCTCATCCACCTCGTTCCAGGGGGCCTCCTGGCGGTCCTGGACCAGGGCCCGCTGCAGGTCCAGGACGCAGGGGGTGTTGTACAGGCTGGTGTCGTCCATCTTCTCCCGGACGCGGTGGTACAGGTCCTCCATCAGCAGCTGCTCGGCGGACTCCAGCATGCCCGGGCACTCCGTCTCGGCCCTGACGCCCCGCGGCCCGAGTTCTAGGGGGACAGGCAGCGTTCTCATCAGAGCTGGGACAGCACGGCTCCCTGCTCCTGGGGAGAGCCCACTCTTGCCCAGTTTGCTGCCAGGCCTCTGGGCATGGGCTGAAACGCCTGCAGAATCTGCCGGGAAGGACTTAAGGGGGCCCAGGGGCCCTGCATTGGCCTGGACACTGTGGCCGGGACGGGGACTGGGACCAGGGCCAGGGCCGTGTACGAAATGGGACACCAGCTTCCCTTACTCCCCCTCATTTCCCAAAAGCTGGCTGACACCTTAGTCCGAGGTCCTTAGTGCCTGGTATACATCCGGTGCGTACTTACACCCCCCAGTGCGCCATACAAAGCAGAAGCCCTGACTAACTGAATACACGCATGTGCATGTATCTGCACTTCACGTGTAAGCCCGTGGTTGGTTTGACTCCTCTGCACATGCAATGCAGACACCCTGGGAAAGCAGCACCTTCCCGGTCGGTTTTGCCCCCTCACATTCAGTGGGCGTGTCTATGCCGGGTATTGTCTGCTTCCCGCCCTGGCGCTGAGGCACCTGTCTCCCAGCCCCCACTCTCCGGCCGGCCGCGGGTTGGCCAGGGCTCCGATGCCAGTCAGGACAGCACCCAGGCCTTTCTGGCCAGAGAGGCTCAGATTCCAAATAAAATCAAGTCCTATTCACCCCCATCTCTAGTGAACCTTGATCTCCTCCTCCTAAACCATTTGCTCCCAATTTATCAAATCGGGGGGGTGGGGGGGTGGGGGGGGGCGGAGGGGAAGGGCAGGCAGATACTTCCTTTTGTGAGAAGGTAACAGGAGCCCTAGCTGGTTTGGCTCAGTGGATAGAGCTTCGGCCTTCGGACTGAAGGGTCCCGGGTTCGATTCCTGTCAAGTGCAATGCCCGGGTTGCAGGCTTGGTCCCCAGTAGGGGGCGTGCAGGAGGCAGCTGATCAATGATTCTCTCTCATCATTGATGTGTTTCTACCCCCACTTAGCAGCCAAAACACTGAATGAGAGAGGAGGGAGGAGTTAAGGGGGAAAGGGCGTTCTCCGTGTTGGCCACCACCTGCCCGCACCACCTCGCTCCGAGGGAAGAAGGCGGGCCCCACTGGCCGGAAGACTCGGCCCAGCCCCGCGGAGGGAGCTGGCGTCTGCGAGCCGTTCGCTGCTCGAGGTCTGAGTCCACTCGCCACCAAGATGCTGTCAGTCCTGCGGGCTGTGGGCGGAGCCCTATGTCCTCCCGAGGAGGACCCGTCCCCCAAAGCCCCTCTTCCCTTCTCTCCTCTAAACCATCCGACCGGCCCACATCCCTGCAGCAGGTCTCAGCTCTAATAGTCTCTCACCTCCAATGCCGGGCAGAGAGGAAAACTGTGGTCCCGGGCTCTGTGCTGTTGAAAACTAGAGGGGTCTTACCTAGCAGACATGAAAGCCCCTCTCCTTCCCTCCCTCCCCTGCTTAGAGAGCCCTCCGTTACTCCTTTTATTTAAAAATTAAACTCCCAGCACCTCATTAAAATACACGCATTGTCTTCCTCTTCTGTTTTCTGATCTCTTCCCTTCCCTGGCCTCAGGCCCACCCCCGGCGGTTCCCAGCCGCCCTCCCCATGCCCCCTCCTCCCCTGCATTGCTACTGCTTGAGGTTTCTTCACGGGAAAGCGGAGCCCATGCCCTCCTCGCTCTGTCCAACATGGCACACGCTGGCTCTTCAAAGTCTGTTTCACCCCTGACCTCATGAGCAGGGCCATCTTTAGCGATATCACCTGACACGCTTTCCTTTCTCTGGAATTTTCTTATCCCCTGGCCACCTTTCACTAAGACTAATGAAGCTCAGGCCCATGTGCCAGAGAAGGGGAGAGAAGATGAGGTTCCGCATAAAGCCAGGCGTGGCCCCACTTCGGTCCTAATCTAAGTCCGCAGTGTCCTATGGACGTGCAAGTGACGCTTCAAGAGGCGCCGTGGTTTTCTCCCAACTCTGAGAGCGGGATTTCTACTTCACAAGACCGGAGCCTGGAGAGTGGGCCAGAGTGTAGAGCAAGAAGAGATGGAGGTGGAAGGCCAGGGCATTCCCAGCTGCACAAGAGCGAAAGGAAGCTTCCGGAGCCAGCGTGGTGCTGAGCGCCGTCGAGAGAAACCCAGAGCGGGCGAGGACACCAGGTCTGGTTGAGCGGGTACCAGAGCCCAGACAGGTTGCTCAAAGCCAACAGGAGAACAGAGGAGAGGTCACGAGACCGGGCCTCCCAGGGGGCCCAGGTAGCAAGCAACAGCAGATAGAATCTCTGGTTCCTCATGAGGATACAGGAGACCCAGATGTCCCTGTGGATCCTGGGGGACCCCCAGGGCCAGGGGACTGAGAGAGACCCGGGGTTCCACGTACAGGAGCAACGTGTGTGGGTCTCATGATGAAAGGCCAGGGATGGGGTCCTGGCCCCCAGCGGTGGATCCCAACGGAAGCCAAAGCCCCCCGAAGTGGGAGAGACCCTCAGGCCAAAGCGAGGAGAAAGAGGAGGAAAGAAATTCTGAAAGATTATTTCCCCAAAACTGATGGGAGGAAGGGTGACTCCATCCAATCAGGGTGAATGAAATATGGTATGTTTTCTCTCCTGGATTTACTGTGTAAATGGTAACGCCTCTCCCCACCCCTGTCCCACCTCCTCCCCAGACATTCTTCAGTCCGGAACCATCTCAGGCCCAGCGGCCATGCCGGCCCCTCCTAGACGGCCCTCCAGGGCTCTGCGTGCTCCAGCCACTTCCCGGCTCTCGGTCTGTGTCTCTAACTCGAGCCACCCAGGACCCTGAGGCAGCTGAACACCTGAGTGGGGCGTAAGGGCAGGGGGGGCCGCCTCCCTGTGCCACCAGAGCACTGTTCACACGACAGGACACGACACGACACGGGCGATTCCCGCCTCTGACCTGCGAGGCGAGGAGGAGGGGTGGCTGCTTTGGGTCTGCTCCGCTTACGCCATGGAAGCGCCCGAGAAGCACCCTGGCCCCGTCCTGGTGACCCGGGGACTCTCCCGGCCCCCACGGGCCTCTGGGCCTTACCTTCCCTGATGATCCGCTTGGCAGCCACGGCTGAGGAGAGGTGAATGGGCTCCATGAAAATGCTCTCCGTTTCCGCCTCCGAGACCACCGAGTACCTGGGGGAAGAGGGACGGCCGTGAGATGGTGCTGCTGGGAGGCTCCTTCCTCAGGAGAAAGCCGGGTTTTAGCCACAAGTGGGCAGCGATGAGAGGAAGGGGTGCCTCCTGTTTCGGGGCCTGAGGTTGCGGGGCGTGGGTGCCGTGCTCGGCGTCCTCTGCTCTCGGACCAGGCGGCGCCAGGCGAGCTGATGCGGAGCGACATGGTCGGCCAGGCCGTGGCTGGGGCCACCTGAGGCGGCTTGACTTTCTCTGTTGTTCCCACCCTTGCGCGTCCTGCTGCTCGTGGTTTCCCGGTCCCCCGTCCCCTGTTGTCCATACAGAGGACATGCCTAACTGTGCTCTGCCAGGCCTGCCGGACTGGGCGCGGGAGGTGCCACCATTCCCTCTCTGCCCTCCCTTATCCCTGCTTGGGAGGGAGGGGGCTGATGGGCTGAGGATGGAGGCTGGCACAAGTTGGGGGGCGGGGTGTCCAGGAAGATGTGCTCCTACGCCCAGCCTCATTCTGACACAAGAACTCAAGGGTTAGCCTGAGCCCAGAGATGCAATAAAGCAATTGAGGTCAATGTCAAGGCCGTTAGGACCACCCTCTAGTGGCGGGTCCTCCTCCCCATGGGATCCCCTTTTCCAGTGTTGGGTGAGCTTTGGGTCTCTTTCTGCCTAGTTGTTCCTAGGTCTAGAGAAGCTAAAAAAAACACACACCAAAAACCTCACAAAAATGTAAGAGGGTTTAATGGACACCATTTCTTTTTCTATCACAAAACTTCCCCCATTCTGCCCCTGTATAACCCACCCTCCCTGCCCCTCCACCCCTGGCCATCATGGATCTGTTTCTGTCCCGATACTGGGACCTTCTCCAGAATGCTCTGTAAAGGAATCGTATATAACTGGGATCTTCTGGAGCTGACTTATTTCACTTAGCAAAGTGCACCTAAGAGTAATCCATTCCAGTGCATGAACCAGTAACTGGTGTCTCTTTATTGCCTAGTAACGCTCCATTACGTAGGCACCGCAGCCTACGCGGCCTGGGGCGAGGCTGAGCACCCAGGGGAGGAAAGCACACCTGCCTCTGGTTTGCTGGATTCTGATCCTCTTCCCCGACCTGCCTGGCACTGTCCACGCCACAAGCCCTCGGCAGCTGCTGCCAGCCCACCCCGCTGTTAAAGGGCCGTCTGTGAGCCGGTCCAGGTGGAGGGCCCCTTCGCCGAATTACCTGGAACCAGAACCTCTGCCCGTTGTCCTTTTGCTTTTAAAAGTCTAAAGTGAATGTGTTTCCTGATCTCTGTAATTGACCTATCTTTATTTAGAGGAGCGGGTGGGATCTTGTTCTAGTCCTCCGCGTTTAGAAATTCCCCAGTGATGTTCCCCGGTCTGCTTTCTCCCATTGTGTTGAGAATGGATACCATTTTTTTGAGTGCCTTCTATGAATTTAATTCTGACAAAACTCCCACAAACTAGGTCTTATTATTCCTGCTTTAAGATGAGAAAACCGTAGCTCAGAGGGGTTACCAAAATTACTCAAGGCAGTGAGTGGCAGGGCTGAGCTGCAAACACTGGGCACCTCGCTCTAAATCCGATCTCCTCGCCACCACAATACGCTGCCACTTAGACTGGAAGCGCGAGGCAGCTGGTCGAAGCGACCCCGGCTGGATCCCCAGGCCCAACAGGCTTGACACAGGAAAGTGCCTGAAAGAGACATGTTGAAATGGTGGCTGGGTGGAAGGATGGATGGATTGGGTTGAACTGAGCTGAGTGCAGGTGAACTGGACAGAGCGAACGTGAGCTAGGACAAGGTTAGTTGAATTGAGTTGGTGGATCAGCAGAGTAATTATCTCGTTGCTGACACCCCCATAGAGTCCAGCTCTGGCAGAACGGTGTGCCCAGGGCCAGCCCGGCTATGAAGAAAGCAGTGTCTTTGCCGGAAGACAGCAGTAGCCTGGGACTCTCCCCAAGACGCAGCTAGGCCTGCCCGTGCCGCACAGGGGACAGCAGGACGTGACACCACCAGGGCAGTTCCTGAGGGATCCCGGCCTCGCTCCTCCCAGGACCTGGGCTCCGGCTGTACGTCCTCACCGAGTTCCTTCTGCCCAGGGACGGTGCTGAAGCCCATCTCTGCTGCTGGGTGCTCCGTCCTCCCCTCTTCACCCATCTCTCACCTTAGGTCAGCCATCACTCCTTTCGAAAAGCCTTCCCTGGCCCCCGCCTCACGCTGCCCCCTTCATCAGGGGCACTTTGACATTTGCCTGTGAAATCATCGGCTAAGTGCCTACCTCCTATACTGGGCCACACCCTCTAGGAGGCGCGACCACGGCTGGGTGGTTTTTGTTTTGTTTTGTTTTCTTAATCCTCACCGGAGGATATTTTTTCCATTGATTTTTAGAGAGATTGGAAGGGACGGGGAGAGACAAAGAGAGAAACATTGATGTGAGAGAGACACATCGACTGGCTGCCTCCTGCATGCACCCTGACAGGGGCCAGGGATTGAGCCTGCAACCGAGGTATGTGCCCTTGACCGGAATGGAAACCTCAGTCTGCCGACACTCTAACCACTGAGCAAACCGGCTAGCGCATAGCTGGGTGTTTTGATGACAGTTGGGTTCCCAGCACCCACACAATATCTTGCACAGAGTAAAAGCTTCATAGATAGTTTCTGATCCTCTGACTGGACTTGTCCTCCATAGCATCACATTTACGGGGACAGGGCAGTTACAGCCATTAGGACAAGTATTGACCACATGGTGGCCGCTGGCTCATCATTTCACTGGGCTGCCAGGAGCAAGACCAGGGCCCTGGCTCCGTCTGTCCATGCTCACTCTGCCCTCCTGAGGCCAAAATGTGCATATGCTGGGAGGCCTGTCACAATCAGCACACTTTCTTATGGTGGATTACAGGGGCCCCAGCCCTGGGACCCTCCTCAGGTAGAGAGATGAATCCACTTCCCTTGCATCTGGGTGGTCTTTTGACTGCTTTCACCCATAGAATATTCTGGAGGCGACACTGGGCCTGTGTCTCCTCCTGGCTCGCTGCTCTCTCTGGAAGCCCGGAGCTGCCTATAAGAGGTCTGACTACCCATGACCACCTTGCCGGGAAGGCTCTTGGTCAGCAGTCCCTGCGGGCTCCCAGCCGACAGCCGGCCACGTGGACGAGCCTCTTAGAGGTGCAACCTGCACCCAATGCCCCTCCTCCCCACAGCTGACACCACGAGGAACACAGACAAGCTGCCCAGTGGAGTCCTGCCCAGATTTCTGACTCTCAGAAAAGGGAGCAAAATCACGGACATCAGTCATTATGTGTCTGGGTAACTTGGTAAGCAGCAACAAACAGCGGGAACCGGCGATTCCAAGACTGAGAAGTGAAATTTGAGCAAACACCAGGCACTCTTCTCCTCATCGCGATACGGAACCTCGTAAATGCCAGCAGCACCACATGTCTGCAGCTGAGGAGAAAAACAAGTGACCCCACTCTGGGGACAGTCTGGTCCCTCTGTGCACATGGCTCAGGGCACTCTGGTGGTTCTCAAGTATCAACATCTCATAGAACTACAGTCAGAGCCTCAGATTTTATATAAATGTGAGTCCCATCTTTATGTCAACAATATTTATTAATAATAAAATTTAATATTATTAAATAATATTATTTATAACTAGAGGCCTGGTGCATGAAATTCATGCATTGGAGGGGGGTGTCTCTCAGCCCAGTCTGCACCCTCTCCAATCTGGGACCCCTCACAATCCAGAACTGCTGGTTCCCAACCCTCACCTGCCTGCCTGCCTGATTGCCCCTAACCGCTTCTGCCTGCCAGTCTGATCACCCCCTAACCACTCCCCTGCCAGCCTGATCAATGGCTAACTGCTCCCCTGCTGGCCTGATTGCCCCAAACTGCCCTCCCCTGCAGGCCTGGTCCCCCCCAACTGCCCACCCCTGCTGGCCTGGTTGCCCCTAACTGCCCTCCCCTGCCAGCCATCTTGAGACCACATGGGGGCGGCCATCTTGTGCGAGGGCATGATGGTCAATTTGCATATTACCTCTTTATTACATAGGATAGTGTTATTTATACTACTGTTAATAAAATAATTGGTTTGTTTATTAAGAGTCAGTATTATGTAATGAGGTTTGTGGGGAAAGAACAAGACAGAACCCTGCAGGTAATGAGCTGGGGATTCTTCTTCCTATGGGATGACCAGCTGCTTCCTCCAGGCAGCCCCCCTTGCTCCCACCAGGTGCTATTTTTTCCTCTGTCGGCCACCAGGGCTCTGCATTCTGAGGAGGCTTTCTAGCGTCTGTGATCAGCCCTCCAGGCTGGGGCAGAAAGGGAAAGAGACAGGAAGAGCCCTCACCTGGCAGGTGTGCAGAGGCCGTGGGAGGACTCAGCAGATGGCGTCAGCAGGATCCTAGCCTGGGACTGTCCACCTGCGAGCCCTCGACCAGGCCATTTTCCCTTAACAGTGTTGACTTCCGACAGTGTGGACTGGGTTTAAGTGCCAAACACGGGGAGCTGAGTGTCGCTCCCACACCTGCCTACACTCGGAGGCTGCGGCTTGATGAGGAGCATTTGGAACCGGAAATGATGGAGAAAAGCCCTGCCTTGTGGCGGCTGGTGCAGCGAACTCCTCAGCAAATCTGGGGAATGGCCATGAAGACATGACCCAGGACACCAGCGAAGATCCCCTCCCGCCCCGCACGTGTGTCGGCTGCTGCGGTCAGGAGTGCGCCCGCACGTGTGTCGGGGTCACAGGCTCTATGCGGCGACTGCCGGGAGCGGAGGACCCGGAACCTGGTGGCCATGAAACTGTTTTGCCACCAACGCGGTTTAGGAGTCTGTGAGGAAGGTGTGGGGGGAGGACCCGAAAGCCCCGGGGTGGGGGTGGGCGCCGAGGAGCAGACAGAAGTGCCCAGAAAGGAGGAGGGAGGGGAGACCTGAGCACAGCCTGTGTCTATTCCAAGGTCAGGGAGACGGCGGCCCTGGCGGTTTTGATTTACGACCACATCTGGGCCGCCAACCTGCATCGCCCGCATCCCTGAGATGAGATGAGACGGCACTCACACCGGGATGAGAAGCGGCAAGGGCTGGCTGTTCACAAGTCCGGCAGGGACAGCGATCTAGGATCGATAGCCGCCTCGTCGTAGGATCGGGAAGAAGCAGCTAAAAGCCTTGAGGGTGAAGGGAGAAAGCAGCCATACAGCGAGCAGCTTGACGGGCGTGCTAACCAAGGTGCCGCTTTCTTCACAGCGTGCTTTTCAAAACTGCGGACCGTGGCCCAATCGTGGAACCTAAAATCAATGTGCTGGTTCGTGCCCAGCATCTGGGAAAAACAGGACCGCACCGGCCACAGCAAGGACCAGCATCAGTTGTGAAACCTCTTTGTAAACGTGTGCACACCTGTACCCACGCCCTGAGCAGCTGAGATGCAAATGGTATGGCCCACTGCGTTTATAATCGGCCACGTTTGAAAGCCGCAGCTACCAGTATAAGCCACTCGACAGGCTGTCAGGACACAGAATCAAGTGGACTTGGTCCTTCAACCCAGACCCCGACAGCTGGTCACTTCCTTTTAAGGAGGCCCTAGGAATGAAACGGAGGCAGAGGCCCAGGAGGGGGGTCTTTCCGATCTGGCTTTTGCAGAAAAGGAACAGGTTTCGGAGCTGCCTCTGAAGGTTCGTCGCTCAGGGAGAGTGACACGCAGGCCCGAGAAAGAGCGGAGGCGGAGCGATTGTCACGGGAAAAGAAACGTTAAAGAGAAAGGGTAGCCAGGAGGAGCCATTTCCTGAGGATGCTCAGACCTGGCGCTCCACGGCCAGCCGCCCAGCCGCCACTCCCGCACGCGGACCTCAGCGTGGGGACAGCGGCAGAGCCCAGCTAAGAAGTGTCACTGCCGGTGGATGGAAATGCCACCTCGAGAGACGGCCTGACGACCACCAAGGAATTCCAAAAAGCTGCAAAGCTTGAAAGCTCAGAGCCAGAGAGCCAAAGCAAGAAACGGACTTCGTCTCGGCGAGAAACTACAGGAAACGGAGGCCTCGCCGGTTCGCTCAGTGGATAGAGCGTCCGCCCAAGGACTAAAGGGTCCTGGGTTCGATTCCGATCAAGGAAACAGAAAAAGGAGACTGACCCTCCTCCTTCACTCCCAGGTCTCACGGCTTCCCTTCCCAGCCAATAATCTGAGACGCTCACCACACCCAGGGGATAGGCTCTTCAGACCGTGCCCGTCCCCCAGGGCAACACGATGTGTGTGCAGACGGTACTTAGCTGGCCTACTGTTAAGTAGACACTTCGCCACGTCGTTCAAACATCCTATATCCTCAGGCGCTATAGCTGCTCAAACGTTCTCCGGCACAGAGGGCCTTAGTTCTGTGAAGCACGGATCAGCAGCGAGCCTGCGGGGTCACAGGACCGGCGTAAGCTTGGTCTTAGATACTATGAAATAGTTTTCCAAATCGTGGTACTAATTTACACGCTCACCAGCGATTTCACATCCTCGTTAATATTTGCTATCTCTGGGCTTTACTTTTAGATGGTCTGGTGAGTATGTCATAGTATTGAGTTGCAGTTTTCACTTGAATGTCTATGATATATTTTTGTTTTTATCGATTTCTAGCTTAAGTCTCGACTGGTCAGAAAACATGTTTTGTATAATTTTAAGCATTAAAAATGTGTCGATAAATGAAGCAATGCCCAGGATGCAATTTGTTTCGGTAAAGGTGCCATGTGTGCGTGATAAGAATGTGTACTCTGTGACTGTTGGATACATGGTGTAGAAATGCCAGTTAGATTAATTATGTTTACTGTTTTGTTCACACTTCCTATAGAAATATTTTTTAAATTTATTTAAATTACAGCTGACATGCAGTATTATATTAATTTCAGGTGTACAGCATAGAGACTAGACATTCATATACCTTACAAAGTGGCACCAGACATAGTTACCACAATACTGACTATGCTCCCTACACTGCGCCATGCATGCATCCTGTGGCTGCTCATCGCCAGTTATAAAACTTCCCCTATCCTTAATGTTGTTGTTTTTTTTTGTCTCATTCTATCAGTTGCTGAGCTAGTTTTGTAAAAAATATACATTTGACTAAAATTGTGGATTTTAATTCTGTATTCAGTTCTGTCCATTTTTTTTTCTTTCTATATTCTGAGGCTATGTTATTAGCTCATAGAAGTTGTAAATAATTATATCTCCCAGGGAACCGGACCTTGGATCATCATGAAACTTCCCTCTTTGTCTCCAGCAACTGTCCTCAGTCTGATGTCAATACATAGCGCCCTGGCCTGCTCTCTGGTCCTGTCGGCGGTCTTTTCCAGGGATGGCCCCGCGGAGTCCCACCCTCGTGCTCTCCGTACAGCGGAACCTGGACACCCCTCCAGTGCAGGGGTGGCGTCCACGTCCCGCCTTTCGAACCCTGCGATCCTTTATGTGACTTCTGAGCCTGCCTCTTTTTTTTAAAAAAAATGTATCTTTATTGTTGAACGTATTGCAGATGTTCCCTTTTTCCCCTCATTGACCTCTTCTAGCCGACACCTGCCCCCAACTCCTGGCCTTCACCACTCTCTTGTCTGAGTCTATGGGTTGTGCACTCATGCATGTAAGTTTTTGGTTAATCTCTTCCCCACCACACACGCCCCCACCCTCTCTCTGCGATTCCACAGTCTGCTCCATGCCTCTATGTCTCTGAATCTATTTTGTTCACCAGTTTATTTTGTTCTTTAGATTCTACATCTGAGAGAGATCATGTGATACTTGTCTTCCTCCAGGCCCTTCCAGGCTGTTTCAAAGGGTAAGAGATCCTTCTTTTTAACAGCTGAGTAGTATTCCATGGTGTAAATGTACTACAGCTTTTTATCCACTCGTCTACTGATGGGCACTTGGGCTGATTCCAGATCTCAGCTATTGTAAACTGTGCCACTATGAGCATAGGGGTGCATACATTCTCTCTGATTGGTGTTTCAGGCTTCTTAGAAGTGGGATCACTGAGTCAAATGGACCTAAATAGACACTTCTCCAAAGTGGACATACAAATGGCCAAGAGACATATGAAAACATGCTCCAAGTTACTAATCATCAGAGAGATGCAAAGTAAAATGACAATGAGATATCACCTCACACCTGTCAGAATGTCTATCATCAACAAATTAACAAACGGCAAGTGTCCCGAGGATGCGGAGAAAAGGGAGCCCTGTGCACTGCTGGTGGGAATGCAGACTGGTGCAGCCTCTGTGAAAACAGTATGGAGTTTCCTCAGAAAGTTCACTGTGGAACTGCCATTCGGCCCAGTGAGGCTACATTTAAAAACTGATTCACCCTTGTCTTGTTCCCTTGGGTGCTAACTCTTGGAAGTGAGTGACTAGGCTATGAGAAAGCCCAAACTGGCTCACTCGGCGCAATCATATGAAAAGACCATGTGAGGTGTCTGACCCACAGGAAGCGCCAAACCTGTGAAGATGCCTCTACGATCCCAGGCCCAGCTGCAGAGTCACCCCCAGCCTGCAGGTCACCCCCAATCCTCACATCTCTCCAGCTGAGGCCCCCAACACCTGCAGCAAAGGCCGGACACGCACTGTCCCTTGTCCAGGTTCCCGGGGCGAACGCAATAAGATGGCTGCTTTGTGTCACTAAGTCTGGAAGTCATGAGCGATAGTAGCTGGAACAGCGTAGTGTAAACTTTCTCCCCCTAGTTAACCTTTGTGTAGCTTTACTTCTATGGTGTGTCTCTTGTAAGCAGTATATAGGCTTTTCAAACATCGAGTCTCACCATTTTTATCTTTTAATTGTAGTATTTAGTTTATTTGTGTTTAATGTAATTATCTATATATTGGGGTTTAAGTCTACCGTTCTCTTATTTCTTACTAGAGGCCAGGTGCACAAAATTTGTGCACGGGGGGGGGGGTGTCCCTCAGCCCAGCCAGCACCCTATCCAATCTGGGACCCCTTGAGGGATGTCTGACCACCCATTTAGGCCCGATCCCACCGGGATCGGGCCTAAATGGGTGGTCGGACATCCCTCTCACTATCCAGGACTGCTGGCTCCCAACTGCTCTCCTGCCTCTGCCTGATTGCCCCTAACTGCTTCTGCCTGCCAGCCTGATCACCCCCTAACCACTCCCCTGCCAGCCAGATTGATGCCTAACTGCTCCCCTGCCAGCCTGTTTGCCCCTAACTGCCCTCCCCTGCAGGCCTGTGTCCACCTTCAACTGCCCTCCTCTGCTGGCCCAGTCACCCCTAACTGCCCTCCCCTGCTGGCCTGATCTCCCACAACTGTCCTCCCCTGCAGGCCTGTTTCCCCCCAACTGCCCTCCTCTGCTGGCCTGGTTACCCCTAACTGCCCTCCCTGTTTGCCTGACTGCCTTCCCCTGCTGGCCTGGTCCCCCCCAACTGCCCTCCCCTGAAGGCCTGGCCCCTCCCAACTGCCCTCCCCTGTAGGCCTGGGTCCCCCCCAACTGCCCTCCCTTGCTGGCCTGGTCACCCCCAACTGCCCTCCTCTGCTGGTCTGGTCAACCCTAACTGCCCACAACTGCCCTCCCCTGCAGACCATCTTGTGGTGGCCATCTTGTGTCCACATGGGGGTGGCCATCTTGTGTCTTGGAGTAATGGTCAATTTGTATATTACTCTTTTATTAGATAGGATGCTTTTTCTTATTATTTTTGTTATTTTCTATAATTTCCTCTTCTTTCTTGCCTCATTTTGAATTGATTATATTTTATTACTGTAGCTTCCCCTCATTAGGTTGTTAGTTACACATTCTGTTATAAAACTTTCAACAGTTACACTAGAGATTACCACATACATCCTGGACTTCCCCTCAGACGCAGTGTTTCAGAAAACCTCTCAAGCGAGCGTCGCGCAGCTGAGAGATGAGGCCCCAGAGAGCAAAGCAATAAATTGGGATGGAAACTTCTATGTGAGGAAGAACTTCGGGTGTGGTTTCTGATTCGGGGAGTTGTCTGGTCTATGCAGATCAGAAGCCTATTAGGGGATCATATGTTTAAGGAAACCATGAGCCTTAAAAAGCCTTTGGGTGTTACAAGCCTTAGAACAGCCCATGGGCCCTCCGATGCCCATAAGCAGGACACAGTCTGCTAAAGCCCTGAGTGACGAGCGCCCACCTATATCCCCCCTCCCTCCCCTGGGGAAGCCTCTGAGCCCTGAGAAGCAGGAGCCGCAGGACCCCAGAGGACTGAGGGAAAGTGAAGCGGATTCGTGGGTACTCCAAGGTCAGGTGACCTTGAGATAGTCTAGTTGGGGTTTTCCTTCCTGTTTTACAGATAAGAAGACAGGCTCAAGAGCCAGAGTGACTCCTCCCATAAATGTGGTGGCAGAGCTGAAATGAGAAGTCAGGCCCCTACTGTGATCTGTGGCAGGCAATGCAGTTGGGCACATACACTATCGCCACAGCGGGCAACAAAGCATTTCTTTGCTGCCTCATGGTTTTCCTTAAAACATCATGAAAATGTTTCACTTACATCATAATGTATTCTCAGTGAGTTGATGTAAGAGAAGGTGTTAAATTGTCATAAAATAAAGGGGACTCTCCAGGGAGCGCATCGAGGGATGTGTGCTGGGCACACGCCCTTGCCCCCGGGCGCGCACATGTGTCCGTGGGAGAGACACAGACCAATTACCTTAGTGCCGGGCTGGCCGCAGGGCCTCTCCCCGTCCTGCTAGCGATCCAGGCACCACCCTCAGCTACACGGTCAGATCCTGCGCACCCGTCAAGGTCGGGACCAGCATCCCTCCTCCAGGAATCTCCCATCCCCTTCCAGGTGCAGTGGTTCCTGCCCTCAGCCCACGGCACACTGGGCCCAGGCAGGATCCTAACACGCCGGGAACCCGGCCGCGCGGCCGCCGGTGTCCGCTGCCTCCAGAAGGGACGGCACATAGAGAGAACTCAGCGACATTGTTGATGAGTGGACTTAGGGGTGGCTGCCCTGGGGGCCTATTTGTCAGCATGCTCCCTCACCCACCCACCCCCCGCGGCGCTTACTGGCTGGGCGAGGGGCTCCGCAGGAGGTACCGGGCCTGCACGGCCCTCACGTCCGCTTCGTCCTCTTCACTTGGGACGACCTGCTCCTCCTCGGGGTCCCCACGGGTCGCCATGGCACCTGTCAGCCTCTGTACGTTTGGTGTGAAAAAGGCAGTTGAGGAATCTGGTTTTGGGGGATTTGTGGTGGGGGGGGGTGTGTTGGCGATGTCACCTCATTGGACCTAGGAATGGGGGGTCACCATGTGCTAGTCCCCTCCTGGTGAGAAGGCGCACGGGGGAAACCAAGTCACACTGGGCCCAGCCACTGTCACCAGGACACTGAGACTCACGCCCTGGCCCAGGAAGGAGCCAGCCGCGGAGTCACAAGACTTAAGTGGCAACTTGGCTGCATCCACAGATGCCAGCAAGGAAGCAGGGGAGGTGGGGGGCCGGAAACTGAAGACAGTGAATTCCCCAGACCAGAAAGGTCTTTCTGTTGAAATGTGGACACCCACCTGCACACACACACACACACACACACACACACACACACACACACACTTTCTGCCTCTGCTGGGGGAGGGGCAGCTGGCCCTCCAGGGTCTCTGGCCCAGGCACCGTCCCCCAGCCCGTTCAGGAAGGAGGACTCCCTGGAGTTGGTCTCAGGTGGGGCCGGGCCCCACACCTAGGCCAGAGCGGCTCCCTTGGCAGGGCGTCCTGGGCCCACGGGACAGAGGAGAAAGGAGCGCACTCACCTCGGATCTGTGGTCTCCACACCACGGGCGGTCTCCCAGGACTGGGGGACCCAGAGGAAACGCCACAGCCTGACCAGTGAGAGGCCCCACTCTGTCTCCTAAGGCCTCTCTCTGAGGGGCAGGACAGCTGTCAGCAGGAAACCTGAGCTCCCTTCTAAATTTAGGCTCTGGCCCCACAGCAGGCATATCTCTGGGAGAAGGAATGCTGGCCCCACTTAACTCTTTCCCTCTGGGCCCATTCCCCAGCCCACCAGCAGCCAAGGTGGGGGGATGTTCACACTTTGTAGGTGGAGAACCTGAAGAAAAGTTTTGGGGGCTCTCTCTCCATACCCTCCCACCTGGGCTCCCTCTATACATACCCTCCCACCTGGGCTCCCTCTATACATACCCTCCCTCCTGGGGATCCCTCTATATCTACCCTCCCACCTGGGCTCCCTCTATATATCCCCTCCCACCTGGGCTCCCTCTATACATACCCTCCCACCTGGGCTCCCTCTACCTATACCCTCCCACCTGGGCTCCCTCTATACATCCCCTCCCACCTGGGCTCCCTCTATACATCCCCTCCCACCTGGGCTCCCTCTATACATCCCCTCCCACCTGGGCTCCCTCTATATATCCCCTCCCACATGGGGCTCCCTCTATACATCCCCTCCCACCTGGGGCTCCCTCCATACATCCCCTCCCACCTGGGCTCCCTCTATATATCCCCTCCCACCTGGGGCTCCCTCTATACATCCCCTCCCACCTGGGCTCCCTCTATATATCCCCTCCCACCTGGGGCTCCCTCTATACATCCCCTCCCACCTGGGCTCCCTCTATAAACACCCTCCCACCTGGGCTCCCTCTATATATCCCCTCCCACCTGGGGCTCCCTCCATACATCCCCTCCCACCTGGGCTCCCTCTATATATCCCCTCCCACCTGGGGCTCCCTCTATACATCCCCTCCCACCTGGGCTCCCTCTATAAACACCCTCCCACCTGGGATCCCTCTATATATCCCCTCCCACCTGGGGCTCCCTCCATACATCCCCTCCCACCTGGGCTCCCTCTATATACACCCTCCCACCTGGGCTCCCTCTATACATCCCCTCCCACCTGGGCTCCCTCTATACATCCCCTCCCACCTGGGCTCCCTCTATATACACCCTCCCTCCTGGGCTCCCTCTATACCTACCCTCCCACCTGGGCTCCCTCTATACCTACCCTCCCACCTGGGCTCCCTCTATATACACCCTCCCACCTGGGCTCCCTCTATATACACCCTCCCACCTGGGCTCCCTCTATATACACCCTCCCACCTGGGCTCCCTCTATATACACCCTCCCACCTGGGCTCCCTCTATACATACCCTCCCTCCTGGGCTCCCTCTATATACACCCTCCCACCTGGGCTCCCTCTATATATCCCCTCCCACCTGGGCTCCCTCTATACATCCCCTCCCACCTGGGCTCCCTCTATATACACCCTCCCACCTGGGCTCCCTCTATACATACCCTCCCACCTGGGCTCCCTCTATACATACCCTCCCTCCTGGGCTCCCTCTATATACACCCTCCCACCTGGGCTCCCTCTATATACACCCTCCCACATGGGCTCCCTCTATATACACCCTCCCACCTGGGCTCCCTCTATACATCCCCTCCCACCTGGGCTCCCTCTATATACACCCTCCCACCTGGGCTCCCTCTATATATCCCCTCCCACCTGGGCTCCCTCTATATAGACCCTCCCACCTGGGCTCCCTCTATACATCCCCTCCCACCTGGGCTCCCTCTATATATCCCCTCCCACCTGGGCTCCCTCTATATAGCCCCTCCCACCTGGGCTCCCTCTATATAGCCCCTCCCACCTGGGCTCCCTCTATATATACCCTCCCACCTGGGGCTCCCTCTATATACACCCTCCCACCTGGGCTCCCTCTATACATCCCCTCCCACCTGGGCTCCCTCTATATATACCCTCCCACCTGGGCTCCCTCTATATATACCCTCCCACCTGGGCTCCCTCTATATATACCCTCCCACCTGGGCTCCCTCTATATACACCCTCCCACCTGGGCTCCCTCTATATATACCCTCCCACCTGGGCTCCCTCTATATACACCCTCCCACCTGGGCTCCCTCTATATATCCCCTCCCACCTGGGCTCCCTCTATATACACCCTCCCACCTGGGCTCCCTCTATATACACCCTCCCACCTGGGCTCCCTCTATATACACCCTCCCACCTGGGCTCCCTCTATATACACCCTCCCACCTGGGCTCCCTCTATATACACCCTCCCACCTGGGCTCCCTCTATATACACCCTCCCACCTGGGCTCCCTCTATATATCCCCTCCCACCTGGGCTCCCTCTATATACACCCTCCCACCTGGGCTCCCTCTATATCTCCCCTCCCACCTGGGCTCCCTCTATATACACCCTCCCACCTGGGCTCCCTCTATATACACCCTCCCACCTGGGCTCCCTCTATACATCCCCTCCCACCTGGGCTCCCTCTATAAACACCCTCCCACCTGGGCT
This sequence comes from Eptesicus fuscus, assembly GCF_027574615.1. Classification (NCBI taxonomy): domain Eukaryota; kingdom Metazoa; phylum Chordata; class Mammalia; order Chiroptera; family Vespertilionidae; genus Eptesicus; species Eptesicus fuscus. The sequence goes on from NC_072494.1 coordinate 41,477,944, forward strand.
CCCTCTATATACACCCTCCCACCTGGGCTCCCTCTATAAACACCCTCCCACCTGGGCTCCCTCTATAAACACCCTCCCACCTGGGCTCCCTCTATATATCCCCTCCCACCTGGGCTCCCTCTATATACACCCTCCCACCTGGGCTCCCTCTATACATACCCTCCCTCCTGGGCTCCCTCTATATACACCCTCCCACCTGGGCTCCCTCTATACATACCCTCCCTCCTGGGCTCCCTCTATATATCCCCTCCCACCTGGGCTCCCTCTATATATACCCTCCCACCTGGGCTCCCTCTATATACACCCTCCCACCTGGGCTCCCTCTATATACACCCTCCCACCTGGGCTCCCTCTATATATACCCTCCCACCTGGGCTCCCTCTATATATACCCTCCCACCTGGGCTCCCTCTATATACACCCTCCCACCTGGGCTCCCTCTATATATCCCCTCCCACCTGGGCTCCCTCTATATATCCCCTCCCACCTGGGCTCCCTCAATATATACCCTCCCACCTGGGCTCCCTCAATATATACCCTCCCACCTGGGCTCCCTCAATATATACCCTCCCACCTGGGCTCCCTCAATATACACCCTCCCACCTGGGCTCCCTCTATACATCCCCTCCCACCAGGGCTCCCTCTATACCTACCCTCCCACCTGGGCTCCCTCTATACCTACCCTCCCACCTGGGCTCCCTCTATATACACCCTCCCACCTGGGCTCCCTCTATATACACCCTCCCACCTGGGCTCCCTCTATACATACCCTCCCTCCTGGGGCTCCCTCTATACATCCCCTCCCACCTGGGCTCCCTCTATATACACCCTCCCACCTGGGCTCCCTCTATATCTACCCTCCCACCTGGGGTTGCCTGTGCCAAGTCTTCCAGAAGACAGTCTGAAGCCAAGCATTTTGCAGATTGAGACAAACTGCACCTCAGCCCCATGTCAGCTTAGAAGGGCCATGGAAACTACCCACTGTGTAGGGTGGGGTGGGACCGCTCCTTAGTTTCTGGAGAGCAGCATGGTGTGACCAAAGGGAAGTCTGTGCTTCTGAGCCGGTCAAATTCCTTACAACACAGGTGGCTCCGGATAGCAATCTGGGCATCTGTGCTCGCCTTCCAAAATCCCTCCTCCACACTCACACCCCTCGGTAATGGTCAGCTGGCCACCTGGGCGATAGAAAAATCCCATGGCTTCATAAACTTCAAGTAAGCCCATAAAGCCAGCCTGCATCACGACATCACCCCCCACCACCACTATGATCAAAGCAAAGCACAATAACCCAATAATTCACCTCCTGATCCCACATATTCCATGACTGCCAATCCACCCATCCATCCACCCATGTACCCATCCACCCATGTACCCATCCACCCACCCATGTACCCATCCACCCATCCATCTACCCATGTACCCATCCACCCACCCACCCATTTACCCATCCACTCACCCACCCATCCCCACCTATCCACCCATCCGTCTACCTATTCATAGGTATCTACTGATTACCCATATGTCTCAGATACTGTACTTGACCAAAGTTAGCAACCACACAATTACATGCTTAAAATGGTCTTTCTTCCTGGCTAGGTGGAAGAATGCCTAACACGCACTATCATGAAAAATTGGCTGAAGACACAAATGAGCTCACAGTTTATTAGGAGGAATGAGACCCGGGTCAAAAATAACTCGGGCATAAGGCAGAGTGTCCTAAGAGAGCTCCAGAGAGCGGGTGAGTTCTAAGAAGGGAGACGGGCCTTCGGCTGAAGAAATCAGGGAAACCTTCACAGAAGAAGAGGCTTTACCTGATCTGGCCTTTAAAGGACAAGTTGAATTGTAACAGCAGAGACGGTGGGAAAGGAACTCCAGAGGGGACGGTGTGAACAAAGTCCTGGGGCAGGAAACTACGACTTCTGGGTGTGAAGAGACGTCTAACTTGGTCAGAGCACAAGTTACACATTACGGAGGAGACTCCTTGGGCGGTAGGCTGCGTTGGAGAACAAATACTAGAAAATATACACCGAAGAGCTGGGAGAACCCGCTGACCGAGGCTGCCCGACGAAGGGGAGCCAGGTGGCCGGGAGGCAAGATCGGGAGCAGACTTACTTTCCACGCTATTTCCCTTTGCGTGGCTGAACTGTGTGCGTGTTCAGACGGGTCAATGTGAAATAAAATGTGTGCTGGCGCTGGCACCGGGCAGAGGGAGGCCCCGTGTTCTTTGTCATTGAGGACATTCCCTTGTGCCACCCGCTGCCTAGAACCTCACCACACCTGGACATGGTAGTTTTAAATAATTATCTTTTTAAATGAATGGATTCCCTAGGGCCTAGGGCAGTGGTCGGCAAACTCATTAGTCAACAGAGCCAAATATCAACAGTACAACGATTGAAATTTCTTTGGAGAGCCAAATTTTTAAAACTTAAACTTCTTCTAACGCCACTTCTTCAAAATAGACTCGCCCAGGCCGTGGTATTTTGTAGAAGAGCCACACACTCAAGGGGCCAAAGAGCCGCATGTGGCTCGCGAGCTGCAGTTTCCCGACCACGGACCTAGGGGATCCTCCTAAGATGAATTACTAAGTGAAGCATGGGTATGTTAACTCAAAAATAAAAAGACATTTCAACGTGAGAGGCAACAAGCATTTATTTGAGATCAACACGGCTAGCAACCCGGGAAGCACGGGTGTTATGAGAAAGGGCAGGTTGACCGTGACAGCGGTAGGAGAAGGCGTTGTTAAGGGTGCAGGTAACATGACATGGTGATGCTAATCCTAAACATGGTTGAAATTTCAGTCCCGTAGTCCTAACAGCCGCTTCCTTGTTATCTTTGCAAACAGTTCTTTGGGACACAGGTCGCCCTAGGCCCAGTCCACGGGTTATTTCGCCCTGTTTTAATATTCTAAATATTTGAGGCATAAGCTGTGCACAGCGGTTCCTCGCGGACGGCAGCTTCAGGGCCATTTCAAGTGGTTCCGTTGATATTGTTTTATTAACAGCGGGAACAGGGCAGGAAGGGGCAGGGAGGGACTGCAGGGTGGCATCAGGTGGGCCAGGCTCACAGTGACAATGGGGGGGGAGGGTGTAGAGGGCTGTGGGGGAGGGAAGACAGAAGCTAACACAGTGAGAGGCACTGGACAAAGAGGGGGCCACTCAGGAGGAGAGGACGGAGGGCCGTTGTCTTCCCTGTGCCCTTGGTCGCCACCTGAACCTGCAGGGGGTGACACTGGGCCACTGAAGTGGACAGGAAACCAGGAAACCACACACCAGCTCCTGCCCGCGGAGACCCCTTTAACTTCTCTGAGAGCTCAGCGCTTGTAACACAGAGAATCACAAGGCCCGCCTCCCCGTGTGGCTCTGACCACCCCGTCTAACTAGGAGCCCCTCCCCTGCCCATTTCATGTTCTGTGCCACCCCCAGGCCATGCCCCTGCAGGACTCTTTCGCTTTCAGTCGATGACCAGCCATCCCAGCTTGCTTGGGACTGAGGGGTTCCAGGGCCATGGGACCCGGGACAGCTCCCAGCACCCTGAGACCTGGTGGCCATGGTTCTCTAAGGTGTGTTCTTGATTACTTGTGTCCTGTCTACCTCCTCCACAGGCGGTCAGCTCTCTGAGGGGACAGATTTCCTGTCTCCTTATGACGGGTCTGGCGTGGGCTGGGCTTGTGGCTGGGGAGGGGTTAGAGGGCCATACTGTGCCTTGGGGTGGTGCAGATTGTGGGCAACGCCCTTCTTTAACTGCCTTCAGACTCTCCTCTGAGGTCATTTCCCTTTTTATTACGAGGCGGCAATTTCCTGTCCATCGTAGGAGAAGCCCAGGACTTTGTACACCTGCCAAGAGGTGAAAAGCAGGAAGAGAGAGTTCAAGGAGAAGGCGGGCAGCTTCCCGCTGGGGCCTTTGGAGGAGGAGGTGGAGCGCAAGTCCAACCCCACAGGTGAGTCCACCTGCCAGTCCAGGCGAGGGGCGGGGCGGGCGGCCAGGCTGAGCTGGGGGACCAGGAAGAGGAGCCCTCGTACACCTCGGGGCCCGCGCTAAGGAGTCACCCACACCTGTCTGGGTGCTGCCGGTTCCCGGCTGGGCTGAGGCGACGAGGCAGCAGGACCATGGCGGGGACGACGCGGGTGCTGTGGGTGCTCTGTGCGGGTGAGTAGGCCCTGCCCCGCCCAGTGCCCAGGGTGGGCGAGTCTCCCGGGAGGCCCCCGGGCCACAGCTGTGTCCTGCTGCGCAGAATGACACGCTCTGTCGTCCAGGTGGCGGGTTCCGGTCCAGAACCCACAATCAGAATGGTTTCTCGTTCGCATATTAGTAAATAGGAGCCCAGCCCTTTTCTGAAACGAGGAATTCGCAAATTCGTATTTTCTGATCCCAAATCAGAATAGAGGGTCACAGGACCTGACCCTTGGGACAAAGTGTTTGAAATTGAGTTTTTCCTGGAAAACCCAGGATCTATGGATTTAGACATGTTCACTACTTGAGATTTTAACCTTTGCCTTAAAACCAGAGACAAAGTCAATGTGAAGAGCGTTAACGTCTGCACCACATATAGGGAAACTGAGGCAGAAAGACAATTCACCTGACCCAATATCATTCCCAGAGCAGAAGAAGACTCAGCCTTCCAAGAAGAACAAACCAAAGCTAGACAGGCCCTTCCCACGGTCCAGCTCCCCGGCCCCTGATTCTCTGCTCACCGAGAACTCAGAAGACGGGGCCCCACAAAATCGAAATCAGACAGCTGTGGACACGCAGCTGAATCCAAGCCACGTCACTGTGTGAGACCCGTGGAGTCCCTAGAGTTAGGATGGATGGAAGGCTTGGCGTTAGGGTCCTGGGCATGGCGGGCATGGGAATGGGAAGGGGAGGGAGAGGTGGGGGCTGGGAATTTTAGGAGTAGATTTCACTCGGTGTATTTGGCAACACTGAGAACCCCATCAGCCTGCAATGTAGAAGCTACTGCAGGCTCCAGGGAGCTGGGAGAAAGGAGGGAGGCGAAGGGTCATAGCAGGAAGCACAGAGTCCCAAGCCCCAGGGCCTGGAGCCAAGGAGGCTCCATGAGGGAGAGCTCAGCTTTTAGCTGAGTGCTGGCTGGTTTGGCTCGGACTGAAGGGTCCCGAGTTTGATTCCAGTTAAGGGCACATACCTCAACTGCAAGCTTGATATTCAGAGAAAATGCAGGAGGCAATCAATTGATGTGTCTCTCTCACATCGATGTTTCTCTCTCTGTTTCTTCCCCTTCTTTCCACTCTCTCTAAAAGCCAACAACAAAAAATAATCAGCTTGTACAGGCAAGCCCCAGAACCCGCCAGCCACGCCCAGACCACCCTCCCAGGCCCCCAGGCTCCCACCTTCCTCATCTCTCCACTCCTGGCCGCGGGGCCCTTGGGTGGAGGGCGGCCTGGTTCTGGGGAAGGGCTGGGTCGAGCTTGGAAATAGATCTAGAAAAGACCGATTTGCCCAAGCCAGGGATGCCAGGTGGTCCGTCTGACTGGGGCCCGAGGGGCCTGGTCACCGGGTTACAGGGCCTGGGTCCACTCCTTCACGCAGACAGCTCTTTCCCGGACACATAGTTGTGCGGGCACCGAAGGGGTGAGGCTCAGCTGGCAGGCCAGGTGGGAATGGGAGGGGGCTGAAAAGCAGTGACCTGCCTGCTGGCTGGGCTGTGATGCCCGCCTTCCCCTCCCCTGTCCATGCAACCCACGCCTGAATGAAAAGAAAGTTGATTTGCTTAGGGAATAAACTCAAAACAAAATGCTCACCCAGCGTAGACTGCAAAGCGGCCCTAGCTCTGCGCTGCCTGGAGGGTCCGTTTGTCTCCCCCTGTGAGGAGGAGCCCGTTCTTGGGCTTGTGTTCAGATAAAGTGTGTTTCTGCTCCCCCCCCCCCCCCTGCCCAGGCCAGAGCCCGTGCCCACCACCTTGCCTCCCTTACCAGAGGATGGGCGGGAGCCCTGGGCAGAGGACCCAGGCTGGATGGCCAGCTCGGGTCCTAGGACAGTTCGCTGAGTGAAAACATTTGGGGGAGAAATAGCCATTGCCACGTGCATATGAACAGCGAAGGCCTTCAAAGGTCAAACCTAAGAGCAACCGGGTGGCCCTCCTCCATCCTCATGAGGGACCCCGAGGAAGGCGCCGGGAGGCTGGGGAGGGCTCCGGGAGGGGGCGGAGTGGAGTGGCGGGAAGGCCCTCGCCCTTCTGCCTTTCTGCACCTGAACTTGCCCCGTCGTATCTTAGATCTTGCTGGTGTCCCGGGCAGAGCAACTCAAGCTGATAACAGGCCTAGCCCCTCAGACTGCGGGCGGGAGGAGACACCACATAAGAGAGCGTGGGGATGAAGGAGAAGCAGTGCGTCTAGAGAATTTAACAGTGACTAGCCGTGGGCCTGACAGTTCCAACGTCAGTGACAAACACTTCCTCCTCCCAGGCCTCCCACGGGGCCCAGCCACCCCCTTCCTTCACTCCCTTCAGTGGGCAAGTTCACCCCATCCACCTCCGCTTCCTAACCTGTGAAAGGGGCAGGACGACCTCGGAGGTGCAGATGCACACTGTTCCAGCATCCGGAGGTGCTGACGGACCTGCAGCGTCCGTAGGTGTGAAGATCGAGGAAGAGGGCCTGGCACCAGGGGCATTCAATTAGTGCCTCTTACTGTCGGTGCCGGCAGGTGTGCCTTACAGAAAATAACTGACTTTGCTTTACACAGAGAAGTAAAGGAATCCATCACCCTCAAATACTCCAGATGAGAAAATATGTTTTTTCTCTCTCCTCCTCTCCTCCCCCCCCCCTCCCCTGATCTAAACAAATGCACTGAACCAGTGGGTGCTGAGCCACAGTGGGTTCTGGCAGAAACCAGCTTTCTAAGTTCCTAACCCTAACCCTAACCCTAACCCTCCCCCTCCCCCTCCCCGCAGCGGGGAACTGCCCCTAAGTGCCTCCCACTTGGCCACTCTGAGTGTCGGTTCCCGTTGGTCACCGGCTCGGGAGGGTCGCGTATCTGCGCCCTGTGCCTTAGCTCCACAGGGGGCCTGGCCCGGGTTGGGGGTGGGGGGGGCGAGGTCTCCAGGGCTCAGCCTCAGCCTTGCACGCCTGATGTCAGAGAATCACGTATGAGAGCGACCCCTGCCCAGAGCCCGGCTGGTGCCAGTGACCAGTGCACCGCCCTCTGCTCGGGGGTGGTCAGCCCCAAATCCACTCCAGTCCCCAGGGCCGGGCCCCCACCTGGCGCCAGGGCGACCCCTGCCAGAGCCTGAGTGCAAGTCAGCCAGTGCTCGCAGGGAGGGTCAGGAGCCGGAAGGTACCCTGCCTGCAGCCGTGTGACCAGGACTGCAAGGCCCGTCCTGGCGCAGCGGCAGGAAGGATGCCAGCCACGGGCAGCCTGAGGGAGGAGGTGTGCAGAGGGCACAGCGGCGGTGAGGGCAGTGGCCAGCAACCCCGCTGCCCAGAGAGTCACTCGGGAGCTGCCCCAGACTTTCTGAATTGGAACCCTGAGGGGCGGAACCTAGGCCCCCTGTGATTCTGGAAAAGTCATCCAGGCGATTCTGCTGGGCCACCCGGGTTAGGGCTGCGTTTGGAACTCAGGAGCAGGAGGTTTAACACCTGTTCCCAGGCCTGACCCTCTGTAGTGGCTGGCAGCTCAGTTTGCACCCGTCCACCTGTTTTCTGGAGTCAGAGTGTCATGGGGATCGTACCTGGGGCACCGGGCAGAAAGCAAGTGGGGGCAGGACGGGGCCCCCAGCTGGCCACACTGCAGCGGGGTGACTGCAGCGGCCAGGGGAGCGGGTGGCAGGATCGTCTCCAAGGGCCCGGGGGGAACAGGGTGCTGTTTGGACTCAGTGGTGGTGAGCCCCCCAGGACGGCAGAGTGAGGCTGCCCCTGGCCGTGGCGGCACTCGGGGTTATCTCCTTCTGCCTGCCCAGGGCACCAACTGTCACCCCAGAACCCGCCTCCTCCCTGCCGTCCTCCCTGCCCTCGGCCACCCAGTGCCCCGAGCTGCTGCGTTGTCTCTGCCTGTGAGTCAGGCGGCCATAAACACCCGCGGGACCTGGCAGCGGGCAGACGCTCCGCCGGGGGCTGCTCCAAAGTTCACTGGGACGAGCGGGCGGGGCAGGCTGCCAGCTCACCGCCCTCCCGGCCCGGCGGGGCTTTCCATCTGCTTCTCCTCTGTCCTCAGTCTCCCTCTGGGAGCTCCTCCCTGGACCCGCAGCCCGCTCAGGTCTCTTCACCTCTGCCCCAGCGGGGACCAGAGAGACCCCGCAGAGGCATGGGGTGTATGTGTGTGTGTGGGGGGGGGGGGCCTGGCTCCAGCTGGCTGCGCCCTGCGACAGGCCAGGCCCTCCCGGGGCCACGCTGCCTGCCTGACTTACAAACCGGAGCCGGCGATATGGTTCCAGGAGCGCGCGTGCCTGTTGCGGGACGTTTGGAAACTAAAAATGCACAAACCCCCCAAATCGCCCCGTGACCCCTGACCCCAGTCAGCTGTTACCATCCTGTGTCCTAGAACCTGCTCCCTCTGCGGCGGTGGGAAGCGGTGCGTTGTGCAGACTGGCTCTCGCCTGATTCAGTCCCTCGTGCACATGGCCCTCCTTGGAACCGAGTCCCTTGGGGCTGTTTCAAGGCCCAGCCCCTCGGCAGCCTTTCCTGTCCAGTCCTGGTCCCACAGCCCTGCCCTCTGCCCTCCCCACTCCTTCACACGGGGGTGGGGTGCGTCCGGCCCACGGGCCGTATAAGGCCCGAGAAATCATTTGGTCTCGCCCTGCCAGGGCCTTAGTGGTGAATTAATTAGACGTTTGACCAAATACAGCAGGCTAGTTTTGAAGTTGATAATTTTGTATGGCCCGTGAATGGTGTTATAAATACCCAAATGGCCCCTGGCAGAAACAAGGGCCCCACCCCTGCCTTCACACGGCATTGAACGCGTCATGAGGCTCCAGTAGGATGCTGGCTGGCAGTGGCCTCTGACCGGTCTGGGCAGGGACTGTGCCACGAACCACTCAATCAGCGAGGTCGTCTTAGCCCTCAGCTCCGCGTAGACGCGTCGGGGTGGGAAGGAGCCCTGTCTGGTGAGGGGGGGAGGCCTGCACCCACCCACCCTCATCGACGCGGGAAGAGTGTGCGCGGGATAGACAGCTGCCTGAGGTGGCCCTGAGAGCCAGCAAAGAAAATGAAAACACTAACTGGAAAGCCACCTGCACCCCTACGCTCGCTGCAGCACATTCCCAGCGGCCAAGACGCAGGAGCCGCACAGGAGCCCACAGAGCGACGAATGGCTGGAGGAGACGTGGTGCATACACGCAGCCACGGGAAGGAAGGAACTGCCATTGGTGGAAGCCTGGATGACCTCGAGGGCATGACACTAAGTGAAATAAGTCAGACAGAGGGAGACACATATGCATGATTTCACTTCCATGTGAAATCTAATAAACAAACAAAAAACCCAAACAAACAAAACAAAACAAAGACACGCATAGAATCAGAGATTAAACTGATGGTTGCTGGCCGAGAGGGCGCCGGGAGCTGGAGAAAAAGGTGAAGGGATTGCAGTAATGACACTGTCGTAGCTTTGCCGGTGACGGAGGGTGACTTGGGGTGGTGAGCACATGGTAGGGTATATACAGTTCGAATCACTATACTGTGCACTTGAGACTAATGGATACCGTATGCAACTATACTTAAAGAAACAAATTACACAGAAGCCAGCGCAGCACGGGCTGGGGTGTTCCTAGCGGGTCCCCCGAGGAGGCGGCCGTGAGCATGCCTGCGGCAATGCCCAGCGCCTTGCACTGACCTGGGGCCAATGGGAGAAGGAGTGAATTGATTGGCATTTGCAGATTCTAAGATCCATGTTGAACAAAAAGTTCAACAAACATTCATCGATTTCTAACCCCCCATCTCCCTCAAGAGGCCATTCGTATCGGGGGGGCAGGAAAAACCCACCTGCGAGCAGGAGGGGCCCCTCCCACGACCAGCACTTCCTCAGCACCAGAGCACGCGCCCAGTCCGGGGCAGGCGGTGGCCTCCGGCCTCCAGCACCAGCTCCTCCTCCCGAGGAGGCGGGTGGGAGCAGATGGACTTCCTAGTGGAGGCCGTACTGCCAGTGCCCCCAGGGTCCCCACGATCACTGTGTGGCCTCCAGCAGCCAGTCCATCAAGCACTTCATTACCCTCCTCGGGTGTGTTGCTTCCGGCGAGCTCTCAAGAGACAGTTCATCTCCTTAACAAATGCTGATTATTTACAAGCATCACCAGACTTCGGCTGCGGCTGGTCTCCGGCCCGCCCCTGAGGGAGGCTAACCGACCGCCTGGCATCTGTCTGGGGGGCTTTGCAGACTTGGCCTCCCCCGGAGAGGGGCTCCTCTACTTGATTTTTTTTTGCATTTTCCAGTGATCTGTGGGAAGGGTCTTCAACCAAGTGTCTGGGCTGTGAATCCTACCCATGTGGAAAGCTTGACTGCCCTGCACCTCATTCATTTGCTAGAGCAGGTCCGATGTGGGGGCCCTTGGTTGCGCCCCGGGGATATGACGATGAAGCAAACACAGCCTAGCAGAGGAGACCCGATAACATCGCTGGTACCTGCTTCTGTGCTGGGGAAAGGGGGTGCAGGCTAAATGCAGTCATTCCGCCCTCACAGCAACCTGGAGTTGATGGCACCGTCCTCACTGAAACGTGCTTATTCATTGATTTTGATATCGAGAGAAACATTGATTTTTTTCTTCCGCATATTAATGCATTCATTGGCGGCTTCTCATGTGTGTCCTGACGGGGGATTGAGCCCCCAACCTTGGCGTATCGGGATGACTCTAACCCACTGAGCTACCTGGCCAGGGCTCCTCGTTTTATAGCTGAGGAAACGGAGGCACAGAGAGGTTCGTTAAGTTGCCCTGGTTGCACAGCTGGTGAGTCAGGGTGAGGTGCCACCCGGGCAGCTGGGCTCCAGCGTCTGTGCTCTGGGCCGCCCTCCCGTGGGCGTGATGACCCTTCATGCCAGCGGTTCTCGGAGCAGGTGCTCAGGGTCGCGGTGCACAGCCCTGCCTGGGAGCGTGTGGGCGTTTCCTCCTCCGCCCAGGGCCTCAGCGCGGAGAGTGCGCCGCCCTCCTGGCAGGTGCAGCACCTGCTCTCCCAACGTGTACCCCCCCCCCCCACCCCACGGGGAAGGTTAGCTCGTCACTGAACTATTAGTGCTTAGCCCTGGGGTGAGTCGGCACATCGGTGGGTGGTGGGTGCGTGGGGAGCTCACACTTGAGGAGCAAGGGGAGTGAGGAGGAGGGAGGAATATTCTGGAGCGTGAAGGACACAGCTCTAGGGAGGCAACTACTGGGCGGGGGCGGCGGGGAGGCAATCCGGGGCAACTGGGAGGAAGGTGCCCAACAGACCTGTGCAAGGAAGTGGAAAGAAGGTGATTGGAAGGCTCTAGAAATTTCTACAATTCCTCCAGTTTTTAGTTTTCTAATCACAGGCTACATGTCCCACCTGGGGCTCCTCCACGGCATAGGGATACGAAGATCCCACAGAAGAGGAAACCGGGCCCCAGAGCTACAACACTGAGCCCAGAGTGGGAGGACTGGCTTGTTCCAGGAGGTGGGAGGGGACTGGGGGACAGCCATCGGAGCCCCAGCCCGGATGCCCGCCGTGTGAGAGCCAGGGGCCCGGCTGTGTGGGGCGCTGTGGGTGTGACGTCCTTAAACCCGGGGTTCATTCCCAGTGGGGTTATGGAACATGGGAGGGTGCTGGGGCCATGACCCACCCACAGAGGCCCTCCAGGCTTACAAACAGCATCTAACGCCGCTCTAACTCCGCTTTGCTTTATGAGCTCTTTCCCGTCCATTCATTTCCACCTCTTCCCTCACAGTCTACCAACATGAAATGATTTTAAACTCTCTGTCACAACGATCCCTAAACCCTTAGCAATCACTCTTCCTTCCCGAGCGCCGCCCCGGGTGCTGGGGTGGTTCTCCGTGTGACTCACGCCTTTGTAACAAGGAGGTGCTCACGAGCAGACCCCGGGACAGGACGGTGGACGCGGTCAGCAGGCCAGAGCACACGCAGGATGGCGAGCAGTGATGGGCGCAGATTGCGGGCCAGCCCCCTTTCCAAGCCAAGTGCACGTCCCAGCCAGGCATTCGCCACGCGGCCCATTCCCAGCGAGAACGCAGCCCGGGAGCTGGAGGGACCGCTGGGGGTCATGCTTTAGTGAATGAGGGAGCTCCGCTTGAACTCACTAACTCTGTGCCAGGCAACTTCCTCCCACGGCCCTGGAGAAGCTGCGTGCGAAATGTGGAGCCGCAGAAGCGGGAATCAACGCTTCTGGCCTGGGAGGGAGAGGATGGGCAGGAGGGGAGGGCCGAGGCCGCAGGCAGGCTGGCCTGTGTGCTGCAGGGAGGGGCCCGCTGCAGTGTGGGGCTGCGGCCGCGGGGGAAGGACGCCCCTGGGCATGCCCGTGCCCTCACCCCGCCCCCACGCCCCCTGTCCTCCAGTCTGGGTGACCGTCACTGCCATCTCCGTGGAAACCCCGCGGGAAGTCCTGCGGGCCGCCCGAGGAAGGAGCGTCACCCTCCCGTGCACGTACCACACCTCTGTCACCGAGCGGAAAGGATTCATCCAGTGGGACAAGCTGCTGTGGACCCACTCGGTGAGGTCACGGGCGGCACGGGTGGGCCAGGTGGGACGTGGCAGCAGTGGCTTCCCGTGGAGGCAGAACCGATCTCAGTCAGTTCCAGGTTCCGTTTGATAAGCGATGGCTAAACAGGTGAATAAATGAACTCCAAAGGCAAGAACCAAGTAAAGGAAGTGGCCGGAGCCAAGGGCGCTGCCCGCACGGAGCCCGGCCTGTGGCAGGCGCTCAGTAAACGCTGGCTGAGGGGGCGCGGAACAGACAGTGGGCTGACCCGCGGGGCGAGAGAGAGGCCAGGGTCACAGGAGCAAGGAGCCGGGATCCGCGGAAATTCCCATTATCCGCACGTGCTCCGCGGTGGGAGCCGCCCCCGCCCAGCCCTTCAATGTGGTCACTAAGCTTAGGACGACGCTGCGAGCTGGTGCCACACAGGAGAGCTGCTTGCTCCAAGGCTTGGCGTCGGGGCTCTGGGCGGGCGGGGCCTCGGGGTCAGCAGCGCCGCTGGAGGAAGGCCGCGCCAAAGCCTTAGGTGAAGGCCAGGCGGCATCTCTCCTTCCTCCAGGAAAAGGTGCTCGCCTGGACTTTCTCCACCAAAGAATACCTCTACGGTGACCTTTATGAGAACCGTGTCAACCTGTCGGGCAACGCCGAGCAGTCCGACGCCTCCATCACCATCAGCCAGCTGACCATGGACGACAACGGCACCTACGAGTGCTCGGTCTCGCTGCTCAAAGACCTGGGCGGCACCTCCAAGGCCCGCGTCCGCCTCCTGGTCCTGGGTGAGTGCCCACTTCCTGTGGTGGGCAGCAGGTGCGGCAGGGGTGCCTGGAGAGGGTGCCTGGAGGGGGTGCCTGGAGGACAGGTGCCTGGAGGGGGTGCTTAGAGGGGGTGCCTGGAGGACAGGTGCCTGGAGGACAGGTGCTTGGAGGACAGGTGCTTGGAGGACAGGTGCCTGGAGGACAGGTGCCTGGAGGGGGTGCTTGGAGGACAGGTGCCTGGAGGGGGTGCCTGGAGGACAGGTGCCTGGAGAGGGTGCCTGGAGGGGGTGCCTGGAGGACAGGTGCCTGGAGGGGGTGCCTGGAGGGGGTGCCTGGAGGACAGGTGCCTGGAGGACAGGTGCCTGGAGGACAGGTGCCTGGAGGGGGTGCCTGGAGGACAGGTGCCTGGAGGGGGTGCCTGGAGGACAGGTGCCTGGAGGGGGTGCCTGGAGGACAGGTGCCTGGAGGACAGGTGCCTGGAGGGGGTGCCTGGAGGGGGTGCCTGGAGGACAGGTGCTTGGAGGACAGGTGCTTGGAGGACAGGTGCTTGGAGGACAGGTGCTTGGAGGGGGTGCCTGGAGGGGGTGCCTGGAGGACAGGTGCCTGGAGGGGGTGCCTGGAGGGGGTGCCTGGAGGACAGGTGCCTGGAGGGGGTGCCTGGAGGGGGTGCCTGGAGGACAGGTGCCTGGAGAGGGTGCCTGGAGGGGGTGCCTGGAGGACAGGTGCCTGGAGGACAGGTGCCTGGAGGGGGTGCCTGGAGGACAGGTGCCTGGAGGGGGTGCCTGGAGGACAGGTGCCTGGAGGGGGTGCCTGGAGGACAGGTGCCTGGAGGGGGTGCCTGGAGGGGGTGCCTGGAGGGGGTGCCTGGAGGACAGGTGCCTGGAGGACAGGTGCCTGGAGGGGGTGCCTGGAGGACAGGTGCCTAGAGGGGGTGCCTGGAGGACAGGTGCCTGGAGGGGGTGCTTAGAGGGGGTGCCTGGAGGACAGGTGCCTGGAGAGGGTGCTTAGAGGGGGTGCCTGGAGGACAGGTGCCTGGAGGACAGGTGCATGGAGGGGGTGCCTGGAGGGGGTGCCTGGAGGACAGGTGCCTGGAGGGGGTGCCTGGAGGGGGTGCCTGGAGGACAGGTGCTTGGAGGACAGGTGCCTGGAGGGGGTGCCTGGAGGACAGGTGCTTGGAGGACAGGTGCTTGGAGGACAGGTGCCTGGAGGACAGGTGCCTGGAGGGGGTGCCTGGAGGACAGGTGCCTGGAGGGGGTGCCTGGAGGACAGGTGCCTGGAGGGGGTGCCTGGAGGACAGGTGCCTGGAGAGGGTGCCTGGAGGGGGTGCCTGGAGGACAGGTGCCTGGAGGACAGGTGCCTGGAGGGGGTGCCTGGAGGACAGGTGCCTGGAGGGGGTGCCTGGAGGACAGGTGCCTGGAGGACAGGTGCCTGGAGGGGGTGCCTGGAGGGGGTGCCTGGAGGGGGTGCCTGGAGGACAGGTGCCTGGAGGACAGGTGCTTGGAGGACAGGTGCCTGGAGGACGGGTGCTTGGAGGACAGGTGCCTGGAGGGGGTGCCTGGAGGGGGTGCCTGGAGGACAGGTGCCTGGAGGACAGGTGCTTGGAGGACAGGTGCCTGGAGGACGGGTGCTTGGAGGACAGGTGCCTGGAGGGGGTGCCTGGAGGACAGGTGCCTGGAGGGGGTGCCTGGAGGGGGTGCCTGGAGGACAGGTGCTTGGAGGACAGGTGCCTGGAGGGGGTGCCTGGAGGGGGTGCCTGGAGGACAGGTGCTTGGAGGACAGGTGCCTGGAGGGGGTGCCTGGAGGGGGTGCCTGGAGGACAGGTGCCTGGAGGACAGGTGCCTGGAGGGGGTGCCTGGAGGACAGGTGCCTGGAGGACAGGTGCCTGGAGGGGGTGCCTGGCGGGGGTGCCTGGAGGGGGTGCCTGGAGGGGGTGCCTGGAGGACAGGTGCCTGGAGGACAGGTGCCTGGGTAGCAGCAGTGCCTGACCCAGAGCTGGGACTCCTCCATCATCCACGGGCCTCAGGCAGGTGCTGCGGGTCCCTCGGAGCTGCAGAGCATTCTGGTTTCCAGGAGTGGGGCCGCCCCCCAGGGCAGAGGACACGGCCCCCTGGGAGTTCCCAGCCCAGGGACGGCCTCCCGGCCAGGAAGCACCACGGTGCCCACTCCCCTTCAGTCTCCTCCCTTACACCACGGAGGGGCTTGCTTGTTCGTTGCACGAGGTGCTGCCTGGCTTTTTGAAGCCTTGTAGTGAGTCAAACAGCACAGCCCTGAATGGAGGGCCGTCTCCCCTCCCTCACGCCCCAAAAGCAGCAAATGGGGCGCTGACAGACCTCCACACTTCTCCACATGTCCTCTCAACACACACACACACACACACACACACACACACACACACACACAAGAGCTCCTTCGAGAGATTGCACACGCACACACACACACACACACATGAGAGCTCCTTCGAGAGAGATTACACACACACACACACACACACATGAGAGCTCCTTCGAGAGAGATTACACACACACACACGCACACACACACACATGAGAGCTCCTTCGAGAGAGATTACACACACACACACACACACACACACACACACACACACACACACGAGAGCTCCTTCGAGAGAGATTACCAAGCCAAGAAAATGAGCGTTTTTACCCAGTTTCTCTTCCACTCCCCACCCCCCTCCTCCATTGCCCAGGTTCCCCGGCTGAGTCCCTCTCTTCCCACCTGGTCTTTGCCTAGTTCTGTCTCCTCTGGCCCTTTGAACACCTCGGGCCTTCCCGCTGGTGCTGGCTGGGAGGCAGCGGGCCCCACCCCACCAGGGCCGCTGCGTTTTAGTTAACCTGAAGGGCGAGGGGACACCCTTAATCTGAGGTTATGGAACTCGGTGAAACCCATGTTTTGCTTTAAAAAAAAAAAAAAGAGTGGGAGAGATCAAATTGTACTATATGTCAAGAAATTCAGCAGTTTCTCTTGAAAAATAAAGTTTTCTTTCCAAATGGCTCTCCCGCGGGGCTAGTTTTGACCCACAAGGGCACTAATTATGTGGCGCCACCCACCCAGGCTGGACGAGACACAAGGCCCTGGTCACCCAAGGAGGCCACCTGGCCTGGGACACCTGTCCCGTGCCCATGGGATCGCCGCCTCCCGGCCTCTGGCGCCCCCTGGTGGCCTCAGTGGGAGACACAGGCCCTGCAGCGGCCTCCAGCCCACCGTGTCCCCTGCTCCACTTCCCATCACTCTGCTGGCAATAAGTATTCAGGAGGCACCTACGTCCTGCCTGAGAGCGGACACCAGCCAACTGAGACCTGAGATCTCCGGGGGTCCCCACAGCGGGTGTAAGGGCTGCTGGGATAGAGGGGGCAGGGGGGCCTGGCCGTCGGGACGCTTCGCACTGTGCGTGCTGCTCTGCGATGGGGACAGGCCGCTGGGGAGGTGCTGTGCTGGACTGACCTCGAGCGCTTGCATCTCAGCTCTGGGCTGTGAATGTCTCTGCCTGTGAGCAAACACGACGGCAGACGTGTGTGCGTGGGTGCGAGGGAGGTGGCTGTCCCCACGCCCCACCTACTCATGCCTTCTCTCGGCCCCTCCCTACACAGTGCCGCCCTCCAAACCCGACTGCAGCATCCTGGGCGAGACTGTGATTGGGAACGACATCCAGCTGACCTGCCAGTCGAGGGAGGGCTCCCCGGCCCCGCAGTACCACTGGCGGAGCTTCGACCTGCTGAACCAGGAGCGGAAGGGCCCGCCAGGTAACCACACCTGCAGCTGGTCGGCAGGCTGCAGGGGACCCCTGGAGGCGGTCCCACTCCGCAGCGGACACCGCCGTGTCCTGGGCCGTGTCCCCGGGCACCGGACACCGCCGTGTCCTGGGCCGTGTCCCTGGGCACCGGACACCGCCGTGTCCTGGGCCGTGTCCCTGGGTACCGGACACCGCCGTGTCCTGGGCCGTTTCCCTGGGCACCGGACACGGCTGTGTCCTGGGCTGTGTCCCTGGGCACCGGACACGGCTGTGTCCTGGGCTGTGTCCCTGGGCACCGGACACGGCTGTGTCCTGGGCCGTGTCCCTGGGTACCGGACACCGCCGTGTCCTGGGCTGTTTCCCTGGGCACCGGACACCGCTGTGTCCTGGGCTGTGTCCCTGGGTACCGGACACCGCTGTGTCCTGGGCTGTTTCCCTGGGTACCGGACACCGCCGTGTCCTGGGCCGTGTCCCTGGGCACCGGACACCGCTGTGTCCTGGGCTGTGTCCTGGGCACCGGACACCACCGTGTCCTGGGCCGTGTCCTGGGCCGTGTCCCCGGGCACCGGTTTCTCAGCACCACGCCTCCCCGCCAGGTTGCTGAGAGCAGCAGCAGCGGCTTCGTGAGAAGCCCGTGGTGGGGCGCGTGACGGCTCCCTCAGGCCCAGGGCACAGCAGTCACTGGCGAAAGCCCTGCCGCAGCTCTGAGTACGATTATGTCCTCACGTTCGCATTTGAGGCCCCACGTCCGCACTGTGGCTCCACGCAAGGTGGGAACTTCCTGTCCCCATGCCCTCCTAGGCCGGTCCGTCTCAGACTCCCTGAATCCTACGTCCACAAAGGCACCCCGTATGGCTGCACCCCACCAGACCAGGGCTGGGGTGAGGGCCCGTTCCATTGCCAGGAGACCACTTTCGTCCTGGGTAGCTTGGTGTTTGACCTCTTGGTCAGGAAACAAACTGGGAGGGAAAATCCAAAAACTGGATAAATATTCTCCGTCCTTACTACGGAGCCCATGGCGTGGGAGCTCCTGCTGGGGGCCCGGCCCCGCTGCCTGGCCAGCTGCACCCCGAGCTCTCGCAGATAAGACAAGGCCAGAGGTGCCCTTGGTCTCAGGGGGGTCTTCCAGCTCAGTGGGCTGGGAACAAGGGAGGGAGAAGTACCACGTGGGGTAGGCGTGTGTGTAGGGTAGGCATGTGTGTGGGGAGGCATGTGTGTGGGG
Source organism: Eptesicus fuscus (assembly GCF_027574615.1). Lineage (NCBI taxonomy): Eukaryota > Metazoa > Chordata > Mammalia > Chiroptera > Vespertilionidae > Eptesicus > Eptesicus fuscus. The sequence continues at coordinate 41,496,271 of NC_072494.1, forward strand.
AGGCATGTGTGTGGGGAGGCATGTGTGTGGGCAGGCATGTGTGTGGGTAGGCATGTGTGTGGGTAGGCATGTGTGTGGGGAGGCATGTGTGTGGGGAGGCATGTGTGTGGGGAGGCATGTGTGTGGGGTAGGCATGTGTGTGGGGAGGCATGTGTGTGGGGAGGCATGTGTGTGGGGAGGCATGTGTGTGAGGTAGGCATATGTGTGGGCAGGCATGTGTGTGGGGAGGCATGTGTGTGGGCAGGCATGTGTGTGGGCAGGCATGTGTGTGGGGAGGCATGTGTGTGGGGAGGCATGTGTGTGGGGAGGCATGTGTGTGGGGAGGCATGTGTGTGGGTAGGCATGTGTGTGGGGAGGCATGTGTGTGGGGAGGTATGTGTGTGAGGTAGGCATGTGTGTGGGCAGGCATGTGTGTGGGGAGGCATGTGTGTGGGCAGGCATGTGTGTGGGGAGGCATGTGTGTGGGGAGGCATGTGTGTGGGGAGGCATGTGTGTGGGGTAGGCATGTGTGTGGGGAGGCATGTGTGTGGGGTAGGCATGTGTGTGGGCAGGCATGTGTGTGGGGAGGCATGTGTGTGTGGAGGCATGTGTGTGGGGAGGCATGTGTGTGTGGAGGCATGTGCGTGGGGAGGCATGCTTCTGGTTGGCAGATCTGCTCTGGGCGTGTCTGGAGTTCCTGCTGGCACTGCCGGGCAGCCGCCCTGGCCGGTGGCCTCCCCGCTCTGGCTGGGAACGTGACTCCACAGCGGTCACCACGGTCCGCCATGGCCACCGCTCGGTCTGGCCGTCCGGCAGCAAAGTGTGCGCGGCGGGCCCAGTGCTGCGAGCCTTACAGCAGAGGCGCTGGGACAGGGCACAGAGGGGTCAAAGCGGCGTCCCGAGGAGGGCACTGAGCGGGCAGCACAGCGTGGCTGACTGCACGGCATGCGTGTGACCTTGGCAGTGGCTCAGCCTCTCTGTGCTGCAGTGTCTGCACAACACATGGGCGTTCTGCTGGTGTTTGCTACACGGGCTGCTGTGAAGGTTACAGAAAAGCACCGGCGGCACCGAGCCTGGGGATAGTGAGCACTCGGCGCAGCTGTGGGGAGCGGCGAGGAGCAGGGAGCGTGCTCGGGAGGATGCCGGGCACCGGGAGCCCGTGCACCGGGAGGGGAGCTGCCTGGGCCTTGGAGGCCACCTGCTCCTTCCGAGGCGCGCCCCAAACGGACACCCCATTCACAGTTCTCCTGCCGCCAACAGAAAAGATCCCTCTGGTTTCATTCTTCAGTGACCCCAAGGGGAGGACCCGAGGGCACGGAGGAGGTTCAGGGGAATTCACTTGCCTGCTCTTGACAAGCTCATCCTGCGTCAGACTGGGGACCTGGGGTGACAGGAAAGAGTGGGCTAGCGGGACTGCCCACAGGAGCGCCCCTGGGGCCGGGCGTGGTGGTGGCGTTCCTGCCTCAGAGCGCGGAGAGCCTGTCCCGCTGCTTCCTGCGGGGCCAGACGAAACCCGTTTCTCACATGAGCATCTCAGTCCACAGTGGACGACAGAGCAGGGCTCCCCTGCCCCTGAAGACAGAGGCCCCCACGTTAGAGACTGCTTCCTTTGGCTTAGCATCGGGGGGGGGGGGGGGAGCCAGCCGGCAGGGGGAGCGGGGAATCTGGGATCAGCACACAGGGACGGGGCCCTGGCTCTCCACCTGCTGTCAGTCTCACACGGCCTTGTTCTATCACCACCACCACCCCCCCCGCCCCCGAAGGCTGTGAGGAGGGTAAGAGGAGATCCCGTGTGGGATACCTCTGAACATCCTCTGTGAACCGGGTGCCGTGCACGAAAGGAGCGGGAATTTGATATCCGGGAGGGAGGGAGGGAAGGAGGGAGGGCGGTGGTTCTGGGGGCTGGAGCACACAGGGAGGAGGTTCGGAGGGGTGGGCATGGACCCTCTCCCAGCAGCCAGGGAAGATCATGAAGGCCAGAGGCAGCAGCCAAGCTGCGGACGAGGGAAGTTAACTCTTGTCAACTGACTTCAGTGCCCTGGAGACCAGGCTGCTCAGCGGAGCAGAGGGAAGGTGGGAGCCGCTGTCCTGTGCGTTTCCCATCTTGACCACAAGGTGTCACCATTGCAGCAGAAACAGCTTCAGAACTATCAGGTCCTTTCCAAAAAGGGGGGTTTGGGAGCCCCGACTGGGATCAGAGCAGGTCTTGGGCCCCGGATATGCACTGGGCAGCCGCCAATGCCCACTGTTTGCTTGAGGAGCCGGGGAGGATGGTGCTGACTCCAGTCGGAAGCCCAGGTCCGTGCCCTAAACAAGCCTTCCCTCCATCACCGTGCTGTGCACCTGAGCGCAGTCCCAGCCTTGGCGGCGCAGGCAGGGAACCTGATTCACCTGGAAGTATGTCCAGGTCCGAGCGCATTTCCCAAAGTGGGTTCCTTCAAGTTGCCTCTTTTTAAAAATCCTATTAGTTTAGAAAATGAGACCATTACACCCTCACCACCCACTGCTCATTAGCATATCGGAAGCTCTGAGAGTTCTGTCGTTAAAAAATGTAAGTAACCCTTAACTCTGATTTCTAAACCCGTTCTGGTCATGGACTCTTCAGTATAGGAGCATCGCTGTGGGCAGCATTCCAGAGAGCACCCGAGCTGTGGGCTCCAGGGCTTTAGGGGGAAGGAGCACCGGGACACCAGCTGCTGTTCTGCTGGTGGGAGCAGGGCTGGCTTTCACTGGAGTCTCTGTTCCTCACGGAGCTCCGGACCCTGCGGCGGCCATCACATTCCCTTCATAAACCCCACAGCACCCACTGGAGCTCCGGGCCCGCCGCCCCCTGCGCCGCGGCTGTCTCCTGGGAAACGGGGCCTCGCAGGATGTGTTATCGCCTCGCCCTTTCTTAGTTTGTGACCTCGGGCGGGCGCGTCCGTGGCCTCTGCGCCGGAGGTTGTTGGAAGCAGCAGGGACCTCATGCCGAGGAAGGGCATCGAGTGGCTCGTCCAGACCGGGGATGCCATCTTGCGAGAGCGGAGAGGGCGGGGAGGCTGGCGCCAGGGGCAGGGGCAGGAGGCAGCGCTGCAGGGGTGGCAGGACCAGACCCGGCCCGGGGACCACATCGCGGAGTCTGGACTCCTCCCTGGAGACCACGGCGCCCCTGGAATGTCTGGGCGGCCGGTGCTGTTTGCATGTAGGCCGTCCCCTCAGGACGGAGTGCGCCCTCCTGGTGGCCGCAGGGCCACAGGGGCTTGTTCTGCCGCAGGTGAGAGGACAAAGGCCTCTGGACCCTCCTCTCAAAACTGCGGTCACAGCAGAGCGTCTCAGAGGACAGGACATACAAACACGTGGGACACCCCCTCTCCTTCCACGGTGCACACACCTCAGGGCCGGGGACTCACAGGAAGGTCGCTCATGAGGACATTCGGGCCATCCCCTGAGTTCAGGAGGGCCGGGCTAGCACTCCCCCTGACACGGAGCTGCGGCTCCCACAGTTAAATGGCCACGGAAGTGGTGGACAGTGAGGAGTCGAGACAGACAGCTGCCTCCCCACCCTCCTCCCAGATACACACACTCACATATACACACTCACATATACACTCTCACATATACACACTCACACACTCATATACACACTCACATATACACATACACACTAACACACCGCATATACTCACATACCACACGCACTCACATATACATACACACACACTCATATACATACACTCCATACACACACACATATACACACTCACATATACACACACATATACACACACACACACCACTCACATATACACATACACACTAACACACCGCATACATTCACATACCACACACACTCACATATACATACACACACACTCATATACATACACTCCATACACACACACATATACACACTCACATATACACACACTCACACACCACTCACACTCACATATACACATACACACTAACACACCGCATACACTCACATACCACACACACTCACATATACATGCATATACACACACTCACATGTGCTCACACACTGATTTCTAAAGCTTCCTCCACATGAGTCCCAGCTACGGGTTTCAGTTTCTGAAGGTCATGGAGGGGGTCATAGTGACCCCTAATCAGAATTTTCGTGTGCGGCGTGTGCATAGGGTGTGTCCGGAGCACCCGCCAGTCGGGCCTTCTGTTGTGGGCCTGAGGGACCAGCGCCTCGTCTGATGCCCAGCGTCCCGGGAGGCAGGCACCAGCACGATTTCTGGTCAGGAATAGAGACCGGGCGCAGTGACGCTGTGACTTGCCCAAAGCCACACGGTGAGTAAGCAGCTCGCTTCCCGCAGCCCGGACTGCGCAGGGAGCCTGGCCCGTCCTGCGGTGCGGGGCGTCTCCAGACCCCAGGTGAGGCCGGCCCAGCAGCTGCGCGCCCGCTTTCCCCTCCACCCGGGCGCCCTCCTCACCCCACGGTCTTCCCTCCCAGGCGCGGGGCACACCCTGACTCTGAGGAACATCTCCACAGACATGTCCGGCTACTACATCTGCACCTCCAGCAACGAGGTGGGGACCGAGTCCTGCAACATCACCCTGACCGTCAGGCCTCGTAAGAGCTGCTGCATGTGGGGGCGGGGCGGGGAGGAGAGGTGCCGCCGGCCGGGTGGCTGGGTGGCTGGGTGGCCGGGTGCCCGGGTGGCTGGGTGGCCGGGTGCCCGGGTGGCCGGGTGGCCGGGTGGCCAGGTGGCTGGGTGGCCGGGTGGCCGGGGGGCCGGGGTGGCTGGGGGACCGGGTGGCCAGGAGGCCAGGTGGCCGGGTGGCCGGGTGGCCAGGAGGCCAGGTGCCCGGGTGCCCGGGTGCCCGGGTGGCCGGGTGGCCGGGTGGCTGGGGGGCCGGGGGGCCGGGAGGCCGGGTGGCTGGGTGGCCGGGGGGCCGGGGGGGCCGGGGGGCCGGGGGCCGGGGGGCCGGGTGGCCAGGTGCCCGGGGGGCTGGGGGGCCTGGGGGCCGGGGGGCCGGGGGACTGGGGGGCCAGGGGGCCAGGTGCCCGGGGGGCCGGGGGGGCCGGGGGGACCAGCCAGTCGCCCTGCGCAGCCCACTGCCTGGAGGCCAGTCCAGCTCCCTGGCTTCTTTGGAAGCAGCGCCCAGGACGCTGGTGCCTGGAGCCCAGCCAGTGGCCGGGCGGTGCCAGGGCCGCCGTGCTCGGGGCCCATCCTTTGGGGAGGGCCGCTCCCAGCTCAGGGAAAGCTGGAGGACTGCCTGCCTGACCCTGAGGACTCTCCGGGCCCGGGGAGCACAGGGAGGCAGGGACACAGAGCCAGGGCCGCCGTCCTTGTCCTGGCCACGTCTCCGTGCAGAAGAGCATGCCCAGTCCTGGCTGGCGCTCCCACCAGGCCAGGCCTTACGGTGCCCCAGGCTGCTCCCTGGGCTGGAGGACGGGGTGAGGGGGGAGGGCGGGGGGAGGGACTGGGGCCCTGGCTGTGGGGCCTCCCGGCGTGCTCAGCCCTCCAGCTGGGCTCGGGCAGTCAGCTGCTCTGTCCCTGGCAGCCTCCATGAACGTGGCCCTGTACGCGGGCATCGCGGGTGGCGCGGTGGCGGCCCTCATCATCATAGGCGTCCTGGTCTATTGCTGCTGCTGCCGGGAGAAGGGCGAGGACCAGGAGCCCAGGCCGTGAGTGTGGGGCCGCCGGTGGCACGGGGCTGGGCAGGTTGGGAAGGTGCGTCCCAGCTCCTTTGTCCCGGCGGGTCCCTCTGCTCACAGATAGAGCGAGTCTGGGCCCCTTCCCGTCCTCTCTGAACCGGCCCTTCAGCCAGGGTGCGCTGGGTGGGCTGGAGGCCCTGAGGGGCACTGCGGGCTCTGGGGCACACCTCCCCTCTGTCCTCACGGCGCAGGAATCGGTCCATCTACCGGGAGCCTCCAGAGCAGCTGAGGGAACTTTCCAGAGGACGGGAAGAGGAGGACGACTCCAGGCGCCAATCCCCTGACCATGCTGCCCACGTGTGACCGGGGCCTGCTGCAGGGCGGGCAGGGGCAGCGGTTCCTTCCGACCCCCCCTCTGCTCCAGCCGCTTTCCTAACCCCCCCCTCCCCCAGCACTGATGTGCCTCCTCCCCACGTCAGCCAGAGGCCCTGGCTGAGCCTGATGAGCCGATGCCACCTGCCAAGTGACCCTCCCACCGCCCGCTCCCGGCTCCCGGGGACCAGGCCGCAGCCTCCACCTTCCTCGAGCCGGTGGGACAGCAGCTGCCGCTCACGGGCCAGCACCGGGCAGCGCCTGGCGGAGGTTCGCAGGCGTACATGTTAGTTCAATGAATGAAAGAATAGGTGCACACACAAAGCCCCCCATTATTTACCCAGCTTCCATGTACACCCCGTGTTCCAGGCCCCCCATTATTTACCCAGCTTCCGTGTACACCCCGTGTTCCAGGCCCCCCATTATTTATCCAGCTTACATGTACACCCCGTGTTCCAGGCCCCCCATTATTTATCCAGCTTCTGTGTACACCCACTCTGAGGAACATCTCCACAGACATGTCCGGCTACTACATCTGCACCTCCAGCAACGAGGTGGGGACCGAGTCCTGCAACATCACCCTGACCGTCAGGCTTTACCCAGCTTACATGTACACCCCGTGTTCCAGGCCCCCCATTATTTACCCAGCTTACGTGTACACCCTGGCCTCGGGGCCCCCCATTATTTATCCAGCTTATGCGTACACCCCGGCCTCGGGGCCCCCCATTATTTATCCAGCTTACGTGTACACTCCGGCCTCGGGGCCCCCCATTATTTATCCAGCTTACCTGTACACCCCGGCCTCGGGGCCCCCCATTATTTACCCAGCTTACGTGTACACCCCAGCCTCGGGGTCCCCCATTATTTATCCAGCTTACCTGTACACCCAGTGCTCCGGGCCCCCCATTATTTATCCAGCTTACGTGTACACTCCGGCCTCGGGGCCCCCCATTATTTATCCAGCTTACCTGTACACCCCATGCTCAGGGCCCTGGCCTGGCCGCGAGCTCCCTTCCAGCCTCATCATCCGCAGGTTCCCTGCACCTCAGCCCCTCCCACGAGGGCCACCTCCAGCCCCTACCCCACCCGCACGGCTGCCCACGGGTGCCCATCTCTGCCTGTCAGCATCCCAGCTGTGCCCAGGCTGCCTCGCACCCCTGATGCTATCGCCTGCCCCAGTGTCCCCCACACCCCGGCCCGCGCACAGCTCTCTCCCTGCGAGGTCCGTGCGCCCAGCAGGGCCTGGGCTCCGCCCTGCTTGCCAGCCGGCCCTTCCCCTCTCTGCTCTCCCTGACGTGACTGCGGACACAAAGAGGACTCGCACCCACCCTCTGCTCGTTGGGTGAATTACGATGAGCTGATGTGAGTGAGCACGCGGGGCCTGTTTGCAGCGGGCAGGATTCACACGTCATGGCGACTCCTCTGAAGGCCCGAGTCACTGACCTGTCCACCGCGCTTCCCCTCCCCAAGCCCTGCCCGCCCAGGGTTCCCGGCCCTGCTGGCCCTGCTGTGCTGCTTGGGCCCCTCCCACAGCCTCGCCCCCGGTGGCTGTCCTTCCCCTGAGAGCCCGCAGTGTGGCTGCCCGGCCTCGTGGCCGTGGCCAGTCTCACCCAAATGCTGTTTACTCTGAAATAAACATGGTCTTTTCTGGTTGATCAGAAAAGCAACTTTGAAAATCCGCTGTCCATTTGTGATTTGAAAAATAGACCTTTCATATGTTTTGTTAAGTTCTTTGCTTCATTCAAAATGCTGTCAATAATGATCAAGTCAGTGGATTTTGGTGTGGATTTTGGTGTGGATTTTGATGTGGGTTTCGGTATGGATTTTCTTGGGAATTTTGATGTGGATTTTGATGGTGTAGATTTCAGTGTGGATTTTGATGTGGATTTTGATGGTGTAGATTTCAGTGTGGATTTTGATGTGGATTTTGGTGTGAATTTTGGTGTGGATTTTGATGATGTATATTTCGGTGTGGATTTTGGTGTGGATTTCGGTGTGGATTTTGATGGTGTGGATTTTGGTGTAGATTTCAATGTGGATTTTGGTGTGGATTTTGATGGTGAAGATTTCAGTGTGGATTTTGATGTGGGTTTTGGTGTGGATTTTGTTGTGAATTTTGATGTGGATTTTGATGGTGTAGATTTCGGTGTGGATTTTGATTTTGGTGTGGATTTTGATGTGGATTTTGGTGTGGATTTCGATGGGGATTTTGGTGTGGATTTTGATGTGGCTTTTGATGGTGTAGATTTCAGTGTGGATTTTGATGTGGATTTTGGTGTGGATTTTGGTGTGGATTTTGATGTGGGTTTTGGTGTGGATTTTGATGTGGATTTTGGTGTGGATTTTGGTGTGAATTTTGGTATGGATTTTGGTGTGGATTTTGGTGTGAATTTTGGTGTGGATTTTGGTGTGAATTTTGGTGTGGATTTCGGTGTGGATTTTGATGTGGGTTTCGGTGTGGATTTTGATGGTGTAGATTTCAGTGTGGATTTTGATGTGGATTTTGGTGTGAATTTTGGTGTGGATTTTGGTGTGGATTTTGATGTGGATTTTGGTGTGGATTTTGGTGTGAATTTTGGTGTGGATTTCGGTGTGGATTTTGATGTGGATTTCCATGTGGATTTTGGTGTGGGTTTGGGTCTCACGAGGGTGGAGCTTGCGTCTGTGCATCTGAGCCCACCTCCCGCAGGCCTCTTCTGTTTCCTTGGTGACGGGCCAGGCAAGAGGAGCAGAGGGCCAGATTCTGGGGGTCCCATTGTGTGTGCCCCGATAGGACCACAGGGTGGGGAGCAATTAGGCCTGGAAGTCAGAGCGCGGGAAGAAGCCGCCTCGTGGCACAGCCGTCGGAGAGGAGCAGAGCTGAGAGCCTCTTCCCTGGTGCTCGCTCCAGGCAGCTCCTGCCTCATGTTCAAGGTCCTCTCCTCCATGCCCCTTCCCGTGGTCCCTGTGCCCTCCTGTCCCAGCACCTGTCACAGGCACGTCACTACCACGGTCGGATCTTATTTGTGGCCTGGCACGTATTGACACTTGATGGATGTTTGTTGAATGAATAATGTTTGGCGCCACTTCTGCAGATGCCCAAGGCCCTCTCCCAGTCCTCCTGATGCTCTGAGGTGCCCTCTGCCCGCGTGGGGCCAGGCTCTGCCAGCATGTGCTTGGTCCCGGCCGGCCAGTGCATCTCTGCTCTGGAAGGATCCTGAACGTTCAAGTGCCTTAGCTCTGGCTCGGGGGGGCCGGGGGGGAAGGGGAATGGGGATCCACTGATCAACTTCACGGCGACCATGTGGGCACCTTCCCCATGAGCACTGCTGTGGCCGCGGGTGCATGAAGGTCGTGACCCGCTGTCCACAGGAGGAGCTGCAATCACAGGGAGGTGACACGCAGGCCCTGGCTCTGAGATGGGGCGTGGCCTCCGGCAGGCAGCTGGCCGAGTCGCTCAGCCCGAGGGGGCTGGGACAGCTACAAAGAGGAGGTGGCATTTGGGCCGTCTTGAAGCAAAATGAGGAGTTTTACAAGTGAAAGGACTGGTGCCAACACCCCTGGCCCCAGTGTGGGTCTGTTCCTTGCTTGGGTCTCAAACCACATTATCAGGTGGTAAGACTACCGTCTTCTGCTGCGTTTATTTTAACCCAGAAGCTCAATGGGAATGAGATGGTTGCAGGTTCTCTTACGATCAAAGTTAGTCCAGCAATAGACTCCTCGGCGGGTGGCCAGGCACTCCTTCCTGTAGGGAGCGGTTACAGGGTTAAGCCTCGGACTGACCAGCTGGCAAAGTCACAAACAAGTCCCAGCTTGGAGGGCTCAGTCCTCTGAGCATAATTAAGCTTGATCCTGTGACTGCTCCCTAGATCTTTCCTGGGTAGCTAGTGGGCTGTGGGAGGGGCAGCAAGTGCGGCCAAAACAAGTGAAACTTGCAACAACATTGTAGATTACCTTGTTTGTCCCTGACTATAAATAAAGCACCAGCTTTGCAGTCTGGATCTGTTCTGTGGCCTCAGCCAGGCACAGAAGATCCACCTAGTCCCAGCTTTTTCTCTTTGTCTATCGTTTCTCCATCCTTCGTCGCCCCCGCTCAGGCTCCCCGAACCCTTGGCTGTGCTGGCGTGGCACACCTTCCCAATGCGTGGTTTCCCGCCCATGGCTCGTAGCCCTCTGGAGTTTAGGGCTACGCTGGCTGAGGGAACACACTGCTGGGCACTGCCAGGCACCGACAGTCACTCAGACAACCCTCAGGTGACCACTCTGTGGGTCTTCCTTCAGTTGCTTCTGTGCACACTGAGCAGCGTTGGCTTTCCAAGGCAGAGTCACAGGAACCAACCTCAGAGAGCCTGATGTACAACACCAACAGCATTGCTCCAAGAGCTGCTCTGCGCCAGCCCCTGCTCTGAGCATGCTCCATGGGACGTCTCAGAATCTGCGCTGCAAGCCTGTGACCCGGGCTGTTATTATGCCCATTTCACAGATGAGGAAGCTGAGGCTCAGTGAACTGGAGCATATTGAATAGTCACAGAATTTCAATTGGGTATTTCCAGCTGTCAAATAGGCCCACCTTTCTGGCCCCGACCCAGGTATTCTCACCCCAGGGCCCCCAGCTGCTCACTGGGTGTGAGTCAGAACCAGGGAGGTTGGCTAGGAGCCTCATCTCTCAGCAATGGAACCAGGCGTCACCTGTGGGCGTTCTGAAAGGTTCTTTGGCTTTGGCCCCGCCCTGGGGGTTCTGGTTGGCCCTGGGCACCTGCACAGGTGATGCCTGGTCCCCGTGAGGAAGCGCTGTCCTCGGGAAAGGCCACTGCCGGGACCCCCCCTGCTGTGACTGAGTGCTCCCGAGGTCGCCTGTCCTCTGGCCGGCTTCCAGAAACACCTTTCCTCCCTCCTTGCGTCACAGACGAGGACGCGCAGGCTCAGGGAGTGAAGTCACCCGAGTCAACAGCGGGTCAGTCTGAGTACGACCCCGCGTCCGCTCTGTCTGGAGCTGCGGCCACATTCCCTCCTGGCCTGTGGATGCAGAGGGCGCTGAGAGGGGAGAAGGCAGGAGTGGAGTCAGAGTTAGGGAGTTTTTGTTTGCTTATTTTAAATGTGTATGTGGCTGTTATTACCCAACAGATGTAACACTATATGTGCGTTCTGCAAACAAGCTAAAAATAACGGGACTTACGGGAAAATGGGGATTTGAGGAAGACCGTGTAAAACCAATGGAACTGGGTAACCAGATCACTTTTAAACATTAACAATCCTGGTGAGCATCCGAGGTGCCGACAGAAGGGCGGCGAGCGACGTGGGCTGGTGACGTCAGGCGGATGCTGACCTGACGCGGGAACTGCCAGCCTCGCTGCTCCGGCGCTTTGGGGCCGGTGTGACGTCACGTGATGTCGGGGTGCCGTGAGCACAGCCCTGCGAGGCCGCACCATCCAGCTGAGGCCCAGAGGCTCCAAAGTGCCCGCGGGCGGGGCGTCTGGAGCAGAGATGCGGCCCAGGGAGGAGCCAGGTCCTGCATGGGACTGAGTGGGACTCGGAGATTTCACGCGCTGCTCCACGCACGTGTCCATAGCTTATTTCTGGAACCCTCCCTTTAACATTTCTGGGCCTCAGTGGCCCTGGGTACAGTCCCCGGGCAGTGGAACTGGACCGGGAGGGGGGCTGCTGTACTTAGTTTTACTCTTTTATGTATTTTTGGAGTCCATCTCAATCCTTTTGAAAACAAGATGAGCTGATTAGCAATAAATAAGAATCATAGCAACAGCCGTTGCTATGGGCCGGGCGGGCACTCCCAGGAGGGGAAAGGGGGCCTGGGGGAGGAGGACGGGGGAGAACTGGGCAGAGGTGAGCAGAGCCCGGCAGGTGCGGAGGAGCGGGGAGGGCCACGCCCCAGAAACCTTCCCTTCACAGGACTCCACACAAACCCGCCCACATCCCCTTTTTCTCAAACCAGACGCGGCCTCCACGTGGGAAGTCTTCAGGGAGCCTGGCTTACTCAGCGTGACAGTCGTCTCTCTTTTTCTGAATGAAGAGAGACAGCCTGTCTGTTTCCACCTGAAGTTCACCCCCACATTCCCAGGGGCCTCGACAGGCACCGGTCCGCCTGGTCTCCCGCCAGGTGAAGGAGCCGCCCCGACTCCGGCTGGGAACACCTGGGACCCGCGGCCCTCCAGGGAGCAGGAGCCAGAGCTCAGGGCACCTGCGGCAGAAAGTGACGTCAGCATCGGGCGGAAGTGGCTCCTGCAGAGACACCCGCTCATCACAGGGGCTCCGCCCTCCCGCCCCCGGGCAGTCAGGGCCAGAGGTGCCTTTGAGTTCCCTGTGTGCTGCCGGGGAGAGATGGGCTCCCTGTGCCAACGGCAATTATTTCATCTCGCTCCAAAAATGAAAGAATTCGCTGCAGCTGCCTCTGAGCAGGAGCGCTGAGAGGTGCACTCAGCGCCTCGTCGCCCCCGCATCCAGGAAGAGGCTTCAAAGAACCGGCTGAAACACGAATTGAGCAACTTTCTAGAAAAATCAGCCTCCGTGAATCACAGCCAGTGGGGTTCCCACATGCCCGAGGTCGCCAGGGGCCCAGGGGGAGGTGCTGAGCTTTAGGAAGCATTTCCAGACGCGGCCCATTGTAACCCTCAGAGCCACACTCCCAGCCAGGTGGTCACGTGAGCCAGTTTACAGACAAAGAAACTGAGGCTCAGGGTCAGGCAGCTGGGTAAGTGGCAGAACTGAAGCCCAAAGTCAGTTCTAACTACTTAAGTCCTGGGCTTTATTTTAGAACTTCTCCTTTCAGAGAGAGAGAGCCCCAGGCCCCCAAATAAGTGTCTGTTGCTTAAGTACAGCTCCACGCCCCGTGTAAGTACAGGTCCACACCCCGTGTAAGTACAGCTCCACACCCCGTGTGAGGACAGCTCCACACCCCGTGTAAGTACAGCTCCACACCCCGTGTAAGTACAGCTCCACACCCCGTGTAAGTACAGCTCCACACCCCGTGTAAGTACAGCTCCACACCCCGTGTAAGTACAGCTCCACACCCCGTGTAAGTACAGCTCCACACCCCGTGTAAGTACAGCTCCACACCCCGTGTAAGGACAGCTCCACACCCCGTGTGAGGACAGCTCCACACCCCGTGTAAGTACAGCTCCACACCCCGTGTAAGTACAGCTCCACACCCCGTGTGAGGACAGCTCCACACCCCGTGTAAGGACAGCTCCACACCCCGTGTAAGTACAGCTCCACACCCCGTGTAAGTACAGCTCTACACCCCATGTAAGTACAGCTCCACACCCCGTGTGAGGACAGCTCCACACCCCGTGTGAGGACAGCTCCACACCCCGTGTGAGGACAGCTCCACGCCCCGTGTAAGGACAGCTCCACACCCCGTGTAAGTACAGCTCCACACTCCGTGTGAGGACAGCTCCACACCCCGTGTAAGCACAGCTCCACACCCCGTGTGAGGACAGCTCCACACCCCGTGTAAGGACAGCTCCACACCCCGTGTAAGTACAGCTCCACGCCCCGTGTCAGGACAGCTCCACGCCCCGTGTAAGTACAGCTCCACACCCCGTGTGAGGACAGCTCCACGCCCCGTGTAAGGACAGCTCCACACCCCGTGTGAGGACAGCTCCACGCCCCGTGTGAGGACAGCTCCACGCCCCGTGTGAGGACAGCTCCACGCCCCGTGTGAGGACAGCTCCACACCCCGTGTAAGTACAGCTCGACACCCCGTGTGAGGACAGCTCCACGCCCCGTGTAAGGACAGCTCCACACCCCGTGTAAGGACAGCTCCACACCCCGTGTGAGGACAGCTCCACGCCCCGTGTAAGTACAGCTCTACACCCCGTGTGAGGACAGCTCCACGCCCCGTGTGAGGACAGCTCCACGCCCCGTGTGAGGACAGCTCCACACCCCGTGTAAGGGCAGCTCCACACCCCATGTAAGGACAGCTCCACACCCCGTGTAAGTTCAGCTCCACGCCCCGTGTAAGGACAGCTCCACGCTCCGTGTAAGGACAGCTCCACACCCCGTGTAAGTACAGCTCCACACCCCGTGTGAGGACAGCTCCATGCCCCGTGTAAGGACAGCTCCACACCCCGTGTAAGGACAGCTCCACACCCAGTGTGAGGACAGCTCCACGCCCCGTGTAAGTACAGCTCTACACCCCGTGTGAGGACAGCTCCACGCCCCGTGTGAGGACAGCTCCACGCCCCGTGTAAGGACAGCTCCACACCCCGTGTAAGTTCAGCTCCACGCCCCGTGTAAGGACAGCTCCACACTCCGTGTAAGGACAGCTCCACTCCCCGTGTAAGTACAGCTCCACACCCCGTGTAAGTACAGCTCCACACCCCGTGTGAGGACAGCTCCACGCCCCGTGTAAGTACAGCTCCACACCCCGTGTAAGGACAGCTCCACACCCCGTGTAAGTACAGCTCCACACCCCGTGTGAGGACAGCTCCACACCCCGTGTAAGTACAGCTCCACACCCCGTGTAAGTACAGCTCCCCAGCTCCACACCCCATGTGAGGACAGCTCCACACCCCGTGTAAGTACAGCTCTACACCCCGTGTAAGTACAGCTCCACACCCCGTGTAAGGACAGCTCCACACCCCGTGTAAGTACAGCTCCACACCCCGTGTAAGGACAGCTCCACACCCCGTGTAAGGACAGCTCCACACCCCGTGTAAGTACAGCTCCACACCCCGTGTAAGTACAGCTCCACACCCCGTGTGAGGACAGCTCCACACCCCGTGTGAGGACAGCTCCACACCCCGTGTGAGAACAGCTCCACACCCCGTGTAAGGACAGCTCCACACCCCGTGTAAGTACAGCTCCACACCCCGTGTAAGGACAGCTCCACACCCCGTGTGAGGACAGCTCCACACCCCGTGTGAGGACAGCTCCACACCCCGTGTGAGTACAGCTCCACACCCCGTGTAAGGACAGCTCCACGCCCCGTGTAAGTACAGCTCCACACCCCGTGTAAGTACAGCTCCACGCCCCGTGTAAGTACAGCTCCACACCCCGTGTAAGGACAGCTCCACACCCCGTGTGAGGACAGCTCCACTCCCCGTGTAAGGACAGCTCCACACCCCGTGTAAGTACAGCTCCACACCCCGTGTAAGTACAGCTCCCCAGCTCCACACCCCGTGTAAGGACAGCTCCACACCCCGTGTAAGTACAGCTCCACACCCCATGTAAGTACAGCTCCACACCCCGTGTAAGGACAGCTCCACACCCCGTGTAAGTACAGCTCCACACCCCGTGTAAGGACAGCTCCACACCCCGTGTAAGTACAGCTCCACACCCCGTGTAAGGACAGCTCCACACCCCGTGTGAGGACAGCTCCACACCCCGTGTGAGTACAGCTCCACACCCCGTGTGAGGACAGCTCCACCCCCCGTGTGAGGACAGCTCCACACCCCGTTTAAGTACAGCTCCACACCCCGTGTAAGGACAGCTCCACACCCCGTGTAAGGACAGCTCCACACCCCGTGTAAGGACAGCTCCACACCCCGTGTAAGTACAGCTCCACACCCCGTGTAAGGACAGCTCCACACCCCGTGTGAGGACAGCTCCACACCCCGTGTGAGGACAGCTCCACACCCCGTTTAAGTACAGCTCCACACCCCGTGTAAGGACAGCTCCACACCCCGTGTAAGGACAGCTCCACACCCCGTGTAAGTACAGCTCCACACCCCGTGTAAGTACAGCTCCACGGCCCGTGTAAGTACAGCTCCACACCCCGTGTAAGTACAGCTCCACGCCCCGTGTAAGTACAGCTCCACACCCCGTGTAAGGACAGCTCCACACCCCGTGTGAGAACAGCTCCACACCCCGTGTAAGGACAGCTCTACACCCCGTGTAAGTACAGCTCCACACCCCGTGTAAGTACAGCTCCCCAGCTCCACACCCCGTGTAAGGACAGCTCCACCCCCCGTGTAAGTACAGCTCCACACCCCGTGTAAGTACAGCTCTACACCCCGTGTAAGGACAGCTCCACGCCCCGTGTAAGTACAGCTCCACACCCCGTGTAAGTACAGCTCCACACCCCATGTAAGTACAGCTCCACACCCCGTGTAAGTACAGCTCCACGCCCCGTGTAAGTACAGCTCCACACCCCGTGTAAGGACAGCTCCACACCCCGTGTGAGAACAGCTCCACACCCCGTGTAAGGACAGCTCCACACCCCGTGTAAGTACAGCTCCACACCCCGTGTAAGTACAGCTCCCCAGCTCCACACCCCGTGTAAGGACAGCTCCACACCCCGTGTAAGTACAGCTCTACACCCCGTTTAAGTACAGCTCCACACCCCGTGTAAGGACAGCTCCACACCCCGTGTAAGTACAGCTCCACACCCCGTGTAAGGACAGCTCCACACCCCGGGTAAGTACAGCTCCACACCCCGTGTAAGGACAGCTCTACACCCCGTGTGAGGACAGCTCCACACCCCGTGTAAGGACAGCTCCACACCCCGTGTAAGGACAGCTCCACACCCCGTGTGAGGACAGCTCCACACCCCGGGTAAGGACAGCTCCACACCCCGTGTGAGGACAGCTCCACACCCCGTGTGAGGACAGCTCCACACCCCGTGTAAGGACAGCTCCACACCCCGTGTAAGGACAGCTCCACACCCCGTGTAAGTACAGCTCCACACCCCGTGTAAGTACAGCTCCACACCCCGTGTAAGTACAGCTCCACGCCCCGTGTAAGTACAGCTCCACACCCCGTGTAAGTACAGCTCCACACCCCGTGTAAGGACAGCTCCACACCCCGTGTAAGAACAGCTCCACACCCCGTGTAAGGACAGCTCCACACCCCGTGTAAGTACAGCTCCACACCCCGTGTAAGTACAGCTCCCCAGCTCCACACCCCGTGTAAGGACAGCTCCACACCCCGTGTAAGTACAGCTCTACACCCCGTGTAAGTACAGCTCCACACCCCGTGTAAGGACAGCTCCACACCCCGTGTAAGTACAGCTCCACACCCCGTGTAAGTACAGCTCCACACCCCGTGTGAGGACAGCTCCACACCCCGTGTGAGGACAGCTCCACACCCCGTGTGAGGACAGCTCCACACCCCGTGTGAGGACAGCTCCACACCCCGTGTGAGGACAGCTCCACACCCCGTGTGAGGACAGCTCCACACCCCGTGTAAGTACAGCTCCACACCCCGTGTAAGGACAGCTCCACACCCCGTGTAAGGACAGCTCCACACCCCGTGTAAGGACAGCTCCACGCCCCGTGTAAGGACAGCTCCACACCCCGTGTAAGTACAGCTCCACACCCCGTGTGAGGACAGCTCCACACCCCGTGTAAGGACAGCTCCACACCCCGTGTGAGGACAGCTCCACACCCCGTGTGAGGACAGCTCCACACCCCGTGTAAGGACAGCTCCACACCCCGTGTAAGTACAGCTCTACACCCCGTGTGAGGACAGCTCCACGCCCCGTGTAAGTACAGCTCCACACCCCGTGTGAGGACAGCTCCACACCCCGTGTAAGTACAGCTCCACACCCCGTGTGAGGACAGCTCCACACCCCGTGTAAGGACAGCTCCACACCCCGTGTAAGGACAGCTCCACACCCCGTGTAAGTACAGCTCCCCAGCTCCACACCCCATGTGAGGACAGCTCCACACCCCATGTGAGGACAGCTCCACACCCCATGTGAGGACAGCTCCACACCCCGTGTAAGTACAGCTCCACACCCCGTGTGAGGACAGCTCCACACCCCATGTAACTACAGCTCCACACCCCGTGTAAGTACAGCTCCACACCCCATGTAAGTACAGCTCCACACCCCGTGTAAGTACAGCTCCACACCCCGTGTAAGGACAGCTCCACGCCCCGTGTAAGTACAGCTCCACGCCCCATGTAAGGACAGCTCCACACCCCGTGTAAGGACAGCTCCACACCCCGTGTAAGTACAGCTCCACGCCCCATGTGAGGACAGCTCCACACCCCGTGTGAGGACAGCTCCACGCTCCGTGTGAGGACAGCTCCACGCCCCGTGTAAGGACAGCTCCACACCCCGTGTAAGTACAGCTCCACGCCCCGTGTGAGGACAGCTCCACACCCCGTGTGAGGACAGCTCCACGCTCCGTGTAAGGACAGCTCCACATCCCGTGTAAGGACAGCTCCACACCCCGTGTAAGTACAGCTCCACGCCCCGTGTAAGTACAGCTCCACACCCCGTGTGAGGACAGCTCCACGCCCCGTGTAAGGACAGCTCCACACCCCGTGTAAGTACAGCTCCACACCCCGTGTAAGGACAGCTCCACGCCCCGTGTAAGTACAGCTCCACACCCCGTGTGAGGACAGCTCCACACCCCGTGTAAGGACAGCTCCACGCCCCGTGTGAGGACAGCTCCACGCCCCGTGTGAGGACAGCTCCACGCTCCGTGTAAGTACAGCTCCACGCCCCGTGTAAGTACAGCTCCACACCCCGTGTGAGGACAGCTCCACGCCCCGTGTAAGTACAGCTCCACACCCCGTGTAAGGACAGCTCCACGCCCCGTGTAAGTACAGCTCCACACCCCGTGTAAGTACAGCTCCACACCCCGTGTAAGGACAGCTCCATGCTCCGTGTAAGTACAGATCCACACCCCATGTAAGTACAGCTCCACGCTCCGTGTAAGTACAGCTCCACGCCCCGTGTAAGGACAGCTCCACGCCCCGTGTAAGTACAGCTCCACGCTCCGTGTAAGTACAGCTCCACGCCCCGTGTAAGGACAGCTCCACGCCCCGTGTAAGGACAGGTCCACACCCCGTGTAAGTACAGCTCCACACCCCGTGTAAGGACAGCTCCACGCCCCGTGTGAGGACAGCTCCACACCCCGTGTAAGTACAGCTCCAAACCCCATGTAAGTACAGCTCCATGCCCCGTGTGAGGGCGGCTCCACGCCCCGTGTGAGGACAGCTCCACGCCCCGGGAGCCTCAGCCTCCCCTTCAGGAAAACCTACGTGGTTATCAGCGCAGAGCAGCCTTCCTCCTCTCCCACTGTTCCTTTTCCCTTCCTGCTCCCGCGTCTCTCTGACAGCTTTCATTGTCTCCCTCCTGAACTACAAACATCCTGCTGGCCCTCTGAACCAGCTCCCTGACCCCGGAGAGCTCGGTGGGCCAGGGAGCGGCTGGCGGAAACAGTGGCCGCTGCCAGTGCTGCCCGAGGCCCCATTGAGAAGAGGGACCAGAAGTGGTCATGTTGGCACGGACTAGGCAGAGGGTTGGGGTTAGCAAGGGTTCCGATTGTGCCTAACGATTAAAGGAAACGAGCTAAGGAGGCGAGAATGTGTGCGAGGGAGTGATTGCAACATGTGATCGTGGGCTTGGAACCTGGTCAGGAGCACTGAAGACAGCGCGGTGGCAACAGAAGTGGTGATTGAATCAACCGGCTATGTATCCCAGTGCTATAGGAGCATTGAACTTGGGGTGACAGAGGGGCCCCAGTGCTATAGGAGCATTGAACTTGGGGTGTCATAGGGGGCCCAGTGCTATAGAAGCATTGAACTTGGGGTGTCAGGGGGTCCCAGAGCTATAGGTGGGGTGTCAGAGGGGCCCCAGTGCTATAGGAGCATTGAACTTGGGGTGTCAGAGGGGCCCCAGTGCTATAGAAGCATTGAACTTGGGGTGTCAGGGGGTCCCAGAGCTATAGGTGGGGTGTCAGAGGGGCCCCAGTGCTATAGGAGCATTGAACTTGGGGTGTCAGAGGGGCCCCAGTGCTATAGGAGCATTGAACTTGGGTTGTCAGAGGGGCCCCACTGCTATAGGAGCATTGAACTTGGGGTGTCAGAGGGGCCCCAGTGCTATAGGAGCATTGAACTTGGGGTGTCAGGGGGGTCCCAGAGCTATAGGAGCATTGAACTTGGGGTGTCAGAGGGGCCCCAGTACTATAGAAGCATTGAACTTGGGGTGTCAGAGGTATGAGCTTGAACCCGGAGGTGGAGAGTAGAGGACAGGGCTGGCAATGGAAGGTGCGGGTGGCGTTGGTGTAATGACAGGACCTGGGGTCTGACTGGGAGAGTGGACGTCGCAGGGGATGAAGGACAGCTCACTGAGGTGAGGAAGTCAGAGAACCAGGATTTGAAAAGCTTATCTCCATGGAGACTGACATCACCAAGAACCACGGCAGAAATGGCACTGGAGAGTGAGCCCAGACCTATGACCATCACAGACGCAGTGGCGTGCTCTGGTCGGGTAGGGGGGGACATGGCCTATCAATGGGACACTCACACCTGGAGGCTTTTGGGAGGAGGGAGGCCAATGGTGTTTAAGGGCACTGAGGAGCCAGGCACACCCACCCCCTGGAGGATGAGAGGGGAGGAGCAGCTGCAGTGGTGAGGACCCAGGGCATGAGGTGGGGCCCAGGGCACGTGCCCCACAGCCCTGGGGCTCAGATGGCCCCGAGGAAGGGCTCCCTGGGGTGGGAGGGCTGGAGATGGGGCCTGGAAAGTGTGCAGAGCTGTTTGGGACTCCAAGGTGGGGGCAGCGGGGGACATGAGCCTGGTGTTCCGGGTGGGGGAAGGATGGAAACAGGTCCCGGTGGTCTCATGGCAGCCGCTGTGTGTTGGTGTGAGGATGCCGTGGGGTCCTGGGCCACAGTAACACTCCGAAAAGCAGGGATGAGGCGGCAGGGAGAGGGCATCCCATCAGGGCATTCAGGGTCCCTGGGGGCTGGGGCTCAGGGGGAGGCTGTTACCTAGAACTTGTTTACCTGGTGCCAAGAACAGTCTAAGCACATCCATCTTTCACGCCTCACAACAACTGCCGGGTGTTATTGTGTGTTATTGTCACCACTCGTGGAGGAGAAACAGGGAGGTGAAGTAACGCTCCCAAGGCCACGTAGGCAGTGAGTGGTGGAGCCCAGATCTGGCCGGAGAGCATCTGCCTGGGGCCCCTGCTCTTGACCACGAGCTGCAATAGCCGACACTCTTCCACGTTGACTGAGCGCCACCTCTGTGCCCATTTCCCTGGGACTGGTTCATCGTTCCCACTCCCGCACCTGGCGGAATGCCAGGCATTTAGGTGTCTGATAAATGTTGGAATGATGAATGATGCATGGGTTGAATTAATAAGCAGATGAAAAAGATAAACCCATCTGACCTTGGGGAAGGACTGAGGTTGGGCTACAGATGAAATAGTCTGTCACGCAAGTAATAAAAACTCGCTGGAAAGCTCACGAAGTACAGCAGGGCGCAGAGAGCCCAGGACAGAGGAGAAGAGAGTCCGGACTAGACCCAAACCCACGGGGGCTGAGCACGTGGAGCGTGGGCACCAGAAGAGCCTGTGGAAATGCTTCGTTAACCGTGGTGTGGGGGCGCGAGTCCACACCCACAGTCACCAGGACACAGCAGGTGATCGAAAACCAGAATACCGGACAACGAAATCCCAGAAGTCTGGGAGTGAACATGGAACATGAATGTTTTTCATCTCATGTGGAGAAGGCATTTATTTCTACATGGAATATAAAGCCTCCAAACATAAAAGACTAATAAATCTGGCCAACTTAAAAACAAGAATCTCAGCATGGAGAAAACTACAGGTAATAAAGATACAGAGTTTCTATGGATCGAGATAACAATAAACAACTTGATTGCAAAATGGACCAAGGACATGACACGGAGTTAACAAGAACGGAAATGTAAATTGCTCTGAAGCATATATAACCCCGGCCTCACTCGTAAGAGAAATGGAATCTGCCTGACGGCAATACTGCGCTTACCTCGCTCCCTGACAAAACACAACCTGTCTGGTGACGTGCAGGGTGGTGAGGCTGGGGAACAGGCGCTTCATACTCAAACGTGTGCGAAATTACACACGTTCAGGGATATTCACTGCAGCGTCTGCAACAGCTGAAGCAGCATCTCCCCTGTCTGAACACATGGTAGGCCACATGGTGCAGCCTGTGGGCCATCACGCCTGTGCATAACGCACCTGTGGGCCATCACGCCTGTGCATAACGCACCTGTGGGCCATCACGCCTGTGCATCACGCACCTGTGGGCCATCACGCCAGTGCATAACCGCACCTGTGGGCCATCACGCCTGTGCATAACTGCACCTGTGGGCCATCACGCCTGTGCATAACGCACCTGTGGGCCATCACGCCTGTGCATAACACACCTGTGGGCCATCACGCCTGTGCATAACGCACCTGTGGGCCATCACGCCTGTGCATAACCGCACCTGTGGGCCATCACGCCTGTGCATAACCGCACCTGTGGGCCATCACGCCTGTGCATAACCGCACCTGTGGGCCATCACGCCTGTGCATAACGCACCTGTGGGCCATCACGCCTGTGCATAAGCGCACCTGTGGGCCATCACGCCTGTGCATAACCGCACCTGTGGGCCATCACGCCTGTGCATAACCGCACCTGTGGGCCATCACGCCTGTGCATAACGCACCTGTGGGCCATCACGCCTGTGCATAACGCACCTGTGGGCCATCACGCCTGTGCATAACACACCTGTGGGCCATCACGCCTGTGCATAACGCACCTGTGGGCCATCACGCCTGTGCATAACCGCACCTGTGGGCCATCACGCCTGTGCATAACGCACCTGTGCACAACCACGCCTGTGCATAATGCACCTGTGGGCCATCACGCCTGTGCATAACACACCTGTGGGCCATCACGCCTGTGCATAACGCACCTGTGGGCCATCACGCCTGTGCATAACCGCACCTGTGGGCCATCACGCCTGTGCATAACCGCACCTGTGGGCCATCACACCTGTGCATAACGCACCTGTGGGCCATCACGCCTGTGCATAACACACCTGTGGGCCATCACGCCTGTGCATAACGCACCTGTGGGCCATCACGCCTGTGCATAACCGCACCTGTGGGCCATCACGCCTGTGCATAACCGCACCTGTGGGCCATCACACCTGTGCATAACCGCACCTGTGGGCCATCACGCCTGTGCATAACACACCTGTGGGCCATCACGCCTGTGCATAACGCACCTGTGGGCCATCACGCCTGTGCATAACCGCACCTGTGGGCCATCACGCCTGTGCATAACCGCACCTGTGGGCCATCACGCCTGTGCATAACTGCACCTGTGAGCCATCACGCCTGTGCATAACTGCACCTGTGGGCCATCACGCCTGTGCATAACGCACCTGTGGGCCATCACGCCAGTGCATACCGCACCTGTGGGCCATCACGCCTGTGCATAACTGCACCTGTGGGCCATCACGCCTGTGCATAATGCACCTGTGGGCCATCACGCCTGTGCATAACCGCACCTGTGGGCCATCACGCCTGTGCATAACTGCACCTGTGGGCCATCACGCCTGTGCCTAACGCACCTGTGGGCCATCACGCCTGTGCATAACCGCACCTGTGGGCCATCACGCCTGTGCATAACTGCACCTGTGCACAACCACGCCTGTGCACCACCAGGCCTACGGGCCACCTGTGCGGCACCTGCTGAGTAGCGAGAGGAAGCTCTGCGGGCGATGGCGTGATGGAGTCCCTCGCCCTCCAGGGTAGAGCACGTGCTAACACCTCTGGCTCAGAGAGGCTGAGGAATGGATGCATGGGGGAGGATACCCAACAAACGGGCAATACCGGCTCCCTCTGCGGAAAAGAAAGGAGGCCCAGGGAACGGGGATGCCGTATGTGTCATGCTGGAGACTACCCAGTGCCCTCAGTATCTTTTGAATTTGCATGTAAATATAGTACTTATTCCAAAAAATAGTGATGATAATTAAAAAGTGCGTCTTTCTGTCCTCAGGTCTGGGAGAAAAAAAATACGCACACCGTTTTACTAGCAGATGGAAGTGGGGTGTCCATGGAGGCGGGCTGGTGGGCGTCTGGGCAGGGGTGTGCTTCTACTTTATCTCAATACACTGACCAGGAGCGGGAACGAGGGCCCGGCCTCCAGCTCAGGGCATGCTCAGCAGCACTTGGGCCTCTCACAGGTTATTTTTTTTCTTTTTTCTGGTTGGAAAGCAGGTGTCTGAAAACTGAAGAGTTCGAAGAGCACTGACGGGCCTGGTGAAGGTCCACGGCTGGTGTGCCAGGGCGTGGCTTCCTACGCGCTGTCCCTCTTTTGTGCCCTGTCCCCTGGTAAAGCAGCTGTGCTTACCCCCATGTGTGCCAGCGGAGAAAGTGACGCTTTTTTGCCAGAGCCGGTGCCAATGCTGGGTGCACTCTGGGCCCTGCGGGTGGGCTTGCCTCCAGCTCCTGGGAAGCCACGTTCATTTCATTGCCATCCTCAGGGCCTCTTTCCCATGGGGCCGCAGGGGTTTCTTTCCTCCTCAGCAAGGGCTGGAGGCCAAGAGCGACCCTGGAGGATGATTGCCGGGGCTGTCACAAGCTGGGCAGCCTTGTTTTCCTACTTCAGACTTTTGAAGATAGATAGATAGATAGATAGATAGATAGATATAGATAGATAGATAGATAAAATAAAAAAATAAAATAAATTGCCATCTTCGCCTGTCACCTCAAATGGAGAAAGGGGCTTTGTAGATTCTTCAAACTGTGAGGTGGTAGGTGAACCAGAGCTTGGGGTTGCGGGGGAGAAGGGGGTTGTGGGTCCAGCGATGGCTGGACTGAAGGTTTGGTGTCTTTGTTTTCCTTACAGCAGGGGTGGGGGAGGTCCGGCCCAAGGGCCGTGTAAGGCCTGCAACATCATTTGGTCTGGCCCTGCCGAGGCATCGGGTGAGTTCATTGTCTGACCAGATATAACAGGCCGCTTTATAATTTATACGGTGTGGATGTTATAAACACCCAATGGCCCTTGGCCGAAAAAAGCTCCCCCACCCCCACCCCGCTTCCTTAAGGTAAGTACGGGTACATTGCAGCTCAGCAGCTGGCAAGACATCGAATGCACTGAACGGCACCCAGAACCCTGCTTTCTTTTCTGAAATACAAGCAGTCGCAGGGAGCTCTTCACTATGGCCTTCCCATATCAACTGGTAGAAACCCAACGGTTAAAATATCATAATTTGAGCTAAAGAAACTTTCACTATTTATTGCCCGGCTCAGCAAAAGGCCTCTATTAACATTTGCTCTCTACTGTTCCTTTAAATATAATACTTGGCACATCGATTCTGTGCTTACTGCCAATTCCCAGGGGCAATGAACCCGATTCTGTGGTTGAGTCTCCTGGTTGTGGTTCATTTATTCACTGTAGTTGTTGTTTTGTTTTTTAACGAACACAAGTTCTAAAATTAACGTAGTCACATGTCAAGTTTCTTTGGTAGTGCATTCTTTCTGTAGTAAGTTAAGTGTTCAAAAAATCCCAATGACCTCAGGATTGAAATTATCTTTAAAAGCAGCCTGTTATATCTGGTCAGACAATTACCTCACCCCGATGCCTTCACAGGCCTAGACCAAATGATGTTGCAGGCCTTATATGGCCCATGGGCCGGACATTCCCCACCCCTGCTGTAAGGAAAACCAGACACCAAAATTCTTCTAAAAATTTTAAGAACCTTCCTTTTCGCATTTAAATCCTTAAACCAAGTGGAATGGCTTTTTGTGAATAATGTGGGGAAGGGTTCCAATTTCAGTTCTTCCCCTTTATGCATTTATAAATTGTTATTGGACAATTTTCTAAATAGTCCCATTGGTCTGAAATGTCACCTACCATGCATCACAGGTCCATGAATGCACGGGTCTTTTGATTGTCCCATTGGTTAGTCTGTCTGTCCTTCCTCAGATTCTTCCCACCTTCACCATCACTATAGGCTTTAGAATACACTGATGCTGTTGGGGGGCAAGTCCCACCCCCCTGACCACATTATCCTTCCATAAGCCTGTCCTGGCTTCTCGATGCCTTTATTCTTTCTCTAATTAGCTTGCCAAGTATCACAAAAACTTGGTATTTTAATTGAAATTGTTTATCTACAGATCAATTCAGGGAGAATTAAAATCTTTTTAATAAATCTTTATAATATTCTAGGAATCTATTTGGGTCTTTGTTCACTAAGTTTTATAATTTTCTGCATATAGGTCTTTTAAAATTTTTCATCAGATTTATTCCTTGGTACCTCAAGTTTTTGCTACTGTAAATGCTGGGTTATTTTTTAAAATTGTTTTCTAAACCATTTATTGAAGATATATAGACATGCGTTTGACTTTAAATTGATCTTACAGCCAAATCTTGTTTCTACTTATTACCTATAGATTTTTTTGAGCTTTTGTGCAGACAATATCTATGAAAAGTGACAATTTTATTCCTTCCCAAACCTTTGATTTGCTTTTTTACTTTCGTATGTTGTCCTTGCTAGAACTCCAGCAGTGCTGAGTGCCAGCAGCCACAGAGGGCATTTTCTGTCTTGTTCCTGGTTTTAAAGGAAACACTTTTTAAGTTTCCCATGGAGAATATTTGTGTAGTTTTTATAGATGCCTTTCATGAGGCAAAAAAAAGCTCATTCTATTTCTAGTTTGGTTTTTATCACAAATGAGTGTAGAATTTTGTCAAAGGCTTCTTTCTCCATCCATTCTATTAACACATTTTTTTCTTCCTTGAATCTATTGTGACAAATGACATTTATACATTTTTCTAAATCACTCTTGCTCTCCTCAATAAACCCAGTTGGGACACAACCTGTTATATATTTTTATATACTGGAATGATATAGTCCTTGAAAGTTGAGAATTCACCTGTTAAACCAAGTGCCAAACGCATGTTAAAATTAATGCCCAATTTATCTGTTACTGAAGATGTAGGCTGGCTTTCTATTTCTTCTCGAGGCACTCCTACCATATGGTATGTTCGTAGGAATTGGTTTCCAGGTCAGTTTTCATGTTTATTGGTATGAATGTTCATAGAATTATTTCATTTCTTTAACCTCTACAGGTCTAGTCTGTGCCGTTTTAAGAAAATCCTCACCAGAGGTTGTTTTTTCCGTTGGTTTTTAGAGACTGGAAGCGAGTGAGGAGGAGGGAGAAACATCGATAGGTTGCCTCCCACAGGCCCCCAGGCCCAAGCCATGGTTGTGCCTTCTCTCTCTGCTTGGTTCATCTCATTGGAATTTTTATCTACTTCACAGTTTAGGCTTTGTGGAACCCCACTTTTTTTCTTTTTCTATTTGATGTTTACTCCTCATTTTCTCCTTCCTTCCATTTTTCATGGGTTTATTGTTCTTTTTCTAACTTAACACATTGCAGACCATTAGTTTTATTGCTAGCTTTACCCAGTGGCCAGGTAAGTTTCTATTGAATGAGTACAAAAAACGTTTTACATAAATGTTAAAGGCACGCTTTAACATTAAATACCCATTGCATTTTGAAGTTATTACATGTTCTTACAAGCTAATCTTTTTAAAGTATGATACTTTATAAAATATTGTGTGATATGAAGCAAGAATTCTCGTGATCCATCCACAATGTGTTAAAAACTGTTTTTGTAGTTGGCATGACATATATTAGTTTCCAATTTTTTTCTAACTTCCTAAAATGTATATTTGATGCTCTTTTTTGTCCAACATTACTATTTAAAGCTGTGGTTTTCCCTTCATGTTCCTTAAGTGTTATGTAGTATTTATTATTCAATTGTTCTACAGAAATTTTTACTATCACTTTGTTATGTTCATTTTTTATTTCATCATGACTTCCATATAAATAGGGTTTAAAATTTTATTTTTAAAATAACATTAATAACTGAATAGTAGAGAAAGAACATGGCTTGTCAATTCTTTGAAATATATTGAATCTTGTTTTATGGTTTGGCACATTACCATTTAAAAATATATATATATATATATTCCATGTGTGTTTGAAATGACTGTAGTGAACTAACTGGTTCAAATTTGTTAATTCCAATTTTCAGGCATTCTATATATTTACCGATTTTTAGTATGCTTATCAATAAAAGACTTAGTTTAAATCTTTCAGCTTGATGATAATTTGTCTATTTCTCCTTAAGCTCTATTACTTCTTTCTTTGCATTTATGGAAGTATTATATTAGGGTTACAAAAGAAAAGTCATTGATTTGACCAGGAAATATGCAAAAGTCTGTCTGAGAGAACATGAGCGGTTGAGTCAGCCACGCGCAGGGCACACCGACTCTGAGGCGCGGCCGGGGCGGGGTGAGGAGAGCTCCGTGCTCAAGTGGACCTGGCGTTCGGTCACTTTCTAGCCTTGTGATTTGGGGGAATTACATAATCCCATCTTGGCTTCTCCTCCTTCAAATGATTCCTTTTGCCAAAGTCAGCATATTTCAAAGACTTTAAGTAACAAAACTTTGTTTTTATTAAAGGCAAATTTTTTCAGATATTTGCAATGAAAATAGCCAGCAGGTCTCAAGAGAAAGGTTCTACACGTCATAATGGGGGAAAATACAGCAACACTATCTTAACGCCTGTCATACAGAAATCCGATGCCTTTACCGTGGAGGAAAAGATGATCACATGTACCGTGTGCACAGCACTCCTCTAAAGGGCCAGTTTGGTCCCTGGAAGTCAGCCTTCCAAGGCGTTCCCATTACACAGTCAGGAAGCAGAGCAAGCCCTTGAGAAAAAAGCAAAAATGCCAAAATCTTCTCCAACCACAATTACTTTTAATCTACGAAAACAGAATTTCTGTACAAGATAGGCCATTTCAGAGAGTGGCATGTACCAGGGACGTGCTCTGCTGTCCGGGACTGCAATCAGAGGGAAGTGGGCCGGCTATTGTTTCAGAGTTGAAGAAGTACCATCATTAAGACAGGGGGGAGAAGGACTTGTACCCGCCCTTCGGGGACAGGGAAGGGGAGAGCGCGGTCTCACAGCTGGAGAACCTGGGGACGCTGCTGGAGGAGCCCGAGATGCGCTCTAGCAGGCGCGTGATCCCTCTTCCCCGAACACTGCTGTTAGGGCCCGAAATCTTCACCCCAGAAGGGTAGTCACCTAAGACATTGAAAATGCAAGAAAGAAAAGGCACTTTACAGTTTTATCACAGGGAGATCCCTCCACCGCCTCGCACTGCAGTGCAGGCTCCCTGGGCCTGGCGGGCTGGGGATGCCCAGTTTTATCACAGGGAGATCCCTCCACCGCCTCGCACTGCAGAGCAGGCTCCCTGGGCCTGGCGGGCTGGGGATGCCTGAGAGCCCAGTGGAGGCAGAGGCTCAACAGTGCCACCTGTTTTGTTTTCAGCCCTGGAAACCGAGACGGACGCTCTCCGGGCACCACCTGAACTTCACCAGGTATTGACCTTTCCCATGTCCCAAAGCCACCATTATATCAAAACTGGAAACGACAGCTGCCACAGAACAACGGGCTTTATTCTGAATGCCCCGAACAAGTCTGAAGGAGGAGTTCAAGTGTCTGAGGGATACAACACACCATCCCAACTGCCTCAGGCGCTAGTGGCTCCTCCAGCCCCTGTGCCCTAAAGCCCAGGCAGAGCACATTTCAGCGCCACACTCCAGGCTCTCTAACAAACTGAGGCCCCCAGCCCTCCATATACATTCCTATCAAATACAAGATGCTTACCAGTGGGTGTGTTTGATCTTGGTTCCTGATTAGAATAGTTGAAATGAGAGAATCCTGAGTTCTCAAACCTTAGCTTCTATAAAAACGGAAAGAAAAAAAATACCAGCGGGAGTGGGTAATTCTTATCAAATATTGCATCTACTATAATTTCAAATTACTCTTTAAAAAAGACAACTAACCTCCATTTTCCCAATGTCTGACCAACTTTTAAAGAGAAATGCTGTGGAGGGGAGTGTTTGGAGGGGAACTGGGCCTGCAGGGAGCACAGCCTGGAATGAAACGGGAATCCCAGCCGCAGTCCTGACAGCTGTGCTCCAGCCGAGCCGGCCTCCTTGTGAGCAAGGATGCAGCAGGGGGCAGGGAGATTAGACAGCCTTTAATCAAACCCTGACTCCAGCATCAGACATCTTTGAAGTAAAGATTTTAAATAGCTACTAGCATATTACCTACATTCAGATATGTAAGTTTGGAATACATGTTTGGACGTGGTTTGTATAATTTTAATTTTCTTAACACATTGTCAATGAGAGTGGGAAATGTACCAGGAAGGCAAAGGGTTTGTGCAGGAGCCACCTGAGTGAGAACGGCTCCACACGCCATGGAGATTTCAGGAACTTGAACGGGAGAGAGACCCAAAGGCCTGACCTGCTGCTGGCCAGGACCACACCGAGGACAGGAGAAGAGACAGGCGCTCCAAAGTCAGCACTTACCTGGTACCGCCCTGCATCCAATATGACCATTTTGGGTGTCACCCTGTTGCTGGCCTCATAATCCTGCAAGGGCACGTGGGCCTCTGTGAGCTGGATTCCAAAGAGCGTGGCCAGAGAATTGCTGATGCAGTACCTTCAGAGGGAAGGAAAGGTCACCACCAGGTCTTGCCCAGCCCCCCTTACAAGCACTCACCCCTCAAACATCTATATAATAAAGAGGTAATATGCTAACTGGTCCTGACGGTGTCCCAGTCACGACAGGTCAACAGGCTGCACATGCACAGAGCTGGTGGGCGGGGACAGGGGTGGGGAATTCCGCCCCCCGCGGAGGTGCATGGCAGTGGAGGCGCATGCAGGCTCCAGGACTAACATCACGCTGCTTCGGAGGCGGAGGCCACTCCTGACGGAGGCATGCGCAGGCCTGCTGTGCTGCCGGCCCAGAGGCAAGCATCAGGACGGGCCGCAGTGGCCCCCCAGCAGAGGTGCACGTAGGCCTGCCCAGCACTAATGTCACGCTGCCTCTGAGGTGGAGGCCGCTCCCAACGGAGGCACGCGCAAGCCCGCCGCACCGCCGGCCTGGAGGGGGGCATCGGGACGGGCCGCGGCAACCCCCCCAGCGGAGGTGCATGCAGGTGTGCTGTGCCACCCGGGCTGGAGGGGGAGTGTCGGGGGGGGGGCCTCGGCGGAGAGTTTTCAGCACTCCTGCACCGGGGTCTGAAGGCGTGGAGAGGAAGGGAGAGCAGATGGGCAGTTAGGGGGTTTAGGCCAGGAGGGGACAGCAGATAGGCAGTTAGGGGGATCAGGCCAGGAGGGGAGTGCAGAGAGGCAGTTAGGGGGATCAGGCCAGGAGGGGAGAGCAGTTAGGGGGAGCAGTTAGGCAGTTAGGGGGATCAGGCCAGGAGAGGAGAGCAGTTAGGACCATCAGACCAGCAGAGGAGCAGTTAGGAGCATCAGGCAGGCAGGCGGGTGAACGCTTAGGAGCCAGTGGTTCTGAATTGCGAGAGGTATCCCAGATTGGAGAGGGTGCAGACCAGGCTGAGGGACACCCCCCCCCCATGCATGAATTTTGTGCACCGGGCCTCTAGTCTATATATATAAAAGCCTAAGTGACCAAACGACCGAACGACCATTTGACCAGTGGCTATGACGTGCACTGACCACCAGGGGACAGACACTCAATGCAGGAGCTGCCCCCTGGTGGTCAGTGCGCTCCCAGAGTGGGAGCGCCGCTCAGCTGATGAGCACCAGATGCTGGGCTCACAGCTGGCAAGCGAGCCTCTCCTGCCTCTGAGGCAGTACGCTACCAATTGGAGGCAGCAGAGGCAGGCACAGCGGGGCCAGGCTCCTCCCCAGCCACCTGTCACTTAGCGCACTACTACATCCCTTGGGGGATGTCGGACTGCCAGTTTTGCCCCCGGGCCTGTGGGGATCGAGCCAAAACTGGCAGGCCGACATCCCCCAAGGGGTCCCAGATTGCGAGAGGGTGCAGGCCAGGCCGAGGGACCCCCACCAGTGCACAAATCCATGCACCGGGCCTCTAGTCCTATATAGTAAAAGGCTAATATGCTAAGTGTCCAGTCGGCTGTTCAACCAATCAAAGTGTAATATGCTAATGATATGCTAAGGCCGCTCAACCACTTGCTATGATGTGCACTGACCACCAGGGGGCAGATGCTCCAACCTGTAGGTTAGCTTGCTGCTGGGGTCCGGCCAATTGGGACTGAGCTAGATGGGCCAGACATGCCCTGGAGCATGCCCACAGTCACTCCCCAGCTGGCCAACCTCCCACATCTCTCCCTGGCCCCAATCGTGTACCAGTGGGGTCTCTTGGCCTGGCCTGTGCCCTCTTGCAATCTGGGACCCCTCGGGGGATGTCGGAGAGCCGGTTTCAGCCTGATCCCGCAGGCCAGGATGCAGGACCCCACTGGTGCACGAATTTGTGCACCGGGCCTCTAGTTTCTCCCATAAAACATGGCTGGCAGGGACACAGCTCTAAACTGGCAAAAAGAAATGCAGCAATTCTGAGAAGGAACAGGAATGGTAGCAACATGTATAAAACTGGCCACTACTGGTATTTTAAAGTATTTTCACCTATTTTTAACCCTCAATATTCTGATTATCAGATAAAATTTCAGGTTCATTATAAGAGAATATGAATGAGGATAAAGATCACTAGAATTCTCAAATAAGGCAAGGAGAGGGCACCAGAAACAAGGCTGCAATTTGAAAACACTCATCTCTCCTCAGATCCACCTACTTCAGTGTGGAAGGGCCCCCAGAGCCCCCAGAGCTAAGAAGGAAAGTGGGTCTGTGTTTCCAGCACCTTCACAAGGGAGCACTGCCCTCATGGCCACAGGACTCCTCCTGCAGGAGCCTCGGAGGAAGACTCCAGTAAGTGCTGACGAAGGTTTGCCCCAATCGCTCAGGTGGTAACTATGCCAGACAAGTAGGGACGAGGGTGGAATAATAAAAGAAACAGAAAGGAAAAACCCACTTTGCTTTGAAAAAGAATTGTGGAAGTAGAGGCAAACAGCCATTCTCCCCAAATGCAACCACCAGGGCCAGCCCAACACATGGCGAACCCACATGAGAGGAGCCTTCTTTCTCCAACTTACGCAATTTTCTTGCAAACAGCTAAAGCGCAGAAGAGAATGTCATTTTCCTCGTGCCACTTGCACCTGTATAAAAAAAAGGACTTTAATCTCCTGATCTTATGAGAGAGCACCACTTAAGGGTTTTTGCATGCCAGACTTCTAATTTACCTCGTTGAAATCATTCAAGGAAAACTGACACTATTACTTAAAGATTAAGGTTCCTAATTTAACACAAAAAGTAGATTTTAAAAAAACAGATCTTTTTATGTTACCTCCTCTGATGCAAACTCATGACGCTATGCAAGCCCCTCAGAACCACAACAGGCCAACCGTACCTTGAACTCACACGAGCGCTCCAGACACACAGCAGTGCCCATGGTTAATATGCACCTGCTCAGCAAACATCTGCTGAGTGCAAACTGTTCAACACTGTGAGGGACTGACTACCACTTGGAAGCCTTTCAAATGCACTAGGTGACCTATGTACAAGGAGCCATTTCCTAGGGAAGGCCCGACGGCCACAGCTGGTCCCAGCAAAGTCAGCAAGCCCGATAAAGCGCGTTTCTCTAGAAGCAGGGCCTTCCTCCCAGAAACGCATGACCGGCACAAGAAAAACGCTCAAACAGACTTGAAAGACCCCCAAAATAGATTTGAACCAAATTTCATCAAAAGACAACTCTTGTTCTTTGGATGGAATTTAACTTTATAAAGATTTCATTCTCCCAAGTTAATTTATACATTTAATGCAATTCAAGGAGCTTTTTTTATGGAACTAGACTGAAGTGAGTGATACTTCTGAATACACGTTTTTGTTTGAATCATGCTAGTGCACTACAACTTTCAAAAGATAAAAGCAAGGATGTGAGAAAACAGAAATGGAATAAAACTAGCAAATGGACTTAACTATATTTCAAATGAGTAATTTAACCACTCTGATAGGGAAGAAAAAACCCAAATAACTTTTGAACAAACTACTTTCTATTACCTTCAGACTGAAAAACAGCTGAGAAAAACCCCAGTCAGTGTGTCTATCTCCTGACGGGTGCCACTGAACAATCCTGGACAACTTCTAACATGCTCTAGGCACGAACAACACACAGACCCCGGAGCCAGGCTCTCCCGCAGAGAAGGGAAATGCAAAAGCAGAAGCGTGGCAACCAGGAACCCCACACTGGAGGACTGCAGTTGCAGGGTTAGTACAAACTCACGGTGAGACGAGCGAGCTACCTTACACGTGTGCAGAGGTTGTGTACACGGACACGCCCGAGCTCTCCACGGAGCACACCCATTCAGAGTGCTCCAGGAGAATGAGCACCCCTAGCACCCAGAGCCTGTTCCTAATTCTGTCCTGGCTGGCAGGCGCCGGGGCTCCAGAAGCAGCACTGACCCAAGCCGCTGCAGGGCAAGCCAGGCCCACAGGGGCCAGAAGGCAAAGCAGCACAGATGGCCAACCTGGACCCTACTTCGAAGGGTGTTCTGGCCATGAGAGTAGTTAACAGATCACAGGAACATCACAGCCCCTGGATAAAGTGGAGTCCGTGAGTCCACACTCATGAAGTGCATTACAAATGCATGCGCAAAGGGGAAAGCTCTTTCCTCCAGTGGACAATGGGATTAGAAAATCACTATTTCACAAACACAGCAGTAACAGTTTCAAGTGAAAATCATTCACAGATGCCAAAACCAATAGATTTCAGGCACAGAATCTCCAAGTCTCCCCCACAAAACATAAGGGGAAAAATCCAACTCTTCAGTGGAGAAACCTGGCGGACACTGTCTTAAGCAGGTGATCAGCAGTGTCATCGGTCCCTGGGCAAACACGCGTCTCCTGGTATGAGACGATGGAGACAGCGCTCTGTGCTGTTCCTCAGACACACATATGGCCTCAGTCTAACGAGGAAATGCAGGCGACTCCAAGTGAGCATGTGACTTACACCGTCCCTGGCTGCACCCTCCACACGCCAAGTCATGGAAGTCACAGAGAGGGACCATCCCCGATGAACGGAGCCTCAGGAGACACAATAACTAAACGCAACCCGTGACCCTGGAATGAACCCTAGACTAGATGTTGTTGTTGTTGTTTTGCTGAAAAAGACAATATTGAACCAACCAGCAAAATGTGAGCGTGGCCTCTGGGCGGCCGTCCTGGGCCGGGCAGCCCCGCCTCTGTCCATCACACTGGGGTAAAACGCAGAAATGTGCTTGTTCTCACAAAAACACTTCCCGACTGAGGGTAAAAAGGGAGCATGACCACAACCGACTCTCAAGTGGTATATAAATGCTGAGAGACAGTTATAAAGGAAATGTACTAAAACATTGAGTGAATCTGAGAAAATGGCATATATGACTTCTTTGTACTATTCTTGCATCTTTTCTCTAAACCTGAAATTACTTCAAAGAAAAAAAAATACTTCTGCCGATATATTTCACTTACATATTTCTTACATGTAAGTATAAGAATGCTATGTAGTAAAACGCCTAAATAAATAGAAACTTTTATCACTACAGAAATTCTAAGTGGAAGTGCTGTCACTTTAATTGGCAGTTTTGGGTTGTTTTTAGTAGTAGACAAAGTAACAATGTATCTCACTATCAATGGAATCTTATATTCAAGGAAATGCAAGGATTCCAGGGTTTGATAGGAAAATATGGCCTAGAAAGGCAAAAACTAATCCTACCATATTTTCTCCGTTCAGGAAAGAAATCAAAATCACTATCATAAAACCACTAAATACCTTGTGTTGCTAGAATAATCCCACATGGCCACATCGAGGAGGCTCCGAACCCAGGTCTTGGAGGGCTCCTTGAGAAACTTTTGCTGGTAGATCCCCACTACAAGATCCTCAACAGTGAGAAGTTCCAGATTTTGCCTGATTTCTTTCATTGGTGAACAGAAAAACAGACAGGATTAGTGACTGCAGGTACGGAGAGCATGCACACCAAAATGGAAACAAACGCAGCTCTCACTGTCCCCGGAGCAGGGGCTCAGGCTACTCACCTGACCCCTTCTCCATGTGCTTCAGACACCAGTTGACTCTGGCTCTGTCGTCAGACTGCAGGAGAGAACAAAGGACTTGTCTTTTCTCCTGCCCGAGTTACTTTTTATTAATGCTCTCCTCTCAAACTGGGCGGGGGAGGGGGGGGGAGAGGGGGCAGAAGAGGGTGGTGGGAAGGGAGGGACTGGAGAGTCTGTGTCAACTAGATGAGAACTATAGCAAAGAGCAACATGTATCAGAAAAGACCACTACTATTAATAACCAGCTATATTCTAAAATATTTTATGAAAAGCTAGTGAGACTTAGGGTAGACAAATGAAGAACCCAATGTTCAGAAAAAGATCATCTATTCATGGTTATGCTAGTAAATAGTGAGGTTAAAAGCCAATTCTTCAGCTCCTAGCCTAGAACTTAGACCCAGCAATGAACAAATGAACTCTAGAGAATAAGAAAGAGTGTCAAGGGATTGCTGCAGGACCGTTTTGATAAAACGGTAATCTTGTTTAGACGGATGGGTCTGTGGACTAAAACATCCACCTTCAGGGTAAAAGGATGTTGAAGGGATTTCAGGAGGAGGAACTAAAAACGAGATCTATCAAAGCAGCCTTTAGTACAAGAGAAATTTAGAAGAAAAGGCATCACACCTAATTACACTGAAAATGACTCACAGTGAGTCACACACACAGTGAATCACACACACATAGCTAACACACACACAGTGAGTCACACACACAGCTAACACACACACAGCCAACACACAAACACAGCCAACACACACACAGCTAACACACACACACAGCTAACACACACACAGTGAGTCACACACACAGCTAACACACACACAGTGAGTCACACACACAGTGAGTCACACACACAGCTAACACACACACAGCTAACACACTCAAACACAGGTAACACACACACAGGTAACACACACACAGCTAACACACACACACACACACAGCTAACACACACAGCTAACACACACACAGTGAGTCACACACACAGCTAACACACACACAGCCAACACACAAACACAGCCAACACACACACAGCTAACACACACACAGCTAACACACTCAAACACAGGTAACACACACACAGCTAACACACACACACAGCTAACACACACACACACACACTAACACACACAACACACACACAGCTCACACACACACACACAGCTAACACACACACACACAGCTAACACACACACACACAGCTAACACACACACACACACACTAACACACACACACACACACACACAGCTAACACACAGGCACAGGGTCTTTCTCTGGGGCCCTTCCGTGGGTCTTGGTTACCTAAGGCGATGCCTTACAGAAATGCCCCGCGGACTTTACCTTACAGTAGATGGGTGGCCACTTCCCTGGGTTCGGATGAATGAACCTATAAAGGTTTTGCAGCACGGTTGCTTGGTCACATCCAGATTCAAAGTTTGAAATAGGAATCTTGTGACTAGAATCACCTGAAGGAAATAAAGAGAAGGCAGGAGTTCAAATCTCGACTCAGACAAATGTTACGAAGCAGGCATGAAAGCAGGAAGAAGGAAGAGTAGTGGGTGCTTGCTGAGCACTGAGCCAGCCTGGTCAGGTCAGGGACGTTAACTGTCTTGTGGCACCTTATCAGGAGGGGATTCACACAGAGAAGGGACAGCTGCAGTCACAGACGAAAGCACCACAGCGCCCCTTTACCCAGTTTGCTTTCCGCAGTTTGTTACCTGCTTCAACTGTGATCTGAAAATATTTAATTGAACATTTCCTAAAAAACAATTC
The DNA here is from genome assembly GCF_027574615.1 of Eptesicus fuscus. Lineage (NCBI taxonomy): Eukaryota > Metazoa > Chordata > Mammalia > Chiroptera > Vespertilionidae > Eptesicus > Eptesicus fuscus. The sequence goes on from NC_072494.1 coordinate 41,533,725, forward strand.
TTTAAGCTTTAAACTGAGCACCATTCTGAATAGTGTTATGAAAACCACAATGTCCCTCTCTGTTCCACCCAGGACGTGAGCCATCCCTTTGTCCTGGGTCTCCGTGCTGTAGACGTAACCACCTCTTCTCACTTACTAGTCCAAGTTAGCAGATGGACGTCCCAGAGCCACAGTGCCTGTGTTCAAGGCCCTGTTCACTTAAGAACAGCCCATAGCACAAGGGCAGTGGCGCTGCGACGCGGATCTGCCACAGAGAAGCCGGAAAGGCTTCCTTTATGTGAAAAGGTGCACGTTCCCGACTAGATAAGAAAAACAATTGTATGCTAAGGTTGCCAAGACCCTAAGAATGAATCTTCTATCCATGAAATTGCAAAGAAAAGAATCATGAAGAAGGCTAAGCCAGTACAGTAAGATATTCTGAGATAGACACATTCACATAACTTGTTTTATTATTACTGTTATTAATCTCTTAGTGCGCCTAATTGATGTTACACTTTATCCCAGGTTTGTCTGTATCCATAGGGCTTAGGACTGCAGTTTCAGGCATCCACGGGGGGTCAGACAGGTCCCCTGTGGATAAGGGGGGACGACTGTGTTAACAGTTGGCAGTGGAGTGAGAACTGAAACCCAGGTTTGTGAAGTGACTGAGCCTCAATGTCTTCACTATTTCATTCATCTGTTTGTTAATAAGGCCACAGAACTTAACAATAATGACCACTTTTTCAAAGTTGTAAGAAGAAGAGTTCCACTTCCAGCAAAAAATGGACCAAGTAACTCAGACCACCCTTGCCACAAAAATGCAACGTGCTTGGAGACACCAAGAGCACATCCAGCGGCAAGGAATTACCAGAGGAGGTGGAAGTGAACACAGACTCCAGAGCAGACCCTCGCTGTGGGGCAGTGGCCCCTGGAGTCGTGTGCCAATTCCAGAAGAGGGAGGTGACTGGTGGGAAGTGCGAGTTCACTGCTTTGGGGGCCTGGCAAGCTAGTGAGGCCCCAGGTGTCTAGAAAAAGCAAACAGAAATCCTCTTCAAAGAAAAGGAACATCATTATAGGCCTCAAATTACTTTAAAATCATTTTTTCAATACTTTATACAAATTACCAAGTACACAAAGAAACAAGAATCAGAACCAAAACAGAGTGGTAGAAAGAGACCCCAAAATAATCCAGATTCTGAAGTGATTGGACAGATTTTAAACAATCATGTTTATATCTGAGATCAAATTACAAATTCAGCAGGAAACTACGAAAAGGATACGGGAGTTCAACTTCTGATAATAGCAAAGTGGGGGAAAGCTAAACCAATAAGACACCTGCTTGAAAGCCTCGAGAGGTACAAATTGGGTGAGGAAAGACAGGCCCAAAGCCTCAGAAGAAGAAATCCTGGAACTGAACCTGGTAACTTGGCATTTACCAATTCTGGAAGAGGAGGGTCAGAGGCTGGGAAACTGAGTTGACAGACCCCGAGCTAGTAAGAATTAAAAGTAATACTCCAGTGTTACCGTGTTTATAAAGTACCCTATATAATAAAGAGCTAATATGCTGATTAGACCGAACAACTGAACGACCGTCCAGACGACCTTCCCAACAAAGCTGGGGCTGCGAGGGCCGGCTGAGGCTGCAAGGGCAGAGCCCCTGGCACGAATTCCGTGCATCGGGCCTCTAGTTTGTAATAAATATACTCAATTATCTTCTGGCTTCCGTTGTTTACGCTGTAAAGTCAATTATAAATTTCACTGATGATCTTTAGATGGTAATCTGTCCATCTTCCCCACTTTTTAGTAAAGATCAAGTAGAAATAGACTGACTCTCATAAGGTCTGAACCCAGTTTTAATCCTGAAATTGGATTAAGGCCATCAGGTTAAGGCCAGCCTTGGGACAGAAGCAACATCATCTTTGGGGAGAAAAAAAACATGATACATACTGTCCAGCACTCAATGAAAAATAACCAGACACATGAAGAGATATGATAACTTGATTGAACATCAAGGTAACCAACAGACTATTAAAATAGACCCAAAAAGAAAAAAAATATCTGTACCATGGTTATCAGACATAAGACATTAAAATAATGAGGTTTATTATAATCAGGAAATAAAAAAGAATAATTTCAGCAGAACCATTAACAAGAACCAAATGTGAATTCAAAGATTGAAAACACATTCCTTAAGACTAGAGAATAACCTTAAATAACAAATCAGGTAAATTAATCTCTACCTTTAATGTGAATGTACAAAGGTCACGAATAAAACTTTCTGGTAAAGTTTTATTTTTATATCCAGTCTTTACTCCACCTGGAATCGACTTGTTTATGGTGTGAGGTAGAGATTCGGTTTATCCCCCGCCCCACCATGTGGATAATCAGTTATCTCAGCCCTCATTATTGAATAATCAATTTACTCTCAGACATGCAGTACCACCTGTACCACACACAAGTCTTTTTGGTATTTCATTCTGCTCTCTTGGTCTGCTTGTTTTTTGGTGTTCATATCATACTGTTACTGAAAAAACTCAAAGGACACAACCAAAAGTGAATCTAAAACACTCATTTACCTTTATAAGTATTACAAAATAGCCGATTACAGCAGATTTGAAAAACATTTTCTAATTTAAACACTTTCAAATATACATTTTAAAATAAATCTATTATCACAATTTTTATTCTAATCAAACAGGAACCTGGTTAAAATCTAGTTTCTAGAAGAGTTTAGTTCAAGAGCTGAGGTATATACAGTCATGTCCTTTGGCTGCTGAAAACTTGAAAATAAGAAGCTGATTTCCTCATCTAAAAGTTAATTCAGAGCTCCTTTGTATGTTTAACACTGTCATTCTGTCGTTTTTGAAGCACCATCTTTTTTCTTGACTCTGAAAGGTCTCCCTGTAAATTCCCATAAACCTAGATAATCTGATACCTCCTAAAAGACTTACCTATATATCTGGCCAGTAAAAGCAGCCAATGTCAAAGCCAAAGGCTATGTGCAGAAAATAAAAACACAACCCCCATAACGGAAAAGAGGTATTATACTACAAAGTGTATATACTTTTAAAGTTTTTAAGGATCATATATACATCGACCTCTTCTATGAAGAGTCTCCAACAACTAACTTAGGGTTAGTTTCCAACTGACATTTCATGTGTCTGGTAAAAGCAGTAAGTCTTAGCCAGGTACACACACACATTCATGCACCCCACCCTTTCATACTTACTTGCAGCCTGACAATGAAACCGAAATCCTCGTGGAATTTCACCTGTAATACAAAATGTTTTGCTGAGAGGAGCAGAAATATGGCAGCTCTGTGGTTATCCTACAGCAATAATATTCCACATGACAACCAAGTCATAAGATAGGTGGGTAACTGTTACTGCTATGTGAAAATATAAGATAGTAAACCCATTTCATCGTGCGTCTTTTAACCAAAGGTATGATGACTATCAAAAATTTTTGTATTTTTGTCAAGCCATTTCAAAAAGCAAATTATTCCTTTCCAAGAAAGATATCTTAGGTAAAGAACACTTGGCCCTGGCCAGCATGGCTCAGTTGGTTGAGTGTCACCCTGTGCACGGGAAGGTGACTGGTTTGATTCCCAGTCAGGGCACATGCCCAGGTTCCAGGCTTGATCCCAGGTTGGGGTGCGTGTGGGAGGCAGCCAATCAATGTTTCTCTCCCCCTCTCCCTTTCCTCTCTAAAATCAATAAAAACACACTTGTGCTAAAGGGTCTGAGCTCAGGGTCCAGGAATGGGCCTCAGGGGTTCATGAGGTCCTTGACAGTTTAGGTTCTCTGAGGAAAGGTCTCCAAGCTCTAGCTCCCTCATGTTTTGCAACCATGTAAGAAAGTAGTCATTTGGCTTGTCCTGAGCAGCAACTCTCAGTATGAGCAGGATTCGGTTTTGTCATCTAGAAACAAGAGAACGTGCTGGGCATCTTAATGAACTTAAAAGCAACTGACAAAACCGAGAAGTTCTTCTTTCCCCGACCTCTTCTCCTTTACACTTCTCCACACAAAGAAGTTATATTTCCCCTGCTTACCTTTAAAGGTAGAGTATCCCCTATCTCAGTGGTTCCCAACCTGGGGCACACGCCCCACAGGGGGCGATTTGATTTTTAAGGGGGGCGGGCAATTCAAGAATGAGTTATCAACAGTGAATTTTTTGCATTTTTTATGGTTCTAGGGTCCTTATATGAAGTATATAAATATAGATGGTGACATATTTATGTATCTCAGTTCTCTATTTTATGTTTGAAAACTTTATTTGCTATTTCTTCATATCACTTCTTTTTTTTTTAACAATTTCTTAGTGATTTCTTCCTCAGTACTTCAACTGTCCCTTCATTCTTTTATTTTTCTCTTTCACGGATGCCATGTTGTTTGGAAGCTTGTTTAGACCAAGTTAATGGCCTTTTAGGCTTCCTCCATGTGAATAGGAGTTCACCTTTTGAATAATAAAAATTCTATGTCACAGGGGAGAGGGAACTTCAGGATTTGAGAGATGCTTAGGTGGGGCATGGTCAATAAAAGGTTGGGAACCACTGGTCCATCCTCTTGAGAACCAAACCAAATCCCATGCCTTTGTAATGAACTGCTTTGATGAGGTAGAACAGTGAGAAGAAGAGATACTAGAGCCTGCAACTATGAGGCTCTTTCCACACTTTCTCACTATTCCTTAGAGCCGCCCTCTAATAGGTTCAGGATGGTTAAGGACTTTGCTCAAAGTTACAAAGCAATAAATAGTTAACAACTGGTGACAGCTGCGGTGAAGGATGGTGTAAAGAAACCCTTGAGAGGAGCCACAGTATAAAAAGCTTTTAGAAAATTCCCCAGCAGGTGAATTTAGAGCAGCAGGTGAGCACAGAGCAGGTGAGCACAGGGCAGGCTACACGATTCCAGGCATTCCATCCATCCAACTCTGATGCTTACCTGAAGTTAAAAGCCTAAACCAAAAACCTGTGTCAACACCTAATTCTTAACAGTTTTTCAGCCACGTATTATGAAGTCTTGTTACAGTTTAAGCACTCAGCTGCACATCAGCTTTTAAGAAAACAAATAGTGTATCAAATGAGTTCAAGATAAAACCCATACTTTTAAAGATCTAGGCCCGCGCCAACTGGCTACTCACCAGGACTGATGAAACTGTGGAAGTCCTCTATGATACCATCTTGGAGAGAATATTTCACACAGCCTATTTCGCAAGGGAGAAAGCGCTGTTCACAGTGAGGAGGCAGCTCGCCATGGCTAAAAATGTTCAAAAAATAAAAAATGCCTCCAAGGAGAGCTAAAAAAAAAAAAAAAATCACAGACAACATGAACAGATGAGCATCTCAAACTTACCCTTCTACAAAAGCAAAACTCTAGAGCCATTTTCCTTTTGTTCCTATATTCTGAAAGGAGCTGGGAAAGAGAACGAATCAGCTCTACGGGATAAATGAATCAAAAGCTTTCCAATGGCACGTATCACGGGTTAAAGCAGTAACCAGTCTGCATGAAGCAACAAGGTAATTCAAACTTGCAGCCGACTCTATATAATTTAGCAAAATATAAGCCCTGAATCTCAGGAATGACCCATAGTCAACAAGTATAAGGGTTTGGGAAATGAGTCCGAATTCGTGTAGAAAAACTCTGATATAAACTATGGACGGTTTAGTTCAACCTTTCCTGGTTACCAATATACACAAGACCATCTATACATTATCTTAAGGCAGAAGAAAATGTGAGGATGGTCTTATTATCAGGACTGACCACCTCTAAGACTGTTGAAAGCTTATGAATCTTCAACAAAGTCAGACCACAGTTTATAAAAACAGCCATGCCAGTGGTTGAGCTTCAACCTATGAACCAGAAGGTCACAGTTCAGTTTCCGGTCAGGGCACATGCCTGATCCCCACTGTGGGGCATGCAGGGAGCAGCCAACTAATGATTCTCTCTCCTCAATGATGTTTCTATCTCATTCTCTTCCTCTCTGAAATCAATAAAAATAAATATATCAAAAAATAAGCCAGAAGGGAATGGCAAGGACTCTTATTAGCTCTGTTCTTTTCTGGGCTAGATCAATAATTCAACCTTACCCTTATAGCACAAATGTGTGTAAGTCCCTATTTACTTCAGTGCCTAGCTACCAACACTAACGCATACAGTATGTTTGATAATACATGAACTGGTAGAAACCAAGAGAACAGATCTTTGTAAAACAAAACTCTCCAGTGTTACTTCAACAAATGCAAATTACCTGATCTCTTACCACGTTAGCGCCATCATTCGTGAACATCTGTAATCGATTACTTTAAAATGCAGGTTCAAAATAATCAGAACACGCACTTACTGATCAACATATTAGTGTCTTGAGCACCCAAATTTAACTAAACAAAACATGTTAGGATTACTCTACCTTGATCATTTTTTAGAGACAAGCTTGACATATCCGGCGGTGAAACATTCTGCTTTGGAACAAGCATGCCTGGCTTCCTCAGTGGGGTGCAAACAGGTTTCTAAAGAGGAAGAGAATGATTGACCACATACTTACTCTTGCTTGGCACTTTATACCACAAACTTAAATTTAGCAAAATAGCTGGAAAACAGCCCACAGATTACTTCAGTAACCTCTCCAGGCCAATGAGCCCAATGGGTAAATACATACACGCTTGTCAATGACAACAAGGGGAAAGGCAGACAATGATATAAATATCCCGAATCAAAGGTGAGTGGTAAATAACTTAAATTCAATCATTGCTGAAAACTACTTGCCTATTACTGATAATCTAAACTATTCCTACTGAGTCATAATATGTGCCAATCCAGTGGCCAAAGGGACATCATTCAAAAAATACTAATACTGTTTGCTTTTCAAAAAACTAAAATAAAAATCATGCTGACTCCCAGTGTTCATGAGATGTATAGACAATACAGCTTACTTTCTGATGGGAAACATCTTATAACACACTGTAGTAAAAAGAATGGGAGGAAATCAAGGCTCGAAAGTATAAATAAGTACAAATTGAAGTGATTAGAGCTTCTACCCGAACATAAATCCCCCAAATAAAAATCTCGCAAACCTAAAACATAGCAAAGCTCTCTGGAGTTTCAATCCAATGTTGGCAGTTGAGAGGAAGAATGGAACTATGTAAGAATGGAAAGAACACAGGAGTGGGAAACGCAATTACCCGGCACTTTGATATAAATCAAGAAAACAATCTTACTTGGTATTTTTACGTTCTCCTTACACAGAAATTTACCAAATTCACTGTCTTCAATGCTTACCTGTACGGCAGGAAACATTTGCCAACTCCTGCAGGTCTCCTTATGTCAGTATTTTACATAGGGCAGCGGGCCTGGTTCATTTAAGAAGAGACACTGGCCCAAACTACTTTAAAATATCCAAAAAAGCGTTCTTTAACCGTGAAAGGGTGGAGAGGGCCCCTCAGAGGTCCGGTGCTACAGGCCCTGAATGCCACAGCTCTCTCTGCTTCAGGGTTCACGGGCTGCAGGTTCCCTCATGGGATTTCCCTGGTCTTCGCTGCCAAAGCGTACCAACCTGTGCCCCAGCAGGGCAGCCTGCTGGGTCAATAACAGGCATTCTGACACCAGGGAGGAAAATTAAAACCTTCTAACCCCAACGCCCAGCCCTCTGCCCTGACATGCCCCCGTTCACTCATCCAGCACCTACTCAACGGGCCCGGATGCCAGGCAGGTGGCTGCTCATCGCAGGCGACCTTTACCTGCTTCTCTGAAGGTCCCGAGTCCTTTCCCTGGGCGGCTCTCCATGCTCGAGCCATGTCTGCGTACTTCTCCTTTTCGTCCTGGCTCAGGAGCTGGGGGCCATTGCAGGGAAGACACGAAGAGAAACAGCAGTGAGGCCCGAGCGCCCTGGCCCCGCAGGCGGATGCCTGGACTTGGAGGGGCTGCGGTTCAGACGTCCGTCCGTTTACCCGGGCGGGCGTAGGGGGTTCCCCTCCCCCAGGCACAGGGTCTCTGTCCTCCCCGAGGCCTCCTTCCCTCGGCCTCGTCCTCCGGCCTTGCCCTCCGGCTTGCCCAACTGCCCGGCCCGCTGACCCCTCCAGCCTTACCGCCCAATCAGCAGAGCAGTGGGGGATGGCGTCCGCCACGCGAGCCACCGGCAGGCCTCGCCGCCGCAGTTCAGGGATCTTTTCCTGCACGAAGAAATAGTAGGCATTCCGGGTGGCCTTGCGGTTCGGCATGGCGAACGCGGCCAGGCTTCGAGGGACCTGAGACAGCACCAGCCACCGGCGCCCTCGCCGGGCTCCCGCCCTTAGTAACCGAGGCTGCGCCTGCGCGCCCAGCGCCACAGCTCTTGGCCAATCAGGGCGCGGCGCGCAGCCGCATTGGCCAAGCTGGTGGAAAAAGAAGTGTGAGACGTAAGATCCCTCCGCGAGCGGCGGCGGGGGCGGAGCGTGGGCGCGGGCGCGAAGCATTCTGATTGGCTGGGATGAGCCGCGGCGGGGTGTTGTCGCGGGGAAGGCGCGGAGCAATGTCTGGGCATTATTGCGTAATATGCACATGGAACCCGGCAGGGAGAGAAAAGAGGACCAGCGGGTGCCCTAGTCCCCCCATGTTTTGCGACTATAAGGGCCAACTGTGCCAAGCACTGTGAAAGGTATCTGTAGGGGACGGAGTGAGTGAGGACCCTTACAACCAAAATCTTTGCCCCCAAGAAACTTACGGGGCATCGCTTCTCCGCCTTTTGGCTACGATCAAGTGTATCTGTTCTTACAGTTTAATGTCTGATACGTCCTCTTTCCGAGGACAATATATCAAGTGGATTTTTGGAGCAGGAAGGTGGAATAGGAGCTTGCTCTGTCCACTTGGCGCATCGACCCAGTATTGCAGTACCTCCGGGAACGGTACACACACATAAAAAAGATGAAAGAAAAAAAGAAGAAATTTACAATGTAAAGGGGGGGGAGGGAGAGATGACAAAACCAATATTGTTTTGTTTTTCACCTTAAGTAATGTCTATTATGTCTACTATTGTTGCAAAGAATATGTGTGTTTTTTTAATGCAGCTTTTAGTAAGTGTTAGGGAGGAAACACAGTAAGAGGCTGAGATTTAAAATAATGTCCTTGAATACAGTTTTATAGATTTCCTCATAAAGGTCTGGTTCGTTTTTTTAGTTTTGTCCCTAAAGTATATTTGTTCTTAGTTTTTCATAGTATACGACTATGAACACTTTCTTGTTTCCATTATATTTTCTAATTGGTTACTGCTGGTGTGTAGAGAAGGTATTGATTTTACTGTTAATTTTGTGTATTTAGTCACCCTGCTGACCCTTCCGCTGGTTTCAAGTAATACAGTCTATTTTGCTTCAGTCACTGCCTATGCATACGTTTTTAAGATACTTGTTTTAAAACATTTTTATAACAAGCTATGCAGTTAAGACGTATCCATACCCCACTCTTCCCAAATAGATAAGCAGCTTAGAAAATTATTGCTTCTCCACACTTGGTCTCCCAGCCTGCAGCAGGCAGTTAGGTATGAGCAGAGTAGGGACCTTAGGCCAGCTGCAGAGGTTCACCAGGGTGGAGAGCCCTGGGTGAGTAGCAACCAGCAAAACTACAAGCCCTTGCAGGACCACTCCCCTGTGTGTTAACCCCTGGAAGATGACATCTAGGCTTCAGCTGTGTTTCAGCTCCCATCCGAGCCCAGAGAAGCAGCAAAATCGGATGGAGTGACACAGGGCTAACATCAGGACCAGCTGCATTGACTAATGATCCCCTGGTGCTGGCTAATCAGTAGACCACAAGGGGGGGCACACCAGGGGAGCTCATGAATGTTCTACTGGGATCCTCCCTGAGGCCTCCAGATAAAAGCCCTTGGTTCAGGGACAAAGTGCAGCTCTTTCTATGGAGCACACCCTGGCCTTTCCCATCCCCCTTCTCCCAGAGGCCTTTCCTTTCCTCTCTCTTTCTCTAAAGCTCCAAGGGCCTTTCTTTTGCCTCTGGAACTTGTTGCCTGAGCCCGTTTCTTCTATGGATCACTTCTACCTCTGTGATTTTCTAAATAAACTTGCTCTTATAGTTTGAGTCTTGTCTCTGAATTCTTTCTTAGCCATAACTCAACTACTGAGGTTGCTGAACTCCACTGAGGTCTAACACCTGGTGCTGTTCAGCCTCCCACAGACCCACTTGTCCACCACCCCACTTCCATTTCCAATGTTGTTTTAGTTCCACATCGCTTTCTTATAACAGTGTTGTGACACAATTGAAGTACAATAAATTGAATATATCTAAAGCATACAATTTAAGGCTTAACATACATGTGCAACTATGAAACCATCACCCACCAAAGTTTTCTCATCACCCCCTTAGGCTTCTTGAAGTTGCCCTCAGTTTACTGATGTTCTGTTTATTTTTTCCTTCAGTCTCTTTTCTCTGTTTCATTTTACAGTTCCTATAGCTATTTTTCATGTTTACTAATCTTTCGGCCATCTCTAATCTATTAATCCCATCTAGTGTATTTTTTTGTATCAGATCATTCAATTTTCATCTCTTGAATTTCATTTTAGCCTCTTTATATCTTTCATATTTTTACTTAAATGGTCTATATTTCCTCTACTTTAACATGGTTAGAATAGTATATAACATAGTTGTAATATGGAGTATAGTTATAATTATTTAATGTTCTTGTCTACTCATTCCACCATCTGTATAATTTCTGGGTCTGTTTCTACTGATTAATTTTTCTCCATATTATGGGTTGTATATTGTCCAGCTTTTTTACAAGCTTGGTAATATTTGATTGGGTGACCAAAATAAAATTTACCATGTTGAGTGCTGCATATTTTTGCACTCTCCTTAGTATTCTTGTGCTTGGTTCTGTGACAGAGTTATGTTATCTAGAAACAGTCTGAGTCTGGATTTTCCTTCTTTTGTGGCTAGCTTTTATGCTTTATTGTTTGGAATCAGAGAACTAACGTTCTCCTCTGCTGATATAGCACCCTTCTGGGTACTGTGTGTGACAACCCATAAGTTTGGAGATGTTCCTACTTTGGCTGATGGATAAAAACTACTAGTATTTGTAGCCCTGGGTGAATTTCAAGGATTGTTCCTTCTAACCCTTTCAGGTTTTCTTTCCACGGCCCTGGGTGGTTTCCTCCCACATATTCAGCTGGAGGTCCAGGGAAGAGCCTCCCTTGGTGTCCAGAGCTTTTTCTTTGTGCTGCTCTCTCTCTTCTGGCACCCTACCCTGCAAACGCTGGCCACTGTGGCTGCCTAGACACCCAACGCCACTTCCTCATCCCAGAAAGACCTAGGAGCTCCGTCTAACTTACCCCTCTTGATGCTGCCTTCTGGATACTGTCTTCAGGTAGCAGCCTGGGGCAATCGCTGGGCTCACCGTTGTTTATTTCTGTTCTTTCAGGGATTCCTCACCTCTGCTGCCTCTTTCCCAATGTCTGAAAACATTGTTTCATATATTTTGACCCGTTTTTAGTGGTTTCAGGCTGCTGGATAAATTCATTTGAAATGGAGCTAGTCATGAGAAGAATGAAAGAAGAGCATATGTTAAGGGCTGAGACAATAAAGAGTTTGGTGTGTCCTGAGAACAGACAGAAGACTGCTTTGTGTCCAGTCAGTGGAGAATGATACGTGCTGAGGTTGGAGTGATCAGCAGGGCTTTGGGCCTAGCAATGTCAGGGGCTCAGTACATGGGTGGTCATTTAAGGGTTTTTAAAAAACACGTGCTATGGTTCACAGTTTAAGAAGATCAGTCTTGAGGCTATAGGTGCAAAGCTGCATGAATGGACATGGGGACATGAGGTAGGAGGCTCTTTCGGGAGTCCAGTGAGAGATGATGGTGATCAAACAGAGAAGCAGCAGTAGATGTGGAAAGAAGAGGGTGGCTTCAAATTGTGCTTTGTGGAAGAACAGAAGATGCTGATGGATTGGAGGTGGACGTGAGAAAAAGTAGGAATCCTAGGGTTTTGGTTTGAGTAACTTAGTGGCCAGTGGTGCCTTTTTCTAAGAGAGTGAGAACTGTGTGAGGGAGGACAGTGCTAGCGAAAAAGAGTGTCCAACACTCCCAGTGATACATCCCTACGACCTGCTCCTCTCCTTCTTTGATAAGACTGACTTTTTTCAGTCTTCCTTCAATAAAGTCCTCCATAAACAGAACAGTTTCCCCCTCGTTTCAGCCAGATCAATCTTCCTGTTCGGGAATTCAGGAGAGTGGCAGGTTTTCGTTCGGTGTGCATAGCAGGAGTAGGGGGAGGGGGATCCAGAATTCACTTATGAACATGCTAATTTTGAAATACCTATTATACAGTCCAGTGGCTATCTGTGTCTGGAGTTCTGGGCTAGAGATAGATTTTGGAAGTAAGCCATATAAAGACGGTAAAGTCGTAGAAATGGATGAGATCATGTAGGGTGAGGGTAAAGAGAGTGGGGGGAAAGGATCCAAGATGGAGCCCTGAGGAACACAGCATTGAGAAGCCAGTTAGAAGAGGGTTACCCAGTAAAGGTGACTAAGAAGGAATGTCTGAAGAAGCAGGGAGAGCCCGGCTGGAGGGGCTCAATTGGTTGAACATCATCCTGTGCAACAAAAGGTTGCCAGTTTGATTCCCAATCAGGGCACATACCTGGGTTGTGGGTTTGATCCCCAGTCAGAGCACGTGCAGAAGGCAACCAATGTCTCTCTCACATCAATTTCTCCCTCCCTCCCTTCCCTCCCTCTCTCTAAGCATGTCCTTGGGTGGGGGAGGAGGAAGGAGGAGGGGGAGGGGAAGGGGAAGGGGAGGAGGGGGAGGAGGGGGAGGGGAGGGGGAGGGGGAGAAGAAGAAGAAGCAGGGACAAAACCAGGAAAACAAGAGAACGGAGTGTCTCCAGGAGGAAGCACTTCCTTCATTCAATAGGTATTTATTATTAAGCATCTACTGAGCACCAGACTCTTTTTTAGGCATAATAATAAGTTGAATAGAACAAAACCTATAGTGTGGAAGGAAGGCAATAAAGAAATAGACAATTATGTATAGAAGACATCTGAACATCTTATTGGACAATAAGTCCAGTGAAGAAAAATGGTGCAGAATAAGGGAACAGGGACCAATGGAAGGTGTAATTGTAGGGTGGTCAGAAATGGTCCTATATGAGGAAATGGAATTTGAGCAAACAACAGAAGGAAGTGAGGAAGCAAAACAGGAAGATGTCAGGCAAAGAGCATGCCAGTCAGAGGGAAAAACAAATGCAAAGACCATGGTGGGCTCGCGTCAAGCATGTTTCGGGAACAGCAAAGCATGCCTGTGGCTGGCGTGAAGCAAGTGAGGGGGAAAGTAGAGAGGATATTAGAGAGGGAGCTAGCACCAGATCATGTGGCACTTGCAAGGCCACTGTAAGGACTTAGGACTTGAATCTAAATGGGTGACAAGCCATTGGAGATAGGATGGCTTCTGCTTTATTTATTTTTTATGAAGGCATGATTTTCAGCTGAATGAGTGTTGTGAAAACCACCCAAGAAGATCCAGCATTTTAGGAAAACATTTTTCCTAATGCTAAGTTTTTCCTGATGCTAGTTTAAATGAAGGCCCTGACATTGTTCAGAATGCGCCCTCCCACCTGTGCTGTAATAGTAATAACAGTAACCGTCATGGAACGCCACTGTGTCCGACTGCTAAATGTGGCACCAGGATTATCATCTCTCCTCCTAACAACAAGCCCCTAGAATAGATTAATGGACACCCCCATTTTGCAGAATGGAATATTGAGACTTAGAGTGGGGAAGTGCCTTCCCTGGACCACACAGCCTGGAGGTGGCTCTTTATCGCTCTCATTCCAAACTGTTCACTAGCAATGCTCAGGGTGCTTTGCCAAAGCAAAAGAGGGGGGTTTCCAAGTCCCCCACCATCTCTAGATGTGGCCTGAATGCACGACCACATCGGTGCGTGACTCAGCCTGAATCTGGTCGATTCCCCCTGCGTGCTCCGTCTACACACCTGTGGCCTCACGCCAGGTCGTGCGGATCCTGCCTCTGTGTCTCCCTTAGTGTGTCTCTCACTTGCCGTCTGCCTTCCATTCCTGCTGCTGCATCATCTAGTTTGCGTGCTTGTTCCTTCTTGTGCTCTTGTCTTGAGCTCTCACCTGGAAAAGGCTTCTACTTGCGTCTCTTCCCACCAACCCATCCTCCACCCTGTGGCCAGAATAACTTGGCTGAAACGCAGGTCTGGTCTTGTTCTTTCGCTTGATATCCATATGGGTGGTCTGTTGTCTGGAGAATTAAGTCCACACTTGGTGGCTTGGCTCCCTACAGCCTGACGTCAGCCTACCTTTCTGGCCTTGTTGCTGACTCTGCCCTTCGTGAAGCCACATTCCCACAGAGACCCCCCTCACCTCTGCCTGCTGCCTGCTGCCTGCTGCCTGCGCATCTGCGCCACCTCTGGTCCATTTCTGCTGTTAGAAATTCTGCCCGGACCATGTTGAAGACTTAGCTCAGCGGCCACATTTTCATGAAGACATCTCTGACCAGCATTCCTGATGGGTAACTGCCCCCTCTCCCTCTGCTCCCCCACCATTCCTGGTCCATGTCCTAAGGTGACCCTGCTCCATTGTCACATTGGAAGACCACATGCCTGTCTCTCCTCCACCCTCACACACGTGGCTGCCACTCAACCGTACGCGCTGTGACTTACTCATCTTTAAATTCCTATTCATCTTGAATTTCTAGACAGCATAGTTTCTAAACGATAGTAGGTGTTCACTAAATATGAATAGAATGATGAATTCAGGGAAGACAGAAGAGATGATGAGGAAAAAGCAAGAATACCCTTTATATAATTTCTTGAACAGTTTGTAATTCATTAGACAAATCCCTACAGACCATCTCTGTGGGGCAGGCACCCACTCAGAACTGGGGTCGGGGTACAGAATTAGCTGGTGAGAGCCTTGCCCCACGGCTCCAGCACAACGGCCAAGGCTGCTGTTCTTGAACTCTAGCTGGAGAGCCCACCAGACCCTTCTCCTGTTTGAGCTGCTTCCTTTCTGATGCTCCGCGTCCTGGCCCATTTTCTGGGGGTGAGGTCATCGGATGACATACTTGCTCTGGCTCACTTCCCTCCCCTAGGTTCTGTCTTTGACCTGTGCCGGGCCGAGGCCTCGAGGAGAATGCTTGGGGCTGAGATGAAATCTTCTGGCTGAATCACTCCCCTCGCACCTCAGGCCTTGACAACATGCAGGGAGACAGACCACCGTTCACCTTTCCCCTCTGGGCTGAAGGATGCGGCTTGACCCCTGGAGTCTGCTCTCTTGCTCATTTGGAGGCTGTCAGTGCTGTTCTGGTCCCCAAAGGATGCTAAGTTGAAAGAAAAAACAAAACAGAAACCAAAGCAAAACCTGCAGACGGGGCTCCTAGAAGAGAGGCAGGCTTACTCCTCTCTGGCCCTGTAACTCACAGTGGAATGACAGGCTGAGCCACCAGGCAGTCAGGACGCCCAGGGCTACAACTGCGCAGAAGGAACTTGATGACTGCTGACGATCAAGGCAGACGAGAGCAGGTGTACAATGTGGCTTTGGATCTGGCTAGAGATACGGGCCTGACAAAACACCCGTTGCCCTCTCTCCTTCCTCCAGGGGCGTCCCAGAGCACACTGTGACAGCTTCTGTCCAGCACCTTTTCCTGCATCACAGAAATATCAGAGAACGTACACAGTTATAAAGAAGAAAATACGAGGGAACTGCAACCCTACCCAGCATAACCACTGCCACTCTTCCATGGTTCCCGTTGCCACTTTAGAATGCATTTCCCATCATGGAGACCACGGTCTAAATAGAATTTGATGTTCTTCTACAATTTTATGCTCTGCTTTCTGCACAGTCTCCTTGACTGGAGCGCTGTGGGGACAGCATGATCAGAGAGCTCACGAGGGGGAGGCTGCCCCCGTTGGGGGGTGGCCTCTGGGCGGAGCAGGCACCACGAATTCAGCACTCGGTGCCACCGCAGCTTGATCTGAAGCCCGAGACAGCAGGTACTTCAAATCTGCTTCGAGACGTGGAATTTTCAGCACAGTCTCCCAATCTTCTACTTATTATACACTTCCCACTGTTCTTGGCAGGACAGCTTGGGAAATGTTTGGCATCCTATCCTTCCATTTGCATTTCCTTTCTGCAAGGCACTTTCTTAATGGAGCTGCCTGTTCCCCAATAGGAAAAGGCTTCCGGGTTGACAATGGCTCCAGTTCTCAGTACAGGTGCCCAGAGTCTCGATATTTTGTTGTTGTTGTTTAGTTTCTTGCTTTAATTTAAATGTTTTAAAACTTACACTACATTTAAGGCGGTTTTGAAGATACAGGGAATGGGGAAGATAACAAACCTAGCAGGTAGCACAAGGGAAAGGAAGATGAACAAAACTTAGATAAGAAACTTAAAAAAATAACATGGTACAGAAATTCTGAACATATTTAAAACCATTGAATTGTACACTTTTAATGGGTGAATTGCATGATATGTGAATTAACCTCTTTAAAATTGAGAGAGAGAGAGACATTGATTTTTTTTGTTGTTGTTCCACCTATTCATGCATTAATTGGTTGATTCTTGTATGTGCCCTGACCAGGATCAAACCCATAATCTTGGTGTATTGGGACAACCCTCTGACCAACTGAGTGCCCGGCCAGCGCCTCAATAAACCTTTTTCAATGGTTCAGAAAGAAGGGGGAGAAACATGGTATCTGTGTTGGAGTCAAGGTCACAGAAGAGAAGAGGAAAGGCGATGTTACCTGTGTGCTTTAAGAACACCAATGTAAGCGATTCGTGTGCCTGCACGCCTGGGCCTGCAATGAAGCCATGTTTGGGAGGGCTCAGCTGGTTATATTTATAGCCATGTGGTTGCTACCGGCAGCCAGCAGGTCTCACTTCTCTTTTCTCCACGTCCTAATTCTGTTCTAAAATGCCGCTCTGATGGCAAGGCCTGTGAGTCCGCGCACCTACGCGTCACAGGGGCTTCCTGGGTCTGCTCTGGTCCCACACAGGCCTGTGCCCTGACCTGTCTCTGGTTGCAGCACGAAGTCTGAAGGCCTGGGGATCCAGACCCTCCCTGGGCCATGAAGATTAACCTCTGCTTGGGGTGGTGCTATGTTCCCGTGGGTTTCAGAAGCACTTGAGGAAGGCAGTTAAAATGCACATCTCCAGGGCACACCCAGAGCTGCTGATCTCATCGTTCCTAGCGGAGCCTGGGGATCTGCCTTTTGGGCAACCGCTGGTGCGATTCTGAGGCTAAAAGTTCAAAAACCACACTTGGAAGAGCACCCCGATTCTGGTGTCACCCAGCCATCACCACCAATGCAGCAAAAGAATGCCCTGTCTTGCCCTGACTGGTTTGGCTCAGAGGATAGAGCATCGGCCTGCGGACTGAAGGGTTCCAGGTTCGATTCCGGTCAAGGGCATGTACCTTGGTTGCAGGCACATCCCTAGTAGGAGGTGTGCAGGAGACAGCTGATCGATGTTTCTCTCACATCGATGTTTCTGGCTCTCTATCCTTCTCCCTTCCTCTCTGTGAAAAATCAATAAAATATATATTTTTTAAAAAAAGAATGCCCTGTCTCCCCTCTGGTCTCCATCGCTTAGGCTTCATGTCCGGATCATTAGATGGACTCTGCACGTTCCCCTTAGTCAGCCTTGGCGACAACATGTGCACTTAGAGGGGCTCGCACTGCGCCTGGGGACCGCCCACTTGGGAGGGGCAGGCAGACCCACTGCACCTCCTCGCTGGAAGACACAAGGTGCTCTGCAGGGACAAAGCTGATGGGGGCAGGCCCTGGCTCCAGGACTCCCTCTGGCACAGCTCTCCCCCGGCTCCGAGTCCTTGGTGACCCACACATAGGCACACCCTCCGAGCACAGTGTCACAGCTCGCGTCTCCTGTGGGCATCACTGCCCACTTCCCTGAACAGCCAGTCCCCCATTGCCCAGCTCTTATGCCCAAGTTTTATATAAAGTACCATTGTTATGTATGCTTAGATCTTAAAGACTTTTGTGCACCGTGTACATGTGCCCATGCATAGCGCTCGCACACACACACACACACACACACACACACAGGAAATCGCAGGGCACAATACCAATACATCACCATATTAACCTCTGGTCTAGAGGTGCCTTTTATGATGCAAAGGGCATATGCTTCAGAGTTTAAAGACCTCAGTTCAAATCCTACCTCAGCACCTTCCTACTTACCTGGCCTTAGGACCGTTAGTCCCGGTCCCCGGGCCTGAGTTTCCTCATTGGAATGAAAAGTGAACGCTGATGAAGCATCTAGGACTGTGCCTGGAACCCGATAGGAAACCCACGAGTGTTAGGTAATTCTTTTAGTTTTATGTTCTATTTTTATTTTATTTTTTTGTATCTGAAAGGAAACAGGCCTCCCAATGTCTCTCACAGGGCGTATTAGTCAGGCTCTTAATTGCAAGCATCAGAAGCCATCTCTGGCCTGAACCAGCGGAGAGGGGATTGATGCGAGGCCGTGGGGAGCTCGCAGAGCTGCCAGGAGGCTGAGGAGCCAGTTGCAGAAA
The DNA here is from genome assembly GCF_027574615.1 of Eptesicus fuscus. Classification (NCBI taxonomy): domain Eukaryota; kingdom Metazoa; phylum Chordata; class Mammalia; order Chiroptera; family Vespertilionidae; genus Eptesicus; species Eptesicus fuscus. The sequence continues at coordinate 41,552,226 of NC_072494.1, forward strand.
GTGGGCTGGAACCGAGAAGCTCACCCAAGACCACGGCCAGACTGCACCTCCGGGCAGCCTGGTGCCTGACCTCCCCACCGCAGCCCTGAGCCCTGGATGCGCTGCCCCTCGAGGCAAAACCAATTCTCTGCCGACTCTGCTTCTTGCATCACTTGCTCTGGAACTCAAAAAGCTCAGAGAGCGGGACCCAGGCCATCAGGGGCCGGGCTGTCCTCTGGCTGCAGTGGTCGGGATGGCTCTAGACGTCTTGGCTTCCATAGTTGGCATTCCTCAAAACTCAGGGCATTCATTCAGAGGTCAGGCAGCTGGACAAGACCACTGTGCAGAGCGGATGCTCACCTCCTCTGATGCTCAGATCTCATCCGCATTTCACACACAGTCATTCTTCAGTTCCCAGGGCACTTTCTCCATATCTCTGGGATCGCATCTGCCCTGTTTTCCTACCAATGAGTGATGTGTTTAAAGGACCACGGTGGGCCCTTGACCGCGGGAAGTCTGTCTCGCTCATCCTCGAAGCCCAGGTTCTTAGCACCTAGTTAGGAACATGCCTTTCTGCGTTGTCTCTCAACACACGGGCTCTTTCCCTACACACACACACACACACACACACACACACACACACACACACGACACAGATCTGTTTACAACATAGAAATAAGCCGTGTGAATGTGTCCTGCATACTGTGAAGTGTTGGGCAAATGCGCCTGATCTTAGCCAAAGGCTGAGAAGCGGTGAATGTTGGGACGAATGAAAGCCGTCATATTGTTTATTTCATTCTCGTTTGACAATTTCTGGTGAAGAGCTGCGTGCCCTTAGTAATGTTTCAACAGGAGGAAGTTAGGGCGCGGGATTCCCGTCCACCTTTTCCAACTCTGCGGAGCATCTTGGTTCACTGCGCGTCAGAAAGCGACCCAGCCCAGCGGCGGGGCCCGGCCCCAGCAACCCCTGGCCCAGGGGGCTTGCTGATAAGCTGCCCCAAGTGCCCGCGGGTCCGACCTGGCCGCCCGTCCCTCTTCCGCAGCGCAGGTTGGCAGGGGCCACACGCACGCACCGCCGCCCCCGCGCGCCCTCCCCCGGCTCCCCTGGGGCACTTGGCCGCTGGGTGCTGCCCGCGGGGCCAGCACGTGACCCAGAAACTTTGGAGGCCTCGGGGCGGGCAGCGGGCGGCGCTGCGGGGCGGGGGATCGCCGCCGGGAGCCTGGCGTGCGGAAGCGGGAGCGGGAGCGGGAGCGGGAGCGGAGTCGGAGCCGAGCGGCAGCGCGCCGGGGCCGTCCGCGCTGTCCGCCCGGGGAGGCGCCCGGGGACGCGGACACCCGCTCGCGCCCGCCGCCGCCTCTGCCTCTGGTCGCGCAGACAGAGCCCGCGCCCGCGCCGCTCCCCACTTGGCTGCTCCCTCCCTCCCCTGGATGGGAAGTTGGGGAGATGGACAGGGTCTCGCTGGCGTGGATGGCTCTCTTCGGGCTGACAGGTAAGCGGCGTTTGCCACCGACGCGGGGAACTTTATATATATTCCTGCAGCGGGGGTTCATCCATCCGCCACCCCACGCCCCGGTTGTGCTTAAGCTGTGAGCAGGCTGGGTACGTGGGGGAGGGGCTGCGTGTCAGGTTGATGGGGTGGGGGAGACCTCCGAGAGGCAGGTGTCTGACCCACTCGTGACGAGATTGTCCTGTGGAGCCGGCATTCCCCTTCCAGACAGCCTTCTGCCTGTGGCACCCCGAGGGCAATGCTGGGGGGAGCCTGGCGGGACGGAGCGGGAAGCTCCGAGGAGGCTGATTAATTAGGGAAACGCGCGTTCTGGGGGTGGGGTGGGGGTGGAGGAGTGTCTCCTTAATTCCTTCCCTGGAGAAGCGGGACCCAGGGGCATTCTCAGGCAGGGGGTGAGGAGGGAGGGGGTGGAGGTGCCATTGGTTGTGGAATTTAGGGCCCTGCTGTCTCTTGTACCTTTTGGGGAGTGGTCCCACCGAGAGAGAGGACCCTTCCTCTCCCCCCAAGTAAACAGGTCCCGTCCCCCCAGTAAAGATAATGGGCAGAGATGCTCAGAAGGTAGGGCTTCTCCCAGCGTGCCACTTCCTCCAGGTGGGCCCTCCAGGCTTCCCTTCCTTTTCCTGAACTTCTCCCACCCTCCTGGGGCCTGCAAAGGCTTTTGTTTCTGACACTTTACACCCCCACCCCCATGACTCTGTGTGTTTGAGGGGCAGGTGGCCAGGCAGGGTGGCCAGCCCAGAGTCACACAGTAGCCCTGCTTGGGGCAGGGTGCTCGGAAAGTTGGGGGGTTTGGACAGGTCTGAGGCAATGACCGTGGACACCGAGTGATGGAGGAAAGGAACAGGGATCAGAAAGGTTGTGAGGATAGAATGCGGCAGGGAAAGGCGGGAGAGAAAATGCACAGTAGCACCCCAAAATGAAGTCTTGTCCGCTCCAGGGGCACCAACCAGAAGGCTTGGGAGGATCAAGTCTGTGGGAAAAGGGAACACATTTAACTCAGGCAAGTGGGCGAGAGGGTAAAACACACGTAAGAAAGGCAGCCCCTGCCCCTCGGCTCCAGAGTAAGAGTCCTGACTCCTCGGCTCCGTCCTGTTCTCAGGGAAGGGCCCTAACCGGCTCCTGAGCCCATGGTCCCGGTGGGGGCCCCGCGCTGAGTTAGCCTCTCCCGCCTGCTCTGAGTGTCTCCCTCCCACACTGTTCAAATGTGAATCATCTGTAATTTCAGGGTTTGGCTGATCCATGCCTCCCCCTCCCCTGGCCTGCCAGGGCCTGCCACCGCCCCCCTCGCTGATCCTCAATGTCCTCAATTTGCCTCCTCTTCTCTGTTATCTTGTCCCGGGAACTTGGGCTCTGAGCCTGCATCGCACCCTCCCTGAAGTCAGCTGGGCACCTGGGAGGGTCCCTGAGTCAGAGTGCCCGGAGCCGGAGCAAGGGAGACACCCTGGCCGGGGGCTCACGGCTTCTGTGGCAATGGAATCAGGTCGCTTGGCAGGGGCCCAGGCAGCCTCGGCCGTGACAGAAAGGAGGCCCCCAGGACAAGCACCAGCAAATGTGCGATGGAGCAGAGACTGGAGCCCAGTGCTCTCAAACCAGCGCCCGGGGGCTGGCTCTCTCCTAAGCTGCCTCTGAGGTTTTCATTGTAGGGTTTTGTTTTGTTTGTGCTGGGAAGGGTGGGCTGCTTTGCCCGCGCCCTCTTCCTTCTGCCCCCAGAGAGGCTGCCCTTGCCCGGAAGCAGGCAACAGGTTAGCGAGCAGGGCCCTCGCTGTCAGAGCTGGGCCTCTGTGCTCTGCAGGCGAGGCTGGCTGCCTGCGTCCCCTGAGCACCTGCTGGCATCCCCTGATCCCAGCTTCACTCCGGCCTCGCCCCCCAGTGCCTGACAAGCTGCTCTCACCCTGAGCAAGGTGGAGGCGACCATGGCGGAGGGGGAGGGGGGGGGAGAAGAGCAGTGACGGGGACGTGGGTCCAGGCTCATCCTTCACAGGGAAGCCAGGGGAGGGGAGGTAAGACAGTGCAGTCCGGCCCAATCAATGGATTCTCTCTTGAGGGGGTGGTGGGAGCGAGGGAGGAAGGGAGGAAAGGACAGATTAGAAATGAGTCAGAGCGCCAGGAAAAAACACTCACTGTCCTCTCCCCCACTCCCCCTCTCCCCCTCCTTTTCTCTCTCCCCTCCCCTCCCCTCCCCCGTTTCTGTCTTGTAACGCAGGCTGAGCAATTTCTAATCAACACGCCACTGTTTTGCTGGGGCTCCAGCAGCTCCTTGCTTGTCTTTCTTTCTGGATTCGCACAGCTGTAGATGGAGCCTGGTGGTTTCTTATTGTCGCTGGAATGTCGCTTCCTGTCATAGATTGTGTTCTGTTGTTGTCCTTGTTTCAAACAAAACAAAATGCTCAGGGCTGGGCTGCAGCAACAGGTGCCACGAGCAGGAAGCCTGGAGGCTTCGCTCTTTGTTCCCAGATGTGGATGTGGATGTGGATGTGGATGTGGATGTGGATGGCGTGGCCCGGGGTCCTCTCCTGCGGCCTGCGGGGGGCAGGGGCGGGGTGTGGGGGGTGTGGGGGGAAGGCGGGGGGGGGGGGGGGGGGGGACGATGTAATGCCCAGTGTTCAGAATCCCCAAAACCCCCCAGGAAGGAGCCAAGACCCGCTGTAACTGCAAGAGAACCTTTATTCGTGCTAGCACGAGCTCTCATCTCCAGCGCTCACCGGGGACCAAGAGAAATTCTCTCGCCAACACCAAGGCTTTAAGGGGGTCTCAAGCAGTGGGCAGGGAGAGTGTTTATGATTGGTCAGGGGTAGGGTGAGGGGTCCAGTTACACAAAGGCACACTGGGTAGCTTGCTTAAGGTGGACTGAGTCCATCTCTCTACATTCCTATTGGCAGGTTCATGCAATTGTTACATTCTCGCGGTTTTCTAAGAAAAAGGAGTTATATACATAGTTACACAGGGTGGAGGGTACAGTACATTTTGTGCTGTCCTGCTCTGCCCTTTCATTCCCCCCTTGTCTTGGGACACCCGGCTCAATCATGAGACGGTTTGTATTTTTACTTTGTCTTTTACTTCTGGTTAAGGCCTTTAGTACTACAGTCCCCAACAGTACTGTCCACAGTGAATTCCAGTTCTTCTCCTGCAGGTGTTGAGTTTCCTCCTGGCCTGCGTGGAGCCCAGGCTAGGGATCTCACGGGTGAGGCCGCTGGCTGCCAGGATCTAGGCCGTTTCCTGGTGCAGGAGCTGGGAGTGGTGTAGCCAGGTCTGGACGCCGTCTACTTCAACAGCCGTGGGCGTGCTCAGGATAACAGTGTAGCATCCCTTCCAGGTTGGGGTGAGTCCTTGGGCAGTGAACTTCTTTACCTATACCGAGTCCTTGGGCTGGAAGGGTTGTACAGGAACAAGCTTATGGGTGGCTTTCTGGGTATACTGCACAGCCTGTAAGGACTTGAGTAAGGGAATGGTTATGAATTCCAGCTTTCAGTTTCTTCCTGTCCCTGGAAAGGAAGCGGCAGGGGGAGGTCTATCATATATGATCTCTAAAAGGGGGAAACCCCTACCGGTAGGGAGTACACCTGGCCCATAAGAGGGTGAAGGGTAGGAGGTTGGTCCAGTTTTCACCGGTTTCTAGGGTAAATTCAGTTAAATTCTTTTTTTGAGTCTCGCGCATGGCTGTCCTAAGGCTTGAGCTATATTTTGAGATATCTTGGCTACAAAAGGCGGGGCTGTTATCTGATCCTATGACTACTGGCAGCCTGAATCTAGGTATAATCTCCTGGAGTAATCTCTTGACAATTATAGAGGCAGTTTCTGTCCTAGTGGGGTATGCTTCAACCCAACCCGAGAAGGTGTCTATGAGAGCTAGCAGATACTTATACCCTGACGCTAGTGGCTTAATCTCTGTGAAATCTACCTCCCATGCTCTCCTGGGGAATTTCCGTGGGGCCCGAATTCTCAGGGGGACCCTCTTACCTTGCTTAGCATTTACCTGTGCACAGACATTACTTCTAGTGACTATGCTTTTAATTATTTTATCTAAGAGTACCTGCCTTGTAGAACTTCAGAAGTCTTGGTGACGCCAAGTGGGTAGCCTGGTATAATTGGGTAACTAACGTCCAACCTAGAGCCTCTGGGACCAACAGTCTGTCATCTGGTAGGGTACACCAACCATCCGGTTCTTTAATGGCTTGCTTCTGTTCTGCCAATTCCTCCTCTTGTTTGGTGTAGGAGGGGGTCTGCATAGGTCCAGGTACGGCAGGGTTACTAAAACTTGTAAAGGCCCCACTGGTTTTTGGGCGGCTTCCTTGGCAGTTTGGTCTGCGGCTCTATTTCCTCTGGCTTCAATTGTCTTCCCTTTCTGATGTCCTTTGCAGTGCACTATTGCAACTGCCCTTGAGAGCCAGATGACCTTTAATGTGGCTAAAATGTTTTCCTTATTTTTAATTTCCTTTTTTACTGCAGTTGGTAACCCTCTTTTCTGGTGGATGGCACTGTGTTCCTATTGGAGGGCCTGGATTAAGGCCAAAAGCTCGACCTTTTGTGCTATGGTTCCCCTATTTAGGGACTGCGCCCAAATGGTGCGGTTCAGGGTGACTACTGCTGCCCCTGCACATCGGATGCCATCCTGAACATAACTGCTCCCAACCGTGAACAGTACCTTGTCTGGTGATGATAGTGGGGCATCTTTCAGGTCTGGACGAGCCGTTTGTACTGCGTCTGTTACCTCTGTGCAGTCATGAATGGGTTCCTCTGGCTCATCATCTGGAAGCTCTGGAAGCAGGCTGGCAGGGTTGATGGCCAGTGTCTTATGGAACCGGATGCAGGGCTGGTCCAGGAGAAGAGCTTGGCACTGGGTGATCCTGGTGTTTGACATCTATCTCTCCAGGGTACCTCGAAGGAGGGCCTCCACACCATGCGGTATTATTAGGGCTAGTTCCTGGCCCAGAGTTTGCTTATCTGCCTTCTTTACCAGCGATGCTGTGGTGGCTACTGCCCAGAGGCACGCTGGCCACCCTGCTTCCACGGGGTCTAGTCTCTTAGACAGACAGGCTACAGGTCTCTTCCAGGGACCTAGAGTCTGAGTGAGAACCCCTTTGGCAATGCCTCTTACCTCACTCACGTGGAGGTGGAAGGGCTTCGTGAGGTCTGGCAAGGCTAGGGCAGGTGCTGAGATGAGAGCTTTCTTTAGCTCCTCAAAGGCCCATTGTTCTACTTCGGTCTAGTTCAGTGGCTGCGTTCCCCCAGTACTTGAGTCTAGAGGTTTAGCAATCCCTATGAGCCCCGGTATCCATAGGTTGTAGTATCCAACTGCCCCTAATAATTCCCTCTTCATCCCCCGCAATGGATATGATGGCAGTCCAAATAGTTTCTGTAGGAGGTCACATCTACATAGGGGGTACGGGCATTCTGGCATGACCAGAAATGAATGAGTTACCGTGTTCTTTCCGAGGTCCATAGTCCTTTTTGATGTCTAAGGAAAACAGGCAATTTGTCCGGTGGCTTCCTGGACTGCTGTCTTCTTAGAGGTTACGGGTCCCATAGGCCCTGTCAAGACTGAATAGGCTGTTTCAGTGTCCACCAGGAAACTAACAGGTTTGCCCCCCACTTGTAAGGTTACCCTGGAGGCTTAATAGAAAGGAACCCCGGTCCTGTCAGTCCTTTTCTTCTAAGTTAAAGACCCTTGGAGTCTGAGTCTCCCCTTTCTGCTTCTCTAGCTAACCTGCCAGGACATTTTCTCTTCCTGTGCCTCTGCTTCTTACAATAGGCATACTAATTCCTTCCTATTTGCTGCTGGCTTTTTCTTCTTTCTAATATTTCTCTGTTCTTCTTCTTACTATATATAAACTTTTACAAATTTTATAATTTTAAATTGGTCTTTAAACTTTCTTCTATGTCTTAAAAAATGCATAACTATGCCTCAAATCTTTTATTACTTTAAAATATTTAGAAAAGGCAGAGGGAGAAGGGAGCAGGCTCAGCCGCTTGAATTTCAAACTGTTATATTTTTCCTATAGATAAGCATCTCAGATTCTGATAAGCCTGGAATGGGGAATTTCTAGCTGCCGCCTTTAAGCCCCCTAACAGAACACGGTGAAAAGTGTCCAAGGAGTTGCCGAGGGTTCTTGGGTCTCATTGGGGCGGAGGGGGTCACAAGGGAATTTCCCTCCTCGTTGCTGCCTCTAGCCACTTAAAACAATCCCTGGAGGGGAGGGACACCGGGTGGGCAGAGGCAGGGAGCGCGGCGCGGGTCCCACCGAGGCGTTTTCATCTGGCAGCCCACTCTCTGTTCCCACTGGGAAAAGTGCTTGCCTCCTGCTAACGAAGGTGGTGTGAGGGAACCGGTGACCCCTACACTGTAATCAGACTCCCTAATCAGACCTTTCTGAAAAGCCACTCTGCTTGAGTGTGTTTCTATTAAAAATTACTGATTTCAAAATTATAACTTAAGAGTTGCCACACACACACAAGGACCAAGTGGCCTATAAAATATTTTCCTTTTCTTTTAAAGGTTTTACAATGTACAATAATCATATCAAACTTAATGGCCAATTGAGACAAACACTTCTGAGACCGTTCCTCCACCACTGATTAAGACTGGGTGGTGGCGGGTGTCAGAAATAAGATTCATTTAGGTTTTGAGCTTGCTGGGCAGCCTTGGTGACTTTGCCAGCTCCAGCTTCCTTCTTATAGTTAATTTTAGAATGTGGTCCCTGCTTTAAGTCTCTTTGGATTACAATTGTTATAACTTTATATCTTCACATTAATAAATATAGACAGAAATGTTGTTAGGCAGGCCGATTCCCCCTCTGACAGAGAGAAAACACCCCTGGGAAAAAAGAATCCCAGTGGCCACTCGGGGGGATTGCTACCTGTCAGAGCACTCAGCCTTAAACAAATTAAATGTGTTGTTGTTTTTTTTCTTCTATATATGAACAAATAATTATAACCAGGCAGACAACAAAATATCAAACAAACATCTGTCCTTATATCATTTCAGTAAATAAGTATTCTTATATTCTTGGGATCTAAGCAGATAACAGGAACACTGCCTCTAAGTCCCCTGATGGGGGCCTCCCTTTCTTATCGTCGCTTTTTCTGGCTTCTGCCATAGGCCAGTGGGCGGGACCAGTGTGTTGAAGGAAAAATCATCCTGCAGTCCGGCTCGGGGAGGGACAGGTTACACATGGAGCGTTGTTTCAGGAGAGGCAAAACCTTGATAAAAGTTCCGTAATTCAATCACACAGTCAAAGGTTAAACTAGAAGGGAAGAACCACTCAATGTCCTCTAAGAGGATTTTAACAAACTGATAACAAACTGACAAAACCTTGACAAATCAAAATTCAATAAATAATATATACATAGAGGGCCCAATTATGATAGAAAATATAAGACAAAAAGACAAAACAAACAGTCCTGATACCAACATGACAAAACACAAAACAAACACCTGTTGAGAGGGAGAGCCTCCAGCCCCTTCCGGGGGGTCCCTCTCTCCTCTCGCAGGAGAAGATTTCTTGTGAGCTTAAAGCCTGGATGGCCTCCTGAAAGAAAAGATTTTTAATCCAGTTACAGATGCTATTAGAATCAGGATGAGAGAGGAAGGGAAAGTCCAGGTTATGTCCTCTCTGAGGATCCTAATAACTGAAAACAGTAAGTTAAACAAACGGTTAACGGGGTCTATAAAGAGTTAATAGTAACTTCAGCCTTAGTTCCACGTTGGACTATGATGTCACAGGACTGTAAATCTTTCCGCCCTGTGAAGTTGTTAGCTGGGAGTCTCCAAGCACCAAAAGAGATAAGGAAGCTGTAAATAAAAGTTCCTTTGTTCTTTGAAATGTTATAAATGGATACTTTTAAATCAACCTTAGAACTTTAAAATTCAATTTAATACAGTAAATTCACAAATCAGAGCAAACTGAAACCTTCATTTATACAAACAGAGGAATTTTTATCATCTAAGTGGGCTTATTCCCTCTCTGACGGAGAACAAAGGACTGAGAAAAAGGTGTCTCAGCAGCTGCAGGTCCGCCCTATCTTTAAATAAATTAAACAGCAGAAAGAGATAACAAATATTTTCACATTTATATTTATATACCAAACAGTCCGAGTTTTTGACTCCTACTAGATATTTACCAGAGTTTAAACAGACACCTGATTAATTTGCCTGAGGAAGCTCTATGGCCTTGGGGGGGGGGGGGGGATTAAGCACCCCTTTCCACTCACTTGGAGTGGACTGAGTCTGTCCCATAATGTCCGTCAAGAGAGTCCACAAAACAAAACAAAAACAAATCAACACACACAAACAGAGGATCCTTAAGAAAAGCCTTCCAACGCGAGTCCGTTGGAGCAGAACCAGAAGCGTGGACGACGGCCTCACGCCGACCGGTGGGAGCGACCCACCTCGTCCCAGAAACTGAGGGGCATACACATCCCTCCTGAAAGAGGATCGAGACGTCTCCCAATGCCTCTAGCCCGTGGTCCTCCAGCACGTCTGCCTAGACCGCTTCGGGCACTGCCAGAAATTCAGATTTGAGCTCACACAAGGGACAAAAGACAGACACCTACCGTGGCCAGTCAGGTTCTCCGGGTTTGGGGGTCCCTCGGAGGGCTTGGGGATCCCGGACGCGCCCCCAAATGTAATGCCCAGTGTTCAGAATCCCCAAAACCCCCCAGGAAGGAGCCAAGACCCGCTGTAACTGCAAGAGAACCTTTATTCGTGCTAGCACGAGCTCTCATCTCCAGCGCTCACCGGGGACCAAGAGAAATTCTCTCGCCAACACCAAGGCTTTAAGGGGGTCTCAAGCAGTGGGCAGGGAGAGTGTTTATGATTGGTCAGGGGTAGGGTGAGGGGTCCAGTTACACAAAGGCACACTGGGTAGCTTGCTTAAGGTGGACTGAGTCCATCTCTCTACATTCCTATTGGCAGGTTCATGCAATTGTTACATTCTCGCGGTTTTCTAAGAAAAAGGAGTTATATACATAGTTACACAGGGTGGAGGGTACAGTACATTTTGTGCTGTCCTGCTCTGCCCTTTCCACGACACTCTGGAGACTGGGGTTTCTGTGATGAAGACTGCTTGCTCTGGTAGCGTTTCTTTTGGTTCCCTTTGGTTTCGTTCATTCACTTGTTCATTCATTCTACAGGCGTGTGTTCAATTCCTGGGTGTGTAAGTATTGTGATAGGTGCTGAGAATAAAGAGACAAAGATAGTCCTTGTGCCCTGGCTGGTGTGTTCAGTGGTTAGAGCGTCGGCCCCGCACACCGAGGAGTGGAGGGTTTGATTCCTGGTCAAGGGCACGTGCCTGGGTTTCAGGTTCGCTCCCGGGCCTTGGTCAGGGCGCATGCAGGAGGCAACCAGTGGATGTGTCTCTCTCATATCCATGCTTCTCTCTCTCTCTCTCTCTCCTCTCTCTCTCTCTCCCCCTCCCGTCCACTCTCTCTGTAAAGCAATGGGGAAAAATATCCTCAGGTGAGAATTAACAACAACAAAAGACAGTCCCTGCCCTCAAAGAGTTGTCAGCCTACACAGTGACTCAAATGAGTCTTCGGGGCATTTTGATAAGGAGAGAGCACACGTGTGACGGAGCGTGGGGGAGGCATGTCCAGCCCGAACCCGGGGTTGGGCGGAGCAGCTCTGAGGTGGCCGCAGAGGAGGTGATGGCCCAGGTGAGACATTTATGCCCACCGTCAGCTGCTGAGTTCTGCCGTGTCCAGGCGTGTGTAGGGTCAGCGGACGAAGAGGCACAGCCCCTGCCTCGGGGAGCGCTCGGCCTGGAAGCGGCACGCAGCGATGGGATGACAGAAGCAGTGGGGCCTGCACCAGGTGCCGTGGGCCTCCCGGCTCCTGGCCCAGCCTGAGCGGGAAGGGCGGTCTCCAGGTTGTTGCCTGGTCTGGTTGGCATTCGGGTGGATGCCTGGTGACCGTGGGAGGACAGGCCTGGGTGTGGAGAGGTCAAGTGTATGCGGCTTGGAGAAGGAAGGGCCGCTTTGAGAGACTGCTGACCCCTCCCTTCCATGAGCTCCTTTCCTGTCCTGCTTGCCTTTCCTCTTCTCTCCCTGCTCCTGTCCCCTGGGAGACACCGTATTCACCCCAGAGCACCTTCTTTCCACTCTCCCCACAGCTCTCCCCCCCTCCCCAAGCTGATGCTTCTCTCTGGACCGGGAGAGGGACTTCTTTCCATCTCCCCATCACTCCTTAGGTTCTAGGCTCACGTGACTCTGCAGGCTGGCCAGTGCGCACAGACCTGGGGAGCAGCCATGGGTCTTACTGCGGGCGGTGAGCGTCCTGGTGCAGGTCCTTCGTGCCCGTCCAGTGTTCACAGTATCAGTGCCAGGACTTGCTTAGTGGAAGGGACCCCGGCTGGGAGCTGACGCTCTGCGCTCATCTCCTCGACAGATGAACTGCCCAGCCACGGGATCTGGGTCTTAGAATCTGTTGAATGAGATGATTTCTAAGGTCCCTTTCAGCTCTAAGAGTCTGGTTCTGAACTTTTTTCCAATTTGGGGGGAGTTAGAAATCAGAGCCACTTTTCTCCAATTTGGGGGGAGTTATGACTCGCGCAGTGAGGAGCCAGTGCCCTGCAGCCTTGCCCTGGCCGGGAATGCCTGGCAGGAGAAACGCCAGCTGGGAAGGGAGAGCTCTTGTGAGGCCTCTCAGAGGGACAGGCAGGGTCGCACCCAGGGCTTGGCGGACAGAGCAGGGTCAGTTGGAACGATGGAACGTGTTCGTGTCCAGGACTGGTGGAGTGAGCGGGGCAAGCTTTGGCCCAGGCGGGACTCTGACCAGCACGGCCCTAGAATGCCCCTTCTAGTCTAACGTTCTCTTCCTGGACTCACCTCTTCATCCTTCCAACTACGTTAGCTCTTAAGTCTCTCTGTCCCGAGTCAGGACTATAAAGGAAGGTACGACGTGGCGGTTGTTCTTGCGCATTTCTGTGCCCTAGTGCTTTTCTCTGTTCACTGGCTCGCATGTTCATTATCCCTCTGATCCCTCTAAGAGGGCATGGCTGGTGTCACCTCCAGTGCTTGAGAAAACCAAGGCTCAGAGGTGGCTCACCTGAGGCCAGGATATCTCATTGATGAAAAGGATATGAAACGGCGTCACTGGCTTAATAAGGCTTGTTTCAAGTGCCTGGATCCAAAGGAAACAGTCTTTCCCGGGCACACCTGGTGTCTATTATGGGCCTTGGGGAGTGAGGCTCAGAGTCCAGAGCACCCAGGGAAACACTGCCAGGACAGTGAGAAAGAAAAGCATTTAGCATTTCAGATTAAACCCTGAGAGGTACAGAAAAGGAGTGGACGCAGCACGGGAGAGCAGAGGTGACCCGTGACAGAGGCGCTGCTGCAGAGAGAGAGGACAAGGCTCGGGCTTGGTTGGATGTGGAGGTGGGAGGGGAGGGAATGTTAAAGGTACCTCCAGGCTTCTGGCTTGGGGTTGCCGGGGATGCCACCCATGGACATGAACGAGTACAGGAGGAGAAACATCTTAAGGGTGTTTCAAGCTTTTGCATTATAGTAAAGTACTACAGTCTAAGCTACTGTCACGAAGAAATCCTAAAGTATAGTAACTCACACAAAATAATTTCCTTCTCTCCTGTAACTATCCAGACCCAGTAGGGGTGAGTCTCCCATTCCAAACATACGGCTCCCAAGAGCATGTCCCAGCCAGCAGGAGCGAAGGACACAGAGGGCCAGGGCAGGCAGCCCACCTTTAGAGAGGGGATCCAGAAGTCGCACATGTCACTTGTCCTCACATACCTTTGTCCTCACCTAGTCATGCGGCCACAATTAGCTGCAAGAGAGTCTAGTACTTGGCTGGCCGGATTAAAACCTGGGAAGTTCTGTTCCTAACAGAAGGGGGCAGTTAGCATCTCCTTCCATAGAGTGATGCGTTTGGAGTGCTTGTGTAACATCCAGATGGAGAATAAAAAGAAGTCATGTGCTGGGGTCTGGAGCTCAGGTGAGAAAGCTAGCCTGGAAACACCGCTAAGTTGATAAAGATCGATGAGAGCTTTCTTACTGGAGTTTTCTCTGTGCAAGTGGCTGGTGCATCCTAGAAAGCGGCCCCCCTGAATGAACCCGGGGTTCCTGTGAGGTGGACGCTGCCCTCTTTAGTGTGGCTTTGGTCCCATTGGAACATCAGGTAAGCCCTCCAGGCACTAGCTCACTTCAGATGTCTGGGAGGCAAATGAGACAGGAAGGAGACAGGCTCCTGGCTCTCATCCTCACTGTGGTGACAGAACAGGACAGCATGGCTCCACTGGACACACGGAGCATGTGCTTAACGAGTGGCACTCTCTGTGTGCAGAGTGCCAGAGTGCTGGCAGCAAATTCTAATCAGGCCATGAGCCAAGCCCACGTGGGCAAGGGCAGGACTGGTGTTTACCACAGCCCCACAGAGAAGGGGAGAGACTTCGGCCTTTGGGGACTCTTGGGGAGAAGACATAAAAGAAGGCTTTCATGGTTTCTTAAATCTCAACATGGTACATCTGGTCGCTCTCACCCTGAAATGGATCAAGCAATCAGGTATCATGGTAGCAAACAGGAGAACGTAAGCAGGAAAGGAATTTATTGGAAGTTGATTAACTCACAGAACCAATGGGGCAGCTGGAGAATCAGGCTTAGATATTAGGCAGACACTAAGGGGATGGCTACTATTCTTTGTCAACTCTTTTTTACTTCATTTTATTTTATAACTAGAGGCCCAGTGCATGATTGAATCATGCACGTGTAGGGTCCCCTACACGCTTTCGCTTTCGATCGCGGGGGAGCTGGGTGCCTGTCCGCTGGTGCACCAGGCCTTTCGGAAGCCTCTGGCTCGGCGGAGGCTTCCGAAAGGCCTGGTGCCGGAGCAGACAGGCACCCAGCTCCCCCGCTTTTGATGGTCCGCAGCGGGACATGAGCTCGCTGCCCCAGAGGCTCCTTCTGTTCCGCAGCACAGCCATGGCGCAGATGCTGAGCTGGCGCCGCTGCTGGCGACACGAGCCCAGCGTCCCGCTGGCCCAATCGTGGGCGTAGCGGAGTGATGGTAATTTACATATTACCATTTTATTAGGTAGGATTTTTGTTGTTGTTGTTGTTAATCCTCACCCAAGGATATTATTTTCATTGAATTTTAGAGAGAGGGAAAGCGAGGGAGGGAAGGAGAGAGAGAGAAATATCAATTGGTTGCCTCCCACATGCGCCCCCCTCCCCCAACCAGGGCTGGAGATCGAATCTGCAACCCAGGTACGTGCCCTTGACCAGGAATCGAATCAAACCCGAGACCCTTCAATCCCCAGGCCGACACTGTAACCACCTAGCAACACCAGCCAGGGCCCTTTTTTATTTTATTTTTTTAGCCCATATATAGCAAGAAGATGAATGGTTCTATTTGGGGAGGGATTCAAGCTACATTTTCTTTGCCTTAAAATCTTGATCCTGGAGGTCAATATCCCTTTGCTCCTTCCCTGTACAATGCTGCCAAGGGATGGACAGCTTTCTCTCCTTGTTTGGACTCTGGACAAACCTGGAGCAGATGTTTGGACACACCTTACTCATCTGACACGTAGAAAACCTGCCCCTCAGTGTCCCTACAACAGTCTTGGGAAATTGGGACACATTGCAAATGTGAAGACAGAAGATGAATCTCTTAAAGAAGATGTAACTCGGAGGCAGGAAAAGGAAGGCTTGTGTTGTCATAGTGGACGGAGGAAAATCTTAGACGGCGAAGGCCGAGGCGTGCTGGGGTGGGGCAGTTCTGAGGTCAGATCCTACTTCGGGGCTTGAAGAGTTCGGGCTGGGTGAGCTGCAGATAGTTTCTGAAGACGCCTGTCGCTAACAGTGCTAATTTTCCGTGACCTTTTCCAGCAAGCGCTGCCTCTCTACAGCGGGGCTGGGCTCACGGATCTGCCTCACAAAGATGCTGCCAGGAATAGCTTACTACTCGCGGGGAAAAGGAACTTGCTTTGAAAAAAATGAAAGTGCTAAAATAAGAACAGCCTTGCTTCAGACCCCGCTTTTGTTAATCTCTCAAGTACATAGTCCTTTTCCGTGTGAGAATTGGGCCAGGGCCTTATTTTGCCCTCCGGGGAGGCACTGTCTGCGCCCGGAGCTGATCTTCCCGGCCTGGTGAGGAGGCGCCTGGGGTGGCTCGCTGAGATGGGGCTGCTGCTCGGAGCCGCCACTCACCCCTCTCCGAGGCCGCCTTCCCAGCCACTGGCCAGAATGCATTTTCTGCACTGGGGCCTGCTGAGAAAGGCCCTTCAGATCAGCCCTCACTGGTTCTGTCATTCACTGATGCACCCACATCGCGTGAGCTTCAGCTACACTCTGCGGCTGGGCTGTGTACTGAGTGCTGTCAACCAAATCCTGGTCCCTGCCCTCGGGGACCATAGAGTTAGAAACCAAGTTTATCTTGAATTTCTCAAGACCAAGGGCTGGTCTTTTAGACCTTCTTGGACCCAGAGCCCCGCAGCGTGCCCACACCTACTCGTGTGCGTGCACGACCATGCTCAGGGCTTCTCTCCGTCTGTGCCAGGAACTCCTCCAGTTACACGTCACTGCGTCCCCCGCGGGAAGGAATAAGTATTTATAGTTGAAGAGTGAGAAATATCTTCATATGCCCAGAGCGAGCCTGGAGCCGGATGGGGGGGAAGACCTTATGTGCCATGTCCAGGCACTTGAGTTTCCTCCTGAAGGAATGGGGAGTGAACGGAGGCCTGAAAGCAGGGAACAGAGGGTTAGCTGTGTCCGGGGAGAGGAAACGTGGAGAGCATATCAGGCGGGAAGTAGGGCCCCACGGAAGAGGCTGCTATAGAACCGGACAGCGTGAGGTCCTGTGGGACGTGGTGGTTAGGAACTGTGGAGCCAGTCAGCCTGGGTTCAAGCTGACCATCACTTGCTAACTCTGAGATGTTGGGAAGATACTGACATTCTCTAAGAATCAGTTTCTTCGTCCATAAAATGGGGTATACTAATAATAATAACAATAATAATATCTACTCTATAGGGTTTTTGAGAGAATTCACTAAGGTACTACATGACTAGTGCTGGACACAATTTCTCACGTGGGAAGCATTTTGTAACTATTTTGGAGTAACAGCGATAGATATCTGACTTAGGGGATGACAGTGGGAATGGAGAAGGGTCAAATTTGAGAGCTTAGCCTTAGCGACCAACCGAGTGTAGTCAGGGCCAGAGAGGAGATTCCCGGAATTATGATTTCTTTCTGAGGCAGTAGGTTGGGGGTAGACTGGCGAAGAGCTGGGAGAGGAGGAACCAGCAAAGGGTAGAAGCAGAGGCGATGAGAGATGAGGTGTAGACAGGCTTCATTTGAAGTACTTGTTAAACATGCAGGTGAGGCTTGAGGGAGGTGAGGCCTTAAGTAGTTGGAACTAAGGGAGAGGGTGACCCTTAGCTTGGATGCACAGACGAATAAATACTGCAAGAGGCTGAGAGGTCTGCACTTAGCTACCTGGCATTCAAAGACGTTCTGCTTTGCCCGTGTAGACTCCAGCACAACAAGGGTAGAGCTTGGATTCTAGTTTAGGACTGACTACGAGATCCACGCCTTAGCTATCCGGCTGTAACAAGGCAGATGATTCCGAGAATGTTTTCCTTCTCTGGGGCAGGAGTGTATGTCCATGTCATAGCAGGAGCTGAGAACTGAGTGACCCCTGTTAATAATTACAGGGGCCCAACGGCTTGGTCTCTCTGAGCGAACAGAGCGGGGAAGGAGGTTATTCTTAGCAATCATCTGATGAACAGAACGCCATACTTGACACTCTGATAAAACAACCCCCAACGCTCCTGGCTGCACCTGCTCCTTTGCTGGTTTTATTTATGCGAGAAAGGCTAGGAAATGTGATTTCCCAAGTTCGCCTGAATAGGTAGCAGAGCCGACAGTGGTAGGGTCAAGTACACAGCCCGTGCAGGGAACCGTGCCCATCCCTGGTTACCCAACCGTGGCCACGGCTAACTGAAGTCACTTCACCCCTCTGTCCCATTTGGGGTACCTGGAAAATTGGGAGGTGAATAGGACTGGAAGAAGAATCATGCGGTTAGAGCAGTGCAGTGGAATTTAAGGAGGAATTGTAAAGAATGTTCCTAGTCCAGCTGTGTGTGTGAGTCAGGGAGAAGGGTATTAGCCCATCAGCACCGGGAGTGGGGGAGGAGGGGGGAGGGCAGCCTGGGAGCTGGGGCTCTCAGATGAACTCCCGGGTGGGAACTCTTCGCACCTGGATGGAGCTGGTCTACACAGTCCGGCTGTAGTCAGACCTACTGATGCTGGATGGTCATCAAGATGTGGGAACCTCAGAATTGCAGGAAGGGAAGGATGAGTATTTGAGAACTACCCTCTATAGGCCATGGTCAGGGGCCTCTGCATGGTCCGCTCTCTGCAGGGGACCCAGGAGGTGACAATGGTTAACAGCCCAGTGAGTGGGAATTCTGAGGCTCATTTTACAGGTAGGGATTGCCCGGGGCCTTACCACTACTCTACGGCCAGATAAGGTTCCAAGCCCTGTCTTTTGGCGCCAATGCTATGTTGCTGGACCATGCATGCCATCCAGGGCTCATTTAAGCAGTTTCCCCTGCAGAGTCCTAGGAATTCCCATGTGAATCCTCATTCACTTGCTCTTCCAGCTCTTCAGTTATCCCATCGGCAGCTGTTAAGCGCTTGGTAGGTTCAAAGCACTTGAAGATTTCCTAAATCCCAAGTACTGTGTTGTGTTCACTTCCCAGTTCCAAGGAGAGCAGAGCCCTTTTCTCCTCACAGGGATTAGAAGCTAGTGTCTCCCCGTGCATTCACATAGGCCCTCCTGGAGATCTGGAGACATCGGCCCAAATGCCATATCTTGCCCTCGTCAAAGGTATTTCTATAAACACCTCCTCGATAGTGTATGGCTGAGCTGGAGAGTGGCTTTGCTTTGCGGAGTCACAGTGAACGTTGGCAGCAATAAAGGACAGAAGGCACCCATGCATGAAAGTAGGCTTTCCTGCGTGGCTCAAGTCCACCTGTAATTTGAGGGTGAAATTACCCCAAGCGACTGGAAGCTGATTGGCAGACTTCTGGCTTCATTTCTGAACCTCTTTCTATTCATGTCTTTGCACTAATTTTCCTTTTTGTCTGCTTCTAATCATAATTCTATATCTGCTTCTAACCTCACATTGAGCTAGAAACTCTTGATTCTCCTCCTATTCACCTGAGGAAGTGATGTCCTCTTTGCTTGGCATTTCTAGATCTTACCATTGAGTTCATAGAGGCCCTCTGCCTCCCAAATGCTCCCCTGGTCTTTCATTCACGGAAATCGCCCTCCTTCTTGGACACCAAGCCTCGGTTTTCATCTTTTCACCACTTCTCATCTGCTTTCTCCCCTCCCCCCCACCCCCACTTTGGATCATCCTTCAGAGCTTTTGAACTTAGTCTGCTGCTTCTGATCTGAAATTCTCCATTTCTCTCAAAGCCTTCGTTCCCCTTCATCTCTGACCCCTTTGCTTGGTCACCGGCTGGCAGGGAAGTCACTTCCCCCTGAAGCACACTTCCTGTCTTCACTGGCCTCCGTTATCAGAGTGTGCTGAGTGCCTATGGGCCTCACAGGCCCGGGCACAGGGGAAGCCTGACGGCGTGGCAGCATGGAAACAGGTCCTTGCAAAGGTACCAGAATAAATGTCTCCAGGAGAACGCGGGGGAGACTGACGGCCAGGGAGGAAGTGACCGATGCACTGAGTGGTCACAGGCGGCTTTTGAACTGGGTTTTGAAAAATGGAAGGAAGTTTCCAGGGAAAGAAGTGAGGCAAAAGCATCCCAGGAACAAGGAGCAACAGGTGTGAAATGGCACCTGGGGAACGTCGGTGCTCGGAGGTGCTGCGGGAAGTGAAGGAGGGAGGAGGGACTGGGTGATGGAGGGAGAGCTTTGAATGCCTTGCCAAGAATTCTGAAGGCCATGGAGGAGGAGTGAAGGGTTTTGAGGAGAACCCTACCAGTTAGATGTAAAAGGTTCACCTGAACTAAAGAGGAGGCACTGCCTGTGAGCAGCTGCAGCAGGGGACAGACAAGAGATTATTGTGATAGTACACGCAAGAGCAGAGGAGGGCATTTAAGAAGTGGGTTAGAAGGCAGGAAGGGCCCTAACTGGTTTGGCTCAGTGGATGGAGCGTCGGCCTGTGGACTCAAGGGTCCCAAGTTCGATTCCGGTCAAGGGCATGTACCTTGGTTGCGGGCACATACCCACTAGGCAGTGTGCAGGAGGCAGCTGATCGATGTTTCTCTCTCATCGATGTTTCTAACTCTCTATCCCTCTCCCTTCCTCTCTGTAAAAAAAAAATCAATAAAATATAGTTTTTAAAAAATGTTTAGAAGGCGGGAAGGGTAGTAAGGATGCTGAGATCACATTGACGTGACTCAGTGACTGGTTGGGTATTGGGAGCGATGGCAGGTTTCTGAACAAGGCGACCGGATGGAGACTGATGCCATTAACTTGAAGGAGAAAACAGGTGGGGGTGGGGGGCAGGGCAGGGAGGGGAGGCAGGAGGGCATGTACGGGTGCCGTATGGACATTCCCTTTGTGTTGCAGCCCTGGCGGGTGGTCTCCAGGTCACAGTGCCCGACAAGAAGAAGGTGGCCATGCTCTTCCAGCCCACGCTGCTCCGCTGCCACTTCTCCACGTCCTCCCGCCAGCCCGCCGTCGTGCAGTGGAAGTTCAAGTCCTACTGCCAGGATCGCATGGGGGAGTCCCTGGGCATGGCCTCTCCCCGGGCCCAGTCTCTCAGCAAGAGAAACCTGGAGTGGGACCCCTACCTGGACTGCTTGGACAGCAGGAGGACCGTTCGAGTGGTCGCTTCAAAACAGGGCTCGACCGTCACCCTGGGCGACTTCTACAGGGGCAGAGAGGTCACCATCGTCCACGGTAATCAAGCCTCTGCTTTGAATTAGGATGGGAGGGACCTTAGTTCCAGTCTCCCATGACCCAGGGATGCTGGCCTCTCAGCCTCTCAGCCCCCCAAGACTGATTTTCTGGGACAGGGGAGCAGCAAGAACCCCATTGACTTGCTTTAATGGGCTCCTGGGGGGAGCATGTGACAGCCAGAGCAGTTGAGCTGAGCTTGGGGAGCGTCCTGCCTGCCCTGCCCTCCAGTTGGAGGGTCTTGCTGTCAGAACCGAGATTAAATAGGTTCTAGCAAAAGAACTGCCTCGGTCAGACACCTTGACGTCAGTCTGCAGGGCCTTTCCTGACTCAGAAAGCAGACTCCTCCCTGGGGGAAGGATGCACGCCTGCGGGGTCCTGAGCCAGGTGGCTGCCATGCCCACGCCCCACGTGGTTTTCTCTATCTTCCACCCTTGCTCCTGCTCCCTACAGCTTTGGACAAGAAAGGGGCCTAAGAGTCTGATTTGACCTATTGGGTTATTTGCATTTTGAAGAACTGCTGTGAAGCCAGCTCCTTTTGCAGTAGTCCAGGTAATTCCAGAATGTACCTGGCTCTCGGGTCCTCTGCGCCCGCTTGGTTGCTTGGTCTTCTGTTCCTGGCCCCGACCTGGAAGAAGACCGATTCTGCCGGGGCGCCTGGTCTCTGGCCTCAGGGACGCTGGGTTTTTATTTTGCATGTTTGTTTAGATAAGTCAAACACCTTGTCGGCCACCATCCAGGTAGACCGGACACTGCGGACTCGCCCCAAGGGCCCCCTCAGCCCCACGTTGTTTATTGCTCTTCTCAGAGGCCAGGTGTAGGATTGGGTTCTTCTTTCTGTGATGACAGATGCAGACCTTCAAATTGGAAAACTCATGTGGGGAGACAGTGGACTCTATTACTGTATCATCACCACCCCCGATGACCTGGAGGGCAAAAACGAGGACTCGGTGGAGCTGCTGGTGTTGGGTGAGTGGAGACGCGAGCATCTTAGCTGCTGGCCAGTTCCTCCTCTCGACACCCTGACAAAGCGCTTCGGGTGTCCGGCGTTTCTCCCATCTCGTTTCTTGGTGGCTATGGCCCGCTACTTAGCAATGTCCTGAACGTTTCTTTTGCTCTGTTAGGTTTTTGTTTTTTTTCCTTTTCCTTCCTTTCACTTGCATCATTAACCCAGCTTTCTCTTGCTCCAAGCTTTACTTATCTTTATATGCTAACCGTGAAGGAACCGCCTGAGGCCCCTGAAGAGGGTAGAGACCCAGGAGAGCTGGGAAATCACTGGTGAGTCAGGACCTCTGAGAATCAGGAATCCTTCCCATTCATTAGCTCCACTTAGGACAATTACGGGAGAGATGGCTGAGAACTGGAGAGTTTCATGCTGAATGGTGCCATTGCAAAGAGCTTCTGGGGAATGTGGCAGCGTTTAATTGGAAGGCCAATTTCTTGAGACCTAGAAGTGTCTGAGTTCTTCTCAAAGCAAATATATATCTAACCCTTATTAATAGCAATTTCTCCATAAATGCCAACTCATTACTTTGGGTTACTGCTCCTCTTTCGTGGACTGGAGGGATGTCAGTGGGGTGACCTCCTATGAACTTAAAACTGAGCACGTATTTCGTGCTCCATAAGTGTTGGTTGAACAAGGAAATTGGAGTAAAATATAGGCATGAAAAAGAGAAACTACATGAATTGTAGGGAAAAAGTTAAACATTCGATGCCAGTTTTTAAAAGAAATTATGTTTTTTGTAGCTTTCAAGAAACCATGTGATAACAATTTGGGGGAATATTTAAGGTTTAAAGGCAAATGAGGTTGTAGGTTAATTTTCACCCTCCCTGGGGAATTCAGTCCCCAGGGACAACTTGAATTGGCTACTTAGGATTTCGTTTCACTCAACCATGACTGTGATTTTGGCAAATCAGTGGTTCTGCTGCCTTAACTTTGTAACTTACAGAATGGATGAGGTAATAATTATTAAAAATTAACTCTTTATTGTGAATAATCAACCCTTATTGGAGGGTTGACTTAATTCAAGTGCATATACCTTGGGCCAGTGCATCATACAGACACACTGCTGTGGTCCGGGAAGGAATGGGAGCGGATTGGAAAGGAAATAAAGGAATGCAGCTTCTGTGGGTTTTGTAAAAGGACCCAGGGAAACCAGATGGGGGTCGGCTGGGTTTTGGTGACTCAGAAGGAGGAAGAGATAAATGTCTGCATAAGCACACACCACTAGCGGCCAGGTCAGAAACCAGCGGCTCGGTGAGCCTGCAGTTAGCTGACTGGGCGGTTATCGGGCCAGTGCTGCATCGTCGGGAAATGGTTGCCTGTCCAGGGGAAGCGGCCAGGTAGAAACCACTCTCAGTAGTCCGGCCCCGGTTCCACGCGTGGGGAAGGAGAGAGGCGGTGCTGTGTGTTTGAAGGGGGTCAGAGAGCCTATAAAGTAACCTGGGCAAAGATGCGGTCCCCGGGATAAAAAGGTGGAGAAAGGAATGCTCAGATGGAAAAGGTCGCCCACGATGGGCAAAAAGATGGAGAGCAGAAATCAGTGCTACTTAAAGCGAAGCAGAAAGGAAAACAGGGCCCTAGCCTGTTTGGCTCAGTGGATAGAGTGTTGGCCTGCAGACTGAAGGGTCCAGGGTTTGATACCCATCAACAGCCCATGCCTGATTGTGGGCTCAATCCCCAGTAGGGGTCGTACAGGAGGCAGCCAATCAGTGATTCTCTCTCATCATTGATGATTCTATGTCTTTCTATCTCTCCCTTCCTCTCTGAAATCAATAAAACCACACACACACACACACACACACACACACACACACACACACACACACTGGGGAGGCCACAACGCAGCCCATCACAGCAGAGGTGGCATGTCTCACAATTCCACTGTGTTCCATGGGAATTAGAAACATGCAGAGCCCAATACATTTGCCATGTAAACTTTTTAGGGCAACTCTAGATGTGTAGTTACCTAAAGGGGTTACTTTGACATCTACAGGAATATTCTGGGTGCCGTAAAGGACTGTATTTACTTTCCAAATGCAAAATTCTGCGTATTCGTGCCTTGACTCCCTTTATGATAGAGTTTTCCAGAATACTGTCAGTTTCTAGAAGCCAGCTTATTTGGTTGTTGTACCCTGCAGGCCCATCTGTTAGGTGTTCTTTTCAGGTGAGACCAGGAGAGCATCCTGATTTGTGAGATCGGCCTCGAGGAGCTGAAGGCCTCCGTGGGAAGGTGACAGGTCCACAATCTGCTTATTTCAGTCCCATGAGCCACCGGCTCGGGCACTGAACTTGACATGAGGAGGGGTTGGAGGACCTGATCCAGGGGAGCCTGGGACGTGTCTCCGGAGGGACTGGAAGCTTGCTGTGTGTGGCCGGATAAAGTGAGAGCCAGGAGTGGACGTCACAGGCTGGGGAGTGCGTTTCCGTGCAGAGCAGGAGCTGCTGACAGCTGGAGACATGGGAAGACAGACAGTCTTCTCCGGAGCAGTGACTCCCGTGTCCATAGGGGGTTGGAAACTTTCTTATGAGTTACATCAAGCATTTACGCTTAGGAAACGGTGCTTAACTAAGTTACTTCTGAGCTTTATTTCAATTCTAAAATCTCACATTAAAGTGTAGATGAACCTGAGTGATGCGACTACCTTGAGAAAATGACCTCCTGGAAATTTGTGGCAGAGATGAAAGGGTTACAGGTTGGTTATAAGGACACGCAGGGTGATGCTCGTTCACAAAGAAGCCAGGGGGCGTGAAGGGTGGCCTTCTGCAGACAGGCCAGGGCTAACAGGGGTGGTCCCACCGCAATGAGAAGACTCTTGATGGTGATTGAAGGAGCTGAAATGTTAGCTCTCCTTGGAGTTGATCACAAAATGGGCAGCAGAAGACTGGTTGGAATTTCAGAGGACCAATCAGTAAAGATGGGCAAATTAGAGCAAAGATCAGAAGAATTTAGTTTTCTGTTTATACTCACGAAGGTGAACATGGAGAAGTGGCTGGAGCAAGATTGTGAAGTGTCTTATACGTAGGACTGAGAAGTTTGAACTTCATCTTGAAGACCATGGGGAGCCGGTGAAGAAACTTTAGCAGAAGAATGAAACTAGATCTCAGGGTGGGAGTATTGATTAGCAGCAGGGTAGACAATGCACTGGGGACGATGTGCTGGGAGAGGGGTCAGTCAGGGGGCTGCTGGAGAGCACAGGGGTGGATTGACAAAAGACAGCGTAGAAACATTTCTGAGGTCACTGGACTCAGCTCGCTGGGTAGCCAACTGTTCCACCAACTCAGAGAGAGGACACAGGGTGGAGAGCAGGTTGGGGGGCAGGAGAATGAGTTTGGTTCTCGATGTGTTGAATATGAGAGGCCTGTGGGGCACCCAGGCGGTGTCCCAATTAGAAATATAGGCCTGGAACTCAGTGGAGAAGTGAGGATGAGAGACAATAGATTAGAGAACCATGAGTGATAGTCAGAACCATGAAAGAATAGATGAGTCAGCCAGGAAGATTATATAAAGTGAAGAGGGCCAAGGACGGAACCCATCAGGCATATGTCCTACTTTCACTTCAGGAGAGTGGTAGCATGGCCACTGCCCATGGGCATGTCTTGATTTCCCCACAACACAGGGAGCTCTCCAACAGCGTGGGCAGAGGTGCGGACCACTCTCATCTGTGTTTGCATCTGCGCTGCCTGACAGAGGGTCTGCAGTAAGGAAGCTTGAGGGCATGTTTTTCCCCTCAAATGATAAATGGGCGGAATCTGTAATTAATACTTACTTTGTTCCTCTTAAACGTTAGTCAGCGCTGAGCATTTATTTGTTGACTGATAGAGTGTCAATACAATAAGCATCTACAGTCTCCAGAGAGAGCATGCTTTAATCTCCTTAGTCCTAATTCTCCAGCTGGGTATTTACATTATTACTCATGGTCGATCCATCGGGGACTGTGGTGGAAAGCAACAGAATTACATGCTGGGGAGCAGAAAGGAAATCATTGGAAGGAAATTGCAAGGAAGACAGGAAAGTCAGTCTCTGAAAAGGATAGTAGTACATCAGGGTAACGCTTGTTAACTTCTGTAAAAGCAATGCCCAAATCTCAGTGACTTACCACCATGGACGTTGGTTACTTCATCTGGTCATAGATGAGGGTAGGAGGCTCACCGATCGCTCCCTTCCAGGTGGTGGTCTAAGGGGTCTGGCTGCTCCATTGTTCAACTCTGCTGCATGGGAGACCGTTGGTCCCAGCCGCACAGAAAGATAGAATGAGGCAGGTCGGATGGGAGTTTTTAGAGACCAGGTCTGGGTCACTTCTGTTTTGTATGTGCCCAGGAAGAGAGTTAGACTGTGTAGATGAACTGCCTAATCCCTGCCCTGCCAGAGATGCCCCGGGGTCTGTGTAGCAAGAATTGGTAGGCAATGTGTTGAGGGTTCCATAGCCAGAAAAAATCAGTTCAACTGTTATATTTTCTGCTCTTGCATTTTCCCACCCAAGAATCAGTCTCAGGAGAGAGTCCCGTTGGCCCAGTTTGGACAGGTGTCCACGGCTTAGCCTTGGGTGATCAGGGGCTCCTGGGTGGCCAGTCTCTCAAGATATGAAAGAGAATTGATTTCCCAAGTAAACTTTGGAGCATGATGACAAAAAAGGAAGACAGGACATGAGATGCCCCCAAAGCAATATGTGTGCACCTAAGTGATGCCATCACTGCATCTATTATTACTGTTAATGTACACAGGTAATAATGTGTAGTTCATAAAACTCTCCTATGATAACCTGGTCAGGTAGGCGAGCAGGCAGTATTGTCCTCATTGCCCAAGTGGAGAACTTCATGCTCATTATCCTGGTGCACAGACACCCAAGGGCGTTGGTTCCCAGCCCCACCTCTTCCCACACGGCCCGACCTGTCCGTCTTAAGCGGCTGTAAAACGTGGCTGCTGCTTGAGGCCCAGGGAACGATTTTTACTTGTCCCAGGTTGGCTTTGGAGTTTCATTTTATTTCTTAATAAAACTGCCTTTGACCACTGACCGAGGCCCCCACTTCAAAGGCATAGCTGTTCTTGTCTAGGCGGCCCCTCCCCACTGCGCCTGGGTCTCCTTTCCCCAAACTTCCGAAGCATCTACAAACCTCCACGGATGCTCCTTCCGGAGGGTTCAGAAATGTCCGAAGACAGTAAGTGACTCGGGAAATGGGAGGACCTCCGCGGACTCGCTGTAAGCACGAGAACTATCTGAGCCCCTTGTCTCTGATGCTTGAGAAGGCAAAGCCGTTCTGGAGTCGGATGTGCTCATGGTGTTTGGGTGCCTCGAGTTGACACTGGCAAGTACCT
This sequence comes from Eptesicus fuscus, assembly GCF_027574615.1. Taxonomy (NCBI): domain Eukaryota; kingdom Metazoa; phylum Chordata; class Mammalia; order Chiroptera; family Vespertilionidae; genus Eptesicus; species Eptesicus fuscus. Next base: position 41,578,899 of record NC_072494.1, read on the forward strand.
TAGAAATGGTTAGACGGACGTTTGGGGTTGTGGGGCCGGACCTGCCCAGTCCCGAAAGGTGTGGGAGTGTCCAGAAGTCCGCCACCCGGGATTAGACCTGGGTGTAGGGTCGCTGGCAAGGACAGGGTCTGGGACCTGGAGCCCGGCCACTGCTGGGGCAGGAACGAAGCCGGGGCAGCCCGGCTGGCAGGAAAGGACTCCGCTGGTCAGGAAGGTGCCAGCGGGGAGGCTGTTATTTAAAAATCTAAAAGCAGCTCGCTTTGCTCTGCCCGCTTCTGTGCACAATGTGAGGGCCTGGCCTCTTCCTTCTGAGGCCCCACGTGGCCGCTTGTTTGTTAAGGGCCTTCAAGCAGAAAAGGGAGGGGAAGGGCCGGGCAGAAGTAGGGCGGGATGCGTATTCGTGCCTGTGGCCGAAAACAGACCAGGAGGCCATGGACCAGGGCGTGTTTAGATGGAAGCTAGAGAAGCCTTCCCCATGGGAAATGGCAGTTTTTGGAAACGGTGGTGAGTGAGGGGGAGCGTAGGTGCTGCCCCTTGGTGAGGGGAGGCAGGCCCTCGCCCAGGGTCTGAGTGAGCACGCCCAAGACGGGGTTCAGAGCCCTTGCTCTGCCCCTGGCTCCATCTCCCAGTCCACAGTTTGCAGAGTTAATTCTCCATGCAGGCCTGTGACAGACGCCGCAGACGCTGCTGTCTTGTTCTGTTAATACTGTTTGTTGGAGGGGAGAATAATGCAGGTTTCTTGAAAATTTTTCAAACAAAGTAGGAAAGCACAAAAGGAGAAAATATCTCCTGAACTTGGGCCACGCAGAGCTGACAGGCTGCTCTCCAGAGCTCCCGCTGCACGGGCAGCCCGAGTCTAGGACCGCGTCCAACGGTGTTCCCCGCGTCAGGCCTGGCCGTGCCAGTGTGGGGGGCCAGAGAGCCGCCTCCTGCCAGTGTGGGGGTCAGAGGGCCTCCTCCTGCCAGTGTGGGGGTCAGAGGGCCTCCTCCTGCCAGGGTGGGTGTCAGAGGGCCTCCTCCTGCCAGTGTGGGGGTCAGAGGGCCTCCTCCTGCCAATGTGGGGGGTCAGAGGGCCTCCTCCTGCCAGTGTGGGGGTCAGAGGGCCTCCTCCTGCCAGTGTGGGGGTCAGAGGGCCTCCTCCTGCCAGTGTGGGGGTCAGAGGGCCTCCTCCTGCCAGTGTGGGGGGGTCAGAGAGCCTCCTCCTGCCAGGGTGGGGGTCAGAGGGCCTCCTCCTGCCAGGGTGGGGGTCAGAGGGCCTCCTCCTGCCAGGGTGGGGGTCAGAGGGCCTCCTCCTGCCAGTGTGGGGGTCAGAGGGCCTCCTCCTGCCAGGGTGGGGGTCAGAGAGCCTCCTCCTGCCAGTGTGGGGGTCAGAGAGCCTCCTCCTGCCAGTGTGGGGGTCAGAGGGCCTCCTCCTGCCAGTGTGGGGGTCAGAGAGCCGCTCCTCCTGCCAGTGTGGGGGTCAGAGAGCCGCTCCTCCGTGCCAGCCGCTCCCGCACGGGCTCCCTCCAGCAGGTTCGGCTTCCTGGACTTGAACCCCTCCTACCTCGGGTGGAGTATAAAGTACTTTCCTCCTTAGTTTCAGCAAAAGTCCTGTTGCTGGGGATGGGCCACCGTTTCCAAAAGAAGAGAACGCCAGGCAGGCAAAAGCAAACACTGCCAACTGCCAACTGCCCGCATGTTGTGGCTTCATCGGCTTCTGCGTCTTCCCTGGCCAAACGCAGTGCTACTCCAGGGGCAGGTTTGCCCCGGCAGGCCCTGGTGAGGAGGTGCTAAGTTGGGGTTCACTCTGCTCCTGCTTCCTTCCCCCTCCCCCTGTCCTTTCCCAGGTGAAAGGCATATACCACCTAGGAACAGGTGTGTGTGAACTTTTTAAAATATATATTTTTAATCCTCACCTGAGGATATATTTATTGGTTTTAGAGAGAGAGGAAGGGGGGGGGTGGGGAGAGAGAGAGAGAGAGAGAGAGAGAGAGAGACATGGATTGCTTGCCTCTCATCTGTGCCCTGACCCAGGGCTCAAACCCTCTACCTAGGTGTGTGCCTGACTGGGACGCCATCCTGCAACCATGTTTTAGGGATTAAAAATTTTTGTGTGTTTGTTAGTGACCATTAACACACACTATTGTATTAGTTTCGTGTACAGCATAGTGATTAGACATTTATGTTCCGTATGAGGTGATCACCCCGTCCGTCTGGTACTCGTCTGGCTCCACGCGTCATTGTTAAGTTATTACAACAGCACTGGCTGTATTTGCTTGAGGGTTTTATGGGCGCGTCTCTCAGGCTGTGCAGAGATCCCTGCACTCACCCAGGGTCTGCGCCTACACTTGAGCCCCCCCCCCCCCGCCCCCAGGACATTCCTCTGGCTCTTTAGAAAGGCTACCTGTTGCCAAGGCTCCCCTCCCCGCTCTCGGCCTCTTTGCCAGCCCAGCGCTCCTAACTGAGGAGATTTGCCAATTAAAAGGGCTGCAGCTCCCAAGTTCCCATGGCAACAGCCTCCTTGGAGGTCTTTTTGGCCTGCTCAAACTTTGATCTCTGAGAGTGGCTGCTCTGGCTTCTCTGGAAGGTTTACAAACAGAAAGAGGGAAAAGGAATTGGAGGGGCAGAAAGAAAAAGCTCCCCCTGCAGAAGGGAGACGGCGTTAATTACAGCCACACTCTGGGTGTAAATCTGGGGGTGACGCCTGTGGAACACCCTCGGATTTGGGCTGAGCCCACATTTTCATTTGTCGAATCAACTGCCCTTCAGAGGGTGGCCCCACATGAAAGACCGAAAGCGGAGTTGATTCTGGAGGCGGGTGGAAGGGCCCTTTCTGTCCTCAGTAGACACTGGAGCCTTCCGATTTCTAGAGGAGCTGAGACAGGTGTTCTGGCTCCCCGACGGGAGAGGGAGAAGACTAAAGAGGAGTGACCTTCAGCCTCAGCCCTTGCCCTTTCTCCCAGCCCGCTGCCCCATGCTGGCCTTCCGCCCTGAGCTCACTAGGTGCCTCTGTTGCTCTTGGTTTTGAGAGGAACCAGGAAAATGGGTTGAAGGGATGGAGGAGAAGGAAGACCTGGGAAAGTTAGCCAGGTGCCAATCAACCAAAACCTGATTCTGGCTCATGATTGTCAACAACAAGCCGCCCCCGCAGTCGGAGTGCAGTGGGGGCCGGGAGCCTCCAAGACCCCCGCCAGGCCTCTCTCTCTTTGCAGGAGGTGGGAGGTCGGTGCGGGGGGGGGGGGGGCGGGGAGGGTGGTCTCAGACTCTCCTGCATCCTTGCCACCTTGCTCTTGGGAAGGTACCATGGAGTGCAGTCAGTTTTGCTTCAAATGTGATTTTTATCAAAATTATTTAAACGTAATCAGTATTTTTGCATGCTAAGTGCCTAGCACAGTGAGGACTCAAAATGACAATCTATGACACAGTCTTGTCCCTATAAAAAATCACTGCCTTTTGGTAAAGATAAAAATTATGTATTTGAAGCAATTAGAGAACAACACAAGAAAAGATGAGAACTGTATTTGGTATGAAACATCCAGGCTGCTGATGCTCAGGAGGGGCTGCTTTGCCCCAGGAGACAGTGGGCAATGTCTGGAAACGCTGTTGGTTGGCACACACGTGGGGTGCTAGAGTCTAAGGAGGCTGTTCCAATCCTGCATGCACAGGACAGACATCTCCTACACCCTGCATGCACAGGACAGACAGCCTCCTAGACCCTGCATGCACAGGACAGACATCTCCTACACCCTGCATGCACAGGACAGACAGCCTCCTATACCCTGCATGCACAGGACAGACATCTCCTACACCCTGCATGCACAGGACAGACATCTCCTACACCCTGCATGCACGGGACAGACAGCCTCCTACACCCTGCATGCACAGGACAGACAGCCTCCTACACCCTGCATGCACAGGACAGACATCTCCTACACCCTGCATGCACAGGACAGACAGCCTCCTACACCCTGCATGCACAGGACAGACAGCCTCCTATACCCTGCATGCACAGGACAGACAGCCTCCTATACCCTGCATGCACAGGACAGACAGCCTCCTATACCCTGCATGCACAGGACAGACAGCCTCCTACACCCTGCATGCACGGGACAGACAGCCTCCTACACCCTGCATGCACGGGACAGACAGCCTCCTACACCCTGCATGCACAGGACAGACAGCCTCCTACACCCTGCATGCCCAGGATAGACAGCCTCCTACACCCTGCATGCCCAGGACAGACATCTCCTACACCCTGCATGCATAGGACAGACAGCCTCCTACACCCTGCATGCACAGGATAGACAGCCTCCTACACCCTGCATGCACAGGACAGACAGCCTCCTACACCCTGCATGCACAGGACAGACATCTCCTACACCCTGCATGCACAGGATAGACAGCCTCCTACACCCTGCATGCACGGGACAGACAGCCTCCTACACCCTGCATGCACGGGACAGACAGCCTCCTACACTCTGCATGCATGGGACAGACAGCCTCCTGCACCCTGCATGCATGGGACAGACAGCCTCCTACACCCTGCATGCACGGGACAGACAGCCTCCTACACCCTGCATGCCCAGGACAGACAGCCTCCTACACCCTGCATGCACGGGACAGACAGCCTCCTACACCCTGCATGCACAGGACAGACAGCCTCCTACACCCTGCATGCACAGGACAGACAGCCTCCTACACCCTGCATGCCCAGGACAGACATCTCCTACACCCTGCATGCACAGGACAGACAGCCTCCTACACCCTGCATGCACAGGACAGACAGCCTCCTACACCCTGCATGCACAGGACAGACAGCCTCCTACACCCTGCATGCACAGGACAGACATCTCCTACACCCTGCATGCACAGGATAGACAGCCTCCTACACCCTGCATGCACGGGACAGACAGCCTCCTACACCCTGCATGCACGGGACAGACAGCCTCCTACACCCTGCATGCATGGGACAGACAGCCTCCTACACCCTGCATGCACGGGACAGACAGCCTCCTACACCCTGCATGCCCAGGACAGACAGCCTCCTACACCCTGCATACACAGGACAGACAGCCTCCTACACCCTGCATGCCCAGGACAGACAGCCTCCTACACCCTGCATACACAGGACAGACAGCCTCCTACACCCTGCATGCACGGGACAGACAGCCTCCTACACCCTGCATGCATGGGACAGACAGCCTCCTACACCCTGCATGCATGGGACAGACAGCCTCCTGCACCCTGCATGCATGGGACAGACAGCCTCCTACACCCTGCATGTGTGAGACAGACAGCCTCCTACACCCTGCATGTGCGAGACAGACAGCCTCCTACACCCTGCATGCATGGGACAGACAGCCTCCTACACCCTGCATGCATGGGACAGACAGCCTCCTACACCCTGCATGCACGGGACAGACAGCCTCCTACACCCTGCATGTGTGAGACAGACAGCCTCCTACACTCTGCATGCGTGGGACAGACAGCCTCCTACACCCTGCATGCATCGGACAGACAGCCTCCTACACCCTGCATGCACAGGACAGGCAGCCTCCTACACCCTGCATGCACGGGACAGACAGCCTCCTACACTCTGCATGCACGGGACAGACAGCCTCCTACACCCTGCATGCATGGGACAGACAGCCTCCTACACCCTGCATGCATGGGACAGACAGCCTCCTACACCCTGCATGTGTGAGACAGACAGCCTCCTACACCCTGCATGCATAGGACAGACAGCCTCCTACACCCTGCATGCATGGGACAGACAGCCTCCTACACCCTGCATGCACAGGACAGACAGCCTCCTACACCCTGCATGCATGGGACAGACAGCCTCCTACACCCTGCATACACAGGACAGGCAGCCTCCTACACCCTGCATGCACGGGACAGACAGCCTCCTACACCCTGCATGCATGGGACAGACAGCCTCCTGCACCCTGCATGCATGGGACAGACAGCCTCCTACACCCTGCATGCATGGGACAGACAGCCTCCTACACCCTGCATGCATGGGACAGGCAGCCTCCTACACCCTGCATGCACGGGACAGACAGCCTCCTACACCCTGCATGCATGGGACAGACAGCCTCCTACACCCTGCATGCATGGGACAGACAGCCTCCTACACCCTGCATGCACGAGACAGACAGCCTCCTACACCCTGCATGCACGGGACAGACAGCCTCCTACACCCTGCATGCATGGGACAGACAGCCTCCTACACCCTGCATGTGTGAGACAGACAGCCTCCTACACTCTGCATGCGTGGGACAGACAGCCTCCTACACTCTGCATGCATGGGACAGACAGCCTCCTACACCCTGCATGCATGGGACAGACAGCCTCCTACACCCTGCATGCACAGGACAGACAGCCTCCTACACCCTGCATGCATGGGACAGACAGCCTCCTACACCCTGCATGCACAGGACAGACAGCCTCCTACACCCTGCATGCATAGGACAAACTCAGAATGTCTAGGAAAAGGGACAAGAGGGTCACACCCAGCAAAGAAGATCCGGCCCTAAGTGTCAATAGCCAGGTTGCAAAATCCTGATCTGACCACAGGTCAGTCTGGGGACTGGAGAAGGTCACTGCCAAGAGCATGGCTGTGGGGTCATAGTCCCTGGACTCGGTGCACCAGTGGAGCTTGGACAGGCCAGTGTTGCTGCGCCTGATGTCCTTATCTGTAAAAGCGGAGGAGGAGGAATAAAATTTCCTGGAAAAACTGTTGTGAGGCACATGATCAGGACCAGTAGTATGAGTTCCCTTCCACCCTGCCATCCCCGCATCTCTTTGCCAGCCTGTCACCCCTGGTCTGAGGGACTCCGCAGGGAATTCTTCATTGTGGGACTCCTGCTAGGGGGCCGACTTTCCTAGCCCGTTCCACAGACAGACTTTGAGCCACTGTGAATTGGCAATCCTATTTCTAACAGCCACGTTTTCGCGGTGACATCTGTGCAGTGCCCTGCGGAGGTGACCTCTGCAGCCCTGTGGGAACCTCCTGCCAGGGTGCTTTCGGACATTCCGTCCCAGCGTGCTGTCTTTTGGTTGCCCCCAATTCGCAGTGGATGGCCCTTAGGTAATTACAGGGTGTTTACCACCTATACAAGGATTAGGTGCCACAGGGCCCTCGGTGAAGTCTGGAAGGCTTTGGGGAGCACCCGGGGCTTTGAGGAGAATACGCGAGGTCCTGGAAAGTCTAGATAGGGTGACTTTATAATTTATGGTCCAAACTAAGAGACTCCCAGAGTGAGAAGGAGAGCCTGCTAAGCTATGTCAGACAACAGGCAGAAACTGAGAATGTCTAGGCAAAGCGGCAAGAGGGTCACACCATCTTTAGAGATGACCCCCCTGAAGGTCCTCCTCTCAACTGACAGGAAGTGAAGTTCCAGAGGAGCTGGGGGCAACCTGGTGTCAGCTCAGCTGCACCTGGGAGCCCTGGCTGCAGCTGGCATTTCATTCATGAGCACCTACTATGTGCACATCTCCAAGCAAAGGGCCCATACAACAGATGGTGGTTTGCATAGTATCTTCTAACTGAAAAATTGGCGCTAAGATTTCCTCAGGGTAAGGGAGTTCCATTTAGGCTCTTCCAGTCCGGGGTTGTTAAGAGAACAAAGCAGGTCTTGGAGGTGGGGGTTGGCCCCGCCCCAGCCCCAGCCCCAGCCCCAGCCCCAGCCCCAGGCCTTGCTGCAGTGTGCTCCCTGCCCGCCCCCCCCCCCTACACACACACACACACTCCCACCCTCTTCCACAGCCTCCTCCCAGCTCACTTGTTGCTCTTGGAGGTGGGAGGAAACTGGCCTTCAATTAGTGCGCATTCTTCCAGCCCCGGTTGCCCGTTGCTGTGGTGACGGGGGTGGGGGTTTGGGGGGGCGGGGGGCGGGGAGCAGCTGGGTCCGCAGCCAGCCTCATTGTAGTCCCTGGAAAGGCTGCAGGCCTGTGCCTGTGCGCGGGAGAGGGGGTGTCACCGGAGAGTCGGCTCAGCCCTGCACAGAAAGAATGGCAGCCCTTGGAAGCCGGTCAGGAGACAGTCATCCCATTTTTCTCCAAAGCCAGCTGCCGCTATTCAAGTGCGCAGGGTTGCGTTCACACGGAGAGGGGCTGGCCTGGGAGAGGGCAGGAACTCTGACATCCCAGGGCTGCGGGGGCGTGCCCCCTGCATGCCCCAGACTCCCGGGCTGTTTCGGTTAAGGAGAGGAGCTGTTCTTGGTATCTTTGTAGCTAAGCGGCCTGGGCCAGTCTGATGCAAGGAGCCCCGCAGCTCAGGAAATCCCCTGGAATCACACCAAGAAACTCAGTATCTTCTGTCCATGAGCCCCCCCTCCTCACAGCATTCTGGAGGCCATTGTGGCCGTCCTCTGCCTTTCATCCCAGGCCACCTGGAGCACCTTACATGACTGATCACATTTTACACCTGTGCACTCTCTGGGGCCCGGGCTTGGCTCACTAGCACTTTTGGAAGACCGAGTACTTTGCAGTTGGTGTTGATTGGGTCCAAGCCCCTCTGCCAGGGACTAAACCTCCTGGGACGCCGGGTATTCGATGGAGAAGCCATGAGAAGTTGTAGATAAGTAAGAGAGTCTTTATTGTAGCCCAAGTAGCCATTGCTAACAAGGAGCCACCAGACAAAACAGTTCTTCGAAGTAAAGTCCCATACAGCAGCCACTGTACCTGCAGCAGCAGCCTGGTGGGCAGTAACATAATTTAATACCAACTCAGACAAAAGAGGCTTCTTTCCAAAATACTGACCTCACTATGTTGGGTTATAGACGGGCACGTTTGCCCAGTGTACATAGTCAGACTATTGTGGCCTTACCGTGCACCTGCGTATACTATCTTAGCCTTGAACATTCTGATTAAGAGTCCCACGCTCAGAGTGGCCTTGCACATCCGGCGTACTCTGACCAGGTCCCCGTGGTGTTATCATTGTTTATTTGTTTGTAGCAGCATGGTGAATGCCCTTTCATTAGATCATAGGGTCACGACTACTCAGTAATCGTTTTCTGGCTGCAACTTTAAAAGGTGCTGAAATTTTCAACCACTTCTAACATTTCTTACATCCAAAAATTACACTTTAATTATTTAAATAGGGCAATGATGCCACAAACACATTTGAGGGTCCCTCACTGCAAATACCAGGAGATGAGGAAGCAGTTAAATTTAAGGACAAGCAAATCTGGAGAGGGAGTGAGGTATTGGCAAAAAATAAATCTATACATATAAAGAGGTAATATGCTAATTTGTCTGTACGGTGGGTGTCCCAGTTACGACCAGTCTGTGGACGGGGATGGGGCGGGGACTTCTGGCCTCAACGCTGACGTCACACTGCCTGCCTGCATCCCCGGCTACTGATGTGACACTGCCTGCATGCATCTCCATTCAGTGCTGACGTGAATCTGCGGGGGGGGGGGGGGGGGGAGGGGCAGGGGGGGGAGGTGAGGCCTGGGCTTGACAGGGCACCTCAGGCCACACCCCCTGCCCCAGCGCCAGGCTGGGACACCTCAGGCCATGCCCCCCACCCCAGCACGAGGCCTGGAGACCTCAGGCCACATCCCCCGCCCCGCAAGGCTTAACAGGGGACCTTAGGCCACGCCCCCCACCCCAGAGCCAGGCGAGGGGACCTGAGGCTGCGCCCCCCCACCCGAAGGGGCTTGATGGGGGTGGGGCCGGCCAGGTCTGGGTCTCCTGCGTTTTCGAAGTGGGTATGGGTGGTGGATGGGGACTTGACTCTAGGTCCGGAGGCGCACCCCAGACTCTGACAGGAGGGATATTTTATATATATTTTGCTAATTTTCTTTAATCTCTGACACTTCTATTATAGAGAAAGGTCAAATAGCAATATTAAAATATTTATTCTAATTAATTCCCTTTTAATGTGCACAAATTTCATGCACTGGGCCACTAGTAAAAAATAAATACCGAATGGGACAAGTAGATCTAGGTTCTACTCTTGGTTTGATTGTTAGTCAGCTGTGTGACTTTAGTAAAATTTGTAACCTCTCTGAGCCTCAGGTTCCTAAAAACATGGGTGGGTTACAGATTAGATGACCTCCAAGATCTTTTCTAGTTATCAAATCTGACTTCTGTGTGAATAGAAGTCAGTGATTTGGACCAACCTTACAATCACTGCCAAAAAGCCCAAAGCATTTATGAGAAGTTAATTGCAGATGGTCTAATACTAGTCATTATTAGTATTGGAGAGACTCCAATGTCAGAATTATTCAATATGGTTTAAAGTGAACTAAAATGTAAAGGACACAAAAAGAAAGCGTTCACGTATGAAAGGCTTGCATACGTGGTCTATAAATATGTATAAAGAGAGGGAGGCCAGCTCCAAATTCGTGATGGGTAACCATAAAGTCACTGAATGCGTGGTTGCCGGGGGGATACGGAATAAAAGCAGGGATGTGTGTGCCCTTGGGAAATTTCCTATCTATTTGGGATTCCAAATAGCCATAGAAACAAGTTTACGCTTCAAAGAGCCAGAGAAAGGCATCTTCTCCTCAAAGACTTGAAAGGAAACATTTGAGAGGGTTAGGAGCTGAGATACAGGGTAGGTACTTGTGCATCCCTGAGAACTGACCCAGGGTCTGAGGAAGGCCTGGCCGTGGAGGAAGCCCACCTGTGCGTGAGGCAGAGGAAGGAGAGGGAACCTCGAGGGCGGGAAGCAAGCGCCAGCGGGTCCTTTGTGTAGTGTACTGGCGCAGCCCAGGAGGACTCCACGTGAATCAGCTCAGTGCAGTGAGTGGAGATGGCCGCGCTGTCAGCAGCGGCAGCCTCGCCAGGACAAAGGAAACGCGGTTAACCTTTGCACTCTGAGGGCTTGGATTTAAGTTTCAAGAGTAGAGACAAAAGCACTCTTTTTGGCTGAGTTCGTAAGCACATTGTATCTCTGTAATGGCTGCCTTAAAAATACCCCAGCCTGGTGGTTTACAACTTGTGGGGTGCGAGGTGGGGCAGTCCTTCAGTCCCCTCGACAGTAAGATGATCTTTTGGGATGTTTTGGTGCATCCTCAAGGGATGTTCCTACCATTGAGCCCCCGAGTCCAGGGTGCTCCCCCTTCTCCAGCACATGGACCAGGGCTCAGTGAACGAAGGCTCCCTTCCTGTGCTGATGAAGAGCCAGTGTCCATCTGAGATGGACAAGGGCACCCTTGTGAGCAGCCAATCAGAAGCCAGCATACCCGGGATTTGCTACTGGAAACACTTCACGGTCCAGAGAGTGAGATGCCTCCTCTTGCGAGGCTGCTGCGGACGTCAGCACAGAGCGCAGGCCCTGCCTGGAGGGTTTCCTCCTCAGTGCAGTACTCCTTGCAGCCGGGAGACCAGCTCTAAGGCAGGGTGACCCCGGTGTCCTCTGAGCCTGGCGCACACACCTTCTCAGCGCAGCTTCCTTACGGGCTGTCAGAATCCACATTGGAGGCGGGGAGGCTGTGTGGGGTGAGGACTCACATAAGCAAGGACAGTGAGGAGTGAGGAGTGAGGAGCTGTTACCTTAGGAAAGAAGGGAAGGAAGTCCATGGAAGGGCCTGGCTTACCCTGAAAGGAGCACTCGAGTCTCGGGGAAGTGTCACAAGACAGGGTTTGTTGGGACTATAATGCCGTGGCTCTGGGGAAGGCCTCAGGACCAGGTGGAACCTGATGTTAAAATGCAAGGAAGGCTGATGAACCATTGCATGGGCAGGAGGAAGATCCCTCATCTCAGTTAAGTCCTGTGACGCTGAAGCAGGTCCCAGCGCCGAGCTCTTACACTCACACCGCTGGACAAGCTGCAGGCGAGACCGTGAGCCGCGGGAGTGCAGGAACCTCGTCTAGTTCCCCTCTGCGTCTCCACCTGGCGCCTTACACATTTCTTGATGAATGAATGGGAGACACTCAGAAGTAATGGGTCCGAGGTGTAGTACAAAGCGCTCAGGGGTAACTTCAAGGTGGCTGTGGCAAACAACGGCGGCCGTGGGGATTGTGTAGGGACGATACGTGAGTTGTTTTATCCACTGTGCACGCTGCTGCCACCATGATCATTCAACCCCAGGTATGCGAGAATTTGGGGCTGTGACATGCGTGACGCTTTGGTGTGAAACTGGTGTTCATGTGTGTGCTGAGCTAATGATTTGTGTGCCTGAGTTGTGGGGTTGACTCCTGTGGAAATGTCTTTAAGGTGATGGATTCTGCCAAGTTCGGGGAAACCAAGCGCCTCACGAACAGTTTTCTATAATAGCTTGAACGATGTTTGAAAAGAGAAAACGGCCTTCTGTTTGCAATGTCACCTCTCCATCCTTTTCTCAGACATTCGGTGACATGTAACTGCCGCTCTTACGCCGAACCCTGGAGGACGAGCGAGGTCCCGGCTGGGACAGGCCTCTGAAAGCAGGGCGTTTGCTGCAGTGGTGTGGACTCCCGGTCAGGCCTGCATTGGACATGACGGGTTAGGAAGGAAAGATACAGCATTTCCAACTGGCGAAGGCCGTTCTCGGGAATTGCTAAGATGGAAGCAAAATGCTTTTCAGAAATATAGGGTCCCAGTGTAAACCCACTTTTCGAAGTGCCTTTAATCCAATAAAATAAGGCACGGTGTGCGAGCCAGTGAGCGCATGGTCTCACTGCTGCCATGCTGGGTGGCACTGTCCGCTGTCCCCTGACTCTGGCTGTCCTAAGGCGGAAGCCCTGTCATGTTCCCCCTGGATTGCGAGAGGGTACCACCCGGCCACTGGCCACCACACTGTGCACGTGGGAAGCTGTCCCGGCCTCAGGGAGAATGAGAAGTGGGACGCCTGTCCTTCTGTCTGAGTGACCCTACAGCCTGTGTTCCCTGACGTTCTGGGTAGAGAAGCAAGGTCAGACCACCATCAAGGTCACCCAAGAGCCTGTGGAGAGATCCAGCTTGTGTGTTTCACGTGCCCATAAACATATCTCTGTGTATACACCCTATTTTGTATGCTTATCTGGTGCTCTTTAAAACTGTGCATCAGTTGCCAATGTTCACACATCAGGATATTTCACGTAAAAAATCTGAGGTCTGGTTAATCTTAAGAAACAGGAAGACGTGCAAACACGCAGGCACATTTTTTTTCTGGGGCAACAACTGGCCAGATGTGGGGAGAAACAGCCCCCATGGACACACAGCCTGCTGTTTGCCACCGCCCCCACCCCGCCCCCAGATTGGTCTGGCTGCACATAAATTTGCACTCCTGCTGGTCCCTGTAGGCAGATAGTTGCTTTTGCAGCTCTGTTCACTGCGTATCAGCTTTAAGAATGAAAAATGTTATAGACAGGGCGACCTACAATGAACTGTCCAAACTGGGGCACTGGGAGTGAGAAGAGGCGCTCTGAATCATTACACCAGGGCAATGGTAGCCTAAACCAAGACCATCACAGACCAGCCAGGCCAGGTGGCCTCCTTTATAGAGCACTTCATGGACTGAGGAAAAAACTGAGACCAGACGAGGCCGCGATTTGCCTGCTTAATCACCAGCGAACTCGGGGCGGCGCTGCCCTAGCTCCCCATCGGCTGCTGCCTCCATGGAACATGCCCTATGTGGTATGTATGCGCACCTCCCCCCTTGCATGGCTGGGCTTTTTACAGTTAATAGTCACCACAGAGCTAATTCCCTGAGAGAGCGCACAACTGGGAGCTTATATCAGCAGTAATTTCTATTATGAATGTAATGACTTGAGCCATCACACGTCTAGAGATGTTTAAACACTGGTCGGCTTGAGAACCAGAGAGAAAATGCAAGAGAAGCTTCTCATTGTACTCGCTACAATCAGAGGCACATTTAGAAGTGCTAATCGTTCTCGTTGTTAAAGTAAGTCTCTGATAACTGGCTTACTAAAAACACTTTGTATTGGTTTCTTGATCGTTGACTATTGGCTGGTAATTAATAGCAATTATGTCTTTAAGAGATGTCCCAGATCCCGAGTTCCCAAATCCTTAGCCGGCTGTCTGTTGCCTTGTTGAGTTTCCAAGAGATACTTGTACAGAGAGCGCGCCAGGTGAGACGGGCCGGTGATCTTAGTCACGCCCTCAGACTTTGGCCCCAAGCCCCAGTCCGGCCTCCCATCCCAGAAAACTGGACTGGGCCACGTGTGAGCGTAGAGGCACCGCCTAGCCGGTCAGGAGGCTTAGGCTAAAGACGGGCTGGGGACTCTGGAGGGTGCCTTTCCCAATACCTTGCGTGGCTCGCACGTGTCCTTCCAAGACCCTGCAGGCAGCAGACCATTCTGAGCAGGTAGGTTGCACAAATGGAGAACAGACAGAGGAGGCTCTGCTTGCCCCAAACCAAGCCAGAGCTGGCCTACCCCACCCTCCAAGCTGCCTAGCCCTTGGGATGGGCTCTGGTCCCAGTGAGCTTTTTAAGGGTCGGGCCGTCACCCACGCAGGTGACACGGCCAGGACACTGTCTCCACACTGGCCTTGCGAGTCGAGAAGAGCCAAGAAAAGCACAGTGAGCCAAGATCCCTTCCCGCCCCGCTAACGCTGCGCCCCCGGACAGCGTCCTCCCCACGGCCTGGGCGCGCCTTTTCCTTGACCTCCGGCGGAGCTGCTTTTCGGGGGGGGGGTGGGGGGGGCGGCTGAGGAAGGAGAGGCCAGTGCCCCGCCGTGCCTTTGGACTCAAAATGTACACCACACGCGTGAGTGACTTTTTCTCGGCTCCGCCTCTAGAAACTTGAACAGGAAGGGCTGTTTCTGAACGAACCAATCCGAGTGCATGAAACAGACCCCCCAGCGGAGGTGATGCACGGGGCCTGGAAAGTGCTCACACTCTGGCTATATTGGTGTAAGTAAAAATAGCCATTAATTTCAGTCTTTATACTCGTTTTAAATTTTTTAACTGATTGATTTTAGAGAGGAAGAGAGAAACATTGATTTGTTGTTCCACTCATTTGTGCATTCATTGGTTGCTTCTTGTAGGTGGCCTAACTGAGGCTCGAACCCACATCCTTGGTATATCAGGGTGATATGCTAACCAACTGAGCTGCCCGGGTGGGGCCTCTTTTTGCTCACATTACATTTGCACTGGACAGAGCTGTTCTAGGTGCATTGTCACACGCGTAAATGAAGCAGCATTCAGGTGCCAGGGCGACCCTTTGCCATCCCAAGCCTGACAGGAGGCGGCTTGCGAGCTGTTTCCCAGCGCACCTCGTTGATCAGCGAGACCCCAGTGCGGCCGGGCGGCCGGCGCGGGGAAGTCCCAGCAGGGCCTTTCCGCCGACTGCGACAGGAGAACGTGGTGCGAGCGCTCGGCACCTCTGAGGCTGGTTTGTGAAAGGACTGACCTCCTTCCCCACATCTTCAGAGGCTCCCTTCCTGCAAGCTCCTTGCCAACCGAGCCTCGAGGGGCACCTGCTTGCTCCGACACCAGCCCTTACGCTTCTCTGCCACGTCACGTGGAAGGCAGGTGGGTCCACGCAACGCCAGCTGTGGGTGCCATATGGGAAAGCCATACCGTGCAGAGCTTTTCCGAAGTCGGGGGAGAGGAGCGTGTAACCGATCTAGCTTATCTCTTCTTTGCCTTTGAAATGTTAATCATTGAAATATCTCCAGGCTGTAATTAGAATTATATACGGAGATCATTCCGAGCTAAAACTAAACATGCACTTTGTTTTTCACGGGTGTAGGGATGCGTGTGGATGTGTGGGAATGCAGGTTGACTGTCTGGATGCGGACAGCGTGGGCCCTCCAGTAAAAGGTGCGAGAGGGACGCACACGTGAGTGGATGGCGCGTGTCTGTCGGCTGGTCAGGGCCCTTCGTGGGTGAGGCAGGCATTCCCCCCTCCTGTACGTGGTTGGAGGGGAAGTTCTGTTTCTGATGTAGGTGCAGCGGTCACTTACGTAGCTGCCAGAGGTCGATGGGGAAGGCCATTCTCTTGTCCGAGCCCCACCGCTGGATGTGCCTCGCGTACCACGAAGAGCCTGGCCAGGCCCCGTGCAGCGGCGCCGGCCAGCCAGGCCCCAGGCTGTGTTTTCCCGTGGAGTAACCTCTTTCCTTCTTCTTCCCCTTCTACCTCTTCTAGGCAGGACAGGGCTGCTTGCTGACCTCTTGCCCAGTTTTGCTGTGGAGATTATGCCAGGTATTCAGTCATTTAACTCCTCATTTGCTTAATTTGCTGTCATTCCATCTGCCTGGCTTCCGCATTAGTCACTAATTGCTCCTTTAGTATATCTGCACATTTGTCTATATGTGTCTGTGGTCTTTTCCAGGATGAACTAAGCCCACTGGGAGAGCCTTTAAATTGTATTTCTTCTGTTACTAGATCCTAACAAAAGTAATGAAAATTAAAAATGGCCGAGATGGGTACCCAGTCCTGACCACACATGCCAGGCATGCAGGCTCCCTGGCCACCTCCATGCCCAGTGTCTCAGCTGCACCCACCTAGCACTAAGTATCCTTAACAGAGTCATTACTTGTCTGCGTTCCTTAGGCCCTAAGTTATATGTGTACCCATTCATTAGTGTGCAGCCGTGTTACTCTGAACTTCCCTTATAACTTTATGGGAACCTTTTTCTTCGAACGTAATGAGAGCTATGCACCCCTCCTCCCTTGAAGAGCGCGCATCTACATACCTGCTCTGCTTTGTGTACAACTTCAGCGCCTTCTGGGCCCCTCCGTCCTAGGGGGCTGTGGACTGTCTCAGGGACGCCTGTCCTGCTTTTCGTGTAGCTTAAGTTGAACGCAGCAGCCTAGACAAGCCACCGTCAGGCTGCTGCGTTCATAAGGAAGAGGCTCGGGCCGAACAGGAATGGACCGTGGGGGGCACAGCCAGACTCGGGGTGGGAAGGGGTTTCCTCCTGCTTTGGAGTGTTTCTCCCATGGTTGCCGAGCTGCCTGAGGTTGGCAGCAGCAGTGAGATACACGGCCATTGATTTTGATTTGATTCAAGGCTTCGGAAACACCCAGAGTCTTCCCAGTAGAGCGTCCCTCATTATTCTTCCGTGAATTCCCTGGCCCTTTCCCAATAGCTGACGAGCCCAATACAGACCTTCTTCCTGTTCATCCAAGGTCACACAGAGCTGTCTCTTTGTGATCCCCCTTATCCAGAATTGTGTCAGTTTGTGCATCGGAGAAACAATGTTACATTGCATCGCTTCTTCACATTAGAGATTATTTCCCCCAAGAAAGAGTTGCTGTACTTTTCATCTCTGCTCCTGGATACCTGGATGCCCCTCCCTGTTGGCTGCAAGAATCCTTTCTGGGATAACAGTGTTTCTTCAAGGGCACTGCAGTCTTTTCTCCTTGACGGCCTGACCCGCCTTGTGGCCACCTCGCCACACACCTCATCCCTCATCGACTCCTCAGGGCTCACAACTACCTCAGGGCACGTGACGTTACGTTAGTCCTAAGGCCCAGGCCAAAGCCCTCAGCCATCCCGTGCCTCAGCAGGAATGCTCTCAGGGCCACACTAGTGACGAGGTCTCTCTCTCTTTTCTGCAGAGCGGGGACCTGGCCGCTTCGAACCTGTTTCAGGGGGATGCGGGCAGGGACAGTCAGGAAGCAGGAGCTGTCTTCTCTCTGAGGAAATCTGTCTAAACAAAGATCCATAGCTTTACCCTGATCACAAACCTATGCAACAGTAGCTTTGCCATGATCACAAACCTACCCAACAAAAATGCCACGTTTTCAAGCTCTCACTGAATGGGCACTTACCCAAAGGAGTATTTAATACCCCAAATTTAAGAAAATAACGCGTGAAGTCCATGGTAAAGGGGTTTTTGGTAGATGATTTTCAATCAGAACTGCTGTAGTCTTTTAGCTTTTAAGAGAAAGCCCGCTCACTCGGGCTCCCGCGCCTCCAGTGGGGAGTCGGGCCCTACAGCCAGTCAGCCGCGGGGGCGGGGACAGTGTCTTCTCTGGGGCCTGTCTGTCCTGGTCTCTGGTCGTGGTTCGTTGCACAGGTATCAGCCCCGATGCTGAGTTCAGGAAAGGTGTCCGGGGCGATGGGCAGGGAAGCGGATGGAGACGTCAGGACACGGACCACCTAAACACGTTCTGATATGGACCCGTAGACATGGAGAAGTGTCTCAGGGCTTACACTTCCAGCGACAAGATTAACGACTCCCCAAGATACGTACTCACAGAGCCCACGTTCTCGCTCAGCAGACCCGTCCCCTCCCAGGCACCGGTCTCTGTGCTCCGGCCCCACACGCACCCTGACACTGCAGTCATCGTGGTAAAGCCGCTCCCGGGGCGGCCCTGAGCCACCGTGGCTCGTGCTGGGCATTACGTGCTCATAGGACCTGGTGACCAGCCCTGTTCACGCCCCAGGCCTGGGGGGTCTGCTCTTCTCACTCTCCCAGTGCCTCCCGAGTTTGGGGGCTCTGTGCCCTCTGTCCCAGGCCCCCCGTCTGCCTCTTCACGGGGAGACGCCGGCGAGAGGGCCATCCTGACGCGGCTTCTCTGTGCGTCCTTCCAGAGTGGGTGTTTGTCGGGCTGGTGATCCTGGGCGTCTTCCTCCTCTTCGTCCTGGTGGGCATCTGCTGGTGCCAGTGCTGCCCGCACAGCTGCTGCTGCTACGTCCGCTGCCCGTGCTGCCCGGACTCCTGCTGCTGCCCGCAGGCCTGTGAGTAAAGGGCTGGGGTCGGGGGCAGCCCGCGGGGCCGTGACCCACCGGGCGGCTGTGCGCCCGACCTCCTGCTCCACCTCCTTTCCGTCCGCCCGGAGTGTCGCTCATCCCATGCTCCCTCCCCGCGGGAGCCCCGCTTCCAGAGCCGACACCCTTGTGTGGCGTCTCACCCCTCTCGCCCCTCCATGCTTGTCCACGCCCGTCACCAGCATGTGCCGTCCTCGCTGAGACTGGGATGCGGGAAGGGCAGGTGCAGGAGGCTGAGGCTGGGGGAGAGGCGTTCAGACTGGAGGAGCCTTCTCCGGCCACGCCTCTCACGGCAGAGAACCCCGCTTTGACGAGCGGAGTGTGCGGACCACAGTCTTGGGTACCGTCCAGCCACTGGCGGGCTTTATGTGCTCCCATGACCGAAGGGTCCGCAGAAGAACGAGTCCTCCTTTGGGGATTCCCCAGGTGCCAGGCCCAGGGAGGCATCACGTTTGGAACCCCTGCTGTCAGCCAGACACAGCGCGCCGGAGAGACACGGCGCCGTGGTCAGTACCCTCGGGAGCAGCGCACTTCCGGGAGGCAGGGCATCTGCTCTGCTTTGGGCTCACAAGCAGCCCCTGGCTCTGCCGCTAGAAGAGGCTCCGGCTGCCCTGGGAGCTGCCCTGGGCAGCCCCGGGGCTGGGCCGCCTACAGTGTGGCTAAGAGTGGGCTGCTGCTGTCACGGAGCCGCTCAGTGACTCAGTTGCCAGGTGCCAAACACTGCACTTCCTGATGCCGTCCGCTGACGGAGCCGGAGGAGTCCAGGGCAGCGGGGAGAGGGCTTCCAGTTGAGTGGCTCAGGCCTAGGAGAACACACACATACATGCACACATAGGCACATGCGCACACACACATGCACATAAGCACACACATGCATACATACACATGCATACATAAGCACCCCCCACACACAAATACGCACACACAACATATACGCGTGCATGCGTTAACACGTGTACACACACATCGTACACATATGCACCTGAACACAACATGCACCTGCACATGTAAGCACACACAGGCACACACCCAGGAGGTCCCTAAAGTGCATCCTCAGGGACGTGAGGTGTGAGGGTTGTGAGGGTGGGACCATATAATCTCTCGCTCTTCGTCTCCCTCCACAGTGTATGAAGCAGGGAAAGCAGCAAAGGCCGGGTACCCTCCCTCTGTGTCCTGTGTCCCCGGCCCCTACTCCATCCCCTCTGTCCCCTTGGGAGGACCCCCCTCATCGGGCATGCTGATGGACAAGCCGCATCCACCTCCCCTGGCTCCAAGCGACTCCACTGGAGGAAGCCGCAGTGGTAAATGGTTCCGTTCCGCCCTGCCTGTGCTCCTCCTCGGCTTCCACGCGGGGACTAGCTGCTGGCGACGTCAGCTCGGGCCGCTCCTTCGGGAAATGGTTATCTCCATCCCAGAAGCTAGTCAGCAGTTTGCTCCTCCCTCCCTAGTGCGCAGGACTAGCCGGCCAGTGCCGAGTGCCAAGACGTGTGGGACGTGGTTGTGGCCGGGCCGGGTGCTCCAGCCGCAGAAAGACGCCTTATCAGGCATGTGGGTGCTAAAGAGCGGGACTGGGGGACTGTAGGAGAGAGCTGGCTGCCAAGTCTTCCGGGAAGAGGTGAGGTCTGAGCTGAGCCTGCAGGAATGAGAGGACTGGGGGAGCAGAGTGGGGGGTCACTGGGCACCCCCAGGAGCAGCAGGTGAAGCGCGAGCAGGGAGAACACTGTGTTTGATGGTGTCCAGCTCACCGGTCTGGCTCCCAGAAGAGCTGGGGCTTGGTGCTGGAGTGAGAGTCACGGCAGCAGAGTCCTGAGCGGAGCGGTGACGTGCTGACCGGCACGTGGTTCACGGGGGAGAGTGAGTCGGACCCCGAGCTGAGATGCAGCTGAAGTCATTCAGGGGACACGTGAGCATCTGGGTGGAGGTCATGAGCTGAGATGGGGGCAGTCAGACAGGTGCTTGGAGAGGAGCCCATCAGGCAGGAAGTGGCGGTAACGGTGGTGCAGTGAACTCACTGGTCCGAGGCCTGTTCAGATGAGACGGGCCCACCTAGGGATGATGAGTCATGGTTATGGGCCGGGCGGAGGGGGGTGGGGAGCGCGTTAAGGTGTCGCTCTCCTGGGGGCCTTGATCAGGGCCACAGAGCAGGAAGGTTGAACTGTGTGTGGGAGACTTAGCACGTGATTTGTGAATCCCGGGGTGGGTGAGCCACGGGGGTGGGGAAAGCAGGCGTTTCTGCTCGGGGGCTGGGGGCATCTGGACAGGGACCTGAACTGTCGGTACCGACCGTGGACAGAGCAGACGGCCTCAGGGAGTAATCGGCATTCGTGTTTTTCTCTCCCTGGAACTATTCACAGAATCCTGTCGCCTGAGACCGGAAATGAGTCACAGGCAGGGAAGTGGAAGTTAATGATCAAAGACGCAGGGAATTAGAGAGAGAGAGGCAGCCACTGCCCAGGGGTGGGGGGCCAAGAGCCATCCAGGGAACCTGTTCCCTTTCCTCCGATTCCTCTCCTTCCTGCCTTCCCACCAGAACCCTCCCCCATACTTTTAAATCAACAAGTCTCATAATAAAACGATCCGTGTTCCTAGAATGGCAAGGACTTCCTCTCTCCTGCTTCCAGCCTCCCCAGCCCCTGCTGGTGGCAGTTCCGTCGTTTCGGCCTGGCTGCCGTACTAACCAGTGTAGTTAGAAATGGCTGGGAACGAGGACAATGTCTTATTTCACGCAGTGAGAAGCCCCTGGGGTTGGCTGGTGGAACAGCTCATGGCATCACGGAAGGGCTGTTCTTTCCGCTTGCTCTGTCCTCCTGGCGCTCCCTGGTTCTCCCGCGATGGCCGCCATCGTTCCGGAAACTGCATTCTGAGGCAGGAAGCAGACATGCTTCCTCCCTGCGCCGCTTTGTCCAGAGTGACGGGCCTTTGCCAGAAGCCCCTCCTCCCGCCGACATCTGCAGTCTTAGTGGCGAGCACTGTGCCCCAGGCCCCTTCCTAAACCTGATTGGCTTGGACTAGTCAAGACCCATCTCTTGCCCTGGCTGGCTTGGCTCAGTGGATAGAGCGTCAGCCTGTGGACTGAAGGGTCCCGGGTCCAATTCCGGTCAAGGGCACATGCCTTGGTTGTGGGCTCCATCCCCAGTGTGGGGTGTGCAGGAGGCAGCCAACTGACAATTCTCTCTCATCATTGATGTTTCCATCTCTCTCTCTTCCTCTCTCTTCCTTTCTGAAATCAATCTATCTATAATAATAAAAGGGTAATATGCTAATTAGACCAGACGTCTTCCGGACATCATTCCAGACGTCCTTCCTGACAAAGCCAGGGCCTGAGGGAAGCCAGCCCAGGTCCCGGGTGCCAGAGGGAAGCTGGTGCCAGCAACCAGGGGAAGGAAGGCGTACTCTTGCGTAAATTTTCATGCATCGGGCCTCTAGTATATATATATACACATACATATGTGTGTGTGTGTGTGTGTGTGTGTGTGTGTGTGTGTGTGTGTATATATGTATATATATATATATATATATATATATATATATATATATATATATATGACTCATCTCTTAGACCAAAGCACTTATTGACCTTGGAAATGAACAAAACCAGGGCTCTGTGACGGGAAAGGGGATGTCACACCAGCCTGGCCGTGTGGGTGTCCCCGCTGGGCACATTTCTGTCCTCCTGGTCCCACGACCAGAATTACTGATGATGCCAGCGTTCCGTGTAGATTATTCTCTCAAGCATGTTAGACATGTTAAGAAAGGCCGTTTTATAAAGATGTAAATTTAGCTTACTTTATATTTACATGCCACCTCAATTTTGGGGTAGTCACCTAGCAACGGTAACTTTTCAGATTCTGTTTGTACACAATACTCTTTTGCACTCTGGGTGGTTGCAAAGGCAGCTTGAGGAGCTGCGTATAGAATAGCCAGTTAGCTGCCGCGTGGGAGACGGGAGAGGCACCCGATTCCTTCTCCCGCCCTTCATGGCGGCTGGTGGGGACCTTACAATGAAAGATGGCTGCCTCCTCCTCCCCTGCCTGGACCCACCCCTCAGCTCTGTTTCTCTTCAGTGGACATCCACACTGTGCCCATTCTGCCTCACGTCTCCAGCCTGCCTTCTCCAGGCCTCCTCCTGTCGGCCTTGGAAACCTTCCGTTACAGACAACACCCTCTGACCCCACCCCACCCCCACCCCCCCGCCCGCAGCCCTCTGAGGTCACATCCCACCCCTTGTCGCCTCTTCACTGCCAGACTCCCCAGGAGAGTTTTGAACATTTCATGTCTGCGTGTCCCTGCTCTCATCAACTCCCCAAACATCCATCTTGCTCTTGCCGTCACTCCAGAAGCCAGCCCTCCAGGCCGCCTCTTGCTAAGGCTGGTGGGTCCTCCTCCATCCTGGCTCCCCGAGCGACCAGGGGACCTGCCACCCTCACCCACTCTTGGCTTTGCCTTCCTCCTCGTGGTGTTCGGTGACATTTTCTACCTGCCGGCTGTCCCTTTGTGTGTGGCCCAGTGTTCCTGCCCCCGCCGCCCCCCTCAGGGAAATCGACTCACTCCCAGGCTGTAGCCATGGTCTGTACGCCGATGCCTCCGACCTCTCTGACCCCCAGTCCCCGGGTCCGACTGCCTCCCTCACGCCTCCGCTGGATGCCTGCAGGCTTTTCAATCCCAGCCTCTGGGAAATGGAATTAATCTGCTGTTTGTCTACTTCAACTTGGCAGTTTCTTATTTCAGTGGCTGGCATTGTCCACCTACTAGCCAAAAGCTGGGACTTCACCCTCCTCTCATCCTTACCCTCACTTCCCGCATCCAGTTGGTCAGCAAGTTCTTCAGACTGTAGCTCAGAATAACCTCGAACCAGTTTTCTGCCCTCCATCTCCATCCAATCCCAGGTCCCCCCATCTCCATCCCAGCCCTGGTCCCTCCATCTCCATCCCAGCCTGGTCCCCCCCATCTCCATCCCAGCCCTGGTCCCCCATCTCCATCCCAGCCCTGGTCCCTCCATCTCCATCCCAGCCCTGGTCCCCCCATCTCCATCCCAGCCCTGGTCCCTCCATCTCCATCCCAGCCCTGGTCCCTCCATCTCCATCCCAGCCCTGGTCCCCCCATCTCCATCTCAGCCTGGTCCCCCCATCTCCATCTCAGCCTGGTCTCTCCATCTCCATCCCAGCCCTGGTCCTTCCATCTCCATCCCAGCCTGGTCCCCCCATCTTCATCCCAGCCCTGGTCCCTGCTGCCACCACCTCCCACCTGCTCAAGTGGAATGATCTACCTGCTCTTTCTGCATCCACTTTTCCCTCACTCTAATCCACTTCCTCATCACATCTACCTGCCTCCCCTCACCCTTCTAGCAAAAGAATTGAGTAGGCAGGTAGGGTTTGGAAATGTCATTTTCAAAACTAATGAGGATGTGTCTCTACGCCCGCTGTGTGCACACAGAAAACACGCACATTTCCAGCACCACCTCCCCACAGCTGATGCTGTCATCTGGGGGTGGCATCTGGCAGCTGCTCCATCATCCCCAGAGCCTCACTCAGCTCAGGAAGCTGGCACTCCGAGGCCACGGCCACGGCCATGGGCCTGCCTTAGGGATGGGCGTCTTTTGCAAGTTTTTAAGTTTCATTTGGCTGCAAAGGGGAAATTAACTGAAAAGTAGTTGAGCCTCAATGGGGACAAAAGTATTAGCTCAAATCTTTAACAATAATGTTTCAAAATTATAGTGTGGCATGAAAACAAGTATCCTAATATTCCCTCTCCAGTGAAAGCAGAGTTGGCAAGGCTAATAAGTTAGAGAAGCTGATGCAGAAGCCACGGCAACCAAAGGACTTGAACCCGACTGAACCTGAAGAGAGAAACAAACCACCCACCTAAACTGGAACATCACTGGGGACACACTCCTGTTCCACTGGTCTGGGACAATTCTTACTGAAATAGCACCACCCAGCATAGTTCTCTGGTCTTCAGACTCAGTACAGACAAAAACCAACCAGACACCATCCTATTTATCTTCAAATCAATAAAGATTTCATAAATTGCCCCTCAAGGAATGCATGGTCTAGGCCAGTGATGGCGAACCTATGACACGCGTGTCAGCCCTGACACGCGTAGCCATTTCTGATGACACGCGGCTGCTGAGGCGGCCGCATGCCGAGGATGAAACATTTGCTGCTCCTGAGGATGAAACATTTGCGAAATAATGTTTTTTCCTCAAAGTGACACACTACCCGAGTTATGCTCAGTTTTTGGGCGAAGTTTGACACACCAAGCTCAAAAGGTTGCCCATCACTGGTCTAGGCAGTGGTCGGCAAACCGCGGCTCTGTTGACTAATGAGTTTGCCGACCACTGGTCTAGGGGAGTGGCTGCGGGGCTAGCAAATGGGAATAAATTGAGTGAAGACTGCAAAGCCGTGTGTGATCAGGCCGTTCTCTCCGACCCGCCCAGAGAAAACAGCCCCATCAAGTGGGGGCGGGGGGGGGGGGCGGGAGGGGAGTCCAGGAGTCCAGGAAAGGCCTGGTTTTATGCTCCTGAGCCCCAGGGGACACGGTGGCTCCTTGCAGCACGAGGGGAGAGCCCCAGTGTGCCGTGCCATGGCACTGAGCTGACGGTGAAAAAGCCTTTAAAGGGAGGACTGCCCAGCGTTTTAGCTCCTGGAACCACTGGGGGATGCCTCCAAAGTCTCAGGATCAGTGGTTCGCCTCTGTCCTTTGTGACAGTGAGTTCCATTTCTGGGGTCACGAGCCTGCAGGTAGTGGTGCGGGCGTCCGCGCAACGGGGACGGAGGCACGCCGCTGCCTTCTCGCGGCTGGAACGGCTCCTGTAACACACGCCCGGGGAGCATGTCTGTTGTGTGACAGAACATGTGCTCCAGTCCACACGGCAGGCAGCCCAGGTTTCCAGCGGTTGTCAGGGGCCGGCCTCGCCGCCAGGGGGCAGTACCTGGGCGTGTCCCCAGAGCACAGCCCCGCTCAGTCTTCACGGCTGGAAGTTCACATGGGGCTCCTCACACACTCAGAACACGCAGACGAAGCCACAGCGAAGGCAGGGCAGCCCCTCCCCCACGCCCGCAAACACGCTAGTCTTCTTACCGAGGGGATCACCATCAACAACAACGACAATAAAGCAAAACCTACCAGGCCTGCTCCCTCCAGCTACCATTGGAGGCTTCTCACACGGTCGGGATGTCTGCCCGGTGCCGGCGCTCTGCTAGGTGCTGGGTGAGAGAGAAACAGAACCGGTCCTGTCTGCCCTCGCGGAGTTGACCGTCGAGAGGGAAAGTACTGGAAATACTCCCAAGGAAACCGGGAACCCCACTGCACCCTGCTGGCAGCCGCTCCGCTCACACGCCCTCGGTAAGCGCCTGCTCTGGGTACAGCAAGGTCCTGAGTGTTTTTACACAAAGTGACAAGGACGCCTGTCCCTGCGGAATCTGGGGAGATTACGCATTTCTACAAATAACTTGAAACAAGCTAGAATATATCAAGGGCCGTGATGAAAGTTCAAACTAAATGACGTGTAAGTTAGGAGTGAGAGAGAGAGGAGATAGAACTTCTCGAGTGACGAGAAGCAAAGCCTGTGAGAGGTGGCGACATTGGAGCTGCCCCCACTGATTACGAGAGCTCGACGGTTCCGTGGCTTTGGCCTGTGGTGTCGTCTCTTCTTTATGGGGTTAAAGGGTGGGAACTGGGAGTTGCCTTTTTTTTTTTTTGAGTAATCCTCACCTGAGGATATTTTTCCATTGATTTTCAGGGAGAGTGGAAGAGAGGGGAAGACGGAGAAAAGCACATGGATTGGCTGCCTCCTGCAACCAGGGCCCAGGCCAGGGAGGCACCTGCAACCAAGGAACGTGCCCTTGACTGGAATCGAACCTGGGACCCTTTGGTCTGCAGGCCAACACACTATCCACTGAGCCAAACCAGCTAGGGGCTGAGTTACCTTTTACAGACATGAAAACAGAGGGACCATTTATTCGGGGTCCCTCTATAAACCAGGGGCATGTCCACAGGGTGCCCAGTCCCCACCCCCAGCCCTGTATTCACCCATCAGACGGAACTGCCTCGGAACAGACAGAGCAGCTGGTGGGATGATTGCGTTTTAATTGAACTGTCTGTACTACTCTGCAAACGCCTCTGCGAGGTGGGAGACCGCGCGGCTTGATACATAAAACCCTTTCTTCCAATAATTGCTTCTGCGAAAGGATTATGGGTCTGACCTCTGGGAGGAATCACTAAACAGCGCGTGGAGATTTTCTTAAAGTAACGCCGCAATCTGATGGCCGTGGACTGCCCGGCACGCGCTCACGCACAACAGCAGCGCCTGCCAGAGGGCGTGTGGGCGCCGAGTCCACCCACGTGCCAGGCTGTGGCCCGGGTGCTGGGGAACATACAGTCTCCCATGTACATGGCTGTGGGGGCTTTGTCCACCGTAACGTGACCAGAGATCCGGAGGCACGCGGCTTCTGTCTGGCGTCTGCCTCGCTGTGGGAGCAGGAGGTTGGCGCTGGGCCCCCTGCTTCCACCTCAGGGTACAGTCCTGCCGGGCGGAGACGGACCACGCCTCAGAGCACAGCGCCCTGGCCGCCGAAGGCCTTCCTGCCCTGGGCTCCTCTTCCTCATCCTCTTCGTCTCTCCTTCCTACTGTGACCCTAGACTCCAAGCTGCCAGTGATTCTGGGGCAAAGTTAGGAAACTCCTTGGAGACAAAGTTTTCTCAACCACAAACTGGCTAAGCACAGCGCCTTCCTTGGGTGGCGTGAGGGCCAATGGCCAAGCACGTAGCGAGTACCCAGCACATGCTGTCTGTGGCCATCATTGTTCTGTTCCCATCCCATGCCCTCCCTGCTCTCCTCTCCTCTCTTATCTGTGACGGTTAGACCTCCCCTTGGGGCTGGTATTGGACTAGAGTGATACTTAGGGGGTGTGGGGCTCAAACAGCTTTTGTCCCTGACAATATGAGTGATGGGAATGTAGGAGGTGGGATTATGTCTGATGCTTTAATTTTGTTATTAAGCCCTGAAAATAACACCTGTTTGTAACACATAGCAAGCAGCAGTTTGAATTCCTCGTGTCTAAAAATAATGATAATCACGTATTTTACATCTTATTTTGCACTAATGCCTGTACAGCCTATACTCTAACATTAGCTCCTATGCACCACGCAGGTGTGGAATTTTTACACCATCTCCCAGGCCACTAGAGGCTTCAGGCCACCTCTGTCAAGGTCCCTCATGTTGAGGTGTCTGTGTTGAAGTTACAGGAACTCCCACCGAGTTGAGGTGTGAGCCGCAGGCTGTAGAGCAATCTGTCTCGATCTGGAAAGGGGTCTGTGCTCAGTGAGTACTTAGGTCGGTGTCCTGGGCTTTGAGAGGAGGAGCTCTGTGTGGAGCTGCCGGGGGTGGGACAGGAAGCAGCGGTGACCACATGACTAACACGTACCAGAACAGAACTCTGTTTCGACCTGCTGGTCCCCCGTTCCGAGGGCACCTGTGATTAAGGGGTCTTAAGCGTATAAATATAGATGCCTGTGTCTGGTGACTCCGAAGGGAGCTGCTACACGTGGGGACGTGGTTTCTACCTGGTTAAATACGCGAGGCCCCATCTCCTGAGTTCCCCAGCTCACCGCGTGTCCTCTCCTCCACAGTTCGCAAAGGTTACCGGATCCAGGCGGACAAAGAGCGGGACTCCATGAAGGTCCTGTACTACGTGGAGAAGGAGCTGGCTCAGTTCGACCCGGCCCGGAGGCTGAGGGGCCACTGTGAGCATCTGTGTTGTGTGTGACCGGGCCTTCCCTCGGGCAGGAATTCACAGCTAAAGGGGACTTGGAGGAGGGGGGTCCCCGAGCTTGGGCAGCTTTTGACTTTCAGGGTCAGAACCAGCAGGTGCTGGCGACAGCATCCTGCAGAAAGGGCCTTGGGGGTGCAGCAGGGAGGGACACGGGGCTTCTGTGTGAAGAACAGAGACGTGTCCAGGGGGTTCAGGTTCCGCATCTGTGGACAGGGAGTGTCCCTGGGCTGTGCGCTGGGGTGGAAATGTCTTACAGAAACCGTCCCCTCCGCTGCCCCTTTAAGTATATCCATGTGGAAGCTGGGCGTTGAGTCTTTCCAACACGAGAGGCCCTCGCATTGAACAACAGCAGGCCCCTGGCCGCATGGAGGCCCGCGCGCGAGAGAACAGCTGCTGATGCGTGGCATACGAAGAGGCCTTCGTGCCGCTGAGATGCCCGACGGCAGAAATGAACGGGCAAGCCACGAGGCTGCCCCTTGTCAGAGGACTTTTGAGTCATGGAGTCTGTGGGGCAGGGCCCCACCCCTTCACTCACCCCGGTCCTTGGGGACTTGGCGGCACACACAGCCCATGCTTCCCCATGACCAGCTCTGCAGAGAGGCAGCCCGGGCGGGTGTGCCGGGACGGGTGCAGCGCCGAGCGTGCCGCAGGCAGGGCACCGAGGGCTCCACACTCTGTCTGTGAACCCTCCTCACCCTGGAACCTGCCAGGGATGCGATGGGATTGCTGGGCCACCGTGAACGCAGCTGAGAGGAGCTCCGTGCGGACGAAGGACAACCGGTTCCTCCACGTTTGCGGCTCTGAGTTCCTCCCGCGGAGCTGCATTCGCAGCAGCTTCCTCCCACCACCGACTATAAAAAGCCCGTCTCCAGATTGGGATGTCAGGGATGCAGATGTCACCGCACTTGACAAGCTAGTTGTAACCATGTTGTCATGGATCCCTGGAAGGGGACAGAGTCGGTGATCCAGGAGAGGAGCCCTGGGAATCTCGGCTCGGAGACGAGTTAGGCTGGTTTAGGTGGCACGTCCTGTCTACCTGGATGAAAATGGTCCCCAGGGCCTGGCAGGTCACAAGGTCATGGACTCTTGGTGCCCACGGGGACCTTGGAGATGGCCGGGAACCACCTGTGCGGTGTGAAGACGAGGACACGGAAGCCGGAGGGTGCAAGTGACAGAATCAGACTGGAACCCAGCCCTCCTGACTCTCTGCCCTGTGCTCTTCGCTCAGAAACCTGTGAGCAGGCTGGGTGGCTCCGTGGCTGCTGTGGCCACAGCCTTCCAGCTCGCAGGACTTGAGGGAGTCAAACCTGGAAGAGGTGGAGGTGCTGAGTCTCCCTCCTTATTTTGCAGAGGAGGGGAGGGAGGCAGTGGGAGGTCACCAGTGCCAGGTCTTGGCACCGACGCCAGAACTGGAACCCGGTGTCCTGGAAGCTGCCGGTTGACATTGCGATAAAGGCACAGAGATGAGGCAGGAAAGCAGCTCGAGGGGCTTGGAGAGGTTCTGTCCCTGAAGGCAGAGAACCCTGGGGAGGGCCACGGGAGTGGGACTGCCTTGAAGGTCTCTTCTCAGAGTGGATCCGTAGTCGCAGGTTGCAACAAGGGAGGCATCCACTCTGTGAGCCTTGGTATTCCAGGTCCACTAGCCATGTGACCCTCACTTGCCCTTGGGATGCCTTGAGTCTGGAATCCCAGTGCAGGGATCAGCAAACGACAGTTCCCAGGGCACCCATGTCCCGCCTCCTGTTCTGGTGAATAAATTCTATTGGAGCACAGCCATGCCAAGTCACATCTCTATTAGCTATGACACCTTTCACGCTGCAATGGCAGGGTTGAATAGTCCTGACAGTATGGCTGGCAAATCCTAAAATACTTACTGTGTGGCCCTTTACAGAAGTTTGCCTGTCCCGTCCCTGAGTTACAGGTGTCCGTAAAGCGGAGGAGGGTGGTGGTCATGTTCAATGGGCAGGAACTTTAGAGCAGGCAACCTGGCCCACCCGTCCGCTGAATGGGGAAACAGAGACGGCCCTCCTGACCTGGAGACAGGAAAGATTGCTGCTGCCGCAGTCTGAGGGCAGTTCTGGGACAACAATGCGATTTCTCAGTAGTCACACGTGACTGCTGACAATCCTCACCCTCGGTGCATTTTAAGGTTCTCTCCTCTGTGTTTCCTGGGAGATTGTTGTCACTAAGCTCCTGAGAAAGGAAGGTTCTAGATTTCATTCCTCAAGAGGCTCTGAGTTATTGTCGTTAGTCCATTTTCCTTCGGAGGAAGAAAGGTTTAAAATTAGATTATAATTCAAAACCACTGACCACCAAAACCAATTGATGACCAGCTACCCGGTGCTCCGCCCGTGTCCTGGAGAAGGAGAGGCGGCACGTGCCGCTGTGGGAAGGACCACCCTCCCTTCGTGGGGCAGCAGCAGTTCGCAGGGACACAGGGGAGAAGACGCAGAGGGAACTCAGGCCCACATTTGTGCCTCCCACATCCCATCTTGGCTTACCTCTCGCTCAGCAGCCAGACCTTCCATGTTGTTAATGTTGACTTTGATAATATTTTGAAGTTCTAACCAAAGGATTTTAGAAAACAAATGGCTTGAATTACAGTACAAATAGATTAAGTAGATTTATTTTCTTAAGGAAAATGACATTCGATCCATTTCAAAGCTCTATAAATAAATAGGCGTGTATTTTTCTTTCCGGATTGCAATGCTGGTCTTTTTCATAAGTGCTGTTGCAAATAGCTCCCGCGGCCACCTGAGGAAATGAGGAAGCTGTGCACAGCCCCCTCCCCCTTCTCACAAAGTGGGGCTGGGGCTAGACCACACGTGGAGGCTCAGACCCTGGTGCAGCGGCCTCTGTCCTGCCTGCACCTCCAAACAGCTGTCCTGGCCACCAGGCCACATACACCTAGAATACTCTTTCGGGAGGGGAAGAGTCCACCTTGGCCCTGGAAATGGACCTGGAGCCATCTGGCGAGGGTATTCCAGGTTCCTAGATGAGCTTCCAGTAGGAGGTAGGAGGTGGGCGGTCAGACACGAGGTGTGCATGCCCCCTTGGCCCTGTGGACGCCTTGCTCTGGGATGGCCACGGCTGCAGGAGGCTGGCATGGGTGCTTCGCTGCTGGGGCGGTACTCGCCCTGAAGGCCCCGCCTCGGGACTCGGCCAACAGTAGAGAAGATACTGTGATCTGGGGCTTCTCTCTCCTTTACCCCTTTTGGCTCAACATGCCGGGGGTCGTCACAGCTCATCACAGAATCACGCAAGAAGACACATGTTTGAACAAGATGATGATGTCCGAGGAGGAGACAGCTGCGGGCCCACGTGCTGGGGAGCCTGCCTTAGGTGGAGCAATGACGATTGTTTTCCGAGTCCAAGAACAGAAGCCTCCCACTCTAGGCAAGTGAGCTTCGAGCTGGACCCAGCGCCCGCCGAGCTAAGGACACAAACAGGCTAGTTCAGGTCTTCGCCGCCCTGGACAGACGGGGCTGAGCGCTGGGTGGGGTTCCCCGAGGCTCCTGGTCTCGCTCTGGCCAGCGGTCCTGTCCTGGCCAGCACGTAGAACGCTGTCCTACCTCGTTTCGTCCCTGCAGATAACAACACCATCTCGGAACTCAGCTCCCTACACGAGGAGGATGGCAGTTTCCGCCAGTCTTACCATCAGATGCGAAGCAAGCAGCTCCCTGTGTCCCGGGACTTGGAGAGCAATGCGGACTACTGGCCGGGCGTCATGGGAGGCAGCAGTGGGACGAGCCGGGGGCCCTCGGCCGTGGAGTACAACAGAGAGAACCGGGACAGCTTCAGGCACAGGTGAAGGGGTGGCGGGGCAGCTCGGGGTGGGTGTGAGGGCAGGAGCAGACGGCAGGGTGGATCCGAGGCAGTTCTTACCCGGTTGCACCTCTGCCTGCCATTCTAGGTTTCCTGCCACATTCTCTCTCTATGAGAACACCCCTCCCCACACTTATTAAGCAACGTGACACGTGCAGTCATCCTTCCAGGCGCTGTGACATGGGTCCTCCAGTCCTCTTAGTGAAGCCTGTTAGCCCTTCCCTGCCTTCTCATATATTTATCCCGTGGCCTCCACATACCCCACCCATCAGCGCATCCTTTCTGCTCATTTGTTATGTGAAAGGTAAAATGCCAAACACGACATACTGTTGCATCTGATTGTCATAGCTCTACAGGCAGGTCCCCGTTTTAACTTGCAGACACTGAAACCCACAGGGAGGCTAAGGACTCGCCCCGGGTCACACAGCAGTGAATGCAGGAGGCCAAGGTGTGGGGCCACTCTTGTGTGGCCACTGCCCACGGGGGCGCCTTCCTCACTCACCTACCTCTCCCTTGAAGGGCAGCCCTTTCTCCCCCCTGTCCATGTGGGCCCCTCGGGCCTGCGCCCAAGAGGAGACCTGTCAGTCAGTTGGAGGGAGGACAAGGCCTGTTTATCACCAAGTCTCACAGGGCTCCTTGGGCCGCAGCTGGGTGAACTGCCAGCCACACCTGTGCCCGGGGAGCTGAGGTGTGAGCAGTGGCACAGGCTGCCCGCCCAAGGTCACGTGATAATGCTCGGGCGGCCCCGCCCTTTGGGTCACAAAGTTCCACCCACTGGGCCCCATTGTGATGCTCCGCACTGACCCTGAGGGACACGTTGCCTCCCCTTCCCTGTGGAGAACCTGCCTGAGCGGTGCTGCCGGCTCCGGGGTCCCCAGACCCAGGTCCCCAGACCCAGGCAGACACGTGTCCCTCGCGTCCCGGGCCGCCTGACCGGTCCCCTCTCCCGCAGCCAACAGCGCTCCAAGTCCGAGATGCTGTCGCGCAAGAGCTTCGCCCCGGGGGTGCCGGCCGTGTCCATGGACGAGCTGGCCGCCTTCGCCGACTCCTACGCGCGGTCCCGCCGGGCGGCCGAAGACAGCCTGGACGCCAGGGCGGGGGGCCGCTTCGAGCGCACGGAGACGCGGGCGCGCGGGGGTCTCTTTGGGGACGGCCCCCCCGAGGGGTACCCCCCCGAGGGCTACTCACCGGAGCGGTACTTCGGGGCACGGAGCCACAGCCGCGAGCCCCCCGCCGAGGCCGAGCGCGCCTGGACCCCCGAGGACGCCGCGCTGCCCCGGCTGGTGAGCCTGCCGGCCGCCTGCGAGCGCCCGGGCCGCGGGGGCAGCCTGGAGACCCCGGCCCGGCGCGGCGCCCCCTACTACGCCTGGTCGCCGCCGGCCACCTACCGGGCACGCGCTCCGCGGGGCAGCGACGAGGGGGACTCGGCCGAGGACACGCTGCCGCCCTACAGTGAGCTCGAGCTGAGCCGGGCGCCGTCCCACCGCGGCCGCGACCTGTCGGCCCACGGCTCCTCGGAAAAGAGGCGGAAGAAGGAGCCCGCCAAGAAGCCGGTGAGGCTGCGGCTGCCTGGGCAAGGCCTGTCCCGGCTGGGGGGCCAGAGGAGGGGGCAGAGCAGGTGGGCCCAGACCATGGAGGGGCTGGTGGAGGAGGGGGCCCGCTGCAGGGAACTTGGGTGCCGGCTAGTCCCCCCCACCTCCCTCTCCCTGCGGCAGGTGGGGTGAGGAGGCAGGGGGCCTGGGGAGCTGGCAAGGCAGGCGCGCAGGTGTGTGGAAGGAGAGGTAGGCTCATTAGTGACCATCTCTAACAAGCAGCGTCAGGGATTCTGGGTGCCATCGAGGTGCCTTACATGGGCTGGGAGGCCTGCGTGCAGAAAGAACTTCCTGCACACGCGTGTGTGCACACCCCTCCCCATCCTGTGAGTGCTTCCCTCGGGGGTGCGGGTGCCAGGCCCGGGCCAGGCTGTGGGCTGTGCCCGCAGAACCACCTGTGGCGCTGGTTCTCTAAGCCACGTGTGGTCTCATGCTGGGTTCTTTCTGCTCTCCTCCAGAATGACTTTCCAACCAGGATGTCCCTTGTGGTCTGACGTTTGTTCGAGACATCTCTCTGGATGACGAGAGCCAGAAGCGGACAATGGGGACAAGGCACAAATCCAGGAGCCAGCAGGCCGGGACCTTCTCCGGCCGCCACCTTGGAAGGTTTGCTGATCTTTGCCTTGGCCAGGGATGGGGGAAGCCTGAGCGAGGCCGATTCCAAACCTCAGTGCCATCTGACTGGTTTGAGAAATCCGCCATGGAAGTGACTGCACGCAGGAACCTTCCCCGAGCGCATTTCTCGCCCGCCCGGTCTCCTTAGCCGAACCAGGATTCTTTCCAAGCCTGACAGGAGTGAGCTGGGCACGGCTAATCTCCAGGAATGCCGCTGCCTCCGGCACGCATTCCCGTGCCCCCTGGCTGTGCCGAGAGGCAGCAGAACTCCTTACTGCTATCGAAGGCCTCCTGACCACGGGAGAGAGCTTCGGGCTGAGTACACCTGTTACTCCCAT
Source organism: Eptesicus fuscus (assembly GCF_027574615.1). NCBI lineage: Eukaryota > Metazoa > Chordata > Mammalia > Chiroptera > Vespertilionidae > Eptesicus > Eptesicus fuscus. The sequence goes on from NC_072494.1 coordinate 41,613,627, forward strand.
CTCCTCCGTCACTACTCGACCACGGCGGCACACTGAAGTCAGAAGCTGTCAGGGAGCTCATGACCGTGAGCTGCTGGGCAGTCACAGAAATGACTTCAATTTGCTGTTCCGAAGGACAGTTCTTGAGTGGCCGGTACAACACGGAAGAGAGTGTATACCTGTTTGAAAAGCTGTCTAAGTGGATTCCTTTTCCGTTCTGAGAACGTAAGCTGCGTTTTCTCTCTCTGCTGCACACGCCTGAGTCTTGGGCAAGGGCTGGGGCCACACAGAGCCGACAGGCTTTGTGGTAAAGGCTCCAAGTCCGCACGTGCAGGAGAAGCGGGAGCGAAAGGAGAGGATGCGGTAATGGCGTGAAAAGAATACATGTTCTCCTATCTGGAATATGGGCCATTTCCCCCATGGACTCCCGTGATCTCCCTGGGTTTGTACTGCGTTTGCCATGCGTAGTTCCTGCCGCAGCAGCTCCGCTGTTCCCGGACCCGGAGACGTGCCCACGCACCCTGGCCTCGCTGTGTGGCCACGCCAGGCGCCTGGGAGACAAGGGGTGCGGCTTCCAGAGGAGCACTTCCTGTGCCCACCGCTGCCGAAATCACGGCTTTGCCTCCCAAAGCTGGATCACTCTGGATTTTGTCATTTGTGTAAATGGCAAAAAAAAATGGCCACACTTTCCTTCTCACTGAGAAGTGAAGCCTGTCTCTCCACCCTCGAGTCTGGCATGGCCAGGTGATTAGATTGGGCTGGTGGCCCAGTGACAAATGTGGCACAAGCCGAGACGGAAAATCCCTGGGCATGGGACTGCCCTCTCTTGCTCCTCTTGGGCACCTGGCAGTTACCACCAGGGGAATGAGCCGGGCTGTCCCACTGCATGATGGGAGAAAGGGCCCAGTTCCCCCTCCCCCTCTCTGACAGCTTGTCAACTCTCAGATGATTGCAGACATGAGGGAGCCCAGCTGCCCAACGGAAGAACCGCCAGTGAGCGAGCCCACATCGCTGACTCCTACTCAAGGCATGAGACGTTGCTCTCTTTACATGTTCATCCTCTTCTTGCTTCACTGTCCAGCCCTGAATCCCTGACTCCATCCAATCCCTGGCTCCACAGCCTCCACTTTCTTGGACAGACTTCGGCCAAAGCCTTTCTCCCCAGGCTGTTTGGCGGGACTCGTGGTTGAATCCAATCCCTGGAGGGTGCGTGCCTGCCACACTGGTCCATCCTCTCCCTGTGGCTCCCTGGACAGCTTCCTTCCTCAGCATCTCCTTGGGCTTCTCTAGGGCCACCTGCCTGGAGCTAGGCCTCATTCTCGGAGGACCATTCCATTTACATCAGGTATTGCCAAAACAGTCGTACGTGTGCAATGAAACGAACAAGTGGCTGGGTGAGGGCCAGTGGATGGGTTGATACCATTGCTTGGAGAACTGGGCTACCAAGGACTCCACGGTGGCTCTGGCCTGTCCGGGAGGACCCAGGCGGACAGTGCAGCCCAGTGCTGGCACTTCCAAGGGCTGGCAGACATGAGCCATAACCCTGGTGCTGAGTCTTAGACGTGCTGCTGACCCTGGCCTCCAAAAGCCTACGTCTAGTCTGTCCATTTGGGCCCTGGTTCAGGTGGGAAAGACGATTGAAACACCCTTTCTTAGTCACCAGCTTTGCAGTTCGACTTGCTCAGGCAGTCTTGGAGAACATCGGTAGCTGCAGGCGCTATCATCTCTTCATCCGCACCCTGAATCGGGCTTCTCGCCACCAAAGAGCCCCCCACGCCCGCCGCAGAGCCCCCACTGCTCCGAGACGCGCACTCTGGCTTGGGTGACTGGAGGAGGCTGTGGGAAAGGACTAAAATTGGAAACCTGCCATTCCAAGGACAACGCAAGTACGGACAGTGACCGACAGGAAGTAGCCGGGGGCTGGGCCAGCTTGTCCTCTGTAGAGGGACTGAGACGGCAAGGCCTGCAGTGAAGAGAGAAGACCGTCGCTTCTGGGTACGTGGGCAGGAGGTGAGGCTGACGGACAAGGGAAGGCAGAGGTGCCCTCAGCGCCCCGGCTTTCCTGGACCCCCTTGGTCCTGCTCTCCTGAGTCGTGTGTCCTCAGAGGAAGGGCTTGCCCAGCCTCCTTCCCGGGTTTCCTGGGGCACAAAGCCAGTCTGGTGTGAGGCTGGCCTCTGTCCCTGGGACCTGGGGGAACAGGACATGCCCAAGAAAGCATTGGGAGGTTTCATGCATCATGTGAAACACTGCGATGGATAAGTGACAGCAGACCCAGAGATTAAAGTGTGTGTGTGTGTGTGTGTTATTTAAATGGGTATATTTTGATATTTTAGTATTGTGTGCGTGTCCATCCATCTTAGTTCATGATATTCTCAGTGGTCGGAAAAGCCGATGTTAATAAAGAAAGGTGACCTGGGAGAGGGAGGGGGCGGCGGAGGGCCCAGGGGATGAGGTGTGAGCTGCTGTGTTTGCCTGTGAGTCACAGTGAGTCTGGGACGTGTTGAGGGCACGTGGATGCCGGTGGCAGAGTGTCCCCTGGTAGGTGAACTGCGTCTCTGGGCCGTGCATAGACTCATTAGGAAGCCGGGGACGTCTGTCACGGAGCTGACAGTGCGTGCCAGCTGTCCTGCCCACCGTGCTCACAGGAGCGCTGTCCTGGCTGCTCCGGGCTCCGTTCCCAGCCTCCAGTGCTGCCGGCCACCCTCCCGACACAGAACGTCTTACAGAGAAGACGGGCCTCATCTCCTGAGCCTCACTCTGCCCCTGGCACGGGGGTGGGAGGGGGCTGCCACTCACCCCCAGGCACTCCATGCTCACAGCACCTCGCCACGCCTGGCAGTGCTCCTCGTCGTCTCCAAGACTCACACGGCTCCTGGACTAGACTCAGGCAGCCTCTGCCGGAGGCCGCAGCCGTGGCTTTAGCGATGGAGAGGTACTCCGTCGCCCGTTGGTGAAGTCACACACGGAATTTGGTCTCCGGACTCCAAGCCTTAGGTCTTTTCTGCTGGATCCGTGATTCCCGAAATCGCCTGACCACACAGAAGACTCGACTGCCGCATGTGGGGTGGGCAAGAAGAATCAAATCTACATGACCCATCCTCCCAACCCAGGTCCCAGCGCCGCCTGAACCTGACGGGAGTTTGAAAGGGACTTGGGTGTAGGGATCCAACCAACATGGGGTCCAGGTGCTTCAGGGGCCTAGCTTTTCCTCCAGGATCCACCTCCGACCTCCCGGGAAGCTGATCGTGAAGCTCGGAGTTGGGGGCTCTGGACATCCGAGTGGGCGAGGACACTCGTGAGCTGCTGCAAGCAGCCGCCTGGGCCCCCTGCCGGGGCGGTGAGAAGGCGGCTCTCTCTGCCTGATGTTCAGGGTGCTGCTGTTTACAGGCCACTCCCACGTGCCCTGTTTCATTGCGTCTGTGTGTGTGTGTGTGTGGGGGGGGGGGGGGGATGCTGGAGTCCCATCAAACAAAGTGAAAGAGGTTGAAAAGGAGCTTTTAAAAACCCAGAGCCAGGCCTACGGACTGTCTGTCTAGGGTTCTTTCCAGTCCCTGGATTCCTGAGGGCCTGGGGTCTGGCCGACCCTCCGTACCGCCCAGCACGGTGGCAGGAGTCCCGCACTCGAGGCCCACGAGTGGAAGCTGTGAGCAGACACGCTGCCCGTCCTACAGGGCACTGCCCAGCGCCTGCTGATGTGCCGGGGACCCGGCCTCGCCCAGTGCTGGGGGCGCCTTGATCACTGTTACAGATTTTAGACTCCTCCTTGAAGAGGAATTTCTGAGCCAAAGTACAAATTCATCGAGACTCAGAATCCCAGGCCTTGGGGGTGACCTGCTTAGGATCTAACTGTCTGCCACTTCCCTGCATTCGGGGATTTTGAGTAGAACGAAGAGGGCAGATACCGAGGGAGGCGGAGGCGGTTACTCTACGCTGTGTTCGCTGGCTGGTGGGGCTGGACCTGCTCCCGGGAAGGCTGAACGAGAGGAGCCCCGCCCCGTGGCTTCCAGGGAGCACCGCTGTGTGGGCGAAGGGACACACTCGGGCACCTGCGGGAGGACGGAAAAGGGACAGGGGAGCTGGGGAAGGTGCTGCCCGCGTCACCTGCCCCTCCGTTTTTGTGCCTCGTCTGTGCCATCGAAACTGAACTGTCTGTATGTCTGTTGCCCGGGACTGCTTTTCAGTGTCAAATATACAGAGCGAATTTGCATTGTGATGTTTTAAACTGAAATAAAGCATTTTCCACCTCCATGTGTGGTCAAGTCTCATGATGAACACGACTACATCTGATCATGACCTGACAGTCAGAGACCCAGCGGGGAAAACTCACGCTCCGCGCTGCGCAGGTCACTTTAAGCCCCGGGACAGCAGCATAAGCCGCTGCTGTGGGCCTGAGGACGCACCGCGTGTTGCGCAGGTTTGTACGAGCATCGCCGCGGCTCTGCGTAGACCGCCGCCTCAGGAGAGGGGCAGCTGGGAGGCTGCACAGTGGGTGGCGCCCCGCTCGTTGCCAGAAGGGCCACCTGCGAGAAATGGCACTTGGGAAGTGAGGAAGGAAGCAGTTCATGGGAGGGCATGTTCCGAAGGGATCTGGAAAACTCCACGGCACCCTAATGAAGAGGAGGCGTCTGAACAGCCGTTAGCAAAAGAAGGGAACCGCTGACCCTCCTCCTGCCAGGCTCCGGCGTTGCAGATCCCGGGTCCCGGGTGAACAGAAAGCCTGTCCTTACGTGAAGCATCTGGGCTCAGTTCTTTTCTATTAAGCAGTTAACTTTATAGTGTTCACCCGCAGATTTGCCTAAAGATAGACTCAAATGGTGTTGCACTCCGATGCCCTCCTCCGACTTCCTGCTGTTTGGTCCGTTGTTCTAATCCCATCTTGCTCTTTTGCTTTATAGAATAGTGGTTTGATTTAGAAAGTGTTTTAGAATCACCTGCGTGTTGTTCTACGCGTCATTTCTTCCTGCGTTTCGTATCTTCTTTTGAGGTTTTCCCCCTTCTTTCTGAAGGAAGTCTTCTTTAGTGATGGTCTAAGGGTACCATACTCGACTAGTTCTTGCTTATCAGAAAACCCAAGTTTTTATGCCATTCTTGTTCTTGAAAGATAATTCCACTGAGTATACAACTTTAGATTAATAGTTACCTCCTGTCCACACTCTCAAGACATCAGTCCACTCCCTCTGACTTTTGTGGTTGGTTGTTTTGAGAAGTCAGTTACCAACCGAATTATCCTTGCTTTGTAAGCGATCTGTCTTGTCTCTCTGGCTGTTTTTCAGATTTTCTTTTTGTCTCCAGGGTTCTTTGGTTTAAATAACATGTGACCAGGTGTGAATTTTTTAAAAATTTATTCAGATTGGGATTTGTTGTGCTTCCTAAATCAGTATTTTCCATCAGTTACTGAAAACTCTCAGCTACTAACATATCAAATATTTCTTCTCTTTAAACTCTTTTGAGAATTGCAGTTAAATGTACTCAGACCTTTTCATTCTATGCTACATGTTGCTTAACCTACCTTTTGCATTTCCATCTCTTTGTCTATCTGTACTGCGTTCTTAAAATTCATCTCCCAGTTCCCTACTTCTCTCTTCAGTTGGCTCTAATCTCCTTCCAGTTCTATTTTTAATTATACAACTTTATGTTTTTCATTTTTAAAAGTTCAATTTAGTTATTTTTTAAACCTGCATGGTCATTGTTGAGAGCATCTTGCTCTTTACTCCTGTATAAAATTCTTATTTCTTTGAATATATTAAACGCACAAATTTTATATTTTACTAGAGGCCCAATGCATGAAATTTGTGCAAGAGTAGGCCTTCAACGCCTGCCCCCTCGCCCCCCTGCTGCCGGCACCGGCTTCCCTCTGGCACCTGGCACCTGGGCTTCCCTCCAGCTGCGGGCACGCACCCAGGACCTGCCCTCAGAGCCCTGGCTTTGTCTGGAAGGTCGTCCGGAAAGTCGTCTGGTCTAATTAGCATATTACACTTTTACTAGTATTACTCTAGATACTCAGTGGTGCCAAAATCAGCACTGTTTATGGGTGTAAGCTTGAAGTTCATTACTTCTGCTGTCACTCATGCTTTCTTGTTTCCTTATGTGTTTTATATCTTTTTGTTTGTTTTTTTCCATTGCTTTATAGAGAGAGTGGAAGGGAGAGCTGAAGGAGGAGGGAGGAGAGAGAAAAACATCAATATGAGGCATTGATTGGTTGCCTCCTGCACGCGCCCGGACTGGGGCTGGGGATCGACTCTGCAACTGAGCTACGTGCCCTTGACTGGAAATTGAACCGGAAGCCCTTCGGTGCACAGGCCATGCTCTAACCACTGAGCACGCTGCCAGGGCTGTTTCATAGGTTTGATTGTGAACCCGTGTTTGGTAGAATGCCGTTTTACTTTGGTGCCAGCCAGGAGAGACGTTCTTGCTCCTGAGCTGTCGTCCTTCTCTCCATGGTGACGCCACAAAATGTAGCTACCCTCAGGGGCTGAGAGGAATGAGTGGCTGAGCCAAGAAGGAGTGGGAAAGCTAAGGGGGGGAATCTAGAAGGTACACGCATTTCTCTCCAATGCAAGCCTCTAGAGGAGGGGTGGGGAACGTCTGGCCCGCAGGCCATGGAAGGCCTGTGAAATCATTGGGTCTGGCCCTGCCAGGCATTTTGGGTGAGTTAATTAAATGTTGGACAAATAGAGCAGGCCAATTTTTAAGTTGATAATTCTGTATGGCCCGAGAATGTTGTTATAAATATGCAAACGGCCCTTGGCAGAAAAAAGGCTCCCCACCCCTGCCCTTGACTAACATGGGACCGAGATAGGGGAGAACAAGGAGGTTTAACTTCACAAGTTGTTCAGTGTTTGATGGTTATAAAAGAATCACTATTCTAACTAGAGAAATAAGACAATTTGGGGGGTTAGAAGTAAATAGAAGGCCATTCATTATTCAAGAGCAACCAGAGACATTATGGATCTAGGTATCATTCAAGAAGCAAAGAAGGGCTAGACCCATAGGACGGATTAGAATTAGGCAACTGTGGGGACAAAAACCATTATTTTATGTCTACCCCCTGTTCACTTCCATATGATTAGTGTAAAAGGCCTATTTTCATATACGTTTAAGAACTAAAGAAATAGGCTGATTTCAGGTTCTGAAAAATCTTGGCAGAGACATCCTGATAATACGCATCACGCCACTGAGGTGACATGGTGTTTTCTGCTGAACTCGTTTTAAGCATTTCCTGAATGCTTATCAGGTGGCCTGGCCTGCGATGACCACCTCATAAGGCAGGAGGTGTAGGGGTAGCTAGGCAGCCAGCGGCTCGGAGAAGGGGCGTGAGTTAGCCTGCTGCGCCACCTACTGGCACCCCTCGAAGCCCACGCCTCTGGGGCGAACTTGCCAGGACTCAGGTTTTGCGTTGAATTAAAAAGTCTTGCTTGCATTCACTTTTGACAAATCAAGTGCATTGGGCGTTCTTTATTTAGAAGACTGGGTTCCCCTGTGTTCTGAAGCTTTAGACCTTGCCACGTATGTCTTCAAGGCCGATTCCTGTGGAGATCCACGTGTTTCTTGCTTGGGACCAAGTGGGAACGAGGCGCACACCTCCTCCCTTGACGTAAAGCTGTTTTAAAATGTGCTTTTGACGTCATTAGATACAAGCACTTGGTGAAGGCAGTCCAGACTCTGATGCCACAGAATTATCAGGAAGCGAGTTTCTCGTTAACAAGTAAAACTTACATCATTGAACTGTGCGACCCAAGGCCTCAGTAGCCCAGTCCCCGACCTCTCGTAAAAAGAGGAATCCAGTCTGCCTCTCTGGTTCTCACTCTCATTGTCTCTAAGATGCAAGCAGAGAAGAGTCCGTCCTCTCTGATATTAAAACACTTTTTAAAACACAATCCTTGCTTTTGGGAGATGTTTCCTTACATTTGTTCACATGTCTGTGCAGCACCAAAGTGCTCCCTGGCCCATACTCTCCCTGGGGAGAGTTTGCCGACTTCTGTTTAGCACCGTTCTTATAAAAGCCCTTTGCTCGACTGAATGGAATGGGATGCTGGGCAGACAGCAGGCATCCATCCCTGCATCCCAGAGCTTCTTACCCAATAATTAAAGGGCCCTGCGCCCCCTCAGGCAGTCTCCCAATCTGGGGCACCCGGAGGCTGTTTTCCTGGCCATCTGTGGAAAACCCGAAGAGCCTTCCACGTTCCAGGGCATCGCCGTGGTGACACGCCCATCATTCTGAATTTAGAAATCCATCTCCCATCTCCGTCACCACCTGAGTCAGGACTTTGATCTCTCTCCTGTGTTCTCCTAACACCTTCCCTTCTCCTCCACCCACCTCCAGGCTTGTCCCTAATAATTCCTTCCACTTTGTGGCCACAGTTCTTGCTAGTTTCAAGAAAAACACTCGATGTTGGGCAAGGTGCCTTCTCCTTTTGTAAGTTCATAGACCTGGGGACTTCTGGCCTTCCTCTCCACCTCTTCATTCTTCATCTTTTTTTAAAAAAATATGTTTTTATTGATTTTAGAGAGAGCGGAAGGGAGAGGGATGGAGAGAGAGAAATTTCAATGAATGAGAAGCATCATTGGTTGGCTGCTTCCTGCATGTCCCCTCACACCCCCCGACTGGGGATCGAGCCAGAAACCCTTGTATGTGCCCTGACCGGGAATCAAACCAATGACCTCTTGGTTCATGGGCTGACACTCAACCACTGGGCCACACGGGCCGGGCCGCCTCGTCAGTCTTTTCTGTGCAAGCAGGACAGGAGAACTAGCTGGACGCACTGGGCTGCACCCCGTGGAAGGTGAGTGCTCAGGCACCTTACAGCCTCCCTTCTGGTCCCATGACCTCTGTCCTTCCTGTTCTCAGGACAGTCAGCACCTTTGCGCTTCCCTCTCTCCTGGGAGGGCGCACGTGGGTGGCGCTGTCCCTATGTCTCTGGCGTCAGGCCAAAGCTGCATCTCTCCCCAGGTTCCTGAAAACCCTGCGTTTGGGAGTGATCTGCCCCTCACAGCCCTCATTTGACTCATGATCTCTACAATGTCGGGTATGGGGCGTCGGTCACAGGAGACCAGACGGTGTCACCTTAAACCACTATGCTTGCCAAGGTGTTTGTTGACCTCAAAATACTTGTACATGCTCTGGAAAGGATACATATATATGATTCTTACATCATACATATGTGTATATTTATTTACATCATATGGCAGTGGCAAGGAGGGGGAGGATTGATGGAAGTGTTTTAGCTCACAGAATGGTCACCATGGCAACAGGAGCCTGAATCATCTCTATGGCGACACAGTGCTTGAAATTATGCCTAGCGGGACCGTGTGCGTTGGCTGGGGAGGGTCTTGAGGACAGTAAAGGGCTACATTACAGATGTTTCAAAACGACGCTCAGGGGAGGTCACTGCCTCGCGTGTCCCAGGTTCTGCTTCGGGAGGGCTGCAGCCAACAGTCCCAAACAGCACAGACGCCGACACCCACAGCGGCTTTGGTCGTCGCCGCTCGTGAGTGCACTAGCCAGGGAAGAGCCCTGTACTCAAAGCGCCGCCACCCAGGACGACATGCACCGAGGAGACAGCGCCCGGCCCTCCGGCCCGGCTGCTGGCTGTCGGGAGCGTCTGCTCGGACCCTGACCACCCTGCGGCCTCACGGCTCCGCTCCACGCGGAGGGCCACGGACACGGGGGGCTGCTTTAAGGGAAACCTGACCAGGGCTTGAGCTCTACATACTCTTGCGCTAAAGCAGGGCTTCAGATAACGTCGTTTCATTCAACGTCGTTTTGCCATAAGATGCCGTCAGAACTTAACTCCTGTGTATATCAATTAGCCTTGGCAAGCTTGGTTTCTGTAGCCCTCGTTTCGCCCAGTTCCAGGAACCTATGGACAAGGTTCAGTGAGGAGGGACTGATTTGATTGTAGCCAGTGTGGGGTGCTCCTCAGTACAGCTGAGGGGACACTGATCTCGATGCCCAGTGAATAATGCCTCTCCGCCCTCCCTCCTCCCTCCCCACAGAACCTCCAGCCTCGCTTTCAGGGGGCCTGGGGCCTTGGGCAGTCTTGGGGAGAGACTCACAGAGGTTCCAAGTCACTGTGACTCCACGCATTTCTGCCACTAGCTGGCTCTGGCCACGGCTCCTTGCTCTGTCTGTGGTCACTGCCCACGCCACGCTGACCCCGCCTGCTGTGCCCAGCCACCACGTCAGCCTAAACAAGGCCACTGCTCCTCTCTACCTGCCCACGGGGGTCTTCCTGAGCCCGCAGCACAGCTCAAACCAGGTTCACCTTTGGGTGTGAATTTTCTTAAAGCGCAAGGATAACCAATGGGGCAGGTCACCAGATGAGACAGGTCCTCGTATGGGACACTCTGGGGCCCAAGGCCCAGGCTCAGCCCCCTCCATGTGACAGAGGCCAGTTTACCTCCCTCCTGGAATGCCCTCAACACGCCTGTATTCCTTTTTATAAAGCAAACCTGTGACATCGATTTCTGCTGTGAGTCACCAAACTCCTTGGAACGTGCCCTCTAATCCCATCAGGCCAACAGCCGAGCCCCTGTGTGGGGCTCCCAGCCCCGGCCCCTGCACCGGGCAGCACCTGCCGGGTTAGAGGAAACTCCAAGGAATGGCTGCACCTTGGAGTCACTGGCAGGGCTTTGAGAGACACCGAGACCTGGGCTTCGTTCCCCAGACATTCTGACTTAGGCTGGAGTGTGGCCTGGGCACGGCGTTCAAACTCCCCCAGGTGACCCTAACGCCAACGCGGAGATACTGCTCTTATCAAAGTTACAATGGGACAAACTAAACAGAAAGTGTTCTCCAGTACAGCAACAAAGTGCGGTCATCGTTGGCCACATCAGGTTCCAGAAATGGAGAGGAGACACCCTTCGGGTCTTGCAAAGGCCCCGGGGCCCCCGGCCACCAGCCCGAGGGAGCTCCGACCTCGCTGGGAGGACTCAGGGGGTGCAGTGGGCGCTCACCCAGCTGCCATCATTGGCTGGGCCTCACAGTGGGCCTCCTGCTCTCTCGGGGTTGGCAAGCTCTGCCTTCCCCACACATGGCTCCGAGGACCCTTTGGTCCCGAGCTCCCAGGCTGTTCCCCAAAATGACAATTCGTCGCTTTCCTCCTGCAGGTGACAACTGGAGCGTGGCAATGATTTTGAGGCCTCCGCTGCCAGGCCCTTAGGGTGGCCTCATGTCCCCTGGTGTGACGGTCCTCCGACATTCCCAGAGGGCCTGAGAGCTCTCACCATTGGACCGCCTGGCAGTGTGCATCCGAAGGCCAGGATTCTCCGGGCCCCTTCTAATCCACAGGAGGAATGCGCACGGGTCACCCCCGCACCCCAGACCCTGGCGTCCTAGACGCAGGACGAGGGCGCATCGCCCCCTGGTGGCGGTCGAGCAAACAGCAGGGGGCGAGGCGGAGCAGCGCGCCCGGACCGCCTCTCCCTCCAGGTGCTGCGGGGACCTGGGCATCCTCGCTTTGCTCTGCAGAGACAGCTGCTCGGGTGCTGTGCGCCTGCCCCGCAGCGATTCCGACCCCGAAGCCGTCTCCCCGACCTTTCCGGCATTTGCAACCCAGGGACCCTGATCTCCCCGGAGCCGCCCTGGGAGTCGGGCGCGGAGCCCAGGTCGCACGTGGGTCGCCCAGAGCAGCGCTGGCCCGAGGGCTCCGGACTCGGGCACCCGGTCGCCGCTTCCCCGGGAGGAGGTCCGCTGTCTCCCGCAGACATGACTTGGGGCCGCCCTGGAGCGCCTCGGCGGCCACAGCTTAGGGGCCAGGAGGCAGCTAGGCCGCCCGAAGGAGGCGGCCAGGCACCCACACTGGTGTGCAATCCACGAACTTCCTAGTAAACTGCCTCTCTAGGAAGCAGTGGCAGGAGGGCTGGGGCCCCAAATTACAGAACCCGCGGCCCAGTTTTCCTTCACCACGTGACCGTCCGGGTTTTCTTTTGAATTAAATCGCTGCAACTTAGGCCCACAGAGGGGGCCATTCACGAAATTGTGTGTGCTGAGTCCACAGACATGCAAAGAAGCGGGGTGCTGTCAATCCAGGGGACCATCCACCCAGAGCCCGTCCTGACCAGCAAAACCAGCGGCAACACTGAGCTTTAAAACTTGGAGGAGCCCTAACCGGTTTGGCTCAGTGGATAGAGCCTCGGCCTGCGGACTGAAGGGTCCCAGGTTCGATTCCGGTCAAGGGCATGTACCTTGGTTGCGGGCACATCCCCAGTAGGGGGTGTGCAGGAGGCAGCTGATCGATGTTTCTCTCTCATCAATGTTTCTAACTCTCTATCCCTCTCCCTTCCTCTCTGTAAAAAATCAATAAACTATATTTAAAAAAAATAAAATAAAACTTCGAGGAAATGGAAACATACACAGAAAAACACACCAATGAACAAAATAACAAGAAAAATAAGACACCAAATGACCAGGGAATGGAATCGGGAATGTTAAAAGCCTGTCCTCTCCACCAGAGCCGGCTCGCAGGGACTCGTGGAGAGTCTGTCGAACTTTCAAAGGACAAAGAAGCCCTCTCTCTCCCTTTTGGACATTGTTTCAGGGGATAGAAAAGGGGGGGAAGCTCCCCAACTCCTTTCACGATGCAGTGTTTCTACCCGGACAAGGGTGCACTCAAAGTTTTGCATTAATATTATTAATGACCATAGATGCAAAAACCCTAAACATGATATTATCAAATCACATACAGCAGTGTATTTAAAATGCATCTGAATCGAGGAGGATTTATCCCAGGAATACAAGAGCGTTTAACATCAGAAAAATATCTATCGTTATTCAACACATGGAAAAAGTAAAGGAAAAAAACAGACCATCCTCTGATAGACACAGAAACGCATTTGCACTTCTGGTGAGAATTCGCAGTGAAACTTCAGCAGACCAGGGGTACGGGTATCTTTCCGGGTGTCGGCCACGTCGCACCTACTAGTGAAATGTGAGGAGTGCGTGGAAGTCAGGGCCAAGGCAAAGGAGCCCCGCCCTGTAATGGAGGGTCTGACCTTGAGATGTTCAATCTGGCGCCACTAGCCACTACCACAGGTGGGTTTTCAAGTTTAAATCGTATTAACGATTCAGTTCCCGAGTCTCACAAGCTGTATCTCAAGCACTAAGCAGCCAGCTGTGGCGACTACAGTGCTGAGTGCCTGCACGGGGCCAAGGGCGCGCATGTACTCTTCTGAGTTACAATTCAGTTCTTCCGACAACAGCAAGAACTGGTGTGAGCCCCACCCTGCAGATGTGACACTGAGGCAGAGGGATCAAGTGACTTGCCCAGAGCCGTGGAGCCAGGACAGGAAAAGCCAGGACGCAAACCGCGGGCCACTGGCTCGAGCTTGCCCTTTGACACGATGCTCTTTTGCCTCGGTACCCCTTCAGTGCACCAACAAAACAAATTGGATAACATAACGGGGCGGGGGGGGAGGAACAGACAAAAAAAGATGTCTTTACAACAGCAAGACAATTTTAAAAATATATATTTTTATTGATTTTTTACAGAGAGGAAGGGAGAGGGATAGAGCATTAGAAACATCGATCAGCTGCCTCCTGCACACTCCCCACTGGGTATGTGCCTGCAACCAAGGTACATGCCCTTGACCAGAATCGAACCTGGGACCCTTCAGTCTGCAGGCCGATGCTCTATCCACTGAGCTAAACCGGTCAGGGCAAGACACTTTATAAAAAAACAATGAGGCACGAAGCAAACAAAAGACATGCAAGACAGCTCCTTACCGGGGAGGAAGTCCTGGCTCCCAGTCCCTCGCTCTGTCTGGCCAGGGTAGGGTGGCCGCAGGCTCCCACAGATGGCCGGGAGGCACTGTTCGGCACAACTGCAGCCGGTACCCCAGGCAGTGAATCACCTCCTGGATTTCAAGCAAGGACCCCTGGCAGAACCTCAAAATTCGCTTGTGGCCTCCCCTCCTTCCAGGCGGTGACCTGTGGAGCCTCCTCCTCCCAGCAGGGTCTCCCTCAGCCCACAGCAGCCTCGGTGACGGTGCTTGTCTCTAATCTCTACCTGCCGCAGCGCCCAAGGTCTCTCCGTGCTGGACCTCCATCAGGACACAGACACAGTTTTCAGCACCTTGGAGAAGCTCTTCGCATTCGGAGCAGGGGCCAAAGGCTGCAGCCAAGCTTTCCAGCTTCCCATTGGGCTCACTGCTTCCGGGGGGTTGAAAGAAGTCTTTCCAGCGTGTGCAGTGGAATGGCTTGTGTTTTGAGAAGTTTAAAGGATGGCCCCATAATACCTCTGGGATGATGCCCAGGGCTAACGTCATCCTTAATGGGAGCTCCTTGCGCCATCTGCTCTGTCTCATTACAGACTGTCCAGTGCTCTCACTAGGCACAGAGCCAAGGGGGCGTCACCGTCGGGCTCCAGAGTAAGAAGAGGCAACAGAATGTGAGGAGCTACTTCTGGGATTCCCTTCAGGGTACTAAACGCCCTGGGGGGCCCACGGGCTGTGCCCACGGCTGTGCCTCTTCGTGTCCTCAAGCTCATTAGTGGTCCAGCTCTGCCCCCTATTCTCCCCTCAGAGCTGAACAGTAACCCCTACAGCACCTCCAGTCTGTTGATCGTTCTAACGCTAAAGCTCGCAGTTGCAACAATACTTAAACCTACTCCTCTAACTGGGGAAAGGAAAATGAAATTGCTATAGGATAATTTTAAAAATATATTTAAGGAACTAGATGAGTTAATCTTTGTGGAGTTATTTGCATTGTATAAGTAAAGTCCAAGTAGGTACAGTTGATAGCTTCTGATTATCTCCCATCCCCATTACAGTTCCCCCCGTAAACGTTTGTTCCTCAATTGGAAGACTCACAGATCCAGGAAAAATGTTCTGATCCCATTAATTACAACCAGGAGGGTATCAAAACCAGGTCAAGACCGTGCTCACTTGTCAGTGTTCTTGGGTTGCTTAGTTATCTTCCATTCACCAGGATCCCTACGTGCCTTCCATTTCTCAGGGTCCTAGAACTTCAACCACCAAGAAAGAGGGATACAGTTAACTCAGGTGGACTGTTATGGACTGAAGGTGTGCATCCCCCCCCCCCATTTGTATGTTATTAACCCCCAGTGTGGCTGTGTTTAGCATATTTGGAGATGGGGCTTCTGAGGAAGTAATCAAGGTTAAATGAAGTCATAAGGGTGGGGCCCTGGTCCTACAGGATTAGTGTCCTTCCAAGCAGAGACTTTAGTGAGCCCCCCCCTCACCCCCGCACTGAGGAAAGACCAAGTGAGGGTAGAGATGTGGTTGTTTATAATCCAGAAAGAGAGGCCTTCAGAAACCAAATTTGCTGCCACCTTACTCTCAGACTTCCAGCCTCCAGAATTGTGAGCAAATAAATTTATGTTGTTTAAGCCATCTAGACTGTGGAACTTTGTTATAGCATCCTGAGCAAAATAAATACAGCCGACTCTTGACACCATGGGGTTAGGGACACTCCCGCCTCGTGCAGTCAAAAATCTGTGCTTAAAATTTGACTCTACACTCAGCCCTTCAAATACCCGGATTCAACCAACTGCAGATTGAAACAGCATTTGGGAATTGGCAGTTGGGAATGTGGAAATACTGTTTTCCAGCCGTGATCGGTTCAATCTGCAGATGTGACACCTGTGGATACGAAAGGTCAGCCGATTTACTGAAAAGAACCTGTGTAGACGTGGACATGTGGTTCAAACCCATGCTGTTCGAGGGTCAACTGCACGTATAAAGCTTCAGAGGGTTTAAGCTGGGCCCATGGATAGAGCTGTGTTTCAGTCAGACTTTTCAATGTAATCCTATGTAGTTTATACATTTAGAAACATTATTCTGAGAAGGGCTGCAAAGCTTCATCAAACTGCCAACAAGGCCCCATAAATAAGGCACAAAAAATATTAAGAACCAATTTACCTCCTCTGGTGGTCATAAAATAAACCCATGTGGTCTCGGGGTGACAGGCCTCTCCAATCGTTTTCAACCATAAGTCTTACTCTTTTCTAGTACATTTTGCTCTATACCCTTTAACTATATTAAAACCTGTACATCAATACAGATACAGGTGAGAAAGAACATTATATAGTATTGTCTGAAATTTTTAATTCTAGCAGACACATACACTTTGAGTGTGAGACACTATGTAACATAGTATAACCACATATATATACACCAAATGTACCACATAATAAGATTACAAATTACAGTGAACAGCATAATAATAAGTTCAACAGAAGGATCAATGTTTGAAAGCTGGACTGTAAGAAACCTTTCAGGAAAGCAGAGCCACTGAGTCTGACAAGGAAACAGCTCACGTTTGCTGTCAGGGCTCAGGGAAGGAGGCTAACCAGCTGATGCTAATGAATGGAGTAAGTCAAACAACACATTTCTGCTGTTAGGCAGTGGTTTATAATTAGGTCTAAAGAACCTAAATATCCTATCTGGGAGAAATAATCATCATCATAATAACAACCACCAAACTGAGAGATCTCACAACTCCGTCAATACCCAATCCTACTGCCCAAAACACCAGTGCTTTATAAATACAGAATTGGGAAGAATTCATCAATGGGGGGTGGGAGGTGGGTGGAAGAGAGGAAGGCAAGCTTTTAGGGGATATATAAGTAAAATAGCCATGTGAAAATAAACATTTGGGATGGCTTTCCTTTGTATAGTATTTGTACAGGATTATATTTATAATCCTAAATGAGGCCAAGCTTTATGCATAAAGTTCATTACTGTTGCTTCTAACATAGGATGAAAGCAATCTAGCAACCAGGAATCCGGTTACTGTGCACATTCTATCCATGGGGTATTTAACACGCTGGCATTAGAATTAGGATTAAAGGGACAATGTAACACCAGAGGAAAATACTTACGTTATTATATTATGTTAAAAACCCACCAACACTCAAAACTGAAGAGAGACTATGATTCTAAATTATGGGCGTGGGGGAGAAATCTCAGCTAAAGAGTTTGGTAAAACACTTTTTCTTTCTTTCCCTCTTATCCTCGGTGTGTTTTCTCCATTTCTCACCACCATGTCATTCGCTCAGCAAAGTTGGTCAGTGCAGGCACTGCCCTGGGGCAGAGCAAACAGCCTGGGGTGAAAGGTCGGTGCTCGGGAACCACCTCTCGGTTAGAGAGGGCGTAAACTTAGCAAGATAATCCAACTAAATGGCATATCACATGATCGGTGTGCGGCGAAAACTGAAGCACAGAGAGAAAAGAAAATTGATGCTGCAGGTCCTGTTTGACGTGGGCGGGCGGGGGGATAAGGCACCGGTGAAAGGACTCGGGCCGGGCGGCTCAGGAACGCGCGGGACGCGCCAGCCCGGCAGGTGGCGCTGCAGCCGCGCCGTGCGGAGGGGTCATGTGACCCGGGGGGCGGAGCAGGAGCGCTGAGCGGCCCGCGGACTTGGCTCCGCCCTTTCCCTTCAGTCCGGCGGGCAGGCGGGCGGAGCCGACAACCAAACCGACGTCTTCCAGCGTCGGGGGGGCGGGGCGGGGCGGGCGGGAGCGAGCTGGGCCTCCGGCGCGAGGTCTCCGCCGCGTTGGTTCTTGGGTTGCGCGGCGCGGCTGCCGGGTGTGCGGTCGGGCCGGGAGCTGGGAGCAATGGCGACCTTTGTGAGCGAGCTGGAGGCGGCCAAGAAGAACCTGAGCGAGGCGCTGGGGGACAACGTGAAACAGTAAGCGGCGCGGCCTGCCTTCTCCGCGCGGGCCCCGGCCCCGGCCGCCCGCAGACGCCCCCGCCGCCCGGGCCTGGGCAGCCGGCGTCGCGGGCGGCGGGGCCTCTGCGCCGGGCGGGCCGCCGGGCCTCTCGCGCTGCAGGCCGCCTCCCCGCCTCCCCGGGCACCGGGACTGCCCTGGGCGGAGCGGGAGAAGCGCGCTTCACGCCCTGGCCTCCTGCGCGGGTGCGGCCGGTGCGGGGCGCCCCAGGAGGGCTTCCTGGAGGCGGAGGCTCTGCTCGGTGAGGGGCCGGCGCTCCAGGACGGCCGTTTCGGACCCTCCGGTAGAATAGGAGTGGGCACTTCGGAACACCTTCCAAGCGCTCACGTCTAAGGTGCTGCCTCGTGTAACCTCTCAGCAGAGATGGGAGCCAGGTGCGGTTATTCCCGCTTGATAGGTGAGAAGAGGGCGATCCAGAGAGTAAGTCACTGCAGGATTGGGACCCCCTGGCCCTGATACCTGACGGGTTGGTTGCAAAGGGCCCAGGTGCCCAGCCACACCTTCCCCTGGTTACAGCAGGGGACCGAGGACGCTGTTGGGTCAGAGGCTGAATGGGCGAGTGTAATACCCATCGTTCAGTCAAGGCCCAGGCCTACCATCGTAGGAGCAACCTCTGAGATGGAGTGTCCTGTTCAAACCGGTGCTAAATGTTTTGGGTGACTTGGTCATGTGTTACTGCTTTTCTCCAGGTGTCTCCGGTGCTTCCTAGTCTGACCCACTTGCACGCCTCGCCTCCACAGGCTGACTGGCGTGGTTTTGGAATTGTTGAGGAAAACAGCCGTTTGGCTGTGGGTATACAGCAAGTCAGCATAGGGACCAAGACTAGAGTCAGTCTTCCAGCCTTTGATAGCCAGGGCTGCCTGGTTGGGCACAGAGTTTGCCCACAGGTAGACAGCACCGTGTTGGAACAGCTTCCCTGCAGAGCCTCGTCTCAGCTCTGAATCAGCTCACACGCTCCAGACATGCATCTGTGTGCATCTTTCTTGTAAACTATTGATGCAAGTTTCTTGTGTTACTGACCTCTTGTTGGATAGAAGAGGACGGGAAAAGAGCTCTATTTCACTTCCTAATTGTTCCCGTCCTTTAAAAACAAGAAGGCCTCTAAACGTCCACTGTTGGGAAGTTATCAGTACTGAGCGTGTGACACGTGGTAGCAAGCTCTGGAACTAAACATGTTTGGCTGTTGAGTGAAAGTCTTAGGTGACTTTAAGATTCCATTAAGGCTGCGTGTTTTCTCCTGGAAAAAAAGTTTTTTCACTCGAACCCAGAGCTTTGGCTGCAATTTCATTCATCCATGGCCAGTTCCATGCAGAGATCATGGCCAGTTCCATGCAGAGATCATAGCCAGTTCCATGCAGAGATCATGGCCAGTACATACAGAGATCGTGGCCAGTTCCATGCAGAGATCATGGCGAGTTCCATGCAGAGATCATGGCCAGTTCCATGCAGAGATCATGGCCAGGTCCATGCAGAGATCATGGCCAGTTCCATGCACAGATCATGGCCAGGTACATGACAGATCATGACTAGGTATGTTCAGAGATCATGCTGAGGCGCCCAGAAGCTAATCGGTGAGCAGGAGAGGCCCTGCTTGGGGCATATGGCAGTGAGGGCATTAAACCATCTGGCAGAGAAATCTCTGCTTTTTTTCTTTTCCTGTTTGGAACTCAGATGAGCATTAGAAAGTAAACAAGTGTGAACTGAAAGTGATTATGAGACATGTACTAATTTTTAATCTTGTTTGAGGAACAGGGAGCAGCTTCCTTAAGCACTGAAACAAGAAGTGTGGATGTAAAAACTCATATATTTTACTCATTTCAGGTGGTGTTATGTTAGAAAAGGTTGGATCTTTTCTTTTCTACCAGTCAACTAGTTATTTTTATGATTAGCGGTTGCTTTTTACTTTTAAAACCACTAAGTTTCTGACATCTATGGGTGTTTTCTTGGTGGTGAGCCGTTTTAGAAACGAATTACTTCAGCCAGTTAGATTGAAACTGGACTGTATTTGAAAGGAAAGAGGTGAGCCAGAAACAGTATTAATGACCACTCCCCAGCCCATAAAACACACACATTTTAATATATACATCTATTTTGAAATTGAATTATAGTTTTGGATGTACAACAGGATGATTTCGTATTTGTAAATATTGCAGAATGATCACCACAGTGAGTCTACTTACCATCATTACCATACACTAAATAGGTTGCCCTGGCTGGTGTACTATGTGGTTAGAGCGGCAGCTCACACATCAGAGGGTCACGGGTTCGAGTCCCAGTCAAGGTTACATACCTGGGTTGCAGGTTTCATCCCCAGTCCAGGTTGGGGAGGGTGTGGGAGGCAACCAATTGATGTGTCTCTTTCACATCAATGCTTTTTTCTCTCTCTCTCCTCCTCTTCCTCCCCTCTCCCTTCCACTCCAAAAATCAATGGGAAAAAATTCCTTCAGGTGAAAAGTAACACACAAAAAAAACACAGTTTTTTTCCTTATGATAAGACCTTTTAAGATCTCTCGTAGCAGCTCTCAAAGATGCAGCACAGCATTGTTAACTAGAGCCAGTGATACTTTAACTGCGAATATTGAATGCAGGCTTCTGAAGAGTAGTCGCCTCTGAGAAGGGGTCAGTGAGGAAGGAAAGGGACAGCTGTGCTTTTGGCCACTTGGCCCACGAGTCCGACTCTGTGACTGCCTGTCAGCCCCTTTCACGGAGGACTTTCCGCCCTTGCCCTCCCGTTGGTGTTCTGATTGCCAGGTGTGCTGTCTGCGGGGGTGGCCATAACAATGCCACGGACTGGGGGACCCAAACGGGCATGTATTTCCCACCGTCTGGAGGCTGGAAGTCTGACATCCAGGGTCAGCAGGGCCGGTTTCTTCTGAGGCCTCTCCCCTGGGCTTGGCGATGGCCATTGTCTCGTGTCTCTCTCTGACCTGTCTCATAAGGACACCAGTCACGGTGGGTCAGGGTCCACCCTGACACCCCCATGGGAACTGAGCCCTCTCGAAAGGCCCTGTCTCCAAGTAGTCACATTCTGGGTGGAGATCAGGGCCCTCACCCTCACACTAGGCAGTAGAAACTGTCCTCGGGGTGGTGAACGCGGGGGAGAAACGGCCTGTGGTTCTTCATACCGTTCCTGCCCCTGCAGGTACTGGGCCAACCTGAAGCTGTGGTTCAAGCAGAAGATCAGCAAAGAGGAGTTTGACCTGGAAGCTCATAGACTTCTCACACAGGATAATGGTAAAATAGCTGCCCACCTGGGGGGGTTCCCAGGTTTGCAATAAATTAGTCTTTTCACTTAAAAAAAAAAGTTTGATTTTGGTGGTATATAAGGTCGTTTTAATAATGTGGATATTTAAAATTAAGTGTAAAGAACGGCAGAACGGGGGATATCCAAAATCCTTAAAAGCTACACTGAAGTAGTGGTTTCCTTGGTTGTAAATACGGTGTATTTGACTCCGGCACTCCTCCCTTTTACAGTGCATTCTCACAACGAGTTCCTCCTGGCCATTCTCACCCGGTGCCAGATTTTGGTGTCTACCCCAGGTAAGGGAGCCGCAATACGCCCAAGACACTGGCCTCAGCTTCCAGAAACAGACACGTGTGTCTGCAAGCGAAATGTCCTTTGAAGGGCTGAGAAAGGGGGTGGGTGCTGGTGCAGATTCCTTTATGCCCATGTTAAAGCAGGGCTCTCCCTAGACTCACAGCGCCTTTGGTCATGACCCCCCACCCCGCTGGACTTCACACACTGGAGTTGGGCAAAGTGGGGAAGGGCTGGGTGGCCAGGATGAGGAAGTGAAGGCCAGTGCAGGGAGGGCAGTGGGGGTTTGCATAGATGGAGGGAGTGGGGATTACAACCTTTGGGGACCCTGGGCTTCCACTTGTGAGATAACTGGCACCTGGCAGGTAGGTTAGAGCTTCCACGTGTGTGTTTGACCGATTATTGGTGAAAAACAAAAGGTCCTAGACAGCAGCCTATTGGGAGGTTGAACTAAACAGGTGTTGATAGAAACACCCCCCCCCCCCGCCCGTGTCCCTAATTGCTTGGAGCTTAAGTGGTACAAGCCACCTCTTTCAGCCATCTTGTTTTAATCAATTAGTCCAAAACAAATAATTGATTACATGCAAAATTTGCCCCATGATAAAACTTAGCCTGGGCTCTTGTTAAAAAGTGCATTCTTAGGTACCTCCTGCTGTCGATTAAGTTGAATTTTTTTAAAAAGGGCTATGGAGATGCTGATGATCATGTATGAAAAGCCCATATTTATCTAGAAATGGCCGGTATTTTGTATCATCCATCCCTGTGCCAACACCTATTGTGTGATAAAGAATTCAGAAAAGGTCTCCTGGAGCCCAGTTCCCCCTCCAAGAAGTCCCTAACCCTCACCTGCCCTCACTGCACGGGCTCACACGTGTCAGGCTTCTGTGTTCTGTTCAGTTAGAGTGGACTTGGGCCAGGTGGGTCGTAGAGGTAATCCACTTCATTGTGAAAAGCTGATTTGATCGGAGAACCAGCACCGTGAGGATCAGATCTGTCTTTTGAGGCAGATCTCACTTCTGAGCGTACTGTGAGGCACCACACGCCCAAGAGATAAGCGATCTGAAATAGAAACCCTGGTTGAGTGGAGCCCTGGGTACAGGTTTAGCTTAGAGAAAGGAGTTAATTATTGGATGGTCTTAGCTTTAATTTGTAAAATAGAGAGAGTGATGTCGAACCTACGGGATAATAAATAAATAAATAAACAAACAAATAAATAAATAAGCAGCCCTAACCGGTTTGGCTCAGTGGGTAGTGTCGGCCTTTGGACTGAAAGGTCCCAAGTTCGATTCCAGTCAAGGGCACATGCCCAGATTGCGGGCTTGATCCCCAGTGGGGGGCGTGCAGGAGGCAGCCAATCAGTGATTCTCTCATTATTGATGTTTCTATCTCTCTCCCTCTCCCTTCCTCTCTGAAATCAATAAAAATATATTTAAATAAATAAATAAGCAGATGAAATAACAAGTAAAAAGGTGCTTTTAAAAATACAAAATGCCTGTGCCCTAGTCAGTTTGGGACAGTGGATAGAGTGTCTGCCTGCGGACCAAAGGGTTCCGGGTTCAATTCCGGTCAAGGGCACATACTTTGGTTGTAGGCCTGGGCCCTGGTCCGGGCTCGTGCAGGAAACAACCCATCTATGTGCTTCTCTCACATTTATGTTTCTCTCTGTCTTTTCCCCTCCCACTCTCCCTAAAAATCAATGGAAAAATATCCTCGGGTAAGGATTAACCCTTTGCACTCACTTTTTTCTCGATTCCTTTATTCTACTCGGGATTTAATTTTTTAAATACCCCAGATTTTACAAAGCTTGGCAGTAGAATAAAAAACTGGAGTTTCTTTTCATACAAACTTATTTATTTGGATTTTTTTTTTATATTTCAAATTTTGATACATTCAAAGAGTAATTTTAATCTCTATAATTTTTCATGGTGTGATATTTTTTGAAACATTCACCCACATGAAGACCTGGTTTACATTCACATGTTTTGCAAATATAAATCGTCTCTCTTCTTCCTCCTTTGATTTTTCTGTTAGAACAAACAACACAATCTTTGTGTTTTTTGTTAGGGTGAGGTGTGATTATATGGAGCTTTCCATCTCCATCAACACCCAAAATATATTTTCTCGAAATGAAATTATTTAATACTAGTGGCCCGTTGCTCTAAGTTAGTGGATAATAATCTACCCCTGGAAGTTAGTGTACTGGTCTAACCTTTTTCACGTGACTGATGTGTCTTAGAAACAAATAGCCTTTGAAGATGCCATTGGTGAAGCTTAGGTGGTGGCATCAGTTGAGACGGCATTTACATTTTACTTGTCTTTTCATGCTAATGAAAACAAGAAAAGATACTGGAAAAATAGACAAAAATCCCTCTTCCCCCCCGCAGTGAAACTACGTGTCGAGTGTGGCTCGACATACGAGCTGCTACCGATGCTAACCGTGTCGAGTCACACTCGACATCTGAGTGCAAAAGGTTAATACACAAAAACCCACAAAAATGCTTAGCAAATATAGAGAGTTATTAATAAGTATAGCTGGTTGACCTGAATTAAATAAAACCTTTGATATTCTTGAATGTTTATTATTGGCCATCCTATCGAATAATCTAATAAAGGAGTAATATGCAAATTGACCATCACTCCAAGACACAAGATGGCTGCCCCCATGTAGTCAAAGGTGGCTGCCCCTATGTGGACACAAGATGGCTGCCACAAGATGGCTTGCAGGAGAGGGCAGTTGTGGGCAGTTAGGGGTGATCAGGCCAGCAGAGAAGGGCAGTTGCGGGGGACCAGGCCTGCAGTGGAGGACAGTTGGGGGAGACCAAGCCAGCAAGGGAGGACAGTTGGGGGGGACCCAGGCCTACAGGGGAGGGCAGTTGGGGGGACTAGGCCTGCAGAGGAGGGCAATTGGGGGGGACCAGGCCTGCAGGGGAGGGCAGTTGGAGGGGGCCAGGCCTACAGGAGAGGACAGTTGGGGGGGGGGCAGGCCTGCAGGGGAGGGCAGTTAGGGGCAACCAGACTGGCAGGGGAGGGCAGTTAGGGGTGACCAGGATGGCTGGGGAGGGCAGTTAGAGGCAATCGAGCCGGCCAGGGAGCAGTTAGGCATCGATTGGGCTGGCAGGGGAGTGGTTAGGGGGTGATCAGGCTGGCAAGCAGAAGCGGTTAGGGGCAATCAGGCAGAGGCAGGAGAGCGGTTGGGAACCGGGATCGGGCCTAAACAGGTGGTTGGACATCCCTCAAGGGATTCCAGATTGGAGAGGGTGCAGTCTGGGCTGAGGGACACACCCCCCTAATCATGAATTTCATGAACCGGGCCTCTAGTTTTTAGATAAGTAAAGAAACATTTGGAATCTGACAGATTATTTCTCCATCAACACCCAAAATATATTTTCTCGAAATGAAATTATTTAATACTAGTGGCCCGTTGCAGGAAGATTCCTGCAATAGGGCTTCCTGCTGCGGTCGCTGCCCCACCTGCTTTCCTCCCTTCTCCCCCGGCCCCGCCTGCTTCCCTTCCTTCTCCACCACCCCGCTTGCTTGCTTCTCCGAAGCTTCGCTCCCTTCTGCAGGCTTGGCTTCTTTCTACGCTGTCTTGATATGCAAATTAACCGCCATCTTGGTTGGGTTAATTTGCATATTCGCCCTGATTGGCTGGTAGGCGTGGCTTGGGCGTAGCGAAGGTGCGGTCAACTTGCATATTACTCTTTTATTAGGTAGGATTGGCTAGCAACAAAGAGAAGATTTCTCTTACAAGTAAAATACAGAAATGTGGGTCTGAACCGACAGCCCTTGCAGGTGGTGGTCTGTATCCTGGCTGGGCAGGAAAAGTCATTTAATAACTATGTATAGAGTGGCTGCAGTGGGCTGGACATTCACGTGCATCACGTTAATCCCCACAGCAACTTGCTAGGGGCATTTGAGCCTCTTTTTATAGATTAGGAAACAGACCTCAGAACAGAAGAAAATTAGCTCCCAAGGCCCCACCCAAGAGCACGTGTGAGTGGCTCCCAGCTGCCTCCCCGCAGTTCCTGTCCTCGCTGTCTGTCCTCATCACGCTTGGCTTCCTCACCCAGAGCATCTGGCCACAGGACAGCAGCGTCACCTGAGGTCCAGGTTGGCTGACCTTCCCAAGTGAGGTCTGGGTGCCGAGATGCCTGGAGCGATGATGTCCCAAACAGTTCTTTCTAAACCAAGGAACTGGGAGGATTTTTTTCCAAAGCTTTAAAAACTCATCCTTCTTTCCCAGCCGGTGTGGCTCAATGGTTGAGCATCAGCCCATGAACCAAGAGATCACCGGTCAGGATACATTGCCTGGGTTGCAGGCTCCATCCCCAGTAGGGGGCATGCAGGAGGCAGCCGATCGATGTATCTCTCTCATCAATGTTTCTATCGCTCTATCCCTCTCCCTTCCTCTCTCTAAAATCAATAAAAACATATTTTTAAAAATAAAGTAAAAACGGAAAACTAAAAACTCATCCTTCCAAATACATCAAAATGGAAATAATGTTTTGCTAGGATGATGGGTGATTTTATTTTTCTCTTAAAAAATTTGGAGGGTATTTTTTTCAAGTGAATTACAATGAGCTTGTATTACTTTGACTGTTTTTCATTAACACTGAACAATATGTTGATGGCTAAAGAGAATAGTGCAGAAGGTCTTACAATGAAAAGCTTCTTCCCACCCTCGCCCTGTTCTCAGAGACAGCTACGCGTGTTTTCTGTCTGGGCCCTCAGTAGCTCCTCATATAGATGCTTCATTCTCTCTCTGGATGTACTGATTTTAGACGTGTGTTTCATCATCTTACTGCTCTGTGTTTTGTGAGATTTCCTCAACTCCTTTTCCAGCCTTTCTGTCTCCTGCATCCTTAAATTCAGCATTTCCATAGAATCTTCTTTTGTTTTATGGATATGTGACTTCTCAGACTTCTCTGCGGACACCAGCTAGGAGTGACTTGAGTCCTCTGTGTAGCCTGGATCCTTTACCTCTCGAACCTCTATTTTCGTTTGCTTAACTTGGTCTTTCTTAAGGTGCTTCGGGTGGATTATTGTCAGACGCCTGGGGCTTCATGTTTAAGAATGGGCTTCTTCCTTGGAGGCCAGCATGCAGCCCAGCTACCTTAGTAAACCCAGAGGTGCTCTCCCCACCTGTGTTAGGTACCGCGTGGACGGCAGTGAGCAGGGCTGGCCTCAGGGCAGTGACTGCCCCGGAACTCAGCCAGCCCCGCACAGGGCTAGGCAGCTGTGTGAACAGGGCACCCTGCATTTCTGCCCTGTACTGAGCCCGGCTGGGAGGGAAGGGTTTGTGTGGATGACCTTTGCCTGTAGACCTTCCACAGATGGTATTACGGGTCCCTCCTGGTGCCCGCTGCACTCACCTTCTCCGAATCCAGATCCTTTCGGTTTCTCCTGGGCAGGTTGACTCCCGCCTCATTGCCCCGCCTGTGATGAGGTCCGTGGCGTTGGTTTGCTAGCTGGTCATGGCCACCTCGTGTCTGCTCTGTAAGCCAGCACCTTCAGCCCACTGTGCAAATCTGTGGAGATCTCATCTTGTCCCCTCCTCATTGTCCTCTTCGTCTGCTGTGTGGGCGGGCCCCTTACTTTCCTCTGTTGCCATTTTTAGCAGGTCCTGAAGGAGAGCAGGTTAGCACACATGCTTGGTTCCCCGTCCTGAGCTAGAAAACCCTGCTCTGCTTCTGTGATATGCTGCAGGGACAGTAGCCGACGGTCCTCCCTCTGTGACACGGCTGCAGGGACAGTAGCCGACGGTCCTCCCTCTGTGACACGGCTGCAGGGACAGTAGCCGACGGTCCTCCCTCTGTGACACGGCTGCAGGGACAGTAGCCGATGGTCCTCCCTCTGTGACACGGCTGCAGGGACAGTAGATGACGGTCCTCCCTCTGTGACACGGCTGCAGGGACAGTAGCCGACGGTCCTCCCTCTGTGACACGGCTGCAGGGACAGTAGCCGACGGTCCTCCCTCTGTGACACGGCTGCAGGGACTAGCCAACGGTCCTCCCTCTGTGACACGGCTGCAGGGACAGTAGCCGACGGTCCTCCCTCTGTGACACGGCTGCAGGGACAGTAGCCGACGGTCCTCCCTCTGTGACACGGCTGCAGGGACAGTAGATGACGGTCCTCCCTCTGTGACACGGCTGCAGGGACAGTAGCCGATGGTCCTCCCTCTGTGACACGGCTGCAGGGACAGTAGCTATGGTGTGGAAAACCAGGCTGTCATCCTGAGAGTAATTTTGGTTACAGCTAGAAAAGGAAGTGGAGGGAATTGATAATTTTGTTTAGAGAAGCAGAAAAAGATGTGAATTTATTTTTTATTTATATTTTTTGAGCATTCCATACTTTTTTTAGCCCAAAATGAAAACACTTCGCAGTTTCCGACTCGTTACTTTCTCTCACGGTCCTTGCTTCCTGTCTCCTAGAGGGTGCCGGGTCCTTGCCCTGGACAGGTGGCTCCGCAGCCAAGCCCGGGAAGCCGAAGGGAAGGAAGAAGATGTCTTCTGTGCGCCAGAAATTTGATGTAGGTTGTTCGTCAGTAGGTCTGGGTTTTTAAATGAATGTGAAGTCCTGTGGGGGAAAGGTGTTACCGTTTGTGAAGTTGGTGCCTGCATTTTTCTCATTCTGGTTTGTTATTGCATAAACATTCACGTTCTCAGTAGAATCAGTGATTTTTCAGTGATTTGGAAGCTGTGCCCGTGTTCTTTCTCCTCTGCAGTGTTTCTCTGCAGGGACTTGTGTCCCACGGTGCAGGAGGCCTGAGCCGCAGGGCGGGGGCCTGGCTTGCCCAGCAGCCCGAGCTGTGGGTCAGCCGAGGAGGCTCAGGGGCGTTTGGCTGTAGAGTTGGTACAGTTTCAGAGAAACTGGCTTTTCCCGAGGGAACAAAGTTTCCTGAAAGCCTCCCTGCTCCGGGTGTTGACTGGGAAGCGATAGCTCTGGATTAGCGCCACCAGCATCGATCCCGCCTCAGCAGCATTCACCCTGGAGGCATCGGACCCGGGACGCCTCCTTGTTCACACACGTGCTTGATGTAAAATGCAGTGTTTCCCCTGGAAAATGGGAAAAACAAGTGTTGCTTTTCTAATACAAACTTCAAACGTATTAGCTGCGAAGTGTGGTATGTTGGGCTTACACACAAGCTGCCAGGGGCCCGTCTCTGGATGATGACGGAGAATATAAAGGGGCTCTCGGCGTCTCCCAGAGCACGGCTGAAGTTTTATGAGCAGAAAAAAGATGGAGAAAAACGATTTTAAATGATGAGTGTGGCGACGTCGTGTTGGGAATTGCAAGGAGAAGGCAGCAGGAACTAAGTAGTTACCCTGCACTGCACAGCGCTGCCTTGGAGCACTGGCTGTTAGGCCTGTCCTGCTGGGGAGCAAGACTTCCCAGGGTTACCTGAAGGAGCGATTACGCCCTGACGCGTTCAGAACCTGCCTGCTTCATGTACACTTAACGCGCGCTCACTGTTTGAATGTAGCTTTAAACCTTCTCCTTGATGGTTACTCTAGCCCAGAGCCATGTGCTCTGTGGTTACAGAGATGCTAATTATTACAACTATCGGCTATGCATGCTAGCATGCTCCCTCAAGCCACGCCTCCGCTCTTTCCAGGAAACACGCGTGAGTCTATTTGCGCATGACGCGTTGCTTTTTTGGTTTTCACCTGGTGGCGTGGTCCTGGCGGCGTGGCTCTGTGGGCTGTGCAGTCCAGGACGTCGGTTACTCTTGTTGGCGTCTCGTTCCTCGCCGCTGTAATGAATAACTTTGAAAGGTTTTCTTACTCAGCACAGATTCCAGCCTCAGAACCCCCTCTCGGGAGCCCAGCAGTTTGTGGCAAAGGATCCCCAAGATGACGATGACTTGAAACTGTGTTCCCACACAATGATGCTGCCCACGCGGGGTCAGCTGGAGGGGCGGATGATCGTGACGGCGTACGAGCACGGCTTGGACAACGTCACCGAGGAGGCCGTGTCGGCGGTGGTCTACGCCGTGGAGGTGGGTTTGCTGGTGGCAGAAACGGTTGCGTGTGATGAGCTTGTGTGTGTGGTTGGAAGTTGCTGCTGCAAGAAAAGGCCCCACTTGTCACTGATCTCAGAATTGTCAGCATTCACGTAGTTTTCTTCTGAGGGAGAAACGCATCGCACTCCAGGCCAGTGCCTTCGCTTTACAGGCGAGCTTCCCGAAGGCGACTGGTGTTCGAGCCCATGTGTCATCTGTCAGCAAGGGAGCAGTTTTTAAGGGCAAATGAGATCGTCGCTGTGTCTGGCATTAGGAGAGCTCGACGCGGCGTCTGCGCAGTGGGTTCCTGTCGCAGACGCTCCGTCATGCACTCGGTTTTTCACGTCGTTACCGGAGAGTGTCCCTGGGGCCTGGCGTGCACAGGTGCTCCAGGGACGCTGGGTCACCTTGCACTTCTCTGGGTCTCCCTTTCTCACCCGGACCTCGGAGATTTAAGTTACAAACATGACAGTGAGCTCCGTGTGCGGAAATTGTAAACTGTGCCGTGAACTCCTGATGGGAGAGGATCTCACTGGTGTCATTGAAATGCTATCCCTGATCCCGATAACAAGGGCAGGCTGGGACGAGGCTGTCCCTTCGCCAGCCCTCTTACATACTTGGCTTTCATAAGGTGAAGGGATGAAACCCCGAATTTTCTATGTCCTGTGTACCTGTGTTTACATCGCTTCTGAGAGAGCCCAGGCTCTCTGCAGGGGAGGGGCTCAGTGGATTGGGCACTGTAACCCAGAAACCCCAGAGCTTGAAACTTTTTAAGGCAAGTTTCAAGGTGTGTTGCCTCTTTTTAAAGAAAATTACTTATTTTTGTGCTTTTATTTAAAGCTATCTGAAAATCATTTAAAAAAATTTTTTTTATTGATTTCAGAGAGGAGGGGAGAGGGAGAGAGAGAGAAACTTCAGTGATGAGAGAGAATCATTGATCGGTTGCCTTCTGCACGCCCCTCACTGGGGATCGAGCCTACAACCCCGGCACGTGCCCTGACCGGGAATGGAACCGTGACCTCTCCCTGTTTATAGGTCGACGCTCAATCACTGAGCCACACCGGCCAGGCTGAAATCATTTTTGAGAGGAGCAAATTTAGAGATATGAAACCTTTTAAAGTAAATTCCATGTAGAACAAGCCCGCCTGAAGTAGAACACGGTAAAACAGCCCACCTCCCTCCTCCTGGCCCTCCGGTCTGGCTCCTTGGTGAGCCTCACATGGTCCAGCAAGGGCACCACACCCATCCCATCGGCTGCGTCCTGTGAGCGTGAGCAGCTCAGGGGAAGTTTGAGGATTTGCTCTTAAACAGGACTTC
This sequence comes from Eptesicus fuscus, assembly GCF_027574615.1. NCBI lineage: Eukaryota > Metazoa > Chordata > Mammalia > Chiroptera > Vespertilionidae > Eptesicus > Eptesicus fuscus. The sequence goes on from NC_072494.1 coordinate 41,644,152, forward strand.
ATGCTGTTTTTCTTCTTGTTTTACAGAATCATCTTAAGGACATATTGGCATCGGTTGTGTCAAGAAGGAAAGCATATCGATTGCGAGACGGTCACTTTAAATACGCCTTTGGAAGTAACGTGACCCCCCAGCCATACCTGAGGAACAGCATCGTGGTGTACAACAGCTTAATAGAAAGGTATGTGCCTGGCGGCGACACTGCTCTGTGTACGGACCGCTGTCAGGTAAGGGGTTGGTGTGGCCGTAAGTGTGCGGGGCCCTGAGAGCGGAATGATTTACTTTATTGTGTTGTTCACCCGCCGCTTCCCACAGAATTCTGTCCGCATTTTAAGCCTTTGGGAAGAAAGACAGTTTCCTTGTGGGAACGGAAGTGACTGCATTTCTGCAAGTGCTGGGCGTGGTGCATCTGGTCATGGCGACTGAGAGATGCTTGGGAGAAAGCTGGTTGGGGAGGCGGGAGTGATGCAGGCGCAGGGTGAGGAGGGAGGTGGGACAGATGGGGAGGGAGTGAGAAGTGGGGGAGAGGCAGTGTTGGTGCCACAGGGAGGGGCTGTGCCCGCACCCGTTCCTGCCTCCGAGGGCCTGGGCTCAGCTCCTCCGCCCGGGCTCACGACCCACCAGGGAGGTGCCGATCAGTTCTCATTCTCCTGCAGGCCTGTGTTTGGATTACTGGTTCTCATTTGTAAGTCGTTCTCATTTGTAAGTCGTTCTGTCTCCTGCAGGCCTGTGTTTGGATTACTGGTTCTCAGTTGTAAGTCGTTCTAGAGAAAACAAACCAAAACGGGGGCTCCTGCAGTGGTGATTTCTGGGGACAGCACCCCTGACCTGCCAGGCCTCTGAGCCGCCTCTCCCCGCGCAGTCACCCAGGCTCCTCCGGTGGCGTTTCCGGAACAGGGCTGCTTGGTCTGGGGCCCACGCTGTCCTCCGCGTCACCTCCTGAGTGGCTCACGCCGGCGTGTTCTCGCATAGGGTCTGCTGTGTCCGGTGCTGAAACGATGCCCGACTTCCCACCTGTGGCGCTGGGCCCTGGGCCCTGGGCACGGCCGGATGGGTTAGTTTCCCGGGGGCCTGCCTTTGGCCTGTGGCCGCCCTTGTGCAGGCCGTGTCTTCTGGCGGGTTCTTCCCGATCCTGTTGGTTCCAGCACATCCACCTTCCTCTCCAAGTCGGTGTTTTGTTTCCTCTTCCTTGAATTAAGGTCTATTATGTTTTTTCAACTAGAAGCTCTTTAAGGGCAGGGAACAATCTTGGCTTTGTATCTGGAGTGTAGTAAATATTTTAATATTGTGGAGGGAGGGGGTCAATAGTTGCTCTACATTTTGTTTCCTGCGTGCCGGATGGGCTGGCTTCAAAAATGAAAATTCTTCTCTTCGTATATGCACTCACTAAAAAATAGCTGGGTTCCTGCTTCCCTTTTAGATCTTTGTATAGGTGCATTCCTGCAGCCCGTTCCTAGTCTCGCCGGTAGGTGTTCCTCGGAGCTGCCGGGGGTTTCTAACATCCTCTGTTTTCAGCCCGCCAGCCCTCCCTGCCTCTTGTGTCGGCCAGAACTCAGCCGCCCACCCGCACCCCGACGACGCGGAGCAGCAGGCCGCACTCCTGCTGGCATGCTCCGGGGACACCCTCCCCGCGCCCCTGCCTCCCGTGAACATGCACGACCTTTTTGAAGCTTTGCAGGTAACTCCTGGCTCCTGAGGTTTTCCTGGGTTGAGGGTGGCATGCAGGAGCTTGCCCACTTCCCGGCCTTTCGGTTTTCAGTTTGGGCTGTTTTCTGTTAAAGCCATTCATCCCCCCTCATTTCCAAGTCCTGGGCCCGAGTCCTTCCTAATTTCTCTCCCATCCCCCACACCTCCCCAGTGAGAAAGAAAAGGGAAAAAAAAAAAACCCTTGTTCCCTTATTTCTATTTCAGAACCTTGTTATTTCCTGTTTTCTTGTTAGTTGGCTTGGGATTCGTTAGGTTCTGGCTTGAAGTTTATAAGTTGTGTGTCTTTTGTGTGAGTGTTTTGTGGATCTAAACCTTTTCCATGTTAGAAAAGTCGATGTCCTGAGTGTAACTGAGACCCGTCCTGTTCGATCCAGGTGCACAGGGAAGTCATTCCCACGCACACTGTGTACGCGCTCAACGTCGAGAGGGTCATCACGAAGCTCTGGCATCCCACCCACGAGGAGCTGCGGCAGGACCAGGTGCACAGGCAGCGCCTGGCCGCCAAGGAGGGGCTTCTGCTCTACTGAGTCACCCCCTGCTCTGCCGAGTCACGCCGCAAACACTGCTTATTGAGCATTGAATGTCTCGGGTCCACACTTCAGGACTGGAGTGGACAGTGTAAATATAGCCTTTCCTATGGAAATGGGACATTGAGTACATTTTGTGTTGCTACTGTGAAGCCGTTAGTAGAAATCTGACTTCGTGAGGGACCCATATCTGTGTGTGGACGTGTCCCCGTAGGGTGGGCGCTGAGGAAGTTGCCTGCAGTGGGAAAGGCCAGGACCTGAGGTGCCGGGTCCTCTGGTCTGCGTGTCAGGTAGGTGACCTCCTAGAACAAGGACGCTCGCTGTTAGAGCTTTGCCCCTGTGACCTGCAGGACACCTGTGAGTCCAGTGGCATCCTCTGCTCAGTGTCCGGCAGCCCAAGTTTCCGCCTGACTCCTGAGAAAAGCGTGCTCTTGGAATTCGGTTGAAGTAACCTGCAGTGTTAAGAATCAGATACCTCCCTTAGTGACCGGTGTAATTTTCAACAGATATTCTTTAGGCAGCGCCCTACAAATCATTACCACTCCATGGACAGTATGGCTCCGACAGACCGTGCTACTGGACAGAAACACCACAACAGACTCTTAGAATTAATTGGTTAACCTCATGAAATGTCTCCTCGTGACTCAAGTTCCCTCCATTTAGTTAATATTCCCGGACGCTGACTGGCAGGTTCATCTATTCATCATTCCCCTAGGATGTTTAAAGTTTACGTGAACATGTTGCATTGCTACGTGTAATTCTCCAATTCCTGTTTCTATCTTTTCACATGATAAAGTGAAAATAATTTTCATTTGGCAGTGATACTGACAACCAGGCTTGTTTTTAGAGATACATTGCCTTTTACTCAAGAGGTAGTGTTGGTGGGTATGCAGTTGACTCCTGAACAGTGTGGGTGTTAGGGGCGCCAACCCCCAGTGCAGTCAGATATTCACTTACAACCTGTGGCTTCCCAGAACTTAGCTATCCCTCAGTATCCGTGGGGGGTTGGTTCCTGGACCCCCCTACTGATGCCAAAATCCTCTGATGTTCAGGTCCCTGATACCAACCACATGGTGTAGAACAATGTCTGTAGACTCCCAACCGCGATCTTAAAGTAGTCCAGGTGTTCATTGAAGAAAATTCATGTATACGCGGCCCCGCAGTTTAAACCTGTGCTGTTCAGGGTCGGCTGCATTAGAATGGGTTCTGTGGTTTAGTAACATGTATAAATATGTACAAATGGGAAGCTGGCTCTGTGTGTTTGATTTTGTACCTTAAATGTGACAAATAAAACTTTTGGGAGAAAACTGTTTGTTTATTAAATAGATAAGGGACCCTGCCTTCTGCAGAAACATGAAAAGCCCTGTGGTGAGACCTTAGCAAGACGTGTCAGAAGAATGTTGTAGAGGGAAAGATTAAGGCATGCCATCTCTGCCTTCTGTGGTCTGTAGATTAAACCAGACTGAAAGGAAAGGAAACAGCCGGGTTTCAGTTGCTGGCCCAATTCAGAAAAGCCTTTGGACGTATAGATGAGCTAATCCTGGAGTCGCGGGGTGTAGAGGAACTTGAACCAGTGTCGAACCAAACGTTTTGGACTACACACGCCTGGGCCGCAACGCTACGTCTGTGTTCAATTTTGTGGGTTCTCTGGGTGCAGAGGCCGCCAGGCCAGGTCTGCGGCCCATCGAGAGGGCAGGTTTCACCTCTGCTCTTGGACCTGCCAAGTCCCCACAGTGACCTGCTCTGTGGACCTGCGGACTCCCTGTGCCTCCTGTTTGGGGCCCACTCTCCGAGGGCAGGAAGGGAGGAGGAATGGTGCTCAAGAGCCCCTGCGAAGTGTGAGCAGATGTCGCACCAGAGGCTGCCGCCACAGGCTGCCCCGGGATCCGAGTGCTTCCTGCTAAGCATCCCCTTGAGAAATGCTTCCACGAGGAAAATGCTGAGAAACGGGGTGGCTTCACACTTAGAACGGAACTTTTCCTGCAGGAACCTCCACAGTCGTGTTAGCCGCAGGTTCACTCAGGCCCACCCTGCTGTGACCGGCCAAGCACAGCTCTCCTCACGGCACCCACCACCTTGGCGACCGTGACGGGGCTCCAGTTACTGAGTGGTCGCTCCTGACTACAGTGAAGGCCTGTTCCCTATGGCATGGACCCCAACCGAGGTGCCTCTGGGAGATAAAATCAGGACAAGGACGCCTGGTTTCAGGGGTCATGCCTGCTGTGGCCAACAGATTGGTTCAGAACTTAACTGATGGCTTAAAGGGAAATGTGGTCTAGATTATTCTTGGAAAGTAGACAACTTACTCATTGAATCCATGGGCAGGGTAAATTGTCAGGACTGATTTTACTAAACACGCACCACGAAAGGGCACGTGGCGGGTTCGCCATGCGTTCCTTTTGAAAAGGAACAGTTTCTGGTCAGCGTGCTGGCACGTTTTCACTCATTAAAACCCACACCCCCAACGACTGCCTTCCTGATTCTGGTAACGGACCATCCCTCACAGCGCCCAAGACAGGACTGCTTGAGGGGAAAGCTATTTATGCCAGCCCCCCGCCCCAGTTTAAAACCACACCCATTTTGCTTCCCTCTGTAAAGACACCATTGCTGATACTGCCATCCCACGAACAGACCCTCTGATCCAAGGGTGTGACATTCATTGGTACAATGGGTAAGAAAGGACGCGTGCTTGTTCGCCATGTGGCTTTTCACAATGCTAGCAGGTAAGTAATAAACCACCACAGCCTATGGTCTTTACTATCAAAGTTTATTGTGGGGCCATTTCTACCTACTGAGGAGTAAGTACATCTATGTCTCAACATGTGCTGTCGTCCCCCAGGGCCACGGCCACCCTGCAGCGAGCTGTCCTGGGCTCCGTTAGGCAGAGGCTGTCAGTGGAAGCACGAGCCCAGACACCCCGACAGCAGAGCCGTCACTCGAGGAGCGTCCCAGAGCAGCAGCCGAAAGGCACCGCCCATCGGGGTAGAGACGGCGGTATTGGCGGAATGAATCAGGAGTTGGACCCATTTTCCATGCATCTCTGCCAGAGAATTAGGCTCCGATGCAGGATCCCAAAATCAGGTCTTATAAGCATGCCCCACGCAAGTGAAACAGCAGCGAGGGAAGTGCCGGGAACCAGGAAGGTGGAGGATAAATTAAGTGGAATTGCAGGGGATGGAAAGTTCTGGAATGCAAAGTAGCTGGGTGTAGACGCCATTTGAGATGACGAAGAATTCAGCACAGTTTGCCAATGGGGCAATTCAAATATTCAAAGTTATTCCGATAGCAGAAATTAAGTGAAATTTCCCCTTTGGGAGGAAAACTGGTTTTAAGAAAAGGGGAAAGGTGTTTCATCAACAGGAAAATGAGTACCTGAGTAGAAATAGTGGCTCAAGATGCCAAGAACAGTGTCGAATAGGAATGCGGGTGTACAGGAAGGAGACGCGGAGGCCTGTCGCAGGCCTGACATGGAATGACATTTCTAGCAGGGGCTTTGTCTGCGAGGTGCCGGCCTATTTCCTGTAGCGCAGACAGCGTTGAAGGAATGTTTCCGTAACACTCAACTTAGGTGGGAATACAAACCACTATAGTGTGAAAACCCAGAGACCTCCCACCTCCTGCAGGGGGAACGGTTCTTCTCAAACAGCTGGGCTGAAGGCCCGCGCCCTCTCACCACCCTCGAGAAAAAATACTAAAATGAACAAAACCAGCGTCAGGAGTCCATGAGCCTTGTACCATGAGCACAGCAGGCAACGTCTGCCGACGTGTGCAGGCAGCCTGAGAAGCAGGAACCTGGACTGAATGCTGCCCTACATTACCCAGAACCATAATGAAACCCCAAAAAGCTAGCTGCCAACCTGGCTGGGAAGATTAATAAAACAGCCGTTTGTTTTAACCTGGATCTTCCCCACTAACCGAGTTTGTCTATAGAAAAGCCATCGGCTGGCTCCAGGCCAGTGTGTCTGAGTGTTGTCATTAGTATCTCCTTTTCCTAAAAGAGGAAATGCGTTAAGTACAAAAACGACGTTTCTACACAGCCTTCTCCGCAGTCCTGACCTGCTGGCGGCAGGCTCTACGGGAAGCGTTTTTAAAGGCAGAAGAAACGACGAGGTTTTTCTCCCCAGAAAGGACACAGTGGAGTGGCTGACGGGAGCCCCGTGGGCGCTGAACAGCGGTCTCCTCCAGGAAATGCCTTTGCATCTCCCCGCAGGTTTCTCTGGCGGACACTGGAGTCACCTCTATAAGAAACGGGAGAAGCAGTTTCCTTCCTGATCATGTCTCTGACGAAACGAAGGGTCCTGGACTTCTGTGACCCCCGTGGGTGCGGGCTGTGTCCGGGCGGGATGCCCGGGCGCTGTCCGGACGGGCCCTTCGCAGCCCTGCGGCCTTGCCCGCCGTCCCTGTGCGGCCACACTTCCAGCGCTTTCCTCCTGCGTTTCTCCCCAGCGCTTCAAGCACAGTCCCGTTTGCTGGAAAAGAGAGAACCTAAGTGTGAGTTAACCCGGGGACTTTGGATAGCGTGTAACTTTTAACAAGCGTCATTGTTCCCTTCGTCAGATTGCTAATAGATGGGGGCCCTGGAATGCCCACGTCTCCTGGATCCCTCAGGACAGAGCCGCTGCAGTGCCCGCATCCGGTGAGCGGGCCGGCGGTGACGCATCAGCGCCCGCGTTTCTCGGGCACAAGCATCGCTCTGTTCCCTCCCCTCTTCTGGCAACTCGGACCCAGTCCTTTGGGTGGCAGTGAGCTTAGAACATAAAAAATGCACAAAAATGTTACCTAACAAGGAGAGGAAACAAGGTAAAGTGAGAAAGGGACGAACACTCGCTGAGTCAGCGCGGTGAGCAATGGAGTGAATGGTTAGCGGGAAGGGAGGCTGAACCGGGGTGGGAGGCGGACGTGAGAACAGACAGCTTTGGAGATTTCGAATGTCGTGGTAAGACCTGGGCTGCACGGGAATTCTAGGGAGCCAGGCTGGCAGCGGGCCCCGCAGCGGAGCGCCCCGGACTTGGGGGCAGGGTCTTCGGGCAGAGACGGGTCTCCGGGCAGCTCGCAGGGCACAGCCTTCCATCAGCACTTCCCGAGGAGCAGGAAGCGGACAGCATGGGAACACCTCGTCACACTTTAAAAGGAAGCTCAGGCCCCTGTCCGGTAACAGCCGCTTCACATTCAATACGCAATGTGCTTGGAGGGACAAGTCACAGAGAAACAACAACAGGAGGGTAACACGAACCCTGTTCTTCTGTGTCCCTGCGTCCGCGGCTTCTCTCCAGGTGGGGCCTGGTGTTCTCTGCTAGACCCGCTTCCATCTGAGCCTTTCCCTAGACGCAGCTGTGAGCCGCAGGCCCGTTCCCCACCCTCCGCCCTACATATGCATCGTTCATTATTACCATCTCCTGATGAAAGATTCAATTGAAAAGTATCTTCCTTCAGACAACTGAGAACTACAAGACATCGACTGCTCCCCCACGTGAAGGCCGCGATGAAGAGTGAGCCATTGGCAAACACTTGGGAGAAGAAGCACTGCGATGACTCCCACCTCCCAGGGGGCCCCACAGACACCCCCCCCCTCCCCCCCACACCGGGACTGAGCCCCGAGGCCGAGGCCGGTTCTGAAGGCACACTCGGTGCTGCCTCACGTCCTGGACCTCCTGGCCAGCAAGGAAACAAAAAGTGGGCTTTTCAGACAAAACTGGAACCCAGCAGTCAGACTGCTCCATCAGCCCCGGCAGCCAGCAGCACAGAGCTGAGGGGGCTGTCCGCAGCTGGCCCCCGGCCCCCGGCCCCCGGCCCCCGGCCCCCGGTACATGACCACATGCAAGTGCTCGGGGTCCAGCCAGAGCCGAGGACACAGGAAGCGGCAGACGTTTCACCGAAGGAGACAACGCGGGGGCCGCACCCTCAGCACCGCACGTGGGCTCTAGGGCCTTGAGAAGGGGAAAGGCGCGGCGAGACGAGACCACCTGTGGACACAAACGCGTCACCGGGCGAGGCACCGAGCGCTCCCCCGACGGTTACCTGAGCCTGCGGTCAGTTGCTCTCTGTCCTGCTCTCGGCGGGCAGCTCCCCTCCGCCTGGCAGCTCGCCCTCGATTTCCCACAGGACGTCGTCCTCGTCCGCCAGGCTGCTGGAGATGTGGCACTTCCGGAACCCCTGCACGATGGACTCGCTGGAGATGCTGTTCCACGCGACCATGACCCACTCCAGGAAGAGGCCGAGGGGCGGCTTCTTGGCGTTGCCGGTGGGGCTCAGCGCCAGGTTCCCCGCCAGCAGCCAGTTGGAGTACTGGGCCCGCACGCTGTCGTTGAGCGGCTTGTAGACCACCACGTCCAGCACCTGCAGCTGCGAGGTCAGGCCGCCCGGGATGATGACCATGTCGGTGTTCATGCTCTCCATGGAGCTCTTCACCGAGTCGGTGGCGTGGCCCCGGAAGCCGTTCAGGATCAGCATCCCCCGCTGCTTGGGCGCCGCGCCCGTCCGCCGCCGCCACACCACCTCCAGCCAGTCCTGCATCAGGTCCTCGGTCATCCAGCCGTAGCGGTGGCAGCGGATCTCCATCCCGCTGGGGAACTTCCCGGGGGGGATGTACGTGCCCCTCAGAATGATGTAGGGAGGCAGTTTCCTGCCGTCGGCCAGGACCCCCAGCATCGCCGTGATCTTCAGCTTCTCCCTGCCCGGCGTCTTGACCAGGACGGGCTTTTCGCCCTGGTTGTCAACGGTCACCCTGGAGGGCACCTCCAGACAGATGGGCGTCTCGTCTGCATTTCCCATCTGAGCCACCTGGTAGTCGTGCGCCCTGCGCAGAGCCAGGACGCTGCGCTGGTAGGTGACGAGTTTCTCCGTCAGGTCTTCGGGCAGCTGCTGGGGCACGGGCACCTTATGCCTCAGGGACAGGTCATACCTTCGCATCATCCGGCGGCACCAGCCCAAGCTGGCCTTGAACCCTTTCTCCGGAATGTTCATCTCCTGGGCGATCTCGAGCGCTTTCAGCTGCATGGCCTCCCTGGTGATGGGGTCCCCTTTGGCCTGCATGTACCGGACATACTCGGCCACGCGCTGGTCCACCAGGGCAAAGCGCCCGTTCTTGGGGCCTCGGAATGCCCGCCGCATGGCGTGGGCGTTCTGCAGCTGCGGCTTGACCTTGCGCCAGTCTCGAACGTTCTTTTCCAGCACGCCAAACTGCTTGGCCGCCTGGCAGTTGTTGGTGCTCTCGGCAAACTCCACCACCATCAACTTGAACCCCGCGTCGTAACTGCGGCGCATGCCCCGGCTGAACTGGAACTTGGCGGCCAGGTCGTCGGCCGAGAGGTCGTACCCCGGGAAGCCCATGGCCATGTAGAAGGGGTACCCCTCGCTCCACTCGGGCAGCTCGGTGAAGTCCCGAGGCAGGCGGAGGCCAAAGCTGTCCAGGGGCTGTGGCGGGGGGAACGGGGACACGGTGTGCATCGGGCCGGCCCAGTCTGGGGGCTTGACGTCAGCTTCTTCATTTTCTGGAGACAAACAGGAAGGGGCGAAGGTAAGAGCAGTGAGCACAATGTCCACTGTGTTCCTGATTTTGAGGTGGAAATGCCAAGAATGGAAGGCAAGTGTGTCACGGTAGCTGAGCCAGAGAGGTAGAGCTGAGCTGAGCACAGGTACCTAGCTTGAGTCTCGTAATCTGGGGGCCATGTTTGGGCCAAAATGACTCCCATTTGGGTGTGAAGTTAAATATAGCCCGTACCGCCAGACCACGAGGAGTGTGGGCCTCCACGGCTGAGCCACCCCTCGATCCCAGAGGGTCTGCGGCAGGAACCGCCCTCAGCAGGGCTGGGCTTCTGAGGCAGCGGAGAGGCTCGCACACGCCAGTTGGAACCGGTTTCCTTGTTTGCTTATATGTGGAGGGCGTCAGAAAATTGAATACGATTCGGGGAAATTGCCATCTCTCACCCAACTAAGATGTCATCAGTTGCAAGAAGCATCATAATTTTAAGAGGCATTCTCAATTTCAGAGATGTTCAAGTGGCGGGGGGGCGGGGGGGATGTCTTAGAATCAATGAAATACGGCCTTTTAAACTCCTACTTACAGAGAGAAGGCAAGCAAAACCATCGTGGCTGCTGGGAGGTATTCAGCCAGCGCTGCCCGGCTGCCATGTTTCTTGATGAAAGACCCTGTGCCTCTTAGACCTGTTTGCTCCAACGTGTGCTACGCCCGGCGCTGCTTGTCTACCAGGTGAAGTGGACAAGGAGCCAGGGCGGTAACTGGGCGCATGCCTGCCACCTGTCTTCCCTCGTCGCCAGAGGGTACAGGGCCCCACTGAGGTGGCTGCACGCACCCGGATGTTTCGATGCCATTCGGACTCCAGTTTGCTTCTCCGGCCCACGGGTGGCACTGAGCCTTCTCACCACACAGACAGGAGCACGAGGCTCAGAGCTTAAAGGAGTTGCCTGAGGCCGCACCGCACTGGAAGGGGGATTTTCAAACTCCAAAGCCCATCATCTCTCTGCCTGGCAGCCCTGCCTCCCTCTCACGCACCCCACAGAACAAACACGGAAACTTAAAACCCCGCTTCCCAAGCTCCCACGGGATGGGTGCGGGTCGGCTGGATCGCGGTACCTGCGAAGCTTCCTCCTGGGAGCGGCCATCGGTCCGAATTCTGAGACTCTTCCTCCCCATCCAGCCGAGAGATCATGTCTGGCTTCGGGAACGGGAACTCTGTCCGGAGGAAGTAACCGGGGTTCAGAGCACCGTCCACATCAGTCCTTTATAACCCTCACCGCCCCCTCCTCCATGTGGAGATTTATGAAAAACAGGGAAAAGGGCTCAGGACACGGAGAGAAAAGAGGATGGAAATGGGCCTGTCCAGGGGAATTCCTGGGTCTGCTAACGAGGCCTGGCCCCAGCAAACCCGGCACCCTCCAGTGGTTGCATCCTGGTACCCTGACTATCGGTGCTGGGAGGGAGCAAGGATGCTCTGGGGCATGTCCCCAGCTTCTGAGGCTGTAAGAGTGACAGCGAGCCGAGGAGCAGGTGAGCTCAGGCCCAAACCCCTGTGACACCTCTGAGGTTCTGTTTTTCTGACGGATGAGGTTCTGAGACCAGCGCAAGTTACTGGGTAAAATGACACAATATTTATATCCCTGCCTGAATCAAACACGGGAAATTAAAGGCACAGGTGTTGAGGGGACAGAGGCCAAGTTCGGAGAGAGGGTGCTGGTCCCACCACCCAGGAGACATGGACACGCTCTCTGGGCTCAGAGCTTCGGGAGGCAAAGGGACCCGCGGCGTTACCCAGCGACAGCACCGTCTCGTAGTTCATCCTCATGACCTCCCGGTACAGGGCCTTCTGTGACTCCGTCAGAACTTCCCACTCCTCGTCGGAAAAGTAGATGGCCACCTCGTCAAACAGGGCCGGCACCTGGGCAGACAGGCCTCTCTCAGCGGCCAGCGGGCACAGGCAGGCGACTCCCAGTCCATCCCTCCGGGAGGGCCCTCCCCAGGGGAACAGCGGCCTGCCCGCTCACAGGCCGCTAGAGGCAAATAGGCCCCGAGCACAGGTCCCCGCACCCTGATGGTTACCATCCCTGTCGGCTCGCAGACAAGCAGAACAGACCTCCAGGAGAAGCCCCCAGTCCCCAATCCCCGGTGGGAGACCCTCCACAAGCCAGGGACACCCTGAGAGCGTCCCCCCCCCCCAACCTCCTCCCCTTTGTCACAGACCCTCAGCGGGGCTGGTTTGGGTGTGAGTTTGATGGATCACTGCTGTCTGGACCTCAGTGCTTTCCGGACACTGGTGTCCATTTCCCACTGGCCCTAGTGCTGGACTCTGAACCCAAAGCAGCCAGTTACCGAAGGGCCGGCCTTTCCCAGGGCGCACGGGCAGGAGAGGGCTAATGACAGCCTGGGCTGTAATGAGACCCGGCGCGAACTGGACCCAGCTCAGAGCCTCAGGACGAGGGCTGCCCGCTCACGGCCCTGCTGGGAGGGGGCGCCGGGCAGCTAAAGGCGGCCACGCCACCCGCACCAACTCCTCTTGCTTATTCAGCCATTTGCTTTCATTTTTACTACGTTTTTTCCTTTCGGTCACTCAGAACCCTACTCCAAGGTCACCACATGCAGGACCGCCTCCTTCAGGCTGGCTACCTTGACTACGGCTTTCAAAGCTGTTCCCAAAGCTGGAACACGCTCGCGACACGCAGGGAGCACTCCCCGGGAAAGCCTGGGACTAACTCACTGCCCCCCCCCCCACACACACACTTCAAATAAGCAAGAAGGAAGCGGGTTCAGAGAGGACGCCTCTGTCCAAAGCCACACAGCCAGTAAGCGGGACCGAGCAGTCTGACTTCCAGGCTCCAGCCGAGGGGCCCCTCGGTGCCCAGGCCTCCCCTTCCCCTGCCTCCGTGCTCAGCTGTGCCCCAGCAACTCATCTCCGCCCTGCCATGCCCCCGCACAGGGTTCTCCCTCGGCCTCCAAGGTCCCCCATTCCTGGCCTGGCCAATACCCACCCTACATCCAGGACTCGGCCTCGACGTCCCATTCCCGGGACCTGGCTGGGTGCCCACCTCCACGTCCCTGCCAGCCCTGGGCCCCACTCTGCAGAGGCACTTACCACCCTGCCCGCACACAGGGACATAAGTATTGGCTCCCGAGCCTGCTTCTCCCATTAGAACACAAGCCCATGGAGGGCAGCGCCTGGCGCCTCCTGCTTTGTTTCCCTGATCACTTAAACGTGCTTTTGAATAAAAGGTTTAAGCAAATACTCTCCAATTCCCTTTTGTTCCACTTGGAATAGTTGCAAATGGTTTTACCTGACACAAAACCGAACCTAGACGTTGGAGTGAGAGTGGACAAAACCCCACGTGTGAAAACCAGGAGGACCCAGCGCTGGTCCCAGCTGCCCTCCCCCTCCCCTAACCCTCCCCCTCCCCAGCTTTCCCCCAGGCTCTGTGGCCTGTCCCCGAGGAAATGCCAGGTCCCGGCCATACCTATTTATAGCCCCTTCCCTTTGCTGATAAACCGGATGCAGGCTGCCCATCCTGTCACCTCCCAGGCGCAATCGATTCGTAGAAGGCAGCCGCCCTGGTCCAGTGCAAACATCGGCACCTGAGCTGGGAGGGCGGCTGGAGGCCGGTGCCGGCTCATCTCTTGGTTTTTATGTCCGAGCCACAGAGCAGCTTCCAACAAGCCCACATTATGCCGCAGAGGCACAGCCCGAGGCTCAGACGTCCCTCACAGCCGCCCCGTGGCACCGGGCAGGGCTGCACCAGGCCCTGGCGAGCGCCTCCCTCCTCCACAGAGCCCTTTTCTCCGGCCCAGCACAACAGAAGCAAACAGGGCAGCCGGGCAAGACTCAGGGGTCGGCAGACCGAAGTCACCCTGATACCCCTCCTGGTCTCCCGGGAGGGGCGCTCAGCCCTGCCCTCCTCCCTCCGCTCAGACCATCCCTGCTGCCTGGCAGGCTTATCTCCAGGGTCAGTGCCTGCTGCGCCCACACACCGCCCGGCCCCAGAAAGACGGCGGGGATCTCGGAGCAGAGGGCAGTCCTGCTTCCTGTATGTTATCTCACTGAGTCCCTCACATGACACACAGACATGGGGGTCAGCATCTGCTTTCACGGGGAGGAAGAGGCTGTTCAGTAACGTGCCCGGAGTCACGGAGGGAAGTCCGACCCAAAGCCTGTGCTTCCTCCGCTCAGGCCTTGCACGGTGGCTGAAGGGAGCCTCCCGCTTCCCTTGGAAAGATGCTTCAGGCCTGGGCCCCAGAGCCACCAAGGAGGGGCTCCAACCCCGCCCAGCACACCACGCCCCCTGGCCCTTCACACTCATCCCCACCACGCTCTCGGTTCTGGCTCCGGGACCTGCTCCCAGCTCTTCTGCCCCAGCTTCTGATTGGGCCTCCGCGCCGGGAAATGAGCCCCTCACTCCCCTTGGAGGGATCCACTGGTGACGAAGGCTGGGTTCAAAGTCCATCTCTTTTTCTCTCGACACTGCATTTCCACCCGACTCTCCTACGGAGCATTATTCTAGCATCTAGCAGGTCTATGTCGGCAAGGTTTCCACTGATCACCCTCACACACGCTCCACAGCGAAACACACGTGTGAGAGACGGATTCTTTCCCTCCCGGGTTGAATGCCCTAGGGCAGGGTTCCGAACCTCCAACCTCAGCAGAGCCGACACTGCTGCCCAGACCATTCTCTGCAGGGGGCTGTGCTGTGCACTGAGACCTTCAGCAGCGTCCCAGCCTCTGCCCTAAGATGCCAGCAAGACCTCGCACCCCCTCCCCGAGCCACGATGCCCAAAGATGTCTCCAGATTTTGCCAAATTCCCCAGGAGGGGAGCCCACTGAGCAAGCCCAGGCCCAGGCCCAGGACTGCCTTCTGCAGGAAGCCTCTTAAGTTGTCAGCCTAAGTGCGAGGCCCCCCAGGTGCTGACCTCCACTGCTGCACCCCGAATACTGTACTGTCGTCTGCTTCCTTGTCTGCCTTGCGAGACCAGCGACTCCGTGAGCCTGGAGGTCTTGTCTCAATAGCTGCAGCACCATGTGCTCCCTCTGACTTCCTCCTTTCGCAGGGGAGCATGGCCCTCACCTTGGACATGTCTCACTGTCCCGACACTCAGGCACCCACGTCCACTGCACCTGTCTCCCAGGTCCTCCACCCACCGGGATGCGGGGTGGGCTCATTTAGCCTCAAAGCCCAGGGCTCCCACGGCCTGGAGGCCTTGCGCCTGGGTCTCCTCAGCTGCAGGATCCGGCCGGGAGGACAGGTGGGCAGAAAACCCAGAAGAGACATGGGCACTGCGGCCTCCATAGCTAGACTGGCGACCAGGGCCTGGCGGTACGTTGTGTCTTTATTTTATATAGTTGAGATATGCAAAATGCGTAACTTTTCAGGGTCTAGCGCAGGAGGCATTTAAGAACAATCAGTGTCCATGTGTATCCTTGGGGCAAAGGATAACCTCCCTGCACCCCAGTTCCCTCAGGTGGGCGGGGCGCCGGATGTCGGGCAGCACCAGGAGTCTCCGACCACAGATCTCACTGGAAACGAAGGATGTGATGACATTGATAATGTTGACAAGGCAAATGAGGCCGAGAACAGGACTGTCGGCTTGTTGCCCATTTAAAATATTTACCACACACACGCAACTGTCATGAAGTCCAGTGAGTCCTGTGAATAACTGCCTAATATAACGCCTCCTGTTACACGGACAAGTTTACCAAGTTCTCTCCACTGTTCTGTTCGGATATGCTCCCCATCCAGCTGCCGAGCCCCAGCCCCTGCATCCAGGCCAGCTGGGGGGGCAGCTTTCCCTCAGCTCAGTGACCCCACGTCTCGCTGAAAGTGGTTCCCTTCAACCAGCCGCAGGTGACACCGACTCTCTCCTTCCCTGTGAGGTCCCCTCCTGCCCCCCCTGCCCAGCTCAGTGTAGAAAACCCCCCACACTCCGAATATCCCATCACCCGGACCTGCCTTCAGCTGGAAGCCCTGATCCTGAGCACTTTTCCATCCACGGACCCTCCACGCTGCCTCTTGGCCGTACCCCCCCTCCTCTTTACTGTGTTTGGTGTGGAGCCAGGTCTGTGTCCCACACTGTGACCCCTTTCTCAGTGGTCCTGGATAGCCCTTCTTCACGGGAACAACTGTCAGAGCATTTAACACCGGTCAGCAAACAGTGGTGTCCACCACGTGCTGGCACCGAGCAGGGTGTGGGCACCCAGGGGTGCGGAGAGACAGAAGGGCCTGCTCAGGTAACCGCTCTGTTCCCACAGCACCTTTTCAAGCCACAGCACTGTTTTCTCGGGTGGGAACACCTGAGCGGGGCTGGGCTGTTTTTCCTTCCTCTGTCCGCGCCAGGAGGCTTCGCACAAGCCGTGTGGCCCCGAACCTTGACTTACCCACGCGCCCTCCGAGCAGATGCGGACCTTCTGCATGTCGGTGCAGCCGTCCTCCAGTTCCCGGCTCTGAATCTGTTCTTCGCTTTCCTCCACTTTCAGGGTCAGATTCAGAGGGATGGCTGTGGACTCCATGTCTGCAAGCAAGACTCTTTCAGAAAAACCAGGCCAGTGTGAACTCTCATGGCCTGAAAGTGGGGGGGGAGAGGGGGGGCAGCTCCGCCTACACAACCTCTTAGCCCCAAGCTCTGCTGGACTGGAAGGAAGGGAACAGTCAGGCCTGGGGAGGGAGGGGGCACCAGGAGGCTGGAAGGAGGGGCTGCAAGCAGAGAGCATACGTGGCTGCCTTCAAACATTTAAAAAGCTCTGCGGGCCCTGGCTGGGTAGCTCAGTTGGTTAGCGCAGTGGTCGGCAAACTCATTAGTCAACAGAGCCAAATATCAACAGTACGATTGCAATTTCTTTTGAGAGTCAAATTTTTTTAAACTTAAACTATATAAGTAGGTACATTGTTATTAACTTAATTAGGGTACATGGTATTTTGTGGAAGAGCCACACTCAAGGGGCCAAAGAGCCGCATGTGGCTCACGAGCCGTGGTTTGCCGACCACTGGGTTGGAGCATCCTTCCCATTCGCCAAGGTTGCAGGTTCAATCCCAGGTCAGGACACATACAAGAATCAACCAATTAACGCATAAGTAAGTGGAACAACAAATCAATGTTTCTCTTTCTCGCTCCCTTCCGCTCCGCTCTAAACTCAATCAATAAACAATTTAAAAAGCTCTCTGTGGAGGAGACCAGCCTGGTTCTGCAGGGACCCAAGGGCAGAACCCGAGGAGGGGTAAACATTCATTCCGGAAGAGAGCAGGGAAGGGCAGAGCTCAGGACTCAGCCCAGGGGTGTGGGCTTCCTATCGGGGGCTCTGAGGGCGGACAGGACACTTGCTCCGCTGGGTGTTCCTACAGGCCAGCCAGGCAGCAGGAGGTTGTGTGGCTCAGAATCGCCATCATCTGGGTTTTCCAGGTTCAGAGGCTCTGTCCCAGAGCAGGCCCCGAAAGCAATCGCTGGAGCCAGTGGCACAGGGAGCAGCGACGCCGGGGAGCCAGCAAGGTGCACAAATCTGCCCGGCCCGGCCCGGGCCCGGCCCCCGGAGCTGCCTCGCTGTCGCCGCACAAGTGCCCCGTTAGGGGAGCTCGGGGCGGTACAAAGGGCCGCGCTCCTGCCCTCTGGGGCGGGCTGAGTCCCCAGGTGGGCAGCGAGGGCGCATCTTGGGGCCCCAACCTCCCGGGTGGCCGGGGAAAACATCGCTCCCGAGTTCAAAGCCGGCTTCTTCCATATTTCCTTAAAGGACGGCGAATGCAGCTGAGAAGGGTCTGGGGTACGCGGAACAGGCTTCAGATCCTGGAGCGGGGGCCCCAACTTGGCCGCGGCCTCCCCGCCGGCTCCTGGGCAGCAGGTCGGGGGTGGGAGGCGGGGTGCCCGCGGCCTGGCCGCCGCCTGCGCCGGGGCCGCTCGGGTCTCTCCAGCCATCTTGTCCCAGTTCCCGTCTCCGCGCCACGGGAGGCCCGGCCTGGTCCGGCCCCGCGCACCTGCCGAGCGCCAGCGCCGATCGCCTCCCGCCGGCCCGCAACAAAGGCGGCGCCGGTGCAGCTGCAGCCCGGCCCCCGCCCCGCGCCCCGGCCCCCGGCCCGGGACGATCCCGCCCCGGCCCCCGCCCCGCCCGCGCGCTCCCCGCCGCCGCGCGCACTCACCGCCGGGCCGACCGCCAGGGCGCAGGGACGCCGAGAGCTCGGGCCCGGCTGTCACTGCGCCATCCCAGCCGTCTCTTCGGGCCCCAGCGCACGGCCCCTCGGGAGGGAGCGCGGGGACACGTGGTGGGAGAGGGAGGGTCCGGCGCGAGCTGAGGGTGTTGGGAGGCGGGGGGCGGAGCGCGCTGATGTCAGCGGCCAGGCGCCCGGGGACGCGCCCGCGCCCACCCTCCTCCCGTGGCTTCCGGCGCCCCGCGCGCCCCTCCCGCCCGCGCGCCCCGCTGCACTCGGCCTCCTGTGCGCTGCGCGCGACCTCCGGTGGAGGCGGCAGGAACAGCCGGGAGCAGGCGCCCCTGTGCTCCTGGGCACTCACCAGTGGTTTGCACCCGGGCACTCTGTTCTGCTTCAAGGAATGCGTTGTGCAGAGCAGACCAGCTAGGGCTGCAGGGGGCGTGGTGTGTGTGTGTGTGTGTGTGTGTGTGTGTGTGTGTGTGTGTGTGGTCTTTGGGGTCGATCCTGCTGTATTCTAGTAGACATGTGTGCAGAACTTGTTCATATACATGGAGAAGGAACTTCCTGTTTAATCCCAAGCCTGGAATCTCATGGACCAAGTGTCTGGAAGGATCCTCCCCAGAATGTTCAAAGGAGCTGTTTGCCGGCAACTCTGTGGACAGTACAAGAGCGGATAAGCCAGAGCCCTTCCTGTTCTAGAACAAGATTCTGGGTTTGGGTGTGGGAATGCGTTCGAGAAAAAATTATTCTGGCACAATTAAAATGGAAAGGAAGTCTTTATTTGGGATTATGGAGATAAGGTGTCAAGGCAAGAGGGGTGAGACATCCACGCAACTCCATCCAGCAAAGACAAGTTGGGAATTACAGCTGAAGAGAGTGAGGGGTCAGTGGGTAAGAATTTCCCAGCAGGAGGCAGGAGGGTTGAGGGATTCTTGCTAAACCGATTTAACAGGATTCTTGCAGGTGGCAGACTAGATTGATCTGACAGATATCAAGGGAGGTGGGTGGGGAGGGGGTTCTCCAAAATGACAGAATTCTTGCTAAAACCAGGCTGGAAGGTCAAGGACAAGAGAGGTGTGTGTGGCCAAGGTAGAGGCCTGCTGGGAAAGAGAGCCGGAGAACTTCAGTTTGGTCAAGGGGAGAGATTTGTCCACTTTTCCAGCCAGTCCCCAAGATCTCTCTCCAAGCTTTTGTGGCCATTTTGACTGTATTTATATGTGAATTTTACTTCTCTCTGATATGGGAGGGGCTACTGTGCAGCTCTTAATACACAAAATAGAGGGTAGCAGATACATCTCTAGAGTATAATTATGGTGGACAACCCAATACCAGAGGTCTAATGGATGGATGGGGAACATTACTCAAATGTGGGAGGGTAGAGGTGTTAGAATTTTTTTGTTTTTATAAACAGGTCTTTTTTGTGTGTAAAGATAGCGTTTTGAGAGCAAGGGTGACACCTTAGCTCACATTGATTGACATTCCCATCTTAACTCTTCTGAGGAGATGGCTGGTTGAGAGGAAAGACAGGGAGGGTGTCAGGAGATGGGTACTGGGGGCATGTGGGCAACTCACCAAAAAGTATCCTAGCTAATAAAAGAGAAACATGCAAATTGACCGTACCTTTGCTACGCCCACAGCCCATCAGAGCAAATATGCAAATTAACCCAAACAAAGATGGCGGTTAATTTGCATATGCAGGCGCTGAGTGGCCTGGGTCCTGGAAACATCCCCCAGACCCAGGCCACTCCTAGCCTGTAGGCCTGCGCTTAGGTCCTGAGCGGCAGGGGTCCCAGAACGCCCCCTGGCCACTCGGAGCCTATGGGTGCAGGCGCCAAGCAAATGCTCCCGCACCAAGTGGCGGTCTGGGTCCATGCCCCCAGCCCGGCGCCCACGACGGGGGGCTGGCTGCTGGCCTCTGGGGTGTGCTGAGACCCTGGCGGCCACCGCTGCGTGCAGTCCAGGGTCCCTGCATGCCCCCAGCCTGGTGCCCATGGTGGGGCTGGCTGCTGGCCTCAGGGGCGTTAGGCGACGGGGATGTTCCCGCCCCGCCCCCAGCGACTATCCGAGCTCCGGCACCAAGTGGCGGTTTGTGTCCACGCCCCCAGCCCAGCGCCCTCCACAGGGGGATGGCTGCTGGCCTCTGGGGTGTGCCGAGACCCCGGGGGCCACCACTGGGTGGCAGGGACACACCCCTAGCCCAGTGGACACAACCCAGGGGCTGCATGAGCTGCAGAGAATACACCTTTTTAAAAATATATATATTTTATTGATTTTTTTTTACAGAGAAGAGGGGAGAAGATAGACAGTCGGAAATATCAATGAGAGAGAAACATCGATTAGCTGCCTCCTGCACACTCCCAACTAGGGATGTGCCTCCAACCAAGGTACATGCCCTTAACAGGAATCAAACCTGGGACCCTTCAGTCTGCAGGCCCATGGTCTATCCACTGAGCCAAACCAGTTTGAGAGTAAATATCTTTTCTGACAGCTTATTGGCTAAGCTCCCTGTAGGCCGCCACTTGCAGTGTTCTTGGTAATTTGGGTTATAAGAATCCAAGAAGGTGATCTAGGGTTTTTCCACCACACTCCTGGAGGAAAAAATGAAGATCCGCTGCTGGAGGGGCTAAGAAATGTCATATCCTGCCCTAGCTAGTTTTGCTCAGTGGTTAGAGCCTTGGCCTGCTGACCGCAGGGTCCGGGTTCGATTCTGATCAAGGACATGTACCTAGGTTACAGGCTCCTCCCTGGCTGGAGCCCAGGTCAGGGCTCATGCAGGAGGCAACCAATCAAAGTGTCCCTCTCACATTGATGTTTCCCTCTGTCTCTCCCTCTCTCTTCCACACTCTCTAAAAATCAATGGAAACATATCCTCAGATGAGGATAAAAAAAAAAAAAGAAATGTCATATCCTATGAAAGATGCATCTTGAAAATGCCTAAAGAAAGGTGTCATTTTTTCACAGTGAAGGGACTAGAGTCCGTGTTGATGAAAACACCTTGGTGGCTGAAGTGGCTGGCAGTGGCTACAGCAGTGGGGTGATGGGGCTGGTGCCTTCCCTTGATCAACCTGGTCGCCTGACATCCCTTGAGGGGTCCCAGATTGGAGAGGCTGCAGGCTGGGCTGAGGGACAACCCCCACATCGTGCACGAATTTCGTGCACCGGGCCTCTAGTCCTATCTAATAAAAGAGTAGTATGCAAATTAACCATCACTCCGCTACACCACCAGCCACACCCACCAGCCAATCAGGAGCAAGTATGCAAATTAGCCCAACCAAGATGGCTGCGGTCACAGAGAGCAGGAGGAAGGCTTGGGTTGCCCCTGGCAATGGAGGAAGCCAAGCTTTCCGCACACCCTGGTGGGCCCAGGCCTCCACTCCAGGCTACAAAGTTTCAATTGTAGAAGATAAATAAATCCCAGATACCAGGGCCTACGCTTGGGTCACAGGGAGGCGTGGCCAGCCTGCAAACCACCACAGGCCCCTCGCCCAGGCTGCCCTATGCCCCAAGGGAACCCCCACCCTGATCCAGGACACACTTCAGGGCAAACCAGCTGGCCCCCACCCATGCACCAGGCCTCTATCCTATCTAATAAAAGAGTAATATGCAGATTGACCATCACTCCAACACACAAGATGGCTGCCCCCATGTGGTCAAAGATCCTGCCACCATGTGGACACAAGATAGCCACCACAAGATGGCCAGCAGGGGAAGGCAATTGGGAGGGTCCAGGCCTGCAAGGGAGGGCAGTTGAGGGCGATCAAGCCTTCAGGGGAGGGCAGTTAGGGGTGACCAGGCCTGCAGGGGAGGGCAGTTTGGGGCAAACAGGCTGGCAGGGAACAGTTAGACATCAATCAGGCTGGCAGGGGAGTGGTTAGGGGGTGATCAGGCTGGCAGGCAGAAGTGGTTAGGGGCAATCAGGAAGGCAGGCAGGTGAGCAGTTGGGAGCCAGCAGCCCTGGACTGTGAGAGGGATGTCCGACTGCCCGTTTAGGCACAATCCCACCAGGATTGGGCTTAAAAGGGCAGTCAGACAATCCCTTGAGGGGTCCCAGATTGGAGAGGGTGCAGGCTGGGCTGAGGGACACCCCCCCACCCCCATGCATGAATTTCGTGCACCGGGCCTCTAGTTAAGACATAACGAGATAACCAAAGAGCAATAGCAGGTTAGGGTTTTAGTCTCTGAGAGCCCTAATGTTCTCAGGAAACTTCGATTAGCTTTTCCCTGGGAAAAGGCCGATCAGCGGAGACCCACCTGAATTCTTGACTTTGTGCCCCTGGTCTCAGTTGTAGTCTTGGGGCCCACCTTTGTACTAGTCCATAACTGCCAACAAGACCTACTCGTAGGGACAGAGTGCTGGAGTAGGGACAAGACACTGCGGACGTCCATGTGTAAGTCAGGTCACTGGTCTCCGCCTGGCTCTCCAGCTAACCAGATGTTGTCTGGGCTCCGCCTCCACCCTGTCATTTAGAGATTCCATTCTCAGTAAGACAAGACTTCGTCTTGGTCTGAATGGGGAGTGACTGAAGCTAGTCCTTGAGGCTGTGCATGGCTGTGGCAATCCTGTAGGATGGAATTCTGTTGGTGGGTGGTTAATAAACATGAGGCCAAGAAAGGAATCAACATGACAGTTCTTTATTGGTGCTAAGGGTCTGACTCCATCTTCCCTCTTGAGTCATCGCAGTACACAGCCATGGGGATTTAGAGAAGCCACGTTGCCCAAAATACTCACAGTGAACTGACCTTCCGCAGAGCTCCTGGCCCCCATGCTCCATCCTTGGGGAATGTGGCAGATTGAACGATCGGTCCTGTCCTTTGGTCCCTATGTAGCACCCCCCGCTGTTAAACAACACACCCTCTAGGTCTCGTGTGTGCAGAGTGTGCTCCAGTGACCCTTCCCTTGGCCCGGCCATGTGACATGCCTTGGCCAGTGGAATGAGGGTGGGAGTGGCTACGTGTAAATCCCGAGCACAGGTCATGAAAGGTGTCACAGGTTTCCACTTCACCGCTGGGAGCTTTTGTCCTCTGCCATGACGAAAACATGCCGAGGCACGCACGCCCCTCCAGCCTGGGCTCCAGAATGAGACCTGTGCTGCGTGGCCATCCTGTGAACGTGAGCTGTTGAGTGCTGGGGTGGCCGGCTATGTGGCATTTTTGTGGCAATGGCTGATTGACACAGTGACGACAGCAACCTTGGACTTGGTGCTCTCAACAGTGGCCCCATGGGGATGCTCCGAGGCAGGGAAAGGAGACTTGCTATTTCGTGGTGGGAATCCTCAGACGTGTGGACAAGGAAATTCTAGATTGGGGGAGGGGGTGAGGAGAGGAAAACAAATGGGGAGGAGGTGTCACTGCTGACTGTATCTTTCTCTTCCCTGGGGTGCTGGCACCTCCGAGGAAGATGAAGACATGACCTTCACTTCAGGTATTTGCCAGTAAAGCCTCAGGATATAGCTGGCAGATATTGACAGAATGGGAGAGACACCCTGTTCTGCACAGCTCTTGGGAGGGCTCAAAGGGCTCTTGGAGAGGAGGTGTGTGGTTAGTGCACCTCAGAAGGTTAAGGAACACTTAGCAGTCTCGCTAGGAAAAGAGAAAGAGAATTTTAATACTGAGTATAGACTAGCTACTGGAACAAACAGCCCCCAAGTGTATAAAGGCTCAAACAATCAAACTCTTTTGTTCATGTAACAGTCCTTTGTGGGTGTTGCTGGTCCACGGGTGACTCTCCTTCAGGCTGTGTTTGAGGGACCCAGGTTCCTTCCGTCTTGTGACTCTGTAGTTGTCTGCATTCACCAGAGTGAAGGGCGAGAGCAAAAGAGAGAAGGCACACCCTTTCCTTGGCCCCGAAGGGCCACACATTTCTTTGTCTACATGTCATTGGTTAGCATGAGTTACATTAGTTACATGGCGGCGTTTATATGAGGGGGCGGGGAAGGTAGTGTGTCTGGGCAGCCACAGTCCAGTGACATCTCCACACATGGCAAAGGGAAGCCTGGGTGTCTGTCTCTGCCACAGGGATGCCTTTTCTTTCAACACTTTCCATTGTAAAATGGTGCAACTTTATTTTTCAACCCCCAATCAGAACAGCCTGGTGACAAGTCAGGAGATGAGAGTAGATAAACAGAAAGGCAGTTTATTTGAAATCAAAGCTTTCAGAAAATTGTGAATGCTGCTCAGTTGGTTGGAGCATCGTCCCATGCACCAGAAGGTTGTGGGTTCAATTCAAGGTCAGGGCACATACCTGGATTTTGGGTTCAATCCCCAATTGTGGTGTGTATGGGAGGCGACCAATCAATATTTCTCTTTCTCTCTCTCTCTCTCTCTCTCTCTCTCTCTCTCTCTCTCTCTCTCTCTCTCCCCCTCCTGTCTCTAAAAATCAATAAAAGGACAAACCGTATCTCCACTTGAGGATTTAACAGAAACAAACAAGTCAGCAGTGTACCAAGTGCATCCCACAGCGGACGTTCAGTGCAGAAGTGAAAAGGGACAATAGGGAGGACCCAGACACAGTGAGCGTGAAAATACCTAACAACAGACGACCTCGATGGAAAGCTATATTCAACTTACAGCACTTTTATCTTAGTAACTATTTTATATATCTACTAGAGGCTCAGTGCACGGATTCATGCACCGATGGGGTCCCTCGGCCTGGCCTGTGGGGATCAGTGGACCTCTGTGCCGCCGCAGCCCGGCCTTACCCGCCAGCTCCTCGGGCTCCAGCCTGCTGTCTGCGTTGATCCCGCACAGTGTGAAGTAGTGCGTGAAGTTGCAGGCGGCCAGCGAGGAGCCTGTGCTAAGCTGGGCGGTGCTCTCACTTATCCGGGCCACTGCGCCTGCGGCCACCTCTCGGGTGCAATGGGGGAGTTTTCCGAGGGAGAGGCTCATGCCTCCTTAGCTGCACTCGCCAGCCGTCAGCCCTGTGTCTGGTGTCTGTCAGCTGAGTGGTGCTCCTGCTTTGAGCTTCTGTCCCCTGGTGGTCAGTGCTCATCATAGTGACCGGTCATGTAGGCTTTTATATAGAGAGACCAGAGGCCCAATGCACGAAATTCATGCAAGAGTAGGCCTTCCTTCCCCCAGCTGCTGGCACCGGCTTCCCTCTGGCACCTGGACCCAGGCTTCCCTCCAGCCCGGCTTCATCCAGACAGACAGGGTCTAATTAGCATATTACCCTTTTATTATTATAGATGCTGGAATTTTGCTACTTTTTTTGACATGCATCCATTATGGAAAATGTGTGAACGTGTCCTTAACAATAATTGCCTACTCAATTCCAGAGCCACCAAGGGAAAAGGCATCCTCTTTGAAGGAGGACAAGCCTCCATTCCTGGGACGTGAACCAAACCAATCCAACCAAGAAACAAAAATCCTTCTGTAACCCCCTGGCACCTGCTCCCATGAGCGGCTCAGGTAGAGTGGCTCTTCCATGAGTGGCTCGGGCAGAGCTGGGGGCTGGGAGGCTTCCTGGAACAGGTGGGCTCAGCAAGACCTTGAGTGTTAAGTTCAACAGGTAGAAATGAGGGGAGGAGTTAATGAATATACCTCAGCCTGTCCTTCAAAGGCCGGAGATTTATAAACGGGATCAAAGGCTAGTGCACCCCGAGGGAGAAAGTAATGTCGGAGGACTCAAAGGATGTTTCCAGAGAAGCCTGAGAAAGAGGCCAGTTGGTGTGATAATTGCGTTTATAATTCATGGAAATGTCAGAACATTTACAACCTGATGAAAGTTTAAAGATGCTGATTGTTAACTAATAAAAATAGCTAAGTGATGATATCACACAGCTGTGATCCACATTATATCCACTCGGATGACTGGGTTAATAAGTGAAACGGTTATAAGTGGGGTAGATTCTGCTGGGCCTCATTAAAGCTTTATATCTGCAAACTCAGCCTTTCAAGCTCCAGGCCAGGCACCCAGGAATGAAGCTTTTTCTGCGCCCGCTCACGCCAGCTGGGTGGGCTGGTGTGGACCTGCCCCTCTGGGCCTTAGAGCCGATGCCTGGCTCGTGTGCCTTTGGAACCTGCACACCACAGGCATCCCACTGGCTTACCCTCTGAACTAACATCTCTGCCAAGCTGGTTCTGTCCACAACGGCTGGAAAGTGGCATATTGGGACAGGCTGGATGGAGAAGCGATGCTAGAATCCAGCAGTCTTCTGTCAAGCCAGACACTGAAGAGATTTGCTGAATGAAAGAAATGATGCCACTCTCCTCACTAAAATGTCTTTGTTCTGGAAAAGGGAATTCTTTTTCACAAAGCACATTCTGTTAATAGGCGTTGGGCTTATTTTTGTTCTTCATCAAGAAGCAAGTACGTATTTTTCAATCTTTCATTTCGAATAAATTATTTTAATAATTAATAAATACTAATTATTTATTATTGATACTACCTACAGCAGTAGGTAGTATCAATAGAGGTAACCTACAGCATCCTTTTGGAGTCTTCAATGATTGTAAGGGTAGAAAGGGGGCTGAGAACTAAGGACATTACTTAAAATAAGGGAGAAATGTTGCTATTTACTAGATGGCTTAAAGGCTCAGATTTTTCACATCATTCAGGATAATTTAGGCAATTTATCAGTAAATAGCTAAGGGACAATGTGTTTTGTAAAAAGTATTATTCATTAGGGATAGCCTGTTAAGAATATGTTTAAATATTAATAGCAAATAACTATAGAATAAAACAAATCAGGCTAGAAAGGAAATAGAGCAATCTCCTAAATTTAAAAAACAAGCAAAAAAACAAACAAACAAACAAAAAAACCACAAACAAAAGGAGCCACATAGACATGGAAGATCCATTACCAAATCCCCAAGGGCAGAAACGTGGACTTAGAGGATTATAAAGAAGGAAATTCTAAGAAGGAATGTCTTTTATCTAAAAATAGTTCACCGAATAGAATTCTGGGATCATTAACAAGAATACATTCACTGAGCTAAACCAGTTAGGGCTGTTCTGAAGCATTAAAATTTTTTAAATTGTGTAATATGTTACAGATACACAAATGTGCACCACCAGACACAGAGGTCCGTAAACTGCTATGAAAGGGAACCTCGAGCTGCTACCAGGCCGGTGGAGGAAGGAGCAGTGCCGGCTCCCAGAAGCCCTCGGGTACTCCTCTCCCGTCACAACTGCTTTCGCTTCGAGGTGGCCACCGTCCTGTCCTTTTCGACAATCACACACATTTCTTTACAGTTTTACTTCCTAAAGGACCCTCCCGTAGCCCTGGAGGTGTGGCTCAGTTGGTTGGGAGTCATCCTGTGCACCAAAAGGTTGCTGGTTCGATTCCCCGTTAGGGCACATGCCCGGGTTTGGGGGCTCGATCCCGCAGTGGGGGCATGCAGGAGGCAGCCCATCACTCTCACACGTTTCTCTCTCTCCCTGCTCCCTTCCTCTCTGAAAATCAATAAAAATATTTTTAAATAATATTCACCCGTCATAATTGTTATAGTATGGAAATGGAGAAGGACTTTGATAGTTTCTTTTTGTATGTATTTGTCCAGTAGGCATGACAGTCAACTTGAATTTGTCAGACCGTTCACATTCGAAGTGTGAACCTCAGGAGTTCAAGTTGCAGTTTATTCATGTAGCAGCTAGAACGTCCCCAGTGGCCCCTCCACCTGTCATCGTCCTTGCTGGCTATTGAGTAAGGACTCTCGGTGGCAGGAGGTTTTGCTCTTTCGTCAGCACTGGGAGCCACAAAATACCAACATGGGGCTGATGCACATCTGAAGTTTCACACCTAAAGAGACACGTTCTTCTCCATTTTCACATTTTTTAATGTAGCAAAATAGAGTTTGGATGAATCAGGGGATGTAATTAATCTTATTTTGCAAAAGGCTTTTGTAAACTTTCCACATAGAAAGTCATTTTAAAACTGAGGCATCCTGGAACTGAAGCCGGAATGCGGGGGGAGTGCGGTGCTGATGTGGAATCAGTAGGGACCAGAAATAAAGGGTCGAGATAAAGGCCCTCGTGCGATGGTGGCCGGGGTGAAGGCTGGCCCACCTTTAAATCATCTTGAAAATTTACCATTTGTAGAGGATAGTATGGTACTCCAGGAGGGAGATGCTGGGATAAAATGTGGGAATGTCTGTTATTATAGTTGTTAAGGGACAAAAATATAATCAATCAATCAAAAGGATTTCGCTCCTCTCTGCATTTTATTGGGCAGTTATCCCAGGCTAGGTAGGTAGTTTTAGGCATTTTGACTTATGTCCGGTTTGTGAGATATCACTTTCCCGTTTTTACCTATGAAGAAACCGAAACATAAAATTATTATGTTTCTGTAGCTTGTCCAAGGGACCAGATCCTGTATGCGGCGGAGGTGGGACTTTGCTTTGGAACTTCATTCCAAAGCTTCTTTATACCAGTATCTTCCTCGTGGAAATCCTCTACAAACTCTTACGGGAGGGATTCTGAAGTGAGCGTTACAGTTTAGGGGAGACACCCAGAGACGGGAACAGATGAGTGGTTCTCGCTCAGCGGGGCCAGAAGCTGTCCCGGAAGTCCACACTTTCACGTGGCACCGAGCACCCAAGCTGCAGGCGGGAGCCAGCGGGCCAGCGCCCGGCGATGCTGTGCTCAGTGAGATGGAACGCCTTGAAATCGTTGTTGAATCATGGTTTTCGGAACCATATTTTTTCAATCAATAGTTATTGGCAGTTTCATTAGTTTCATCGGAGGCTGTTGAGTTTTTAAATTGTGGAATGGCATGTTCAGACTTACATGGGAAGGAACCACTATTGTAAGTTATTCCATATTAAGTGTGCTTATTACTTATTTATTTAAATGTCTTTATTTGATTAGGGAACTGGGCTAGGTGCTGTAATGCCAGGAAGATTGACTCACTCTCTCTTCCTGTCACTGCATAGGGTCCGCCGGCTGTTCCGGCACAGCCAGGGGGAGACAGTGTGCCAGGAGGAGACAGTGTGCCAGGAGCTCTGGAGCCTCCTCTGATGAAAGGGTTTGAACCCTCTTTATTTAAATTAAGTTTATTAGCATATAGTTTATTTTAAAAATGAATACATCTATTTTAAATGGACAGTTTCTTTTTTTATTTCAGAGAGGAAGGGAGAGGGAGAGATAGAAACATCAGTGACCTCCTTTTTCATATGTCGACGCCCAACCGCTGAGCCACACCAGCCAGTCACTAGGTAGCTTGATGAGGTGGCAAAACGGCAGCAGGCGTTAGACCTCAGTTCAGTGACCTTGGTACTTGAGTTCTGGCTGAGAAAACATTCAGAGCCCAGACTTAAACTACAAGAGAAAGTTTATCTAGAAAGTCAGGTAAAAGAAGGGAGCCATAGAAGAAATGGGCCTAGGAAACGAGTTACAGAGACAAAAGAAGGGCCCTTAGAGCTTAGGAGAGAGATGGAAGAGGGAGGAAAGGTGCTGGCACGCAGAGAGAGAGAGAAAGAGAGAGAGAGAGAGAGAGAGAGAGAGAGAGAGAGAGAGAGAGAGAGAGAGAGAGGACACTGGAGAGGAAGGGGGAGAGAGAGGGAGGGAGAGAGGGACAGGGAGAGGAAGCGGAGGAGAGAGGGACAGGGAGAGGGAGAGAGAGGGAGACACCCAGGTGTCCGTGTCTGAAGAACTTTTATCTGGAGGTCTCAGGGGAGGATCTCAGTAGAACATTCCTTCGCTTTCCAGGTGTGCCCCCTCATGGTCTCCACTGATTGGTCAGCACCAGGCAGGAGGTCATTGGTCGATGCTGGTCCTGATGTCGCCATGGTGTTGTGCTCCCTCTGATTTTGCTGCTTCTCCGGGCTCGGAGCTGGAACACAGCTGAGGCCTAGGTGTCATCTCCAGGGGCTAATACCGGGGCAGTGGTCCTGCAGGGCTTGTCGTTTTGCCGGTTGCTGGGCACCGGGGCCTGTCCGCCCTGGTGAACCTCTGCACCTGGCCTATGGTTCCTCCTCGGCTCAGGCCTCGCTGCCTCCTGCAGATCTATGTTGCCACTCCCTAGTCAAGATTTAAAATATTTCCATCAGCCCTTCCCAGTGAACCTCCTCCCTCCCCCCACCATCTTTTGAGGCCTACGCAATCACTGCTATGTTTGTAACTACAGACTAATCTTTCTGTTCTAGAACACCTTGTACATTGTCAGCGAATGCCACAGACTTCCTTTAAGGCTGGAAGAGCACTGAGCGTTTGGGGGATTTGGGATCTGACGTAGCAAGGGCCCAGCCATATAGAAGAGGACCTCAGCTTATTTGTTCAGGAGCGGGGGCAGGGGGGGGGGGGCGGGGAAACAGCAGCTCTGCAAACAATAACTGACGGAAGATCCGTAGGCTCCAGGATGTTGGACCGGGAACAGCTAGTCAACAAAGCCCTGGGCTCTGGCTGCAAAACTCAACAGACATTTCAGTAAAGAGCCCAATTATCGGATGAAGTAGAATCTTGGGGGCAGACTGAACACCGTTGGGATCAAAAGTCAGGTTACCCTTGACACCCAGACACGCCTCTTTAAACCCTACTTATCTCCCAATAAGGTCCATGGTGCTCTTAATTGAAATAATTGAATGATTATTATAGAAATAGAACCACACGCTCATCTGCCCTAAATTGTAAGCTCCTTGCGAGCAGAGGCCACACCTTATGTACTTGTACCCAGGGCCAAGCACACTGTCTGGAGAAGGCCCACAACCAGAAATGTTGAGAGAATTCAAGCTTTAAACCAAGCATGTTGTGAACGGAAGGAGCCACATGCTAACCTGACAAGCTCAGGGGAGGCCTATGTGGCAGTCTTGCAAACTCAGAGACCTGAAATAACCACAAAGGATGGTTTGAAAATTAAATATTTAACTACAAACAGGTTATAGTGGGCAGTCATGTCCTAGGCCGATATCTTCCCTGACAAAGGTCAACTTAGATCTTTACTGAGCCCATTTGCCTTTTTGCCTCTAAGATAACATATCTGTGAGATGTCTGTGAGATGTCTGGGTAACTTGTAAC
The DNA here is from genome assembly GCF_027574615.1 of Eptesicus fuscus. Taxonomy (NCBI): domain Eukaryota; kingdom Metazoa; phylum Chordata; class Mammalia; order Chiroptera; family Vespertilionidae; genus Eptesicus; species Eptesicus fuscus. The sequence goes on from NC_072494.1 coordinate 41,674,962, forward strand.
TTCCTTTTTACCCCGGACCCCTCAGGGCACAACAAATGGCACCGGGACATTCCTTCATTGTTATTGTTATCAAGTTAATTGTCAACTGTTAATTACGTTAAAGTATCCTGTATCTATCTCTGTAAGAGAAGCACATGTCCATCATTTCACTTTTCACCCAATCCCAGAGGTTTCCCCCGCTTTGCTTTGTCCCACCTCCCTAATCTGTCACCAATGGATTTCATGTAACTCACCTACGTCCCTTTTCTTTGATTTCAAGGTATAAATATAGATGTAACCCTGCATTCTCCGGAGCATTACCTCAATTCATTGAGGTTCTGCTTCCCGGCATATGTCGACATTTTGGCTCAAATAAACTCACTAAAATTCTTTACAGGTTTCAATGGTTTTTTCGTTAACATTTTTGGCGTAGTCGGCAGGATTCCAAAGAAAACTCACCCGGGATCATCCTTTGGACTTGGACTTGGAGCTAGGATCCAGCAAAGGGCCCGTTGAGCCCACCGGTTCTCCGCCCATTGGGTGAACGTGGGTGAGTGATCTCTCGGATCCAGGACCGTCCCTTGTTGGTAGAGGGTCTCTGACTTTATTTGAGCTGTGTTTTAAAATCCTCGAGGTAGAACCAGGGTTGACAAAACCCCAGGTTAAGGGTTGGCAGAACCCAGGCTTAGGCTTTCTCTGGAGGAAAAATGGGTGGCTGGTTTTGATTTTGGCTTTTCAATTGGAATTGCTGAGAGTCTGAGCAAAAATAACCTTCGCCGTATAAATGAGCTGAACTCATTCAGCTCTGAAGATAAAGGGGCAACACTTTTTTATTTTTAAAGAATAGTCTGATTCTGAGGTGTTCTTAGGTGACTAAGAATTTTGTGGAAGTGTCAGAAATGCAGGAGCCCCGTCTGGAAGTTCCGACTGTAATTAACTAAATGGCTTTTCTAGGGGGCCACCATAAAGGCTTGGTCTGCCCGGGCCCCAAAAACTTTTTGTGGTTTTAGACAGCCGGGAGAGAAGCTGAGGCCACATTTGACCTACTACATAACATATCTAAAGTTTGCTCAGACTACAAATATCCAAAAATAAAAAAAAATTTAACATGGGAAATTGTGCCTCCAAGGCTAGAAGCTCCCAAGACCCCAGCCCTCATTTAATACTCCTGATAAGAAGCCTTTACTTGCAAGTACTTAACAGAAATGAGAAAATTTAACTAGAACATATTAACTGAGGAATGGCCAGAAAGAAAAAAATGCAGTTTGTTTGGGGTACCTTTGTTAATATTTTGCATGCAGAAAAAAAAATGCCGGCTCTGAAATTAAAGTGAATGAGTATATGGGAAGCGTATCTTGATTTGGAAACTAGAAGCTTCTAAGAAAAAAAATTTTTTTCTTCCTATCGATGGAAATTAATAAAAAAGATTTTCAGGGACTGTCTCAGAACTATTCTGAAGTTAACAAATGTCTACAGCCATTTTTGAATAGTCCTTTGGGAATGGACTGAAATTCTAGAGAGGGGCAGTTCCCGAACCGGGGACAAAGACACTGCTTTGGTAATTTTAATGCTAGACATTCTCTGGTGTAAATTCTTAGTGTGTTTTCTGCGCGCCTAATAACAGTGTTGATGTTTTTGTGTCGCTTTGTTGTTGTTTAATTTGTTGAAAGAAAAGGCAAGTCCCACTTCGGGGAAGCCTAGTTGTGTGTGGTGGGGTTGAAAGTGTGAGAGAGATTGCAAGAACGTCCCAGCAGCTGCCAAGAATTCTTAATCTTGGGGGCTCTTCTTGCTCTCCCTCTCAGGGTTCAGCTTCCAGAAACAGCTAGTGAGATTTCTGTCTGTTTGTCTGAAATATAATTGTGGCTGTCTATCTCTTAGGGATTTCGGTTTGCTCTTTCCTTTGTTGTGAGAATAAACAAATCATCTTTTCTGTCTAAGAATAGTTTAGACAGCCTCCATTTTGGACTGTGACTTGGCAGCCGCCATGTTGGCCGCATGGCTTGATGCTTCCCTTGAAAGAGCAAGGGCCAACCCCTCCCTTTGAATTAGCCAATCAGGAAAGACTGTGTGCCTGAGCTCCAATCAAGAGCAAGGACAGGTCACGTGCGTTGTTAAGGCACTCTGCTTCAGAAAGAAACTTGCAGAGATTCTCAGAGCCAAGTTCAAACAGGAAACTTTAGGAGGGTAGCATGTGTCCAGTCAGGGACACCGGCAAGCCAAGAGTCATGATTCCCTGTGGGGGCGTCTGCCAGTGATACTCTGGGAATTTGCGTTTCACATATTGGGAGTTTATGTGTTATTTTCAATGCTCAATACACTGCTTGCAATAAGCCTTGTGCCTCATTTTAAAATCTTGCATATTATTCTTTATATGTTAAAGTTATAATTGAATCTAAAGGTATACAAATTTTATATTATTCTCTATGTCATTTTACAGGGATTATTACTTACCAAGAAGTTGTTGTCTTGGAATGTTATATTTTATAGAAAAGCAAGGTTTTTATCAAATCTATAACCATGCTACTTTTAAATTTTTGTCATTTGTGGACTGCTTTATTCTGATGCATTTGTAGGTATATATGTCTAGAAAAATCCATGAAAAGGACTCGGATTTACTCTTAACTTGCAGGCTTCTAAGCAGGTCATATTTTGAACTGGATGAAGATTTATAGAACTTCAAGGAATAAATAAACAAAAACAACTATGAGACTAAATGAATTGAGGATAATTATTCTTATGATTCTATTTAAATTATTGTTGACACTTAAATCTTTTGTTTCCTGAATATAGGGAAAAGTAAAGAGCAGACATTCTGCATTGTAGGAACTAACAAATTGGTAACAGATTCATTTCACAGTGCGCTCCCGGGAGACGAAGGGTTCAAAGATCATGGCTTACAACCAGGAGATTTGCTGTCTTGGAAAAGACACCAAATAAAAGACTCTCCAACCTCATTGGAGGGGACCTTACCAGGTATTACTAACTAACCCATTTGCAACTAAACTTAAAGGAGGTAGCTCATGGATTCACATTTCTCATTTAAAAAAGGCATTTGACTATGAATGGACGTCTACTCCCATCTCTGACCCCATCTCCGTCTGCAGCGGAGATCAAAGACTTTTCAAGGATAAGGAACAGCTGGGACCTTTCGAGGACGAGAAGTCGCCGACCACGGAGGCAGACAGCTATCCCAAGATGACATCAACAAGGCCTGTATGATCACAAACTGATACTGCTTGAACCTTGTTTTATATCAACTGATGGTTATTGATTGAATGTATATAAAATGATTTTCATATTATTATTATCCTTATGGTTCCCTAGTGGAAACAATATCTGCCTCCCCAGACCTCTTCCTTTATTAGATATGAAAATTTAACCTAAATGCCTGCTAATCTTTCCCACCTAGTATACAATGATGTTCTGATTATCAGGTATGATCGTGAAATTAATGCTTGTTAGCCACACATTGGTCTTCTCCTACTATCAATATAAGCTTTGGTGGTTGTTGTTGTTTTCTGGCTCTATCCATTATAAAGGACCCACCTTAGGCAAATACCTCCAAGAACACCTCCCTGATAATTCCACTGGTAGAATTGTATATGGATGTAATCTGGATGAATATTGTATGGCTATAGAGATGGGTGATGAATAACTAAGAAAAACACCCTGATATAATGGCCAAAAGCTTGCAGCAGCCTGTGCTATCTGTCATAGCATATCATGTCCTCAGACTCACCAGCCATGCTCTTATGGCTGGATGTCTGTGAAATAAGAAAGAAATCAATGGGTCCCCATTTCAGAAATTATTGACATCATTTGGTGGGTAGATATGTTTATAATTACCCCACCGTCCTTGTGTCCTGGATGTTTGAGGAGCCCTATAAATACTCAAACTCTAGCCCATTTGGGAGTCTCCTTCACTCATTTAACTATGGCATGGGAAACTCAACATTTTTGGCTCCACTCAGTATACCCTAACTGCTCCCAAGTCATAGCTACCCAATGGCAACAATATTTCTGGTGGATCCAACAACATTGGTCTCCCTAAAAGAAGCAAAAGGGGAATACTTGGAGGAGTAGGGGCTGGCCTTGGTATCCTGGGACAAGCTGAACTTGCAGCTAATGAAGAACATCATTCATTAGAAAAGGATTTTTATTTCAAATAGGTCATCTAGAGGGAATGCTGTTTCAGGAAGAAGGAAAAACAGTGGGAAGCAGCATGGAAAGACAATAAAGCCTTAGTTTCATGGATAGAACAGACTCTAAAAACTTATGCACAAACCCAATAATGGGAACGTGCCTGTGCCCTAACTCAACAGGGCCTATTGTCTATGTTAATGCAAGGAATCTGAAGTGGCTCTGCAACAATGGCCAACTATAATGGTTGCAGAAGCCCAGGCCAGACACTTATGGGACTCATATGGTTCCCCAGGAATTTGGAAAATTTTAAATGGGAAATGTTATCTACGATATTGTGTTTTTAAAAGCCCAGGTGTGAGTTAAATCCTAAGCTTAAAATTCCCAGTAGTTCAACTGGCTGGCGTAAGGACTATCCTCTATAATACTAGAATACTTCCAATGGGAAGTTTATGGGCCATATTTAAAAATAATAAACAATGTGAACCCATCTCACTGTCAGTGAAAATTGGAAAGGTGAATGGTTATGCCCTCAATCCATAGGGAATACTGAATTCACCCAGTCCTGGCCTATTGTATCTACCCCCATGAATAACAACATATGGTATATGGGAAAGGGGCGTTTTGCTGGGAAGGGTTAAAAAACTCTTCTGTTATAATAACTGATTTTTACTGTAATAACACCACGTTTACTTTAAATAATACTGGAATATGGTGTAATACTGAAATTATAGGCAAAATAACTTTGCCTGAGGTTCATAAAACCTATGATAATATTGATACTGAAAAACCAATGTATTGGGAAATTGAACTCCTCCCCATGAGGCCATTTTTATGGGAACTAATTGGCCAGAAGAAAATTAGAGCTTCTAGATAATGAAATAGTGGAGTCTTAATTCATTTGGCCAAACATATCATAAGGTACGAATGACAGTGGATGAAGGAGGAAAACATATAATTAGCTTAATAAAAATTATGATAATACATGTAAAGGGTTTTTCAGTTGGCTGTGATGCTTGTTCCCCTTAGACTTTTCCTTGTCTAGTATTAGACATTTTCTGTTCCTAATCAGTGTTATTGGTTTACTATTGTTACTTTTGTTCATGATATGTAAATGTTATATTAGATGCAGAAAAGCAGAATGTAAGACAAACAGCAAAAAGACTCGGATCATGGTGGCTCAAAATTAGAAATGATCCAGAATACTTTTTAACAAGGACATATAGGATCTGACTGCCTCCCATTTACCTGCCTTTTTAAAATATATATGTAATTCGACCTTAAATGCCATCTAAGGTTATGGTCTTGCCCCATCCCCAGTGGTCCACCTGTTCAGCGAGACATGCTGACACTGAGACATCCTAGGAATGAGCCTTCCTAGCACCGTGGGACTCCATTATCCAACCAAAAGGTTGGTCATCAATGCATCCTTTGGATTGATTTATGACCAAAAGGGGAATGTGTGAACGAAAGGAGCCACATGCTAACCTGACAAGCTCAGGGGAGGCCTATGTGGCAGTCTTGCAAACTCAGAGACCTGAAATAACCACAAAGGATGGTTTGAAAATTAAATATTTAACTACAAACAGGTTATAGTGGGCAGTCATGTCCTAGGCCGATATCTTCCCTGACAAAGGTCAACTTAGATCTTTACTGAGCCCATTTGCCTTTTTGCCTCTAAGATAACATATCTGTGAGATGTCTGTGAGATGTCTGGGTAACTTGTAACTTCCTTTTTACCCCGGACCCCTCAGGGCACAACAAATGGCACCGGGACATTCCTTCATTGTTATTGTTATCAAGTTAATTGTCAACTGTTAATTACGTTAAAGTATCCTGTATCTATCTCTGTAAGAGAAGCACATGTCCATCATTTCACTTTTCACCCAATCCCAGAGGTTTCCCCCGCTTTGCTTTGTCCCACCTCCCTAATCTGTCACCAATGGATTTCATGTAACTCACCTACGTCCCTTTTCTTTGATTTCAAGGTATAAATATAGATGTAACCCTGCATTCTCCGGAGCATTACCTCAATTCATTGAGGTTCTGCTTCCCGGCATATGTCGACATTTTGGCTCAAATAAACTCACTAAAATTCTTTACAGGTTTCAATGGTTTTTTCGTTAACAATGTCAAACTCAGAGGCGAACACGGGCCAAATAAACCAGGCCTGCGGTGAGTTTGACGTGCTTGCTTTAAACACACTGTAGCATTTTCTGATCATCTTTCTGTGCCAGCTTTTCTAAAATTACAAAAACCGAGATTTCACTGGCAGTAATTACATTCAGTGAGTTTAAGCTCAAACTGATTTTTAGCTTATTTATGAGAAGGCCCAGGAGCTAATGGTCTGTAATACCGTCCCTAGACTGAAGTCCTCTCTTTGTAGGGAGCGGACGGTGGGAGGGGAGGACTCCGACTGCTGGTGAAACCGTTTCTCTTCCTATTTCCTTGTCAGCTGCCCCTGAGCTATTCCTATTCCTATAATGTGCTCCGACCGCCGGGCTGCCCTGGGCAGGCTGTGGATTGCGGCCACACACATGCACAGCAGGACTCACCTCTGCAGGAGAGGGAAGGACAGGACCACCATGAGGCCAGTCTCCCCGAGGAGGAGTGCGGCCTGTCGGCAGTGGGAAGGAATAATCCCGTCACGGCACAACCCCGGCTCCCTGCGCGGCTCCCTGCGGCGGGGAGCAGCGTGCCCGATCGCGCGCGGCTGAGACGCTGCAGAAATGCGCCCCTAAGGGGCTCGCTCCGTGGGCCCGCCTCCCCTCCGCTCCCACCGCCCCGTACAAAGCCCGCTTGGCTGGATGCTCTCCACTCGCCCAGGAAGGTGCATGGAGACCTGCCCGCGCCGGCCTGTCCAGGCGGCTTCTCCGGGCTGCTTCCGCGGTTCGGTGACCCCGGCCACGCCGCCCGCGGCACCGCCCGGAGGACCCAGAGCTAGAAGCGGCCCGCGGACAGTCCCACTCAGTCCGCGCGGGACCTGGCCCCTCCCTCGGCCGCATCCGCTCCAGACGCCCCGCCCGCGGGCACTTCGGAGCCTCTTGGCCTCGCAGGGCTGTGCTCACGTCACCCTGACGTCACGTGACGTCACACCCGCCCCAAAGCGCAGGAGCAGCGAGGCTGGCAGTTCCCAGGCGCCCGCCCAGGAGAAGCCGGAAACTGCTTGTCACCCGCATCAGATCAGCAGCAGCCTGACGTCACTAGCCTGACGTCACTCGCCCTTCATGTCGTCACCTGGGCCCGTGTCATTTCAGAGCACCCCCGGGAGAAGGTGGGTGCAGCACAGCCGGTGTGAGAGACCCTCAGTCTGTTGCTCCAGCTGTTCGGTGCTAGTTCCTGTTGGCTCACGGTATGGATGTCTGGGGAAAGCTATGGGCTCTCCTTGGAAATAGGAACTTACATAAAGTCCCTGTCATCATCTGTCGGGAGAGGGGACTGCATTGAAATAGCCCGTGGATCTGTGCGTTGCCTGTGTGGCTCTAGCCTGCGGTCACCGGTCACTCCGGCCTGCCCTGGAGGCCCGCCTTTGCCCCGGGCACTGGGCGAGACGCCCAAAGGCAGAGCTCACACCTGGAGGACGCATGGATGACCTTCTGTCATCCCAGAAAGGTCTGAGTGCGCTCTGTCCCGCCCCAGTTTCTGTCCTTATGGTGTGTTGTTCCTCACCTGCCCTCGATTTGCCCTAAAAGTTCTAGTTAAATGGGACGAATAGTGTTCATTTCGTAATCTGAATTTTGCAGATTCAGCTACTAAAGGGACTTGGTGACCTTGTAAAACTGCCCCTGTGGGTCAGAATTCTGCCACCAGGTGGCAGTGGTGCGCTCAATTTGCAGTGAAATCAAGTTTCTGGAAAGATTCCTACAACATCGCCTTGGCCTCCCACCAGCTGCCTCCCTGGTTTCTCTTTCCAGTTTGGAACAGATTCTTCAGTTTCACGATTCATCCCCATTCTTGGGTAAAAGGAAAATGCTTTTATCCAAAAAGTTGAATCGGACAATTCATATTCAGCACACCTACAGTGGTAATTTTTTCAGATATGTTTAAATAATCATGTTGTGGTTTATGTTATTTATATGCTTACTAGAGGCCCGGTGCATGAAATTTGTGCACTGGGGAGGGTGTCCCTCAGCCCAGCTTGCACCCTCTCTAATATGGGACCCCTTGGGGGATGTCCAACTGCAGGTTTAGGCCCAATCCCTGTGGAATCGGGCCTAAACCTGCAGTTGGACATCCCTCTCACAATCCGGGACTGCTGGCTCCTAACTGCTCACCTACCTGCCTGATTGCCCCCTAACTGCTCCCTTGCTGGCCTGATTGCCCCCTAACTGCTCCTCTGCAGGCCTGATTGCCCCCAAATACCCTCCCCTGCTGGCCTGATCACCCTCAAGGCTTTTATTAGTATAGATATGACCCTGCACAGAAAATTTTACTAACCCTGCTTTGCAATAAGGGCTTGACGATTGAATCATTAGGACCAGACACCAAGATTTCCTTTATTTGAATAGTGGAGGGAATACTTACCTTGTCTTTAAGTTGCCTGGAAATTAAAATGAGATAATGACTTAGAAAAGTATAAAAGCACCATATAAAGACAACTGTCTTTTTAATGAAGTGGTAAAATGAAAAACACTATTTTTATTCTCCCCTTCCTTCCTTTACAGCTTTTATTTAAAATTTGAAATTTATAAAAATTTCACTCCAATTTTCATATCTTTACATTCAACATTATTTTGTATTTGTTTCAGGTTTTATATTAGTTACAGAATAGTGGTTAGACAATCATATACTTTACAAAGTGTTCCCTGATATTTCTAGTACCCACCTGGCATCATACCATCATCATTACAACACTATTGACTATATTGCCTATTTAAGTGACAGTGGGTTTACAGGTTCCTTTCAGTCTTTCTTTTGTGTTGCTCGTCCTTCCTTTTCTTTCTCACTTCTTCCCTCATTTTCTTTATATAGTATCTCAATTGGCCATCAAAGCTCAGTGAAGGCACTGGGACACGCTTCATCCATTTTACAGACCAGGAAACTGAGGCCAATTCCAGTTGGCTGTGGAACTTGACTCAGCACACAGGAAGCCCTCAGAGCCATGCTCTTTGCGCTTCCTAAGGGGCAGCCGCCCGGCAAACAGATCAAACCTTCCAGTCAGGCTTCCAAGCCTCTTTCTCGAGCACCTCTTCATTGTGGATGCTCCACATTCTTTCCTCTCCCCGTCCCCTGCCCCCCATTCTTTACTGCCCCCGCTTCTCCGGAGCAGGTGGAAGGCTTCACACTCACTGCCTAGGCATGCTCTGCCATGGGGCAGGGCACCGCAGGCTTGCTTAGGAGCAGGAGTCACTGCCTCTGAAGTGTGAAGGCCGCCTGAGCGAGGCCCGTTAGCACTGGGAGCTTCTCTGAATCACATAAGTCAGTCCAGTACCCTGCAGTGCAGCACCCCTCCACTGAGGTGGCACCACCCCTCAACCCCTGCCTCAGGGGTGAGGGTCCTTGCCCCTCTGCCAGGAGTCCTTCATGCCCCTTGATCCCTGGCTGGGCCCACCAACATCTTGGGGGCACTGCAGAACCTCTGTCTCTCTGCAGATGAGGCAGATCCCTGCCTTCGGTCTCCGTGAAGCTATGAATCTGTGGCCAGAGGCCTGGTCTGGGTCTCAGCAACCCCATGCCTGCAATGTTCCCAGGGACCCCAGGAGCAGCTGGGCGGGTCCCACCTCACCTCCCCGGGGTGCCGATCTCCTCAGGGACCCCTGGGAGCAGCTGGGCGGGCCCGGCCATGCCCCCTGGGGCTGCGATCTCCCCAGAGACCCCCGGGAGAGGGGCTGGGCGGTCCGGCCACGCCCCCCCTCCAGGTTGCTGATCTCCCCAGGGACCCCCGGAACTAAGAGGACTGGGCGACGCCATCTTGATCTTCTCAACGGCCGGATAGGCCACCCCGAGTCCCGCCCCCCAGCCTCCCACCAGCCCAATCGTGGACGTAGCAGAGTGATGGTTATTTGCATATTACCCTTTTATTAGGTAGGATTTTAATGTTTAGACTCAGAAAGCTGTATTTTATGAAGTTTTGAGCAAAGGACCTGTCTGTGTTTTGAAGGAATGAACAGAATAGAACTTTGCTGGAAAGCAAACATTCAAAGTAACCAGAAGGGGAATTTTGAAGGCCGCCGAAATGGTCCAGGGCTGTAAGTGAGGGCCAAGGGGGAAGTGTAGTAAGGACTGAGAAGTGGGGGACAAATGCGGGTGGAGAGAGAGGGTCAGCAGAGCCCGGCTTCCCTGAAGAGCCCGGATCCGTTGAGGGACGATGGGGGCAAGGCCATGGCTCTTCAGTTCGGCTCTTGCCCTCCCACTGTTCTCCTGGGAATTCAGTACCACGTGTCCAGTCCACCTTCTCACGTTTGCGAGGCTGGGTGCAGATGTGCGGCAGGAAGTGGATGAGCATGGGGTCGGCCACGGAGGCAGAGGTTGGGTGGAGGTAGGATGCCTCGGGGTTAGGAAGGTTCTTTCTGTGGTCAGGGAGGGATTGGTCTGTTTAAGGAGGGAGCCAGGTCACGCTTCCAGGTCGTGTTCTGTCTGGGTCCCTGATGCTGAGAACAGAAGGCCTTGAATTACTTCCTGTGTGGGACTGGGCCAGGGGCTCGCCAGGTGATGGTTGTGGAGGGGATGGCGGTGCTTGCAGCTGTGGGACAGAGGGGACAATGATGTTTGGGGGAGCTGTGGGCATGCTTCCCAGCCCTTAGGCCTCTCAGTTGTTTAAAGTCTCCCTTCGTTACGACCTCCCGTGCCATTAGTTCTCAGCCTGTTACCTTTATAAATCCCAGCATGTGGAGACACCAGTTAGTAGGTTACTGAAATAAATTATGGAATTTACAACAAAGTAGAGATGGCATGTCCCAATTTTTGCAGAAAAACGGGAGGGGTATTGATTGCATGAAAACACCTTCTCTGCCCGTGCTTTCTTCGTGTTTCTTGCGTGGCATCGTGTTTATCTGTCTGCCGAGTACCTGCCCCGGAGTGTGTGGCTCCTCAGGGGCTGGCACTTGGTTTGCTTGTGTCCTGCTGTGTCCCCAGGGCCCCGGACAGTGCCCGGAGCTCTGCTGACAAATGAATAAATGAGCAAAGTGGCATGAATGGAAAATCCTGCTAGCACCGCGTTGAAACAGCAGCACCTCCGGGGTCGGTGGGGCCCTGTTTTGCCTGGTTTTGTCTGCCGATTAAGCAGCGCCTACACCAGCCCAGGGAGGGGTGTTGTGAGGTTGCCAGGACTGTCTGTGCTTTGAACTGTGTCCGGCAGGGGTGCTGAGGCAGGGGCCGGCTGCTGCAGCTCCCACTTGAACTGCAATAAAGGGGGGCAACTGGGAGCCTGTGATCCTGTCACCAGGTGTCGCTGCGTGACTGTGAGGCTGCCCTGGCGACACTGGGGCAGCGCGGTTACTGCTTGTCCAGGGTTGAGTGACAGTGCAGCGCGCGGTGCGACTCCAACTCGCGGGTCCCCTGCGGCCGGCCAGCGCACAGCTCTGCTCTGTCACCTGAGACGCGCAGGGACAGTCAGCTGAAGGTCACTGTGTAGCGTGATCAGTTCCTGTTTCAAGTTGTCCCACGCTTATACGTGTCATTGTTTTGAAATAGACTCCTGTGAAGATTCAGGGAAAACCACATGCCCTAATACTAAGCTGGCCGAAACCGTTTTGGCTCAGTGGATAGAGCGTCAGCCTGTGGACTGAAAGGTCCCAGGTTCGATTCCGGTCAAGGGCATGTACCTTGGTTGTGGGCACAATCCCAGTAGGGGTTGTGCAAGAGGCAGCTGATCGATGTTTCTCTCTCATAGATGTTTCTAACTCTCTATCCCTCTCCCTTCCTCTCTGTAAAAAATCAATAAAATATATTAAAAAAAAAAAAACAAAAAAAAACTTAAGTTAAAAAGTTTCAGCTTTCAGTCTGGATGAAACGTTGATAGAATTACTCAGAAGAAGGAAATATAACATTGAAAATAAAATCAATAATAAAGCAAAATTTTATTTATAAATTCCTCTAAGGAGCTTTGTGAAACCAATTTAGGTATAATCTACATTGCAAATGCATGCTTACAGCTTACCCAGGGTTCCTCTTTTTTTTTTTTTTAATCCTCACCCGAGGATATTTTTCCATTGATTTTTAAAATATACATATTTTTATTTATTTCAGAAAGGAAAAGAGATATAGAAACATCAATGATGAGAGAGAAGCATGATTGGCTGCCTCCTGCATACCCTCTAATGGGGATCGAGCCCACAACCCGGGCATGTGCCCTGACTGGGAATTGAACTGTGACCTCCTGGTTCATAGGTTGATGCTCAACCATGAGCCACGCTGGCTGGGCTCCATTGATATTTAGAGAGTGTGAGAGGGAGAGAGACAAAGAGAAACATCGATGTGAGAGCAACACATTGATGGGTTGCCTCCGGCACGCTCCCCAGGGACGGAGCCTGCAACTGAGGTACATGCCCTTGACCAGAATCAAACCTGGGACCCTTCAGTTCCAGGGCCAACCCCCTATCCATTGAGCCAAACTGCTCGGGCCATGTTCCCCTTAATGATAAGCTTTTTCACAGTGCAACTAGATGTATGAAGTCTACTTATTTTCAAAGGAAGAAATCCATTTGTAAAGTGTATCCAGATTCAATTTTCTATAGCAGTTACGTAGTACTCAGTTATAATGAGCGTAGGTTATGACTTAAACATTTTAAAATACCATGGTCCAGGACTAGTGGAAGCGATTGCATGCTTTTCCTGTTTAATGTCCATCCATTTATTTCCGTTACCACAGTGATGAATGTATGTAAAGTAGGCTAAGCCAGCAGCCAGACATGCAAGGCCAACGGTGCCCTCTGTATCCAAGAGTGTCGAGGGAGAGCCGGTCTCACTCCTAATCCTGTCCTCAGAGGCTTGACAGTCCCCTCTCGCTGGGTCAGGATGGCTCTCTGGGCCCTGCCCACCTCCCCCTGGCCTCTGCAGCCGGTACTGGTGCAGGGTACACGACCCAAAGAGAACCTCCATGGCCAGCTTTGGAGAAAGAGGACCAGCAGGTGTGGCAAATCAAATCCGTTTACTCAATGTGACCCACTTGGATGGTTGGCGGGTGTTGTCACGTACCTGGAACAGGTTTGAGGACAGAGCTTTGTGTCATCCGAAAGCTGCAAGAACGTCTACTCAGAGGCAAACAAACAGGAGTAGAAGCTAAGGTAACCCACTCTGCACGGTCCTATTAGAAACACGTAGCAATATGCCTGTCATCACAGGCACGAAATAGATGCTTAATGAACGAATTAGAAATATTTCATCTCTTCCTCTAAACATTGATGAGAATGGCACTTGAATACCTTCTCTCTCTTTTTTTTAAATTTCTTTATTGATTAAGGTGTCACATATTTGTCCTCATCCCCCCATTCCCATCCCACATCCCTCCCCACGGATGCCCCAACCCCCTGTTGAACTTAACCGTTGGATAGGCTCATATGCATGCACACAAGTCCTTTGGTTGATCTCTCCCCCCTCCTCCCAACTTCCTCTATCCTCCCTCTGAGGCCCGCTAGTCCGATCGATGCCTCCTTGTTTCTGGTTCTGTTCTTGTTCCTCAGTCTATGTTGTTCATCATTTCCCCTAGATGAGCGAGATCATATGTCACTAGATATATACTTATAAGAACTGAATGTGAGACGAGCAATAATAGTTATGCTGACAGGCAAATGAATCAGTCTGTAGTGACCAACAGTTCTTTTGAGACCCAATATCAATGTCCACCAGTTCCTTATGTGTACATGTCGACACTGACTTTTCAGCTCTAGATGGTGGACAAATGGTGGTAACGGAGGTCCGACTCCCTCTGGTTTGGTCTCGGCCGGACCCAGGGGCACGGCTTCACCCGGACTAAGGGGAACGTGGCCTCACCCAGACCCAAGGGGCGCATGGCCTCACCCGGGCCCGGGACCCAGCCTCACCCGGATGGATCCAGGGACACACGGCCTCACCCGGACCCAGGATCCGGCTTCACCCGTACCCAGGGGCGCAAGGCCTCACCTGGACCCAGGGGCACATGGCCTCACCCGGGCCCAGGGACCCAGCCTCATCCGGGTCCAGTGGCACGTGGCCTCACCCGGGCCCGGGACCCAGCCTCACCCGGGTCCAGGGGCGCAAGGCCTCACCTGGACCCAGGGGCGCGTGGCCTCACCCGGGCCCAGGGACCCAGCCACACCCGGGTCCAGGGGCGTGTGGCCTCACCCGGACCCAGGGGTGCGTGGCCTCTCCCAGACCCAGGGGCGCGTGGCCTCACCCGGACCTGGGACCCAGCCTCACCCGGATCCAGGGACACATGGCCTCACCCGGACCCGGGGGCGCGTGGCCTCTCCCAGACCCAGGGGCGCGTGGCCTCACCCGGACCTAGGTGCGCGAGGCCTCACCTGGATCCAGGGACACATGGCCTCACCCGGACCTGGGAGCGCGTGGCCTCACCCGGACCCGGGACCCAGCCTCACCTGGATCCAGGGACACATGGCCTCACCCGGACCCAGGGGTGCGTGGCCTCTCCCAGACCCAGGGACACATGGCCTCACCCGGACCCGGGGGCGCGTGGCCTCTCCCAGACCCAGGGGCACGTGGCCTCACCCGGGCCTAGGTGCACGAGGCCTCACCCGGATCCAGGGACACATGGCCTCACCCGGACCCAGGGGCACGTGGCCTCTCCCAGACCCAGGGGCGCGTGGCCTCACCCGGACCTAGGTGCGCTAGGCCTCACCCGGCCCCGGGACCCAGCCTCACCCGGATCCAGGAACACATGGCCTCACCTGGACCCAGGGGCGCGTGGCCTCTCCCAGACCCAGGGGCACGTGGCCTCACCCGGACCTAGGTGCGCGAGGCCTCACCCGGATCCAGGGACACATGGCCTCACCCGGACCCAGGGGCGTGTGGCCTCTCCCAGACCCAGGGGCACGTGGCCTCACCCGGACCTAGGTGCGCGAGGCCTCACCCGGATCCAGGGACACATGGCTTCACCCGGACCCAGGGGCACGTGGCCTCTCCCAGACCCAGGGGCACGTGGCCACACCCGGACCTAGGTGCGCGAGGCCTCACCCGGATCCAGGGACACATGGCCTCACCCGGACCCAGGGGCGCGTGGCCTCACCCGGACCCAGGATCCGGCTTCACCTGGACCCAGAGGCGCGTGGCCTCACCCGGACCCAGAGGCGTGTGGCCTCACCCGGATCCGGGGGCACACGGCCTCACCCGGACCCAGGGGTGCGTGGCCTCACCCGGGCACAGGACCCAGCGTCATCCGGGTCCAGGGGCACATGGCCTCACCCGGACCTGGCATCCAGCTTCACCCGGACCCAGGGGCACATGGCCTCACCCGGACCTGGAATCCGGCTTCACTTGGACCCAGGGGCACGTGGCCTCACCCAGACCCAGGGACGTGAGGCCTCACCTAGACCCAGAGGCGTGTGACCACACCCGAGCCCAGAGGCGCGCAACCTCGCCCGCACCCGGGTCCCAGCGGGGTTTCGTCTTCTTGATCCCAATTCCTGTTGGTCAATTCCCTCTCAGCAATCCCTTCGGCCATTTTCCCAGAGCTCCAGGACGGCTGCTGCAGAACTCGTTGGGCGGCGGGCTCGGCGAAGCTCCGGTGTGCCCGGTGCACGGCGGCGGGCTGGTCCGGTGTCGCTGCGTCGGCCCTTGGGTCTGCAGCGGTGGCCGGTCGCCGAGCGTGCGCACCTGGCCGCTTCCGGGGCATTGAGATTTTTGAAGGACTCGGAGGTCAGCAAGCACGGAGTCTCCCACCCCATGTCTCCCATGGGCTCGTCTGTCCGTGCTTGGCAGCCAGTGGAGCCGTCCCCTCAGCCGGAGACCGCCGGGGGAACTGCGCCGAGCACGTTCCAGGCCGCCATTGTGTCGCCTGAGCTGTAGTTCTCAAAGTGTGGTCTTTGGGTCACCGGCATCAGCATCATCCTGCATACCCCTCTTTTATTCTAGTTGTAGAGCATCCGCTTAGCCAGCCCTATGGTGGTTCTGGATGGTGTCTTCTCTGCTCTCCCGTCGTAGTCTCAAAGTTGTTGTGGTAGGCAACAATCAGGCTTCCGCCCTATGCCTCCATCTTGGTCCTCCTTTGTATAGCTAAGTCTTGACTGTTGTTGGCGTCACCGGGAGGAATTGTCTTCCAGGCCAATTGGCCGTGAGGGCCCTCTTTGTCTACAAAGGAAGAGTTGCTGCGCAGGAGACACGCCTATGGGCTGGGTCTTGGTGCAGCAAGGCCCCGGCGCTCACTGAATCTGCCTCCCGAATGTGTCCCCTATGCGCGTGGTTGAAATCTGGTGTCATCTCACACAGACCACTAGATGCCCTCGTCTCTGGGTCTCCAATGGAGTGCAGGTCAGCTACTCCCTGAGGCACTCAGCAGGGATTACTGCAAAAACTGTAGTTTCCTCCTCCTGTCTGAGTGGCCCTGGAGCAGTCCGACTAGAACCGCAGTTCATCTGGTCAAGCTGCCAGAGGGCAGGCCACCCACATGCACAAGCCGTTGCTTGGAGTGCAGGTGCGCCTGCAAGACTTGCGGGGCGGGTCTTCAAAACGTGCGGGGCGGGTCCCAGGGCAGGGCGGGTCTCAGGGCGGGGCGGGGTCTCAGGGCACCAACAGGCCATGGCGCGGCGAACCGCAATGGCTGCAAGTCTGCTCCTTCTGCCTTCCACGTTTCTAAGCCCCCTCGTTCTGCACTCCAGCGCAGCAAACACTGATTGCTGGGCGCACCTCCGCAAGAGTCCCGCCTCTCCCCGCAGGCATCTGGGTCTCCCGAGTGTCCCCAGAAGCTGGGTTTCAGGGTGATGGGGAGCTAATCTCCCCTAGGGTTGGAACAAAAGCCGCGCGTCCCTTCCCCCGCCACCAGCCCGACCCACGCGCCTCCGCACCTTATCCCCTCCGATTTCGCTGGTTTCCTCTTCCCTCTTAGCTGTAAATCTACCATTCAGCCATCTCTCCTGTAGATCTGGGTGGCAGACGCTCTGTCCTCCAGTCGTGCCCCTGAAATTGCTGTGCACGGCGCAGTTCGCAGTTCATTTGTTTAACTTTGCCGCCTTCTTGGTTCTCCTCTGTCAAAATGGCTAGAGGACTTGAATGTAAGATGGGAAATCCTAAGAATCCTCCAAATCGGTGTTGGCGGCCTCCGGGGCCCCGCGGATCTCCCTGGGCAGCTCGGCCAGGTCGGTGGCGCGGATGAGCCCCTCCTGCAGAAAGATGGTCTCTTCCTTCACCGAGAGCTGCTGCGCCGAGTCCACGGCCGCCGCCACAGCAGCTGCCGCGGCGCCCACAAGCCCATGGCCCCAGCTGCGGTGCTGACTGAGAGGAGCAGCCACCCGGTCTGGGGAGATGCGAGCAGCAGTCGCCACCCTCACCAGTCCATGTTTCAGTTGTATTTCCGAAACTGCCATGCGAGGCAACAGATCAGCCTTTCACCTCTGCCGCCATCTTGCCTCTTTCTCGGTCTCTTGAATACCTTCTCAACCAATGGTTTTTCCCATGTTGCCACTTTTATAAAACTGACTAGCGTTCCCGTTGCAGGAAAAATCCTGCAATAGGGTTTCCTGCTGCACTCTACCCCGCCCTGCCTCCGCTCCTCCCTTGTCCCCCGGCCCGCCTTCTCCGCCAGCCTGCCCAGCTCTCCTTCCTTCTCCCCCAGCCACGCCTCCGCTCCTCCCTTCTCCTCCCCCCGGCTTGCTTGCTTCTCCACAGCTTTGCTCCCTTCAGCATCTCTTGGCTTCTTTCTACGCTGTCTTGATATGCAAATTAGCCGCCATATTTGTTGGGGTAATTTGCATACTCGTCCTGATTGGTTGGTGGGCGTGGCTTGGCTGGTGGGCGTGGCTTGGGAGTAGCGAAGGTGCGGTCAATTTGCATATTTGTCTATTATTAGGTAGGATGATAATGGAGTAGGTTAATGGAAATGAATTTCGTTTATATAGACACACATACACACACAATAAAGTCTTTGGAATCCTGACACAATGTGGCAAGGTAATTGTTGCATATTTTCTGTCTATATTCCTCTTTGCCACCAGAAGACTGATGGACCTTGAGCTCTGGCAAGGGCCAAAGCTATGCACTGATTGTTTAGTTGAGACAATGGTGGCTCAAGCAATTTCCTGACCTAATACTCCCAAAGTAAATCTTTACTAATATTTACTGACCTTTAAGATAATCTGTCTGCTACTGGAATTGCCTGACTAAGGGCAATATGTATATCTAAAATTGAATAAAAGGTTGGCAGGGCCTGGGCACCAGTGAAGCCCTCCCACTAGAGTTGGGCTTTCAGCCTGGCCCCCTGTTTCCAAATTCATATTTCTTGTCTAGTCTCATCATTTGTGCATGGCCCTTCTCCAGGTCCTGAACCCAAGCCTCGCAGGATGTGATTATCACAACTTTCACAATAAATAACTATCCCGAATTCCAAGTTAACAAATATGCTAAAAGAAAATCATGCATGCAATTTGCATTCCCCCCTGAATCTCTGCTTACCTAACTTTCTGCCGCTAATAATAGTGATTTTGAACCCTGAGTGCCTTAGTGGCAACCTCAGCTCTCCATGTTTTGAAGTCTTATGTTTTATCTTGAAAACTTGTGTGCATCTTGCTTTCTGTGCCCTGGTATTTTGCTAGTGTTAAAATATTTCAGACTACATTGAGTGGAGGAAAAATGGTGTATGACTATGGATTCTGGTTTTAAAAAAAGATAGTCATTGATTAATATTAGCCTCCTCTCCACCTCACTTCTTACCAAATTATCATTTGTCAGTAAAATCAATCTGCAAGTTAGATTTAGAATACATTTGTAGCAGAATTAGTCATCAAGGCACCTTACCCAAGTACTCATCCACATATTTGTTAATGACTGAGCTGTGGTCTTAACTCCACTTCCAGACATTCGTTAATCCATGCTCCAGAGAGGAGGAAGACAGGGGAAGGGCAAAGTTTTATGTTGGGGGAGCAGGACACTTTTTCTAGGCAAACATTAGCCTTCCCAGCAAGTCCATTCGGTGGTCTTCCCCTGACTCTTATTGGAGAAAAGTGGGTCACATGACCCGCCCTCCAACCAAAGAATCTTCTGTTGCGAAGATCAAGGTGCTCCTTGGCAATTCCAGGGGGGTTTGTGACAGATAGGTGGGACTTGAGCTTTGAAACTCAGAAGTTATAAGAGCAGAGATGGACATTATGATTATTGAAAATTCAAGACACTCATATTTTTAAAGAGTACCATGAGCTAAACCAATGGAAAAATGATATAATCAGAAAAATGTGACATGGATAAAATATGGATAGATCTTGCCATGGCCAGGTGGCTCAGTTGGTTGGCACATTGTCTTGTACACCAAAAGGTGATAGGTTCAATTACTAGTCAGGGCACATACCTAGGTTGCGGGTTCGATCCACAGTCAGGGCATGAATGGGAGGCAACCAATCAATGTTTCTCTCTTACATAAACATTTCTCTCTCCCTTCTTCTCTCTCTTAAAAAAAAATCAATAAAAAATGCATTGATCTTGATAGCTGGTTTGGCTCAGGGGATAGAGCATTGGCCCTCGGACTGAAGGGTCCTGGGTTTGATTCCAGTCAAGGGCACGTACCTTGGTTGCAGGTTCCCTGGCCCTGGTCGGGGTGCATGCAGAGGCAACCAGTCACTGTGTTTCTCTCACATCGATGTTTCTCTCTGTCTCTCCCTTTCCCTTCTACTATCGCTAAAAATCAATGGGAAAATATCCCCAGGTGAGGATTAACAACAACAAAAGTATTGATTTTTATGTTTTAAAAAAGTTCTTGCAAACACAAAACTTATAACAATGACAAGGACTCTGGCCTTTGGTTTTGTTGTCACCGCATGCATTAATTTTCTGAAGTGCAGCTCTAGTCATGTCACCCGTCTGCTTTCTTTTCTTCCCTCCTCACACCTTCATTTTGTGGAAAGAGTCAAGCACATTTGTGGGAATTTCCCTTTGCTAGGGCCTTTTGTTTAGTGTGTATAGCTCACAGTCCCAGATGGTCCATCTCTATCTATTTGGATTTCATTATAGACAGATTGCTCACCTCCAGTCCCCCTTTTTCTTCATCTTCTTCCATGTTGAAGTATCAGTTCTGACTTATCTGTTGAGGATATATCCTCAAATAACTTTCCTTATTACAGATGAACCATATCTTGTCAGAATTTAGGATTCTTAGGTTGAAGACATTTTCTCTCAAAATCTATAGATCCTATTCCACTGTGTCTGAGGTTCCAGCGTTGCAAATGTAAAGTCTGATGACAATCTAACTAGTTCCCCTTTGTAGATAATTTCTTCGTTCTGGTTGGAAGCATATTAATGGAATTCACCTAAGGGTATGTCCGTGTGAGTGTGTGTGTCTTTATGTGTGTGTCCTTGTGTGTGTGTCCTTGTGTGTGTGTTTTCAATAATCCATCCTGGAAATTTTTTGTTATTTCTTTGAATACTGTCTCTTCCATCTGTTCCCAATGCTCTCAGCCCATCCAATAACCATTCTCTCTCCTTCCATCTATCTACTGTCATATTTAGGTCAGAAGTGTTTTTAAGCTTCAAGGAATATTTGTGCTGTACTTGAATCTCCTTATAAGACCTTTCACATGTTTTTATGCAAATTGACTTCTCTTCTTCTGTTTTTCTAGGCCTATGTTCTAAGGTTCCAATTCTCCTCTCTGGATGCACACTTCATTTATCTGAGGGTGTTTTTCTTCGATAGCTACCTGGAGTGCTGTGTTCTGCAGGTGGGAAAAGGTGAAGTGGGCCACCTGTATGGGCCCAGGATGTAGAAACAAGCAAGCAGCCCTTCACTTGTTGAGGTGCCTAGGGAAAGCCTTTCTGTCCCTGACTTTGGGGCATTTCCTGGCCTCAGGAAGGCTGAGCCTCCCCTCCCCAGCGCTGGCCACCCATTCTTCCTGAGGGCAGCTGTTGGCTTTCACCGAAGAGTTCCGCACTGAGTCTTACCCAGGATCTGTTGATCTGGTCCTTACCTTGGAGATCCCTGACGCTGGTCTCCCGGCACTGGCCTGGCCATGGGGGAGAAAGGCTTGCCTAGAGTGCAAACCCTTCATGGACTCCAGTTGTCTTTAGGCTCCAGCATCTGTCTGGCTCAGGGGATAAAGGCAGATAGAGCTGGGATTGGAGGGAGAGGGAGTCATACCCACATGCTGTTGATAGGATATTCTTTTCTGCTTTTTGTTTGCAGTCAAGGATTTTTGAAGAATAGACTGCAATGGTTATGAGATTGTGCTGGAGTGAACCTAAGAGAAGTTATTTCATCAAATCATTTTTATCCTTCCTAATTTATATCTCAAAGTCAGGCCTCTCCTCTGAGTTCCAGACCCACGTCAACTGCCTGCCCATTATTTATCTCCATCTAATTGTCTCCTTGGCATCTCACATGAGACATGACCTCAACAGTTCTCACCACCACCTGCTCCTCCTCTGCCCTGCTGCCCTCCCATTGCCACCAGTGGCCCACTTGTCAACCAGGTATTCTAGTGAAGAGCTAGGTGCTTCGATTTCTCTTTCTTTTCTTTTTTTTTTTTTAAAATAAATCTTTATTGTTCAGATTACAATTGTTTCTCCTTTTTCCCCACATATCCCCACCACCCAGTTCCCACTCCCCCTCTGCCCTTACCTCCCCACCCCCATTGTCCTTACCCATAGGTGTATGATTTTTGTCCAGTCTCTTCCTGTACTCCCCACACAGACACCCCTTTCCCCCTGAGAATTATCAATCCACTCCCATTCTATGCCTCTGATTCTAATATGTTCACCAGTTTATTCTGTTCCTCAGATTTTTAATTCACTTGACTTTTAGATTCACTTGTTGATAGATATGTATTTGTTGTTCATAATTTTTATCTTTCTTCTTCTTTTTCCTCTTTTTAAAGAATACCTTTCAGCATTTCATATAATGCTGGTTTGGTGGTGATGAACTCCTTTAGCTTTTTCTTATCTGTGAAGGTCTTTATCTGCCCTTCAATTCTGAATGATAACTTTGCTGGGTAGAGTAGTCTTGGTTGTAGGTTCCTGCTATTCATCACTTTGAATATTTCTTGCCACTCCCGTCTGGCCTGCATGGTTTCTGTTGAGAAATTAGCTGATAATCGTATGGGAGCTCCCTTGTAGGTAACTAACTGTTTTTCTCTTGCTGCTTGTAAGATTCTCTCTTTGTCTTTTGCTCTTGGCATTTTAATGATGATGTGTCTTTGTAGTCCTCTTTGGATTCCTTTTGTTTGGGGTTCTGTGCGCTTCCTGGACTTGTAAGTCTATTTCTTTCATCAGGTGGGGGAAGTTTTCGTTCATTATTTCTTCAAATAGGTTTTCAGCATCTTGCTCTCTCTCTTCTTCTGGTACCCCCATAATTCTGATGTTGGTTCGCTTGAAGTTGTCCCAGAGGCTTCTTACACTATCTTCAACTTTCTGAATTCTCTTCTCTTCATGCTTCTCTGGAGGAGTGTCCTTGGCCTCTTTGTATTCCAAATCTTTGAGTTGATTCTTGCAATCCTCTAGTCTGCTTTTGGGTCTCTGTATAATATTTTTTATCTCAGTCAGTGTATGTTTAATTTCTAGTTGGTCCTCATGGAATTTATCGGCCTTTTCCATGAAATTCTTGAAAAACCTTATAACCGTGGTTTTGAACTCTATGTCCAATCGCTTGTTTTCCTCCATTTCTTTGGTTTGTGATCTGTTTCCTTGCCTTCTCATATTCTCTGCTTCCCTGAGTTGGTAGGGTAATTTTGTGTATTAGGTGTCCTATTGGTTCAACGGGTCAGCCTCCCAGTTACTTGAGGTGGACACTCTTGGTGTACCCTTGTGTACTGTGTGTTCCCCAGCAGGAGCTACAGCAAGGGCTAGTTTTCTCCTCCTTTGCTTGGGCGGTTTTGGAGCAGTCTGACTGGAGCTGCAGTTGGTTAAGCTGCCACAGAACAGGCCATTTATATGTAAAAGCCGCTGTGTGGAGCCTGGGCGGGTTTGTAGAATGTGCGGGGCGGGGCCTCAGGGCTGGGCGTGGTCTCAGGGCGTCACTAGGCTGGGGCGTGGCCAACGGCGATGGCTGCCGTCAGCCGTCTCTGCCTTTCCCGTTTCCAAGTCCCTGCGCCCCACGGTCCAGCGCAGTAAACAATGATTGCTGGGCACACCACCGCAAAAAAGTCACTCTCACTTTCCGACCCGATGGCCGAGAGTCCAGCTTCTCCCCGTAGGTGCCTGGGTCCCCCGAGTGTCCCCAGAAACTGGATTTCAGAGTGATCGGGAGCTTGTCTCCCTGCGGGTTGAAGAAAAGCCGCGCACCCAGCTGCCCGCCGCCGGCCCGATTCGCGTGCCTCCGTACCTCAGCTTTTCAGCGATTGTGCTCCTTTCTGTTCTTAGTTGTCAGTCTTCCACTCAGCCAGCTTTCCCGTGGTTCTGGGTGGTAGACGTTTTTGTCTTTTAGTTGTGTTTTTGAAATTGTTGTGTGAGGCAGCAGATTAGTTGTTTAACTATGCCGCCATCTTGGTTCCTCCTGAT
The DNA here is from genome assembly GCF_027574615.1 of Eptesicus fuscus. Taxonomy (NCBI): domain Eukaryota; kingdom Metazoa; phylum Chordata; class Mammalia; order Chiroptera; family Vespertilionidae; genus Eptesicus; species Eptesicus fuscus. The sequence goes on from NC_072494.1 coordinate 41,698,641, forward strand.
TTCTCTTTCTTTTATTCCCCTTCCACATTCAACCCTTCAGCAAGCAATAAGGAAAAAATGCATAAATACAAAATAAAAAAAGTTTTATTTTCAAAGCCCACCCTGAATGTGACCACTGTGTCCTCACCACTCCCGCTGCACTAATGCACACCAATTAGGGCGCCTTCCCTCTCACACGTGCACATAATTACACACATGGAGACTTCTTGTTCTCACCTGTGCTCAGGCTGCAGGCATCGTGTGCATGATTTTTTAGTATCTGTGAGCCTTAGATTGCTCACTCACTGGTTTATTTGCCCAGTTACTTATTGGTTCAGCACGTATTGATCCCCCAACTACCGGCCAGGCACAGTGCCTGTTGCTGAGGCCACAGGAACACGCCGCCGCCCTTGGCCTCAGGCTCCCATCGGAAGGAGGGCAGACCAAGGCACCAGCTGTAACTGTGAAGGTTAAAACACATGCAAATCGTGCCTCCACCTCGCTGGACCACTCCTAGTGACGAGACCCCTGCCTTTGCTTGTGGAAATGGCCATTTATTCAGATGCTGTTTCCACTATAGAAATACCCTCCTGTGTAAAAACTTCCATGAGCTGCTCAGGCATGGGTGAGCCCATCCTAAGACGGTGACTACCCAGTGCCTGCACAGATCTCTGTGATTGCACTGAGCACACCTTTTTATTATTTATGATCCTGCCTGCCTTGTTTTACTAAGTAATAAGCACCTGGCATGAGGAGAGACTCAGCTGACACCCAATAAATGCCTTGAGAACCAAATTCACTTCTAAACTTTCCTACTTTTTTGTACTTGCTAACATACTGGGACAGTAATATACCACACAACTGTAATGAGATAAAATATATTAGTGACTGTTCCCACAAAGCAATATATATGATGAGGCAAAGAAAACAGACTCATTTTTGAAAAGAAGGAAAATCAAGTTTAACTTCGGTTTCTCATTGAAAATAGATTTATTGCTCCCTCTGTCTTCTTTAAAATAAAGCTATTCCACAGCAATTTAAAGACTTTTATAGATTATTAAATTCACTCATGTATAATCCTTTCCCATGACTCTTCCAATTTGGATTAAAAGAAATTGCCATGAGCCTTTTCGGGAAGGGACCGGGTATAATTCGATAGAATTTACAACACCCACAGGTACTGGTCTGTGGTGAATTTTAACACTAATCAGCACATTGTGAAAACCATTCAAACGAAATACTTTTCATTGACTGGAAAAAGTATGAAAATATTTTGGGAACTAAGTAATGTTGTTAATTCACTTTTCACAAGTAAAACATTTGTATCATGTCAGGATATTTTATGTTAAGAACATTTTAATGCATTTATGTTAAGAAAAATTTTAATGAAAATAATGTTTAGTTAATGCTTATAACTTTTATGATAAAACAAAATAGGCCATAGTTTACAAAAAGAAACATCACCGCGTTATTAATTACTAGAGGCCCAGTGCACAAAATTTGTACACTGGTAGGGTCCCTAGCGGCTGCCGGCTGCCGACCAGGGCCTCCCTCCCTTCCTCTGGCCGCCTGCCACTGCCGAGACCTCCCTCCCTTCTGCCCGGCCGATCCGATCCCTGGTTGAACTCCCGGAAGAACTCCAGTCGAGGGGACAATTTGCATATGATGCTTTTATTATATGGGATTGTATTGGAATGATGGAACCAGAGGTGATGAAACCTAGCCCTCAACCCTAGTCCTAGTCCTAGACCTAACACTAACCATAACCTAACCCCAACCCTAACCCTAGCCCTAACTTAGACCTAACAATAACCATAACCTAACCCTAACCCTAGCCCTAGCCTTAGCCCTGACACTAACACTAACTCTCCAAGGACACAGATGCTAACCCTGACCCTAGCCCTAGCCCTAGTCCTAGCCCTAGCCCTAACCCTAACCCTTACCTTAACTCTCCAGGTTATTCCAATGTGCATCCAAGGACACAGATGCTAACCCTAACCCTAGCCCTAGCCCTAGCCCTAGCCCTATAGATGCTTTGAAAGCAGCTGGTGTCCCAGCTAGACCTGGAGAGAGTCCTGGGTATAGGTCTGCATTTCATAGATGCGGACAATTCAATGCATGCCCCAGGTTCCCAGGTTGCACAGTCATGAACTGGTGGGAACCTCACTTGCACCCCAAGACTGGCCAGGACCTTTGCCAGTGGTTTCCACCTTTCAGATGTTTGTGGCAGGTTTAGGACTGGAGCTTCTAGCAGTTTCCTTGAAAGGCTCAACCCCAGCCCTGGCCTGGGTGACAGTGCCCTTCTGAGCTGCTGGGTGTCCCTGGGCTGCCTACCTGTACCGTGAGGCCTTGCAGCAGGATGCTGCTGCCTGACCGCAGGAGGCAGAGGGAGCTTGTTCCACTGGACGCATCACCATTTTCCTTGCTGCCGGCTTCCATCGCCTGGTGCCTGTCCTTTCTGTGCACACCCAGAGGCTCAGTGCCGAGCTGATACTCATGGCCCAGCGGCACCCCTGCACACTGACCACCATTGGAGAGAGCAGTACCGGGTGCCAGCCAGGCTTCCTGCAGGGCAGCGGGCCTCCCGGCTGTCTCGGACAGGTAGCTTTTTTCGGGGGCGGGGGGTGGGGGGGGGCACGTAGGAGAATGTCATATTCTTCTTTATCCTAAAGTTAAACTCTTATTTAAGGTCTAATATAGAACTTCTTTTATCCTCTTTTAACATGTGCTAACTTAGAGTTTATGTTTTCTATTCAGAAAACTTTAATATTAAAAAGGCATTTCTGCCAGGAGTTGGACTCAGGCCTGTGTGGGAAGAGCCCTGGTTCTCTTTCGAGCTGGGCCACGCCCACGGGTGGAGGGGGGAGGGCGGGGAGGGCGCTTCTCCTCTGGGTCCGAGGCCAGAAGTCTGGTTTGATCACGGTGTTACCTTTCTTTACTCTTCTCTCTCCGCCTTCAATGTATGAAGCACATTTCTTGCCTCCTAGTATTTTTGGCTGTTTGTTGTGTTTGTTTTTTTCAAGATACTTCCCACTTTTCTTAAAAATCTGACTTCGAAATTGTACCCTGTAGATATTTCTGCAGCGTGCGTTATGATGAGGTAAGGCTTTGATTTCATTTGGGTCGGAGAGAACTATTATTTTCTGAGCATGAACATTGTTAATAAGCACTTTGTAGGCATAACGTCCCTGGATGCTCACAACGGCCCAGTTAAAGAGGCACTGTGTCCAGGTCACAGACGTGGAAGGGGGAGAATGGTCTGGCCGGGGGTGGAGCTGGAATGGAAACCGTGACTCTCTGCCTCCAAGGCCCTTCTCCTTGCTCAGGTTCAGCCCCTTTCATGACCGGCGGGCTGGCCCCTGGATCCTCCTCCTGTGGGGAGGGGTTCTGTGCCCTCGAATCTGGGGGGGCTGTGACCCTCATGACCATCAGGACGCCGACAGTGGACGCGAGGCTCCTGAAGCGAGGGCATGAAGAGGAACGCAGCGTGGCGCTCACAGGACCCTCACTCCGAGGCCCGAGCTCCCAGGTGAGAGTCCACTCCTGCAGCCACCACACTATGAAGGCACTGGGGACACTCGGAGGGCCCGAGCGAGCGTGACCATGCACCCAGGTCTGCAGTTCCATCGCCTACGCTGAGGCCCAGGCAGCGTGAAGCCGACACTGTCATTTGTACGACGCCTTGTGTTTTTTCTTGAGTTCTGGACCTAGAACCTGGGAGTATTCCAATAATGGGTGTTTGCAGCTTCTGAGTTTGGGGTAATTTGTTACGTGGCTACAGGAACTAGAACAAGTGGCCACTGTGTTTCGGTCGAGTGACCCTCTGAGCAGAAGGCTCTTGGCAGCCGGTCTGGAACATCTGAGCTCTGGTTGAAACCACGGCAAAGGCGTGTCCTGTCTCAGCCACAAAAACACAGGGAGCAGGAGGCTACTGCTCAGGAAGGCATGGCTCGTTCCAGGGAGCCTGCCCGTCTCTTGGGCTTGATGCCTACACAGTGAACAGAATGAAGAGGCTGCCCCAGCTAAAGCGCTGTCTGCCCTTCACCAGGCCGCCTCCGATGGCTGGCTGCTTGGCCGCAGGGAATCCCCCAGAATGTCCTGTGTGTCCATTGGGGCTGCGGCAAGGGGAGGACGTGAGACCTGCAGGGCCATGAATAAAAACTGCTTCTCCCTCTGCCACGCACAGAGCCTTTGTGGCCCCTGAGTCTGCAGACAGATTATTCTCTAACTAGAGGCCTGGTACACGAATTCATGCACCAGTGGGGTCCCTCAGCCTGGCCTGTGGGATAGGGCCAAAACTGGCTCTCCAACATCCCTCGAGGGGTCCCGGATTGCGGGAGGGTGCAGGCCAGGCCGAGGGACCCCACCGGTGCACGGTCGGGGCCTGATAGGGACATGGGAGGTTGGCCAGCTGGAGAGAGACTGTGGGAGGGCTCCACCAGACCTTCTTGCTCAATCCTGATTGGCCGGAACCCAGCAGCAAGCTAACCTACCAGTCTGAGCATCTGCCCCCTGGTGGTCAGTGCATGTCATAGCGAGAGGTTGAGTGTCCTTAGCATATCATTAGCATATTACGCTTTGATTGGTTGAACTTCTGACCGGATGACTGACACTTAGCATATTAGGCTTTTATTATATTGAACTAGAGGCCCGGTGCACGAAATTCGTGCACGGAGGGGGGTTCTCCCTCAGCCCAGCCTGTACCCTCTCCAATATGAGACCCCTCGAGGGATGTCCGACTGCCCGTTTAGGCCCGATCCCAGTGGGATCAGGCCTAAACGGGCAGTCGGATATCCCTCTCACAATCCAGGACTGCTGGCTCCCAACTGCTTGCCTGCCTGCCTTCCTGATTGGCCCTAACCGCTTCTGCCTGCCAGCCTGATCTCCCCCTAACCACTCCGCTGCCAGCCTGATTGATGCCTAACAGCTCCCCTGCCAGCCTGTTTGCCCCTAACTTCCCTCCTCTGCCGGCCTGGTCACTCCTAACTGCCCTCTCCTGGAGGGTTGATCACCTCCAACTGCCCTTTCTTGCAGGCCTGGTCCCTCTCAACTGCCCTCCCTTGCAGGGCTGATCCCTCACAACTGCCCTCCCTTGCAGGCCGGGTGCCTCCCAACTGCCCACTCCTGCTGGCCATCTTGTGGTGTCCATCTTGTGTCCACATGGGGGCAGGATCTTTGACCACATGGGGGCAGCTATATTGTGTGTTGCAGTGATGATAAATCTGCATATTATTCTTTTATTAGATAGAATAGAGGCCTGGTACAGGGGTGGGGGCCAGCTGGTTTGCCCTGAAGGGCATCCCAGATCAGGTGGGGTTTCCCTTGGGGTGTGGGACGGCCTGAGCGAGGGGCCTGTGGTGGTTTGCAGGCCGGCCACGCCCCCTGATAACCCAAGCGGAGGCCCTGGTATCTGGAATTTATTTTCCTTCTACAATTGAAACTTTGTAGCCTGGAGCAGAGCCAAGCCAAGCCTGGGGCTCCCTCCGAGGCCGCAGCCATTGTGTTGGGGTTATAATTGAAACTATGTTGCCTTAAGCGGGTGAGCCCGGCCAGGGGGTGTGGAAAGCTTTGCTTCCCCTGTTGCCAGCAGCAACCCTGGCCTGCTCTCTCAAGCTCCATTCTGCCGCCATTTGTTTGAATTTGTTTACCTTCTATAATTGAAACTTTGTAGCTTGAGTGGAGGCTTAGGCCTGGAAATGGCAGGCGGAAAGCTTGGCCTCCTCTGTTACCTAGGAAACCTTGCTCTCTGTGGCTGTAGCCATCTTGGTTTGGGTTAATTTGCATACTCGCTCTGATTGGATGGTGGGCGTGGCTTGTGGGCGTGGCTTGTGGGTGTGTCGGAGGTATGGTCAATTTGCATATTTGGCTTTTATTATATTGGATGATACTCTTAAGGCCCCACAGAGCCACCCTGCTGCACGGACAGAATTCCATCGCCACCCCTGCCCTGAATGGCAGGGAGTGGACACGGGGGAGGTGGCTTTGCACGTGCGTCTAGAGCGTCCAGTGTGGCCCATTTGTCTCTCAGTGCAAACCCACACCTCTGCCCAGAGACAAGTTTGGGGGCACCTGCAGGAGGACTTGCAGCTGTGAGCGTGGCGGTCACTCACACGCGGGAGCGGCCGTCTGCTCTCTTCTTCTCCGGCTGGGGATGCAGCCCCACTGGCTGTCCTTCCTTTGTGGCTTTTCCAAATGGTGCCCCTCAGCCACCCACCCAGCCAGCCTTGATCCTGGTCCTACTATGCGCTGCTACCCATCAGCCCTGGAGGTTCAGGGATTAACCCGTTACAGTCCACACCCTGGAGGACCCGAGGCTCTAGCTGGGAGACATAAGCACTAACCATGGGGCTGTCTGAGCAGGAGTAACAGAGATCCTTTCAAAGAATGGGCGTGGCACGAAAAGAGGAGAGTTATGACTTCATGGAGGGGGCAGAGAAGGTTTCTCTAAGGGGAGGGGTTCCCTGAGCTGAGTTTCTGAGAGTCAGCTGGGCTTTATCACCCAGATAAGAGGCAGGGCGGCGGGGGAGTCTGCGTGGGCACAGGCCCGACGTGAGTGGCAGGGCGGGCGGGGAACTGGCTCCAGGTGTCCCAGGCCATCCCGGGGGCAGGATGGAGGGGAGGGCGCTCAGACGGCAGGTTCCCACGCCTGGCGGTGCAGCACCACTCCACCCTGTGGCTCACAGGGCTCTTTCTGCTGGAGACAGCGCTGGGGGCGTCCGGGCGGAGCTGGCCAGCCAGCACTGCAGAAGGTGAGCCCACCTGAAGGCGAGGACCTGCCCGGACGGACGCTCCAGGGGAGGCTGGCGTAGGAGGGGAGATGGACGGCGTGACTGCTGGAGCTGACTGGCGGGCCTCTGGGTAGCAGCCGGCTCCATGGAGGTGCCCCCTCCTTCCAGCCTCTGGACACGCGGGACAATGGGGCCACCGTGTGGTTGCCTGGGCACCGAGACGTCAAAGCACTTCCGTGCGCAGTCCTCTCGAATTCTGCCAGCACTCTCTGAGAATGATGAACACGGGACAAATCCCACCACAGAGGCCAGAATCTGCTGCTAGAACAACCCTGAGGCCAGCTGAGCCGCACGCCCTGCTCAGGAGCACCGCTCCGCCCTGTCTCCTCAGCTGGAAGCTGGGCGGGGCCAGCCTTGGGAGCCGTGCGTGCTGACAGGTGACGCCAGTGGGGCCGGGCCTGCGCCGGGCACTGTGAACCAGCAGCGCTGGGGGGGGGAGGTCTGCCGCCCCCCACGCTGCCCTCCCTGCTGCCACGGCGCTGGTTCTGGGGTTTGTACCTCTTGGTCTTGGAGAGAAAACGAAAACTAAGGCACGCGGTGAGAGGGAGAGGCAGGCAGGCAGGCAAGGGGAAGGACCCGCAGCCGGAGTCAGGTTCTGCAAACTGAGTGTGTGAGTGCTGGCTGCGCCCCTCTGCGAGCGTTCACGCGGTCAGGTCTGGCAGCGCTGGGAGCATCTGGGCACACAGTCAGGTAAACGTGGAGCACGGAACAGAGGAGCAGAGGGCAAGCCCAGGTGCACGGGCCTGTGTTAGACCCGTGGTCGGCAAACTCATTAGTCCACAGAGCCAAATATCAACAGGACAACGATTGAAATTTCTTTTGAGAGCCAAATTTTTAAACTTAAACTTCTTCTAATGCCACTTCTTCAAAATAGACTCGCCCAGGCCGTGGTATTTTGTGGAAGAGCCACACTCAAGGGGCCAAAGAGCCGCATGTGACTCGCGAGCCGCAGTTTGCCGACCACGGTGTTAGACCCAGTGAAGTTGCTTTACCCATCAAAACGGTCCGTGAGAAGTGAGGGGAGCGGAGCTTTAGTTTGTGGGCAGGGTGGGCAGTCTGGTTTTCCGGAGGCCTGGTGGAAGGCAGCCGTGTTTACCACCAAAAAGAGGGTCTGTCCTTTTTCACCTCTGCTGTAGCCAGAGGTGAAACACAGCTGTTTCATCGCCGCAGAAAAGGCCGGCTGCCTTCGGCACGCTTACAGCTTCAGGTCAGCACAGCAGGCCCAGGATTCCATGGCCCTGGCTTATTCCTCAGGGCGTCAGGGTTAGATGTCCTTGTATTTCAAAAGGACAGCTTTTTGGACACGGCTTCCAAATATTCTGGACATTCTTTCAAATAGTGACAGAATAAAGAGCAAGATGTAGCAATCTTTTCTCAACGTCATTTGTGCTAAAATTCTTGCACCAATTTTAGGAAAAGGGCACTGTAAGATTGACTGTAAAATACTTGCTACAAGGCAGGAAGGACACAACTATTGCTTTCCTTTATCCCAAGAAAATAATCTTGAACAGGAAAAAGCTCCATGAGCAAAGATACTGACATCTGCATTATTTGTGATAGAAGAAAACAGAATAATTGCATGTAGATATGGCAGGCTTTATATGGCTCTTAAAACCATACAGTATTGATGGAAAGGCTGAGAAAATGTTTACAATATAATGTTTTGAAAAGTGTCAAATGAAGGGAAGTATCTGTATACAGAGTTCTGTCCATGTAAAAATGTATATTTATGTAGACAAAGTGTGATGGGAACATGAAGAAATGGAAACCATTGCTGTGTCAGTGTACCTGTCAGTATAAACTAGGTTATGCTGCAGTAACAAACAATCCCTGTCTACCAGTGACTCACACAGAAGCTCATGCTATGTGATCAGGCTACAGGGGCCCAGGCTGGAGAAGGTTTCGTCTTCACACCTGCTTCTTCAATGATCTCAGCCTCCGGGAGAGGAAAGATGTGGTTGGCACTGTCTTTTTTTTCTCTTTATTTTAATTTTTCCATCACCATTTATCCCCCATACCCTCCTCCACCTCCCTCCCCCACCTCTCACAATCACTACACTGTTGTTGTTCATGTCTATGAGTTCTCTCTTTTTTTTCCGTTTTACTCAATCCCTCCACCCCTCCCCACCCCCCCAAACACTCCCTGCATCAGAGCTGTCTGCCTGCTCTCTCTCTATGAGTCTGCCTCTATTTGCTTGGCAGCTCAGTTTGTTCATTAGATTCCATATATGAGTGAAATCACGTGGCTCGTGTCTTTCTCTAATTGGCTTATTTCACTTAGCATAATGCTCTCCAGGTCCATCCTTGCTGTTGCAAAGGGTAAATTTTTCTTCTTTTTCATGACTGGGTAGTATTCCACCATGTAAATGTACAGGCACTATGTCTTAAAGATTCTGCCCTGGAGTCAAACATGTCACTTCTACTTGCCTGCTATTGGCCAAAGCAAGTCACATGGCCATGCCTGCTTTCCAAGGGGCAAGGAAGCTCAATCCAGAAACTGGGAGTTGGTGATGTGTATGTACCACACTAATCATCCACAGAGAGGCTTTTAATATAAAATTCTCCAAAATGGGTATTCTTCTACTCAAACACTTTAAATTGATTGAGATGACAAACATTTTCATGTGAGAAAACACAGTTTGATTGAAAAATATTTCTGGCTTCACATCCTTGCCGTATGCAGTTGGTGAAGGGTGCGGGAGGAATACACTACTACAAGGCATTCTGTGTAAATATGTATCAGTGCTGATGGGAAAATGCCTCTTTTGCTTATGCACAATGGAACGATGTGCTTGCTTCAGCAAGCAATCAGCAGTGAAGCAAATACATGCCACACTAGCAGGGTTCTTTAATGCTCCAGTCTGTAAATTGCTGAAAAATATCTGTTGAAAATGAATGGGCCGAAGAGCGAAGAACGCCAGCCTTGGTACCAGGTAGGTTCAAACACTGACTCAGCATTTACCTTGGGCAATCCGCCTTGGCTCCATCCTGCCACACACAGAGCAGGAGTGGCCACTGATACCAGGTGGTCACAAACACAGAGAGGGCAGGGCAGCCTCATGGAGCTGTCTCAGCAGTGAGAACAGTTAGATCAGCCCTGGCTGGCGCTGCTCGCTCAGTGGTTAGAGCATCAGCCCACACACCCAAGGGTCTCAGGTTCAATTCCCAGTTAAGAGCACATACCTGGGTGCAGGTTTGATCCCTGGCCCTGGTTGGGGAGACTGCAGGAGGCAACCAATCGATGTGTCTCACTCACATCGATCATATCGATGTCTCTCTCTCTCTCTCTCTTCCTCTCTCTCTCTCCCTCTCTCTCTCTCTCTCTCTCTCTCTCTCTCTCTCTCTCTCTCTCTCTTTCTCTCTCTCTCTCTCTCTCTCTTTCTCTCTCTCTCTCTCTCTATCTCTCTCTAAAAAATCAATGAGAAAAAAATACCCTCAGGTGAGGATTAAAAACAACAAAAAAGAACAGTTAGAACCTGTTGCTTTGGCCAACTAGCTCTACGTATCTGTCCATAACAGAGCGGGATCGGAAAGCTTACCTGCTCCCCGTAGCGCATGGCTGGTTATTGTGTCATCGCCCAGCGGTGCGGCGCTCAGGGGCCTGTCCCAGAGGGGACTGCGCCCTATAGAGATGGGTGCGACGGGCTGTCACTGTCTCCCTCTGTCCTGTGTACTCAGTGCTGTCCATACCCATGGTACCCAACAAATATTAGTGCTACGACTATTTTTTAAAATATATTTTTATTGATTTCAGAGAGGAGGGAAGAGAGAGAGACAGAAACATGAATGATGAGAGAGAATCATCGATCGGCTGCCTCCTGCACACCCCACACTGGGGATCGAGCCGGCAACCCGGGTATGTGCCCTGACTGGGGGTCAAAACGTGACCTCCTGGTTCATACCTCAGACGCTCCACTACTGAGCCACGCTGGCCAGGCTAGCTATTTTTTATAAGGAAACTTCTGGGCCAGTGTTTGGGAGGGATTTGAGTGGCACACACAGGATGGGATCTCCTCGGGAAGTTGGGAGTTTCTCTGTAAAGGTTAAATTGAGCCCCCAGGCTCCAGACTGATCCATCAGGGTTAGTGTCCACAGTAACCGGATCCCTCCTGTCCTGTGGAGCCACTGACTGGAGGTGAGTCCTGGGGAACAGAAACGTTGGGAGGGGAATGAACCCCTCGTTATTTTTCGTTTTCTGGCGCCATCTCCCGAGGGGCTTAGTCGCCTCCGCAGGCAGCTCCGTGGCAGGCTGTGCTGGGACGGGCCTCATTGGCCTAAGTTTTGGGAGGCCGAGTACACGTGCAGCGGGTAAATGCTAGGAGCCCAGCGACTAAGGTGGGTTCCGTCTCTCTCCACAGTGAGCTGTGTTCCTGACAGGAGGACATACAGAATATCTCTCTAATTCTTATTTACGCGCTGAGTCTGCCACTTCCCCTGGCAGCCAAAAGGGGATCAAATCAGAGCTAGTCAGACAGACACTCCTCCTCTTTCTTCCTCTAGTGAGCGGGCGGGGACATAGGTCTCCCCAAAGAATCCAGGTCTTGTGTGAAGATGTGCGTGGTTCTACTTACCCGATCCTTGCTGCGGCTCTGCCAGTCGGACTACAAAACGATCCTAAACACCAAGTGTGCTGGGCAGGCCCCCGACAGCCTCCGCGGACAGGACGCTGGTGGTAACGTGCTCTGCAGTTGCTCCCTGTGTCTCTGGGGCCATTAACATACATGTTACATCTCAGCAGCTCACAGCACCCTGAAAACGGGACTTCGTGGCCCTAACTGTTCAGAGTATCGCTTAGCGGTGACATCACATAAGCCTCATTTCAAATCTCTCCAGTCATGGGGCCAGGAGGCCGGCGGGAGGGATGTGTGTGTGTGGAGGCAGGATGTGAGTCTAAGATCTTGGGTTCCTAACTTCCCATGCGATGGGGCGGCCACGTCTCTGTTCCCAACCAGCAGAGTCCAAGATACGAGAGCCCTTTCCTTGTCCCTGGGACCGTGCCGTCCAGAAGGAACCCTCGGTGTGGACAAGTGAACGGGAGGGGAGGCAGCGCGGCGGTGAAGAGGGGATTTCCTGGCCCTGTTTCCTCTGGGCTGTGTCCTCCTAGGAAGTGACGGGGACAGAAGCAGGGGAAGCAGCTACGGCTGGTGGCAAAGCCCGCGGAACGTTAACAGTCCTGGTACCTGGTTAGCCCTTCGCAGTTTCTAAGTCACTTTCATGTGATGCGTGGGATTCTCAAAGACTGCAGAGAGGCAGCCGGAGATTCCCCTGCTTTCCAGCGGAGGAACCTCAAGTGCAACGGGGGGAAGTGACTGCCCACGGACACCTCTCCCCTGAGAAGAGGCGCCAGGGCAGACTCGGGCTTCCTCATGTCTCAGCCAGTTCCTGCCACTGCCCCCACCCCCCGTCTCCTCCAGGACTGCCCCCCAGTCTCCTCCAGGACTGCCCCCCAGTCTCCTCCAGGACTGCCCCCCCAGTCTCCTCCAGGACTGCCCCCCAGTCTCCTCCAGGACTGCCCCCCAGTCTCCTCCAGGACTGCCCCCCAGTCTCCTCCAGGACTGTACCCCCCCAGTCTCCTCCAGGACTGCCCCCCCCCAGTCTCCTCCAGGACTGCCCCCCAGTCTCCTCCAGGACTGCCCCCCAGTCTCCTCCAGGACTGCCCCCCTGCCCCCAGTCTCCTCCAGGACTGCCCCCCAGTCTCCTCCAGGACTGCCCCCCAGTCTCCTCCAGGACTGCCCCCCTGCCCCCAGTCTCCTCCAGGACTGCCCCCCCAGTCTCCTCCAGAACTACCTCCCAAGTCCTCCAGGTTCCAGCAAAGAATTCCGCTCCCAACAGTGGTTTCAACAATACCGGCTTGGGAGACCCAGGAACTTCCCCTCCAGGAATGAAATTCCGAAGGCCAAGCAGTTTCTTCAGGGTCCCAGCTGCCCCGCTGCACGGAAGAGGCCAGCAGAGGCGGGCGCTTGGCGGGGACTCAGTGGTGGGTGGTCCGGCTCCCGGGCAAGTGGTCAGGATGCTTGGGCAGGGGTCCTGCAGCTCCCATGGCACCTGATGTTTCCCCAAATCTGATGCGTTTGAGACCATGACTCTCTAACAAGTCTCTTTTTCTTCTTCTTTCTTTAAAGAATGTAATTTTGAGCTCTTTGCTAGGAATGTGCTCTGGCGGGTTGGTAATTTTCAAAGTGACCTCCTCAGGGTTCTGACGGCTGCGCTCCTGAAACCCAATCGGGTCAGAGAGTCGCCAGCAACGTCCCCGGTTCTGCGCGTCACGTCAGAGCAGCTGCGGCCGGGCTCGCGGAGCCGGAGGGGGCAGGCCTGCTCCTGGCCTCACACTTGGATCCTTCAAAATATGCTGAGAAGCTTCCTTTTAGGGATAAACTTTTTAGAAATCAATTTTCGAGACAGTCAGTGCCATTGGTCACATCCTCGAAGATCATGCACATGGAAGCGTGGGTGCAGGACCACGGCAGAACCTGTGTGTCCACGCAAGGTCCCTGCAGCGGGGACTGGAGCCACTGACACTGGCTGGCAGGTGCCTGTCATTACTGTTAAATGAGGGCTGGGAGTCGGGAAGCAGAAGTCCTGGCGACAGGGAGGCAGAGCGTGGCCGGTTCTGCGGGGACAGGACAGCTAGGAGGAGGGTTGGGGCCGTGGGAGGGCGGGCAGAGGGCTCACCCCTCGGAGCATCTCCGGGGCACTCCCAGGGCCTCTCCTCCGAATCCCAGCCCAGCCCCGTGCGCACGTGGCTCACCCACATGCTGTCGTCACCAACACCCTCCACACCCTCTCGCTCTCCATGTGGATGGAAATAAATGGCTGCTCCCGAGTCAGCTTTGTTAGCACGTTGGGGAAGCCGGGGGGGGGGGGGGGGGGGGGCTCTGAGCCTGTTTGCATATGTCAGTGGCAGCACCACACTGAGCTCTGGGCTCAGAGCTGGGGCCGAGGGAAACGCAGGTGGGCCGCGGGCCGGAGACCTTGGAACAAGGCGCTGAGCTCAGGGACCCCGGAGTCCTGCCCGGCACTGTCTCCCTCTGCTCCTCACGCTCACGCGCGACGGCGGCACCGACGAGTGACGCAGCGCCAGCCGGTGCCCACTGTTCTAAACACCTGCTTTTGGCCGTTATCACGCCCTGTTTGGGGGCTCATCCTAAAACCTAAAATCAATCACATTTTCTACTGAATGAGGACCTGGCCTAGCTGACGATGGCCCGCAGAGGTGCCCCGAATTGGAGAAAGGAGGCGGGGCATTTACGCACCGCTGAGCAGCCACGGCACAGTCTGCGCTCCTGGGTAACCCTGGGCCGAGGGCACGTCTGCGGGGGGGCTGGGAGCTGCACCTCGACATGGCCCAGACTCCATGCCGAGGCCTCGGTGCCCGCCAGCGCCGTGAGGACCGCACAGGGACGAGGTGAAGAGGTGTTCGGGGAGGAGGATGCTCAGTCTCCCTCAGCCCCCTAATCTGCAGCAAGCAAGGCTTTGTCTCTGAACACAGAGCGTCCAAACAGCCCCGGAAATGTGGCCCAGCGCGTGGCCTGTGTGACGCGTGGCCTGTGTGACGGAGAAGCCGGCTCCTGGTCCCTCCGTCTCAGGCCTCACGCTCCCGCACTTAGTCTTTCCCGGAAGGAGCAGAGGGCGGGCTTTCCTCCTTGCAGCCTTTCTCCAGGGTCTGGCTGCCAGTGTTTCCTTCACAGGTGGGTGCATGGTCATCGTCCTGCCTCCCACACTGTCAACACCACAAAGGATGAGGCCCTGCCAAGCCTGTATCGGACGGGGAGCCTGTTGCCGGCCACCGAGGCTGCTAACGGGGAACTCAGGATCTGAGATGTACGCTGGGGTCTCGAAATGGATCCAAAGTGTTCAGTTCTGGACAAGGTTTTCCCGGAAGCCCTGACCGGTGGGGTGGTTGATGGTCAGGCTTTGGGAGATGCTGGAAGCTCCGGCATCCACCAGGCACTAGAGGGCGCCACCGCCTTGAGGAACTGAGTGGCTCCAGGGAGTGTTGTCTCTCAAGCTCACCTTCACTCCCCAGGAAAGGGAAGACCTGAGAGTGGAAAGTCTCACAGCAGAACTGGACGCTGGGCCATCGGCACTGGTGCAGGCCGCACTGTCAGATGGACGACTTCAGAACATCGACAGACGGGGATCTATCCCATTGTGCTTTTTTCCTTTAGACTTTTTTTTTTAATCCTCACCCAAGGAGTGAGGATATTTTTTCCATTGATTTTCAGAGAAGTAGAAGGGAGCGGGGAAGAAGAGAGAAAGAGAAACATTGATGTTTTGCTCTGTGGATCGGCTGCCTCCTACATGCCCCACACTGTGGATCGAGCCCAAAACCTGGGCATGTGCTCTGACAGGGAATTAAACTGTGACCTCCTGGTTCATAGGTCAAAGCTTAACCACTGAGCCACACGATCCAGGCTATGTTTTTTTAACAATAATAAAGCTACCTATTTACATACTATTTATTATCCTCCAGGCACTGTTACAAGTACTTCATCTGCATTAGCATATTTAGTCCTCCCAGCAGCCCTAAATAGGTTATCCGAAATTTACAAATAAGGAGAGAGAGGCAGAGAGGTTAAGAGATTTGCCCAAGATCACAGCTAGTAAGTGGAAGGGCAGGATTCAAATCTAGGATTCCCGTGGAGAGCTGATATACAGCATGGTGATTATAGTCAACAGACAACAATAATCTATAATTATAAAAGCATAATATGCTAATTAGACCAGAGGTCCTTCCAGACATCCTTCCGAATGACCTTCCTGTCGAAGCCAGGGCTGTGAGGGAAGCCTGGGTCCTGGGTGCCAGAGGGAAGCCGGTGCTGGCAGCTGGGGTAAGGAAGGCCTAGTCTTGCACGAATTTCATGCATCGGGCCTCTAGTACAATTATAATTAGCATATGATTAACAATTATGATTAATAAATAATTTATGTAATATAATATAATCCATATATAACATATAATGGTTATACAATTACAAACTTCAAAGTTGCTAAGAGACCAGCTTTAATTGTTCCCACCATAAAGAAGAAATGATAATTATGTGGCATGATAGAGGTTAATCATATTTCAATATGTAAATGTATCACAGCAACACATTGTATACCTTAAACTCACACAGTGGTATCTGTCGGAGTCCTTATAAACATTTTATACTATGAGTTTAATTCCCTTACAGATTTGGATACATAATCCTAAATCTTCTCGGGCTGAAACAGACTTCCTCACCAATAATTCGGTCACCCAACACCTTGGAAGATGCCTTCTCAGTTGGTGTGGTTGAAAGATGGTCTCTGAGCCATCGGGGTCCCAGGCCACTCCTGGAGCCTGCATCCCCGGCTGTTTCCTCACTTGACTGGTTTTGTTTAATTGGCCCTCAGGATATTCGTATGCATTTCTAACTAAGTTCTTCTTATCTCTTAAGCCAGGCGTCCTCAAACTACGGCCCGAGGGCCACATGCGGGTGTTTTTGCCGTTTTGTTTTTTTACTTCAAAATAAGATATGTGCAGTGTGCATAGGAATTTGTTCATAGTTTTTTTTAAACTATAGTCCGGCCCTCCAACGGTCTGAGGGACAGTGAACTGGACCCCTGTTTAAAAAGTTTGAGGACCCCTGTCTTAAGCCATAAAACTCTTACCATCGGAAAGAGATAATCAAATGAGTTAATCAACTGGTACCCGCTAGAGGTCGGGCTCTCATGTCTCAGTGGTCCATAAACTCACCACCTCCCAGGCCATTCCGTGTGCAGTGACCAGCAACCTCTCTCTTATTCCCACCGCTCTATCCCAGGTCCAGCCTCAGTGAAGCGCAGGAGAAACGGGTAGGAAGCGACGGGAGGGAATAGGAGAGGAAATGAAACCCCGGCTGGTAGATTAAGTCGTTGCTGCACTCAGGCAGCCATTCACACCACCCGGAAAGCCCGAACAATGTTTCTGTAATGAGAGGAGCTTGTCACACTGCAATGGTCTTTCTGCAAAGACTTTGATTTAAGGTTGGTATCAGAGCATGGGCCACGTTAAAATACAATTACAAAGGAAACGAATTTCACTAGAGAATTGCAGGGAGCAGCTCGGAGCCGAGGAGGCTGCTGAGAGCTGAGAGGCGCTGGCAGGGCGGAAGGGGAGAAGGGCCAGTGTGAGCTGGGAGAAGCCCCCTGTCCCTCCGGTCCACACGGAAGGAAGATGGAGATGCCCACTTCAGGGAGAGAGAGCGCGAGATTCCCGACCCCTGAGCGGTCTGGGCTTCTACCTCCTGTGAGAGCGACCACCAGAATCGCTGCAGTGCTGTGCCTCCCCACCACCTCCTGTTCAGCGCACACCTGCGTCTCTCTTCATGGGCCCCATTTCCTGTGGAAAACAGCATTTCTGGGGAATTTGGGTAAAAGGATTGGACATCTGGGGGCTGAAATCCCAGCTGTACCATTTACTACCCATGTGACCGCGTAGGTCCCAGTAACTTATTAGCACATCACTAAACCTTTTTCTGAATCTTAGGTTCTGTCTGTGGTAAAGAGGTACCTGGCACATAGCAGGGACTCCATACACAAGACGAGGCTGATTATCACTCGGTTCCAAATGGGTAGATTAATCAGTGGTTTTAAAGTGAGGGTGCTTGTAACCAGGGGGTGCAAGGTGCCTCACAGGGGCGTGAGAAGGAAATATTAGAATTTCTATTAATGTGTATTTTTAAAAAAATATATATTTTTATTGATTGCAGGGGAAAAGGGAGAGGAAGAGAGATAGAAACAACAATGAGAAAGGGGCCTTGTGGGTGAGAGAGTGAAACTGAGGTGGGTGACTGTGGTTTGGGACAATTGGGCTTTATGAGGGGATGCATGGTAGCCCTGGCCGGGCACCGAGGTAGAATGAGAAAAGAGTGAGTGGGGGAGAAAAGAGTGAGTGGGGGAATTTAGTAAGATGCAGTGTGGGGGTGAGGTGGCTAATGGCTGTGAGGCTAATCCGTCAACCCCCATAATAGAGACTGAGGAGGGGACAAGGGTCCCAGTGAATTCAGAGAGGGCAGAATAAGTGGCCCCAGTGTCGATTAAAAAGGAGATCGGCTTACTGCCACCACAGTCGTTCCCTGAGGCTCTGTCCTGGTGATGGAAGCCTGTGGGGCCCTGTCGGGGCCTGGGCAGCTTCAGTCTTCGATGGCCAGTCCCAGGAGGTCTGGGAGCTCCAAACCGGATCCAGAGGGCGGCCTTGCTGAGGTCTGACCCGGAGGGGCCAGACTGCAGCCTGATTTCCAGTGGCCTTCCCTTCCGCACCTTGGCCAGGGCCCAGGCGGGGGTCTCGGGTTTGAGCAGGACTTGGCTCAGTGTCCTTCCTTGCTGCATTTGAAGCATGGGCCCGGAGGAGGCTGAGCCCCTGACTTACCCTCGGTTGGAGGGCCGGCACTCCGTTTGGGGTTCATGAGAGCAGTGGCCAGGAGCTGGAAGGCCTCCTTCTGGGCCTCAGCCTTGGCCTGATCTCACCTTTGTTTTTGGATTTGGGTCTTCTCGTCTCTATTATTAATGACCTTAAAGGTCAGGTGAATGAGGTCTTTTTGAGCCGTTTGTGGACCTGTGTCTATTTTCGAAGTTTGCGGCGTATGTCGGGGGCTGGTTAGGGTATAAAATGGGTGTTCAGAAGAAGGGCTCTCACTGGGGAGGCGGGGTCTAAGGTGGTCAATGTCTGTGAGGCCTCCATGCGGCGGGAGAGGAGAGCTGGGTTTTGTCAGGGCCCTGAGTGATGTCACTGAGTTTGTCACATTCCTTAGGAAAGGTGGTCGGGTCGGTGGAAAAAGATGTGAGATGCCTCTCAGTCTATGCGAGGCTGGACGTAGCAAGTGCCGGGTGGGAAAGGCTGCTTTGGAGCTCGCATTCTCGGGAGTTGGGCTCTCAGGGGCCGGGGAGAAGGTGGCTGCTGGTTAGGACGGTCTGGGTTTTGGGATCTACTGCAGGTGAGGGAGGGGATGTGTAAGGGGGTGGGGGTCGGCGGCGATCTGCCGGGTCAAAAGTAGATTCAGAATCAGAAGTGTTAGGGGTAAGATGTTTTGTGTGAAGGAGAAGGATCTGAAGGTAGAGCAGGACTGAGAGAGAGGATGGGACTGAAGCGTGGAAAAGGCCTGGACGTAGGGAATCTCTGACCATTTTCCATCGCAGTGACGGCAATTACCTAAATTGCTCAGTGTGTTAAAATTGAAAGTGCTGTTTTCAGGCCTTGTTATCTAGTTAATGTGGCCAAACAGTGTTACAAAACAAAGTGAAATGGTTGGGCCTGATCTCCCCCGCGAGTGTGCAGAGGGAGTGGGCGTGGCCCACGAGAGAGGAAGGGTGAGTGACAGACCACAAATCCAAGGTGGCTGTTTAGGGCAGGCGTCCCCACTGCTAAACAAATCACCACGAGAAACGAGAGGTGACCCTCTGGACTGGGCACCCCCAATCCAGAAGGACCCAAAGCCAAACGGCTGAGGAGTATCCTGGCCTAGCGCTAGGACTTCTGAGACGAGAGACTTCCGAGAAGTCAGTGAGAGAGAGTGGGCAGAAGACCTGGGACGAGGGGAATTGTGGAATGTCACTCACCTAGAGAAGATTGGCTGGTGTGGGATGGAGGGTCAGCAATGGAGGAGAGATTCCCGGTCCAGTGTCCTCCTTGGCTGGCTGGGGGGTGGCGGGGAGGGACCTCCTAAGGGTGGGAGGCCTGATTGAGGCCAGCAATCGAGTCACCCGAGTAGGATTCAGAGGTAAGCCCAGGACAAGCTGCCACTGCCTACTGCTCTCCAAGTAGCAAACTCTTGGTGACCAAAGCTTTGGGGTGACAAAGCAGGATGGCTCCCCATCCCCGTGGAACTCTCCCGGGTTTCGGCACCAAATGTTAGGTCGCCAAAGGAGAAACACACGAGGCCAGAATAGTGAGGGATCACGTTATTCGATCATCTGCACACCAGGTGGCTGAGCCTGGATGGCTCCAGCCCTCAGTGATGGGAGTCGGCTTTTTAAAGGACTTTTGTCAGGCTTTTTCTGGGCGGAGACTTCTTTGTGCAGACCCGGAGCGGGGAGAATGGGATGTGGTTGCAGCAAGTGAAATGTGGTCTCAGCAAAGGCAATGTCCACAGTGAAATGGCCTGAAAAGCCAGCTCCCTGGGGGAAGGGTATCAATTCAATTATTTGATCAGACCTAACAAATACCTTAAGGAGACACAAGCGAGACTCAACTTAAAATTTGTAAGCATGAACTTGAGTGCCTCTGTCCACCGCTCCTCCATGTTCCGGTGGGTTCTGAGGGAGTGGAACTCACCGCCTCTCAGATCTTCCCTCAGGCCCTGCTCCACGAGGATCCTGCAGGGCATATAGAGACTCGGCTCGCCCTTCTGGGCCTCCTTTCTTTCTTTCTTTCTTTCTTTCTTTCTTTCTTTCTTTCTTTCTTTCATTTCTTTCCTTCCTTCCTTCCTTCCTTCCTTCCTTCCTTCCTTCCTTCCCTCCTTCCCTCCCTCCCTCCTTCCTTCCTTCCTTCCTTCCTTCCTTCCTTCCTTCCTTCCTTCCTCCCTCCCTCCCTCCCTCCTCTTTCTTTCTTTCTTTCTTTCTTTCTTTCTTTCTTTCTTTCTTTCTTTCTTTCTTTCTTCTTTTTTTCTTTCTTTCTTTCTTTCTTCCTTCCTTCCTTCCTTCCTTCCTTCCTTCCTTCTTTCCTTCTTTCTTTCTTTCTTTCTTTTCTTTCTTTCTTCTTCTTTCCTTCTTTCTTTCTTAACTTTTAAACTCCCTAGACACCTAACCCTGATAGAATGGGATACTGAGGCATGGAGGTGGGGTGTGTGGCAAGGGTCATGGTATATAGTAGGTGGCCAAGGCAGGGGGGTTGTGCCTCAGCTGGGAGGGCAGGTGTGGCCTGGGTTAGGGAGCCGGGGTCAGAAGGGGGGGGAGGTCAGTGCGGGCAGAGCGGGCACAGAGAATGTGAGCATCTCAGCCTGGAAGCTGGCAACACCCTTCTGCTAGTAGACAGCCTCATTGATGAACACGGGGTACACAGTGGTCTCCCCTCCCAGAGCACATCCTCAGTGCTGAACCTCTGGAAGGCGGATGTACCGGGCCCAGCGGCTGGAAGTCTCGGTCTCTGGTTGAAGAGCTGGGTAGAGTCCAGCGCTGCAGCCACCAAGGCCCTCAACCTGGTGGAAAGGTCGGCTGCAGCACTCCCTGAGGCGGAGGCCCAGCTCCGGGACCGGGACCCGGAGGGAACAGGTCAGGCAGTTGTTCCAGACCCTTGGGCGCTCCAGACCCCAGGCCCCTGACCCCGCCCATCATCTCTCTCCCCGTTTCTCACCCATGGGCTCCTCTGTGTTCCCGAAAACGAATTTTCTTTCTCTTTCTTTCTTTCTTTCTTTCTTTCTTTCTTTCTTTCTTTCTTTCTTTCTTTCTTTCTCTCTTTCTCTCTCTCTCTCTCTCTCTCTCTCTCTCTTTCTTTCTTTCTTATTGATTTTTAGAGAGAGAGGAAGAGAAAGGGAGAGAGAAACATCAATGTGAGAGCAAAACATTGACTGTCAACCACCCAGTTAAGCGCACTAACAAGATAGAGCTTTTAACCTGCAGTTAGTGACCGGGTGGAGCAGAGCATAACATAAACGCAGCAGACCCAGCCAGTGTGGCTTTGTGGTTGACGTTGACCTACGAACCAGAAGGTCACAGTTCGATTCCTGGTCAAGGCACATGCCGGGTTGTGGACTTGATCCAGAGTGTGGGGCATGCATGAGGCAGCTGATCAATGAATCTCATCATTAATCTCTCTCTCCCTCCCTCTCCCTTCCTCTCTGAAATCAATAAAAATATATTTTGAAAAACAATACAGGGGAGAAACCAAGATGGCGGCATAGGTTAAACACCTAACCTACAGCCTGGCACAACACTTTCAAAAATACAACTAAAAGTCAAAACGGACATCATCCAGAACCACAGGAAAGCTGGCTGACTGACTAAAATGCCCACAACTAGAAGGAAAGAGAAAACCACAAGGAAAATCAGAGGAGCCGTAAAAGCCTGAGGTATGGAGACACGGGTGGAGACACGAGCACGCGTGCGTGCAGGGAGGATGGAGCCGGAGAGGAAGGGGCGGCTGACGGCCTGGCCGGCGTTCTCTAGCAGGAAGGAGATAAAAGCTCCAGATTGTGCTGAACCCCAGCTCCGACTGCACTGAACCCCAGTTCCGGGCAAAACCCTGGGAAGCCAGGCTGATGCTGGGGGAATCTGGGCTGTGGGGCGGAGGCACAGAGGAGCGGCGAAAGGCAGAGCTCAGGAGGCGCGCACATGAATGCGCGCAGAGGACGGACTGTTGCCTGTGCTGCTGAATTGCCCTGGCGGGAAGGAGACAGGGGCTCCGGACTGTGCTGAACCCCAGTTCCGACTGCACTGAACCCCAGTTCCAGGCAAGACCCTGGGAAGCCAGGCTCATACTGGGGGAATCTGGGCTGTAAGGCGGAAATGCAGAGAAGCGGCGAAAGGCAGAGCACCGGAGGCACGCACAGGAATGTGCGCAGAGGATGGTCTGTTGACTGTGCCGCTGGATTGCCCTGGTGGGAAGGAGACAAAAGTGCCAGACTGCGCTGAGCCCCAGTTCCGACTACACTGAAACCCAGTTCCGGGCGAGAATCTGGGAGTCCAGATTCATTAGGGGAGAGACTAGACTGTTTGGCAGCGGGCGAAACTCCAGGGCGCTTTTCTCTCAGAGGTGTTTGCAGGGAGTACAGAGGGACACTGAGACCCAGGAACCTCATAGGGCAGGGCTGACGGGAAGCCAAGGCTGTAGGCTCCACCCTGAAACTCCGCCCCATCCAAGCTGAGCACAGAGGCTTTTACAATTTTGCAAGTCTAGTTGAATAAGGCTGTCTCCCGGCATAGACACAGCTGATCCTCACAGCCAATTGGACTGGAGGTCAAATCCTCCCAGTGTACCAACAGCAATCAAGGCCTAACAACACCAAGACTTTGCACTCAGCCCACAAAGGGGGGTATCAAGAGCGACCACCTAGGGAGATTGGGGAAGCTGAGCTATAGGGAGGCAGCCAAAAGGTGAAGACACCGAAGCAGGTCACGAATAGAAGGGATGAAGGAAAATAAACTAATGGATGACACAGTGTTTAGAACCACATTTATAAGGTTACTTAAGAATCTTCTGGAGGACCAAGATGGCAGCATAGGGCAGATGCCTGATTGTTGCCTACCACAACAATTTTGAAACTACAACTGGAAAACAGTGCAGACACCATCCAGAACAATGGCCAGAGGAATTGCTGAGAAGGAATTGACTGATGGGATTTGGGATTGGGAAGATGAAGCCCCGCTGGGTCCCGGATCCAGGTGCGCTCGCCCAGTGACTGGTCGCCGCTGCAGACCCGAGTGCCGCCGCAGTGACCCCGGACCAGCCCGCCGCCATGCACCGGGCACACTGGAGCTTCGCCGAGCCCGCCACCCAGCGAGTTCCGCGGCAGCCGCCACGGAGCTTTGAGAAAATGGCTGAAGGAATTGCTGAGAGGGAATTG
Organism: Eptesicus fuscus; assembly: GCF_027574615.1. Taxonomy (NCBI): domain Eukaryota; kingdom Metazoa; phylum Chordata; class Mammalia; order Chiroptera; family Vespertilionidae; genus Eptesicus; species Eptesicus fuscus. Next base: position 41,721,910 of record NC_072494.1, read on the forward strand.
ACCGACAGAAATTGGGATCAAGAAGATGAAGCTTTGCTGGGTACTGGGTCCGGGTGAGGCCGCGCCCATAGGTCCAGGCGAGGCCACGCGCCCCTGGGTCCGGGTGAGGCCACGTGCCCCTGGGTCCGGGTGTAGCTGGATCCCGGGTCTGGGTGAGGCCGTGCGCCCCTGGATCCGGGTGAGGCCGGGTCCCGGGTCCGGGTGAGGCCATGTGCCCCTGGGTCCGGGTGAGGCCATGCGCCCCTGGGTCCGGGTGTAGCTGGATCCCGGGTCCGGGTGAGGCCATGCGCCCCTGGATCTGGGTGAGGCTGGGTCCCGGGTCCGGGTGAGGCCGCGCCCCGGGGTCCAGGTGAGGCCACGCGCCTCTGGATCCAAGTGAGACTGGGTCCCGGGTCTGGGTGAGGCCACGCCCCGGGGTCCGGGTGAGGCCACGTGCCCCTGGGTCCGGGTGAGGCTGGGTCCCGGGTCCGGGTGAGGCCATGCCCCTGGGTCCGGGAGAGGCCACGTGCTCCTGGGTCCGGGTGAGGCCATGCACCCCTGGGTCTGGGTGTAGCTGAATCCTGGGTCTGGGTGAGGCCGTGCGCCCCTGGATCCGGGTGAGGCTGGGTCCTGGGTCCGGTTGAGGCTGGATTCCGGGTCCGGGTGAGGCCACGCGCCCTGGGTCTGGGTGAGGCCACGCGCCCCTGGGTCCGGGTGAGGCTGGATCCCGGGACCGGGTAAGGCCGCACACACCTGGGTCCAGGTGAGACCACACGCCCCGGGGCCTGGGTGATGCTGGGTCCCAGGTCCGGGTGAGGCTGCGCGCCCCTGAGTCCGGGTGAAGCCGTGCCCCTGCGTCCGGGCGAGACAATACCAGAGGGAGTCGGACCTGCATTACTACCATTTGTCCACCATCCAGAGCTGAAAAGTCAGTGCCGACATGTACACATAAGAAACTGGTGGACATTGAAATTGGGTCTCAAAAGAACTGTTGGTCCAGAAAGAAACTTACTACAGACTGATTCATTTGCCTATCAGCATAACTATTATTGCTCGTCTCACATTCGGTTCTTGTAAGTATATTTCTAGTAACACATGATCTCACTCATCTAGGGGAAATGATGAACAACATAGACTGATGAACAAGAACAGACCCAGAAACAAGGAGGCATCGATTGGACTGTCGGGCCTCAGAGGGAGGGTAGGAGAGGGTGGGGGTAAGGAGGAGAGATCAACCAAGGGAATTGTGTGCATGCATATGAGCCTAACCAATGGTTAAGGACAACAGGAGGATGGGGGCATCCATGGGGAGGGGAGAGGGATGGGAATGGGGGGATGAGGACAAATATGTGACACCTTAATCAATAAAGAAATTTAAAAAAAAAGAAAAACAAAACAAAACAAAAATTTAAAAATACAATGAGATAGAATCATTGATCCACTGCCTCCTGCACGCCCCCTACTGGGAATCAAGCCTGCAACTGGGGCATGTGCCCTTGACCGGAATCGAGCCCGGGACCCTTTAGTCCATAAGCCTACAGTCTATTCACTGAGCCAAACCAGCTAGGGCTATCAATGTGTACCTTTTACCTAAAAAAATAAGGACAAAATTAACCTTATTCATATTTATCTGATAGATTAACAGTAGTTAACGTATCTGCTAATCTAGGCTTAGCACACGTAGTAAGCACTATAGATGGGCTTGCTGTAATTGTATGATTGTGTGTGTGTTTGTGGAACAGAGTCGTGTGTATGTGTGCGTGATTAGTGAGCGCTCAAAATTATTTTTAATTATAGAGATGTACAATAAAACTTTTTGAGACCAATGTCTAAGCAATTTGTGCTCCAGGGGAATAAGGTGAGAAAAAGAGAGGGGTGGGGGGAATGGGAAGAGCAAAAGGATGGAAAGAGGTGAGGTCTTCATGGGACTGGGGTGTCCACAGATGGACGGCGCTGCTCACAGGAACGCTCTTCGCTCACTGGCCAGCGCTCCCCAAGTGTGATCTCGACGGGCAGGGGCCAGCGCCGTGTCCTCCTCCTCTGCAGGTGGCCTGGGACTCCTGTGCCCTCTGAACCCTGAGTAGCAGTGCTCTCCTGCGGGCCGGGGCCACCTCCCAGGTCACACTTCCTGTCCAGCTGGGGGTGGTGACCATGGGGCAGTTGAAGTGTGGCTCAGCCCCATGAGGATGAGGCCCTCACTGGTGTCTGATGGGATCTCAGACTCACCAGGAGGGCCTTACAGATCCAAAATTTCTCCTCAATCAGACCAGTTCCCACCGAAATCTACAGTCTTGTCTTAACCATTTCAGCCCACCTCTCTCTTGGGCCCAGCTTGGTCCCCAGTGTCCTGCCTTCCCCAGACCCTAGCTTCTCCAGCCAGGCATTGGGTACATGGCACCCGGCCAGCCTGGGGCTGTAGGCCTGCTGGGGCCTTCTAACTGCTGGGGGATGGCCTCGGGCCTGGGGCGGGTAAAATACTCTGCCTACAAATTCAGTTAGTCTTCACTTGATGGGAAAGACTCGGCCACCAAGCTCTTAGAACTCCCGTGTGATCTTGTGTTAACTGCGTGGCCGGTGTGTCTCAGTGGTTAGAGTGTAGGCCTGAGCACTGAAGGGTCCTGGATTGCAGGGTCAATCTCCAGTCCCGGCTGGGGCAGATGCAGGAGGCAACCAATTGATGTGCCTCTCTCACATTGATGTCTCTCTCTCCTATTCTTTCTCACTCTCTCTCTTCCCCTTCCTCCCTCCCTCCCTTCCACTCTCTCTAAAAAATCAATGGAAAAAATATCCTCAGGTGAGGATTAAGTAAATAAATCAGTGAAGCCACAGGTCCCAAAGAGCTGACTCTACCCCGTGCCCTGGCCCTATTGGGCTGCAGACACCTGGTGTCCCCGGCCTGCCTGGGAATACCCTACCCTGCTCTGAGCCTGCTGAGCTCTCCAGATCCGGGTCAGGTCGCCCTCAGCTCCTCTCGCCCAGCAGAGTGTGGCCCGCCTCCTGACTGGGATGGTGACTTTTTCATCTTTACAGGCCCAGTAGCCAGCACAGTGCGTGTCACCCGGGCCCCCCAAAATGAATGAAAACAGTTCCCCTGAGTGAGAGGAGGCTCCTGGGTCGTCCCACAGGGCGATTGCTGCCGTCTGGGCTTCTCTCGTCAACGCGGCTGCTGGCAGGGCAGCTGACCCTGGGTCCCGGGCGCACCACGGAGGATCCAAGCTCTCCTAGTCACAGGTGTCTGCGTCACGTGACAACTCCTTTCCGAGGGCTTGTTTCTCCACCACCCAGGATGGTAATGTGGCCGAGAGGGAAGCGTGCTGACGGCTGTCGGCAAGCGAAGTCGCGTGTCTCCAGGGAGACCATGCAGTGCAGGCGACAGCGTATAATTAGTCAACAACTAAGCTCGCTTTCCAAAGACGAGAGAAGAGGACGGAAGAGGGAGGGGTGGCTTTAAGATGAGCAACAGGAGCCCGGCCCGTTGGAAAGGTGTTTGTGTCCTCTCGGCCTCCGGCCTGTACAGGAGACGAATCGAGGACCCCACACTCTGCTCGGCACGGGGAGCCCAGGGGCCTCTGGGCGGCCAGCCACCCACGCTGCTGGAAAGTATCCTCTGAACACGAAGGCAAGGCTGAAGGGGGAACAGCCCGGTACTGACGTTCCCACCTGTGGTTCCGTCTCCCCGTGGCAGTCTGCTTGTGAAGCCAGCACTCTCACTGACGGCCTCCCTCCCAGACCATGTCCCTCACGGACCATGTCCCTCCCACACCATGTCCCTCCCAGACCATGTCCCTCCCAGACCATGTCCCTCCCAGACCATGTCTCTCCCAGACCATCTCCCTCCCAGACACATATCCCTCCCAGACCATGTCCCTCCCAGACCATCTCCCTCCCAGACACATATCCCTCCCAGACCATCTCCCTCCCAGACCATCTCCCTCCCAGACACATATCCCTCCCAGACACATCTCCCTCCCAGACCATGTCCCTCCCAGACCATGTCCCTCCCAGACCATGTCTCTCCCAGACCATGTCCCTCATGGACCATGTCCCTCCCAGACCATGTCCCTCCCAGACCATGTCCCTCCCAGACCATGTCCCTCCCAGACCATCTCCCTCATGGACCATGTCCCTCCCAGACCATATCCCTCCCAGACCATGTCCCTCCCGGACCATGTCCCTCCCAGACCATGTCCCTCCCAGACACATATCCCTCCCAGACCATCTCCCTCCCAGACCATCTCTCTCCCAGACCATGTCCCTCCCAGACCATGTCCCTCCCAGACCATGTCCCTCCCAGACCATGTCCCTCCCAGACCATGTCCCTCCCAGACCATCTCCCTCCCAGACCATGTCTCTCCCAGACCATGTCCCTCCAAGACCATGTCCCTCCCAGACCATGTCTCTCCCAGACCATGTCCCTCCCAGACCATGTCCCTCCCAGACCATGTCCCTCCCAGACCATCTCCCTCCCAGACCATGTCCCTCCCAGACCATGTCCCTCCCAGACCATGTCCCTCCCAGACCATGTCCCTCATGGACCATGTCCCTCCCAGACCATCTCCCTCCCAGACCATGTCCCTCCCAGACCATCTCCCTCCCAGACCATGTCTCTCCCAGACCATGTCCCTCCCAGACCATGTCTCTCCCAGACCATGTCCCTCCCAGACCATGTCCCTCCCAGACCATGTCTCTCCCAGACCATGTCCCTCCCAGACCATGTCCCTCCCGGACCATGTCCCTCCCAGACCATGTCCCTCCAGACCATGTCCCTCCCAGACCTTGTTTCTCCCAGATCATGTCCGCTCTTCTCTGTCCTGGCCCTGCTCAGCTCCCCTCCCTCTGGCTTCGTTGGCTGAGGCCACCGTCAACAGCTGGAGACCAGAGGATGGAGGACAGAGTCCCCTCCTGCCCCACCTGTTTCAGCAGCAAGTCCCAGGCAGGGGTGGCTGTGGCTGGGCTACAGGAATGGTCTCTCTCCTGCCCCTGAGTCCTGAGGTGCCTTCCTCCCACTATGGCTAATCTCTGGGCGCCTAGTGCATTTGCCTGTAGCTTTAACCCTGCCCACTCCTCTCTAAACAGCCTTTCATTCAAATTTCCTAAATTGGGCCCTCTGAGCTGAAGGCCCTCCCACCTGCTAGAGCAGATCAGAAGGCCGAGTGTTTCTTTTCCCCGTCCCGCCCCGCTGTGGGCTTTGCACGGTCAGCAACCCGTTTCCAACCCCACCAGCAGGACGTCTCGTCCCCCAAGGATGCTGTGAGCTGGGCAGCGGGCCCTCATCCCCGCTGTGCGGCAGGAAAACCAAGACCCACAGGGCAGCTGCTCTTGTCGCCCAGTCACATGGGCAGCTGCCACCTCACAACTCACTGGAAAAACGGCACCTCGGTCCACTGAAACCAGAAAACTTAAATCATTAAAGTTTCCGAATGGGCGGGGTTGGCGTGGGGTGGGGTGGGGACGGACCCGAAGCACAGAGAGAGGGGCCTGCGGTGGAGCCCGGCGTCCTCTCCGTCTCAGCAGGCTGCGGGAGGAGTGTCTGGAATGACCACTTTTCCCAATGGCTCTGACACAATGGTCCGCGGGGAGGGGCAGAGCCTGGAGGGAAGAAGCGAAGGTGTGACTTAGTGTGCTCAGCCGGGGAAGGGGAACTTCTACACTTAGGAAAAGGCAGTCGGGTTTTAGCCAAAGTAAAGCATTCTTCGGAGATTTATGATGATGAGTTGAAGTCCACCAAGTGGAGTGTGTGTGTTTTCCTCCCTCCCTCCCTCCCTCCCTCCCTCCCTCTTTTCCCCCTCCCTCCCTCTCTTTTTTCCTCTCTCCTTCCTTCTTTCCCTCCATCCCTCCCTCCCTCACTCCCTCCCTCCTTCTTTCCCTCTCTCTCCCTTCCTTCTTTCCCTCCCTCCCTCCTTTCTTCCCTCCTCCTTCCCTCCATCTCTCTCCCTCCCTCCCTCCCTCCCGCCCTCCCTCCTAACAAATGCCCAGCTTCTCTGGTGTGAGCACAGAGGAAATGGATGGGCTGGTTTGAACCAGGTTGGAACTTGGCCAGCTGGTTACCACAGGGGATGGGGAGAGAAGGTAAGCATATTTTTAAAGACTGATTACAGTGCTCGAACCTGGAATTCAGGTGAAGAGGAAATAGTACCCAGAGAAGGGAGGCACAGCGGGAAAACTGGTAGGGCCAGTGGGTCGGTGCTCTTATGGGGTCGAAGGTAACGCTTGAGTAACTCAGCTGGGAGGGTAGAGCTTTGTTGGGCGTCCTTGCTGTCCTCAAGCTCTTGTTCTGGCTGTCGCCTGGCATCCAGCGCTGTCTCGGCATGTAGCCAGCAGTGCAGGTGAAGTTTGCAGAAGTACATGAACTGTCAGAGTCTGCAGAAGCCTAAATGTGGAGGGGGAAGATTTTGTCTCTGCTGTCCATTTCCCGGTTGTGGGGAAATTCACTCGAAGTGGGCTCAGTTTGGGGAGCCATCCCTCCCACAGAGGAGGTGCTCCCACTCCAGGAGAATCGGTCACACAGCAGAAGTCCTTCAAAGGGGGCTTCGGGGCCTGAGGCGTCCCAGCTCCCTCCTGGAGAGTCTCCTGGCCTAACATGGGGCAGGAGCAAAAAATTAAAAAGAAGAAATATAGGGCAGAAGTAGAATCTTTAAAAGCACTAAAAAAAAAAAAAAAAAAAAAAAGGAGTGTGCTAAAAGGCTGATGTGGGGATTTGCATGGCAAACCTAATTACTAAAATTCTGCGGCATTCCAAGGAATAAATATTTTCTCGCCAATCTGACAAAAAAATAGGTATAATTTTGTTTCATTCACACTGGATAGATATGGCATTTTTTATTGACTTTTAGAGAGAGAGGGATGGAGAGAGGGACAGAGGGAGGGAGAGAGAGAGAGAGAAGAGAGAAAGAGAGAGAGAGAGAGGGGAAGAGAGAAACATTGATCAGGGGGCTCCCTTACTCGCCCAGACCCGGATCAAACCTGCAGTTGGTATATGAGATGATGCTCTACCCAACTGAGCCACCGGTCCAAGGCCAGCCTTTCCTTGCTCAGAGTTCTCATGAGACAATGTCAACGCACTTGGAAACTGTCAGATAATACGAGATTGCCAAGTGCTCACAGTGTCCTAGATGGATGACCTAACGAAGCGGTGAGCCCTGTGTGCGCACGGAGAAGCCTCTGCACACCCAGGCCGTTCCCCGCATCAAGTCCTTGTTGTGAGGAATGCCTCCTCGATTCCCTCCCAGCTGCGCACTTTCTATGCGAAGTGAAGTGGGCATCAATGGCGATGCCTGGCGAGGAGTGGGCTGTTTCATTTTGGCACTATCAATGGCTCAGTGAGGAAACAGCACTCACTCCAGGGCGCAAGCACCTCCTATGAAAACTGCCTCCCTTTTCACCATCCCCCGGATGGCGATGTGTGAGACACCCGACGTGGACGGACACCGCCATTCTTGCCTTGGTCTCTGGCCCCTTCCCATCCCTCTGGACACTTTCGTGTGAGACTCTGGATCTGGCTCCGCAGCACCATCACCCGCTGGCACTGTCTATAACGAGGCAAACCCACGAACGGATCTGACTCAGTCCCTCCGACCTCAGTCAAGAAACATTAATTGAGAAGGATGATGGGGTTTTATTTTCATGTGTGTTTGGCAAATCCAAAAAATAAATTTAATAACTGTTACTATCAAGTTCAAGGTTTACTAGCAGTGGTAGTAACCACGACTTTCTGTACAACTTCATGTCATCCCAGGACTACACAAGACACATACAAACCGGAAGTACGAACCTCCCACACAGGCCACGCCTCTCCCACTGAGGAGAGAGCTTCCCCCGGAGCCCAGCTGACGGCCGGGTCTCACCATCCCGGGAGGCGGGACATAGTGCTGGAGGGCGCCTTGGTCCACGGCGGGAGGCCTGGCCTCACCTCAGGGCTGCCACTGCCCGCTCCACGTCCGGCCCCAGTCCTGTGTCCTCCAGGCCTCCTCTCCATTATCTGAGGTGACCTTACAAGCCTCCTCCATCCTGACGTTCTGTTCGGTGTCAGGCACATGCCCCGGTCAGAGTCGCTGAGCCTTGCTCTTCTGTCCCTGGGTACCTGCTGGCCCTTTCCCTTCCCCTCACACTCGACGTGGGTCCCGGAGGTCATCCTGAAGGGGTCCAGCTGCTTTTGAGGCCTCCTCCGCAGAGGCACCTCAGGGAACGCTCACCCGGCAGAGCCGGCACCTGCCAAACCGTCTCTCTCCCTTTCTAACAACCGGGATCCCTGCCTGTTCCTGCTGAGCTTTCTCTGCATTCGCGACGGCGGATCCCTCTCCAACGCCAGGAACCCATCCCGCGGCGAGGAAGACTCTGGAATCGTCCTGCCGTCATTTTCAGAGAAAAGCTCAATCCCACAGACTGCCCGCCTTCGGTGGCAGCAGGGCGGGCAGCGCTGAGCCACACAGGATGGGAGCAGACGCGCCTAACCTTTTCCATCTCCTGGCACACGAACTGCTAAAACTCGGCGGCACACCAAAAATGTGGTTTGCCAATCTGACCAAAAAACTAGGTATCATTTTTATTCATTCACACCAGACGGCGACTGTTGTGTTGGCTGTTGTCATTTTTTTTTTATTTAACAATCTAAGGGGAAGGAGGTTGGTGCCGTGACTAAATAGCCAGTATTGTATCTTTTTTAATTTCTCCTGCCACACCGGGTGGGAATCGCTGGTCTAAGGTCTCTACCTGGTTAGGCGCGTGGCATGGAGGTCTGTCCACCCTCCCTTCTGCTTCCGGGCGTCTGAATTCCAAGCACAACGAGGAGATGTGGGAGCATCAGACACCGCAGGCTCGAGACCTGTATCCAGCATCTGTCAGGAGGCTGGCACCCCATGTCATGTAGGGGACGGCATGGAAAAGCGGTCGATGCCAGCGATCGGGGCCAAGGGCCGGGAAGACTGACAGGCAGGCTCCCGCAGCGACCCACCGTGGGCTGTTCTGACTTAGTGTGCTCGAGCAGTGGGGAGAGCGTCTCGTCTGAGGGCCCGGAACTGGCTGTGAGTCACAGCGCGGAGATGCTGTTCAATAAGCAGGAACGGGCTCAGCGAGGCCTGCGCCCTGACACGGGCACATCTGAGCGGGCTCACGCCTCCGCTCGTCCCCAGTTGTGACTTGTGACTCAGCTGTCTCCCCGGTGAGGTCAGGTTTGGATCCTTCCCTTGTATCTTCCCACCACCAGCAAGAAAGTATATGGAGAGAGACAGAGAGAGAGAGAGAGAGAGAGAGAGAGAGAGAGAGAGAGAGAGAATGAATTTGATTTGGAATCTTAGGAGAGCACTAGTGGGTTTGGGATGCTATCATTCCAGAAGGCATTTGCTTAAAAGACATGGAGATAGAAAAATGGAGCATGAAACGGAAATCAAAAGAGATGCCTGGGGGCGACGCGGGCAGTGGCAGCTGGCACGCATGGAGCGCCTGGCTCGTGGCCGCAGAGCCCCGGCCTGCAGACGACTGGAACCACCAGGTGCTGAGCCGGACTCGGAACCCGCTGCCTGGCTCTGAGCCCAGTCCTTCCCCAGAGCCTCTGGCCGCGGAAGAACGGAGAGCGGGTGTGTCCTGCGTCTGCGGGACCAGGAAGCAGCCCTCACATGAGACCTCCAACCTCGATGGCAACATCTTCCTGTCCAGGGGAGCAGGCGGAGGGCACCCTTGCGGCTGCCCAGGTTGGGAGGTGGGATGTGGGGTCCCATGCAGGACCCGCAGTGCTGGGGCTTGGGGACTCTGCCTGGCACTCTGGCTGCGCAGGAGACGCCACATTCCGCCACATTCCGTCTGTATCTGTGTCCCTCCCTGTCCCGGTGCGACTCATCCTGCGGCTCTGGCTCCGGAGGCATCGTCCTCTGGTCCTGAGGAGATAAGAGATCGGAAACCGGTGCCAAGCTGCAGGGAAGCGAGGACAGGCCCCGTTACAGCAGGAGGGCGGGAAGAAATAGAAGGAAATGTGAAGTTTTGGACTTACAGTTGTGGTGGTGGCTCGTTTTTATTTCTCCTTATAGTTCTCTGAATTTTCCAAATTACCAAAATAAAAATGCTCTTCTTTCATACCTAGACAAAATCTAACAAATTTACAATGAAAATGAAAAAACACACATACATTTAGAGATTTTAAAATGCCAATGATAGATTTTTTTAGGAAAATGCAGAAAATGATTGTGTCAGTCCTCTCCTAGTAGGAGTCCGTTCTTGTGACCGGGCACGCCTTTCTCCCGTGCCGTGAATGAAAACCAGCAGCAAACGTCAAGATAAATGTTAAAGAGCCAGCAACGTGTGGGAGCCGCGAGCTGACACACACAGCAGTCGCCTTAGGAACACAGAAGCGGGCCGCCCACCCACGCGGCCGCAGAGCTAATGCGCCAGGCCGAGGTGACTTCACCCCAAGGCGGTGGAGCACGGCTGCTGCACCCCGCACCCCCAGGAGCCGCACAGCCAGGAGAGCGGCCAGGCAGAGAGGCGGTGACAGCCAGACAGGGGAGGCGAGACTCCCTTGTTCCTCTCCGCGGGAGGCTGCTCGCGCCTGGCCTCAGGCTCTTTCCAGAGAGACCCGACTCCTCAGGAGCCCAGGGTCCTGGAGGACAGAGACCCGGGCGATTGGTCCCCAGGCCAGCAGACCTGGGGGAGGGGGAGGAAGCAGCGCTCTGGTCGGGTCTCTGAGATGGAGACGTCATGGGTCGTAAGATCATGGAGAGTTGTCACGAGCCGTGTATTAGGCAGAACTCTTCACGCTCTCCTTCTCACGGGGCCCCCTGGGGACCTTGGGGTTCAGATGCTGCTTCTGTAGATGGGACCCCAGGCTGCTTCTATCCACCGAGGATCACACATGAAAGCCAGGTACGGGCGTCACTCACCTCACGTGGCAGGTGCACTTCTTCCCGAGGAGGGGGCAGGTGTGGACACTGCTCTACTCTACGGTTTTTGTGGTTTAGTTGGAGAGGTGGCCCATGGACCGGCAAAGGCCGGAAGGATGCTGTTATGTTGAAAGAAGGTGGTGAAGTAGGCATTTACTCGCTAAGGCGATTCCAGCAGCTGGGTGGGAATAGTCTGTGGAGACTTACAGGAAGTTCGCATGGAGCTGGGAATGAGAGAAATGAGGCACTGGGGTGATAGAAAGGAGGGACAAATTGAGGAAGCATCTAAGTAATTCTTCCCGTCTCTAAAATTAAGGTTAAAACAACACTTCGCAGGGCTCTTGTGAGGATTAAATGAGATGATGTCCAGTCAGTTCTCTATATCTGTGGGTATCCACAGGAATTCAACCAACTGCACATCAAAAAATATATATATATATACTAGAGGCCCAGTGCATGAAATTCGTGCACGGGTAAGGTCCCCAGGCCTGGTCGGAGATCAGGGCTGATTTGTTGGGCAACTGGTGGGGCAATCGGGAGGCCCTCCACTGGCACCCGCCTTGGCTGGCCTGGCGCTGCCCACTCACTGGCCCCGCCCACCGCCGCTGCCTGCGGGCTGGGGGCAGCTCCTGTGTTGAGCGTTTGCCCCCTGGTGGTCAGTGCACATCATAGCGACTGGTCATTCTGCCAGTTGTTCCAACGTTTGGTCGATTTGCATATTAGGCTTTTATTATATAGGGTATTTTTTAATTCTAGAAAGTTCCACAAAGCAAAACTTGATCTGGCACGTGCCCAGTATGATGTGGAGTCCATACGAATGGAGTGGAGTGTGGGCACGCCCTGCTGTAGGCTCTGGGTAAGTACAGGTTCGATGCAGACACTGTACCACTTAAACAAGGGACTTGAGCATCTGTGGTCCGGTATCTCGGGGTTCTGAAAACACCCCCCCGCAGATACCAAGCACAGTGTCTCACACACAGTTGTTTGATTTGAATGCCTAACTAGAGAAACTTTTCTCTGCTTCACAGGTGAATAGCACTCTACTGCATGGGTGTCCCCCAGTTTATCAGTCCCTGCTGACGGGCACGTGGGTTTCTTATTATAAACACTAGTGGCCCGGTGCATGAATTCATGCACATTGAAAGGGAGTTAATTAGAAGAAATATTTTAATATCACTATTTGCCAAGTCCTGGGTGCTGGTATCCAGCTCCCTCCTCCCTCCTGTCAGAGCCTGTGACAGTGCCCATGGGGACGCAGCACCAAAGCCAGCTCCCCAGGGGACACGAGGCTGGTGAGGGGGATGAGAGTGGTGGCCTGGCTCTAAGAAAACCGCCCTGGGCCTCCCTGGGTTACCTCTGGGTTCCCCCGTGAAAAGGGCCAGAGGCGACGGGGCTGAGTGCGGAGTCAGCGGCGGCAGCGGCAGCAGAAGCTGTCATGGCTGGCTCTTTGCCTTTCATGGCGGCGGGACTGCGGCAAACAGCAGAACATGCCTTGGTGGGAATGTCTCCATCATAGGAGCTGGGCAGGGGCTGATTTAGAAAGTGGCTGCCTGGCTACCAGGGTTCCACGTTCTGTTGGGCTCCATCGTCAGGAAGTGAGGTCACTGCTCTTGTGTGGGGAGACGCTCAGGGTAGGGGACCAGGCAGTGACCAGGGAGGTTTTCTGCCATGTTCATACCCCAGGTCAAGGCTGGGGGGTGGACGTGGAGTGTGGGCAGCTCCCGCTACCCCAGGTTTATCCTGACACTGGAGCTGAATCTCATTTCCCCTGGGGGGAGGTGGAGTGGGGGTGGTGCCCTTTGCCCTGATGTTTAGCCTGCCGGGCCGGCGCCGCAGGGCTGCGGGACTCCCCTGAGTCCTGGAGTCCCAGAGTCCTGCAGCCCCGCAGGGCGACTCCCCAGAGTTCGCCCCATGGCCGGCGCCCTGCGGGACTCCCCAGATGTACCTCCTGGTCAACTTCCCTCCAGCGCCCTTGCGCACACAGTGTCAAGCTCAGCCCCACCCACCTGCCCGCACCCACTGTGCACGCAGCCATCTTGTGACGGCGTGAGGGCGTCACATGTGAGGGCGTGATGACTACTTATCCTTTTATTGGTAAGAATATGGCAATGAATGACTTTTGTACGTGTGCACTCCAATCTGCTGATTACATTCCCGGAAGCGGAGTAGATGCCTGTGCAGCTGTGCAAACCGTACAGACTCTGCCATGGAAAGGTGGGTGCGCTGCCTGCTCTCCTGTCAGCCTGTGCCCGCAGCCCTGCCTCCCACCTGTGCCCACAGCCCTGCCTCCCACCTGCGCCCGCAGCCCTGCCTCCCACCTGCGCCCACAGCCCTGCCTCCCACCTGCACCTGCAGCCCTGCCTCCCACCTGCGCCTGCAGCCCTGCCTCCACCTGCGCCCGCAGCCCTGCCTCCCACCTGCGCCTGCAGCCCTGCCTCCACCTGCGCCCGCAGCCCTGCCTCCCACCTGCGCCCACAGCCCTGCCTCCCACCTGTGCCCACAGCCCTGCCTCCCACCTGCACCTGCAGCCCTGCCTCCCACCTGCGCCTGCAGCCCTGCCTCCACCTGCGCCCGCAGCCCTGCCTCCCACCTGCGCCCACAGTCCTGCCTCCACCTGCGCCCACAGTCCTGCCTCAACCTGTGCCCGCAGCCCTGCCTCCCACCTGCGCCCACAGCCCTGCCTCCCACCTGCGCCCACAGCCCTGCCTCCCACCTGCGCCCACAGCCCTGCCTCCCACCTGCACCCATAACCCTGCCTCCACCTGCGCCCACAGCCCTGCCTCCACCTGTGCCCGCAGCCCTGCCTCCCACCTGTGCCCACAGCCCTGCCTCCCACCTGTGCCCACAGCCCTGCCTCCCACCTGCACCTGCAGCCCTGCCTCCCACCTGCGCCTGCAGCCCTGCCTCCACCTGCGCCCGCAGACCTGCCTCCCACCTGCGCCCACAGCCCTGCCTCCCACCTGCGCCCACAGCCCTGCCTCCCACCTATACCCACAGCCCTGCCTCCCACCTGTGCCCGCAGCCCTGCCTCCCACCTGCGCCCACAGCCCTGCCTCCCACCTGCGCCCACAGCCCTGCCTCCCACCTATACCCACAGCCCTGCCTCCACCTGCGCCCGCAGCCCTGCCTCCCACCTGCGCCCACAGCCCTGCCTCCCACCTATACCCACAGCCCTGCCTCCCACCTATACCCACAGCCCTGCCTCCCACCTGCGCCCACAGCCCTGCCTCCCACCTATACCCACAGCCCTGCCTCCACCTGCGCCCACAGCCCTGCCTCCCACCTATACCCACAGCCCTGCCTCCCACCTGTGCCCACAGCCCTGCCTCCCACCTATACCCACAGCCCTGCCTCCCACCTGTGCCCACAGCCCTGCCTCCCACCTATACCCACAGCCCTGCCTTCACCTGCGCCCGCAGCCCTGCCTCCCACCTATACCCACAGCCCTGCCTCCCACCTGTGCCCACAGCCCTGCCTCCCACCTATACCCACAGCCCTGCCTCCCACCTATACCCACAGCCCTGCCTCCACCTGCGCCCACAGCCCTGCCTCCCACCTATACCCACAGCCCTGCCTCCACCTGCGCCCGCAGCCCTGCCTCCCACCTGCGCCCACAGCCCTGCCTCCCACCTATACCCACAGCCCTGCCTCCCACCTATACCCACAGCCCTGCCTCCCACCTGCGCCCACAGCCCTGCCTCCCACCTATACCCACAGCCCTGCCTCCCACCTGTGCCCACAGCCCTGCCTCCCACCTATACCCACAGCCCTGCCTCCCACCTGCGCCCACAACCCTGCCTCCCACCTGCGCCCACAGCCCTGCCTCCCACCTATACCCACAGCCCTGCCTCCCACCTGCGCCCGCAGCCCTGCCTCCCACCTGCGCCCGCAGCCCTGCCTCCCACCTGCGCCCGCAGCCCTGCCTCCACCTGCGCCCACAGCCCTGCCTCCCACCTGCGCCCGCAGCCCTGCCTCCCACCTGCGCCCGCAGCCCTGCCTCCACCTGCGCCCGCAGCCCTGCCTCCCACCTATACCCACAGCCCTGCCTCCCACCTGCGCCCACAGCCCTGCCTCCCACCTATACCCACAGCCCTGCCTCCCACCTGTGCCCACAGACCTGCCTCCCACCTATACCCACAGCCCTGCCTCCCACCTGCGCCCACAGCCCTGCCTCCACCTGTGCCCGCAGCCCTGCCTCCCACCTGCGCCCGCAGCCCTGCCTCCACCTGCGCCCGCAGTCCTGCCTCCCACCTGCGCCCGCAGCCCTGCCTCCCACCTGTGCCCGCAGCCCTGCCTCCCACCTGCGCCCACAGCCCTGCCTCCCACCTGCGCCCGCAGCCCTGCCTCCCACCTGTGCCCCCAGCCCTGCCTGCCACCTGTGCCCGCAGCCCTGCCTCCCACCTGCACCCGCAGCCCTGCCTCCCACCTGCGCCTGCAGCCCTGCCTCCCACCTGCGCCCGCAGCCCTGCCTCCCACCTGCGCCCACAGTCCTGCCTCCACCTGCGCCCACAGTCCTGCCTCCACCTGTGCCCGCAGCCCTGCCTCCCACCTGCGCCCACAGCCCTGCCTCCCACCTGCGCCCACAGCCCTGCCTCCCACCTGCGCCCACAGCCCTGCCTCCCACCTGCACCCACAACCCTGCCTCCACCTGCGCCCACAGCCCTGCCTCCACCTGCGCCCGCAGCCCTGCCTCCCACCTGCGCCCACAGCCCTGCCTCCCACCTGCGCCCACAGCCCTGCCTCCCACCTGTGCCCACAGCCCTGCCTCCCACCTGCACCTGCAGCCCTGCCTCCCACCTGCGCCCGCAGCCCTGCCTCCACCTGCGCCCACAGCCCTGCCTCCCACCTGAGCCCACAGCCCTGCCTCCCACCTGCGCCCGCAGCCCTGCCTCCCACCTGTGCCCACAGCCCTGCCTCCCACCTGTGCCCACAGCCCTGCCTCCCACCTGCGCCCGCAGCCCTGCCTCCCACCTGTGCCCACAGCCCTGCCTCCCACCTGCGCCCGCAGCCCTGCCTCCCACCTGCGCCCACAGCCCTGCCTCCCACCTGCGCCCACAGCCCTGCCTCCCACCTATACCCACAGCCCTGCCTCCACCTGCGCCCGCAGCCCTGCCTCCCACCTGCGCCCACAGCCCTGCCTCCCACCTGTGCCCACAGCCCTGCCTCCCACCTATACCCACAGCCCTGCCTTCACCTGCGCCCGCAGCCCTGCCTCCCACCTTTACCCACAGCCCTGCCTCCCACCTGTGCCCACAGCCCTGCCTCCCACCTATACCCACAGTCCTGCCTCCCACCTGCGCCCGCAGCCCTGCCTCCCACCTGCGCCCGCAGCCCTGCCTCCCACCTGCGCCCGCAGCCCTGCCTCCACCTGCGCCCACAGCCCTGCCTCCCACCTGCGCCCGCAGCCCTGCCTCCCACCTGCGCCCACAGCCCTGACTCCACCTGCGCCCGCAGCCCTGCCTCCCACCTATACCCACAGCCCTGCCTCCCACCTGCGCCCACAGCCCTGCCTCCCACCTATACCCACAGCCCTGCCTCCCACCTGTGCCCACAGACCTGCCTCCCACCTATACCCACAGCCCTGCCTCCCACCTGTGCCCACAGCCCTGCCTCCCACCTGCGCCCGCAGCCCTGCCTCCCACCTGTGCCCACAGCCCTGCCTCCCACCTGTGCCCGCAGCCCTGCCTCCCACCTGTGCCCACAGCCCTGCCTCCCACCTGCACCCGCAGCCCTGCCTCCACCTGCGCCCGCAGCCCTGCCTCCTGCACGAGCTGGCGAACTCTGTGGTTGCGGCCACCTTCACCACCACTCAGTTCCTTTACTAAGAAGGCCTGGTCCCGAGCTTCTGTTTGTGGTCTGGCCGTTTGTCTGTTCCGGATCCTAGCACTGTTTCTGTTATTGTGGCTGTGGGATGCACGTGGCTGTCTGAGGGGCTGGCTGCTCCCCGCTCCTTGTTTTCTGGATGTTTCTGGCTATCCTGGCTTGTTTATTTTTCTGCACGGACTTTAGAATCCTCTTGCCCAATTCCAGGGAAGGACAAAGGGAAGGCCTCTGTTATATGCTTTGATCAGATCGAATTAAACGTGTCCACAAGGGAGAACTGGCCTCTCTCTGGTGCTCAGACTTCCTGTGCAGGAGCACGGAGCGTCCCTTCGTGTGCTGAGTCCCTCCGTGTGCTGAGTCCCTCCGTGTGCTGAGTCCCTCCGTGTGCTGAGTCCTTCGTGTGCTGAGTCCCTCCGTGTGCTGAGTCCCTCCGTGTGCTGAGTGCCTCCATGTGCTGAGTCCTTTGTGTGCTGAGTCCCTCCGTGTGCTGAATCCCTCCGTGTGCTGAGTCCTTCATGTGCTGAGTCCCTCCGTGTGCTGAGTCCCTCCGTGTGCTGAGTCCCTCTGTGTGCTGAGTCCCTCCGTGTGCTGAGTCCTTCATGTGCTGAGTCCTTTGTGTGCTGAGTCCCTCGGTGTGCTGAGTCCCTCCGTGTGCTGAGTCCCTCCATGTGCTGAGTCCTCCGTGTGCTGAGTCCCTCCGTGTGCTGAGTCCTTCGTGTGCTGAGTCCCTCCGTGTGCTGAATCCCTCCGTGTGCTGAGTCCTCCGTGTGCTGAGTCCTTCGTGTGCTGAGTCCCTCCGTGTGCTGAGTCCTCTGTGTGCTGAGTCCCTCCCTGTGCTGAGTCCTTCCTGTGCTGAGTCCCTCCGTGTGCTGAGTCCTCCATGTGCTGAGTCCTCTGTGTGCTGAGTCCCTCCGTGTGCTGAGTCCCTCCGTGTGCTGAGTCCCTCCCTGTGCTGAGTCCCTCCGTGCTGTGTGTGTCCTCACAGAGCATATTTCAGAGTCGTTGGCAAGTGAGAAGCAGGAGAACAAAAGCCAACAAGTTATGATGGTGAAGAGCAGACAGACTAGCCCGTGGGGAAGGGAAGGGCCGTAACTCTGAGTGTGGCAACGTGGCAGAGGCGGGACTGGGTGAGGGCGGGAGGAGGGGAAAAGGAAGCCGTTGGTGTTGGGCTCAAGTGAGAACCATGCCCTCATAGTATGTCCTGCCCGTTGGACTGTCCTGTCCCTGAGGGGTGCAGGCAAAGCACGTGGCTGGTGTAGGCCTCATGGAAAGGTCTCAACAAATGTTAGAAATGTGAACACTGACGAGGATGGACGAGAAGGGGAAACGGAGGCTCTGACCTATGAAATAGTTTTGCCCAAGTTGTTACAGATCCATAACTCAAACGCAGATCAACCGACTGAAGCACACGCGGTGCACTGCCCTCCCCCTCCCCTCCCCCCCTTCCCTCCCCCTTTCCCTCTCCCTCTCCCTCCTCCTCTTCTTCCCCCTTCCCCTCCCCCTCCCACTCCCTCCCCCCCTCTCCCTCCCCCTCCCCTCCCCCTTTCCCTGACTGTGGTCTCTCTGCTTCCCTGTGCTTTATGCTCCGGGCTGGTTGTCGCCTGGAGTCAGGTCACCATCGCTCCAGGCTTGCACCCTCACACCAAGCTCTTCTGCTCAGCTCCGGTGAGAAGGCTCCCAGGAAAGTCCGGAGGGCCAGGCCAGTGCCACCTCCTCGTGGGCATGGCCAGAGGGCGGGCGGTGACGGCAGCCTCACAGGAATCACGGGGTGGAGGGCGGAAGAGCGGCTGCCCAGCTGAGAGTTCAAAGCAGCGTCATTGACAACAGCCAACAAGGGGAACAACCCAGATTGTGTGGGTGCCGGATGCCGGTGTGGTGGACCTGGCAATGCAATACTCTTCACCGGTAAGAGGAGCAAGGCCTCACCGATGCCACGCCAGGCGCAGCCTCGGACAGCCTCTGCCGGGGAGAGTGCAGGCACAGGCCTCCTATCGTGCGAGGCCAAGGACACGGCCCTTCCCGAGAAGCTGCGTCTCCGGAGCTAAAGAGTGGATGAAGCCTGGCCGAGCTGGAGCAATAGAACGTGCACGGCGGCCGTGTCCTTCCTTCGGCTCCATGGGAACGTTTCACACTTAGACGGTGGCCAGCCGCATGACACTGGAAATTACCTGAGATCATGCAGAATCCAGCTCCCACTGCCGGACAGACAGCTGGCTCAGTCCCGTGGGGGAGCGCGTGCAGGTGCCGGGAAAGGGGCTCGGAGGGCTTCCCGGAGGCGGCGTGCTATTCTGGGAAGAGTCACCGTTACTCGGCAGCCGGGCAGCGAAGCGGAGGAGCCACTGCACTCGCTGGGCCAAAGGGCTCATTCGCTGAGTCAACCAAACTCTTGGGCCTCCCGGACCCAAAGGAGTCACGGGAGTAAGGCTGAGGGCTCAGTGTGAGTGAGGGGTGATTCGGGGGGTTGTTAGCAGCATGGAGGAGGCTCCAGGTGTGGCCTGGCTGGAGACTCCCGAATCCACGGGATGCAAACTAGAAGGGCCCCGGGGAGCGTGGCCGGTTCTCTGGTCAGGGCCCGCCTGCCTGCGGGACATCACCGGAGCGGGAGAGGCAGCTCCCTGGCCCTCCCCAGGTTTGAGTGAGTGGGGCGGGACTGGGCCCTGGAATCTGTATTTTTACATGCGCCCCGGCCCTCTCATGGACAACCAGGTTTGGGAAATGTGGGTCTCGTCTAACCTCTCCTGTTACAAAAGAGACTGTTACAAAGGAGACTGCTGGCTGCAGGCGCCATGACTCGGGTACAGTGGCCCAGAGACTAAGAGGCAGCTGTCTGACCAAACTATCACCCCTAGCCAAGGCCTCCGCGTAAAAGCCCCCCCTCCGCGTCCCCAGCGAAGAAGTGGACCAATAGGGGAATAGTGGCTCAGCACAGCCAGCACCGAGTCCGAGGCCCGGCTCTGACCACATTTCGACACTCACAAGCGCAAAGCCAGAGGAGAGGCCAGCTCCGTCACCTGCAGGGGCAGGAATTCCTCCTGCGACTCCTTCCCATCCTCCCGTCCCGAATGGTTTTTCCTCGCTCTTCACCCACCGCTGCTGCTTGTCGGTGCAAATGAGGGGAAGCTTTGTTGTTGCCATGGTTATACCATCACAAGAAGCTGCTGTCAAGTGTGAGCTGGTCTGAGATGCTGGCTCTGCCTGGGGAAATGAGGTGGCTGCCGTGGCAGGGCGGCCGGCACGGGTCCTCAGGCTGCAGAGAACAGGGTGTTCTCCAGCACACCTGCCCCGAGGCGGTGGCCCCGGCCCGGCCTGAGTGGGCGTGAGGACAGCTCTCCCTGGTCCGCACATGCAGACACGAGGCCTCAGCAAGGCTGTGACGTGACCATGGCCTCTGGGGGCTGCCCGCTGGCCTTCACTCTGGGATGCAGGGCTGACGTCTCAGGGTCTGGGTCATGGAGGAAGGCTGGTCCGATGGAAGCACTGAGGTCCTTCCTTTGCTTTTTTTTTTTTTTTTTTTTTTTTTCTCGCTTGAATGATGTGTCCTTCCTGCTCTGAAACCTCAGCCTGCCCTTCCAGGCAGGATGGACAGATCGCTCTTGAACTCTAATCCCGTGTTCCGGGCACGACCTCGAGGCAGCCTCGTCCTTCAGCCACTTCTGTGTCGCAGCCTCGGGCTCTAGGTGAGTGAGTGACCGAATGACCGTCCTCTGGTGGCCTGTGAACTCCTCGAGGGCAGTGGTCCTGCGTGTGCCTCTCCCTCGTGCCGACACGTGAGGACTCGTGTGTGCTGCTTAGGGTTCAGCGGCTATTCGTTGTTGTTAATCCTCACCGAGGACACACTTTTCCATTGATTTTATTTTAGAGGAAGTAGAAGAGAGAGGGAGGGACAGGAAATGAGAAACATCGATGTGAGAGAGACACACTGATTGGTTGCCCCCTGCTCATGCCCGATGGGGGCCAGGGATTGAACCTGCAACCAAGGTACAGGTATGTGCCCTTGACCGGAATCGAGCAAAGGCCTTAAAGGAGTCGGGAGTGTAAGGAGAGCACATAGAGGCTGCTCCTCTTTGAACCGGACGCTTAAGACCTCCGTCGATTCCACGTCTACACCATGTTCATCCGCACCTGTGCCTCCTCCTACACCCTCATCTGTATCTACATTAACCGTGGGCTGCTGTGGACATGCAGCCCGGCAGGGGTGTGGGCATGGTGAGTGTTCAGAAATCAGCACGTGGGGGCCCAAATCCACAGCCAAACAGCGGCCCCTAACTCCGGTGGGGCAGGAGCAGAAGGTGGCCATCCCTGTCTGGGCGTCCCCAAGTTGCAGCGTTGCTCATAAACCTTCTAGAATTCAACACGCGGAGGGTTAAGGAACTCCCGTCCTGAAATGTCCCCTCCCTCTCTGCCCAGAAAGTCCTACGTCCCCGAAGGACCTACTTCCATTCCAGTCCCCGCGTTCCCCGAATCCTTGTCTGGGCCTCAAGCACTTCTCCTGTGACGTGGGCTTGGCTCAGATTGCATCGGACTGCATGTCACCTGTACGCCTTCCTGTTGTTTCTTTTCCTGCCTAATTGTCTGGCATGTGCAGCTTTTAACTTGGAAGTCACGCTGTCCTTCCTTAACGGCGGACCTTGTTTTGGGCGGCTATGCCTGTGCTTCACTGTGATGGCGAGTTCGGGACCCGGATTGCAGACTCCCGGGTCTTTCCCGGCTCAGCTGAATCAGCAGCTCCATCATTTACATCAGCTGTTCGGAGCTTAGGACGTCCACTGAAGTCGCTAACAGCTGTTCTAAGCAGCTAACTGAAGTCGCTAACAGCTGCTCTAAGCAGCTAACTGAAGTCGCTAACAGCTTTAAGATTCCCCTTCCTTTCTCTGCATCATCATCGCACTCCCGCATGCACTCACACCTTTAAAAAGGTGTAATCTCTGCCCTAGCCGGGTGGCTCAGTGGATAGAGCATCAGCCTGTGGACCAAAGGGTGCCGGGATCGATTCCGGTCAAGGGCATGTACCTTGGTTGCAGACTCCTTCCTGATCGGGGTGCATGCAGGAGGCAACCAATGGGTGTGTTTCTCTCACATCGATGTCTCTCTCTGTCTTTCCCTCTCTTTTCCACTCTCCCTAAAAATCAGTGGGAAAATATCCTCGGGTGAGGAAATCAATCAATCAATCAATAAATTAATAAATAAATAAATTTAATTAACGTCTGATGAAGGGAAGCAGGAGCAGGAGGATAGGAAAGACCTATAAGGCCTTATAAACAAAGTCTCTGATAGTGAGGGATTAAACAGCCGCTTGTACTCAGCTAAGAACCTGCTGCTTCGGGAAAAGCTTGCCGAGGAAGATAGGATGGAAGAAAGCCACGGGAGGGATTGGGAGAATAATAAGGCTTTTTATGTCGAGAAAAGAGTGGTGCAGACATAAGTCCACTGACAAATGGGAGGCGTATTAGGTAAGCGATTAGCCCAAAGGTATCCACGCTGAGCTTTACTCACAGAGAAAGACAGACGAGGAGCCGAGGGCAATTAAGAGCTACTGCGATATGATCAGAAAGCCGTGGGGCCGCGCTGCCAGGAAGGGGAGGGCCTGGCAGCTGGATGCGGGCAATTAGCAGGGCCCTGTTGCCAGAGCCCAGGGAGTCGGTAATGAACCTGGCCTGTCAGGGCTGACTCATCAGAGGGACCAGTACGGTGGGCCCTAGGGTGGGAGGGGTGGGCGCTGCACAACTCCAAGTCTCTCAAGAGGTCCCAGGAAACCTGTGGGCTGTGCCAAGAAATCACAGCATCTGGCTGGACCCGTGTGACGCTAAGTTCAGCTTTATGTACATGCTGTGTGGATGCAGCGAGCGGATGCAACCGGAAGCAAGGCTGGTCGGCTTAAATCCGTTCATAAAGAAAGAAATCAGCAGGACCAAGCGCACCAGGCCTGAGTGGCGTGTTCCTATCACTGGACTAGCGTGGGAACAAGCCGGCCCTTTACCAGAACTCAGGGGCTGGGTCGCCTTTGCTGTTGCTATTACTGGTGTTAGGGAAAACAGCGGCATCTGACTTACCACCTACCACGTGCCAGGCACGGGCTAAGCATTCTACAGGTAATAAGCTCGTTTAACCCTCAGAACATCCTGATGATTAAGTTTGTTCTCATTTTACAGGGAAGAAAACGAACGCTCCCAGCGGTTAACCAATGACCTCCACTCACATCACTGCAGAGGACAGCCCTTCTCTGCCGGCCCCTGAGCTCGCCTCCCTCGCGGCAGCCACAGGGAGCCCTGCCTGTGGGCACCTTGGCCTCTGACAGCCTTGGTTTCCCTCATGCCTGTCACGTGGTGGGGTGGGGTGTCACCAGGAGTCCTTTAATGGTAGGTGGAGGCACCTATGGTAGAAAGAACAGAGGCTTAGAAGTTGAAGAGAGCGGAGTTTAAATCCGTGCCTAACTCACAGGGCTGCTGTGGAATTCAGTGAGATGCCAGCTTTGATATTCTAATTCTATTATTTTATTCTAGTGGTGTACTGACCAGTAATTACAGGAAAACCAAAATATAAAATGGTAACTCACAGGATAAAAACCTCTTTTGAATTAATGTAATAAGTTAAATTTACTGCAAAATTAATAGTTTCTAAATGTGTTACCCAGTGCTGTCCAGTGAGATGCTGTAATAATTTTTAAGGAGGGTGCTCTTCTGTAATTTAGAAAAGTTATGAAGGTTTTGTTTCCTTAAGTCCCTCAAAATTGAATCTGAATCTAATAGCTGATTCCAGAGTCCCTGAGAATAATAAAGATTATCTTCTCAAGAGAATTTGTTTTCAATGAACTATAATACCATGTTACCCAATCGCTTCCAATAAATAGTGTGTGTGCGTGTAATAGAAATATTTGGGGGAAATTCATACCATTTTGTCTGAAGACAATGGCCTTTCTTTTTCAGCCGCAGTGGACATTTATCTTTGTAACTTCTTCGCTGTGCCAATTTTAAATCCTCAATCAGCCCTCATTCACGTTAAGAGGGCCGACTGCGTGACAAATTGAATTGTACGACTTTCTGGATGGCCTTCATCAGACTTGATTGGGTCAAAATCAGTCTTCCCCTTAATCAGCTTCTGCAGGATCCTTGGGAGGAGACAAACAGAAATTGCCAGATGGCTGAATCGGAACAAAACCCGAACTTCACTCTCCCACCGGAAATGGGCAAATGGAGGGAGTGTGGTGGCAGCCAAGACTACTATCGCCAAGCCGGGATCTCTTCGTGATACCAGGTGATCTGAGAGAAGGACGGTGGCCGCTGGGGTTACCGAGCACACACCATAATGGATGCTCTAAGATTCAGGACTCAGGTGCTCGGATGCGTCATCACATCTAACACTCAGACAACCCCTGAGGGGAGGGGTGACTGCCCCTCACTCCACCACCTCTGGGGAGATTCCACAGCTACGCACACCAGCACAGCGAGGTCAGGGCTGATGTCAGGACAGATATCAGGGCTGATGTCAGGACAGATGTCAGGGCTGATGTCAGGACAGATGTCAGGGTTGATGTCAGGGCTGATGTCAGGACAGATGTCAGGACAGATGTCAGGGCTGATGTCAGGGCTGATGTCAGGGCTGATGTCAGGACAGATGTCAGGACAGATGTCAGGGCTGATGTCAGGACAGATGTCAGGACAGATGTCAGGGCCGATATCAGGTCAGATGTCAGGGCTGATGCCAGGATAGATGTCAGGGCTGATGCCAGGACAGATGACAGGACAGATGTCAGGGCTGATGCCAGGACAGATGTCAGGACAGATGTCAGGGTTGATGTCAGGGCTGATGTCAGGATACATGTCAGGGCCGATGTCAGGGTTAATGTCAGGGCTGATGTCAGGACAGATGTCAGGGCTGATGCCAGGACAGATGTCAGGACAGATGTCAGGGTCTATGTCAGGACAGATGTCAGGGCTGATGTCAGGATATATGTCAGGGCCGATGTCAGGGCTGATGCCAGGACAGATGTCAGGACAGATGTCAGGGTCTATGTCAGAAACAGCCCACGGTCTGGGTAGGACCTGCCCTCCTGGAGGCTACGTACAGTCTGTGCCACAGGAACAGACTTCTGCTTGGATGGTGCCGTCTTCTTTCTTCTTAAGGAATCTTGGAATAGCAAACAAGAAAGAGAATTTCTCCCTCTTTGCTGCATTTAGGAGACATCTGTCACCTGAACCACGATAGAGAGGAAGTCCCCAAGTTACCGTAGAGGTCTCCTGGGAAGCGTGCGGGCCGTGAGGGGCCCATGGCATTAGGGTTCGGGCAAACCTAGCAGAAAAGAGTTCCTAAAGCAGGGACACCATGAGGGCCAGACCACAGGTGGTGCGAGGTTTTCCCATAGATCCTTTTTGGTCCAAACCCTGGGGAGGCGGGTGGTGGGCTCAGTGGGAGGGGAGTCCCACAGACAGCGATGTCTGCGAGCCTGCAGGGTGGCAGGGAAAAGACACACTGTAACTGGGGCCAGGCCGCTGTGCCCACCTCCTTGGCTGGGAATGAAGGGAGGTGCGTGCCGGGGAGACGATCCTATCGCAGGGGGTCCCAGCCGCCTGGAGAGCTCGGCCCCTCCCAGACACAAGCCTTCCGCAAGGCAGCTCCGGACGGCTCAGCTAATCCAACAGTTATTGACGTAGAGACATCCGTGCCGGCCATAAAGCAAGTAGAAGATACAGTCCAAAAGCCATGGGGAAAGCGAGAGCCGGTGAAGAGCCATGCCCCAGAAGCCACAGTGCTAGAGCAGGTGAAATATCTGACCAACGGCGTCGCAACTGAAAAGGGATAATGAAGCCGTCACCTTCGTAGAAACCGGTCTGCAGAGCAGAGATAAGAGTTCCGAGAAGATACGGCAAAGCATCAGAAGTGGTGACAGGAGCTGGCTGGGAAAAGAGCGAGCAGGTCACAGACACAAAACGCAAGCAGGAAGCCCCACAAACGGAAGAAACCCCGTTGAAAACATAGCAAGACATGAAGGGCGGATAGAGAAACAGCAAACAAATGGGCTGAAGATTTAAAAAATAAAATTAAAGAAAAATACTTAAGGAGGATTAAAGAGTGTGTGTGTGGAGGAGGGGAAGGGAGGGAGAAGGAGAGATACACACAGGGACCCAAAAGAAGATAATCCAAATAAAGGGACAAAACATTACTTAAAGGTCTAGTTAACTGAAACTCT
Organism: Eptesicus fuscus; assembly: GCF_027574615.1. Taxonomy (NCBI): domain Eukaryota; kingdom Metazoa; phylum Chordata; class Mammalia; order Chiroptera; family Vespertilionidae; genus Eptesicus; species Eptesicus fuscus. The sequence goes on from NC_072494.1 coordinate 41,747,764, forward strand.
GTAATAATGGAAGAAACTTTGCCCTGCTGATTGGCGAGATGAACTGCCCGGAAGCAGAGACGATCTGATACAATACGAGGCTTCCAAGAAAAAGAACCTGGGCTCAATAGACAGAAGACTGAGTCACGCAGACAGAGGAAGATAAGGCGAACGGGTACGCGGACTGCGTGGTACACGGCCAGGCGGTGGGACAAAACAAAACCGTAAAGTAGTTTAATGAAAACTGCTAATAAAGTCCCTGGAAAAAGATGTGACCAAGCATTTCATATCCTGACAAAACCCATCCAAACACAAAGGGAGCAGGGAAGTCTGTTGTGGACCCGCTGGCTCTCAGAGCGCTTCCCACCAGGCCTTCTTGAAGCGTGTGAGCCCAGCGTCTCCCAGGTGAACGTGGAAGGTGATGTGGTGCGGGAGGAGCGACCGGACGCATGGAAGAACACCAACACCGCCGAGACCCGGCGCAGAGCGAGAGAAAGCAGCAGGTCCCCCACTTTGTCCAGGCCCCACAGGCAGCCGCTCCCTCCGAGGTTAAAGCCCCCGGGGTCCTGGGAACTTGCTCCTTGTACCCTCGGCTGATCACTGCTTCACGCAAAGCCCGCTCTCGCTCAGGAGCAGGTGTGTTTCTGGTCACTGCACACGTGTGTCTGAAACGGTGTTGGCAGAAGGCTAACTGCTGCCACCGGAGTTTCCAGTTGACTTGCCAGGTGGTGACAGTTCTCTCTGGAACCTTCCATGCGATGCTCACAGTCTGCAGCTCTTCTCCTTTCCAGAAACACGTGCGTTAGAGGCTGCCAGCCGGCAGGACAGGGCCCCGAGCTGGGGAGCCTGGACGCTCACGCAGCACTCTCAGAAGTGTCCCTCCTCCCCGGCCCCCAGCCGTCCTCCTGCCTGAGATGTGCAGCAGCCACACGCCGGCACTGCCCCCGCCCGGCAGCCCCGGGACCCACTGGAAATGGAGTAAGCCTGCAGCGGGGGCACCGGCCCAGCCAGCAGGGCTCCCTCGGACAGGCTCCTCACTGGACCTCACCTTCACGGGGCTGTGAGGGAAGGGATTTTTCTAACAGTCTCAGAGTTGACGTGTAACCAGCTACCCCACGTGCCAAGTCCCAGTGGCACAGGAGTCCCCTCTGACCCAGGAGAGGTGGCGCCCCTGCCCCTGCTGTCACTTCAGGGTCAGGGCACCCGGTCTGGCGCTGGGATTTCTTCCTGTAAAGAGAGGGTCTAATACTCACTGAGCGCTTCCTCCTGGATCAGCGGGGTTCCCTCCAGGCGTTACCTCAAGCCTCTTGTTTCTCAGAAGGGGAGTAACAGCCCTCTGCCGATGAGGACACTGAGGCTCAGAGAGAGAAGAAACGGAGAGAACTCGCCGCAGGTGCGAGAGGACAGGAAAGTGTGAAGGACTGGATGTGCCGGGCCGTTCAGGACGGGAGTTCAGGGGCTGCTCACGAGGAGGATGCTGGTCGATGAGGAAGGAGAGGAGGGCCCGGGGACGGAGAAGCAGGGAAACCAGAGGGTCACCCACCAGTCGTGTGGGAGTCCGAGGCAGGGTGGGGGTGGGTCCTGGGAAATGCAGGGGTGTGGGGGCCTTTGTGGCCGGCCGCTCCTGGGACACAAAGGGTGGGGGTGTCCTCACTGTTGTAACTTTCTGGGAGCATAAAGCTCAGAAAGAGTCACCGTTGTCAGTCCCCCACTATGTTCAGACGAATGCCACTCACTGCTGGACAACCAGAGGCGATCAGGCGCCTCCTGGGAGGGCGAGGCGGGTGAGGAACGGTCTCCCAGGGGCTCTGTTAGTGCTGCTCCCACCAAGCAGGTGGTGGCACAGGTGAGCTGTTTTAGGGCAGACTCCTGAAAGAGGGGTGCCTGAGATGCCCAAGAAATATTAGCATGAAGGCCGTGGGTGCTCTCGCTCTGCTGTCCACTATCTCCGTTACCTCTCGTAAAACAGCGTATGTCCGGCACTTCACCGGTGGTGCGGACACAGCTCGCCCCGGACAGAGCTGGTCGGCGCGGCCCGCTGCCCGGGTTTGTACTGAGTCGTCGGGTTCCGCTGATGGGGCTTCTTCAGCTCGCAGGGCTGCGGGCAGCTGCAGGGTACCCCAGGGTCCTGATGATGGACCGGGGCGGGCAGAGTCAGTTCTCAGGGACACCAAGTCAGGTGGGAGGGAGAAAAATGGAAAAGTTTGTTTGGAGGATAGGAAAGAAAAGTGAAAAGATGTTACAATGTGGCAAAGAGTGATCATGTGATCAAAGTCATAGGATCCAGTCCATGTTGACAGTTTTTCTGGGAGGGCAGGGCGCAGCCAGGAAGTGTCTACAGAGAGGGGGGACTAGCACGGTAAGGGGTCACCTCCCGTTTTCACAGGGAAAGAGCCGATCAGAGTTCGTGCAAGAACACGGCAGCTGGCAGGGAATCGGTTTCTGTGCTAAACAAGATGAAATTCAACCCCCCAAAATTGAGACAAACTCATGTATAATGATTAACCCCATTTCAACTTTATATAATAGCTATTATATTATACATAATTTATAACAATTCTGCTAAATACAAATTTACATTTTTCATAATGTTAAACATTAAGTAGAAGTAACGCTAGCATATTTGACAAATGGACCTACATCTGTTTAGGAAATTCAAGTCGAATAAACATGTTGTTTTTATTGTACTGAATGCCTCCAGCTCAGAGAAAACATTGCTGCTTTTATTACACCGAATTATTAAACTAGTCTTGGTGCCAAAGATCAACCTAGATTATGTGAGCGTGAATTATTAAAGCATGCCTGTTGGCTTATATGACAACGCCTTCTTTTCACACGGAGACTCCTGAGGTCTGTTTCTGAGTTTCTGGGAATCTCAGGACCGCGTCGTTTACAGCAGCACCTGCGTTCCCCTGGGCCCCTCAGAACAGAGCCCTTGGCAGGAGCTTACAGTCTAAGGTGGAAACTCACTCAGAAGTAGGGAAATGTTACAACGCACACGATGAGAGTGAAGGCCTCTATGAGTTAGACATACAGACACCCGCAGGGCACCTTCCAGCTCCCCATCTGAATACAACATGCACGAGTCCCTGTCGGCCAGCCGCCTCCTTCCCAGTGGGCACAGATTCTTAAGTGACGTGAAGTCAGACAAATGGAGAAAAGACTCGCAGATCTGATCCCGTGGCATTTTTCACCCGACAGAGGAGAGGGACCTCATGACAAGACGGCCGTTCAGTTCCAGTGACCTTCTCGCAGAGCGCCCATGTGTGATGAGGAGCCGGAGTCAGTGAGTTCTCAGAGAGAATCACCACCAAGTTCTCACGAGCTTCCAACCGGGCCTGTGCCCACCGCGGGTCCCAGTCAGGGGTCAGGAAGGGAGCACAGGGAGCGCTGAGAGGCGTGAGGACATAGATGGAGAGGATTGCAAGGTGAGGTCCAGTCTCTGAGTCACCAAAACTGTGAAAGACAACATGCACCAGACAACTAGGGATAAGGTTTTATTCGGCCCGGCTGGCGTGGCTCAGTGGTTAAACGTTGACCTATGTACTAGGAGGTCAGGTTCGATTCCCAGTCAGGGCACATGCCTGGGTTGCAGGCTCGATCCCCAGTGTGGGGCGTTCAGGAGGCAGCCAATCAATGATTCTCTCTCATCATTGATGTTTCTATCTCTCTATCCCTCTCTTCTTCTCTGAAATCAATAAACTGTGTGTGTGTGTGTGTGTGTGTGTGTGTGTGTGTGTGTGTGTAGGGGCCCAGTGCACGAATTCGTGCACCTTGAAAGGAACTGTGGGCTGCAAGGCTGCAGTAGGCACAGGGGCAGATCTCTGCCCATCCTCCATGACCCCGCCCAGCCCCTCCCACCGTGGCCCCCAGTCCCCTGTCTGCAGGCAGCCCCGCTCCTGCTGCTGCCACTCCCACATGCTGACGGTGCCGACCCCACTCGCACCCGCTGATGGTGCAGAGCAATTGGGGCCAGTGCCAGCAGCAGGTGCAAGCTGCAGCTGCTGCCCCGATTACCCCTCAGGAGCAGGGGGAGGTGGAGAAGTCCTGAGGGGCGATCAGGGCTGGCAGCCGCTGCTCGCAACTGCTGAGGGAGCTGAGGGATTGGGACCAGCGCTGGGCACTGGCAGCAGGTGTAAGCAGAGGCTCTGGCACTGGCTGCAGGTGCAAGCAGAGCCGGCACTAGCAGCAGGTGCAAGCACCAGGTGGGACCATGGCAAGCGGGAGCAAAGAATTTTCAGTAACCACCAAAGGCTTGCCCGATGACAGCGAATGACAGTGACTGGCACCCCGCCTTGGTCTGGCACCCCTGCTCACCTGCTCCACCATCCTGCCATGGCCAACGCCCGCCATGTTCTGCACATGCCCCCTGGTGGTCAGCGCACATGATAGCCACTGATTGTTTGGTTGTCCAATTGTTCAGCTGTTCAGTCTATTTGCATATTAGCCTTTTATTATATAGGATCTACACTAATAAAAGAGAAAAATGCAAATTGACTGTACCTCTGCGATACCCACCAGCCAATCAGGAGTGAGTATGCAAATTAACCCAACAAAGATGGTGGGTTAATTTGCATACACAGGCACCCAGCGGCCTGGGTCCCAGGAACACCCTCGGGTCCCGGGCCACGTGTAGGCCCGGAGTGGCCGGGGTCCCAGAATGCCCCTGGCCACTCCTGGCCTACAGGCCTTGGTGCCAAGCAGCTGGGGGTGAGGTGGCAGAGGCTTGAGCAGGGCCAGAGCAGAGCTGGCACAGGCTAGATCGGAGCCAGGGGGCCCTGTCCACACCAAGGCAGAGGCTTGATCAGAGCCGGGAGGCCCTGCCCAAGCCGCAGCGGAGGCTTGAGCAGGGCCTGAGTGGAGCCAGTGGAGGCTTGAGCAGAGCCTGAGCAGAGCCAGGGGGCCCTGTCCAAGCCACAGCGGAGACTTGAGCGGAGTGGGGGGCCCTTCTCAAGCCGCGGTGGAGGCTTGAGCAGGCCCAGAGACAGGGGGTGTGCCAGCCTCGGCTTGCCTCTGCACATGAGCTTCAGAGGAAACAAATTTTCTGACCGCTCATTGGCTAAGCTCCCAGTTTGCCACTCGCAGTGTTCTTGATAACTTGGGTAATAAGAATCCAAGAAGGTGATCTAGGGTTTTTCCACCTCACTCCTGGAGGAAAAAATGAAGGTCCGCTGCTGGAGGGGCTAAGAAATGTCATATCCTGCCCTAGCCGGTTTGCCTCAGTGGATAATGCCTTGGCCTTCTGACCGCAGGGTCCGGGTTCGATTCCGATCAAGGGCATGTACCTAGGTTGAACGCTCCCCCCTGGCAGGGGCCCAGAGCTCATGCAGGAGGCAACCAATCAAAGTGTCCCTCTCACACTGATGTTTCTCTTTGTCTTTCCCTCTCTCTTCCACACTCTCTAAAAATCAATGGAAACATATCCTCAGGTGAGGATAAAGAAAAATAAAGAAAGAAATGTCATATCCTATGAAAGAGACATCTTGAAAATGCTTTAAGAAAGTTGTCATTTTTTCATGGTGAAGGGACTGGAGTCTGTGTTGATGAAAACACCTTGGTGGCTGTGGTGACTGGCAGTGGCTGCAGCAGCGGGATGATGGGGCTGGCACCTTCCCCTGATCAGTCCGGTCGCCTCCCACAGAGGGAGGCCAGACTGCAGCTTAGCTAAGCTGTCAGTAGGACATCCCCTGAGGGCTCCCAGTCTGTGAGAGGGGTCAGGCTGGGCTGAGGCCCCACCCCTCCAGTGCACGAATTTCGTGCACTGAGCCCCTAGTATGTGTATATATGTGTATGTGTGTGTGTGTATGTGTGTGTGTATATATATTCTTTTTTTTTTTTAAAGATTTTATTCAGGCTACTGAATTGGAAGAACACTCACTAATGAGGAACGTCTCGGGTAAGGAAGGGGACCGGGGTTTAATGGAGACAGGTGAACAGGGCACTATTCTGAGTCCTATGGGAGTCAAGAGGAAGGATGGAGGCAGGTCTTACCTCAGAACGTGCAAGGGCAGGGGGTCCTTTGTGTCAGCCGCTCCTGGAGTACAGGGCGCAGGTCAAGTCCAACGTTGTCCAAAGCTTTGTTCCTTTAAAGGTGAAATGTTTCCAGTCCTTTCCTTCCATCCTCTAGCCTCCCAGTCATGGTCCTGGTTCCGGGCAGATAGAGGTGCTTAATGAATGCGTGTTGAGCTAACTTTAATCAACACTAGGACGGAGACCCTCCTGCGAGGCAGGCCTGGGGAGGAAGGAAGCACCCCCAGGGGCAGGGGGAGGGGGAGGGGGAGGGCCGGCTGTGAATGTCAGCAGGCATAGACCTCGATTGGAGGGGAGACTTCGCAAGGCTCACACCCGTCTCTGCCACTGGAAACGTTAGTGACTTTTCAGACCCGTTTTTTCATCTCTGCAATGGGAGTACAATCGCATCCTTCATAGACTGGAACCTGCAGTGATGCAGCAACAATACAGCTATTGCCACACACTGGGCTCAGCATTCCCCTCTGCCCTCCCCAGCCCCACCCTGGCCCAGAGCGCTCTCGTTACGACTCAGCTCCAGCCCCATCTCAGGTCCTGGGACCACCTCTCACACCCGCTGCCAGCTCTGTCTGAGCCAGGAGCTTATATAACTCACCTTAGGATCCCCTTTGCACGCTGAGCACAGGAAGCGCCCGGCGAATGCCAGCCTCTGCATCAGATCGTCACAGGCTGAGCAGCTATAACGAAGAGCCCCGAACAGAAAGTGCCCGGAATGAGCAAAAGTGTATTTCTTTGTCACAAACTGGCCGTGCAGGTAGCTGTCCGGGCTGACGGGGATGGCTCCACGGGACGCTTCAGGGACCAGGTTCCTGCTCTCTGTGGCTTGGCCTTAAGACAGACTCCGAGGGTGGGGTCGGCAAGCTGCAGTCCATGGAGACCACCTGTGCTTTTAAAGTCACTCTTCATGCACACACAGCCGAGCCCACGTGTGACATGTTGTCGGGGCTGCTTCTGCGCTGCCCCTGCAGAGCCGGAGCATTCGTGCAGCGGCACATGGTCCAGCACCCACCGTCTCCTCCTTCCCGAGGCCGCCCCTGCCCTCGGGCCGTCCCCACCTGCGAGGTGAGGCGGTGGGGTGGGGTGGGGGATAGAAGGTGGAGGGTTAGAACAAATGCTTTTCTTTCATTAGAGGCGATGGGACACTGCAGGTCTCATTGCCCTTCTCCTTCGGGGCCACGCCCAGCTGACAGGAGGCCGGGAAAGGTGCCCCCAGCTGGACAGCAGGGGCCTGGCTCAAACCCAGCGCTCAGTCACCAAGACGGAACTGCGAGCCATACATCTGGCTGAGGGCCAGAATCTCGACACACAAAGGACCCTCAGACCTCCACCACTCACCGGTGACGGTCCCCAGAGGGAGCAGTCCAATGAGCGCGGGCAAGAGACCCGAGCAGGCGCTTTCCTGAGAGGATGCACAGCGACAACAAGCAACAGCGCAAAGGTGCTCCCGGCCATTCGCCGGCAGGACATGCAGATTGGACCCGAGGAGGCCTCGCTCTAACCCATGAGAACAAAAACAGTGGCCACGCCCGTGCTGGTGAGGATGCGGAGAACCCGGATTCCTCACACATCCCTGTGGGGACGTAAAATGGCCCTAGCCATTCGGCAGTTTCTTGTGAAACTAAACGTGCAGCGACCACGTGACCTGGCAATTGCCCGCCTGAGCATTCATCCCAGAGAAATGAAAACGGGGGTTCACCCAAAAACCCGTGCACAGGTCCACAGCCCCAAACTGGGAACAACGAGGACTTGGTCAGTGGGTGAGCGGGCCCGCACACGGCTGTGCCGCACGCGGAACACGGCTCAACACCAACACATGAACTGCAACGCAGATGCGCCTCAAGGGAATTAAGCTGAATGGAATGCAGCCAGCCTCAGAATGTGACGGTGCGGGATTCCATCCATAGAGCATCGCTGAAGGGCCAGAGTTCTCGAAATGGAAGAGGTCGGTGGTCCCAGGGATTAGGGCCAGAGGTGGGGGTGAGGAGAGAAGCAGAGGGGGGGCGGTGGTGAGAAGGAGACGGGGGGGGGGTGAGGAGAGAAGGGGACGGGGTGGGGGTTATGAAGGGGGACAGAGGGATCCTGTGACAGGGAGTGTCCTGCCCCCTGGCCATGTGGTGGGTCCACAAACCTGCACTGACGATAAAATTGCACAGAAGGAATTCCAAGCGCACGAATGCATGCAAGTGAAACTCGGGAAATTTGCAAAGAGAAAGGAGGCGGGAGGGGAGGAACGCGGGGGCTGTTAGCATCTCTGCCACCGTGGTGCTCGCGGTCTGGTGCCCATTTAAGAGACAGAGGAATAATCTTACCCGCTGACCTCGTGTCTGCCGCTTCTAGCGATTCGCTGCACGGAAGGAGAAGGCTGGCGGGGCGGTCCAGCAGGAGACAAAGGAGAGCAGCCAGGTTTCTCGGTGGCGCAACAGGGAATGTTCATCCCCCGCAAGAGCCCCCTGGACGGTTAGGGAACTGGAGAGAGACTCCCTTTCCTCAGGTGACAGAGTAAGCCGAGCACTTGAGGGCTCCAAGGGGCACCCCCAGGGGCTGCTCTCCTCTTGGGATTGGGGGGGGGGGGTGCCTGGGTGGGTGAAGTCGCAGGAGGGATTGTTGCATGGAGCAGACAGAAGTTCTTGCCATCTCCTGCGCTCTCCGAGGCAGCGGGCATCGCTAACCATGTGTGGTGAGGACAGAACCCAAGTCTGCAGGCCCGACAGACGGACGGGAAAGGCACCTGCTGCTCCAAGCCCGTGCCACCCGCGCTGCCCAGAAAGGCTCGTCCGCCTGCCCGCGTGCGGGCCCTGCACACCGCGTGCTGTTGTCTTTTCACTTCCACGTGGCACGAGGGGGAAGCTCCTGCCCACGGCGTCCTGCAGGGGCCTGGCAGCCGCGGCTAGCCCTACTGGACGCCTGAGCTGGGGCCTCAGGCACTGTCTCCTGCTCTGTGGCCTCTTCCCAATGCGCTGCTCACGGCACCACGCCTCTGGGGAGCCAGGTTAGGGAGCCCCCTCCCTCAGCCAGGACTCCCTCGAGTGGACCTGAGAAGAGGACCCCGAGCCCAGAGCCCACACAGGGGCCTGTCCCCTGTCCCCAGAGCCCACACAGGGCCTGTCCCCTGGTCCCAGAGCCCACACGGGGCCTGTCCCCTGGTCCCAGAGCCCACACAGGGCCTGTCCCCTGTCCCCAGAGCCCACACAGGGCCTGTCCCCTGGTCCCAGAGCCCACACAGGGGGCTGTCCCCTGGTCCCAGAGCCCACACAGGGCCTGTCCCCTGGTCCCAGAGCCCACACAGGGGCCTGTTCCCTGTCCCCAGAGCCCACATAGGGGGCTGTCCCCTTGTCCCAGAGCCCCCTGGTCCCAGAGCCCACACAGGGCCTGTCCCCTGGTCCCCAGAGCCCACACAGGGCCTGTCCCCTGGTCCCAGAGCCCACACAGGGGGCTGTCCCCTGGTCCCAGAGCCCACACAGGGCCTGTCCCCTGGTCCCAGAGCCCACACAGGGCCTGTCCCCTGGTCCCAGAGCCCACACAGGGCCTGTCCCCTGGTCCCAGAGCCCACACAGGGCCTGGCTCCAGGTCCGGCCTCGAGGACTGTTCCATCCATGCTGCCGTGAATGTTCACCGGACACCCGCTGTGAGGCAGGTCGGTAAGGACGGGACTAGGCAGGGGTTAAATCCCGCCGTGACCCTGAGAGCCCCACGTCACAGATGGCCTGGCCTTCCTGTCACCAGGGCCTGCGAGAGCCTGAGAGCCGCTAGTCAGTGCGGACCGTGCGGGCAGGGTGGGCCCAGCCGAGCTGCGGCCTTTGTCACCGAGACGGCCTGCAGGGGCGTAGCTGTGTGTCCTCTGTGGGGTCGACCACGACGTCCAAGTCAGGGTTTCAACGTTCATTTGCGCGAGAACCACCGAGGGCTGAGTGCAGCACAGCCCCTGGCCCGGGAGCTCCGGGCGGCCCAAGCATTCCGTTTCTCACGCTCCACAGGCTGGTGCTGGCTGGGACCACTCACCTGTCCCCCGAAGCCCTCCCTCGATGCCTGTCCTCGCTCTTAGCTGTGCCTGCTGCCACGTCGGCTGAGCTGGCACTCGGCGTGCCGGTGAGTCAGCGAGCCCTTTGGACACAGAAACTCACTTGAGAAGAATCTGGGGAATGACCCTCCAGTTACCGAACTCTGAACCCAGAGGCACCAGCAGGAAAAGAAGAAAAAGGAGGTCGTGGCCAGGTGTCCCCGGGTCTTCTGGGGGTGCCCAGCCTGGGAGGACCTGCAGGAGGAGCCCAGGTGTGTGTGGGTGGGGGGACTGACCCCCACTGCGGCAGTTTGCTACGGCTGCGCAGCTACCTTCCTGCGTTCAGCAGCTCACACCAGCACGCACTGCTCATCTGCGGTTTCTGTGGACAGAAGGCTGCACGCAACTGAGCTGGGCTCTCTGCCCCAGAGGCTGACATCCAGGCCGGCTGCATTCCTCTCTGGAGCCTGCGGTCCTCCCCCAAACTCACCTCCCTGCTAGGGTCCCCCCCAAACTCACTTCCCTGCTGGGGTCCTCCCCCAAACTCACCTCCCTGCTGGGGTCCTCCCCCAAACTCACCTCCCTGCTGGGGTCCCCCCCAAACTCACCACCCCTGCTGGGGTCCCCCCCAAACTCACCTCCCTGCTGGGGTCCCCCCCAAACTCACCTCCCTGCTGGGGTCCCCCCCAAACTCACCTCCCTGCTGGGGTCCTCCCCAAACTCACCTTCCTGCTGAGGTCCTCCCCAAACTCACCTCCCTGCTGGGGTCCCCCTCCAAACTCACCTCCCTGCTGGGGTCCTCCCCAAACTCACCTGTCTTGCTGGCCTGACTCAGACCAGGTAAATCTGACTGCAGACGTCTGGCCTGCAGAATATTCCAGAACAAGTTCGTGTTGTCTTAAGCCTCCAAGTTTGTGGTCCTTTGTTAAAGCAGCGACAGAAAACCAACACGAACTCCTCGCAGGGTCCTCAGAGCCTCTCCTGTTTCTGCGGGGGCGCCGACCGCAGCTTCTAAGTCTGTCTTCCCCGCAGACTGTGAACGTCTCAGGTGTAGGGTTTGTGCCGTTGATCTTCGCATTCTCCGAGCCCACCAGGGAGACTGTCGGTAATTGAAGAACGAAAGGAATGGAGGGGATGAGTCAACACAAAACTGTCCCACTGGGCACCTCTCCACCACGTTTCACCCCATCAGCCTCGGCTCATCCCTTTCTACAAGTTTTGGAACCTCTTTCGGACCCATGACACTCCAAGCACCCCACACGCTTATGGGGGAGACCGGAGCTGAGGGTGGAGGGGGTGGAACCTGGCCGAGAAGATGCTCTGCTCTCCCCTGGTCACCATGCTCACAAGGAACCCAGATGATAGAGCCCATTGCCAGCTGTGTCCTGGGACCAATCACCCCAGTTGGGAGCCACTGGTCTTGAGGGCTGCTCTAGTCAGGCTGTGCAAAATTTGCATGAAAAGAGAAATAGAAGAAGGTATAAACAAGCGGAAGAATATTCCGTGTGAGGGCCTACATCCTCAGGCTGCTGATCTGGTGCCCTGCGCGGCTGGCGCTGGCGAGCCCGGACGGCCAGCTCCTCTGGCCCAGGCCCAGGGCAGCCTGGTCATGTCACCAGACCACCCCCTCCAAAGGATTATTACACAGATCTTTCCGCAGTGACATTCAAGCCTGGGGACAGTCCCTCAGCTGCTCCTGAACTTTCCTCCATCTCCCTCAGCAGCACATGGACTGCGCACTTCTCAGGCGGCCCTGGTGTGGCCAGGGACCCACCGCTCAGTGCCGCCTGCCTTGTGTCCTGGATGCTGACTCATCTGCCCAATCTCGCCGCAGCTGACTGCAGACCTCAGTCCTGCTCCTATCAGCGCGGGATTCAGGACGCAGACCTGCCAGGTCCACCAGGCAGTTAGACAGACTTTCCAGAGTCCAGTCGTGGGCATGTTCCGTGTGCTTGATTATAAGCATTATTTCATATCGTTAATATTGAGACAGTGGGAAGGCAATTTTTTTTTTTTTTTTTGGTGTTGCCTTTCTTTAAAGATGAAGCAGGCCCATATGTGAACATCACACTCAATGGGCAAAAACTAAAACCATTTCCTCTAAGATTAGGAACAAGACAGGGATGTCCACTTTCACCACTCTTATTCAACATAGCACTGGGAGTCCTAGCCACAGAGAACAGACACCAAGAAGAAACAAGGGGGCTTGCCTGGGGTGGGAATGGCTGCGGGGGGCGGGGGTGTCAATTGGGGGAAAAGGAGACATATGTAAAACTTTAGACAATAAAAAAACAAGAAGAAATAAAAGGCATCCAAATTGAAAAGGAGGAAGTAAAACTCTCATTATTCGCAGATGACATGATATTGTACATAGAAAACCCTAAAGACTCCACCAAAAAACTACTAGATTTAATAAATGAATTTGGCCATGTAGCAGGATAAAAAACCAACACCCAAAAATCAATGGCTTTTCTATACACCAATAATGAATTCTAAGAAAGAGAAACTAAACAAACAATCCCATTTACCATTGCAAAAAAAAAATTAAGATACTTAATAAACTTAACCAAGGAAGTAAAAGATTTGTACTTGGAAAACTATAGAAACTTGAAAAAAGAAATAGAAGAAGGTACAAACAAGTGGAAGAATAGTCCGTGTTCATGGATTGGTAGACTCCACATCATTAAAATGTCCATACTACTCAAGGCAATTTAGAGATTCAATGCAATTTCTATTAAAATACCAACAGCATATTTCACAGATCTAGAACAAATACTCCAAAAATTTATATGGAACCAAAAAAGATCTCGAATAGCTGCAGCAATCTTGAGAAAGAAGAACAAAGTTGGAGGGACCACAATACCAGATATCAAGTTATACTGCAAAGCTACCATAATCAAAACTGTCTGGTACTGGCACAAAAACAGGCATATCAATCAATGAAACAGAAAAGATACCCCAGAAATCGATCCAAACCATTACACTCAATTAATATTTGACAAAGGAGGCAAGAGCATACAATGGAGTCAAGAGAGTCTCTTCAATAAATGGTGTTGGGAAAAGTGGACAGATACATACAAAAAAATAAAACTAGACCACCAACTTACACCACACACAAGAATAAACTCAAAATGGATAAAAGACCTAAGTCGGGAAACCATAAAAATCCTAGAAGAAACCATAGGCAACAAAATCTCAGACATCTCTCATAGTAATATGTTTATGGATACATTTCCTAGGACAGAGGAAACTAAGGAGAAAATAAACAAATGGCACTACATCAAAATAAAAAGCTTCTGCTCAGCAAAAGAAACCATCAACAAAATGAAAAGGGAGCCCACTGTATGGGAGAACATATTTGGCAACGATACATCTGATAAAGGGATAATATCCAAAATATATAAGGAACTCATACAACTTAACAAAAGGAAGACAAACAACCCAATTAAAAAATGGGCAAAGGACCTACTATTAAGTAGACACTTCTCCAAAGTGGACATACAGATAGCCAGAGACATGAAAAAATGCTCAAAGTCACTGATCATCAAAGAGATGCAAATTAAAATGACAATGAGGTACCACCTCACACCTGTCAGAATGGCTACCACCAATAAATCAACAAATGACAAGTGCTGGCGACAAGGGAACCCTAGTACACTGCTGGTGGGAATGCAGACTGGTGTAGTCATTATGGAAACAGTATGGAGTTTCCTCAGAAAATTAAATATGGAACTGCCAGTTGACCCAGTGATCCCACTTCTAGGACTATATCCTAAGAAACCCGAAACACCAATCAGAAAGAATGTATGCACTCCTATGTTCATAGCAGCACAGTTTACAATAGCTGAGATCTGGAAACAGCCCAAGTGCCCATCAGTAGATGAGTGAATAAGAAAGCTGTGGTACATTTACACCATGAAATACTATGCAGCAGTAAAAAGAAGAATCTCTTACCCTTTGAGACAGCATGGAGGGACCTGGAGAGTACTATGCTAAGTGAAATAAGTTAGTCAAAGAAAGATCACATGATCTCACTCATATGTGGAATCTAATTAACAAGCTGATGAACGGAGTGGATCCAAAGACTTGGAACAGAGTGCAGAATCTCAGAGGGAAGGCGGGGAAGGGAGGGTGGGAGGGAGGTAATCAACCAAAGCCCCTGTATGTATAACCCACGGACGCAGACAATGGGGTGGGGAGGGCTTGGGGTGGGGGGCGGAGTTGGGCTGGAGAGGGTGGATGTGGGGAAAAAGATTAATTAAAAAAAAAGATGAAGCAAGCCCAAATGAGGTGAGCCATGGAATTAACGGAGAAAGGCATCCCGGAGGGCTTGGTCCAGATGGGCCTCCCAGGCAAGGCGGCACACCCTGCAGAAAGACGCTGGGCTGAATGAAACTGGAGCTTGGCAACCAAATGGATCGGAGCCGTTCCTGGGCCGACAGAAGGGGGCAGTCAGCTGGGCAGTAGCTAAAGCCATGAGGAAACTGAGCAAAGGCCTCAGAATTTAGGAGCCAAAGCAGAGGGTGTGAGATGCCCGGCTGATTTTCAGGGCAGAAGTTACTCCCAGGCAAGGTCCAACGGTTTGCAGAGCACAGTTCTCTGTTCCCCACAGATACTCAGCGAAGGTATCCTGGCAGTTCTCCTAGAGTCTGCCTTTTACCCAGTGGGGCACAGGGTGTTCCATAAGCGTTAACTCAACCGTGATGCAAGCATGGACAGCTGTTACTTAGCAGATGAGAAACTGAGGCTTAGACTTGCTTTCAGGCCAAGGCGCAAAGCCAGGACCAACTCAAACTCTGGCCTGAGAGCTCCAAGTCCGTCAGCACAAATAATGGGAATCATGTGTATGCCTACAGCTCCATTCTGGGAATCATGTGTATGCCTACAGCTCCATTCTGGGAATCATGTGTATGCCTACAGCTCCATTCTGGGAATCATGTGTATGCCTACAGCTCCATTCTGGGAATCATGTGTGTACCTACAGCTCCATTCTGGCTCCCCCTTCAAATTATGCCAGCCTCCATCATTGGACTGGAGCTAATAGCAAGTCATAAAATTAGCATATTTCACCTTCCAGTTTTCTCCTTTCCCAGGAAGCCACGGTCACAGGCTAAAAAGAAGCTAGGTGATAGACCACTGAATGGATGGTCAGGGATGGGTTTCCCCGGAAGACTCACCGATACACAAAACTAGATCGAGATACCCACGTTCTAACTTAACGAGCTTCGAGGTCAGCACCCGCCGAATCTGGTCCCGGGCAGCGTCAGCCCACCATGCTCTGTGGGAGGCAGCCACTGTGTGGGGCGAGAAGGGCCACCCCGCAGGACAGAGGTCTGAGCTGGATCCTGTTCCTGCCACTTCCAAGCAACGTGGCCTTTGGCAAGCCCGAGCCTTTGTCAGCCCGTGTCCTTAACTCCGAAACGTCCTCCCCGGTCCTGGGGTGCGTGCTTCATGAGAGCGGGATTTCTGTCTCCCTGTGCCCGGCACACAGTAAGTGCTCCATGGACACCCGTGAACACGAAGGGGTGCGTGCCCTCACAAGCGCTATCACAATACGAAGGGGCAGAAGGTCATCATTGGAAACGTTCATTTTCCCACAAAATGGGATGTGAGGTCTAGCTACAAAGCTGTCTTCCTCCGGCTCATCTCACCCAGCATACGTCCTCCAGGTCCATCCACGTCGTCACAAAAGGCAGGGTGGCCTGTGTCTCGGGCTGAGTGGTGGTTCACTGTCTATGCACACATGTCACCTCTTCTCTATCTGTTCGTCGTAGGTCCTTCTCCTCCCTCGGCGGCTCCGAATGAGGCTGCAGTGAGCGCCGGGGCGCAGGGACCACGCGCCTCTGGAAGTGAAACAACCCGCATCTCCGCGCAGCGGGGACCCGGAGCTAGTGCTCCCGCTGCAGCCACCGCGCTCTCCGGCACCTGGATGAGCCGGGAAGCAGCTCCTCCCGGGCCGCCAGGCGGGAGCCCAGCCAGGCCTGCACCTCGATTCCCGCCGCCTGAGCCCCCACTCCTGCCTACGCTGGGCAATGATAAATGGGTGTGTTTTCTTTTTTGTTGAATTTATTGGGGTGACTGGGTTAACAAAGCTATAAGGTGTACAATTCTAACACATCACCTGTATATCGTACATGGTAAGTCCAGGCTCCTTCCATCACCACGTGTCCCGGTGTTTTAAGCTGCTAAGCTTGGGATCACTGGATACGACAGCAATAAGAACTGGTAAACCAGGGAGCTGTCTATCACGGGGATCGGGGCCCTGACGTATGTGTAACAGAGAGATTTCTGCCTGGGGCTCAGCCCCACCTCGAGGACCCTGGCTTCTCTCGGCTCCCCAGCAGGGGAGGTGGTCGGGTATCGTGTAGGGTGTGGCTTGTAGCAAGGACTCAGAATTGCTGCAGTTTTAAAGATTCATATTTCATGTCCTTTTTACCTTATTGGTTTCTCTAATTCTTGGGGTGTTGGTTTTACTGTGTCCTGCCTCAAATCCCCGCCTCTCAGGGAATTCGTTTCCTCGTGCGGCCTGAAAGGTTTTACTCTCAGCTCCCGGCAGCAGGGCATTCCTGTGGGGTCTCTATGCACAGGGTGTGGGTTCACCCTGGAGGGGTCCCGCGGAGGCCTCTGCTGGGACCCCAATATGTTACTGGTTGGAGCACTTTTCTCTTCCATTTCTCAAACTGGCATCCCGCACTGCACAGGAGGGTGGAACTGGACAGGATCCCCGTCCCGCACTCCTCACGCCTGCGCAGGATCCTGACTTCTCTAAGGACGTGGTTTCCGCGCGGTAAACAGATGGCAGAGCCGACCCCCAGAGCGCTGGTCTCCCTTCAAGGAAAGGGCAGCCCTTTGAGGTTCCCAGCTGGTAGCAGGAGGTTCCTTTCAACTCCCCACCTTCCTCAGGCCTGAGGTCTCATTTCCTGCTCCCAGAGGGGCAACACCTGCCAGGTCCGGAAGGCCTTCAGCTGGGTCCCCCCCCCCAACGCCCTCCAGGCCCCCCAGCATCCTCCCACCCACCACCCAGGCTTCCTGCTCCTCTTCTTTCCTGGCGCCTGAGAATGCTCTTCTCTTTCTTTAACACGCTAAGCGCATGTCCGTCACCGGTGACTGACACTATAGGGACGGACGTCTTCGGTCACTGGTGAAATCGGGTATCGGTGAGATCGGACATCGTGGGCTAAACGGAAAGGAAGACAAAACGGCTTGGCGCTTAACGTGCTAAGTACAGAACTCAGCTATACATTGGAACACGGGTTTTAATCCTTCGCCGGACACTCCGGTGCTGACAGTGGGAGGGGCCTGCTGCGCCCGCCCTGCCTAACGGACGGGGCCTGCGCTGGTGGGAGAGATATTACGTTGAAGCGTGGGGTGAGATATGAGAAGGAAAAGGAGTCTGACCCCCCACGCCCACGGGGGTCCTGCAGGGAGACCACCCACCACCCACCTGTAGGCCGGCACAAAGATTCCAAAATCGGGGTCCTCCCGCCCGCCCAGTCTGAGCCTGATGGGCCGAGCAGCCCCCACGGAAGCGTGCTCAGTGAACCCCTCTGTGTGAAGGCCCAGCTCCACAGGAAGTGGGACCAGGAGAGAAAGGAAGAAAGAGAGGAAAGGTCTGGGGCTGAAGGCAGAGGGGTCAGAGGCAGTGACCAAGGGGCGCCGAGTGGCCTGCCCAGCACAGGACGGGGACACCCTCCAGGATGGGCTCCCCCCTCGGGGGCTCCAGGCTTCAGCACCCCCACTTGTGCGTGCCGGGAGTCCTCCCCGCAGTGCCACGCGCCGGACAGGGACGAGGGGACACCCTGCTACACTGTGATTTTCCGTGTGCACTTTACACTCACCAGTGTGTCAGTGTCAGGTGTGCCGCACAGAGTTGGACATTTATACAGCGGACAGAGAGCGCCCCACAGTGTGCTCAGTGAACCCCCTGGCAGCACCGGGGTTCGCAGCGCTGCCGGCGCGTTCCCGGTGCTGTGGCTCCTGCTACACTGGCGTGGACAGCCCCACCACAGCGGCCACGCCGCCTGCCACACGCACGAAGCACGGCGTGAAGGCGTGGTGGACAGCAACCCTGTGCCGTGGTGTTTTCCGTTTTATCTTACTGACCGCCTCCCATTGAACACCTCCCACCGGGGAAAGTGGAGGGAGAGAGACAAGTGTATATTTTTACAGAGCTGTGCCCTCTCTCTGCGCGTCCTTGCTGTGTGTGACTTTACAAGATTGAACATTAAAATCCAGGCGGACATGTTTGCACTTGCCTTGCTTCACAAACTGCCGAGTGAGCCTTTAAGAACGTGAGCCGCCACTTGCTTACGTGCATCTAAATAAAGCAAACTCCGGGGCCGTCCCTCCCAGAGCCCAACCCCGCCATGGCCAGCCCCCCGCCTTCTCCCTCGGAGTTAGGGGGCCTGAGTGCCGTAGCCTCAGAACAGCTTTGTTCGGTCTCTATTTCGAGCCAAAAAGGTTCTAAAATTCTAGCATGAAGTTCAAAGCACCTCACTTCGCACTCGAGAATTTTAAAAAGTAGGAAACGCTGGGCAGTAATGCGATCCACTTAATTTATCGTTATTTTCATTTTACAATTTGAGAAATGGAAACTCAAAAGCTTTCACTCCGATATTAAACACTGGCCAGCGTGCATGTCGTAAGTGAGTAAACTGAGGCTCAGAGAGAGGAAATGGCGCGCCGCGGCCACACGCACAGTGCGTGGAGAGGCTGGGCCTGCGCCCGGCCAAACCTGAGGGTCGTCACGGGGAGCTAATTCAGCCGTAAGTCAAAGGCCACCTCCAGGGACCACGTGCATTTGACGGGCCCGTTTATCTCGAACCAAGCCCGTAACTGCGACTTCTCAGATGTTAGCGGGTAAACAGGAACAGAGACGCATTCTCCCGTCCACCACTGCAAACCACCCCAAGCCCCAGTGCCAGCCGCTGTGCCCTCTTACCTCCGCGGGCCGGACCCTGGCCCAGGGGTTTTGTTTCGTGACTGAGGGAGCCAGGTTCTGGCCAGCGGTGGCACCTGTGTGCCTTGCAGGCCAAAGTGACCTGGGACACACAGAACTCACTTCCCCGCCCCTCCCAGGAGGGGAGCCGTCCGTGGCCCAGTGCTAAGTGCTGTTTACGCACCAGCCTGTGCCAGACGCTGGGGGAGCCAGAGGTCAGGGAGGACCTGGGGAAGATGCCTAGAGAAATGGTGAGCCCTCACCTTTGTCTTTAAAGCATTGCTTGCCCTGGCCAGCTACCTCAGTGGTTAGAGCCCCGGCCTGCGGACCAAGAGGCAGCAGGCTGGATTCCAGGTCAGGAGCACGTACCTCGGTTTCAGGCTCCCCAGCCCCCAGGGGGCGTGTGGGAGCAACTAATCGATGTGTCTCTCATATTGATGTCTCTCTCTCTCTGTCTCCTCCTCCTCCATCCCTTCCACTCTCTCTTAGAAATCAATGGAAAAAATATCTTCGGATGAGGACTCAGAAAAACACAAAGTGACGCTCACTGTTCAGTTGGGGAGAGGAGAGAACTGGAGAGACATATCACAAGACAAAGGCACCAAAGGGTGCGCGTGGTGGGTGGGGGGCCAAGGTCGCGCACAGGGTGAGGGCAGAGAAACGGGTGCTGGAGCAGCGTGTCGGACAGGGTGTGATGAAAGCGGCGGAGAATGGCTGCGCTCCGGCTCTGAGGCTGCTCCTCCCGGGAGGCCACGCCATAGGTTTCCTCCAGAGGGGTTTCCAGAGGACAGCCGGTGACACTCACCGAAGGTGGGGTACACGGAGGACAGTCAGCCGAAGGTCACCAGACTCTTTCTTTCTTGTTGCTAATCCTCACGCAGGATTATGTCCATTGATTTTTAGAGAGTGGAAAGGAGGGAGGGACAATGAAAACAATATTTCCTGTGTTTTCCCAGTTTCCAAATACTTACTCAGAATGGAAGCTTACCAGTTGCGTGGCCTCTCTAAGGTCAGCAAGAGCACCTATGAAGACCCGGCAGAGTTTACCTGGAAACTGTACGTGGAGAGTGGGGGTCCTCCTCCCCGCGCGGGAAGCCAGTGTCCGCCCCCTGCACAGGCCGCGTCCACCCTCGGACATCAGTTCCTGTCACCGGGCCCCACAGGGGACACCTGGTTTGTCTGCAGAATTCTCAGGGACACTCTCGGGAATAAAAAGCAATGAAATCCAGATAACCAATTATGCCAAAGCTTGCCAGGCCACAGCGGGCAAAGGCCCTTGAGCAGATCTGCCACCTGCCACGTGTAAAGAATAACTCCGTCGTACCACCAGCCCCACTTCCTGCCGGGCACACCTATTCCGGTGGCCGGATTCCGAGCGGATATGCGTTCCCATCAATGCGGTAAAATGGAACAGCGGCGATGACTTTGTTATTCTGAAAATCGCTAAATTTTCCAGATCAGCTCGGTTCCCTGGGCCTAGGAAGAAAGCTCACGGGCTGAGTGCCCGCGTCCGCTGGCTGGGAGCCAGGTACGGAGAGCAGATGAGGTAAATTGCATTGTTGTTTTGGTTTGGACCTGAGAGGCAAGCTTTTAAAATAGGATTCACTCCACGGCAGCCTGGACATTAGTACGAAACACCAGCAAAACCCTGCCCACGCTTCTTAGGCCACAAAACAAGCCCACCCGGAGGGCACCCACCCGCAGCAGACACTGCTCTGGGTCTAGAAAAGTGCAGATGTGGGCTTCGGGCAGGGAGGCAGCTTACACGATTAAGACTTGAATGAGTTAAACAGAATCTAACCGTACAGCACAGTGTGAGTCCAAATAGAAGCAGCTAACCCTCACTGAGTGCTGCTGTGTGCTTGACCCTGTTCCGGTACTTAATAACGACACACTACTCCCAGCTCATCTGGTTTCCACCTTTCTCTGTCTGACTTCTTTCACTCAGCACAGCACCCTCTAGCTCCATCGATGCTGTTGCAAATGGCAAGTTTTCAACCTTTTTTATGGCTGAGTCATATTCCATTGTACATATGCACCTCATCTTCATCCATCCTCATGGCTCCCATTCTAATGTCTGATGGTAGTTACGGCGTGTGGTGTGCGGTGTGCGGTGTGCTGTGTGCGGAGTGCAGTGTGCGGTGTGCGGAGTGCAGTGTGTGGAGTGCAGTGTGCAGTGTGCGGTGTGAGGTGTGCGGAGTGAGGTGTGCTGTGTGCTGTTTGCGGTGTGTGGTGTGCGGTGTGCGGAGTGAGGTGTGCGCTGTGCGGTGTGCGGTGTGTGGTGTGAGGTGTGTGGTGTGCGGTGTGAGGTGTGCGGTGTGCGGTGTTTTGTGTGGTGTGAGGTGTGAGGTGTGCAGTGTGCTGTGTGGTATGAGGTGTGCGGTGTGAGGTGTGCGGTGTTCTGTGTGGTGTGAGGTGTGCGGTGTGCAGTGTGCTGTGTGCGGTGTGAGGTGTGCGGTGTGCGGTGTGCGGTGTGAGGTGTGCGGTGTGAGGTGTGCGGTGTGCGGTGTGAGGTGTGCGGTGTGAGGTGTGCAGTGTGCTGTGTGCGGTGTGAGGTGTGCGGTGTGAGGTGTGCGGTGTGCGGTGTGAGGTGTGAGGTGTGCAGTGTGCTGTGTGCGGTGTGCGGTGTGAGGTGTGCGGTGTGAGGTGTGCGGTGTGCGGTGTGCGGAGTGAGGTGTGCGGTGTGAGGTGTGCGGTGTGAGGTGTGCGGTGTGAGGTGTGCGGTGTGAGGTGTGCAGTGTGCAGTGCTGCAGGGCACAGCAGCCCTGACCTCCACCCCGGGTTCGGAGACGGTGAGTCAGCGTGTGCTGCCAGGAGGGCTGGTGTCTCCTCGGGGTGACTGTGAGGGGGGGTGTCTCAGAGTCCGCACTGGGGCTGCAGGCACTCTTTCTCCCTGCGATTGGCCAACGGGAGCCTGGCCCCGACTCCCCTCCTTCCTGCTGGGCTGGCGACAGGAGGGTCAGGGAAGAAGTAAGAGGGGGTCCCTCCCAAACCTCCAGGAGCAGCCCCCAGTGAGGAGGGGACAGAGAAAGCAGGCTTTTCACCGGGAGGGGCCCAGCAGTGTCGGGCCAGAACTGAGAGGGAGCAGGTGGGGGTGGGGCTGGCACCTCAGGTCCCGCGAAACAGCAGCCACGTGAGGGCCAGGCAGGCCCAGCGCCAGGGCAGGCCTTGTGTGGAGCCGTGCTCACGGCAGGCCCCTCTCCTGAGTCCCCGGGGCCCAGGCTCTGCGGACGGCCCAGCGCCTGGAGCTGCCCTGTGGCTCCCTGCCAGGAGTCCAGCCGCTGAAGGAAACACCGAGCGTCAGAGGTGGTTTTGCCAGTCGGAAGCCAGTTTGGGAGTGGGGGCCCGTGGGTTCTGACGCGCAGGTGCACTGTACGATGGGTAGCAATTCTGTCAGCAAACATTTATCAAACACCTGCTGATGCCCTTGGCACGGGCACGCGGCACGAGGATCGAGTCAAGCCTTCAGCAGAGCATCGCGGACCGGGTACGAGAACACACACTGACGAGCAGGGCTGCCCTCGGCACCTGCTGGACAGGAGGGGAACACAGGCCTCAGAACAGCCCGGGCATTTGTTTGCTCCGACAGAGGCTGGAAAGGTCACTGGGGTCATTGATCCAAACAGTCAATTGGTTCTGCACACGCGTGGTCAAATCCAGCGTGGTCACAGCCCGAGTTCCGATCCAGCATCAAACCTGATTTCGGCCCTTCCCGGAGCGGCCTCCACAGGGCGAGGCAGCAGGTCAGGTGATGGCCTCCCTGGCCGGCTACAGGGACACGCACACAGGTGGCTTCTTTGTCACCTCGTCGTACTCCCCTAGTCCTCAGGCATCTGAGACAAAGGAAGTGACGGGCCTGCCTCGGTCTTGTTCCGAATGGACCGACATCGGCCTTCCTCTCCAGCGGCGGTTTGCAGCGTTGCTGAAGGCAGTGGAATCCTTTTAGCAAAATAAACCTCCCCTGCAACTCTAATATTTTAACGTGTAAGAATATTAGCCTGTCCTTCCCCCACAGGCCCAGCCTCCGGGCAACCTTGGAATCTCGGGACACAGCTGCTCCAAGATGTCTGCAGCACCAGTGTCTGCCTCGGAGGCAGAGCCTGCAAAGCGCCCTCCAATACCCCGTGGCCCTTCTTTCGTGGTCACAAAATCCTAATGACGGTGGGAATGAAGCCAGCTCCAAGGCAGCACTCTCCAGCCTGTCTGGCTGTTAGGTAAGGCCAGTGCTGTGACAAAAGTCTGGCCAGTGATGTGTAGCTGGCAGTGTCATATGAGACTCCCAGGAAGGCTCCTTACAATGGAGAGCTGTACCTTTCCTATCCTGCTCTTCCTCGTTCCTGCTGGCTGGAATATGGGCATGATGGCTGGAGGGCCAGCAGCCATGTTGGACCATTAGGTGACTTTGAAGTCGGAAGCTATGCTTTGGAGAGGGTGGGGCAGAAAAGAAGACAGAGCCTGGTCTGAATGACTTCGTGGCATTGTGCAACCAGTTCTGCGCTGCTGTCTCAGGACGGTGGTGTGGGAAATAAGTCCTGTGTGTCTAGTGCAATGTTGTTTAGGCTTCTGTATAATTTGCAGCTACATCAAGTCCTAACTGATCCAGAACCTGTCTGCAGTTAACTTGTCTAGCACAAACTTCCACTATGGCTCTCTTCTTATGTATATTTGGAAGAATTACAGAGAACTAGATAGGATAAGGCCATACAGCCATATATATGTGGACCAGATTTATTATAAAACTAGAGGCCTGGTGCACAAAATTTGTGCACTCGGGGGGGTCCCTCAACCTGGCCTGCGCCCTCTCACAGTCTGGGAGCCCTTGGGGGATGTCTGACTGCCCGCTCCCCACCTGAAGTCACACAGCTGGTTAGTTGAAGAGCAACAAATGAAAGGGGAATTAAAGTGTAAGCTAACGAGTGGGTCCATCAGAGGTCTTTGAGTTACTTTACAATAAAGACCATTTAAGCAGCGTGGCAGGGCCTTAGAGGATTTGACTTGCAGTCTCCTTCAAGATCTGAACGTGAGGCGAGGGGGCTCTGGGATCAGACGGGCGTGAGACAAGTCTTTGCTCTTTCCTTTCCAAAGTGGGGTCTTGGGTGAAATACTTCAGATTCCCTGAGCTTCAGGCTGCCTCGCACAGTGAGGGGTGGGTGCGTGACAATGCAGGTGAAGTCACAGCACAAAATGCCAGTGTGAGGTCGGTAGCAAGTCAAACCTGTGACCCAGGCCGGGAAATGAGAGGAATGAGGTCAGAGGCAACCCGCTTGTTTTCAGAAGGATTTGAAAGTCTCCTTGGCAATCTGCCACAGAATAGAAGAGTGTTACCGTGCTTCCGTGCCCACCAGCTGTGCCAGGCGAGCAGACGCCTCGCTGGGTTCTCCCTTTGCTCAGCTGCGAAGGGCACTGGCAGTGACGGCCACTGGAGGAAGAGTGGCCCCTGCCCCAGCCCCCACGCTCGTGGTCATTTTTAGACTTCGCCTTCGCTCACCCTGGCCCTTTCTGAATTTTTCCAGACGGCGTGAGGAAGCACCTCCTACTTTCTTAGTTTTCTCAGTTTACGCTGTCACTCAGGCTTCTTCCATATTGTGGAGACGGATACCAACAGTTATGATCAGGAGCTCTATCCCTAATAAAGGCAAAGAACTGGCCCTGGAGCCCAGCTGGTGTTGCTCAGTGGTTGAGCATCGACCTACGAACCAGGAGGTCACGATTCGATTGTCTCTGGGTGGCAGACTCAATCCTCAGTAGGGGGCATACAGGAGGCAGCTGATCAATGATTCTCATCATTAATGTTTCTCTCTCTCTCTCCTCTCTCTCCCTTCCTCTCTGAAATCAACAAAAAATATATGCATTTTAAAAGAATTGGGATTGGGTGAAAGAGAAAAAAGACTGTCAAGCACACAACCACGGTAGTTTTTAAAGGAAATGTGATGAATTTCTAAAATCCCAGAATTCAGTGGGAGATGACATCAAGATTTAAAGCATCTGTGTATGAACAGAGTGAAAAGGCAATGCATGGAACAGGAGATGATATTTGCAAGTCACATATCTGATAAGAGATTAATAATATCCAGAGTGTGTAAAGAAGTCCTAAGACTGAAAGCAATAAAAGTAACCTGGGCAAAGGACGGAAATAGACATCTCTCCACAGAAGACATACACATGGTCTATAAGCGTAGGAGAGATGCTCGACATCACCAATTATTTGGGAAACACAAGTCAAAACTACAGTGAGCCATCACCTCACACCCATTAGGGTGGCTAGTATTAAAAACAAAACAAAACAGAAAATAACAATTGTTGGTGAGAACGTGGACAAGTTGGAAACTTTGTGCACTGTTGGTGGGCATACAAAATGGTGCAGCCACCATGGAAAACAATCTGGTTGTTCCTCAAAAATTAAAAATGGAACTACCATACGATCCAGCAATTCTGCTTGTGAATATAGAGCCAAAAGCATTGAAGTCAGGTCTCAAAGAGATATTTGCACACTCGTGTTCAAATCAGCAATATTCACCACAGTTAAAAGGTGAAAGCAACCGAAGTGTCCATTGACAGACGATGGGTAAACAGAATGTGCTCTACATGCAGTGGAATAGTATCCGGCCATAAAAAGGAAGGGCATTCTGACACACGCTACAATGTGGGTGAACCTTCAGGACATTGTGCTGAGTGATATAATCCAATCACAAAAAGGGAAGTTCTGGATGTTTTAATTATATAAAGCCCCTGGAGTCGACATATTCACATAAACGCAGAGTAGAATGGTGGTTGCCTGGGCTGGAGAGGGGAGAATGGGAGTTGTTCGATGGGGATGGGGTTTCTGTTTTGCAAGATAGAAAAGTTCTGGGGCTGGTTTCACAACAGTGTGAATGTACTTAACACCACTAAACTGCACTCTCAGAAATGGTGAGGTAGTGAAGTTTACGTTATGCATATTTTACTACAATAAAAAAATAACTGTTGGGAGAGTAGCAGCGCATTATAAAAAAGACAGCATGCAGCGTGGGGTGAAGGGGATGCAGCGACTAGGTGGAGGGCAGAGATGCATTTGGAAATGATGTCCGTAAAAGTTGTGCTCCAAATTAAATTGGCCCATTTATGAACGCGCTCATGTAGCTGGAATCCGCAGGACGAAAATGCTCATAATCAGGGATAAATGAGGACGGGGTCTGGTTGCCAGCGGAAGGCCCACTGGGGCCTGTCACAGGCGGGGCCAGAGCTGGCCTTGTTTAACAGCCTCATTAATGACCCAGAAGAGGATGGAAATAGCCGCTGCTAATGACATTTGCAAAGAAACGTGGGCCATGCCCTGGGCTTGGCCGTAATGGCATAAGCATGGCTGGGATGCAGAGAGGCTTTCCACTCGGCGGTTAATTGGATTAAAACCAATGACTTCCTGGGGTAAGTCATTCCAGTTCCAGTTCTCATCTCCAGAGCAGGAGGCAAATTCTGAAATGCGGGGCTGTTCCTGAGACCAGACTGACCAGGGTCAGTGGAGGAGGGGTGCTCTCCCGAGACAGCCCCGCCTTTGGCCTTCACCCTGCGGTGGGAGACCATGGAATCCGCACGTTAAAACGATACAAGCAAGGAGACGGCGAGGAGGCAGGAGGCTGTGTCCTCCATGGAGGGAAGTCTAGCAAAAGCCCGCTAAGCCGCGATGTACCGCGTTTGGCACAGATGTTTCACCCTGTTCCCCATTTAGCTCCTGCCAGTGGCTTCCCAGGGCCCTGCCTCCCCACCACTGCCCTTCCCACCCACGTC
Source organism: Eptesicus fuscus (assembly GCF_027574615.1). Classification (NCBI taxonomy): domain Eukaryota; kingdom Metazoa; phylum Chordata; class Mammalia; order Chiroptera; family Vespertilionidae; genus Eptesicus; species Eptesicus fuscus. The sequence continues at coordinate 41,774,472 of NC_072494.1, forward strand.
ACGGTTATCGGCTACTCTGCACATTCAGCCCTTCCCCTCTGAGTCGCCATTCGGTCCCCAGCCACTGTGCTGGGCTCAGGGATGGGCAGAGGACTCAAGCCGTGCCAATCTCTCCAAAGAGGTTGGCTGCCCGGATTGGACTCCAGCCTGGACGGTTTGATCAGAGTGGCCCGTGTCTGCTTCAGCCTGTGACTGTGACAACTCGGACCAGTGCCCAGCCTTCTCGGTTGGCTTTTCTCTGTGAATCGGGGACTATAACTCTGGCCCAGATACCATCAGCGGAGACTCGGGGAAAGAAAAAGCATCCAGCCACCGGAAGTGTTTGCAGCTCACTGGAGTGAAGGTGCCCTAAATCTACAACCCTCTCAGCAGCCCCCCCACTCCCACCCCCACCCCCACCCCCACTGAAAGCCGATTGTTTTAGAGCCGGGGTCGGCTCTTTGGCCCCTTGAGTGTGGCTCTTCCACAAAATACCACGGCCTGGGCGAGTCTGTTGTGAAGAAGTGGCGTTAGAAGAAGTTTAAGTTTAAAAAATTTGGCTCTCAAAAGAAATTTCAATCGTTGTACTGTTGATACTTGGCTCTGTTGACAAATGAGTTTGCCGACCACTGGGTTAGAGCAATGGGATTAATGGGTGGCATTTTTCAGTGTTTACAGCATTCTTATTGCCGATGGCCTCAAGGCCCTTTAGAAGGAAACATTTCAAAGCTGAAAACAAAGAGATTGGAGGGTCATCACAGAGTGAGATGAACATCAAAGCCAAGATGCTTCTGTAATGATGACCTCATCAACGCACCTGGGACATCCAGGGTCTGCCCCAGGTGGTTCTGCTCATCAGGAAGGGGCTTCCCTGTCCAAACCTACCAGTTTCCTCTGTCCTCCGTGGGTCCTGGTGTTGATTCAGGAAACCGATTAGGTTGTAATCTCCGTTAGGGAACCAAACTCAGCTGTCCCGCCACCTGACACACCCTGATCTCCCAGCACAGGCAGCCCCAGTCCCTGGATGAATGACTGAACTGCAGGGTGTCCCAGAATCCACGCACTCCGCCTACCAGCGAGACCTCACAGAACCACTTCCTCAGACAACACCGGGGAAGGGTCCAGTGGGCCCAAGCGAACTTTTTCTAGGGGGGGATTATGTAATAGTTCTAAAATTCTGAGTTTTACCTTCTGCAGACTGACTTCTTTCTGCCTCATTCTATTTTTTTCTTGAGGGTCTGTACACGTGGGACAGGCTGAGACAGAAAGCTGTGTGTGCGGCATCATGTCAGGTTGGGACTCCAGGTTACAAGTGACAAAAATATATGCTCACAGGCTCACATAATAGAAAAGTGCAGGACGAGGCGACCTTCAGGCGTGACTGAACCCCTGTATGCAAACCGTGCCCGCAGGAGGCGGTCTCCCCGCTCCTGGCTCCCCTTTCCTCTGTGCTGGCTTCATTCCTCAGCGGGGCTCTCCTTTATCGGTGACAAAGAGACCAGAAACTCTAGGCTTGAAGTTCTCCCATCTGCAACCCAAGAGGAAAAAGAGAGCTTCTCTTTCCCAGTAGCTCCTGCTAGGGTTGCCTCTCATTGGTCCAGCTTGGGATCACGTGCCCCTCCCTGAACCAATCACTGGGGCTGTAATTGTGCAAGGCCAGCCCTGGAGCCAAGGGCATGAGATCCACGCTACTGCAACAGGCAGAGAAGGAGGAGAGAAGGGGTAGCCCCCAATCAGGTGCTGTTACCAAAGAGAGTTGATGGATGCTCAGAAGACTGGACTGGCAGGTGTCAGCTTCCATCTGTCGGGAATGAGGGGGGTAGGGCCGCTCCTGATGGGCTGTCAGAACGGGATGAAGGCTTTTGCCTCTCTTGATGCTGTGTGTGCCCTAATGATGACAGATGAGACCCAGCGCCAGGAGCAGCTGCAGAAAGCAGCCAGCAGGACTGGCAGCGGAAGCCAAGCGGCCGTCCGCTTACAAAGAGCTCCCCTAGTCTGTTACTCCGTGAAATGCCCAAACTGACTCGGGCACTTCTCAGGTTGTAAACTTGCTCAGCAGATATCTGCAAAACTATGTTAAGCAGGAGGAAATTGAGGGAGAAAAATCGAGGCCACAGCTTCCTGCCTGAGCTCAGCCCCACAGGTAACGGTCAGTTAGGCTCCGTGGTTTGACAGCAGCTCGTAGGCAGAAATAAGCCAACGGGCAGAGAGGGTTGATGCCAATAGAACCAAAAGGCTGCCAATAGGGCCCTGCCAGTGATGACTGAGTGGCCACCGCTCTGAGGCATGTGTGGGAATTGGGGAATAGGTTTTTGTTTGTTCCTCCCTCTCTCCCCAGCTCTTTATCACACCCAGCATTCCTTTATCTAGAGGTGCCTGTGGAAGATGAGATGTGTTTTTAATAATAATAAAACCCTTGTATCTGTAGATCTCTTTGAACTTGATAAAATGGCCCACTGGAGTCTGCCCACAGCCGTTGAAGATAAGCAGGACAAATATTCTCCCCAGTAACTACCGTGCGTCTGGCTTGGAGTCGGCCTCGAATAGAGCAGGCAGGACCCAGATGGTGGAGCGTAGGGAGCGCTGGTTCTGGGGTCAGGCACAGTCAGGGGGAGCCACCTGGTCAGAGCAGAATCACCCTGAGGACTCAGTCCCTGGGGTCCCGAGTCAGCTCGACACACTGCCAAGGCCTTCAGTCCACTGGGCTTGAAGAGCGTCTCCCAGCCCAGGAACAGGCATCCTGCAGAGAGGACGGAAGAGAAGCAATCGGGCAGGAAACGTGAATAGGTGTTTTCATAGGTAATTGCGCTGTTGTTAAGAATTCTTCATTTCTCCTTGAAATGACTATCCCTGAGTCCCGATCTCCGTAGACCAGCAGTCAGCCTGCCTGCCTGCGAATCTAGAGGGAAGAGGCGGGCCCTGCACCGGGGAGGCCGCCTCGACGCGCTCAGGGAATCTTTCTCGGGGCTGAGAACACAGGAAATATCTTCAGGAAGTGGCTCTTTGTTGAGTAAGAAAAGCATCGGCTCTTTCTGAGAAGTCTTTTTTTTCTCTAGGTCCTTGAACGTCTTAAAATGTTTCAATTTCTCATTTTATAAAAATGAAAGGTTTGTAAATGTGTCTTCAAGTGTTTTAATACTTCATGGATGGTTTGGTCAGGTATGGGATTCTAGATAAAAAATCACAATATCTCAGGATTTTGAAAACAGCACTCAAGTAGCTGTTCCCCATCCTGGCTGTGGGCGGGTGTTTGGGCGGCCTCGCTGTATGTTGAGGAATAGCGCTGCCACGTTTAGTGAGTGGAAATACAGACTGCCCAAATAAATTTGCATTTCAGATAAGCAAGGAAATATTTGGGACGTACTTATTCTAAAATCTTATCCACTGTTTATTCCTGGATGTATTTTATCTGTTAACCCTACTGGAAAAATTTTAGGATATTCTCTTTCTCCTTAATGTTCTGAAATTTTACAGTATTTCCAGTTGTGAGTCCTGAAAAACACACACACCGAATCATTATCTTAGTGCCAGCTGAGCCCCAAGGGGGCGGGAATGGTTCTTGCTGACAGGTGAACAGGTGAGAACAGGTGAGTTACCGAGGCCTCCAGGCCCCAGCCCTCGGAGCCTGGGTTTGAGGAACTTGGGGGGGGGGGGTGAAGGAGGAGAGGGGAAGGGGAAGTTTCATCAACCTCAGAGTCCGAAAATCTTTAGAGAAAGTAATGGTCAGAGCAAAGGCCTGGGAGACTATAGTCTATTCCATATGGGGACCGGTTGGCTAGCTGAGTCATCTGGTCACCCGGCCGGCATGTCACACAAACATCACAGAACCCCCTAGGAAAGGCCCGGCGTTCAGGCCGAAGCGCGTCCGTTGGTCAGAGATTATTCTGGACCATCCTGTACTGCTGCTCTGTGAACATGGCAAAGAGACCCTCTGCGTGGAGAAGAGGGTTTGCGTGCGAGACGCTTATTTCCTGGGGTTGTCTCTAAGCCAGCCAGCCCAAGTAAGTGAGGAGGCTGAGAGATAAGAAGTAATCACTTTGGAAGGTCGTGGTAAAATCAGGCAACATAGAAACAGGTCGGAGAAACCAGGAGAGCTGCAGAGTCCCGAGAGAGGAGATTTTAAAAAATGACCTTGAAATCATCCGGCCAGCCCCTCCCCTGACAGGTGGCAATACCCAGCGGAGACAGAGGGAGAGACTTGTCCAGAATCAGGGGCAGATGAGCCAGCTCTGGGGCCCAGTCCGGTGGCTCCTCCCACAACGCCGCTGCTGCCGTGGGGCCTATTTAATCATCCTGCCAGCCTCCGGGGAGGATGCACCTTCCCTGCGATGATCTGACTCAGCTCCGGGCAGCAGCTTCACCAAATGCCCCAAGAAAATGCCGTCAACTCCAGAAGGGGGGCGGGATTTCAGGGGCCTTGGAAAAAAACGTTCCCCCAACCAAAAATATTGCCTGCACCCACCTGCCTGTGTGCCAGAATCTCCCCTTGACAGTGTGTGTTGCCATGCAAATGACGACCTTGGATCTTTGTAGAGACTCCTTAACAAAGAAGAGGGTCTTGGTGGTATAGGTGACACAGGACAAGTGCGTTTTGATTGGACAGGGGTGGAGTGATTGGACAGTGATCTGAAATGTATCAGGACCCACTGGGCCCCCATGCGGCAGGTGCTGCGTCACCCTCATCCTTCCACAGCAGAACAAAGCTGCAGATTGCTTTATGCCCTCATCCTTTTCCTGCCACCCTTTGGGTGTCGGATGTCACAGTGAGATGTGTAAGTAGACCTGGTTTCCCTGATTACTTGAATAATTCACATTTTGTAGCTGCATATGGGATGTTTTCGGCAGAACAATGTCCCTTCACCTGGCAATTCTGATTACAGCATCAAGAATGGCTCTGTTTGGAGTCAGACTTGAAAATGTATTTCCCACACAGGAAGGTCGCGTGCCTTTTTCTCTTTGTGGCCAAAAGTTTCAAAAGATGAAGATGGAAAGATCCCCATGGGTTTTTGTCAATGAAGAGATCATTTGAACCAGAGCAGGTGCAATAGAGCAACAGAAGCCAAGGACAGATGGCCATGCCTTTGTTAAGAAGTGGATGCAGCCCAGCTACTGTGGCTCAGTGGTTGAGCGTTGACCTATGAACCAGGAGGTCGTGGTTTGATTCCCAGTCAGGGCACAAGCCTGGGTTGCGGGCTCCATCCCCAGCAGGAGGCATGCAGGAGGCAGCCGATCAATGGGTTCTCTCTCATTGGTGTTTCTATCTCTTCCTCTCTGAAATAAATAAAAATATATTTTTTAAAAAGAAGTGAATGCAGGTGGAAAAGTGGGGGAAGTTCATGTAGACAACCTTGGCTGACCTAAAAGAGAAAATCTTCTGTTGAGATGGGTGAGTGGTTGCCATGTGGTCGGTTTTAAAGCTGGGAGAGACTTGAGCATCTCTATTATCCCAGGGAAATGAGTCAGGACCTCAGCTTCTTCATCTAAATTTTGCGGAAATGCTAAAACCACCTCAGCCAGAGTCTGTCCAAGGTCGCCTGGCCAGTTGGCCAACGCGTGAAATCCGGGGCCTTCAACAGCCCGTTCTCTTGGGCATACAATGTCTCTCCTTTGGGCAAACGTCTTTGGTTTTCCATGGCTCATGGGAGGACATAGGGGCCATTTCTGTGCTGATATGTTTGGAAAGAGCTGGAAGGTCCTCGTGGGCATGGCATGGGTAAGGGAAAGAAGTACTTAAGTAAACACCTTCCATTTGCCAGGCACTAGACTAAGCACTTTACCTGAAAGTTATTCAACCCTCCCAGCAACTAGATGAAGCAGATAGAGCCATTATGTTATTTCACAGATAAAGAGATTAAGTAACTTATCCGAGATCACACAGCTAGCAAAAGCCAAGTCAGAGAGCCAAGACTTTGACCTCCGGCCACACTCTGTCTCACAGGAGTGCACACGGATGCTGGTCTAATACCACAAATAAGTGAATAATGTGTTAAAAATATTATTCGGTACATAACAGACCATTAAAAAAGATATCACCCATCAGTTATAAAAAGGAATCACTGGTTTGGAGAAGAAGGTCAGCCAGGGGGGGCTTGTTGATCATTTGGGGCGAGGGCCACGCCTTCTTCATACTTGCATCCCCAGGACCTAATTTCTCACCCCTCACGTTTTCTCCAGGCACAATCCTGTTTATTGTCCTGTTTTATTGTATGACTTTCAGAACAGCCCTGAGAGACAGCCAAGGCCAAGGAAACCATTTCCGTGTTCGCATAGGGACACACACACACACACACACACACACACACACACACACACATCGGGGAGGGAAGCAGCAGGGCCTGGACAGCTCAGTGGCCCAGTTTGCTGCAGGGCTGCCAGGACCTACGGGAAGAGATTCGGCAGCCCGCTGCTGTTTTTAGCAAGTAACACCTGGTGTCCGGGGCGGAGAGAATAAACCCCTTCCATCAAAATGCCAGAACATAGGTCCTTGAGCTGCTTTATCAGAGAACCAGGTGAGAGGATTCATAACTAACAACCAAGGAAACTATTTCCAAGTGGAACACATTCTTTAAAAAGTAAATGCCGCCAGTTTGACAGCTGCTAGACATTTCCCCTCCAGGGGCCTGCAGGGCGTCTGCGGCCTCACAGGGCCATTGGGGGGGAGGGGGCACGTGGTGATTTGCAATGAGCGTTAGGAATAGACGAGTAAACACGAGGTGGTCCCACACACTCTTGGTACACAGCAGCCCATTAAAGAAGACATGCCCACCAGTTATAAGGAGGAATCACTGCTTTGGAGAAGAAAGGTCAGCCAGGTGGGGCTTGTTGATCGTTCGGGGCCAGGGCCACACCCCTGCAGCCAGGACGCAGCTCAGTGCCCGGCACAGGACCGCCCAGGGATTCTAATGACGGTGAACGTCAGCCAGGATGCAATGATGGCCGTGGCTGCAATGTGCTCCGGTTCTCAAAAACCAGCGAGCCCGCTTCCGAAGGCCGCGTAGGTGGACGGAGGGGAAACTGCCCGACAGCAAACAGCTCTGGCCCTCGCTCCAGGGAACGGCCTCCGCTCGTCACGTGCATGCCTCGGAGCCTTCTGACTGTGAGGGAAGCAATTCCATTATTGGTGGGTGAGGTTCTAGAACAACCCACAAATTCTAGCACCAGAATGTAGGGAAGGAGTAGCGTTCAGTAGCTTTATAGAGCCATGTTCCCATTAACATTAGCTGGACTTGACACAACTTACTTGGAGCTCTGATCTGAGAAGGTGGTGAGAGAGGCCTTCTCTTGCTGGGGTCCCAGATTAAGATTTGGGGCTCCTTCCTGAGCCCCTCTCTACTCTGTCTTCCCTTCCATCACCTGTGCCCACTATTTACCCTGCTCTGCACCCCAAGGAAACCTGCTTCCCCACCTGTTTCTCGAACCTCAGTGGTGGCACCACGATCTGCCCAGTGATTCAAGCCTGACACTTTGGAATCACCCTCCCTCCACGTCGCTCCCGTACATTCATCTGCAGCCACCACACGTCTAATAGGGACAGCGAGTCCACCGTGGCTACGTCGAGAGTCAGGACGGCATCTTGCGGGACTTCTGCCCGCTGTTCCTGGGCTCCAGGGGGAAGCAGCAGTGACTGGAGAGGGCCTTCTTGGATTTCCATGCACATAACGTGTAACTGAGTTCATAGCTTAGTGAGTGCACTTAGGGGAGCACAGCACTGAGGTAACAGATGAGGCTCGAGAAGTGGATAAACACACACCCCCGCCCCCGCCAGAAGGCACCCTTGTTCTTCAGGACCTTGGAGAGAAGCAGCAAAGGCGGCAGACCTGGAATGAGGGGGAGCCGCCAGCGGAGGGCTGTAAACCATGCCGGTTGCTGGAGGGAAGTCGGGGGCAGTCCGACTTGAACACTGGGAGTCCATGCCCGGCTCTGGGCCCTTTACCCGTGTTTCCCCGACGGGACCCCCTGCCGCGTCTTTGCGTTGTTGCTGGCTTCTCGTCTCTCGGTCCCCACCTGGTGGCCTGTCCCGGTCGTGGAGCCCACCCTGCCCTGGCCTTTCTCCATAGTGACCATCACCGCCTGACACGGTTGTTACTCACTTGCTCAGGTGACGCAGGTCTCCCCGGCCTTCAGCGGAGGTGAGGTCCCAGGAGAACAACCCGTGTCTGTGAGGGTCACTGCCACCCCTCAGCGCTCAAAGCCTCTCTGACGCCTGGAGGCTTCCCTGCTCTGGGACAGACGAGCGAAGGCAGTAGGACCAGGAGGAGGGCAGGCGTGAGGGTGGACCTTAGCCGATCGGTGAGGACCTCGGACCGACAGTTTGAACACACACCCGATCCTGACTCAGGTTTGGAGAAATGGGATTCCAGACGCCACGGACAGGTTTGTGTCCGCGTGACCCCCGCAGGAACGGCGCCGACACACTCGCGGTGTCACTGCCAGCACGGCCCTTTCATTCTAAAAGAGCGGGTGCATTTGGAGCCCGCAGACGCCGGGGGCCCCTTCCTCGGATCTCCGTGCACGCAGCGCGGCTCCTGCTCCTGCCCTCGGCGAGGGGCTTGGACCCTCCGTGCGTCACGCGGAGGCTGGCCAGGCGCATCCCTGATGGGCACTGACTGCCCGGGGTCAGTGAGGAAGCTGCCGCCCTGCGCCCGCACATACAGGAGGCTTAGGAAAGGAGCGCGCCCCGAGGCGGGGGACGGGGGGCGGGGTCCTGCCAGCCCCCCCAGCGGAGAAGGCACACACCAGGGTGATGGGCCCCTGCCTGCCCAGGGTTTGACTCTGGTGAACAGATTTCATCGGGCCCACACAGTGGTTTTACATTTTTTAAACTAATCACCAGCATTTCAAATATCAGATTTCACATAAAGTAAAAATGCAGAAGATCTACAAATACTCGCCCTTGAATTCCCACACAACAAAACCCCCGGACCTGGAGTAGCAGCCGTCCTCTCTCAGTGAGATTAGTACCGCGAGGCTGTCACGGCCCCCAGCACTCCTGTGACACGGCCCCCAGCACTCCTGTGACACGGCCCCAGCACTCCTGTGACACGGCCCCCAGCACTCCTGTGACACGGGCCCCAGCACTCCTGTGACACGGCCCCAGCACTCCTGTGACACGGGCCCAGCACTCCTGTGACACGGGCCCCAGCACTCCTGTGACACGGGCCCCAGCACTCCTGTGACACGGGCCCAGCACTCCTGTGACACGGCCCACAGCACTCCTGTGACACGGGCCCCAGCACTCCTGTGACACGGGCTCTGGGCCAGTTTTGCCTTACGTGCAGGGCCCTTGGGGACATTTGAGGTTGAGGTCCCCACTATGAAAGCGATGGATCAGGTGATTCTAAGAAGTGACAGATGGGGATGGTTGGGAAGAAAAAGAACCTAGAAGGAATCTCAGTGTTTATTCCACCTCCCACCCCCTCCAGCAACACATCTTGGGTACGTTGCTGCAGGCATGAAACTTGTATGTTAAAGGTTAGTTGTGGGGATGTTGTACACTGTTTCACAATGTCACCTTAGAAGAGGGCCTGAGCAAGTGTGTGTCTGTGTGTAGTGCGCACACATGCATACCCGTGTGCACATAGCAGACACTCAAGAATATTTAATGAGTAAATGACAGGAAGGCTCAAGACGCTTAGCACGATGCTAAACCCTGAAAATGATGACTCCCGGGGCAGGCCTACGGTTTCTGAGCCCACTGTTCTTCTCTTTTTCTTTTCTCCCCCACCACCCACCCCCTGTTTCAGCCAAGACTGAGAATCCAGATGTAATTAAAACCCAGTAATTAATTAATTATAAACAGGGCTGACCGATCCATCATCCATTAGTCCATTTACATTAGCTCGATGTGGTTCGATGGTGCGCTCATTACCCTGGCGCAGCGGGGACCACTTGGGTCGGAGACGCGGGTTCAGGCCCTTCTCTGTCATCTGGCTCTCTGGCCCAGGTTTGCTCATCCATGGAATTGTATGTTCTCCAGGCCCTTCTCTGCTTTACGTCTCTGTTTCTGTGAACAGCAAAGACCCACGGGCGGTAAAAAGCGGGAGCTCAGAGCCAGCAGAGTCCAGCAAGGAAAGACCAAGAAGAGATTTGCTTTTCCCAGGAATTACGACGAGGAGGCCTCCAAGGTGGGCGCTGCAGTCCATGGAGGGAAGAGAGTGGGACGTGCAGTCACCAGCAGGACCGGGAGGAGAGGAAGACCGACACGGGAGGGTGTCCGCCTGGAGGTGGAGAGATTTCTAGAGAACGGAACAACTGGACGGAACTCTTGCTGAAGCGATCAGAAGACAGCGCCGGAGGCTCAGTAGTGACAAGAATACCCACGAAGGGGCAAAATCGGGGTCCCCAGGTAACCGAGGGCAGCGGCCGCCCGCTCAGACGTCAGGTGGGAAACAGCGCCCAGTTCAGCACATCCTCACCACAGCCAGAGGGAGACCTGTCACAGTTGCTGGTTTAAATTATATTGTTAAAGCTCGAGCATGCTTTGCTTCTTCAAAATGGAACGTCTGAGTAACTTTTCCTTTTTAAAAGGACTCACTGCAGGCATAATTTGAACAGAAACCTCTCACCTTTGAAATAAAAACAAAATATTTCTCTTGGCAAAGCTCGATGAGTATCATTAAATCTCAACAGGAACGCAAGTGGTGAGTGTCAGGTGGTTACCTTAAAAACAAGTTTCTCAGGAAAGACGATTTTAGTATTTTCGCTGGCACATGATGGTAATAAAAGAGCAGACCAAGTTTCAGTTGGTTTTATCATTTAAAGCAGTTTAACTAATATGTGCCAATGATAATTGAAAATAAAATTTAAAAACCAACTTAAAGAATTCTCTACAGAAAATGCGCCCACTTACCACCTGCAGTGGGGCGTCCCATTCCCACGGTCCTGTCCCTGGTCTGCCCGGAGGGGCCCGAAGCCGACAAACAGCAGCATCGCAATGTGGCCTGAACTGCCTCAGTTTCCCCACTGTGACTGCCACAGGCCAGGATGGAGAGGCACAGATGGGGGCAAGCCTGTTTCTGCGTAGATGGCACGACCACGTGGGACTATTTGACCAGCAGAGAGATCTAAGAACTTGCCCGAGTACTGAGTGACTGAGTTGCTGCGTGGGACGGACCGCTGGGACTCACTAATGTCTGTCTTCTCTCCGTCCGCGGCCCACGGGTGGGCCACGTTCCCAGGCTCCTTGCAGCTCGGTGGGCAGGGACGGGTTCTGGCTAATGGAACGAGGGGAGAAATGATGGTTGCCACGTCCAGCCCTGGCCCTAAGCCCCAGCAGATGCTCCATGCCCCTCTCCCCCGTCTCCTGGTTGGATGCAGAGGCCCCTGGAGGGCTTGGAGGAGACGCTGGATGGTAAGAGCCTGGGCCCGGTGTCGCCATAGATACATACAAACTCGATCAAGAGCAAGCGCACCTGCTGGAGGACGGCCGCCACGGGAACAGACACGCCGTCCCACTGGGCCACTGTGGAACAGCCAGGCCAGCCAGCCCTGCAGGTGAGCACAGGCGGATGAGCCCCAAATCTGTAAGGTGTAGATGGGCTGTGACCTGGGAGAGAGGTACCCTCTGTGTACAGTGGGAAGCCACCGAGACTGGGGTGCTCTTATAGCACTTGCTCCTCACGGGCACAGTGTCAAGGTGGAAACCGAGGTCAGCTCGACCCCAAAGCCTGCGCTCCCAGAGGACACAGCGCACGATGGGTGAGAGATCCCAGCTCCTGGCCCAGGCAACCCAATGACACGGGCCAGACAGACAACTGTCCCTAGAACCAGCACACATGATCTCTCCAACGTAATAGACTCGAGAAGAACCCTCGAGGAAATAGCTGCGTCAGTTAGCTTTTGCTGCAAAAAATGCAAACCATTCAGCATCAAGTGGCTTATAGCAACAACAGCGAGAGCGAGAGAGAGAGAGAGCGAGAGAGAGCGAGAGAGAGAGAGAGAGAGAGAGAGAGAGAGAGAGAGAGAGAGAGAGAGAGATGATTTTAGCTCACAAGTTTGAGTCTGCCATCTGGGGCTCCCGCAGCCTGGGCCAGACAGGCACACACAGGCCTGGGGTCAGCAGAGCCGGCTGGCAGCTGGCTCGTGGAAGAGGGCTCAGCTGGGCGGCTGGTCCCTGCTCCACGTGGTGTCTCCTCCTCCAGCAGGCTCGCCCGAGCTGGATCACTTGGTGACAGCGGCAGAGGTTTCAAGAACAAGCCTGATGGACCAACACCTCCAGCTGCTCCCTTTGGCCAAATCAAGACACGTGGCTGTGCTGAGAGTCAGCACGGGGGGCTGGGGGGAAGTGGGGGGGGCTGCCCACTGTTTGGACACAGAAGGTAGGACCTCCTGTAGCCATTACTACAATCTCCCCCAGTGTCCAGGGGTCACTGTGTGGGCATCACAGCACAGAGCAAGGGGTCCCGGCCTTGAAGGCTCCTGAAGTCATTCCTTCCAGCCTCTGACCACGCCTCCAGCCATCTGATCTAAGGGCAACGGCAGAGCTGGCTTGTGGGAGTTTATTGGAAACCACGCTTGGGAGGAAATGGCCGAGCCGTTCCCGTGGCTGGCGAGGCAGAGCTGTGGAGGCAGAGAGCTGTCTCCATCTGACAGAGGGTGGCTCTGCTGGGTGTGAGAAATCTTCCCGCACGAGGTGAGTCATGGTAGGAACAGAGCGCCAGGCCTCCCTCTGCTCCTCAGGGTGGCGCGTGTGACCCAGTGCCCGGCAAGGCACTCCCCTCCCTGAGGGGCAGGCACCAATGAGGCAGGAAGAAGCCGCCCCTGGGGATGCTGCCCAGCCGCTCTCTGCTCCGTCCCCTCGGTCTTGATCTCTATGTCCCAGGTGGGCTCTCTGTGACTTGCTCTTGTTTCTATAAAAACGCCTCCCCCTTGGCAACATCTCAGCCAAGAAAAGCAAAACAGCTCGTGAGAAAAAGCACGGCGTGTCTGCCCTGCCGGTGACGGAAGGCCAGGGCAATAGTGAGTTGTTACGAGTGGAATCGTGTGCCCTCAAAATTCTGATGTTGAAGTTCTAGCCCGAGGACCTCGGAATGTGAGCTTATTGGGGAATATGGGGTCTTTGCAGCTGTAGTTAGTTAAGATGGGGTCATACTGGACACGCACACAGAAAGAGGGCCTTAGGATGGTCAAGGCAGAGACGGGCCGTGCTGCAGGAGCCGGGGAGCATCAAGGACTGCATCAAAGCGCCAGAGCCGGGAGGGAGGCAGGAGCCAGCCCGGCACCTGAGCCTGGCCTCCTGGCCTCCGGAGCCGCGAGACAGTGCTTTGCGGTTGTTTAAGCCACTCTGACTGTGGTCCTTGTTGTTACAGCAGCCACAGGAAGCTAGTACCTATGTCACGGGCCATCTCACACTCCTTTGCTTTTTCACTCCTGGCCCCTAAGACTGTTGGCCCCCGTTCCAGGTGAGAAGACTGAGGCTGAGCCAGCCTGGACCCAAAGCAGATGGAAGCCAGGCCGCTGCCCCACCCATGCATTTTCCTTTACACAGTGCTCCTGGCAGGGCGGTGCCAAGGTCACGGCAAGGCTGGAGCAGCAGTTCAATAAGTAGCTGCACCCTCACTGTGCAATAGATCGGCTTCTGTGAGAATTAGTTCTTCATCGATTCCTTATCGACCCGATGATGTTTTAGCTGCTGCCAGTGAGTTTCCTATTTAAAGGAGCCTCCTGGGAGACCCTGGGTGTAGCAGAGGGTCTTGTGGACTGTGAAAGATCTCCCTCAAAATTCATCTGCTTTGCAAGTTTAATTTGTTTTCGCATGAGCGGTTTCTGCAAGAGCAGCTGCCTGCCGTCCCGCCCGGGTGGAGCTCAGTTCCCGCTGTGGTTAATGACAGCAGTGAAGGGCGCCCACCGGCAGCACTGCCGTTAAATACACGTGGTGTCTGGGACGGCTTCCCCCATTTCAAGCCATTGAACATCTTAACTTAAAACCATTGCTTGGCCCTAGGTGGTTTGGCTCAGTGGATAGAGCGTCGGCCTGTGGACTGAAGGGTCCCAGGTTCGATTCCCAGTCAGGGCACATGCCTGAGTTGCAGGCTTGCTCCTCAGTGGGGGGCATGCAGGAGGCAGCCGATCAATGATTCTCTCTCATCATTGATGTTTCTATCCCTCCCTCCCTCTCCCTTCCTCTCTGAAATCAATAAAAAGTATATTAAAAAACAACACTATTGCTTGGATAGAAAAAAGAAAAACACATTTTGTTAAACGCCAATATTTAGCTATGATTACTCCCTCACTCTCAGTGGGCTTTGTGTTAATTAGCGCTCCAGGCACTTGGTGTGCGTGAATTAGCAGCTGCTTCATTTGCTGTTGAAGGGCTGCCTTTAGGCTGCCCCTTGGGCCATGCAGATGGCCCCCTCAGAGGGCGGGCTGTGGCCGCAGTGGCTGCAATCTTACTACTTTAACAGCAGCCTCTATTTGGGAATGCAAGCTGCCAATGTTTTAGGTTAGCTTCAAAGTTTTCTCCCGCATTGCTTTTGTTATTATTTAACTAGTTAATTTCACAAGCATCAACGGAGCATCTACTCAGCACACACACACACACACTCACACACACACACACACACACACACACACACACACACGGGCACTGTCCTTGGTCCTGAAATGCCGAGCTGAAGAGGATTTTGGCCCTACCCCGCATTCCGGGGTCTGGTGGGGAGGTACACGTGGGAGTCAGTAACAATACTGTGATAAGTGCTGTGTTAGAAGGACAGACAAAGGAACTTGGGAAGCGCAGAATAAGAAGTGTGACAATTTGCTGGAAGTGGCAGAAACCATTTCCCGAAGTTGGTGGCATTCTCACTAAATCTTGAAGGATGAGTAGGAGTGTGCCAAATGCATAATGTGACAAAGGACCTTTCGAGAAGAGAGAGAAGTGCACACTGAAGACACAGCGATGAGAGCCTGGTGTTTGGAGACTCGTGGGTGGCTAGACACAGGCGATGAGGGAATCGCAGGAAGTGAGCTTCAGACAGATTTCTGGGGCTAGATCAAGGCAGCTTGGGCATTCTGTACAAGCACTAGGAAGCACTGAGGGCTTACCCTGGAGGAAGGGGCCGATTGAACCTGGTGGCATGGGCAATGGAGGAAGGTTTAAGTGAGGGACGCAGCAGTGCGGTTGGAGAGCGGGCAATGACATGAGTAACAATAACAAGGTCCAATTCTAAACGTGTAGCACTGGGAGTTGAGAGAGAGGACAGGCCTAGGACGACTGCACACCCCTGGCTTATGCATCCAGGTAAACTAACCAAATCTGGTGATGCCGGCAGAAGAGCATTCGTTTAGAGAGCAGACATTGCAAGGAAGCTCCCAGAAGTGAGAAGAGTGCTCATTCCTTCAAGGGTGGTCTGGGGCCTGCTCACCATCCGGGTCCAGGAAGTCGACCTCAGTCACAGACCAATGATTTTCCTTTGCAGCCACACGGAGGGGAAGTGTGTGCCCTTCGCCGCTACCATGGCCAGGTTTTTCATCAGGTTTCAGTTACACACGGCAGAACTACCTCTGTCCACATTAAGCAGAAAAAGAATTTATTACAAAATATTGGATAACTCAGAAAACCTCCAGCGAGGCCAAAAGAACAGGCGAGAAGGCAACATGACCAGGGACAAACCTGGACCACACGGTGGGTGGCCTCTGCGGAGACCCCACTGCATGGAGTGACAGCACACAGCTCACACCCCTGGAGGCCCCAAACTCCACCCTCGCTGCCCCCAGTAGCCAAGTGCCCTGTAGCCTCCCTCATCGGAAAGAGGGGTATGGCCCCTGCTTCTGAGGCTGCCGGTTTCCTAATGGAAGTCTCCCCGCAGCATCTCCGATAGACCAGATCTGTGGGTACACCCACCTGCTAGGAAGGCTAGGAATGGGGGTACCTGGCCCTCCCCTTGGGGAGGGGAAGCTTGTAGTGAAGAAAATGCCTCAAACATGGGAAGGTTTTAGAACACGTGATGAGAAAACAGACATTAGCTTCGGAGGGTTGCTGATGAAGGAAGAAGCTAGAGCTACGTGACCGCCTCCTTCTGGGGCTGGTGAATCGCTGTTTTGTAGACATTACAGTATTTTACTTTGCGCGATGGCTCTTTCCCCAGACTGGAGAATGCCTGTGGCAGGTGAGGGGCCGTGTCCAGTTTTGTGCCATATAGTTGGTGCCATGGTCCTGGGAGAAGCTCGGTGAATGTGTCTGTCTCTAAGCCCACAGCAGCACAGCCCTCTCTCTCTGTCTATTCGCTCAGTGAGCACTTACTGTGTGCCTGCTGGGCGTCCCGACCTGAGCTGGGCATTGCAGCTGATTCAGGAGATGTGCTGGGCACACATGTGCTCACACCCTGCAGTCAGCAGGGCCTCCTATGCCAAGTGCCCAGAGATGATGCCTGGTGTTTGTCATCGCTGTGATCATCCACCGTCCCTGTAGGAGGATCACGCTTTGCCCTGATCTCAATCTACCCAGGGAGGCGAGAGCTTCCCTTGGCCAGGCCCCCTGGCTGACCTCTGTGGTGGTGGTATCTATAGGGTCTGCCTCAATAAAGAGAAACCAGGAGGGAAACGGTGGAGATTAGGAAGGGATCTTGTAGGCCGTTTCTGCAGACTCTTTGAAGTGAAGATTCTAGGCCTGAGGGGGAGGCTTAACCTCTCTTCCCATCTGTCTTTCCCCAGAGGGCGGTCATCCGGGATGCTGCCATTGAGGCCACTCGTTCCCCTGCAGCTCAGGGAGCTGCCGGCTCGTTCCTCCTCCCAGCAGAGATCCGGCTACTGCAGGAGAGAAAGTCATTTATCAGCACTGAGCCAAGGCACTCGTCTGATCCCAGAGGGCAGGAGTGAGGCCCTGGGTGATGCCTTCAGTTCTCAGGCTGAGTTCCTGTGTTGAAAGGTTAGGAGGCCCCAGGGGCTCAGGCCTGTTTCCCTGGAAACACAGGCAGAAATCATCTTCAAGGAAGCCAGGCAAATCCACTGTGACCAGGGGCCAGCCCAACCCTGCTGCTGACATCAGCACCTCTCAGTGGACGGGGCTGTAGCTTCCAAAAGGAAGGGTGAGGTCACTGCCCAGCACCCAGGGCCCGTGGGCCCATGACTTGCTCTGGCAGAGCTTCCGGGAAGGTCTGGGGTGGACAGACGTCTGCTCGGAGGCAGGGTGGAGCGGATGACACAGATTTGGGGCTCGTTGGGTTTAGTCTCTTGTTCCTACCCTGTCCAGGTGTCCTTCCTCGAGGGGTCGGGGCCATGGACCACACCATTCTTTTGGATTTGAAGTCTCTTCAAAAGCCAGGTCTTTAAGCAATCTCATCTTACGTCCTTTTGTGTCTGTATCTTCCAACCAGGATGGGGCAACAGTGGCTGAAGTTTCTCAAAACAGCTGAACCATTGAACAGTGTGTGGGACTGCAGGCTCAGACATTGGACAGCAGACAGTAAGGGAAGAGACAAACGTCATGGGTTACCTTACAGGACAACAGGGACTTTACAGATGTGATTAAACTCAGGATCTGAGGTGCAGAGATCATCTGGCAAGAGTCCTTCTCAGTGGGAGAGGGAGGCAGGAGCGTGGGAATGAGAGAGATTGGGGGAACCACACTGCTGGCTGAACGTGGAAGGAGGGGCCGTGAGCCAAGGAGTGCAGGCGGCTTCCAGCAGCCGGAAAAGGTAGGAAGTCAGCCTTGCTGACACCTGGATGTTCGCTCCGTAAGATTCACTTTGGACCTTTGACCTTCCGAACTGTAAGATCATAAATGTGTGCTATTTTAAGCCACTACATTGGTGTTCGTTTTTCAGCAGCAATAGGAAAGTAATACAGAGAGGAAACACGTCCAACTCATTCTGTGAAGCCCACGCTATCTTGATACCAAAAGCAGACCATGAATATAAACCCTACCTAGAAGATAAAAATCTACAAAGAGGCTAATTCATCATGACAAACAGGGCTTCACCGGAATATTACTGTGGTCTAACACGCCATGATTTTCCAGCCTGCCCCAGATTACTTTAATGGACCTGGGCTCCAGCCGCCAATTTTGTGTCATCTTCCATCGTCCTGTTCTACCTGTACCTCAGGACTTATCTGCACCAGCCTCCTCTCCACTCCCTGCACCAGCCTCCTCTCCTCTCCCTGCACCAGCCTTCTCTCCACTCCCTGCACCAGCCTTCTCTCCACTCCCTGCACCAGCCTTCTCTCCACTCCCTGCACCAGCCTTCTCTCCTCTCCCTGCACCAGCCTTCTCTCCTCTCCCTGCACCAGCCTTCTCTCCTCTCCCTGCATCAGCCTTCTCTCCACTCCCTGCACCAGCCTTCTCTCCTCTCCCTGCATCAGCCTTCTCTCCACTCCCTGCACCAGCCTTCTCTCCACTCCCTGCACCAGCCTTCTCTCCTCTCCCTGCACCAGCCTTCTCTCCTCTCCCTGCACCAGCCTTCTCTCCTCTCCCTGCATCAGCCTTCTCTCCTCTCCCTGCACCGGCCTTCTCTCCTCTCCCTGCACCGGCCTTCTCTCCTCTCCCTGCACCGGCCTTTTCTCTCCTCTCCCTGCACCGGCCTTCTCTCCTCTCCCTGCACCGGCCTTCTCTCCTCTCCCTGCACCGGCCTTCTCTCCTCTCCCTGCACCAGCCTTCTCTCCTCTCCCTGCACCAGCCTTCTCTCCTCTCCCTGCACCAGCCTTCTCTCCTCTCCCTGCACCAGCCTTCTCTCCTCTCCCTGCACCAGCCTTCTCTCCTCTCCCTGCACCAGCCTTCTGTCCACTCCCTGCTTGCATGAAGGGCCTCACATGCTCATGCGATTCCTCTGGGAGTCCTGTCCTCACGTGCCCCCTCGCTGGGATCACTCATTCATTCTTCACGTCTCATCTTCTGCCCCAAGCAGTTTATCAAGGTATTTCCCAAAACTAACCAGGAAGAAATACGGAGATAGCCAGGAAGGTAATCTTGTCAAATTACAAGCACAGACAAGGAAACTGAGGCTCAAAGGCTTGTGTGACCTGCCCACACTAGGGAGTTGGTATCAGTTCCCTTCCTGTTAACTAAAAGACAGGAAGTCTTTAAGACATAACTTTCCAGTAAAGCCCCCGAGGGCAGGTGTGGGCCTATTTTAAGATATAATCAATTGTGCTTCGAGCATTTTGGAGACGCAGACTGGCCTCCCCCACCCAGCTCCTGGCCTCCCCCACCCAGCTCCGTGGTGGCTTGTGAAATGAAACTGAGATGTGTGGCCTGCCGGATGCTGTCTCCTGTGGATGCAGGACTGTGGGTGCTGCCTCCTTGCCTCAGGAAGTGTAAACACTAATGCTTCCACTGTGTGCGAGGCTTACTGAGCAATACAGATAAAATTAGCTTCTCTTCCAGTAAACACAGCAGCCCATCTAAAGAGACGCCGGTTTTCTCCTTCCCTCTAGCATGGGTTTCTTCCGATACCGCTCACTCCTGTTATGACAATGAGATTTGGGCTTTCGTTCTATTCATAAATAATAGCGTCCAGTAGTAATAGAAATCAGTACTTATTCCCATGGTCAGTGCTCACGAAGACTTCTGCCCTCATGTGGTGTTTGCTCAGCCTGGACTGAGGCCCAGGTGGGATTTGGTGCGTGAACACAGCACACATAAAGTCCCTGGGACCCCCACAGCTCCTCACACCTCCAGTTGCACCTCCAGGCACAGTGTGGATGGCAGTCCAGGAAGGTGGGAGCCGGAGCTCACGTGCAGATCCCAGTGCTGGTGCTGAGAGATGCGTCTAGTCTAAGGTGACCAGATGTCCCGCTTTTGGCGGGACAGTCCCGATTTTTAACAATTTGTCCCGCGTCCCGTGGCGTTTTAAAAAAGTTCCGATTTTTGGAAAGAATGCATGACAAGCTAGGGAATGGCGGGAGAATGGGAAGGGAATATATGGTTTTCAGCGGCCATGTGGCTATTTAGCCAGGATATGAGTTTTATATTACTTTTGTTAATTTTATAATATTAAACTTTAATAATAACAAATAATTGTTGAGAACTGATTATCGAGAACTGCTTATCAAAGTTCGCATTGTTGATCAGTTGTTAGAATTCGACCACCATTGTTTGGACTTAATGAACAATGGCATTTTTTGGGATTGGCAACGACGAAAACATTTTGTAACTGTCTCTCAGACGACACACATCGTACTGCGTGCTAGTAAGCTAGTTAAACAAGTGATGTCATTACAAATCAGCAATTCAGATAATTTAGGTAGGTAATTTATTTATTTATTTCATAAATACATAAATTTTCTTGAATTTAGCAGACAGTACTCGTATTATTTATATTTTATAGTGGCGGCAAAAAGTCTAGCGCCAGCCTTGAAAGTGACACTTAACGACTTACGTTATGGCAAATTCAGAGGAAAAATAATACAAGTTAGTATTGTTATTATTTAGAAAGAAATATAGGATTAAAATAATTTTTAAAATATAGTTACTTTATAACAATCAAATTAATTTAATTTATAAACTAACAATAAAATATGTTCATGTAATTATGTACCTATTTACTGTGTTTTTAAGCAATATGTATATAATAATTTATAATATAATTTTAAATTATTTTTTTTAGATTTTTAACATAATGAGTAAGAAAAGAGGATGCAAATTCAACGATGATCTAAGAAGTGAATTTCCTTTTATTAAAAAAACCAAAAGCGATTACAATATAGACCAAATTTTTAATCAAGAACCACTCCCCCACCCCGGGCCGAAACCGGTTTGGCTCAGTGGATAGAGCGTCGGCCTGCGGACTCAAGGGTCCCAGGTTCGATTCCGGTCAAGGGCATGTACCTTGGTTTCGGGCACATCCCCAGTAGGGGGTGTGCAAGAGGCAGCTGATCGATGTTTCTCTCTCATCGATGTTTCTAACTCTCTATCCCTCTCTGTAAAAAATCAATAAAATACATTAAAAAAAAAAAAAAGAACTCCCCCCGCCCCCCAGGTCAATGGTGTCCCGCTTTACCAATGTTAAAATCTGGTCACCTTAGTCTGGTTCCATGGGCACAGCACCGTGTGGGGAAGGGAAGGCCTGGCCTGGGCGTCAGAGCCTCCGGTGGTGACGATGTGACCTGGCAGGGGGCAGAGCGGGCGGGCCCAGGAGCCGGGAAGGCAGGCAGCATCAGGGAAGCCTGTGCGCAGGCAGCAGGGACAGCCACCGCTGCGTGCGGGGCTCTCTCGCCCACCCAGGGTGCGATAGGGCCTCAGCTCTACAAGGACCGAGACCCTGGACAGGTTACCAAGCCGAGGTCCCCAACTCATCCCACGAGTATTTTGTGAATGACCGCTGTGAGCGAGGCATTATTTGATGGCTGGAGAAACAGCAATGAAAAAGACAAACCCAGCTCCTACCCCCACGGAGCTTATAATCCAGCAAGGAAGAGAGAGCATGATGAACTAATCACAGAAATGAAATGACTAATTCGTTACTAACACGGTGGGTGCTGTGGGGAGGAGGCACCAGGGGCTCCAAGAGTGCCCCTAGCGAGCCCCGCTGGGTCTGGGAGCCACAAGCATTGCTGACCGCACTGGCTGAGTTGGCTTATGGAAGACATCGGTGCTTCAGTGGCTGACGAGGTGATCACGTGCCTAGGCTGTTCCCGGGACTGTGCTGAGCATCCGGGACACACGAATGGACAAAAAGACAAGACCCTGCCCTGCGGAGCTTACGGGTTTGTCGACATGAACGTGAAGAGCACACGCGGTAACAGCCGGGCAATGCTAAGCTCCTCTCCCACACGTGAGGGCGAGGCCGGGGCGCGAGGCACAGGGAGGCAGGGGCTAGAGCACACGTCTTTTCCCCACACGGAGCACGAGACGACAGGAGCCCGTTTTCCTGGATTCGGGAAAGGCAAGGGCAGCATTACCTCCTCTGTCTCCACATGGCAGCTGCTCTGCCTGTGAATGAATGAACGAGTGAATGAATGAGTGGGTGTTGACCCGCCTGTGAACAATAAATGTGTTTGAGGAAGTTGATTCTCAGTTTGTTTATAAGGAAGAATTGGGACAAGGAGAAGGAATCGCAGCATCTAGCTCAGTGGTGGCCATGTAGGTTTGCGTGTTCATTTATTTACAGATTAGATACGTCGGTCCCACAATGCTGATCTGTCCATTAATAAAACATTCATACAGAGAGGCATTTTAACAGGAAGAGCTGAAAGTGGAAATTCCACTATTTCCTTCCTCTGCCCCAGTGAAGACCATTTTGGAAAGCAGTGCTCTGCCTCAACGTGTTGGATGGGAGTGCAAAGATGGAGGAGCCTTCGGCCAAAGGCAGGTGGCCAGGGGGGACCTGGCCTGCGGGCAGGAGGTGTCCACTCACTGAGATGGAGTGGATGACAGATATCCAGATGGAAACATCTAGTGGGCATGTGGACTGCGGGCCTGGAGTTGAGGGCAA
Organism: Eptesicus fuscus; assembly: GCF_027574615.1. Taxonomy (NCBI): domain Eukaryota; kingdom Metazoa; phylum Chordata; class Mammalia; order Chiroptera; family Vespertilionidae; genus Eptesicus; species Eptesicus fuscus. Next base: position 41,796,815 of record NC_072494.1, read on the forward strand.
ATGTTGGGGCTAAAGGGACAAACTTAGAAGCCAGGACAGGAAATAATTGTTAACACCTATAACCCAGGGAAATGGCCTGAGGGAGGCCAGGTAGGAAGGAGAGGCCCCTGGGAACACTACCGTGGGGAGAGGGGGAGTGAGAGGGGCCCGGCAGCTGGGAGAACCGGGATTTACAGAATCGTAGGTGCAAACCCTACACCTAAGGACTGAGAAAAGGATTCAGTGTGTCAGACTGCCCAGGTGACCATCAGCAGGACAGGTGAGGGACCAGAGTGTGCTTCTTCAGGCTGCAGCCCAATGCGACGCGAGGCTGGAGGGAAAAGCTCGACAAAGACTGGCTGCTCGAAGCTGCCGTGTCTTGGGCCGAGATGCCTTTGGCAAAGCAGAAGTTGCCGGGGTGCACCCACACTGCCTTTCCTGGCCTGGCCTGGAAGAGAAAGGGTAACTCTGACTTGCAGTGGTGGTAGGAAAAGCTCACAACCAGAAAAAGAGTCATTTCCTTAGCCCTGAGCTCTTGGGCCAGAAAAGCTCATTTCACCTCCTGCCTGCCTTCAGACCATCTGAGCTGGATGGAACTCTGTCTCCATTCTTAACAGCTCTGCAGGCGACTCCTCAACAGCCTTTGTCATCTGCCCTGCAGTTTCCGAAAACCCTTGCCAAGGTCAACTGGAAAACAGGCCCTTGTGACCCAGAGTTTCTGAAAAGCTCACTTGATGAGTAATGAGCCAATCAACAGGAGAAATGAAGTCGGAGGTGGCCTGCTTCTGGAAAGACCAAGCGTGGGGTCGTGGGAGGCCGAACGAGTGGCCTGTGTGGGGCGAGCCTAGCCTCCGGGGTGCGCTCCGGGCGCTGGCTCGGGAACTGAGGGGCTCTGTCCTGCACGGAGACATCAAACGCATGAAGCACAAAGGAGCGCTTGTGCTGTGCCCCGAGAATAAACTCAGGCGAAGTTCCTCACAAGGAAGGATTGTCATCAAGATCTTGTCATTGAAGCGTTTCCATTTCTCGGTGCCCAGAACCGATAACCCTGGAGAGGGCGCAGCGGACTCCAAGACAAAGGGCATCACTTAACCGCAGGAGGCGCGTTAGGGAGAGGGAGGGGACGAGGAGGTACTGTGCCGAAAGCACTGGGGTCAAAACACAGGCTTGCTGTAGGTAACGAGACGGAGCTCAGAGTTAAGTTGTGGGTAATATTATTTTCTCATATTTTCAAAAAGTAATCAGAGTCATTCAAACATTTATTTATTTATTTATTTATTTATTTAATTCTCACCCAAGGATATTTTCCCATTGATTTTTAGAGAAAGCCAAAGCGAGGAGGAGAGACAGAGAGAAATACTGATGAGAGAGAAACACATTGATTGGTTGCCTCCTGCATGTGCCCCAACCAAGGTCCAGGCCGGGGAAGAGCCTGCCACCAAGGTACGTGTCCTTGACCGGAATCGAACCCAGGACCCTTCAGTCCTCAGGCCGACACTCTATCCCACTGAGCCAAACTGGCTAGGGCCAAACATTTATTGATTCACTCCTAGGCACCAGGCCCTAGGCTGGACAATAGGACCTCACGACACATATCCTTGGAGAGTGAACTGCCTACTGAGGGGGTCAAGTGTGACCCCACCACTGTGGACAGCACGGAAGGTGCTATAGAGGCAGGTCCAGGACGCTACGAGGGGGTGGGGAGACGTCCAGCCAAGAGAGGAAGACAAGCTACAGGAGCGGCGCCGAGACATGGCTGCACCTGGGAGTCCTCTCTGAGCTCTAGGCGGAGGCCCGCTGGCATTCGCAGAGCGAATATTCGTGAGTGAAAACAGCCCCCATGGAGTAACCCGAAAGGTCTCTGCCTTGGTTTAATGTGCTAAGACACAACTCTGAATGGCCTGCCAGGAGGCCAGAGTGCACGGCCAGCCACTGAGCTAGTGACGCCCACCGCCTGGCAGCCCTGTCCCAGCACAGCGCAGCTCCTCTCAGCGACGTCCGTGGAGTAATTCTCAGGCTGGTTTGACTTTTTCTTTGCAGAGTCAGGGAGCTACGGAGTTAATAAGGTACAGATGTCATAAAGTAAGGAGTTTATTTTAACAGCAACATTTATTTAAGTGGCTTTAGAAATTACCTTGGCCCCATAGGTTATAAAACCATTAAAGAGCCCCTTACATTTTTTTCAGTTACACTCTACTGCTTTTTATAGTGGAAATTATATGTCATGGTGACTTTCATGGTTTTGGAGACTTGTGAAGGTCAGGGGTGAAGCCTTTGAGAATGTCAAGGGTTCAAGTGCATGAATAATGAGTTACATTTTATTGGCACTCTACTGTTAGAGCATGGTCTCGATTTAAGTTTGAAAAAAAAAAGATTTCTTTTCCTTTATATGATTTTCCTGTAATTTGGGGAAGGAGGCCGTGGCTGCACCCTGTGTATGAAGGCTTAGCCTGTGCTACCAGACGACAAAGGTAACACTTATGCACAAAGTTGCACACTGACAAGTAACTCACATCAACAAAGATAACTAAATCCCCCCAATTGAATGCTTTTCTCTTGGTCTATTTCCTGGAATCTAATAACCACAGAAATGCAAACTCTGGCCCCGGCACAAAACACCCTCCAAGTTCCTCAAACTTAACACAATAGCACACCTCCTCGCCGGCTTCCCTCCCGTCTCCTGGTCTTGACCATCAGGATCGCATGAGTTTATCTGCTGAAGCTGGACAATTCAGAGTTGGCCAGACTCTTCCCCCAACATCTCCCATCAGTTACCAAATAAATAGATTTTACCTCTTAAATGCAGCCGGGCCTCTCCAGCCCAGGGCGCTGCCCTCGCTCAGGGCCAGGTCACCTGTCGTCACAACATCCCGACACACTGCCTGTAGCTCCCGTGGGTCTAGTCTCCACATTGACAAAGTACATTTTCTCAAAACGCAAACCTTGCATCCATTGGCTCCCACCGGTGATCAAGATGTGGGATCTGATGCCCGTGGCCTACACATCACACCGTGGCTGTGACCGTTTCTCTTCACACCTCCAGCATTTTGCATCTGCCCAACTCTTGCCCCCACCGTCCTCTCACCCTTCCCTTCTTTGTGAGCCTCTGTCAGTATCTTGAGGATCCGCTCTGAGTGTCACTACTTCAAGACAGCCTCGTGTGACTCCGTGGCTCCCCGGTCCGGGTCCCACAGGGTTGGGTACACACCACTATTAAAGCGCGTGTCACAATGCACAGGGACAGCTTGTTAACCGGGGTGTCTCCGGCGATCCCTGGGCTGTGGTCGCCTCTGAGCCTGGTGCTTTGCACATGCACGGCTCCCAGGCAGGCAGTGTTTGCTGGACTAACGGACCGCGACGGAGATCTAGGCTACCTCGTAAAGCGAGAGAAGCATGTTATCAAAGGGCCAAACTACTTTTTTTTGTTAATTATAAAGTGAATCAAGGTGCCAGCAAAGTTAAAACAAGGATGAAGAGTGCTTAGATCTCAACCAATTTTTAAATTACTCACCACAACGGTTCTAGCTACAGACGAACTTTAGGCAGCCTCCTGCGGCCTGTTAGAGTATTTCACACGTGGGCACCGGCGAATGCCCCATAATTATAGGAAATACAGAAAAGCTACTAGTTTTGAAAATATAAATGTAAAAAGATGCCCAGGAACAGCATTTGCTAAATATTTTTTTTTCTGCACATTTGACCGCAATATCAGACACAAGATGTGGTCATACTGAATGCAATGTCCAGTGGCGGGGAGGGGGCGGGGGCGGGGTACAGGGAGGCCCTTCTAGCTTCTCATTCATTCACACACACAACGGTGGCCACCATGTGCAGACAAGGCAGGGTCCCTGAGATTCCAGGCTTCCGAGGGGGAGATGGATACAAACCACACAGGGAATCCTGGGCAGTTACTGCTTAAATCCAGCCCTGTTCCAACATGTGCTGGCTCTCCTTGTCCTCAGCGGGTCACAGGTTACCTGGGGTGACCTCAGTCCAGCTAGGTGGTCGCGCGGGGCACAGCCGTCGCTAGGACGCAGCTAGGACGCAGCTAGGACGCCTCCACCTGCGGCGTTTGGGTCTGCGCGCTGCGGTTGCTGAAAGAGCAGGTTCTCAGAAGGAAAAGATTTGCGTGAAGGCAGGCAGGAAGTAGACGCTGAGCTCCGGCTCCAACCGAAACTGCTGGGATCTTGGTGACTGGGCGTCAGGTACCCTCCCTCCAGGCCCAGGTGGGAAGAAAACTCCCAGGGCAAATGCAGGGGAGACCCTCGGCGCGCTGCCCTTAGCACCTCTGCCGGAGCCTCGACCTCAGCGTCTGCAAGGAGGGGTACGGGGGCGCTCCATTACAAGAAAGAACCCCTCTCAGCTACAGCTGCTCTCCTAACCCGTCTCGGCCTCCAACGTGCACTGAGGGTTCCCACCCTGAATCCTGACAGCGCTGCGCCCCTCTCCGCCCCCACCCCCACCCAACCAATCCCGCCGGCCTGTTCCCCACGCCCCCTCCCACTTTGCCTGGGCCGGGTCCCCACCTCCACGACCACCACCGCCCAACCCCCACCCGGCCAAGTCGTCTAGCCGTCCCCAACCCCCCGCGCTCACCCAGCCCCCATCCAGCCGGGTCCCCAAACCCCCATTCAGCCGGGTCCCCACGCCCCGCCCACCCCGGGCACCGCCCACTGCAGCCCCGCCCTGCCAGGCCCGGCCCACGTGTCGGGCCTCGCCGGGCGCCCTAGGCCCTTTAAACACCCCACCCTACACAGCACCCCCCCACACCCGGACGGCAGCCGGAGAGGGACAAAACTCGTGGCGCACAGCCAGTTTCCTCCGCGATCACGTCCCGGCTGCCCGGCCCACCGGCCCTCCGCCCGGGTCACCGCCCCCTGGCGTCCCCAGCCCTGCGGGAGAGCTGACGCGGCCGCTGCGGGCGGGGCCGGGAGGAGCGCAAGTCCTCCGCCTCCTCCGCCGCCGCCGGCCGCCCGCCCGCCGCTGGGTGCGCTGCTCGCGGGGGGCGGCCGCGGTGCAGAGGTTCATGCAGCGGTGGCGGCGGCGGTGGCGGCAGAAGAACCGGGCTCCATGCGGCCGCCGCCGCCTCTCCGGCGAGGGGCGGCGGGCTCCGGCCCAAGGTGGGCGCCCCTCCTCGCAGCACCGCTCCCTTCCCTGCCCTCCGCGCGGGCGCTGGAGCCGGTGGGGGCGCCCATCCCCGCCTAGGAGCGCACGCTCCGCGCGCCCTGCCGGAGAGAGGGGCGGGCGTGGCGGGGGCGGGGGCGGGCCGCCGGGACCCCGCGCGGCGGCAGGAGGAGGGGGCTTCCCCGGAGGATGGCCGGCGGCGGCGCCCTGCTCCTAGGCGCGAGCTGAGCCGCCCTGGGCGCGGGAGGCGCGTTGCCAAGCCGGCGTAACGGGCGCCCCCGGCTGCCCGCGCGGCCCCCGTGCCCCGCGCCGCGCCGCGCAGGCCGGGCGGCAGGATGGGCTGCATCCAGAGCATCACCTGCAAGGCGCGGATCAGGCGCGAGAACATCGTGGTGTACGATGTGTGCGCCACCATCGACCAGTGCCCCACGCGCATCGAGGAGACCTCGCCCATCGTCCTGCGCTACAAGACCCCCTACTTCAAAGCCTCGGCCCGCGTGGTCATGCCCCCCATCCCCCGCCACGAGACCTGGGTGGTGGGCTGGATCCAGGCGTGCAACCAGATGGAGTTCTTCAACACCTACAGCGACCTGGGCATGTAAGCGACCGGCTGTGCGGGACGGGAGCGGGTCTCCCTCCGGCCCCGTCTCTGCTCCCACCCCGACCTCCTCCCAGCTCCTTCTCTCTGCTCTCCCCATCCTCTGTCTAAACCTTCCTCCCGCCTCCTCTCCCACCTCCCCCCTCCCTGCGCTTTTGTTTCAGTGACTGGGCGGGCGTAGGGAGGCTCCTCGCGAAGCAGTTTCTCGTGGTTTGCGTCTGACTCCCCGCGAGCGCGAGGAGACGGTGCGGGGCGGAGAGAACGCGGCAAGGAGTGTTCGAGAGATAGGTGGGGGTGGCTGGCCAGTGCCCTGGGAGTTTCGGGGCGTCGTCTGTGGTTTGGGGGCTTTCCAGGAAGAGTTTAGGGGGACCTGTGGAGAGAGAAGAGGAGTGGAGTGCGGGGGCGCATGGGCTGTGCCGCGCGTCCTTTGGCGAAGCAGGTCCCGGGCGTCCGAGCGGGAATGGGTGATTCTGCCCATGCTCCTTTGACTGTTGAAATCTAGCCCTTGTCCCCTGGGCCAGGAAGCCTGGAGGCATTTCCATCTGGAATCGCAAACCCGGCAGAACCGCCCGTCTGGCCGGGCGCCCTCCGGATGAGTTCTGGGCGGCGGGAGCAGAGGCACCGGGTGCGTCAGGCCGAGCAGGGCTGGTGGCCTGTGCGAGCGGCTCTGGCAGGTTCGCCCGCTGTGCGTTTTGTGCTCCATGGTCTTAACTTACTCCAGAACTTTCCTAATTGCGGCGCTGGGAGGGCTCCTAACGCCGAATCTGGGAGCTCTCCAACTCCTTTCAGCAGCGCCGCTCGGCGTGTGCCGGGTGCGGCGGCCAGGTGGAGACCCAGCCTCCCTGGCCACCAGGGGCGGAACCGCAGGCTGGTGCGGTGGCGTCTAGGGCTCTCTTATTTACTAAATTTTCATAATTCCCCGCCAGCCTCCTTTCAGAAGCAGACTCTGAGCGGATGGCAGCTACAGTGGCTGAAAGGGTTGGGCCTGCGTTTTTCCTGCTGTTCCAGGGCAGGTCCAGGGCACCCTAATTAGCTTGCAGCCTATAGGGAACCCCTTTTCTGGAAGTCAGCCTCATTTCGTTTATTAATCCAAAACTCTAGAATCCCCAGGTTCATCCAGTGAGTGTGGATATGGGTCAAGGCGCCTTCTGCAGCAGCCTGCAGGCTCCCTACCGCAGGGCAGCTCCCACGGTCGGTCGGAGGTGCTAAAAGGAATGCTGACAGGTCACTTCGTCCTCCCCTGAGAGAGTTTGCACTTTTCAAGCACAAAAGCTCAGGGCAGGAGAACGCTGTTTCTGCTGCAGGTGTGTGAGAGCGGCCCTCATGCCTCCACACCGTGTTCTCCTCCTTCCCAGGGGTGGCTGGGTCTGAGGAATGGGGGACATGTTATTTTGGGTGAATCACACATTTAAAAACAGACACACCCTCAAAAGAATAATTATATTTGAACATATGTGTCACTTCAAGCTGGCTTTTTTGTTTGTTTTTGTTTTATTTTGTTTTTTAGAAACCTGTTTTTTCCAACCAAGTCAGAGAAAGGCACAGACAGGGCAAGGGTGCCCTCCCTCCTGCCTCCCGGCCTGGCCCTGAGGGCGGTGTAACCTTGATGGGGGGGGGGGGGGCAGTGATCGAAACCTGGGTCCCCTGTAGAGGAGGCCAGAGGGACAGAACAGAAACAGCCTCGGGGTTCCCAAGACCACACAGCCAGGACTCTCAGTTACCTTGATCTCTTTTAATAAGCAAACCAAAAGCAAATACATAAAGATTTCTCCCAAAAAGAAAATGTATCCAAGCTCAGGAGAAGTGGAGGTGAGATGTAAACAGAGGTGGGAGTTGAACATCCTGGACTCCGTGGGAGGGTGTGTCGATGCTGGAACGGACGTTGATGGGCGTGGGTTGGTGCCATCGCTGAGGCTGAGGGGCCGGGACTCCCTGACCCGCCTTGCGGAGTTCTCCCCTTCGGGAGTGGGGAAAGCTTTTGCCTTTGAACTGCTACTTTCAGTATTTTAAGATGTTGGTTTTCAAGTTGTTGATGCAGGGGAGCAAGGACAGTCGCCAAGAAGTCATAAAGCCTATTATGACGGATCTGCGTCCAGATTCCGCCCCTTTGTGGCTGCAGTAATTGCTCTGTTTAAGGCCACTTTGGAGCCCAGATTTGATTGAACCAATTTCCACAAAATGCTGATGCCCGAAAACTTGGCCAGTGTCAACTTTTTAATGGGAGCTCATATGGCATGAGTCGCTGCAGTCTGCTGGGTTTTATGTCCACTTCAGCCGGCACCTCGAGTGGAAAAACCCCGGCACCCGTGTGCAATCAGTGCGCTTGTTATTACACGAAGCATGGCAGGATGAGAGGACTGGGGTTAGAAAGCTGCCTTTTCAATATTTGAAAAGCTGAGGAAATCCACAACTCAAAACGGCGAGAAAACTCTCTTTATGGCTTAATAGGAAACGTGAACTTTTGTGGTTCAAATTTTCAACATTTCCAAGAATAGGGTTCTGAAATAGCTGATGATCATGATGGTCGGAGCTTCACTTGAACTTGAAGTCAAGTGATGGCACTGGCTCAGCTGCTTCTGTGGAGGCGGGATGGGGAGCACTCGTGCGCCCAGTTGTCTCGTGAACCCTGCTGCCGCAGCCGTGGTGACGCGGGTCTCATCCGTCCGTGAGGAGGGGCCACTGCTTTTCTTAACCCACCCGTCAATGAGCCCCTGTTTCCGGGGGCCTCCGACGTTCTGGAACATGTGGGCAGCTTCCCTGCTCCTCGGTGTGAGAGGTGGGGGGGATGCTGGAGCGCCTGGGGCACCGGGCAGGGTTCTCTGGAGGTGTAAGGACTGGACTGGACTTGAATGGACGAGATTCCACTGGGCAAGGAAGACTGGTTCTGAAGGGAAAACAGCAAATGCAAGGGAGGGGGTGGGGCTGGAGTGGAGCTTTCAAGTGGAGACCGTGGGAGAGGGGGTCCTAACGGGGGGCTGGGGTGTGTTGGGGAAGTCCTCGGACAGTGTGGTCTGGAAAGACCAGGTCGAGGTCGGAGTATCCGGAGGGTCTCCATGCCTTCAGACCTCTCAGGCACACGGGGGCTTTTCAGTAAGACATGAGACCTTTATGATGGGAGTTTTGGATCATAGAGTCCAACCCAAGAGCTTCCCTGAGGGAGGTTTGAACCAGAAATGGGGTCCTATGTCAAGGATGGAGGAGGGGAAGCTGAGGCCGATGGGGAGCCCATGTGCACCGTCTTCTCAACTGGAAGGGAACGAACTCTCCGATCAGCCCAGGCTGATGGTGTGGAGGACGCTGGCCTGGGTGGAACGTTAGGAGTCAGGAGGTCCTAGCTCACTCCCCTCCTTCAGCTCTGCCTGTGTCTCTAGTCTTCCCTTAGAGCCAACGTCATTGAAGATTTATCTGTACCCGCTCCCTCTGTCACCTGCTCCTTCCACCCAGGCAGGTTTCCATTCATTCCAAAACGGCTCTCACTCAGTTCGTCTGTGATGTCCATGTTACGCTCACCTTCTCAGCATCATTCCCCGTGGCTGACGGCTTCCTTGCCTCGCTCACTGCCTTCGTCGAGCTGCCGTGATGTTTGTCCAGCTTCCCCTCTATCTCTCTTACCTGAAAAGGCAGTTCATCAGGACTCTGCTCACTCTACATGCTCCCTGGGAGATTTCTTTCTTTCTTTCTTTCTTTCTTTCTTTCTTTCTTTCTTTCTTTCTTCCTTTCTTTCTTCCTTCTTTCTTCTTCTTCTTCTTCTTCTTCTTCTTCTTCTTCTTCTTCTTCTTCTTCTTATTGATTTCAGAGAGGAAGGGAGAAGGAGAGATAGAAACATCAATGATGAGAGAGAATCATTGATCAGCTGCCTCCTGCACGCCCCCTACTGGGGATGGAGCCAGCAACCGGAGTATATGCCCTTGACCAGAATCAAACCCAGGACCCTTCAGTCCACAGGCTGACGCTGTATCCACTGAGCCAAACCAGCCAGGGGTACTCCCTGGGAGATTTCATCCATCCAGTGGCCGCCGATGCTCTCCACGGGAGGCAGTCACCTGCAGCTTAGGGGTGTGTGTATCTACCCCAAATTTCCCCTTGGCCGTCGGAGTGGCATCTCAAGCTTTGCAAATTCAAACCTGAACCCTTGACCTCCACTGCAGTGTCCACCCTGAATCCACATCAGTGTCAGCCTAGGTATTCCCCCACACATCAGGTTCATGCTCCAGTCCTGCTGTCGTCTCCAGGGCAGCTCTATCTGGCCACACTCCCTGTGGCCACCGGATAGCTCTGTCTGGCCACACTCCCTGTGGCCACCGGATAGCTCTATCCGGCCACACTCCCTGTGGCCACCGGATAGCTCCGTCCGGCCACACTCCCTGTGGCCACCGGATAGCTCTGTCCGGCCACACTCCCTGTGGCCACCGGATAGCTCTCTCCGGCCACACTCCCTGTGGCCACCGGATAGCTCTGTCCGGCCACACTCCCTGTGGCCACCGGATAGCTCTGTCCGGCCACACTCCCTGTGGCCACCGGATAGCTCTATCTGGCCACACTCCCTGTGGCCACCGGATAGCTCTGTCCGGCCACACTCCCTGTGGCCACCTCCATCTTAGGACACATCGCCATCACTGTCCTGGCTCCGACAGAGGCTTTCTAACCAAACTCCCCATCTCCAGGTCCTTCCCCACGCAGCAGCCTGAGTGATGTTTTGAAGATGTAAGTGCTACCACTTTTTTTGCTTACGCCCTTTAATGACTTCCATGCAATTAGGTAAACTTTGAGGATGTCTCCCACTCTGAATTTCTGTCCCCAAGCCAGGCCAGCCTTTTCCCATTCCTTCAAAGGGACCAGCTTGTTCCCAACCCAGAACCCTTCATGGGCTGCCCTGTCTGAAATGCTCTCCTTGCCCACCCTCTTCTAGCAAATCCCAGTTCCCCCTCCGGGTCTCAACGGCTCGCTCTGCAGAGAGCCCCTGCCTCCCCCTTTAGGGCGGTCCTTTCCCTACACCGTGTGCAGTCCACGCAGTGAGAGGATTGTGCGCTGGTTTCCGCTGCCTCGGCTCCTGCAACGTCAGTCCGTTTTATTCTCGACGAACGAACAGTGCTGGGCCCGCAGCACAGGGTCAAGAAGCATCTGGTGAAGATAAATAAATGAGCCGTTTGTCTGACCTCAGATGGTCTTTCTTCTCCCCCGAACCGTGTCTCTCCTCGTGGTAGCTTTTCATCTGAAACCTGAGGCCGACCCCACATGCGCTGGGGCTCTGGACACTCCGCTGCCGCTCAGCACGCAGACGGTTTTCGTCGCGGTGCTTCGTGCCGTTTTGTTCCGCGTTGCCTCCTCGGCACAGGCTTCCTCTGCCATGTCCTCTGTCCCTGTGGGCCCCTGTGCAGCAGGAGCCGGGGATAGTGTTCAGCAAGCACCGCGGCCACTCTAGGTCCCCGAGGAGACATGACACAGAGAGCCTGCCGTAGTCCTGCTCCAGCCGGATGACCCACTCGGGCCTGAGCCAGGACAGTGGACGTGAGACTGTGGCCATTGCTGAGATGCCCGCCCTGCCCAGCCATCAGTGCCCCAAAGCCAGCCTCCTGTGTTCCCAGCTGCCTGGGCATGCAGTGTGGCCATGGGCGGGTCCTTCGCTGCCCACCGAGATGCCTCCTGCGGGCATTTTGCTCTTGAGGCCCAGCTTGGCCTCTGTCCAGGGAGCCTGATGGGTATCCAGGCCACTTGTGCCCACACCCGTCCCCCCAGTCCTACTCCGTTCCCAGCCAGGGGTTCCTGATCAGGAAGTAGCCAGAGCTGCTCCTCACCAGAAACACTGGGGGCCCCTGGTCTAGAGCCACAGATGGGGGCACAGGGTCCTGTCCCCAAGGAAGTCCTGAGTGCCCTTGACAACTGGCCTGACGCTGGGCCTGTAATCTCTCCATCTCCCAGGAAGGAGGCGGGAGGGGTGCAGATCTTATCAGAGCATTAGCTGACTGCAGATAAAACACAACTCTGAGTCCTGAGGCGGGGATGGCGAGGGGGGGGGTGGTGGATGACAAATGATGGAGAAAGAACTCAGGGGTTCAGGGGAGAAATCAATGGGGAGTTAGAAAGGACACGGTTTGGAGAGCCTGGGATGCTAAGATCGCTGCTCAGTGCTGGTGGGACGTGGAAGCAGGGCCAGAGGCGTGTGGGCCGCAGGGTGTCTGTGACCTTCCCCGTCGCAGCGAGGTCATTGATGTCCAGGCCGATCTGCAAGTGCTTCACAAAGTTCCAGGTCAAGAAAGAGGGCACCTGAGTGAGGAAATGCAGGGCCTGGTGAGGAAGTCAGGGCCTCAGGACTCCCTCTCCCTTCCCCCCCTCGCCCCCTCCCTCCCGCTTGCATGGCCCATCTGGCCCTCCCTGCGGCCCTTCGAGCTGGATGCTGTGCTTCTGCCCCTGTTATTGATCGGAGACTGAGGCTGGGGAGGTCAGAGGATTTGCCGGAGGCCACATGTCCAGTGATGGGCTGAGCTGGGATGCCTCTGGCCCCTTGTCCTGCCTGGCCCAGCTGTGACGGGACAGGTTAGCATTCCGTTCGTGTCAGGACACAGACCTCCTGGTTAAGGTTCCTGCCATCACTGGCCCAGCTTTTCCTTGGCGTTTGGGGAGACGCTCAGCTTTGTCCTCAGATTTCAAGTAGGTGATCCTGCCACTCTCTCAGCCAGGCACTTAGGTCCCCTGGCGAGAAGAGTTGCCACAGACAACAGAGGGCACTAGTTCCGTCGTGCGAACACGAACCACAGGAAGTGGCTGTGATCTGTGACTGGCTGTGGTGAGACCAGAGGGAACCTGCAGTTAGCAGTCACAGAGCAGTGTGGTGGCCACGCAGAGGCAGGGCCCGCAGGTGCCAGGCCCCTGGGAGGGCTGGAGTCCCCACACCCACGCAGGGAGGCCCGCAGTGCGGATGTCCCCACCAGGACACAGCCGTGGGTGAATCCCGTCTTGCCCACCCAAATCATGAGCTGCTGGGGGTTGCGATGGGTTCGTAAAGAGGGGTGTGCGTGTGCAGGTGTAGGGACTGTGTTCAGAGTCTGGGAGGTCCCGCCACGGGAAGGGGAACAAATGACATTACCGGTGATGTGCGGGACGGCTCGTGGCGAGGTGGGGTGCCTCAGCTCAGGGACCCGCACTGGCCGCCTGGGCTCCTCCCGCAGCTGCCCGTGGCCTCCTGTCAGCACGAGGGGCAGCCCCGGGCCCCCCAGGCAGTCGCCCGGCCCCTCAGTGCGGCCTTGAGAGTTGTTCATCCCTCCGCTCACCACTGGGAAGAGAGAGGCCCCTGGGAGGACCTGGCTCTCCCCCCGGCTCCCGGGACACACCTGTGGCTCAGGATTCTCGCCCTGTGAGGCCTGATGGCGGCGGGACCCTGCCGCTCAGGCGCCGGGAAGCCAGCCAGCTGGTCGTGCTGACTGTCCGTTGAAGACACAGCCGCCGGCTCCCAGCTCGGGGACGTGAGTCCCAGTGCCAGCGCCGTGACCTTTGCGGGTCCCTGAACAAGTCAGTGCCTCGCGTGCCTGCACGTGAACGGGCAGTAAGGTCTGTGCTGCTTCCTTCAGGAACCGAGGGAGGTGCCGCTGGGAGGGCTCTGCTGACCCGAGTGCTGTGCACGTGCTAGAGGGCGGCGGTGCCACCAGGGGGCGACGCCGGGTCAGCCTGAGGGAACCGGCGGGTGTGGTCGGCACAGAAGGTCCAGACTGAGCCAGAGGGCACAGGGACGGCTGTCTTCTGTCTTCCGCGGACTCGCGTGGGTGGTGGCTCCGCGTCCCAGCAGAAGCCACCCTCCAGGCCGGCTCCGAGCCGTGGTTCTGGGCGCAGTGAGAGCATGGAAACCATGCGGTCCGTGCCCGGGAGTGTGGTGTGGGTTCCCAGCCTGGTGGACAGATGGGACCGGCACCACAAATAATGTGTGTCTGAAACTCTTTCTAATATATTCTTTATGATATATATTTTAATAATACATATATTCACAATTTTGTCCCTTTATAAGAGGACCTCCTCACAATAATCATGAAACCTATTTAAGGCAACTGTTTTTCCCGTTTTAAATGAAATAACATGCTCAAGGTCACTGGCAGGTACTGGTCGCATCAGACCTGGCGTCCAGGCCCCCCGCCTCCTGCCCTAGTGCCCTCCTGTGCCAAGTGCACGGTCAGCCAGCCAGGACAGGAGCCGTGTACACTGAGCCCCTCCGGGTGGGTCAGCGCCAGAGGCCTTGAAGACAAGAGAGGGTAGATGAGAACACGGAAATGTGTTCAACAAAAGCAAAGAGAAATTTCAGGCTGTCAGGTTAAAACAAAATAAATCAGGCCTGTGCCACTCGGTGGGGTGACTGGCAGCCTGCCCCGGCTCCCTCTCCCGGGGCCTGGCCTTTCCACGCTGGCTCGTGGGCCGAGCTGGGCAGCCGCGCAGAGGCTGTCAGGGCCTGACTAACGGGAGGCAGTAAATCAGCCTCGTCAGCACGCTGTGCAGGTCCTGGAGGGGGCGGCGGCTGGGCGGGCGGGGGACGCCTGGGCACGCATGGTGGTGGGAACACAGGGAACACCAGAAACAAGCCGTGAGGTGTTGCTTTGCCTTGAGGGGTGGGGAGGTGTCAGGATCCAGGATGTGGGGGCGTGAGGCTTGAAGGCATTCAGACGAGCTCTCCTGAGAGAAGGAGGCTGCCGCCTCATCTTCCTCCTCCTAAGAGACCAGGTGGAGCCTCCATTAAAGTGGCGCCCCCCGCCCCAGCCTTCGGGGCTCAAGACCAGATTCTCTGAGTGACTCCAATATTGGAGCGTCTGTTTCAAACTTGCATGAACAGCCTTTACGTTTTAAGGCAGGATGGCGGTGTGCGTGCCCCCAAAGGAAACCCCGACTCCTGTGGGAGACGGCTGCTTGGCCTTCGGGGTCCGGAGCCTCTTTTGCTAGAACCAGAGTCCACCTTAGGGAACGGGCAGAAATTTGCCGACTGTCTCCCCAAAGGCCACGGGCCCCTTGGTGACAGTCACGACAATCGCAGCAGCATTTGCTGGGCACCTGCTAGCGCTAACCGCTTCCCAGCCGCTGCCCGCGGAGCTGGTGTCCGTCCCGTCCCGAGTAACGGTGGCGAGACTGAGGCCGACGGAGGGGCAGCTTGCCCACGTTACCCAGCTAGTAAGTGACGGACCGGGGTTTGAAACCAGCATTGCGGGGACTCCGGTGAGGTTTCCCTGCCTGGTGGCAGGGGAGTGAATGAATGCGAGCGTGGATGTTGCCCTCACGCTTGCTTTGTCCTCGCGAGGAGGCCTGGGAAACGGGAGTGCAGTCCCCCTCACCTCCCAGCTGGTTCGCTGGGCTGGTCAGCACATGATGGCACTGAGCGAGGGTCATGGGTCAGACCCAGGGGACCATCCCAGCACCCGGATCAGCACTCTACCCTTCCAGTGACCTCGAAAGTGGCTGCTACCAGATCCCAGTCACCCCAGAATCTAGATTAGAGAGCAGCTGGAAAATGTACCTGGGGGCGGCAGACTCACCCCGACTTGGGGGTTTGGGGCGGTGCCGGAAGTCATCCAGCCCAACTGCTGGTTTTATAGATGGGGGCGCTGAAGCCCAGAGAGGGCGGTGACCTCCAGTGAGGAGCAGGACAGGGCGCTGGCCCAGGCCCCCCGACGTCATAGCCAGTGATCACTGCCGGCCGGCAACGGGGCCAGCCGGGAGCCAGCGGCCCGCTCCTGGGCCACGGCTGGGGGCCCTGGCTGTAAAGCAGTAAGCAGGCACCCCACCCTGTTGGGTGAGGGTGCAAATCTGTGGGCAGAGGTGGCTGCCTGCACAGGGCCCAGCCTCCAGCACCCCAAGGGATGTCTCCACAGTTGCCGGGAGCAACAAGACCAGCCTGTTCCCAGTGTCCGCAGGCCACAGGCCATGGTTTGCAAGTGAAAAAGGAGAGGGTCTCCCCAGAGAGGCCCGTCACTGATGCAGGAAGCGGGAGGGCTTCACAGCCGGAGGGAGGAGGATGTGTGGACAAACGGGCTCACTCTGGGTCCCCAACACCCAGAGTCTCTTTCCTCCCCCGCCGCCCCCCAGCCCAGGTGCTGTGCCGTACGTGGCCCCGGTTCCTGCCCACAGACGGGCCAGGCCGCTCCATGCCCCTGGCAGCTCGGGCAGAAACAGGAGCCAAGTGTGTCAAAGTGACAGATTGTGAGGGGCCAGCCCTCCCGGGCAGCAGGCTGAGCGGCGGCCCCGGGGACGGGACAGACGGGGCTTCTGGGAGGGGCAGCCTAGCAGCCGGGGATGGTTTCTGTCGTGGTGTTCAGTTAGGTTTCTCTCCGTTTTTTTCTTTTATTTTTTGTGAACTTGAGGCATTTTAGCAGAGAGTGGGACCTGACTGCCACGTCTGCTCCCCCTGCAGGAGGGGCGGGGGGACCCGGAGTGCGGGGGGCCGGCGCAGTCCGCTGTGCCCTGGCTGGATTGGGGGGAGGGGGTCCCCACCAACAGCTCATCGGCAGACCCGCTGGGATCTTCAAAGGACTGAGTTTATTTTAAAACAAGTCTGTGTGTAAATGACAACTCAGCTCAGTGAATTTGGGTTCTTTATGAGAGCCTCTCATGTTTCTGAGAAACACGCTTCGGAATGGAACAGCCTCCGGGAGCGGCCGGCCTGGCCGGCACGGTGTGGGGCAGGGAAGGTGGGAGCGGCGCTGTCGCTGTCGGCTGGGCCTCGAGCTGTCCCTCCCTCGTGTCCCGTCAGCTATCCAAGCTGCATCTCCCCCCTGAAGGTCAGGTGAGCCCCTGGGACAAACGTGAGCTGCTCGGCCTTCTACACAAATCCTCCCTCATTTAAAGCCCGCTGACATTCACATGGTCCCTGTCTCACTAAGGAAACAGGCTTTCGAAAGAGCGTGTGACTCGCCCAGACGCACAGCCCTAGGACCAGAATGTAACACCCGGGTCAAAGGACTCAACCTGCGCTTCCAGCCTCCACTGTTATAGGTCATCGCTTCGCCGGAAAGAGAAAAATTAGCCTCGGGGAAGGCTGAGACCAGCAAATAACTGGAACATCTGGTAACGATTGCAAGCATTCTTGCCAAACTGAGTGTCTGAAAGGCATTTCACAATTTATCTGGAAGCCCAGAAAACACCCTCTTTTTAAAAAACATTATCGAAGATTTGAGTGCTTGGTGTTAGCGCTTTCTGGACCCCTGGCCTCCTGCCTTTTGCGACCGTGTGCCTGGAAGGTCCATGTGGGTGGGCACGGGCTGGAGAGGCAGTGTCGTTGCTGCTGTCATTAAAAATGACCCCCAAACAGGAAGCATCCCACAGGGAAGGCCTGGGCTTCACAGCCACCAGTCCCCCAGAGCTCATCGCCCTTGCTCGGTTAAAAAGCCTGGCGTCCTCTGTCCATAGGTTCAAACCCTGCCTCCGCCACTGACTCCCTGTGGCGTCGGCAGCTTCCCCGTCCCAGGCTGCGGGGCAGATGAGACGAGCTAACATGTATGAAGCGCTCAGAGCAGTGCCTGGTGCGTGGTGGGCACTTCAGGTTCAGGTTAAATTTTTTTAACAACGGGGGAAGAAATAATGGCCAAATATTCATTGTGTGCCTGGTACACACCAGGAGAGAGGCTGGGAAAACTTGGATCCATGAAGGAAACCTCGTGGGCCTGTCAGAGCCCTTTGCACAGCTGACCGACCAGCTGGTGTTTATTCGGCACTTGGGTGCTGGGCGTTGTGCTGGGACACCATGGGTGGGGTGGCCTGGCAGCCCCATCCTGAGGAGGGGAGCCCCATCCCGAGGAGGGGAGCCCCAGAGACTCGTGAAGCACTCTGGAGGAGCCCATGTCGCCTTTGCATCCAGCCTGCTCCAGGCAGAATCGTGCCTGCGTGCTTAGGGGTTCTGTGTTGCTCGTGCTGGGACCCGGTTCCTAGGGAAGGTCTGGCCTGAGCTGGCAGCCACCACGAGATGTCCCATCCGTCCTGCTCCCTGTGTCTCAGCTCCCTTTACCGCCAAAGGAACAGCATCCAAGAAGAGACGGCTACTGTCACTGTCCACAGCCCGAGGGCTTTTCTGATCGCCCTCACCGCACACAGCCCGCCCTTCGCGTCCTGGTGCTGAGCACGCCTCCCGTCCCCGTGTCCGAACTGCACCCGCTGCGCTCACTGTGTTCCTCCGTGGCCTGGCCGCCTCTCCGGCAAGGTCCTCTCTGACCATCTCCTAGACCTGGCCCTGCCTGAGCCCCAGGCAGCTGAGCCCCGGGCCCGGAGCTCAGAGCCCAGGAATTCGGTTAGGAGCGCAGAATTTCGAGGAACTCGATGGCTTCGTGTGCGCTCGCGCTCGGTGGCTGAGGTGAGACCAGTGGAGGGATTGGCGGTCCTGGCCACAAAGTGGTAAGCGGAGCCTGAACACTGAGGACGGCAGAGGACCCAGAGCTTCTGGGAAGGAAGTCAGGGTCTCCCGGCTCCTGCGGCCAAAGGACGCGCGCTAATGCTCGGGGCGTTCCCCTGCGGAGAGGGGAGGGAGATGCCCGGGGCTCCTTCCTGCTGTCCGTCCACCTTGCCCTCCAATTGGCCTTCTGGGTTCTGAATTTGAGCATCGGCTTAATAAGCCAGCCCTGACCCAATGATCGAGCCTTTTAATTCAGAGGTAGAAGAAGCGACTCAGATAGGATCCTAAGTACTTATCGTCTTTGGGGTCCCAGGCGCCATCAAACCCTGAATGGAGAAGGTAGAAACTGGCCCTTGAGGTCAAAAGCCTTTTCAGCAAAATGGCGTGAGCAGTTACTCAGCCGTCAGGCGGAGACTGTCCTCGGGGAGGCCCTGGGCCTTCTGAGCCGGGTCAGTACCGCCTCCTCTGGGCGGACAGAAGCGGAGGGGCTTTGCTCCTCGCAGCAGCGGAGAGCAGGGCAGGGCCGCACTGTTTCTCTGGCAAACCAGGAAACCAGCTCGGGAGCCGTGACTGGCCCAGGCCAGAGGCGCAGACAGAGAAGCGTGTTCTGACCGTTCTCCACTCCGCCCTCTGCCCCATTCCCCAGTCTCTGGGTCCTGAGTTTGAGCTTCCGTTTCCTGTGCCGCCAGCCGAGAGTCAGCCCCCTTCATGTGGAAGCGGGGATGGCCCTCGGGTGCCGGCGCTGTGTCCGGCTTGAGCTTGTCTTTGGTCATGAACAGACACGGCTGGCCATTCTGCTGACCCCCTAAGATAAGGCTTGCGGCCTCTCGAAGTCGGGGAGCCGCTGGGAGGGAATTGGGGAAAATGCCTGGCTCAGCCCTCCCCCTCCACACAGCCCAGAGCAGGTGAGCATCCCCTGCCACATGGGCCCTTCCCCACACACCCCCCCCACCCCCCAGGGCCCAAGGAGAAGCCCTTTCCCTTGGTGAGCGCGGGCGACGTGCCAACCTGCAGGCGCCAGATGTGCTCGGACAGGCGGGGAGTGAGGCAGGCGGGAGAATTTCCAAGATGTGCTCGCCTGTCTTGGTTCCATGTTTAGAGACCTCTGACGCGGAAGGCGAACACGAAAGCAACAACCTGATGGGAAATGTAAGATGAGTCGGGAGTGGGGTTCTGCAGACCGTGCCCTCGCGGCGCTGTGGATGGCAGACGGGGGCTCGCTCTCTTGTCCCGGGGCCGTTCAGCTGGCGCATCCTCCATTCACTCTGACGAGAATGGACCCAGCCCAGCTTGAGGGCACCCGCCCCCTGTCCTCTCTGGAGAGTTTGAGAATCAAGGAAGCCAGGGCTGAAGTGTGCTTTTTAAATGGTATCAAGCATAGGAGGTGGTGTCAAGTCCCCCCACAGCCCACCACATCGCTGGCTTTTTCAAAGAAACCCAAAATTACTCTCTCACAGGCAGGAGCTGACGAGAGGGCCGCGTCGTTTGTGGAAAGATGAATGAATGGCCCTGGCTGGTTTGGCCCAGTGGGTAGAGCGTCGGCTGGCAGACCGAAGGGTCCTGGGTTCAATTCCGGTCAAGGGCACGTACCTTGGTTTCAGCCTCCATCACGGCCCAAGCCTAGAGCTCGAGCAGCAGGCAACCAATCGATGTGTTTCTCTCACATGGATGTTTCTGTCTTTCCCTCTCTCTTCCACTCTCCCTGAAAATCAGTGGAAATGCCTGTACATCCTCAGGTGAGGATTAACAAGACAAACAAAAACAGGAAGAGGAATGAATTGGTGGAGAAGGCTGGACCCGGTACCCGGTGGGAAGCCTCCGCAGGTCGCCTTCCACCGTGGGCTCTGTGCCGCGTGCTTTGTCCCCTTTGAGCTGGAGGTTTGCCCCGAGGGAGACCAGCTTCACCGAGTTCCTGAGACACTGGCTGGGGTTTGGGAGAGGAGCAGCCTCCCACGCCCTGTCTGTCAGGAGCCAGTGCTGCTGGGAGTGAATGGGGGGCCGCTCCGCCCCTCTCCGCTCCTGCGCTCTGGTTCTGCCCCGTCAGGGAGACGGCCAGCTCCTCCTCCGTCCCTGCCTCCCGCCGCCCTCGCCCTCGGGATGGAGCTCATCCTTCAGGAAATGCGTAATGTTCACGGGCCTCCCTTCCCCGGAGGCAGCTGAAGGGTGCCTGTGCTCCCCGAGCTCAATCTGTCTCTTCCTTTTTTCACAAATGCATCGCCATCTGTTGATTTTATTCCTGTGACACCCACATCAAGATCATTCATAAAGAGGATCGCCGTCCTGCCCCTCCTCCCTCGCAGCTTTTCCCACACCCGAATGCCGGAGCGCGTGGACCTGGGAAATAAATCTCGATCAGCCTCTCTCTGTCTCTGTCTGTCTGTCTCCCCTCTCTCTCTCACCCATGCACGTGCGTGGGATGGGCTGTCGGGCAGTTTTGACTCTGGTGTTTATTTCCCGAATAACCCGAAGTAGGCGGCCCACCCCTTGGTCCTTTCGGAACCCTGGCGGCGAGACTGACCATTTCGGGCCAGGATTTCGTTGGTGCCTTTGTCGGCTGTGGTGCCTCCTGTCATCGCGCCCTCCCTGATGAACTCGCCTTCCTTTTCATTTCCACCAAAGGTGAGCTAGCCGTCCCCTCTCACCGGCCCTGCAGCTCCCCAGGGCAGCCCTGTCCTCCCACCTCGCCCACCCACCCTTCGAGGTTTGTAGGGAAGGACTCAGCGGGACGCCGCATGCCCAGGCCAGGTTTGGCACAGGGCCTGGCAGGTGACGAAGGGCTCTCGCCATGGTTCTTGCCGGTGCCTTTAGCACTTGTGGCCCGTCCTCTCGCCTGCGGCTGTCCTCCTCCTCCAGCTCCTCCTCAGTGCAGCCTCCGCTTCTCATACCTGCACCACGGCCAGGGCCCCCCAACTGGCCTCCTGCCCCCCGAATCCACCCTCCCCTGATGCCTCAGTCAGAGAGGGCCTCTCAGAACCCACATCGATCACTCACCCCCCTGCTCAAAAGCCACCCGAGGCTCACACTCTTCACCGAGGAGCCAGGGGCATCCCTAACCCGTCTCATCTGCCAGTCCCCTCCGTGCTCAGCCGGGCAGCCCCGGCTGGGGTCACCCTCCCTTCTCCCCAGAGAGCCTCCTCGGCGCCTCCTCCATCTGGGCCACGGGTCCCAGCCTCTACCACATACAGTACCTGACGCTTCTGTGTGCCAAATGTGTCCTGTCTGAGCGCATTTGATCCTCACAACGGCCCCATGCGCCAGGTACTTTCCTGTGATGGCCGCTTGCAGGTGACGGAATTGAGACAGTGAACTTGTTCAACTAGAGTGGAACCCAAGTGACCTGGCCCAGAGACAACAGTCAGACCCCAGGCTCTGCGGCCTCGTGTGCTGTTCCCGGACCACAGCCCTCCCTGGACGGAGCCCCTGGACCGAGGGCCCTGGGCCGTGGCGCCTGATCCTGGGCTGTCGGGGCCGCTGGGCGGGCACAGAGCCTCCCCTGGCCTTCCCGTTGGTCCCGTGCTGACCTGTGCACTCGGCAGACCTCACTCACTGGCCCTGTGCTGACGCCACAGAAGCAGGCCCGGAGCGCTTCTCCGAGCTGGAGCCCAGGGTCAGGGGCTGCCGCCTGGGAAACTTGTCCCTCCAGCTTAGACACAAACCTAAAGTAATGACAGTGGCCTCTCAAGTCACAAACCAAGCCAGTTTCTGTGTTTTATGGAGCGTCCTGATATGAAAAGCCCCCCCTCTTTTTGCAGCTGGACCCCAGCCCTTGAACAGAGGGACCCAGTGCCCCCCACTCAGCGAGGGCCTCCCTGGAGTTTCAGGCTCCACCAGCAGCTCTTGGGTGAGACGCTCAGCCCTCCGTTCCCCATGGCGCAGCCGGGAGGCGCTGGGCGCGGGCGTGGCAGAAACCCGCTCTCAAAGGGAAGAGGTGAGGGAGAGGGCCACCTTGTCCTTTCCGGAGCCAGCAGTGCTCCTCGTCCCAGCAAGATCCCGACTTGATAAAGAGCCCACGCCATCCCTCAGGGCTGCCACCAAGTTCCCAGCTCTGCCGGTGACCTCAGCCTGGCCCTAAAGACTGTCCCTGCCCCAAGGGCACAGACGGGACAGTGGGCAGCCCTGCAAACTGCCCCGACTGCTCCATCCTGGGTCACCGGGTCACCGAGGGAAGCCAGCAGATTCCAGGGGCCTGTTCCATCACACCCGGGAGTGGCGTGCGGCTCAGGCCGCTGCCTATCTGACAACCTGTGGGCGGTAGCGCCCGGACCGGCTCACATAGCTGATTTCATAGCGGCTCCTTCGCAGAAAACGGCAAGCAGATGGCTTTGGAACATGGCACCTTCGTCCCCGCACAAGGGGCTTTGGGTAGAACGAAGTGCAGAGTCATGGGTGGGAGGGACACGCCTCACCCGCCACCTCACCTTACGGTGGGACGAGGGGAAGGGCGGTGCCTTGTGGGAAGGCCACTCCCTGTGCACACACCTGTTTCATGCAGACATCTCACTTAATCCTCAGCGGTTCCCCTAAAAGTGGCCGTGTGCTCCCCCTTGGACCGATGAGGAGCTGCAGCAGAAGTTCAGTGACGTGGCCACAGTCACAGGTATGGGCCGGGCCGGTGGGCGGCTCTGTGTGTCACAGTCCTCACACCGAGTGCTGGGGGAGGAACACTGAGAGCAGGAACGCCGTCACGGCCAGTTATCCGTGCAAACTGCGCAATCCCTGTGTCACACGACAGGAACGACGTCACTGAACGTGTCACGTTTAATTGTAGGATTTGCACGGATACTGCGTGCCAGTCTTCATAGCCGGTTGCTCTTACAGTACAGGCATCTGTGAGCAAATGTTAACAATTGGACAGAATTGTTAACAGGTGAGCGGGCGTGGCCTTCCTGGTTCCCAGCCTCAGTGGAAGCAGGCGTCTTTCTCGGGTGGAGTCAGAGCGAGAGCGACGCGCGTGAGCCTGTCACCGAGGCGTAGGCCCAGGTCCCTGCTGCGGGTGACCTCGTCGGCTCTGGGGCAGAGGGCTTTTCCAGGTGGCATCTCCCATCCCAGACAGCCCTGTGCCGAGGCCGGAAGCCCAGGCCCTGCGTCAGCACAGCTCACAGCCTGGTTCTCATCACAGACTCTGCACGATCCACTTAGGAGCTCACTCAGCGTCGCCAGGTCACCCAGCCTCCCGGGCCCCAGGGAACTCTTGCACTTTATTCAGTTGTCCCTGTTCTTCCTCACTGAGCCCCAGTCTGTCCGGTGCCCATCTCTCCGTGGACCACAAGAGCCCCCAGGCTGCCCCTCAGGTACCAGAAGTGCCCGGCCCTCCAGGCCCCCTTCCTCGCCTCTGGCTTCCTCAGCGCTCACTAGCCAGCCTCTCCGGCAGAGGGTGGGTCTAGGGACGGGCCCAAATGCTCAAGAAGAAGGGCATCGAGTCTGCCAAGCCCCGCCCCTCCTCCTCGGTGCGGCCCCTCTGCTCTGGGGAGTTCAGGGACTGAGGCCTGGGGTGGACTGCCCAGCATGGCGTTCCCAGCTCGGTGTTCCTGTCAGCGGATGGCGCTCTCCTGGGGCCCCTTCCTGGCCTCAGCACAGCGCTGTGAGCAAGGAGACCGACCTTGACACTGGTTGGTGTCAGCCAAGCCACCTTCCTGCTGGAGGGTTCCATTACCCAGTGGGGGGGCGGGGAGAGGGGGCAGTTCCTGTCCAGACGTCCTTCCCAGCGTGGCGGGAGGGCTGCCCTCCTGCAGCATCTGCCTGCCCCCGGCTCCAGGCATCGCCTCCCACTGTTCTGTTGAGTTTGGAGGGGAAGCACCCTGGCCCAGCACGGGGGTGGTCGTCCTACCTGGACCCACATCCTTGTCACCTGGGCATCTGCCAGGTTTCGTAACAGCACCGCCGGTCGGGTCTGTCGGGTTTCTGAGCTGCGAGGCGGCGGCTGCGCAGAGGGACACAGAGTCCGAGAGGAAGAGCACGGGCCTCAGGGAACCTGGGGTTTGGGCCCATTTCTGCCACTTAAACGGCCACCTGCCTTGTTTGAGCCTCAGTTTCTTCATCGGAGTCTTGGGGTTAATAGTGGCTTTGACATTCATTCGGGGCTTCTCAGCAGTCGCACTATTAGCATCTTGGCCCAGATCGTTAATTCTTTGCTGGAAGGGGTGGCGGGGCTGGCCTGGGCATTGCAGCACATTTAGGAGCATGCCAGGCTCTGCCCACTAGATGCCAGTAACATGTCCCGGTGTGACCACCAGAAGTGTCCCAGACGTCGCCCAGTGTCTCCTGGGGCAGAATTGTGCCTCCGCCCCCGCTCCCCCTTCCCCCTCTGCCCCCCTCCCCCCGCATTGAGAACCACCGCATGACTCACAGGGTTGTTAAACGACAGTGTGTGCAAATATCGGACGTCACGGTCGTCCTCACCATCCTGTTTAGCCTTGCGGTCTTTTCTGATCGGACTGTGATTACGTAGAAGCAGGAAAGAAACCGTGCATTCTGTACCTGACCCGGCAGGCGGCCTGCCGTCTGTGCTCGCTGCCTGCAAGTCAAGTGAGTTCCTCCTCCTGGCGTGCTTCGCCTGCTGTGCGAAGTGAGAGCCAGAAAGGTGCATAGCAGAGCCCGTTTTCATGGGGGTAAGTTGTGGTGGGAGGGACATTTAAGCACAGAAACTACTGGAATGCAGCGTGTACATACCCAGACTAGGAAGAGGTGCTCAGGTTGAGCAAGTGCTTCCCGGCAGGGCGATGTTTGGGCTGGGCCCGAGGGTGACTAAGATCTCGGTGGCAGACACTGGACAGCATCGCCTCCAGGTGGTCCAAGCAGAGGGCGCAGTGTGATCAGTAGGATTCGAGGACGAGGTAGCAGGAGGCGACTGACTGTCAGGTTGGTGAGTTGTCCTTACCGTCGACGGCAGTGGGGAGCCATGGAGGCTGCTGAGCAGTGGGTGCCATGGTCGGGGCTGTGTTTAAGGGACTGTTTGGCGGGAGTTTCTGGAATGGATTGGAGTAAGGAGAGGCCCCGTGCTTGATGACAGGGACCTGAACTGTTGTGGTGTGTGTGTGTGTGTGTGTGTGTGTGTGTGTGGTAGTGCAGGAGAAAGGGCAGAGGGAGGAGCAACAGGACTTGTGGGGGGTGGAGGCGGGAGGACTAAAGTTGTCCATCTGTATCCCCAAGAAAGAGGTTTCCATTAGAACAGGAAGAGACAAGCCGGGAGCCGGGACTGTGGGCACGGGCGAGGGGCCAGGGAAAAGCATTACATTGGGGGCTTTCCAGATGCGCCCACATCCGTGCCTGCAGCGGTCCCACGCGCTTCCTGTGGGAAAAGGCGCTCGATGGTTTGCTCGGTGCATTGTGTGTTCAGCGGAGCTGGCTTCTCAAGCCCACTTATCCTTTCTCCGCGATGGGTTACGTCGCCCTCAAAGATAGGGTGCGTCGGAAAAAAGAAGGGCCACTCGGCCCGAGGCCTTCACCCGTGCCACGTACCTCCTCTGAGTTTGGAATTGGCGGCGTCGACAGCAGGAGAACTGCAGAGCTTATGCCGTGTGCTGTTTTCCTGACGGTCTAACAGTAACGGGCGCTCTGGGTCCGTAGACCCAGGAGTGATCCAGGCAGGGACCCTGAGCCCCACTGCTGCAGCTCCCCCCGCCCCCAACGCCCCGCTCATATCCCGGGGGGCGGGGGGGAGCAGAGCCTGGACTTGCCTGGCTGAGCAGGTGTCCCATGTTCGTGCTCCCACGAAAGCCGGTGCCCCACCAGTCTTCACAGCATGTCCCCCCCGCAGGCTTTGGTTTATTTTCCTCCCATGAAACTGCTCCCCCCGCCATTACTTCCTTCCAGCTCCGCCTGCAGTTCTGATGTTGAGATCTTTACATGCGTCTGAGAGAGGACCATCCGTGATGGCTCCCAGG
Source organism: Eptesicus fuscus (assembly GCF_027574615.1). Classification (NCBI taxonomy): domain Eukaryota; kingdom Metazoa; phylum Chordata; class Mammalia; order Chiroptera; family Vespertilionidae; genus Eptesicus; species Eptesicus fuscus. The sequence goes on from NC_072494.1 coordinate 41,822,748, forward strand.
ACACCCATCATCCCCCACCACATAGACTTAGTCATGTCTGTCTGTCGGCTAAGCAGCCAGAGGATGCTCGCCGCATCTGTGGGTCTGCCACGGGAGTGGTCCCGCCTCGGCCACGGCCCTCAGCCCGAGCCCGTTTGCCTTCAGGGCAGTGGCTGGACAGTCCCAGGACCAGGCCTCCTGGCTCACAGGCTGGTGGCAGGAGTCAGCAGAGACTCCCCTCCTGCTGTTACCGACGGAGGTCCGCGTGTGCGTAGCTTTTCACAACTGAGCAAGCGTTTTCCTTCCATCGGCCCTGCGAGCTGTCGCGATGGACACGAGCTCAAGTACTGACCCCTGTTCTCCGCACCGGGTGCAGAGAGGTGTGGCGCGTCCAAGGCAGCACAGCTCCTGGGTGCCCGTGCAGGACCACCCCCCGCTGTCGGACGGTCATCCGGGCTCCGGCCCCTGGCGACTCTGTCACGGCCCTTTGCTTCCTTCCTCTGCTCCGGTCCCCACTCCTGGAGTGAGGGAGAGGGGAGAGAGGAGCACCGTAAGAGAAGGACGCACAGATAAAGTGATGAGAAACAGATCGATGCGTAACGGATAAATAACTGAAAGGGAGGACAGGAGGGAGTTGAAACGCAGAGAAGAAAGGCGTGGCTCCCGTTAGCAGGTATAATTAGGGTGACAAGATGAGGCACACCTGTGTTTCAGTGTCCACGTGTCCTTCAGTTCTGTGTCCAAGGCTTTTGTTTTCTACTAGTGCCCCGGTGCACGGATTCGTGCACATTGCAAGGACGTTCATTAGGTGGCCGGCGGGGTGGGACTGGGCGAGACGGGCTGGACACACCCTGGAGCCAACCTCCTGCGGTCCCTCCCCAGCCAGCCGCACCAGGGGCGACACCATGGCTCGAAGGCCGTCTCCGGCAGGTGGGGTCCCTCGGCTTGGCCTGTGGAGATTGGGCTGAAACTGGCTCTCCGACATCCCCAAAGGGGTCCCAGATTGCGAGAGGGTGGTTCTCAGGTGACGCACCCCAGAATCGGGCTCCCTCCTCTCTGGTTCCGGGGTGCATCACCCGAGAACCACCGCTGTCAAGTCACTGCAGCTTGGCCGCTCCTGTGTTGAGCATCTGCCCCCTGGTGGTCAGTGCGTGTCATAGCTACCAGCCGGTCAGCTGGTCGGACAGTTGCTTAGCCTTTTACGTATAAAGATGCATCCTCGGATGCTAAAGCTTCCACTAGTGAAGCCTGTTCCACAGGTGGTTTTTATCAATTGACAGGAGGCCGGCGTGATGGCTCCGCACAGGAACGCTAGTCTGTGACAACCACGGGTGTGTGCTGCCAGCCGGCTGCCTCCCTCTCCTGCCGCTCTGCTCGCAAGGTGGGGGCAGGGATGTTGTGGAGATGAAATGAGAGTGTGGCTGCTGGCTGCCTCCGTTTCCCCCATGCGAGCAGAAGGCACAGTTTGAAGGAGGTAAAAACTCACTTTTCTACCTTTGACACCTCCCTCTGTGTCCTGAGGGGACCACAGCAATGACATAGACCCTGGGACCTTCTGGCCTCAACATCCAGTCTTTTCCAAAGGTGGCAGTTGCTATAGTCTCCGTTTTTAATTAGAAAACGTTTTGTTTTTACCTCTCATCTCTCTAACTTAAGCCAGAGACACACCCTGGAGCCAACTTCCTGCGGTCCCTCCCCAGCCAGCCGCACCAGGGGCGGCGCCATGGCTCGAAGGCTGTCTCCGGCAGGTGGGGACCCTCGGCTTGGCCTGTGGAGATTGGGCTGAAAGTGGGTTTTCTAAGAATACAGTCTTTAGAGGCTACTACCTGGGGCTCATATCCCAGCTCTGGCATTTACTAGTGATATGACTTTGGGTCAGCTATATCACCTCTCTGGGACTCAGTTTCCACATCTGTGAAATGGGGATTGCCCTAGTATGTACTTCCTGGGATGGCTTCGAAGATGAAATGAGGTGACTAGAGAGGGCTTGGTCTGGGGCCCGGCATGTGGGGAGCACTCAGGGAAGCGGGGGTGGTTAGGCCCCTGGTACCCGGCCGTGCAGGTGTGAGGGCAGGAGCCTGGGCAGCGCCTGCCTCCTGGGTAACAGCACCCAGTGTCTCCTGGCCACTCCTGGACTGTGGGGCATCTGCGGGAAGCAGAGGCTGGATGGGGAGCAAGTGTGTACTCTGTGCTTCGCCAGTGAGACCCCAGAATGCACATTCCCTCCAGGCCTTTGCTCGATGCCTGTCTCATCGGAGCTGGTCCAGAAGTGTTGGAGGGCGGCTCTCAGGGAAGGCGCCCTCCCAGGCTCCAGAGCGAGAGTGTCAAACTCGCGGCCTGCGGGCTGCATGCCTTGTTTATTTGGCCTGTGTTAGCCTTTGAGTTTGACATGCTTGCTCCAGAGCAGGCGTCCTCAAACTACGGCCCGCGGGCCACATGCGGGTGTTTTTGCTGTTTTGTTTTTTTTACTTCAAAATAAGATATGTGCAGTGTGCATAGGAATTTGTTCATCGTTTTTTTTAAACTATAGTCCGGCCCTCCAACGGTCTGAGGGACAGTGAACTGGCCCCCTGTTTAAAAAGTTTGAGGACCCCTGCTCCAGAGGGTTCTTCCCTGGGCTTTTTCAGACTGTTGGCCTAAAAGCCTGAGTTTAGGAGTTTAGTGCTTGTTTATCAGTTGGAGGAAGAGGTGAAGATCAGAAGAGAAGGAGTGGCTGGGTTTGTAGAGCCCTGCTATGGGCTTGCACCGACTGATTACTCTCGGCCTCTCTGACGCGTGTCCGGGGTTGTGAGAACGAATAGAACAGAAATGTGATAAGTGAATCAAAGCTCATCCCCATAAATCCAGGCGGAAGGTGGGGCCGACCAGGCCGAAGGGAAGGGCAGGCCGTGGCAAGCTGCCCCCAGGAACTGACAGAAGCAGCAGCACCGACGAGACCCGGCTGCTTCCGGAGGCGAGATTGCAGGACAGCCGGGCAGGCCCGCTGAGTCATGGATCCTGGCATTAATCAGGCCTCTGAGAACCCGGATTGTGCAACCTACTGGACGCAATTTATATTCTCTTGGGCCAAATCACAGTGACCCGGAGGGAATTTAGCCAGAGGGCAACAGAGATGGGAACGCACGGAATGAACTAGCCTTCGGGAAGATGCCCCCGGCGCTTAGACTTCAAATATTGCTGGAAATGAGACAGCACTGCGCGTGATGGAGGCCTGTTCTGCACCAGGAACTGGGCTGTAGACGTTGATGTCGCCTTCATCGCGCCCCTCGGAAGTCCTGTGCAGAGGCATTCTGGGTCAGGAACTCCCCCCACCGCCCCCACTTCAGTTGGCCAAAAGGAACGATATTCCCAGTTACTTGGAACCAAAGCGAGAGACGTGTTACATTTCCGGACAGACCATGGGTGTAGCAGGGGTGTCCGCCAGGGTGTCCTTACTGGTGACAGCTGCCCGGCCCCGGACAAGCAGCCTTGGGCATGTCTGAGAGGCTAGCTTTCTCTCTGCATTGGGGACACTCTTCATATCACGCGTCTTGACCTGACCAGACAGCCAGGCCCTGAAAGCGAAGGCTCGTTTGTTGGGGTGCAGAGAACAAACGCGAGACCCGGTGTGTCCCACCCTTCCTATTCCTGCCCGCTGGTTTGGAGAGCATCCCTATTTCTAGCCAAGTCCCTAAGTCGGGGGTCTCCTGATTACAGAAAACAGCAGGGGCACAGCCAGGCACAGCCCGTGGGCAGAGCCGGACACCTGGACCTCACGGTGGCTCGATCCGGGGACATGTGACAGAGAAGGTCAGGCCTGAGCCAGCGTTTCCGGGGTCAGGACACCCTGTCTGCAGGCCGCAGTGTCCGCATGCAGAGGCCTCCGCCCTCTGGGTTCGCTCGTCAGGAGGGCTGACCGCTCACGCTGCTCCTCACAGCGGTACCCCCAGGGCACGGGCCCGCCCCAGCCTGACTGTGTGCCAGTCCGTGCCCTCCCGGCAGCTTCCTGATTCCCAGGCTCACAGGCAGAGGGGACTGGCTCTGCCGTCCCGAACCCCTCGGTCCCATTCCAGCTTCTGCCTGCGTCCTCCCAGGCCCGATGTGCTCAGCCACCACAGCTCTGCCCCACGAGGGACCCCAGCCTGGGGTCTATGTGGGGCCGCCTGCTCCAACCCCCCTCACTGGGGACCCCACAGCTTTCTCTGGGAGGCTTGGTTCCAAGCCTCATGGCGTCCGAAGTGACCGATTCCGGCCGAGTCCCCAGCCAGTGTGCACTGGCGATGGGCTCGCCGCATTGGTGGCGGAAAGCAGGCAGGGAGGGCCCTGTGAGCCGGCCCGGCCCAGCGCAGGGAGAAGTCGATGGCCGCTCCCCACATGTGTCAGCTCAGCTGCGGGGAGAAGCCGACCGCTCCCCGCATGTGTCAGCTCAGCTGCGGGGAGAGATGATGGCTAGTGCCCGAAGTCAGAGTGAGCGAGACCACCGTCTCCGACTGCCGGACTCAAGGCGCCCGCTGTGCGGAGGGGGCTGCGCAGCCAGGACTTCGTGCCCGGGTCAGGGCCAGTGACAAGGCCTCTGAGGACAGCTCTTCAGCTTCTCCTGGTCTCCCCGGCAACCAGGCTGGCTTCCTGAGGCACAGCCGAGGTGCGGTGGGTGCAGACGGGACTATCACAGTGGGTGTTCCAGAAGGAAGGCCACCTGGGTGAGGAGAGGCAGGTGAGATGTTGGGGCGTCTCCAACGGCTTCAGGACAGTGGGGTGTTCCTGTCCTTATTCCCAGCTTAGGCGAGGAAACGGAGGCACAACGTGGCTAGGTCGCCCTAGGTCACGTGTCTGGCTCGTGGAGGGACCAGGAAGGGCCTCTATGGGACGAGTTTCCTTCACGTCGTCTCCGAGGGGAGAGAGGTACGCAGGGATCCCCAGGGGCCGCCAGACTGGCACCGCCCGTCCCAGCAGTGGCTCCGGGTAATGGCAGCTCAAAGGCCCCTCGGGGAGTTGGAGACCCAACCTTGCGTTTCCCACGCGTCACAGCCCGGGATGAACCTCGCTGGCAGTTTGGGTTTCTCAGAGGCAGACAATATGCTCGTACCAGATGTCATTTCAAGCTGAAAACCTGTGGTTATGTTGCTTAGACGATCGCCGCATTGGGCTGACCCACAATCCAGGAGCGGCTCCAGAGGGACCGTGGGCCGGAGACTCCTGTGCAGACGGCTCAGGGCCCAGGGCTGGCTCTTCCCGGCGAGGATCGCATCGAGGTCTGCAGCCGCTGCCTTTGCTGTCCCGTCGTCTCTGTGTCTCCTGTCGCTGGGCCTGGGGACCCTGCACCTGACCCCGCTCTGCCTGCTGGGGGAGCATCACCCCCAAAATAGTTCCTGGTCTGCTCACCTCCAGCCCCAGGGGCGAGGAGAGGGATGCTGCCTCGTGGCCCGCCGTCCCCGCTGCTCCCAGGGCTCCCTCCGAGTGCGGGACCATTGGGATCCCCGCAGGCCATCCTGTCCCCGCACCAAGGACCCTCCTGCATGCCTGCCTCTAAGTCAAGCACAGATGGGACATCTGAGTCCACAGCTCACGTCAGCTCAGGGCAGAGTGGCCCGGGACAGTGCGGGTCCGACTGGGGGTGCCCACTGCAGCCCTCTGCCGGTGGTAAGGCCCCGGGTGTGAAGACAGGGTCCGGGAGGGACCACAGGACACCTTCTGTCCCATCGCCCCGCTCCCCGGACCCACTTGACTTACTGGCCCCACCCCTGTCCCTGCTTTTTATTTGCCCCTCTTTCCTCGTGGCTGTGGGCACGGGTGCTGTGGGCACGGGTGCTGTGGGCACCGGTGATGTCCTAGGCACAGTCACCCCTCGATGGCTTCTGCTTGGGATCGCATTCAGTGCTTCCCACCCCCCGCTTCCCGGACCATTGGCTCTGTGCAACATGGACTCAACACACACAGGTGCACACGCACACACATGCAGACATACACACACGCACACGCATTCCTTCACAGTCCCCATGTGTCCTGTCCCCTGTGCCCCTGTGCACAGTGCTGGCCCTGGGACTAGGCTGTTCCCCCAGAAGCAACTCTGACTATGAGGCATCCCAGCCGCTAGGTCGCTGGCCCTGCCTCCCGTGCCCAATCCACATCTGCCTGTTTTGTTGTTTGTTTGTTTTTTAAAAAAATAAGGAGCACTTTGCATGTGGCCTGCCAGCCTGCCTTCAGTTCGGGCCCAGAAACCCATCCGCTGATCAGGCTCTCCGTTCTGCAAGGAATCGCCTGGACACGCCCTCCTCTGCGAGCTTGTCCTCCATGAAGGCGCACAGGCTCCGTCTCTTAGGCCTTTACCCGTGGACGAGGCAGCCTGTGGAGAAGGGAGCCGCCGCTTTAACGGGGGTCTGTGAGCTCTGGGTCGTACAGGGCTGGCAGGTTAGGGCACTAAAAGGCACTAACAGGTGACAATGCCCCCTCAGCCCTGTTCTCGTGGGAAGAGTAGTGGGCGGGGAGCGGCTTGGAATGGCTGCCTGAAAACCAGAATCTACGGTCCTCGGCATTTCTCCCACTGCCCGTGACCGCCGTGCACCCGGGCCTGCCTCAGCGTGTCTTCCTGCCGCCTTTCTGGGCCATACATATCTCACAAGCTGACTTGTCCCCCATCAAGAACCTGGATGTACGTTTTAAAGAAACTTACAAACCAGGGAAAACTAATGGTGCTTGTTCACATGTTACATAAAGACTTTCCCGTTTCGAGGCTCCTTCCGGGAGCAGCGGCCCCTTCCGCACACGTAATTGTTTCTTCGCATCCTTCATTCCCAGAGTCTCGGGGGGTCTGAAAGAGCGCAGCGCTGGGGCTCCGATACGCCCCGTTCATTCTAGCCTGGCCAGGGGCGAGATAGGGCTCTGCGGTCCAGCGTGCGGTCTGTACGACGGGCGTTCTTGGAGAGTTCAAGTTTCTCACGCCTTCATTCATCAAACCTGTGCTTCAGGATGGCGTTCCTGAGGCCTCTTTTCCTGTCACTATGTCACCCAAACTGATTGGATGGCCCCACGTTTCAGGGACTGTGTTTGGAGCGCTCGGACTTAAAGTCAGAGCTGGGTTCATGCCCAGAATTCATCTGCGGGTCCTGAGGGTCAGGACGGGATTTCGGGGGGGGGGCGGGCAAGGCTGCGAGGAGCACAGAGCAGGGGAGAGCCTAGGTCTGCCTCGGCGGCAAGAACAGGCTCGAGGAAGCCGATGGCCAGCGGCAGAGCGAGGCTGAGCACCAGGACTGAGTCCCAGGTGAGAGGTCCCGGGAGAGACGAGGCCACAGGACTAACTCGGCAGGGGGAGGCGGAGGGAGGGAGAGCACCGACCACCTGGAGGGGGCCCTTTGAACCGCACCCAGGCAGGCCGGCCTGGCTCCCTGCGGGGTGGGGGAGCGGGGTGGGCCCCACCGCCGGGGGCACTTCCCGGCTTTTACTCTCCCCTCCATGTGCCCCGTCGGCAGGGGTGATTGCGCTGACGGTAACTCATTGGCTAACTGTTCCTGGCTCGCGTTTACCAAATCAGTCACAGGCAGTTTGGATAGATCATGTCCCCAGAGAGCCGAGTTCTGGAAAATTCTTGAGAAAAGTAGACTCTGGATACAGAAAAATGCTAGCTCAGCCGGGTTAACCACTGAGTTTCCGCGCTCCTCCGCCATCCGCTAACAGGGTCGGGAGCTTGTGGCGGGAAACAAACAGGATGTGGAGGGAGGTTCCTGCCCAACCAGCTTCCAGAAACTTCGTGCCTTGAGAAACTCACTCAGGCCTGTCTGAGCATCGGCCGCCTTGTCTAAAAAAAGAGCCCAGCATCTTTCTCTATCGGTGATAGTGAGGGTGAAGAGAGCGTTTCGATGAAATGTGAAGGCTGAGCCGGAATTTGGCCGCTGCTATTTTCCCGTCCATTGTCACCATTGGTGAGTATCTCCATGGCAACGGGAGGAGCCAGGACCCACAAAGGATTACACCTGAGACCTACCTCCCTGCACCAACCCAGCCACACAGCCAGGGGGAGTCGCCGAGGCCCCCACCTCCCCTTCTGCCTCCTCACCCCTGGATCTTGGCCCGACTTCACGTCCAGCTGACACGAGACAACTTCCTCTTCCTCTGTGCCCACCCCACACCTGGAGGCCGTCAGCCATGCCGCTTCCGCCCCGCTCCTCATTCTTCGCCCAGAATTCTGCTCAGGAGCCTGCGCCTATGATCAGACCCCGCAAAACCCTCCCCTCATTTACACCGGTGCTTGTGAGGGTTCCTGAGTGAATACGCGTGAAGAAGATGCCAGTCAGCGTCGCTGTGGTCCCCACCCTCCTCCCTCGAGCTGGCCAGGAGTTTGCCTGCGGGCCCACGATGACGTGTATCTGTCCCCAAACCCACGTCACGTTGGAGTGATCTGCCTCTCAGTCTGTGCTCCCGAATCATGTCACCATTTCCCCACGGCAAGGCCCTGAGCTTATGAGCCGGGTGTCCCCTGAACCGGGGGCTGTGCCAGGCACATGGCTCAACAAACCATGGAACTGATTGCAAATGAGCCATGTCCCCGAGGTGGCTTTTCTTCACTATGGATTTTGTTGGGACTGCATTGCCTTCAGTAGGCAAGTCACAGCCATGACAAGCTAACCATGACCTTGGGTGGTCTAAGCCCATTGTCCTCAGAGAAGTGGCCTCCTCCTTGGCCGCCTCCTCCCCCGCAATGTGGCCTTTTTCAGCCCCGTCTTCCTGTGGAGTGCGGGGTCAGGGTCCAGGCTGGCATCGGTCTGCCTGTCCAGGGTGGGCAGGTTCATGTGGGTGGGTGGGCAGGTGGGTGGGGTCCTGCCTTAGAAAGTGGAGTCTTCCCCGCGGCCGTGAGCAGTGAACAGTGGCGCATGCGGAGAGGGCTTTCTGATTCCCAGTTTCCCTGTGGACGTCGTTCAACCCACACAGAGCACAGGGCCAGAAAGGGGACGCTGGGAGGAAGGTTGTAGGGCCTGGGAGGGGCAGGAGGGGTTGCTACTTCTGCAGGAGGCTGTCATTGCCGGCTTTGGGGCTGGCTTTCCGTGGGCCTCCCCGGTTGAACCTGGCAGGGATGGAGTGCTGAGAGCACAGGGGAGTGTAGTGTGGGGTGAAGCTGGGGGAATCAGAGGCCAGAGGAGGACGCGCCAGGGAAGCAAGTTAGGGGTTTGGGTTTTATTCTGCTGATGGTGGGAAGGCCACCAACCCAGATTAACCCAGCGCCTTCTCTACCCCCACACCCGGTGGCTCAGTACACTGGGAAAGCCCCACGCTGTGCAAGTCGGCGGCAGGAATGGCCAGGCGCCCCTCACCGAGACTGCTGGAGACTGCTTGGCCGCTGGATGAAGCCTGGAAGTTGCAATGGGCCGAACACCTGACATGGCACGTGCTTCTCAGGAGCCTCCACAGCCCCGCTCCACGGGGCCTCCACCTCACGGCCTGGGACAGCCGTGCCGCTGCCTGGCGCCCACCACGTGGACCTGGGGCTTCAGCCCAGTGCCCTCTGCCCCGCCCAGTGGGGTCTGCGGAGGAGAGGACGTCCGTGGGAAGGGAGTGGGAGGCCTGGGGCCCAGCGCAGGGGACGGGCGTGCGGGAGCGCTGCTGCGGCTCCTCTGAATCTACGTCAGTGCCCACACAGCTTCGACGGCCCGGGCCGCGGGAGAGTCATAAGCGCCTGATTCCACCCAACATCTAAGGAGCACGAGGTGCCAGAGGCCTCTGCTGCAGGCCAGCTCCCCGATGGCTCTCAGACCAACGCCAGAGTCGCCTGAGCAGAGGCGACCCATCCAGGGACCAGAGCCAGTCCCCGGGCATTGGATGGAGTCGACTGACAGCGGCCGCGGAATCCGCTCAAAGCGTCCCCGCCCGACGGCTCGCTGAGGGCTGAGTCCTGACCCAGGCTCTCTGAGGAGGTGGGAGAGCATCCCATGGACAACACCCTCAAAAACATAAAACACGTGGGAGCAAGTGCCTCCGCCGCCCCAGCGCCCGGAGCATCCTCTGGCTGAGGCCACTCCTCACCTCGCCTGCCCCAGTCATGACCCCGCCACGCAGCTGTGTGTCCCCTCAGCCTCAGTGCCTCGGACCCAGGACTTCAAAAATTATGTTTTAAAGGAATTAATCAAGTGTCAGAAGTGCAGATAATGAAACTCTAAAATGGCCCTGGGGGAGGCACCCAGTTTAGGGGAAGGTTGTGGGTTTCTCCTGGGCTGATTCCCACCCTCACCACTCACCAGCCGGGAGGTACAGACAAGCGACTTAACCCCTCTCAGCCTAGAGGCTCCGCCCGTCTGCCTCCTGGTTTGGCTGCACCGGGCGACCTCCTCTGTGTGCACCTCCACCCCTGCAGGCAGCACCCCGCTGTGCACGGAGCTGGACCGGCCCAGGACACGAACACACGCCGCGCTGCCCAGCTTAGCTGCTGCTGTGCTGCGTGCAGGGCCTGTGGCCTGTGAGCATGCACTGGGAAGTCAACGAAAACAGCGAACTCCGCGTGTGCGCACACGGCTGTGCGCTGGGCCACACCAGCCCGCCTCAGCCTCTCGGTGCCCGCGTCTGCCCCTCTGCCTGGCGTCTTGGACCTGACCCTCCCCCACCCTTTGCCCTCCTCCCAGGTGTTATTTGGTGGAAACCGTGAGTTCCTGGAAGAGAAGGCGGAAGCGCGGGCCGCGGGAGCAGGGGCCTGTTGCGTCCATGTGCACATCCGTCGTCGCCGTGGGTGCAGTGGATTCAGCCCCCGAAAAGCAGCTGTGTCTGGATCAACAGCTGAGCCGCAAGGACCTGTGCAGCGCAGGCGGGGACTGGAGAGGGGAGGACCCCGACGTCCTGCAGGGACCCACCAGAGGTGGAAGGCGCTTGTCCTGCTCTAGGATGAGAAGGTCGGGGTGCACCCTGGCGCTGACAGTGCTCAGAGGCCAGCGTGGGGTTCTCAGAGAGATGCCTCATGATCTGATTTACGTTCTTAAAGATCACTTTCCTGGCTTGTGGGGCCAGGCAGGGCAGCGTGGACGGAGGCCCAGCAAGACCATTCGGTGGCCTGGAGAGGAGGCGTGCCTGGGGCCAGGGCAGCCACGTGGATGGAGAAGACAAATGCTGGAGCCCGACCCCTCGGAGGCCCTCTGACCCGGCACCTCGGCAGGCTGTGGACTTGAGGGGTGCCCAGCACAGGCCCCTGTGGTCGGCACAGCGGCCACAGGCCTGTGTGAGGACGTGTTGGGGCTCCCGGCCCGCAGCTCTGTGCGGGGAGCTGCTTTGTTCCAGGAGGCTCAGATATCACCCACCCGAGACCTCAGGGCTGTCCGTGGGAGCCAGCCAGCCCACCGTGGGGGCCTCTGACAGCCCACCGGGACGGTGGAGAGGCCCTGAGCTCTGGGTCCTGAAGGCAGAGCCCCTAACGAGAAGTGTCGCTAGGGGACCAGTCCAAGCAGAACAGGAGGCCCTGACGAGGGAGCCCAGCCTGGGCCTCCACACACGGAGGCTCTAAAAACCCTGAACGGGCCTTTCTGCCGTGGGAAAACGCCGCGCCACGCAGTCAGGAGAGGATGTGGTCGGAACGGAGGGGCGGAGGGATGGTGGGAGGTGGGAGTCACAGGCCTCCGAGTCTGACACACACAGTGCAGAGGAGGGAAACCTAATTTTAAACTTACTCTGTAATTTCGGCGCAAACCATCTGAGAATCAGGCCCCGGGCCAGTGCGGGGCTGGGGTTGATGTCTGCGTGGGTGGACAGGCCACCCAGAGGCTGTGGCTTCGTGACTCGTCAGGTGACACACGCCCCTGCCCCCCCCCACCTCCCAGCACAGCCCTCTCCCCGCACCTGCCCTTGAGGGGTCTCCACCCGCTCCCCTCTCTTACCTCCCACCCGGGCTCTTACTTCCAGCTCCTTCCTGGAGGGCTTGGGGTGGGGCGCTGTTTGGACAGAACGGTGTGGGGCGCTGGGTTTGCCACGTCGAGTGGCACCGGCTGGCACATGGGCACACTGCTCTCCTCAGCCTGGGAGGAGAACAGCCGACCCTCAGTGTGGTGTCCCCGTAGCCTAACTTTCCACGTTCCCAAGTGGGGACTCCGTCAGGGTGAGCGTGGGGCCACTCGGGTAGGAATACTGAGGTCCCAGGTCCCCAGAGTGTGGTCTAGAAGGAGGGGCTCTGGTCCTCAGCCCGAGGTCCTCTCTCTCAGTGTGGAGGGGGAGGGACACAGCCAGAAGTCACCCGAGTGGGTGTCCCAGTCCCTCTAGCGTGTGGGACGAGGCAGGGACTCCTGTCACCTGGGCCCGGGGGAGCTCCATCACGAATCTCCAAGCCTCCCCTGGGAGGTCTGTGGCACCCTCTGTGTGTGAGCCCCCTACGGCCGTCCCACACCTGCCCAGGCCCTGCCTTCCAGAATGCCGGCTCCCATCTCCTCGGTGACCACAGGGCTTCAGGGAGCCACGTGGGCTCTTCAGAGAGGGGGCTGTGCCGGTGGGCACTGGGGACCTGGCTGGTCTGGTGGCACCTGGACCTTCACGCAGGATCCACTTATTTGAATGAAATGCTTCACACGAGCTTGTTTGATTGAGATTTGCCTCTTTCTTTTAAAAAAGAGACGCAGGAAGCGTGAAGGTTGCAGTAATCGATGTTTTCATTATTAGCTCCATTGGCGAGTCCATTAGCTGTGAGTGCTGGGTCAATGGCTGATTGTCTAGAACGCAAACACTGTGCTTATCACAGCGCGGAGAAGAGGTTGTGGGTGAAGGAGGGATGAGATAATAACTAACGTTGGCCCAGCGCGTTGGAGCTTCCGAGCACCGGCACACACCACCGGCCCCTGTCATAGCTCAGAGACGTAAGGAGGTCCCAGGTGCTTCTCAGCCCATTTCACTCAGAGGAGCCTTTCCTTGTGTGAACAGCGTACGCTGGTCCCTGCCTCCAGCAGGTGCTGCCGGTGCCTGCACAGAGAAGGCCCAGGGCTGCTGGCTTCCTTCTCTCCCTCCACTCCCCCGACTCTGTTCCTTACTAAACGTCTGTGTCACTTGCTTTGTGCCACACTCTGTGCTAAGTGCTTCCCCTTCGTTGTCTTACTTAATGCTCACCTCAAGCCCATCGTAACCAGTTCATTCATTTTTATTTGTGTGTGGCTTCTCCCCCTCCCCCTTAAGCATACATAACTTTCAGTGTTAGGCATGGAGCTGTTCTAATAATAGACCCTAAATGAATAGTAGATGCCAGTGTGCTGTTGTTTTTTAAGGTGAGTGAATATATAAAGTGTAAACCTGTGGTAAAGTGCTTTGTTGTATACAAGTTCTACCAAGCTACAGGCATAGAGGCATGAAAATGATTCCAATCAAATATTTGCTTATTCCTTTGATGGAGATTTATTAAGATCTACTAGAGGCCTGGTGCATGAAAATTCATGCACTGGAGGGGGCGTCCCTCAGCCTCGCCTGCCCCCTCTCACAGTCCAGGAGCCCTCAGGGGCGGGAGGCAACCCGGTGATCAGGGGAAGGCAACGCCCCCATCACACCTCTGCTGCTGCCACTGCTGGCAGTGCAAGCCTCGGCCGGCCCTGGTTACCTGAGCCTCCAGTGGCCCTGGGCAGCTGAGCAGCTGCCATCTGAGGTTTGCCTGCACCTCAGGCTGGACCTGGGGGGCTGAGGGGCTGAGGGGACTGGGGGACTCCGGAGGCAGGTGCACGGCCCCGGCAGGGCTGAGGGGACTGGGCGCCGCCATCTTGTGGCTGTGGGTGCTGCCATCTCTGAGAGTGTGGTAGTCAATTAGCATATTCCTTCCTTATTGGCTGTGAGTGCTGCCATCTTTAAGGGCGTGGCAGTCAATTAGCATATTCCCTCCTTATTGACTGTGGGCACCACCATCTTTGAGGGCGTGGCAGTCAATTAGCATATTCCCTCCTTATTGACTGTAGGCGCTGCCATATTTGAGGTGGGGCAGTCAATTAGCATATTCCCTCCTTATTGGCTGTGGGCGCCACCATCTTTGTGATAGCGTGAGGGTCAATTAGCATATTCCCTCTTTATTAGATAGGTTTATTATCAGTAATGTGCTAGAAACCAATGATTCAAAAATAAGTCACAATCCCAAGCCTGAAGGCAGTCATAACCTAAAGGGAAAGACAGACATAAAAACAAATAATTCTAATCGGGGCCTGTGAAGGTCTGAATACATCCCTAGGAGCATGGAAGAGAGAGCTTCCTGGTGGAGGTGACACATTCAATGATTCTCAGAGGAAGAGTAGTTAGGTACAATGAGACTAAGAAGGGAGAAAATAGTGTGGGCAGAAGGCAGGGCATGAGCAAAGGGGAAGAGGTGAGAAACAGAATAGTGTGTGGGGCTGAGGAGGCCAGACCTTGAGAGCCACATTGAACTTGAATTTTGTGCTGTGGGTGAAGCCAGTGGTGTCCATGTAGAGAACCCTTTGGAGGGTTTCAGACATGGAAAGGACACAATCAGACCTGCATCTCTGAGAGACCAGTTATAGACCATTACAGTAGACCAGGTCAGAGATGCTGAGGGCAGTGAGAGTTGGATGCAGAAAAGGAGATAAATTCAAGCATCATTTATGGAGCAAAATTCACAGGATGTGGTGATGCAGTAGGTGTGGCAGTCCAGGGGAGGGCATAGGAGCAGCCGAAGATGACCCTCACTTCTGACCTGGAAGACAGCACTGGGCCACCCCTGCAGCAGAAATGGGGAAAGGGCCAGCTTTGCCATGAACAAGGTGCGTTCCAGGCCCATCTGGAACTTGAAGTGCCTCCATCCTCTTACATGTAAAATGGAAATAAAAATTCATTTATCTTGCCGTATATTTTGAGCATTGACTAAGAAAACATAAAGCACCTAGCACAGTGGTTGGAACAGAGCAAGTGCTCAATAAGTATCAGCTATGATGATGGTGATGATGTTGGTGATATGATGGTGATGATGATCGCGATGGTGATGCTGCTGCTGATGACAGTAATGATGATGGTGATGATGAGCATGATAATGATGGTGATGATGATGGTGGTGGTGGTGATTATAATAATGGTGTTGATAATGGTGATGATGGTGATAATGGTAGTGGTGGTGGTGGTGATGGTGATGATGGTGGTGGTGATGGTGATGGTGATGATGGTGTTGGTAATGAGTCCATGGCACGCGAGAGAGACATGGGCTAAGAGTTGGGCACATGTCCTCTTCCCTCCTTCGGTACAAGGTTGGGGACAGCCGGGAATAGTAGCAAAATGCCCAGATGGCAAATTTGCTAAACTAAGCAATTAGACTTGCAGGCTGGACTTGAAGTCAGTGAGAGAATGGCTATGAGAGACTTTGTCTGCCAGCCTTCACATAGCTTTCACATCGAGGCGGTTCCAGAGGTGACCATTATCTCCTTATGTTACCAGTTTCTATGTCTGTATTTTCTAAGTTGGGTTGGCCAATGACTGGGGTTTAAACAACCTTCTTTGTTAAGTAGAAATTCTACTACTGGGATTTCCTACGAATTGATGTAATCTTTCACTTTGCCTTCTTTTGCCCTCTTACAACCTAATAGTTCCTTCCAGGTACATCAAACCTTAACCAGCACCTCTTCCCAACAAACAAACCTCACACACACTCATAATTCCCAAGAAAATGGGTTTTGCAATGAATGCCTTAAACACTTGATTATAATTCCATCATCCCAAATAGTCACTGCCTCCTTGTGGGTCCCACAAATGCCTATGTGAGTTTTCTGCTTCCAGTTGGACCAGTTGTGACTGTATTTAACTTGTCTTGGTATTGCTTTTTAATTTTTGTTTGTTTTCGTTTGTTCCTATTTAATCATGAAGCAGCACAGCATAGAACTCTTTTATCTGAATTCCCCTCTGAACTTCCCATTTTGCCCAAGTTGACTGTGTTAGGAAGTGGTGGGCACCTCTACAGCTTTTGAAAAATTCATTCAGACTCTTCCTTTCTGTGCATCTCTTCTGCTTTGCCAGGTCGAGCTGGGAGCTGCCTGACTTGAGGGAAGGGAGAGTAAAAGCCATCAGTGACTCAGATGGGGTGAGCTACCCTTGGTACGGGAACACCACCGAAACTGTGACCCTGGTCGGCCCCACCAACAAGATGTCCAGGTTCTCCGTCAGCATGAATGACAATTTCTACCCTAGTGTGACATGGGCAGTGCCAGTGAGCGACAGCAACATACCACTGCTCACCAGGATCAAGAGGGACCAAAGTTTCACCACCTGGCTGGTAGCCATGAACACAACCACAAAGGAGAAGATCATTCTGCAGACCATTAAGTGGAGGATGAGGGTGGACATTGAGGTGGACCCCCTTCAGCTCTTGGGGCAACGGGCCCGGCTGGTGGGCAGGACTCAGCAGGAGCAGCCCCGGATCCTGAGCCGGATGGAACCCATCCCCCCCAATGCACTAGTGAAACCCAATGCCAATGATGCCCAGGTCCTCATGTGGAGGCCCAAGCGGGGGCCACCTCTGGTTGTGATCCCTCCTAAGTAGAAACCAACTGGCCTGAAAGTATGTGGAGCACCTGTCGTGGAGACACGCCGTGGGGCTGCCAGGGATGGCAGGAGCCAAACTGAATTTCTGAGCCAAAGCAGACCTCCTGGTTTGCCAGCCTTTGCAGCCACCTGTGAAGAGCAGAGCTGCTCCTTGGGTGGTAGAACCATAATCCTTAGGGAAAATCTCTTCCTCTTAGGAACAAAGAAATCACTGCTTCAACAGACTTGCTGAGAACACCATGCAAGGAGCCATATTTTATTTGGAGCTGACCAGGATGATTCTTTTATCCAAACTATTGACCATTTTCCTGTGAGATGCAGGGAATGGAAACGAAACTAAACAGTGCCTGTGGCAAATGCTGCTGCCCAACCAGTTAGAAGTGGAAGTGAAACATCCACACCAGGCGTTTGTAAGACAGACAGTCCGCTGTCTGATGGGAGGGTGCTGGGGAAGGGGGTGGAATGAAGGGAGGTGTGAGGAGAATGGGCGTTGGGGAGAGGAAGGAATAAGTTATCACAAATGAATCATTGTGCATTTATTAGTTGATTATCTGATCATCCGTAGACTCACTGGAATGAAAGGAACACTTAGAAACTGCAGGTATATTGACATTTGTTCTATTCTGAGAGGGAGTCCTGGGAGCTATCCAAGGTGCTGATGTGAACTAACCGATGGTGACTCTCGATGGTTCCATCTACCTACCTCCTTCCAAAAAGTGATTATTCAGAGCATCCTTAATCACAGTGTTTGGATAGGCCGTTTCTGTGCTCTGCAGTCACTATGATATTCGGGGCCTTCACTATGTTTTCAGTGAAACCTGAATTGTGATTTTTGTTTACAGCTGCTTGTTCTGTTCCCGTTACTAGTCCTAAATTTACAAAAAGATCATGTGTATAAGCCAAGAATCCATGGAGGGCTTCAAGAACATTTCAGCAAATAAGAATAGCATTTTCACTTTTTGATTGCTTGTGGTTTTAGTTTCTGAATGATTTGGACGTATAGAATGCACACACGCAGGCCTGTGTGCCAGGGGCCAGAAGTTCCTGACGAGTGCGTGGAGCACAAAGCACGCACTGTGCTTCCATATTCGATTCTTTCCACTCGATTTCACTGAAGCTCAACTTTAACTGCTGGGCCTTTGTGAGACCTTCTTCCTAAGCCTTAACCCCGAGCTCGTTAATGAAAATCTGAGCTACTCACATGAAGCAATAAATATGAGAAACTGTATTTCCTTTGGTCAGGCCAATATCAAGCTTTTTAAAGAGTTTCTAATTTTTATAGTAAGGATTTCCCCAGCTCTTCTAACTTATGTCACCCTCCAAAAAGAGCTTTTCCCTTTATTCCCAGTCATGAACTGTGATATATAAATATGGTGCCTTTTTCAAGCCCCTCCCCATGCAACGTGATTCTGAAAGTCCCACAATGCCGCTGTGGGCCTGATGGGTGGACTTGCGGGCCTGGTGAGAGAGTTGAGGTTCAGAGCAATTCTGACAGCCCTGTGGTTGGCTCCAGGGAGGTGTCTTCGGCCAGAGTTTGAGGATGGAGCAGGAAAGTCAGGAGGGCCTTTTTATTACTCTTATTAAAAGTGCAATTTAGCTGAACTTCTTTCAGGGTCTAGTCCCAGGGATGGTGCTCATTTACAGGAGATCCATTTCGAATGACACTGTGTGAACCCCACACCTCGGTCCTGAGCTGCCCCCTAGCTTAGTTACTGATGGCACGCTGAGCCATTTATAACACACAGACGACACGCCAGCGACTCACAGGAGACCGGAGACAGTTCACTTAGAAATAGCTCCGCTGTTCCATTTGTGTTCCTCCATCCCTTTCCACGCTTCCCTGGGTGTGTTTTGTTTTGTTTAAGGGAGGAAGCCCCGAAGAGCTCCGTGGCTGAGAATCGGAAACAGCAGTGTGTCCCTCTGGTGGGATTAGATGCCACCCATGTGGGACGCTGGAGAGTGGACACTGATCCCAGAACCTAGTCCATGTGATCTTACTTTAAGAAAACCTGATCTTTAAAAATCAAAAATTGTAAAAAAAAAAAAAAAAAAAATAGAAGAAGAAAGGATTATGTATTTTACACAATCTTATACGAGATTTCTGTTTTCAAATACCCATTGCCCACTCAAATAAGATGTGACTTACACAGTCATATTCACATATAACTTTTCCAAGGGTGCACTATCTTTATAAAGCGAGGTACCGCACACTTAGCAAGACTGGTTCCTGCTGAAAACGCACACTTTTTCAGAATTTTAAAAGAAATGACCCCAGGCCAGTTTTCTCAAAAATTATGTGATGACAAAATGAGAAAAAAATAGATAGGAAAGTCCTTAAAGAGAGAAAGCCCTGTATCATAACCAGATATGCACTGTGATCGTTCTCAGCGATGCTGTGAACTCTGCAGCGGTGTCTCTCCATTCTGAAATCTCCTGGCGGATGTCGTAGGGCCCTGCAGCCGATTGTTTTAAAGTGATCGCTGTTTTACAGGAAGACAACCCTTTTCTGTCTGTGAGCCTCGATCATGCCCCTCAGCGCAGTCAGGATATTGCAAAGTGAAAGGCTCTCCAGAGGGAGTCACCTCCAGGTCCCCTCCCTGCTCCCATCAGGCGTGTCCCCAAGAGTCCCCAGGTCTGACAGCAGATGCCATCAGTTTAGAGGGACTCATTCAGTGCCTTGATTAGTTGGCTGGCCTTAGGATTACATTTGGATTCTACACACACACACACACACACAGACTGGAAAATAGCATTTCATTAAGTCATAGCTTCTTCACTGTAGTCACCTTTGAGAGCTTTTATTCCATGATCCCGAGGAAATTGAGGTCCAATTAAGTTAGCTCATCTCAGGGCCACATACCTACTTGGCAGCAGAGCCCAGAGGAGGGCCTGGGCCTCCCACTCCTCAGATCACAGCACAGTCACACTTACCTGAGCCCCACCGTCCTCTCCTTGTCTCCAGCCATAACACTGTCACCACCCTGAGCCGTCACCCTCTTAGCTCTGGAGACGATTGGATCTATCCCTTAAAGGACAGGGGAGGTCCTTGTTACAATTATGTCAGAAAATGAATGTTCCAGATTCCCTTTGATGGGTCTGATCTGTGACCTCTGTTTTGAAATTGAGCTCTTCACTCGGGCCCTTTGCAGCGCACGTCTTACCTCCTGGGTCATGGCTGTGGTCCACAGCATGTGGGAGGTTGGAGGCTGGTCCCTCTCCAGTCCCATCCAAGGGCGTTCCCCGACGCCCTCTGTCCAGGAGCTAGGGGTGTTATCTCACAGGTCAAGTCGTGATCTGAGCAGCAAAATAAAAGAACTGTGATTTACATTTTACAAAAGCTTCCATATGCCTTTTCTCATCCCCAGACCATCTTGGAGGAATGTACCGTAATGTCATTATTATCATCCCCGTTTTAGAAACACTGATTGAGAAACACAGAGGTTAAGTGACTTATTCATTGACACAAACAGAAAATGTCAGGAGCAGGTTCAAGCTGGGCCGTTTGCTCCAAATCCCCTGTTCGCCCAGGTCCTGAGCTGCCTCCCCGGTGCTCCCTGCCAGGAGGGCACAAAAGAGAGGGAAGCGAAAGAAGAAGCCAGTCATTTGCTCCTACGCAGCCATGCAGCCTCGCCCGATCTACTAAGTGAATGTGTTAAAAATAAGCGAACCCTGTTTTCTATGCCGAGAACCGGGTAACCCAGGGAGACTGGCCGGAGATGCCCACTGGGCGCAGAGTGGGGCACCTGTCCCGGCAGCTCTCAGCAGCTGGCAATTAGTGAGGAGCAACCTGCTCTCGGGGGTCTCAGGATCCCTGAAGCACCGTAAGCGCAGGAGGAGGAGAGAGCAAGCAACGCAGCTGAGGCCCCAGCTGAGCGAGGCCCTGCCCTGCCCTGCCCTCCCCCATCCCGGCAGGAGCAGCCCACGGGGCGGAGGCAGCGTGAACAATGGCCTCCCCAGCTCTGCTTGGCACATCGAACAGCCGAGGACACAATTAAACACCGCCAGAGCCAGCTCCCAACTGAGTTGCAAAGAAAGATGTAAACACGCACGCACGCACAGACCCACTACACTCACACTCTTCAGGCTGAAAAGAAAATTAATCAAAAGCCCAATGAACGCCTGAGCTCTATAATTAAGCCTCAACGATCCTGAGATAGAAAGGAGCTGAGCGAGCGAGCTCAGAGCACACAGATATTTTTACCCCTGTCGTTGCCATTCATTTCTTTGGGATCTTGAGGACAGCTGGCTCCGGTCTCCCTGCCGAGGCAGCTGCCATGGAGGCCCTGCAGGAGAGTTGCCGCTCAGTGGCCAGAGGACAGCCAAGGTCACTTGGCCATTCTCAAACACTGTACGGGAACCCACCTGGGGAGACGGCGCTCGCCCCGCCCAGTGATGGATCCATCGCTCACGTCAGGCCTCCTAACAGTTCCCTGGCCGTGGGCAGTAGTTTACAGTTTACCAAGGGTTTTGCTTTTCAAGTAGAGAAGCAAACGTCCCTGTTCAAGATGGAAATGTTGTGGGGCCTCCTCTCTCGGTCCCCGTTATTAATGGCGAAGACTCCCCTTGGTTAGTGTGCCACAGCTTGCATAGCACAGGCACAAACATTTGTCATGCTCTTCTCAACAGCCCTAGAGGATCCCCTCTGTAGCCCGTTTCACAGGTGAGGGGTCTGAGGAGTCAGGTGCGGTGACCTGTCCAAGGTCACACCAATATTAGTGGTGCTCCGAGGACTCGAGCTTCCGTCTCCTGTCTCCACACGGTCACCCACTCTCACGGGACCTTCTCCCCGAGTTCCATGCACACGCCCCTCTGTGCTTGTCCAGCCACTGCCACTCCTCAGGCAGGCTGACTGGCCGGGACAAGGACGAGGTGGTCTTGGTGGGGTCTGCCCTAATGGGTCCCTGGTGTGGCTGGACAACACAGACCCGCTCTCTGCAGTCCCAGGCTCTGTGCCTTCAGATTTCTCTCCTGACCCACATCAGGAGGGAGGCCCATTCAGGTGCCCTGGGGCCAGAGGCCAGCGTCCTGGGGTTACCTGGACCAGCTGGTGAACCTGACCTTGAATGAGTCACTTTATTCCTCTGGGCCTCGGCTCCTCTGTTAACTGAGCCACTAATACAGCCCAGCCCTCACCACAGTCAGGAGGACACAGTGCGATGATGTCTAGAAACAACCCCGATGGCTACGTGCTGCCTGCGTGCGGTATGGTCACATCCGTGGACTCAGTCCACGGCGAGTGGCAGGCCCTCCAGCCCCATCTCCTTGGGAGCCCAGAGCCACCTCAGGGAAACCCACTTTCCCTGCCAGTGAACCTGGCCTCGTGGGGGAGGGGTCTTTGAGCTCCTGCCACCTCAGACTCCTTGCTGGAGAGGCCTGGACCCTGGCAGTCAGAAAAGGAAGGGACCGCTGCGTGGCCCTATAGCAATCCGCTTGGGGCTGCATTTGCCGCTGCAACTCTGGGAGGTCTTTTGGAAAGGAAAGGAGGCCAGACCCGAAGTACCAGCCCCATTCGCCTAAACTGGCTGAAGCCAGCCAGGGACAGCGCCTGCCGTGGGCTCGGGCAAGAGAAACAGAGGGGAAAGTAAGATAAGAGAGATGGTGGATGGATGGATAGGTAGGTAGATAGATGATAGATAGATGATGGATAGATAGATACATAGATACATAGATGATAGATAGATAGATAGATAGATGGATAGATAGATACATAGATAGATAGATGATAGATAGATAGATAGATACATAGATGATAGGTAGATGATAGATGGATAGATGGTAGATGGATACATACATACATACATACATACATACACCTATCTACCTACCTACCTTTCTGTGGCTCTCCCCTGGCATGTCTGTCCCTACAGGTTCCCCGATGCCACAGGCCTTGGCTGGGAGGCCTCAGTTTGGAGGGAGCATTACCGACTTGATTGTGTGGTGCATACACCTGTGCTGCACCCCCAGGCTGGACCCTCTCTACCGCCCTGCCTGCTATGGCTCCACGGAACCCGCCACACAGCCACAGCCTTGCCTCCAGGCTGCTTCCCAAGCCCCTCCCAGTTCCCACAGCCCAACCAGTCCTCTCCCCGAGGTGGGCCTCCCCCGCCCCCAGCTCTCTGAGGGGAGAGGTATTTTGTCCAACTGGGGAGTGGTCCCGAAGAGACCCTCCCAGCTCTTCTCGCCAGGACCGACTTGAGCCAGGCCTCGGGCGGCAAGCCCTGCACAGGAGCCTCGCCTCTGCCCCCGGCGCCCACTCTCCTCGCCCACCCAAAAGTGTGGCGTGACCCTCACAACAGCTGTGTGCTGGGTCAGGACGCCTAGAGCGGGAAGCAGACCTTGGAATGGGAGCACTTGGCCCTGGGGCATCGGAGGGTTCGGACAGCTCAAGCAAAGCACTGCTGACCGTGGGCTGGTCTCAGCTGGCCGACCCCGCATCTTGGAGGAGACAGGAAGCAGGGTGATGCGTGCTCCAGGTCGAGCCCCAGGGTGCACAGCTTAAGGGGGTACCCACTCAGTTTGTACAGACACATACTCTGCACTTGCTGAGTGAGTCCCAAGTGTCCACCCTGGACCCCAGACTCGTCTTACCCTGCCCTGCTTCCTGCCAACTTCTACCCACTGTTTTCTTCTCAAGGAGAATGGATGAGATCCCTCTGCACACCCATCCTCTCAAACAGTGTTCATACAGTGTCTGCTATGTGTCAGGCTAGGCAGAGTCCCTGCCCACAGGCCACAATGCCACAGGCCACGATTCCCACAGGCCACAATGCCCGCAGGCCACGATGCCCGCAGGCCATGATGCCCGCAAGCCACGATGCCCACAGGCCATGATACTACAGGCCACGATGCCCACAGGCCATGATACCACAGGCCACGATGCCCACAGGCCACGATGCTCACAGGCCACGATGCCCGCAGGCCACGATACCACAGGCCATGATGCCCACAGGCCACATGCTCACAGGCCATGATGCCCACAGGCCATGATACCACAGGCCACGATGCCCACAGGCCACGATGCCCACAGGCCATGATACCACAGGCCACGATGCCCACAGGCCACGATGCTCACAGGCCATGATGCCCACAGGCCACGATGTCCACAGGAAGCTTTGCAAGCACACAGCACAGGACCTGCCCCCAGGCACGTGCTCCCTGAGCCCTCTCTGTCCAGAGCACTGGCTGTGGTGAGGGGACTCTGGGAGGGAGGGGCGGTGACAGGAGCACTATCAAGGGCTGAGCTCCTCCGAGGAAAGGCACCGGGAAAACCTGTAGCCGCATCCACACACAGGCACTGGGCCACCTCCCCATCGGCTCTCACCCCATCACCCCACCCTCCAATCCAGCTGGAGGCCCACACAGACGCGCCCTGGAGAAACAACAGGAAGGTGGTCATGCGCCTCCCGTTGAGAACTGTCCCACTGCGGGGGCTTTGAAAGCAAGAGGCCAATGATTCCCCAGCCACTCCCTCCCGTGCCGGCACTGAGGCAGCCGTTACTTCCAATTAATCGGGGCAGAAAGGAGGACCTGCATGTGCATTAATAATGAGGGTGAGGCTCTCCCCCAGCCCATACTCACACATGTACATATGTTCACACACACACACATGCTCACACACATATGCTTACATGTGCGCGCACACATATGCTCACACGCATGAACGTTCACACACAATGCACACTTCCGCGCGCGTGCGCGCACACACACACACACACACAGGCGCATGCACCAGGGAGTAAAGACCCCGGCAACTGTCTGACCTGAAGCATTTCTTCCGACCCTGCCATCAAACACCTGCTCCTGGAAAGCACTCACAAAATCAAAGGCCAAGGCCGTCTCCGGGCACCTTCCTCGGAAAAGAAAGCAGATTTGTTGTGAGAGAATAAGCAGCTGTAAACTCCTCCGATTCAAAAATATCTGCAGCCAAACACGACCTGTCTCACGCAGGAGCCCTCCCGTTCCCACCTGTCGGGTGGGAAGGAGGCCCGTTCACAGCGCTTTCACCCCCCTTCAAGGTTTTCGGCTTTGCCTCGCCTTGGGGGAAACTGATGCACAGACCCCACCTGCAGCTAAACGAGTTTCTGTGCAAAAATTAGGCTAAGCCAAGGCACCCTATAGAGTCGTAAATCTGTTACATACTATCATAGGGATGGCCCGGCAGAGAAGGTAACGGTTACGTTGAGCCCGTTACGATGCTGCGATTCTGCACACGGGCATCTCTCCCGGTCCATGAGCAGCAGGCAGACTCTGAGGTCGTCGCAGGCCTCCACTCACCTGTGCCACATCGCACCTGTCACCCAGCATTCTGCCATCCTGGGCCAGGCAAGATCCCACTGGCTGGCAGAGCCAGGCAGTCGGTGCATCTGACCCGTCGCTGAGGGAGGAGGGAGAACTGGCATTCGCCGACCCGGAGCGTGGCAGCCATTCCCCTGCAGTCTCCAGAGCGGCTTCGAGGCTCCTAAGTCCCCGTTGGCATGGTAATGGGTGGTCTGCAAACTGCCAACAATTGCCACAAGTTGAGTGGCCACCTACCTACGAACCCGGGCATGTTCTTCCTAAAGCTGAAACCACGCGTGAAACCTGAAAGCGCAACAGGTTCACTTGCAATCCCAGACCCTGCTGTGCCGGCAGCACCCTGTGAGCAGCCCATGTATCAGAAACCCAAAGACACAAGCACAAAAGCCGATCGGGGAGACAGAGGGGGAGCCGATGGCCCGGCTGACCTCGGAGCAGCTCCCTTCAGGCTCTCAGAGCCACTGTTTGTGTTTTTAGACGCCAGTGGCCCACTGCTTCGGGACCACAGCTGTTACACAAAGCCATGCGGACAAGCGCCCACAGAAAAGACAGTGGGGACAGGTTTTCTTTTTAAAGACAGCCTGACTGACAGCTTCAGGTTAAACAGTGTAGCCTCACACCAAGCAGCCAGCCTGTGGCAGGTGCGCCCATGCGCAGAAATCCCGGCCAAGCCCTGGTCCTCCTAATCCCGCCGTTCCTGCACATCTCCTCGTGCCTTAGATGCTGAGAACGGGCCGTGGGTCTGAAACGCCCACCATTTCTGTCGATCCTTTGCGCCTGGCTGCTGGGTTGTACCTACAGACAACCTGCAATCCCTTAATATCACTTTAGTTTTTCATCATTTTCTAAAGAGCCACATAAATGCTACAGACCGCCTTTACTGATGGGTGTGTAAATAATTACCCATAGTTTCGCATAAAACTCCAGGGTCATTGTCCCCTTGAAATCTTTTCATGGTGCTCAGATCTGCTTTTAAGGAATGATGTTCTTTAGTCGCTGTCTTAATGCCCGTTCTACTCACATGTTTCCATGTCCGTATGCAGGTCACCTCGGAGGACGAGGCACACCCAGCCAGCAGAGCCACGTAGCAGACTGAGGAGGGAATGAGCGTGGCTGGTGGCTCCCAAGCTGAAGCCCTGGACAGCTGGTTTCCCATAAACCACATGCCATCCTGCTTGTCTCCTCACCACCCTCCCATCCAGTGGCCCGTCCCCTCCCACCCACCACGTGCTGGGCACCTCCCCACTGGCAGGGCTGCGGGTTGGCTCCTGGGGAGGCGTGTTGAGGGGGGCTGTGCCTGCTGTATGTGTCTGTGTGTCAAGGTTGGGTCCGTCAGGTCTCAAGTTCATGCCCAACCCCCCTATGAAGCTGCCCAGGGGTGAAGGCTGCTCAGCCTGGCCTTCATTTACCTGGGGTAACCCAGCCCTGGTCCCCAAGCCCTGCCTTCCCTCCTACCCTCCTGGGTGGGAAACAGGGATGGTGTGCCTCCCCTCTTTCTCCCTTCTCCGTGTGGGTGGCCAATGTCAATACTCTGGAGATGTCTCTGACCTTGGGGAGCCGGGGTCAAAGCGTCCTGCTTCCCCGCGCAGCCAGGCTGGACGCCTGCAGTAGCCAAGGGCACCATGCTTGCCGCCAGGACCAAGGGGCAGGGGAGGACCACCCTAAGAGGGCCAAGGGGTGTGCAATGCCTTCCTCCCTGGCTTACTCACTGGCTAGCTCACTGCGTTATTTATGGGCTGTGTATTCATTACACAGCAGAAAGTCCAGTCCCATCTTTGAAGTCTCCAGCCCCAGAATTTGCCTTCTTGGCCCCAGAGAGCACAGTAAGTTATTCCACTTTGAAGCCACAGGACATGGGGGGAAATTCTCTCCCTGAATCCGAACACCCACACCCCAACCAGACTTTCAACCAGAAAAGGGTTAGAAACCACCAGCTCGAGAGCCTGTGAAGCCACACCATCCGCGGAAGCCTGGCTGTCTGAACAGCAGCCCCAGGACTGCCCCCACCTGGCACCTGGCCTCCCCTCCTGCCCACGTGCCCGGGGGCTGGCACCCAGCTCCCCTCGCCCGGCTCAGAACTGAGCTGCTCCTGCCCCGCTGCCGTCCTCTGACGCCACCTGCACGTCAGAGACCCGAGAGCCGGTCCCCTCCCGCACCCGTGGTCTCGGCGGTGGAGCCTGGCACCGGTGTTTTAAGGAGACCCTGATGGGTCTGCAGGGGGCTGGGCTGAGCGGGCCTCTGGCGTCTGCTCTCCCCCCTCGCCTCCCACATCCTTCATTCCCCAGCTTTCTCAGCTCCAAGAATGGGAGAGGCCACTGAGAAATGACAGCGGTCTCCTCCCGTTCCTCAGCCTCCCCCCTAACCTCCCCCAGCAGGTCAGCCACCCTGAACGCTGCCCCCCCACCCCCCGCAGCAGATCAGCCGGTCCCTGAGCAGTGGCAGGTCCCAGCACCGTCCCCTGAGCCTGGTGCCGGTGCCCAGCCTGGGACGGCTCTCGGACAAAGGCTGCCAGCCTTGCTGGGAGCGCAGGCTGCCCTCTGCCAGATTCTCTTTCCACCTGCAGCTCCCTGGCTCCCAAAGGCCATTTCGGTGACATCCGTGTCTCCAAATCCTCATCCTGGTGAGAAGGCCCCTCCAGAGCTTTTTATTTATTTGTTTATTATTTATTTATTTGTTTATTTATTTATTTATTATTGATGTCAGAGAGGAAGGGAGAGGGAGAGAGAAATAGAAACATCAATGATGAGATTCACTGATCGGCCCTTCTGCACACCCCCTCTGGAGACTGAGCCCACAACCCGGGTATGTGCCCTGACCGGGAATGGAACAATGACTTCCTAGTTCATAGGTCGGTGCTCAACCACTGAGCAACACTGGCCGGGCCCCGTCCAGCTTGTACAACCCAAGCCTTGCCCACTTCTGCAGAGCCACCTGAACTGAATGAGGGCCTCCTGGTGACGGAGGAAGGAGTCACACTGCCCCAAGCCAGGCCTTCCCCAACAAGCGGGCAGCATCCGAACCCGATGGCCGAGAAGAGCTCTCCCACTTCACACCAGATCGCCACTGCTGTGAGTGTGTGTGTGACGTGTGTGAGTGTGAGTGTGTGTGTGATGTGTGTGAGTGTGATGTGTGTGAGTGTGTGTGAGTGTGAGAGTGTGTGAGTGTGTGTGAGTGTGATGTGTGTGAGTGTGATGTGTGTGAGTGTGTGTGAGTGTGAGTGTGAGTGTGTGTGAGTGTGTGTGATGTGTGTGAGTGTGATGTGTGTGAGTGTGTGATGTGTGTGAGTGTGTGTGAGTGTGAGTGTGTGTGAGTGTGTGTGTGTGAGTGTGTGTGAGTGTGAGTGTGATGTGTGTGTGTGAGTGTGATGTGTGTGAGTGTGTGTGATGTGTGTGAGTGTGAGTGTGAGAGTGTGTGAGTGTGTGTGTGAGTGTGATGTGTGTGAGTGTCTATGTGTGCACGTGCAGATGCCATGTTCAAACCATCACCATCACAGGGGTGTGCAAGCGATTCCGTATTATGTGTACACACAGAATGTTGTGATCTATACACTTTTACACACACACATACACACACACCCTAGGGGACTGTGATGTGGGACAAGTTGCTCTGCTACCCGACCTCCCCATCTGAGTAACTCCCGGCCAGTAGCACTATTTCCCACCACCACCAGCTGCCCGGCCGCCCCGCCGTGTCCGTACGCCAGGCCTTCTTCCCCAGGGTCGGCACGTCCTGCCCTGTGTTCCCTCGCGCAGGGTCCTGCTCTGACAGGTGACGGACAGTTCAGTCCGTGCGTGGGAAGAGTTGAGGGCCCCTCCCCCAGGTGACAGTTATGTTTTAATAGCGATCACAGACGATGCCTTACCCAGAGGAGTGGCTCTCACGGTGGGTTCCGGGCACTGTCGTGGGCCAGGAAGGGGGCCCTTTTTATCAGGGGCCTTTGAGAGCCCCCAAGTCACGCCTGTCTCTGCGACCAGCCTGGGCCTGAGCACAAGCCAGCCACCTGCCACACACCTTCCCTCGGGGCGACACCGCCCTGATCGAGGCCCATCGTTCAACGAGAGGAAAAATCAAAGGAACCAGCTGGTACGGAAACCTCCCCGCCGGCAGCGGGTCCACGCCCTTCCCGTCCCTCCTGCTCCCTCTCTCGCTGTCACCTCGTCCTGAACTTACTCCTGTGTCCCCTCTGCGGTCTCCTCCCCACAAAGGTACCACCTTCCTCTGTCTTCCAATGGGAACTGGGCTGGTTTTCGGTGTCGGGACAAAGGGAGGGAGAAGCAGGCACGGGTGTGTGGCCTGGCGGGCGGAGCCGGGCGGCTCCGGTTTGGAGAAAGCCCTCGGGGGAAGAGCCGGGCTGGGCCTGCGAGTGCCTTACAATGACTTCCATTCGGAAACGCTGAATCGTCAGTCTTCGGATGTCACATCAACTCAAACAGATGTTGCATTTCAGTTCTCTGGGATTATAAAGTTAAATACAGTGTGTATTCAACAACAACGTATCTTTCCTGTTTACTTTGGCCCTTAAAGTCGCAGTGCCTGGTTTCCTACGAAGCCGTGGGGATGCAGGGGCGGATGCAGGGACCTCGCCAGCCTCCTCTGTGCCTTAGCCTGTGCTCTAGGGGAAGGAGAACATTCTAGAGAGGCAGAGAGTAAACTCTGCCCTTCCACCCCTCCCCGCCATCCCACGCACCAGTTGATGGTTCTCCTTCCCCTTTGTGAATGGCTGTCCTCTGCTTCACGCTTGCCACGGGACCAAAACAAGGTGTCTGGGGGAGTCTGAGCCCCGAAGGCAGTTAAGGGTTCTAGGGTGCTGCCCTCTCTCCCTCAGAGCTGCATTTTGTTGTTGTTCATCTTCACCCGCGGATATGTTTCCATTGATTTTTAGGGAGAGTGGAAAAGAGAGGGAAAGACAGAGAGAAACACATCCATTGGGGGCCAGTCCTACACGCCCCCGACCAGGGCTGGGCTGGGGAGGAGCCTGCAACCGAGGTACATGCCCTTGACTGGAACCCGGGACCCTTCGGTCCACAGGCCGACGTCAGAGCTGCATTTTTAAATGGTTGGTGAGGAGTGGAAGTGGAGTCGGGACGGACTTGGTTCTGAAGCTGAGCTCCTGGGAAGGGGCTGACGACGTGGCCCCGCAGAGCCCCGCCCGCTCCATCCTCACCTCCCCTCCCACTGGCCGTGCCCGCCTGGGGCGTGTCTGTGTCGCCGAGGTAGCAGGCGTTCTCTCTCCCGGACTTTCATTCAAACCTGTCTCGGCTGTTTTCACAAGACCCTTCGGTGGGGTCAGTTTTTAGAGGGTTGAGGGTCAGTAATTCATATTCTCTCTCTCAAGTCAATAAAGAAATAAAAATTTTAAAAAATAACTTGTACATCCCACGTTAAACTGGCATGGCTTGGAAAATGAACCAAGGGTGTGATTCATTTGAAAAAGCAAACTGTCCTATATTTAGACATATCTGCTGCATATCCACATTGCACCTAAAGAAGAACTCTGGGGAAACAAAGACAGAATGTTCAAACAAAAACGATACGCTGTGTGTGTGAAGAAACGATATGCTGTGTGTGTGAAGAAACGATACGCTGTGTGTATGAAGAAACGATACGCTGTGTGTGTGAAGAAACGATACGCTGTGTGTGTGAATAAATGATATGCTGTGTGTGTGAAGAAATGATACGCTGTGTGTGTGAAGAAACGATACGCTGTGTGTGTGAAGAAACGATATGCTGTCTGTGTGAAGAAACGATATGCTGTGTGTGTGAAGAAACGATATACTGTGTGTGTGAAGAAACGATATACTGTGTGTGTGTGAAGAAACGATATGCTGTGTGTGTGTGAAGAAATGATATGCTGTGTGTATGAAGAAACGATACGCTGTGTGTGTGAAGAAACGGTATACTGTGTGTGTGAAGAAACGATATAGTGTGTGTGTGAAGAAACGATATGCTGTGTGTGTGTGAAGAAACGATACGCGGTGTGTGTGAAGAAACGATATGCTGTGTGTGTGAAGAAACGATATGCTGTGTGTGTGAAGAAACGATATGCTGTGTGTGTGAAGAAACGATATACTGTGTGTGTGAAGAAACGATATACTGTGTGTGTGTGAAGAAACGATACGCTGTGTGTGTGAAGAAACGGTATACTGTGTGTGTGTGAAGAAATGGTATACTGTGTGTGTGAAGAAACGATATACTGTGTGTGTGTGAAGAAATGATATGCTGTGTGTATGAAGAAACGATACGCTGTGTGTGTGAAGAAACGATACGCTGTGTGTGTGAAGAAACGATATACTGTGTGTGTGAAGAAACGATATACTGTGTGTGTGTGAAGAAACGATATACTGTGTGTGTGAAGAAACGGTATACTGTGTGTGTGAAGAAACGATATAGTGTGTGTGTGAAGAAACGATATGCTGTGTGTGTGAAGAAACGATACGCTGTGTGTGTGAAGAAACGATATGCTGTGTGTGTGAAGAAACGATACGCTGTGTGTGTGAAGAAACGATATGCTGTGTGTGTGAAGAAACGATACGCTGTGTGTGTGAAGAAACGATACGCTGTGTGTGTGAAGAAACGATATGCTGTGTGTGTGAAGAAACGATATGCTGTGTGTGTGAATAAATGATATGCTGTGTGTGTGAAGAAACGATACGCTGTGTGTGTGAAGAAACGATACGCTGTGTGTGTGAAGAAACGATATACTGTGTGTGTGAAGAAACGGTATACTGTGTGTGTGTGAAGAAACGGTATACTGTGTGTGTGAAGAAATGATATACTGTGTGTGTGTGAAGAAACGATACGCTGTGTGTGTGAAGAAACGATATACTGTGTGTGTGTGAAGAAACGATACGCGGTGTGTGTGAAGAAACGATACGCTGTGTGTGTGAAGAAACGATACGCTGTGTGTGTGAAGAAACGATATGCTGTGTGTGTGAAGAAACGATACGCTGTGTGTGTGAAGAAACGATACGCGGTGTGTGTGAAGAAACGATACGCGGTGTGTATGAAGAAACGATACGCTGTGTGTGTGAAGAAACGATATGCTGTGTGTGTGTGAAGAAACGATATGCTGTGTGTGTGTGAAGAAACGATACGCGGTGTGTGTGAAGAAACGATATGCTGTGTGTGTGAAGAAACGATATACTGTGTGTGTGAAGAAACGATACGCTGTGTGTGTGAAGAAACGATATACTGTGTGTGTGTGAAGAAATGATATGCTGTGTGTATGAAGAAACGATACGCTGTGTGTGTGAAGAAACGATACGCTGTGTGTGTGAAGAAACGATATACTGTGTGTGTGAAGAAACGATATACTGTGTGTGTGAAGAAACGATATACTGTGTGTGTGTGAAGAAACGATACGCGGTGTGTGTGAAGAAACGATACGCTGTGTGTGTGAAGAAACGATACGCGGTGTGTGTGAAGAAACGATATGCTGTGTGTGTGTGAAGAAACGATATGCTGTGTGTGTGTGAAGAAACGATACGCGGTGTGTGTGAAGAAACGATATGCTGTGTGTGAAGAAACGATATACTGTGTGTGTGAAGAAACGATACGCTGTGTGTGTGAAGAAACGATATACTGTGTGTGTGTGAAGAAATGATATGCTGTGTGTATGAAGAAACGATACGCTCTGTGTGTGAAGAAACGATACGCTGTGTGTGTGAATAAATGATATGCTGTGTGTGTGAAGAAATGATACGCTGTGTGTGTGAAGAAACGATACGCTGTGTGTGTGAAGAAACGATATGCTGTGTGTGTGAAGAAACGATATGCTGTGTGTGTGAAGAAACGATACGCTGTGTGTGTGAAGAAACGATATACTGTGTGTGTGAAGAAACGATATACTGTGTGTGTGAAGAAACGATATGGTGTGTGTGTGAAGAAACGATATACTGTGTGTGTGTGAAGAAACGATATGCTGTGTGTGTGAAGAAACGATACGCTGTGTGTGTGAAGAAACGATATGCTGTGTGTGTGAAGAAACGATATGCTGTGTGTGTGAAGAAACGGTATACTGTGTGTGTGTGAAGAAACGATATGCTGTGTGTGTGAAGAAATGATACGCTGTGTGTGTGAAGAAACGATACGCTGTGTGTGTGAAGAAACGATATACTGTGTGTGTGAAGAAACGATACGCTCCTGTGTGAAGAAATGGTACCGCCTGCCGGTCAGCTGGGGGTCACATGTGGTCACGCTTTTCCACCCTCTAATTGGATCCTGTTAGCAGAGAGTTCGGCGAGCCTTCCTGGAGGCCCCTCAGCCCCCCCCCCCCCCAATTTCTCAGGAACCCCGGGTCCCGAACCCGGTCCAGAGAGTCACAGCGCCCGGCAGAAAGGACAGGGTCATGGCAACCCGTCCGGCCTCCCCTCCCCGGCTGGGAGGAGGCCTCCAGGTCACCGCTGTCCCGCTCCGGGCCCCACACTCGGCCCGGTCTCTGTTCTCGAGCACAGGGATGCCGAGGGCGGCATGCAGGCCTTCCAGAACCCGCCCTCCTCCCATGTCGCGAAGCCTCGGCCTTCCACCCGGTCCGTGACCAAGAGGCCTGCTCCTCACGCCGGGGCTCATCTGCTCCTGCCCCGAGCCCGCTCCGGGCCCGGGAGCCCGGCGGGTGCCCAGCTTCTCCCTGGGGGGAGGCGCTGGCTCTCAGTTCCTCTGACAGACAGGCCAAGCGCTCCGCCAGCTGGCCCACTTCCTCCCTGCCGCCCCCCCACCCCCAAAGCCCACATTCACATCAGACAAGGCCATCACTGGGGGAGCTGCAGAGCGAAGTTTGATCTTTTTTTAATGTTTTGGTTTTTTATTTCATTGTTTTTACTGACGTTTTCAAAATATCCCATCATTTGTCCCACTCGCATTTTGTTAGGGAACTGAAAGCGTTTGGTCACCCAGCGCCAGCAGAGCCGAGCACCGGGCTCTGTGAAGGGCGTGCCTAGCTTATCGTGAATGGTGCCACCCAGGAGAACGGGGCTCATACTTAAGTACCAAACTCCCCGATGGAACACGGGTGCAGATCACAGAAGGCAAAGCCACAAGACGCCGTGAGTTCTGGGTTCAGGGTGCCGATTGCCGGAGGTGAGGTCAGGGTGACGAACCATCTCTTCGTGTCTTGAGGACAGCCCTGAGGTCGTCCTACCTTAGGGCTCGGGGACTGAGGCGTAACTTAAGTCAAGATGCTCCCTTAGCCGAAACCGGTTTGGCTCAGTGGATAGAGCGTCGGCCTGCGGACTGAGAGGTCCCGGGTTCGATTCCGGTCAAAGGCATGTACGTTGGTTGCAGGCACATCCCCAGTGGGGGTTGTGCAAGAGGCAGCTGATTGATGTTTCTCTCTCATCGATGTTTCTAACTCTCTATCCCTCTCTCTCTCTCTCTGTAAAAAGTCAATAAAATATATTTAAAAAAAAAAAAAAAAGATGCTACCTTAGCCTGCCTGGGTCCAGCCCTGGGACCACTGGTCACGTCCAGGCTCCCGGCTCCTGCTGCCTCGGGAGCTGCTGGTTTCCTGGGGGAAAGGCTGGGTCTCTGCGAGGCCCCGCGCGGCCGTGCGCACGCTGAGAGCATGTTCCTGACCCTGGCGGCCCAGGGCGTGGAGTCTGGGGTTCAGATCAGTCAGGCCGAGGCCTCCTCGTGCTCCAGCAGCAGGAGGGCAGAGTGGGCTGGAGCTGCGTGGGAGAAGCCAGGATCGGGCCTCTCCCAAGACTGATTCTTTCCGCAGACACTGACCGATGACCGGCAGCTGCCAGGCACTTGCCTCGGTGCTCAGTGAACCGAACCAGCAAAACCACTTCCCTCTTGTGGGAGGAGAGACAGGGCGTCATCGGTGAGAAAAAGGCACCGCGTGCCGGGTGGTGAGAAGCACTGTGGGAGGGGGAGCCTTCTGGAACACCTGCCTCCAGGTGGCTCTCTGTCTGGGCTGCGCCCAGAAGCAGCTGTCGGTCTCCACAATAGCAATGAGGTTACGGCCGCTCCAGGCAGGCGCCCCATTGACCCCCACCGAAGGCGTCCCGTCCGGGTGAGCCTGAGCCTGCTCTTCCCACGCCGCAGCGCAGCTCCGGTCACGGTCTCCCGTCTTAACCAGCCAGGAGGCTTCGTCTACTGCAGCCAGAAAGGGCAAGTGACTTCCCAAGGTCACCCGCTGCCGAGGCCAGAGTGAGGGTTCCAACGGGCTCTTCTGACGCCGCCGTGCGATTTTCCCAGCCAAGAGCACAGGCCAGAGCCAGAGGCTCCAAACTCAAGACCCAGCACTGCCTCTCCCTCGGGGTCCGAAACCGGGAGACGCTCCCGCGAACATCAGATTGGAGGCCAGGTTGCGAGGCCAATCGGAAGGCGTGTGCAGGTGGGACGCCACCTCCTGTGTCCTCGTGAAGTAAACCCTGTAATGAGGAGGCCTTATTCTTGTAGCATGTTGCACACAACTCCCAAAGCAACCCTTACTCAAGTTGGGAAAATTAATACAGCATATATTTTCCGTCTCTAAGCTAGTTATCTGACTCAAAGGGACTCAGCGCCTCTCCTTCCTCTGACATGTGAGTCCCTGAGAACTGGCCCGGGGCCGGAAGCGCGTCCGTCTAAGCCGGTAGATCAGACCGAACTCCAGGCTGCACACGCCCGCACTCCGGGAAGCCTGGCTGTGTCCGCTTCAGCGTCACCTCTCCGTCTCCCGGGGCACCGGGAAGGCTCGTAAATACTTGGAGAAAAAAACATTCTCAATGTCTTTTGTTTTTTCTAAGTGCCAAACACTTGCAAGCTAAGAGTCTATTTAGGCCTCCACTTCTGGACAGGAGTGAACTCTTAGCACTGAGGAAGGCCTGGCAGCCCCTCGATTTCCATAACGTAGAGAGGCTTGAAACTGGCGCGCATTCGCACGTTCATTCCCACACCGCTAGGCGCAGTCGCCTCGTGGGCTCTGAGGACACAGGTGAGCCCGGCCTTGCGGACCACCCCTCATCGCAGCAAAGCTTTGCTGACGGAGGGAGGAGGGGAGGGGAGCCTGGCCACGTGCAAGTCTGGAAACGGTTCCCCGAAGGAGTGGCCTGAGGGTAAAGGCTGAGGGGTGAGGGCCGGGCCGCAGGGCAGGTGTCATGGGACACACGAGAAAGGCCAAGCGCCCGCCTCGAACACCCCCCACCCACGGCCCTTCACCAGGACGCTGGGCCTGGGTCATCGCTCGTCCTTGGGTGCAGAGGCCTGAGGCAGACGCCCGGGTCCGGCTCCCTCCCCGCCTTTCCCTTTCTTTCTCAGCAAGGAGAGCTATAGTGAAGGTGGTGGGGTCGGCGGGGCGGGGGGGTTTCCTCTGAAGAGGGAAAAGCCCATGGGGGGCTGAGGGGAGGAGAGTTGGTGGGTCGGAGGGGCTGACAGAGCCCAGTAAGAGGAGGGGAAGGAGGCTAGAGGGGCAGCGGGGGCAGCCTGGAGGCCTCTGCCCAGATCCCAAGAACAGGGCAGGGCTGAGCAGGGGGGCATCACCCACGTTTGCGTCTTGGAGACCTCCCTCTGGCTACAGAGAGTCCCCAGGGGTCACCTGCCAGCTGAGCAGTGACAGGGGCCCGGCCGGGCTGGCCCATGGAAAGAATAGATGCTTAGGAGACAGACTCTGAAGAGCCCAGTGGTTCTTGGGGCATTTATTGGGCTCTTGCTGTATGCCAGGCATGAACGATGGCATTTACTCCTCCCAACCGCCCTCTTGGATTGTTTCTGTTATTACCCCACCTTTACAGGAGAAATGAGCCACCACGTGGGGCAAGACCACCAGCTGGCACGTGGCGGGCTGAGATGACCGGGCACTCAGGCCCCATCCACACCCTCCCACGTGGCCCCACTGGGTGTCCGGCTTGGCAACGAGGGGAAGGGCGTGCTAGAATGAAAGGAGGGCCAGCAAATCTGGGTGGGAAGAAGTGAGTGTCAGCATGCCATGGACACCCTGGTAGGATGCGTGGCGAGCGGCCTGGTGCAGGAAGAAGTCTGGTGGGGGGCAGGGCAGATAGACCTGAGAGTTATCAGCATAAGAACAATGGGCCCCAGCCGGTGTGGCTTAGTGGATAGAGTGTCGGCCTGTGGACCAAAGGGTTCCGGGTTCGATCCATCAAGGGCAGGTACCTTGATTGCAGGCTCCTCCCCGCCCCGGGCCCTGGGCAGGACTCGTGCAGGAGGCAACCAATAGATGTTTCTCTCTCACATCGATGTTTCTCTCCGTCTTTCCCTCTGTCTTCCACTCTCCCTAAAAGTCATTGGGAAAATATCCTCAGGTGAGGATTAAAAAAAAAGGAACAATGACACGTCACCCTTCCTCCGGGCCAGGGGCAGCCGCTGTGGGGGCAGGCCGCACGCTCGAAGTGGGAAGGTGTCCAGAGTGACGCGCCAGCCGGGTCAGGGCACTGGCTCCAGCCACGTCTCCCAGGAGCCTCGTCTGTCCCGCCCTGAGTCTTGCCCACTAGCCGCTCAGAGGGTGTGATGGGCGGCTGGGGGGGAGTCCAGACCCAGGCTTCCCGGGCAGCCTCTGGCCCCGCCTCCTGCCTGGGCCGCAGGAGCCGCTTGCATGCGGTCACCTCCTCCTTTACACAGTCATGTCGGCACGCGCCGGCCCGGCGGTAACAGAGATAATGTACTGTCATTAACACATCCCCAATCCCCGTCTATTTAAAAACCCCAGAGAAGCAGGCAGCCGCGCCTTGGAGCTAGCTCAGCGGTGGGATTACTGCCGGCTAATTAGAACAGCCGTCTCCCAACTCCAGGAGACCCTGGGCCTCTGTCTGCCCTGAGGAGCCAAGAGGGACTGGGAAAATACCGACTCCAACTCAAGGCGCGGGAAGTTAGCGGGACGTGACACCCTGGCACAACGGGCCCAGGGAGAGACCCTCACCCGTGCCACAGGGTGTCAGCCAGTCTCTGGCAGGGGTGCTCGTGAGCGGCCCCTCCCGGCGAATCGGGCCTGGCCCCCTTGGCCAATATGATAGGGCAGACATTGGTGATTTTCAAGGCGAGGTGATGAATGACGCTGCAGATTCCACTCCGGCCCGTGGATACCGGGCTGTGAGAACAGCCAAGCAGCCCAGTGGACGGGCCATTCCTCTGGAGAGGAGAGCCTGGCCAGCAGGCGGCCGGCACCAACACGCCAGCCCTGTGAGCCACCGGGAGTGGCATGTTCCAGCTCCATCAGGCCTTCGGGTGGTGCGGCCGCAGTGACAGCGGCTGGAAGCTTGGAAGGGACCTCGGAGCAGAGCCACCAGGCTGCTCCCGACTCACCAACAGTGGCTGCTGGGTAACAGCGCTGAGCTTCAGTGTGATTGGTTATAGTAACTAATACATCAGCAGTTTGTTACATTAACTAAGTCCGTGGGTAAAAGGACTGGGTCCCGGTTGGGAAAGGAATCAGGGCCTCACATACACGATCTCATCTAACCCTCACAGCACCTCTGGGAGCCAGGCCTCAGCCCATGTCACAGATGAGAAAGCCAGTATGCACAATGGCACAGCCTGCCCCGCCCACAGCCGGGAACGCGGAGCCAGGGTGGCGACCCTGACCGAGGCCTGCAACCCGGCAGCTCTTCCTATCACAATGTCCCGCCTCCTGGAACATTGTGAGCCTCCCAGTCTCTCCTTCCGGCTCTGCCACGGAATCGCTCAGTAATCCGGGGAGCTGTTCAGTCTCCCTCCGCCCATTCTCTCCTGTAAAGTGAGAGTCGTTGGCCGCTAAGGGCCCAGTTAGCTCAAATATTCTCTGACCCTGGGCCCCCTCGCTCCATGTCCACCTTCCTTCCAGGACAGGCGTCCTCACAGGGTTTCCCTGGCTCCGGACGGTGCCCCCCACAAGGAGTTGGCTCTCACTGAAGCACGAGGGTCTCGGGTGAGCTTTAAGCAGCCCCAGGAGTCCCAGGAAACAGGCTGCCCAGAAGGCGTCCTTCCTGCAGGCTTTTCAGCGGTGACCCACCACGTGTCCAGGCGCTGCGGGTGTCCAGGAGCTGCGGGGCTGGCTGAACAAAGTGCAGAGAAGTGAGGCTACGTCTGAAAGAAGCCAGATGATGAGCTTTTCGAATGTCCCTCTTGCACGTAGTCAGCATCTCAAGGAGAGTTGTGGGGTGAATAAGTGAACAGTGCTGAGTGGATGCGCTGTGTGACAGTGGGCAAGTTACATAACCACTCTGGGCCTCAACGTCCTTATCTGTACATAATAATTAACTCAAAAGAATCATAACAATTACAAACACAGTGATGCGCGTCAGCCCCTTCTCAGCCTGCCTGGAGGACAGAATGTGCTGGGAGAGGAGGAAGGGCCGATTCTGCGGTGAGGACAGCCCAGTGTCCCCACAGCGGGGAGGCAGGCTCCTTCTGTGTGTGAGCCCGGAGGGCACTGGCGTCTGTGGAAGGGAGTGAACTTGGAGAAGCCCAGATGGTAGACTCAACAGTGCCCCCAAGCACCCTCCAGCTCCCACCTCCCTTCTGCCACACGCATGCCCAGACTCCACCTGTGACCCCATCACCCAGCGCAGGTAAGTGCCACCCACTCCTGGCCCAAGGCTGGGAAATCTCTCCGCCTCACCAGTCCATCGGGGAGCTGACTCCGGACCTTCCCTCCACAGAAGGGACTTGCAGCAGCTACCTACACACATCTCCCAGGGGAGCCTCCAGAAGGGGCTGCGCCCCCGCCTCTGCCTCGCCCCAGACCAGAAAGCATGTCAGACTCAAAGGCTAGCACAGGCCAAGTAAACAAGGTGTAAGTCTATGTGGCCACAAAAAAAAAACAAAAGCTGCAATTTTCATAGAAACATAGGTTTATTTCGATAGAGACATGCTGAATACAAAGGGCTGAAATAAATGAGTCATCGTTAACAAAATAATAGAACATTTTAATAAAAATTAATATTTTTTTCTTGAACATTAACTTTCCAGACACTGAATAACTGCACAAATAAATAAGCGTAATGCAAATAAACCTACTTTTCTTGTTCTCTGAAAGTGAAATATTTCCTGTTACGCACACCAAACAAGTCAGTTCAAGACGAATGGCATGGCAATCGGCTAAAATATTCGCTGCTGGTATTAGTGGAGAGAAATGGTGCGCCTGCACGTAGGCGTCTAAGGGAAATGAATGCAACATGATTATAGTAATCAGTCACTAGTGAATGTTGTAGTTCGTTATTAATAACTAAAGGCCCGGTGCACGAAATTTATGCAGTGGGGGGGGGGCGGTTTCCCTCAGCCCAGCCTGCTCCCTCTCACAGTCTGGGAGCCCTCAGGGAATGTGCCACTGATGGCTTAGGCCCGGGCCTAAACCGAAGTCTGGCCTCCCTCTGAGGGCTGATCAGGGGAAGGTGCCACCCCCATCACCCCACTGCTGCTGCCACTGCCGGCCACCAGGGTGTTTTCATCAACACGGACTTCAGTCCCTTCACCATGAAAAAAATGACATCTTTCTTTAGGCATTTTCAAGATGTCTCTTTCATAGGATATGACATTTCTTTCTTTATTTTTCTTTTATCCTCACCTGAGGATATGTTTCCATTGATTTTTAGAGAGCGTGGAAGAGAGAGGGAAAGACAGAGAGAAACATCGATGCACCTCCTCCCCGTTGGACAGTATGTCAGGTGTGAGAGGGACACTTTGATTGGTTGCCTCCTGCATGAGCCCTGACTTGAGCCCCGGCCAGGGAGGAACCTACAACCTAGGTTGATCAGAATCGAACCCGGACCCTGTGGTCAGCAGGCCAAGGCTCTATCCACTGAGCCAAACCGGCTAGGGCAGGATATGACATTTCTTAGCCCCTCCAGTAGCGGACCTTCATTTTTTCCTCCAGGAGTGAGGTGGAAAAACCCTAGATCACCTTCTTGGATTCTTATTACCCAAGTTATCAAGAACGCTGCGAGTGGCAAACTGGGAGCTTAGCCAATGAGCGGTAAGAAAAGGTGTTTCCTCTGCAGCTCATGTGCAGAGGTGGGCCTGCTGGGGCCCGGTGGCAGCAGCCTGGGCACACCCCCCTGCCTCTTCGCTCCGGGGATGCACCATCCATGGCTTGCCTCACAGCACAAGCAGTCCCCTCCCGCCCATCTGCGTGTGCAACCTCCTCCTGAGCTGGTCGTGACTGTTACAGCATCCCAGCTAATTTGCATATTACCTCTGTATGTATATAGATTATGTATAACAGTATATTGTAAAAATTAAGTTACAAAATTTTTATTAAAACGTTTCTTACATACCGTTATATTGGCTGGGCCTCAAAAAAATATTCATTGTGAGTCACATGTGACCTGCAGCCACGAGTTTGACATGCTTGTTCTACACCATCCACCATCCACTCAGGAGGCTGATTCCTGCAGCTCAGTCCACGCACAGAATGTCCCCCAGTGATTAGTTCCAGTGTGGGTCTCTGGGAGGCAGGCACATACGTGGCAGTCATTCCATTCTGACCTGAGGATGCTGCCCACTCACAGGAGAGAGAGTGTGGAGCAGGCCCTGGCATCACTGTTCTCACAGGCACTGGCCTGAGAGTCAGTCAGGCTTCCCGGGGGGGCTGCTGACCGCTAACCCAGCTAGAACCTCTCATTTCATTAGCAGGGAGACCATAATCTCATCTCGAAGCCCATAAGTAAAGGGTCATGATAGTTAATAAGTGGGGAGGGCTCCTGATGGCAGTAATACAATCAGGTGAGGCCCAGGAGAAAATATGATTACTGGGCCCGAGATGACTCTTGTTTTTCATTAGTCCTCACCAAGATTACCGTGGAGAGGATCTGTTTTCCATTTGTCTCATTTGGCTCTAAAGACTATCCTGTTTCCTGCAATATCCTCTCAGTAGAAAATTAAAAACAACAAAAACAGCCTCACTTGCGCCAGAAATCTCATATCCCATTCAGGGATAAGAACACCTACCAAGGTGGACAAGCCCAGATGTGGATTCATGTCAACCTTTTGGATTTGTCGCCCTTTTCCACGCACAAAGTTTTGTCACCTGCATGCTCTCATTCATCCTCACAACAGCATGTCTCCACTTTTTAAGTGTAGAAAATAAGCTTGGAGATGCTTGGTCCCCGTTAGACAGTGTGTCAGGTGTGGGAGGGGCCTACTGAGCGCCTCCTCCCCGTTGGACAGTGTGTCAGGTGTGGGAGGGGCCTACTGAGCACCTCCTCCCCGATGGACAGTGTGTCAGGTGTGGGAGGGGCCTACTGAGCACCTCCTCCCCGTTGGACAGTGTGTCAGGTGTGGGAGGGGCCTACTGAGCACCTCCTCCCCGTTGGACAGTGTGTCAGGTGTGGGAGGGGCCTACTGAGCACCTCCTCCCCGTTGGACAGTGTGTCAGGTGTGGGAGGGGCCTACTGAGCACCTCCTCCCCATTGGACAGTGTGTCAGGTGTGGGAGGGGCCTACTGAGCACCTCCTCCCCGTTGGACAGTGTGTCAGGTGTGGGAGGGGCCTACTGAGCACCTCCTCCCCGTTGGACAGTGTGTCAGGTGTGGGAGGGGCCTACTGAGCAACTCCTCCCCGTTGGACAGTGTGTCAGGTGTGGGAGGGGCCTACTGAGCAACTCCTCCCCGTTGGACAGTGTGTCAGGTGTGGGAGGGGCCTACTGAGCACCTCCTCCCCGATGGACAGTGTGTCAGGTGT
Organism: Eptesicus fuscus; assembly: GCF_027574615.1. Taxonomy (NCBI): domain Eukaryota; kingdom Metazoa; phylum Chordata; class Mammalia; order Chiroptera; family Vespertilionidae; genus Eptesicus; species Eptesicus fuscus. The sequence continues at coordinate 41,865,056 of NC_072494.1, forward strand.
GGGAGGGGCCTACTGAGCACCTCCTCCCCGTTGGACAGTGTGTCAGGTGTGGGAGGGGCCTACTGAGCACCTCCTCCCCGTTGGACAGTGTGTCAGGTGTGGGAGGGGCCTACTGAGCACCTCCTCCCCGTTGGACAGTGTGTCAGGTGTGGGAGGGGTCACCAGATAACTTGCATGTGGTCTTAGATCCAGTAAGTGGTGCAAGTGGGACTTGACTCTTGCTCTTTCACCTCCTGACCTGGGTCTGACTGTGACCTTGAAGCTGGGCCAACAGTCTCAGCCCCTCTGACTGGTGGAGAGACACAGGGTGTCCATCCTGTCGCCAGGTACACATCTGTCATCGTGCAACTCAGATCCTCTATTATGAAAAGCTCCATCTAAAAACTGTTTAAATAAAAATCAGTTTTAAAGTAAGAGATGTATTCCTTTCTCTTGTGTTCCTAAGAAGGATGGGAAGCCTGGCAAGATGAATGAGAATGTTCTGAAAGAAAATGAACCAGTCCCAGCGCGTGAGCCTCGGGACCTTGCCGGGTTCTACATGACAAAGCCATCGCCTTCCCTTGCAAGTGGTCCTGGTGCCTGGACCTTTCTGGTCCAGGGACCAATATTTCTCCATAAAGAATAATTCAGTACAACGAAGGCTCCGTCTGTCTGGTCACCCGTCATTCTCTGCTGTGTGTATGGAGGTATCTCCTGTGGGTTTGCCTCACTAACAAGTGAGTTCCTCAGGGCACAGCACATGATATTCATTACATGTAAGTGCTCTGGACAAACACCTGTGAGTTCTATGTGTATTTCAAGTACAGACGTTAGGCTGTCTACATGCAAGATTGTGTTCCAGGGAACTTGGAAATATTTCTTGATGCACCAAAACTTCTCACACAACTTTCCTTGGTGTCCTCGGGCAATCAGCACCCCTCCTCTCTGCTCCGACTCGTTCTGTTTACCTTCGGTGTCACCAGGCCACAAGGATTCATTTACACTGAAGACGCCTCAGACACAGTTCACTTCCTGTGCTGACAGCTGTGACCCTTCCCACCAAAGTCTCTCCACTCGACTGGGAGCGCCTTTGTATCTGTGTCCTTATCCTGGGGCCTGGCTCAGGTAGTGAGGGCAGAGAGGAAGGACGGAGGAAGGGAGAGAGGGAGGGAAGGAGAGACGGAGGGAGGGGGGGAGGGGAGGAGGTGTGGGTGGGTTGGAAAAGGAGAGGAGGGAGAAGAGAGGAGGAAGTCAGCTGAAGATATTGAAGAGCCAACAGGTTGGTGAGGAATTGCCAAGCCAAGATCTAGAAGAAGCTGGAAACAGAGACGTGACACCAGCATCGTTCCCTTGGGGATAGTTGCTAATTTCCGAGTATTCAAAAGCCTGGAGGCAGCGGGGGGAGGGGGATGAGATTGATAAAGGGCCTAATCAACCCCTCCTGCTTCTATCTGGGACCCCAGAATGCTGTGAGGACGAAACAGGTGGACCAGCCGTGAGGGAACGGCGGCCTCCACCTGGGACTGGGTGGAGGTGGCTCAGGCCTCGGGGCCTTGGGTGGAAACCCAGACAACAAAGCCGAGGTCAGACTAAGGCATTTTCAGACAAACAAACCCAGAGAGCTCGCCACCAGCAGGCCTGCGTTAAAGGAAACCTTAAAGCGAGTGTTTTAAGTAGAAGAGAAGTTATCCCAGTCGGAACAACATAGATGTAGGAAGAAATGAAGAGGAAGGTCTGTGTGTGCTATTGGCTGCATAAATAAATATATCTTGTGGAGTTTAAAATCGATTTAAGTTAAAATACACAGCAATGGCTTCTAAGCCCGGGAGCAGCTGAGCCTCTGTACCTGGGGTCTTTGTGTTTCCGGCGAGAGGCCTCAGGCACCAGCTAAGTGGGCTGGGAAGTCAAGGGGCACCTTGCAGCCTCTTAGGTCACCAAGGAAAGAATACCAAGAGGGCAACGCCGGAGCTAAGGGAAGAGGGAAGCGCGTTCTCAGCCTCAATCTAAAAGGAAAGGGGAGGCGGCGAAAGGGGCCTTGAAGGAAGTGGGATGGCGAAAAGCACAGGAAAGGTGAGATTTAAACCCAAACGCACCGTGACTGTACCCCAGGTGAGAGCAGTAAGCCCCCCGACCCCCGGTGAGCTCCCACCGAGGACCCGCCTCAGGCACAGGCCCCTGAGGGAGGAGCCCCCTGTTCCAGGGACATTGGGTCCATGTCATCTTTGTGAAATGGTGACTATGAGCCCGGCACCAGGCACTGTTTTTAGAGGGAAAAGAACTCGACACCCAAGCCTGCCCACTCTTTTTCTTTTTTATTTCCTTTTTTAATTTTTTATTATTTTTTTAATTTCTTTATTGATTAACGTGTCACATATTTGTCCTCATCTCCCCATTCCCATCCCCCACCCCTCCCCACGGATGCCCCCACCCCCCTGTTGGCTCCAACCATTGGTTAGGCTTGTATGCATGCACACAAGTCCTTTGGTTGATCTCTCCCCCCTCCCCCTCACCCTCCCCTACCCTCCCTCTGAGGCCCGACAGTCCGATCGATGCCTCCTTGTTTCTGGTTCTGTTCTTGTTCATCAGTCTATGTTGTTCATCATTTCCCCTAGATGAGTGAGATCATGTGTTACTAGAAATATACTTATAAGAACCGAATGTGAGACAAACAATAATAGTTATGCTGACAGGCAAATGAATCAGTCTGTAGTGAGTTTCTTTCTGGACCAACAGTTCTTTTGAGACCCAATTTCAATGTCCACCAGTTCCTTATGTGTACATGTCAGCACTGACTTTTCAGCTCTGGATGGTGGACAATTGGTGGTAATGCAGGTCCGACTCCCTCTGGTTTGGTCTCACCCGGACCCAGGGGGCGCAGCTTCACCCAGACTCAGGGGCGCGCGGCCTCACCCGGACCCGGGATCCAGCTACACCCGGGCTCAGGGGTGCGTGGCCTCACCCGGACCCAGGGGTGCGTGGCCTCACCCAGACCCAGGTGTGCATGGCCTCACCCAGTCCCGGGATCCAGCCTCACCCAGACCTGGGACCCAGCCTCACCCGGATACAGGGGCACACGGCCTCACCCGGACCCGGGATCCAGCTACACCCAGGCCCAGGGGCGCGTGGCCTCACCCGGATCCAGGGGCGCACAGCCTCACCCGGACCTGGGATCCAGCTACACCCGGACCCAGGGGCGCGGCCTTACCCAGACCCTGGGGCGCATGGCCTCTCCCAGACCCAAGGGCGCACGGCCTCTCCTGGACCCAGGGGCGCGGCCTCACCCGAACCCAGGACCCAGCCTCACCTGGATCCAGGGGCGCACGGCCTCACCCAGACCCGGGACCCAGCCTCACCCGAATCCAGGGGCGCACGGCCTCACCCGGACCCGGGATCCAGCTACACTCGGACCCAGGGGCGCACGGCCTCTCCCGGACCCAGGGGCGCAGCCTCACCCAGACCTGGGACCCAGCCTCACCCGGATCCAGGGGTGCATGGCCTCACCTGGACCCAGGGGCGCGGCCTCACCCAGACCCGGGACCCAGCCTCACCTGGATCCAGGGGCGCATGGCCTCACCTGGACCCGGGACCCAGCCTCACCCGGATCCAGGGGCGCATGGCCTCACCCGGACCCAGGACCCAGCCTCACACGGACCCAGGGGCGCGTGGCCTCACCCAGACCCCGGGGCACGTGGCCTCTCTAGGACCCAGGGGCGCACGGCCTCGCCCGGACCCGGTGGGTGCACGGTCTCACCCGGACCCGGGATCCAGCTACACCCGGACCCAGGGGCGCATAGCCTCACCCGGACCCAGGGGCGCGGCCTCACCCAGACCCGGGACCCAGCCTCACCCGGATCCAGGGGCACACAGCCTCACCCGGACCCGGAATCCAGCTATACCCGGACCCAGGGGCATGTGGCCTCACCCGGACCCAGGGACGCGTGGCCTCTCCCAGACCCAGGGGCACGGCCTCACCCGGACCCGGGATCCAGCTTCACCCGGACCCAGGGGCGCGGCCTCACCCAGACCCGGGACCCAGCGGGGCTTCGTCTTCTCAATCCCAATTCCTGTCGGTCAATTCCCTCTCAGCAATTCCTTCAGCCATTCTCTCAAAGCTCCAGGGCGGCTGCCGCGGAACTCGCTGGGCAGCGGGCTCGGCGAAGCTCCGGTGCGCCCGGTGCGCGGCGGCGGGCTGGTCCACGGTCACTGTGGCGGCACTCGGGTCTGCAGCGGCGACCAGTCGCCGGGCGAGTGCACCTGGGTCCGGGACCCAGCTGGGCCTCGTCTTCCCGATCCCAACTCCTATCGGTCAATTCCCTCTCAGCATTTCCTCCAGCCATTGTTCTGGATGGTGTCTGCTCCGTTTTCCAGCTGCAGCTTCAAAATTGTTGTGGTAGGCAACAATCAGTCATCTGCCCTATGCCGCCATCTTGGTCCTCCAGAAGATTCCCAAGCAACCTTATAAATGTGGCTCTGAACACTGTGTCGTCCATTAGTTTACTTTCCTTCATCCCTTCTATTCATGACCTCCTTCGGTGTCTCCATCTTTTGGCTGCCTCCCGATAGCTCAGCTTCCCCAATCTCCCTAGGTGGGCGCTCTTCCCCAATCTACCTTTGTGGGCTGAGTGCAAAGTGTTGGTGTTGTTAAGCCTTGATTGCTGTTGGTACACTGGGAGGATTTGACCTCCAGTCCAATTGGCTGTGAGGATCAGCTGTGTCTATGCCAGGAGACAGCCCTATTCAATTAGACTTGCAAAATTGTAAAAGCCTCTGTGCTCAGCTTGGATGGGGCGGAGTTTCAGGGTGGAGCCTACAGCCTTGGCTTCCCGTCAGCCCTGCCCTATGAGGTTCCTGTGTCTCAGTGTTCCTCTGTACTCCCTGAAAACACCTCTGAGAGAAAAGCGCCCTGGAGTTTCGCCCGCTGCCAAACAGTCTAGTCTCTCCCCCAATGAATCTGGATTCCCAGATTCTCGCCCAGAACTGGGTTTCAGTGTTGTCGGAACTGGGGCTTACCGCAGTCTGGCGCTTTTGTCTCCTTCCCACCAGGGCAATTCAGCGGCACAGTCAACAGACCATCCTCTGCGCGCATTCCTGTGCGCGCCTCCGGTGCTCTGCCTTTCGCCGCTTCTCTGCATTTCCGCCTTACAGCCCAGATTCCCCCAGTATAAGCCTGGCTTTCCAGGGTCTTGCCCGGAACTGGGGTTCAGTGCAGTCGGAACTGGGGTTCAGCACTGTCCGGAGCCCCTGTCTCCTCCCCGCCAGGGCAATTCAGCGGCACAGACAACAGTCCGTCCTCTCCGCGCATTCACGTGTGCCCCTCTGGAGCTCTGCCTTTTGCCGCTCCTCTGTGTTTCCGCCCCACAGCCCAGATTCCCCCAGCATGAGCCTGGCTTCCCAGGGTTTCGCCCAGAACTGGGGTCCAGTGCAGTCGGAGCTGGGGTTCAGCGCAATCTGGAGCTTTTATCTCCTTCCTGCTAAAGAACGCCGGCCAGGCCGTCAGCCGCCCCTTCTTCTCCGGCTCCGTCCTCCCCGCACGCGCGCGTGCTGGTGTCTCCACCAGTGTCTCCATACCTCAGGCTTTTACGGCTCCTCTGATTTTCCTTGTGGTTTTCTCTTTCCTTCTAGTTGTGGGCATTTCAGTCAGCCAGCTTTCCTGTGGTTCTGGATGATGTCCGTTTTGACTTTTAGTTGTATTTTTGAAATTGTTGTGCCAGGCTGTAGGTTAGGTGTTTAACCTATGTCGCATCTTGGTTTTTCCAACTCTTTTTCTTTTAATATATTTTTATTGGTTTCAGAGAGGAAGGGAGAGATAGAAACATCAAAGGAATGCAACTCAGGCATCCCATCTGCCCTGACGAGGAATCCTAACCGTGACCTCCTGGTTCATAGGGTGACACTCAACCACTGAGCCACGCCCGCCGGGCTGGCCCACTTTGATGGACTCTCGCAGTGGAGAACGGGCTTGGAGCTCAGGGCGCGGTCAGCGCGTTCCCTGGAGAAGCCCTCTGATGCCAAGCAGGGGGACAGGGAGCAGAGGTGACCTCGCGTGGGTCCCGAGCTGGGTGCTGAAGGGTTTCGTCACTTGTTAGAGCCCCACCCAGAAGAAACCAGGACAGAGGGGAGCAGGTGCCCCTTCAAAGTCAAGTCTGAGGAACGGCGTCCACCAAAAACAGAGCCTGGTGACGCCCCTGCGTGTCCCGTGCTGGGAGAGTCGCAGGGACACGGGAACACGGTGACACAGAGGGCACTGTGCCTTCAGCAGAGCCATGCGGACGGCCCGCTTCACACCATCGCACCCGGTGCATGGGGTTCACGGGCCGTCCGCATCCCCGTGGGGCGCTGAGGGGCTGCCCGCCATCCCACGCGTTCATCAGACCCTCTGCAGGACACGCAGATGGACAGTGTGATGGCGGCCAGAGGGAGGGGCTCGGGGCGGTGGGCAGGGGATGGGGAAATCTCTAATAGTGTCAACAATAAAAAGACAGTTTAGAAGAAAGATCCCACACACGAGTGAGTCAGCAGTCAGCGCGCCTGGGTTTCCATCCTGCCCCCGGCGCCTGGCACTGCGGATGCTCAGCCTGCACCAGCATTAGCATCAGCGCCGCCTCCAGCACCCTCCACCAGGATTCGGGAGTCGTGGGAGCCCTGAGGGCCACAGTCCACAGAGAATGAGCCGCAGCCGGCCCCCTGGTGCTGCCTCGGGGAACGGGGCCTCCTGTCACCGTAGTCTCCGGAGCTTCCACTTTTATAGGAAGCCACACGAGGTTTTGCAAAGCAGCCAAGAAAAATGGCCCTTTCCACTCCTGAGGCCTGCTGAGAGGCAGCCCTGGGGGCTGGGCGGATCAGGGCTGTGCGGCCTCGCAGGATAAAATGCAGGCCCCCCTGTGCTAAAGGTGGGGGTGCACAGTGAGAGACACAAGAATATAATGCGTTCCCTTTAAAACTACTGCATTCCTTATGAACCCTAACAAGAAGAACTACGTACACTTTCAAAAAGACAATACTTTCACCAACAAAATAAATAACCTACTTTGTTCATGTGATGTCTTGGTTGGCCGAGATTTTTCTGGCTTGCTTTTCTGGAAATTCACCTACTTGGTTATACTTTTAGGAACTTCGTTTTCAGTTGCTAGAACTGAAAGCAACCTCTCTCTTGGCAAAGACAAGATCACAAGCGATTTCTGGTCCTGAGGAGGGTCTTTCCGCAGACGCAGCCGTCAGCAGGCTGTGGGGAGTGTTTCATAGGCTGTGACGGCAGTGGGGTACATTTCTGATCAGCATCAAAATGTACATTGTAGTGCATCTAGAGCAGATGATTCTTCTAAACAATTTTCTACAAAGATTTAACTTTATGTCGTTCGGTTTTGTGGAAGTCTGCATGTAGTTTAGCCGTGAACTCCCACCGTCCCCTCTGCGTTCCCGCACTGTGCGGGGGCGAAGGGAACTGAGCGGCATCACGGTTTGTATATCCCTCAAAGCGTGTGTGTTCATCACTCACTGCTCTTCTGTTATAAGGACAAGTTAATTTTTGAATTGTCTTCATTAATAATTGGCTCATTGGAAGTGTCGTGTGAAAAGGGTGTTATTTTCCATTGAATGTGATGGTCTGTGGAATGTCTGTTTCTAAGCCTGTGGCTGTGGCTTTGCGATGTTGGAAGTTTTAGACCCGCAGGTTGGAAAGTCCTTGGGGAATTAGAGTGCACCCTTTATTGCAGCGCCCATGTGCACACTTTCATTCTGTATGAATTTGCTGACACAGTCACTGCCTGTGCCCACTGTTCCGGCCCTGGCACCAGACGGGAGAGTGGATATCTACACAAATGGACCAGGGACATCTCTGGGGGGACAGGCCAGCTGGCCTCCCACCGAGACCCAGCACTGGCCACTGTGGGGGTCCCCGTCCCCACAGCCGCACTGCTAACACTGCAGTCTGCCCCAGAGCTGAGCCTGTGCTCCGACACCCCCACCTGTGTCCCGACACCCTCTCCTGCACCCCGACACCCCCGCCTGCGTGCAGGTGGCCAGATGGCTGCTCAGCGAGTTGCCCGCTGCCTGCTGTGTCTGGAGGCCTCGCCTGTGCCCCCCACTCACCCCCACCTGTGTTCCTGGGATACCCGTCGGCTCATGCGTATGTTTCATCAGGCTTTCTTACAAAACACAAGGTCAAGGATGAGACTAAGAATTTCAAGATGGTGCTGGCCAGTCATCCACCAGGAGCTGGCTCCTCCTGAGCGCAGGCCCGAGTGCCCACAGGCCTCACCCACTAGCCTGCCCGGCCGAGGGGTTCACAGACACCCTGGGACACGCCTCGCCTCAGTGCCGCAGTCACCGCAGTCCCACTGTGTGTCTCAGACCCTCCGCTCGCCCAGGCCTTGGCCCGGCTGCGCCTCTGAGGCCACGCCCAGGGACTCGGCCTCTACTTTAGAACCCCGACATGCGCTCCTGATCCCACAATTTCCTCTCCTGCCGGCTTTGCTCACGGGCTTTGCTGGGTTCCAACTTGGTGTGTCCAGTGGCAGCACGATGGCCTTTTAGAATAAACAGAAGGAGCCACGATGGTGACAAGAATTAGCGCAGGAGCCATGGCTGACGGGGGCTGTGGAGGCAGTGACTCAGAAGCCGGTGGGCCGAGTGCTATTCTGAGACAAATCCCCGCTGAGCCAGAGCGGGCCTGCCCGGACCCCGCCCACACCAGCTCCCTGCCCCATCTCTCGGAAACGCTGCATTTTCAACAGAATAGCCACGTCCTTTCCTCCCCGAGACAGTCCCTGGATGAACTAACACGCCGAAGTCCCACTGTGTGCTTTATAGAGTCCTTTCCTCTCCGGGGGTCCTGTCGGTTTTCCCTCTGACCTCCCGGAAGGCCGAGACGCGCACCCCGTCCGCCCCGCTGGCCGCCCTCAGGGCCTGGCTCGCGGTGGCCACGGGCCTCCTCTGGTTCCGGGCTGGAGTCGGTAAGGGCATCGGGCCTGAACCACTGGCAGGCTGGGTGAGACCGCCAAGTCCCACTGTGGTGGCCAAGAAGGGCGTGAGGGGCCTGAGGGACCCTCGACGAGAGCCGGGGAAAAGGATGCCAGGAAGTGGCTCCCGGGGGCCGTCTGCGCTGCTGCGTGGGGTGGGCACGCCAAGGCACAGCTGCTGACACGCGGCTGGAGCGTCACAAACCCTCACGGCCGCGAGGTCTGTCACCACCTTACAGCCAAGGAAACGGAGACTCAGAAAGGCTAAGCAGATGTCCAAGGCCCCACAACAGCCTGAATCCCAGCTGGGCTGGTACGTGAAGCTGCCGCCCAACTGGAAATGACACTGGAGCCCACCCCCCACCCCGCCCCCACACCCCACACCCACTCCCGGAGCTCAGAGAACTCAACCCTCTCCCGGGTCCTAGCAAAGTGCCTCCTTCAACAGCACCTGGCCAGCTGGCTCCGGGACCCCGACCCCAGCTAAGAAAGAATGCAGGTCTAAGTGACCCAACTGCAATGGGACCAATGGAAACAGATGGCTTTGTCTCTCCGGACAGCGACACACCTGTGAGCCCGCCTCGGGCAGCGCGGTCTTCAGAGCCGTTTCTGCAGAGCACTCACCCCCATTTGGAAACAAAATGCCGTTTGAAACAGAACGGAGCAGGGCCTGTTTTGTCGAGGCCTGGCCTGTGCGCAGGTCCGCGGTCTGCCTCTCCCGCTCCACAGGAAGCCTGCTCGACCCTGCTCCCGGGGGAGAAGGGACGCGGCTTCCTGTGCCGTGAATACTCCTAGGACACGGGCAGGAATTCCAGGAGGGGATGCCTGGCCTGGTGCCAAAGGGTCTGGGAATTTCTCCAGTCGCCTCCCACAAGATGCTATAGCGATGCAGGGAAGTGGGCACTCCGGAGGCAAGCCTGGCACCTGCATGCCCGCCTGGAGGAGGCGCAGTGTCTGCCCGGGCACAGACCCCATCGGGGGCCCACGTTTTATTAACTTCCTCCAGTTTATTCGATCAGCCTTGGCCTTTCAAAATCCGTAAGAGCGGGAATGGCTCTGCAGAGAAGCGTGTGGTTGCAAGGCAGCTGTTGACATGTGGCGAATTGTGAGCAATTAGCTGATTTGCTCTGGAGGATAAACCGAAAATGCCCAGGATGAAAGCCCAGGAGTCACCAGCTGTTGTGGAGTTCAAATTCCCTCTCCCAAGTCTTAGATCACCGTAGCAGCCTGTTCAAGCTGCTATAACAAAATACCACAGACAGTGGGGCTTAAAGCACAGACATGTATTTCTCACAGTTCCGGGGGCTGGGAGTCAAGTTCAAAGTGCCCTTCTCGCTGTGTCCTCACATGGCAGAGCTCTCTCTCTTTCTCTCTCTCTCCTTATAAAGTTACTAATCCCATTGTGAGGGCCCCTCATAACCTTATATGACTCTAATTACCCCCCTAAGGCCCCATCTCCACATACCATTACAGTGGGGGGTGGGGCTTTAGCATGTGAATTGGGGGGAGGCACACAATTCAGTCTCCAGCAAAAATTCAACACCTATATTTTACTCAGGCTGTGCCTGGTCCTAGGAGCCCTCTCCCCTATATTACTTGACACCTATGGATATTTTTAAGGAAAAGCAGTAATAACTGTACCATTCTCCCCATCCCTCTTCCTTTAACCCTTAACCCACGTGATAACTGCATTCACTGAGAATTTTCCACGTACCGGGCACTGTTCTAAGAGATTTTCAGGTCTCAGTAGTCCTTGTAACAACCCTATGAGATAGGTATTATTAATAACCACGTTTAAAAGATGAGGAAACGGATGCACAGAAAGTTAAGTAACTTGCCCAGGTCTAGAATTGGAATATCCAGAATTTAAACATTCAACCTTGGGAGTCCACGCTCTTAACTGTTACACACAGGTCTCCGAACGTGTTAGATGCTGCACCCTCATGCCTTTGCCCAAGCTGCTTCCTCCGCCTAAAATTCCCTTCTTGCCCACTCCATCACCGGCAAGCTGCCCCCGCCCCCTGGAGCTGACCTGGGCTCTCCTCGCTCCCCACAGCACACTGCCCAGGACACGCGTGTTTCTCCTGCGCTGCTGTGACTGAGGTTCCTAACCTGTCTCCACCAGGCTAGACCAGATGGGAGGCCCTGGCGGCAGGTCTATGTAACCTTCACCTCTGTAACCCCAAGACCACGCACGTGGAGGTTAACATCCTGCTGACATTCAAAGCCTTTTGTTGAAATTAAATTAAGAAGCAGAATTTGCTAATAAACTGCCTGAATTCAGCAAACAGTAAACTGCTGAGCTCAAGCTCTGACCCTCACAATGGAACAGCTGATGCCTAACGTTTATCTGCGAGTCTGACAAGGATGAAATTGGACCCCGGATCTCATCGGCTCCCCCGGGAAATGTCTGTTCCTCCCCTGGCCACCGCCCCTGGCCCAGCCTGTCTCACCCCTTCCGCCCCGTCCCCCTAGGCACTACCAGCATGGCCTGCAAAACAGACCCCACCGTGCCATTTCCTGCATCCCTTCCATGTCCCCACCTCCCTTCTGCCTCCACACACCCAAGGGTGCCTCCCTGGACTCTGCTGGGGGCCAGTGCCTCCCCACCACCCAGCTGCAGGGATGCATTTTAAAAGGTTAAGCAGCATCACAGTCTAACAGCAGAAGGCGGAGCTGAGAGAAGAGGCAAGAGTCATCTTACAGGCTCATAGCGGAGAAATTTTAAACATGTTCGTTTTCCGTGCTGACCAAGTCCCATTCGGCTGGAAGCAAACAAATCAATCACAATCTTCACTTAATTAGCCCTGCAGCTGCTGGCCTGGGCGTGCTCCCCGCCGAGCCGGCACAGGCCAGCCGGCCCCACTTCCCTCCACATTCTACCGCACAGGGTGTCCGTCCACGGTGCACTCCGCGTCCGGGAGCCACGCCCCTGGGCCCTGTGGCCCTTCTCTCACACAGGCCCCTCGCATTCTGCCTCGTGGGGTAGGTACCTGTCTCCCCACCAGACTGAGTTCTGAAGGGACAAGAACAAAGCCCGCTCATCATTTATCCTCAGGATCTGGCATGGAGCCAGCACCCAATTAATTTTCCATAAATGATGTCACATCCTGGAGTGAGATGCCCGAGAGCCATGCAAAAGAATGAAACTTAAAATGATCGCTCCGCTCCAGTCCCTGGATAGGGGCCCCTGGCAAAGCACAGGCCACTCCCCAGCTTCTCCCTTAGGGACACTCATGACGCTGTGTCCAGCTGCCAGAGGTAAAACCACGCCCTGGCATCTGCGAGACAGCCTCGCCCAGATCCATGTGGATAAACTCCTCCTCAGGTTGTTCAGAATAATTATTCCCTCCTCTAAAGTTTAAAATTATATGATCCTTAGAAGTAATGCATCAGCAAGATATTTTGGAGATAACTATAAAGCCTAATTTAATGGCATAAAAGAAGACTGGAATACATTGAGTGATATACCATGTGTGGAGGGTAATTTTAGTTTTATTAATGTGTGGAAAAATTCAACACATTAAAGATGACTAATTCTCCCCAAAATCCATCTGTATCGTCAATGCAGTCCCAATCAAAATTCCAGCAAAATTTTTGGCAAAACTTGGTAAGTTAATGCAAATATGTATATAGAGGAGTAAAGGGTTGAAATAACGAGGATAGTTTTGAAGAAGAAAAATAAGGAGGGAACTGCCCAGCCAACCTGGCCCAGTGGTTGAGCATCAACCTATGAACCAGGAGGTCATGGTTTGATTCCCCATCAGGGCACATGCCCAGGTTGTGGACTCGATCCCCAGTCAGGGGGCATGTGGAAGGCAGCTAATTGGTGGCCTTCTCTATCTCTTGAAATTGATAAAAATATTGTAAAAATAAAATAAATAAGGAGGGAACTTGATATATATATATATATATATATATATATATATATATATATGCCAAGCGACTGGAACCACAGGAATGACCAGTTGCTATGATGTGTACTACAGCCAGCCAACCAGCCCGATGGGGCAGGCCGACCAGCCAACCTCCCATGGCCCCTCCCTGCAGCTGACCCGATTCGTGCACCAGGCCTCTAGTTACATCATAAAAATTAAGATAGTGCGGGAGGTGTGGAGTTTTCCTACCAATATCCATTCCCCCTTGTTCCTCTTTAATAAAACCCCAACTTTGTTTAGGATGGAAATGTGAACAGTTAAAATGACTCACCTTCTCAGACTCTCTTGCAGCTATATGTTCATGTGACCCAGGTCTAACCAAAAAGATACGAGTTTACTGAGTGGAAAAGCCATTACTTCTCTGAAAATAAAGGGCAGACTTGGAGATGTATGCCTTCCCCTCTGCCTCTATTTTTTCTCACCATACACGTCCATGAGAGTGGAGCATTCACCTTGGATCATAAGGAAGAAAGACAGACAATAAGATTGTGGAACAGGAGGAGAGAGCCTGAACCCTGAACTTTTTTTCCTTTTCTTACTTCCACTTTTTTTGTTTCTTTTTCCTCCTTCTCCATTTTATTCTCTTTCTCGCTTAGAGTTTTCACTTCCCTTTCCACACTTCCCATACTTCTGGGTGGCTTTTTTGTCTGTTTGTTTCTCCTTTCTTACTTCCACATTTTGTTCTCTTTCCTTCCTGGTCTTTCTTTGCTTCACTTTTGAAACTTTCCTTTTCTTACTTCACTTTTATTAATTCCTCTTTCTCATTTCCGTTTATTATATTTTCTTGCTTCTCCTTTTTTCTGTTTTGATTTTTTTTTTGCTTCCCTTTTCTTTTCAAATATGTTTTTATAGGTTTTAGAGAAAGAGGAAGGGAGAGGGAGAGACTTCCATCGGCTGCCTCCTGCATGTGCCCTGCTGAGGATCGAGCCCAAAACCCGAGCATGTGCCCTGACCAGGAATCGAACCAGCGACCTTTTGGTGCATGGGATGACACTCAACCAACTGAGCCACACTGGCCAGGGCTGCTTCCCTTTTCTTATTTCCTCTTCTTACTTCCCTACTTTGCTTACCTATTCTTGCTCCATTTTCATGTTTCCCTTTTTTAATTCTCAAATTTTCATCCCTCTTCTTTCACCTAGGTTTTTTTCAACTTTATTGACACATAATCGATAAAACATTTTTGAGTTTAAGGTGTACAATGTGGTGTTTGACACACTTATAGATTACAAATTGATTTTCTCCATAGCATTAATTGATATCTCCTTCACGTCACATAATTACCTTTTTTGAGTTTATGGTGGAAACATTTCAGGTGTACTTTGTTAGCTACTTTGAAGTGTGTAACACTGTCCCACTATCATCACCGTGCTGTTCATCAGATTCCCAGAAATCTTCCAGCTAATAACTGCACATTTCTCCCCTTTGACCAACATCTCCCCTTTTCCCTCCCCTCCCCCAACCACTGGTAACCAGCATTCTACTTTGTCTCTGAGGTCAGCATTTTCAGATTCCACATGTAGTTATGTTCTATGTACTACCTAACTTAGATGTATCAACAACTCTATGAAGTGAAGTCTATTTTTGTCCCCACCTTCTAGATGGGGAATTGAGGCTTAGCCCAAATTAGTACTTTTGACCAATCAACTGATTCCAGAGATGCACGTGTATATATTTCAACAGGTCACTACGGACACAAACAATACTGTCCAAACAGAGTCATAGAATGCCAGCCCAGGAAAGGACGTAGTGGTCATCCAATCCAACCGTCTGGCCTTACAGATGAGGACACAAATGACAGGGCACGACTTGCCCAAGACTCTGCAGCTAGTAAGAAGCAGAGGCAAGACGAGAGCTGAGCCCTTGGTGCTGGGCTGTGTGGATTCTACCATTTGCCATCCAACTAAAAAAACGGTTTGGCTCCTGCGGATGGAGTGTCAGCCCATGGACCAAAGGGTCCCGGGTTCGATTCCAGTCAAGGGCACATACTCGGTTACAGCCTTGATCCCTGGCCCTGGTGAGGGCGCGTGCAGGAGGCATCCAATCAATGTGTCTCTTCACATCGATGTTTCTCTCTGTCTCTCTCCCGTCCTTCCACTCCCTGTAAAAATCAATGGGAAAATATCCTCGGGTGAGGATTAGCAGCAGATGTCTGTTCTCATCGTCCATGCAAGTGATACCGTCGGGTCTTTATCCAGCAGACGTGGGCAGGACTCAGGTCCAGCAGCTGTTGGCACAGCCCGCCCGGAGTGAGCCTGGCTTCCTTCGCCCCCCTCCCCTCCCATTTTCCCTGCTGCCTCCCCCTCACCGCCTCCTCCCGTGGCCAGGCCTCCCCAACCATTACACTGCCCCTGCCTTTGCTCTTGACAGAGGCTTCTCTATGGCCAAGCGGAACCATGAATGCTGCCCAGCTACCAAAGACAGACAGTCACACAGACAGAACGCAGGCGGCCCATGCAGGACAGTGCCTCGACTGAAACCAAATTACCCCCCACATGGGGCAGAGAGGGGGCTCTGCCGGGCCTCCATCCGGCCTGAGCGGCCTCTGCCGGGCCCGGTGGGGAGGAAAAGGCGCCCTCGCTGTGTCAGGCTCTAATCCAGTCTCAATCGGATCAGGATTGGTTGCCGGAGCAATGCCACCTCCCACAGGCACCTTCCTCTCCTGAGCTGTCCCTGCCCGGACGCCCAGCAGTCTCTCCGGAGCCGGAAGCTACCAGGCTCCTGTCCATTAGCCCCGGGAAGCCAGCACCGCACACAGCAGCAGGCGGAGCAGCGGGCAGTCAGAGGAAGGCGGGCTCGGGCCGCAGAGCCTGCAAGGAGAGAAGTCCTGTCTGTCTCTGGGAGATAAGCACTGTGCCTCCTTTCTGAGGGCATGTGCACTAGGGTTCACGGTGTGTCCCCCTAAAAGGAGGAGCCACCAGGAGAGGCTCCCTCCCCGAAGGTGGCAATGACGCCCCCGGCTCGAGTCGCCCTCTCCAGTCGCCCTTCAAAAAGGAAGGCACTTGCTACCCAGCAAAGCCTGCTCGAGTCGGACCTGGTCCTGGGGGGAGAGGGGGACACCCATGGGGCAGACTACTTCAGGGCAACGGGGACAGTGCGGGCATGTGACGTGGGTGCCCGGGAAGTTCAAGGCCATATCACTGCCCTGTGAAAGCTTTCAAAGCATCCCCTGTCCTCCGCAGCTGCGGCAGCCCAGGCTCTCTTCCCCGGTATCCCTCCCTCCCCACCGCAGTGGCACTGCCGTCCTCCCTCCAGGCCAGGACTTACTGTGACCGATAAAGTGTGAGTGACAGCGGCTTGTCACTGTGAGAACACACCCCACACGCCGTCTACCACAGCCAATACCAACGCTCCACGTGGGCTCCGTCAGCGTGGCCCGAGGGAGCAGGGCCGGCTCCCGTTTCCCTCCGTGGCCCCGCTCTGCCCATTCCAGTCTCGGAGGTTCGGGCTGTGGGTTTGAGTGCAATGACACCAACCGAACTCCGTCGGCCAGCGTTCGAGGCCTTGCCACACGTCGGGGCGCCCACTCTTCCGGGCCACACATGACGCCACAGGTGCCCTAACACAGGGCCAGGTGAGATCTAGGGGTGACAGAGCCCCCTTTCTCACCACGCCCCTCCAGCCGTCACGCTCGCTCTCGCATGCAGGCACACACTCCTCATACCTGAAATTCAACACTAGAAATTCTACCTTTTCTGCTTGAAAATATTACATCTGTCCAAGAAGGGCCCCCAGGAAAACAAACACAAGTTTATGTGCCAATGTGAGCTTCCCCTCCAGCATCTCACAGAGGACTCCACACCAGGCCAGCCCGGCGAGGGGCATGGGGCCGGGAACACTGTCCCCCTGTTGGGGTGACGGGGAGAGAGACCCAGAACTACAGAGAGCCACTGGCCTTGAGCGCTAAAAGGATCGTGGAGGTCTCTGAGTCACCCCTGGTCACGTACGTGAGGCCTCTGAGTCCCAGGGTGTGAAGGGACTCCCCACAGTCCCAGCCCATTAGCGAGAACGCTGGTTCCCATCCAAGACCCCCGAGCCCCTGTGCTGCCTTCCTACACCTGCGTCTCCGGGGCGCGGGGATGGAGGCCACACGAGCATTCACAAGGCCCACCCTGCAGCCCCATCCCCGCCTCCTCCTCCCCTCGAGGACGTGTGCTCATCCTATAAAGGTTCACACACCTACACAGCCACCCTCTCCTAGGTCACCACCACCCACAGAAAAATCCAGGAGTTCAAGAAGAAAGAGTCGGTGGGGAAGGGAGACAAGAGAAAAGGGCTTCCTGCACGTTCTGAAGACCCCGCTGGCCCCCAGCTGCTCCAGGGGGGCGTGAGCTGCTAGCAGGGGCCCAGAGACTCAGCCTCCGCACCTGCTCCTGGGCTCCGGCCGGGGGGGCGGGGGGGGGGGAGGAGGGCGGGGAGCCCAGCCCAGCCCGGAGCTGTGAGCAGATGGCAGCGCGTGCCCTGCCTCCCTGCGGATGGCTCCACCCGGGTAATTACCGGCGATGGGGGAGGGACGCCTCGCGGTGGAGGATAATGAGCCGGGATAAATAAGCCGAGCCCCGCCTGGAAGTCAGGAGAACATGAAACATTCATGTTAGTGGCTGCTGGTCCCAGAGCACCTACTAAGGGCAGGCTCCTTACATACACGCTTTTGAATTTTAAAAAAATGTTTTTCATTTATTTCAGAGAGGAGAGGAGAAGGAGAGAGAGATAGAAACACCAGTGATGAAAGAGAACCATCAACTGGCTGCCTCCTGCACACCCCCTACCAGGGATCGAGCCCACAACCCGGACCTGTGCCCTGACCAGGAATGGAACCGTGACCACTTGGTTCCCGGGCTCAGCTCAACCACTGAGCCACACTGGCCAGGCTGGGTGGGGTTTTGTTCCTTTGCTTCTCTTCCAATGTCCTCAGGACCTGAAGGGCCACAAGGACTCTGGATAAATAGTAAAATGTGCTTGAGATAAAGGCAGAAAGACATAATGAGTGCAGGAAAGAAAGGAGAGAAAGGGGATTCTTTGTCTGTGTTAGAACAGGGGCCCCCAGCTAAGCTAAGAGGATACCTCAGGGCACTGGGGCCTGGGAGGGCTGGCCACCAATGGCCAGGGCTTCCTTCCTGAGCTCAAAACCAGGTGAATGAGAGAGACCACTCAAGTCAGACGTCTGCCTCCGAGTGTGACGAGAGACCCCACGGCTCACCTCAGGTCTTCCCGCTCGAGGGTATCAGTCCCTCCCAGCGCAGCCCTCCTCCCCTGAAACGCTGGACCAGGTAGAGCAAGTCCGCACTCACACCAGGGCATGCCGGGCTGCGGAGATCGGGTGGCCACCTCACGGGATGCACCAGAGACCTCCTGCACGGGCACTTCGGGAACTAAGTCACACCTACGTCCCTCCGTCGGAGGCTGTGTGCTGTGGAGGGTGGCCCGGACAGACGACACGAGACGAAACCCAGTGAAGGCTCTGCAGTTCCTGGAAGATGACGAAGGGCCAAAATGAAAACGCGAAGAATGTGAGAGGCCAGTTTCCCTTGTGAACCTGTTCACCTGTTCGTGGCCCCACGGCCAGTCCAGGCCGGAACCCTCCCCGGCCGGCACAGGCTTCAGTGGGAGGAGCTGACAGCCAGCACGTAAACACAGAAATGGAACAGGCAATCCAAGCACCGGAAGACTAAGGGGAGCATGAAATGGGATCACGTGATGGAGAGGGATTGCAAAGCCACCTGACTCAGGAATGGGAGGAAGCTCTCAGGAGGCGCCACCAGTTGGGTTGTGAATGGTGAGAGGGTGGCTCAGGAGCGATCGGGGAGAACACGCCCCGTGGTGGAGGAGGCTGGTGTGCCCCCAGGCAGCGCTGCTGGGTGCCGGAGCGGGGAGCACAGACACAGAGCTCGGCGGGTCCGATGATAAGAGGTCTCACAGCTCACACTGAGGAGGTCACTTCAAGCCCATCGTAATGGCCAGTCATTGGAGATGTTACACAGAAGAGGGAGCGGATCTGCCTGCTGCTTTGGGCGCTTCTGGCCGCTGTGTGGAGCTTGGCCTGGAGGAGAGGAGTCAGGGCACGTTAAAATATTATGAATGGGACTTGGTCCATCAAAATGTCATCTCCAGGGATGAAGCCAAGTTTATCCCATAAACAGGACTGGCTGACATGAAGCAATCGATGACTATATCACATCCCACGTTATATGTGACAATGGTACGCGATCATCTCAATAGGCGTGTGCAAGGGCATTCCATAGCATTTGAATGGATTCCAAAGGAACATTGAACATGTGAGACAAGCTGGGCTGGTTCTCAACACGATAAAGGGATTCTCTTTTCAACTGGCATCATTTTTGTGTGTAAAATGCTAGATGCCCAAAGCAAAGAAGCCCACCTTCTCCTCCTCCACTGTGGTTTATCACCTTGTTACTAAGTTCAGGTCACTTCCATGAGAAGCATCCATCTGGAAAGAAGAAGAGTCATTGTTGGCAGAGTCTGACTTCTTTCCCGCTGAGAACCTAGCCATGCGCAGTGCTGCTACTACCCATCTCACCAAACCCCCACGCCCCGGTGACGCCTCCTCACCTGACAGGTGGGGGCAGGTAACCCTCCTGGCTCTGAAGCAGGAAGCTGAGCGTCGGACGTAACTTTGTGATGACAAGACCTGTGTTCCTACGCCTGTTGCCAGAGCTGCCAGCACAGCCTCTCTCCAAGGTCCCGGAGCTGTGGCTGTCTGCGCCTCCAGGACCAGCGGGAGCTAGAGCGCACGGGCATCTCGCATGGGGACCTGGGAGCCGCATGCCGTGCCCAGGGAAGCGCTGTGGCTGGCCCGGGCTCCTTCCCTGCACCCGGGGCCATGCCAACTGGAAGAGGCCCCAGAACCACAGCTGCTGGGCAGCAGCACAGCTGAGGGCTCTGCACCTGAGTGTGAAGCTTGGCCCTTCAGGGAATATTTAAACTTTTGCCCAGGTAAGTGTGTAACTGGTTGAACTGTGCAAACAATAGCTTAGTGGTGGGAGGATGGGTCCTGGGTTTCTCTTGGCGCCTCCACGCCGCTGCCACAGTCACACACACCCCTGGAAGGATGCTGCCCCTCCCAGAATCCCCTGCTGCTACACAGGGGCCGAGGAAAGAGCCCACGACCTGCTGGGCTCTTCAGACCCGGGAGGCGCCCCTCCGCAGCCTCCGAGGCTTGAGCTGAATCTGAGCTCTGCACCTGCAGCTCCAGGCTCCCGCCGGGACCTCAGGATTTGCTCTTCCTGCTTCAAATGACAACATCAGGACCAAGTCCATCTCTTCCCGTTTCAAATGAAACCCTCAGTTCAAGCCTCTGAGACCTACTGCCTGGCCGAGGCGGAGTGGACTGACACCTCTCCCTTCTCCTCCGACGCGGAATGCCAGTGCATGGGCAACAGGCTTTCCCCAGCTGCCTGGCACCACCAGACCCCGAGGGGCAAGCCCGGCCCGGCCTCTTCCCAGGGGCCATCGCCGTGAAGTGCTCTCATTCCTTTGGCTGTTTTCTTTCTCCCAGTCTGAGCAACACCACCCCCACCTGCTGCAGCCGGCAGCCTGGCCCTTCTCCCACCTCAGCCTCCAGCTGGAGCAGGTGTGACCTGCGGGTGTGGTGGGGAGGAGGGGCCCCGAGGGGAGGGGGCCTGAGGAAGGGCAGACACTGCATCCACAGGGTGGTGCCCGCGGCCCCAGCTCCGAGTGTCGGAGCGCGGTCCTGGGGCAGTTTCTCTGCCGCAGCCTGAAGCAGCTGTGGCTGTGCAGCGAGGGCCAAGCTGTTCCCAGGCCTCCACTCACATTCCAGCCGGCAGCTGAGCACCGAGGGTGCGGCGTCTCACTGTCCGGGAACCTTAGGAAACCCCCCTCACGGAGGCCTCCGTGTCCTCCCCACCAGGGCGTGCCCAGCGCAGCCTGGAGAGGGCCCGCGCAGCACCCTGGACAGCGCCGCGGCCCCTCCATCCTGGGAGGTTCCAGCTAAGCTGTGCAGGGGCCTCTCGGCCTCTCCGCAGCCGGTCACACAACAATAAAGACAGACTTTATGTTTTTTTAATTAATTTCTTTATTGATTAAGGTATTACATATTTGTCCTCATCCCCCCATTCCCATCCCACACCCCTCCCCACGCATGCCCCCACCCCTCTGTTGTCCTTAACCACTGGTTAGGCTCATATGCATGCACACAAGTCCTTTGGTTGATCTCTCCCTTTACCCCCACCCTCCCCTACCCTCCCTCTGAGGCCCGACAGTCTGATCCCTGCCTCCTTGTCTCTGGGTCTGTTCTTGTTCATCAGTCTATGTTGTCCATCATTTCCCCTAGATGAGCGAGATCATGTGCTACTAGAAATACACTTATAAGAACCGAAAATGAGACAAGCAATAATGGTTATGGTGACGGGCAAATGAATCAGTCTGTAGTGAGTTTCTTTCTGGGCCAACAGTTCTTTTGAGATCCAATTTCAATGTCAAACAGTTCCTTATGTGCACATGTCAGCAATGATATTTCAGTTCTGGATGGTGGACAAATGGTGGTAATGCAGGTCCGACCCTTTCTGGTTTGGTCCTGGGCAACCTGCAGTGAAGCACAGCTGCTGACTGCTAGTATGGCAAGGCGACGTCAGCGTCTTCCATCTCTGGACTGCTTCTCTTCTGTCTTCATGGCTGGAGTAGTCCTGTCGATTCCTCTCTGTTGCTGGAATCCACATGGTCTCGGAGTTGTTTTCTGAAAATATACAAACATATTCTCGACCAAAAGTTAATAAAGGAATATTTTCTATAAATTTGACTTGGGATCCTATTTCATTTTTTGCCCAAATGATTTTCCTCTGGCTTGTTTTGACACCTTGTGTGTTTTTCATGGGTGTCTTGCTTTTAGCCTTACAATTAATTTTCTAAAGTATTAATTTTCTAGATGTAATTTACTTACAGGATATTTTTCCTTACATGATATTCTTCTACTATCTCCCCCTTTTTTGATTTAAATATTAGGAGGCTTTTGAAAATTTTATAATGTAGTCTTGATGGCTTTTAAATTTTAATTTTTTGCACTATAATATTACTGTTTTAGGTTTATTACATGGTGTGCAATTTTATCATGAGATGAACTACCAATAAAAATTTTAGTTAACACTTTAGGAACACCTTTTTGTCCAGTACAATTAATTTTTCTAGAATATTTGCTTGTTTCAACTAGCCAATTTAAGTTTGCCTGAAAACTTGACTACTATTTTACTGTCAAATTTATTACTCTAACAACAATCTTATTTTACCCTGTAAAATATTAGTGGAAAGGATTATTTGCCTTCTTGAGTAGGTCCTGAGCATTCCTGGTGGTAGGCTGGATTTAGATATCAAAAACCCACTTCAAGACAACTCAAACAATTCCTGTTGCAGTGAGAGGGCAGCTGCTGTCAGCCAAGTCTCTGTCTGTTACCCGGGTCCCGGTTTGAGCTGGGCATGGGCCGTTAAGCAGCCCTGGGGGCAGGAGACTTCCTTCAGAAGGGGTGAGTGTTCAGGCCCCTGCAAAGTTGGGGGGTTAAAGACAGACTTTAAAAATAAACTGGGGGGGAGGGGCACCTGATTCACAGCCCGGTGGGTGTTCCACAGATGCCAGATCTCTTTAAACATGGCTCCCACGTCCCTGAGCCGCCCCGTTGGTCATTTATGACAAGATGGTTATTAGCAGCAGAGCAGTAAATGGTGAGCAAACATCCAAAAACAGGGCATCAAGTATTGTCACCACAAGCCCGCACGCAGCCCGCAGCCCGCGGCCCAGGCCACCCCTCCTGGCCATCCCCACCTGCCCTGCCCAGGCGCTGCCTCCGGGACCCCCTTGTCCCCCCCTCACCTTGCAGAGGCCCTGCTGTGTCAGACACTGAGCCAGCCCAGCCTCCCGGAGCTCAGCCTCCAGAGCCCAGAGCGAGAGGCGGCGCCACCGGCCACCTGCTTGCTTCTCTCCGTCCCCTGCATCACAGCCTCTACGCTCACGCTGCTCCGACGGGACCCGCTGTGTGTCCTGAGGTGAGCGTGGCCTCGACGACCCTCGGCGTTTGTGGCGCTCCCTCAGAAGCGCTGCCTGTGCCACCTGGTTCTCGCAGGCACAGCGGGGAGGGCGTGGCCACCGCTGGAGAAAGATTCATTGAACGTCAGAGCTGTCTCCACAGCGGAGCCACACCCCCGTGGGCTTCGTCTGTGTGGCAGCTGCTTCCACCTCCCATGTCACTCGAGGCAGCGACGTGGCGTGTTCCCCAGGTGTCCGTGTCCGGGCCAGGCCTCCCGCCTACAGGCCCCGGACCTCAGGCCCCAGCACACGCTCCGGCGGGCCCCCAGGTGTGCCACAGGCAGGCAGGGGGGACTGCGGGCCGGCTCGCGCCACACCACCCACGGCACAGGGCGCAGGATCTGTCTTCTCCGGCTGCTGCCCGCCGGGCCGGGTAGCACAACTTGGAGAAAACTTTGCCGGATCAGAACAGGAAGACAGGGAGGAGACAGCGGGTCAATTCTCCCTCCCTCCTCCCAACAACTACCAACCGGCTCTGTTCCGCCGCTCAGAGGCCTCCCCTGGGTGACTCACAGCTATGCGTTTTGGTGAAACCGTAGCCGGTTGGGTAACACGCCTCCTTGTAGTGGTTTCCCTTTTCCTGCCCCGTTTCCCTCTTCTCCTCCCACGGCCCAGCACCCCGTGCAGCATGAGCTCCTGAGTGCTGCCTCAGCCTCCGTTTTCTGGGGAACTCGGCCGAGAACTCTACCATAAGTGACCAAAAATAACTTCCTCCAGCCTCCACGCCGCTCCACCGCCCCGCCCCGCGGCTTCACTCCGGCTGCGGGGAGCTCGCTCGCTCACGCTTCAGTGGAGGGTGGGTGTCTCTGAGTCGCCTGCTCAGTGCATCACTCCCAGGAGGTGGATTACGTGACCCCCTTTCCACAGGGAGAGAGGCTTAGGGAGGTGAGGCAGCCTCAGGCCAGAGGAGCTGGAATTCCAGTCCCTGCTTTTCGGATAGCAAAGCTGACCTGCACCTCGCTCCCTGCTGTGTGGGACTCTCCCAGACTGAGTCCCCCAGCTCCCCGCTGGCTCTCCTTACCCTGCCCACTCTCCACTCAGCTCCTCCTGAGGTCCTTGCTCACCTGACCCGCCTCCAGGAGTCACATGAGGTTTAAAATAAAGTTCCTGCCTCAGTGAGGGACTCTCCGGAGGCCACTCAGTTCCGCCCCCGCTGGGGGCTTGAAGCCCGGCACCCGGGAGAGTGAATGGGACTCCAGCCCCCCTCCCTCCCCCTTCCCGGTGGGGGGGGGGCGGGGAGCACAGGCCAAGACCCCTGTGGAGGACTGAAACTGCGGGAAGCACCAAGCCCTGTGTACACTGTCTCTGTCTACACATACACACGACGGGGACGTGTAATTCATCAACTAGACACCATAGAGATCAACAATCACTAATGAAACAGCACAGCTGGAGCCACAGACTGCGATGTGGCTTCTCACGCCTCACTGTGCTGCGCCCACCTTCTCCTGGGGGTGCTCTGAGATGACACGGGCCCAGGTGACGACATGACGGGGGCTGGCGACGTCAGGCTGGTGACGTCAGGCGGCTGCGGACCTGACCGCGGGCGACAAGCACTTCCCGGCTTCTCCTGGGCGCCTGGGAACGGCCAGCCTCACTCTCCGGTCTTTGGGGCGTTGTGACATCACGTAAGGTCGGGGTGACTTGAGCACCAGAGGCTCCTTTAGTGCCTGTGGGCGGGCGTCTGGAGCGGGAGGTGCAGCCGAGGGAGGAGCCAGGTCGGGCATGGGACTGAGTGGGACTCAGGAGGCTGCACCGGCTGCTCCTGCGGAAACTTACCTCCCGTCCCTTCTAGTTCTGGGTCCTCCCTCTAGTACTCCGGACTGCGGTGGCCCTGGTAGCTGACACGGGAAGTGGAACCGTGGAAAAGGGGAACTATGATACAGGAGGTGTCATGGCCAATACACGCACACTCACACATGCACACATGCACACGCACACTCACACATGCGCACATGCACATGCACACACGCACGCACACACACACAGGCACGCACACACACACACAATGAATGGAAATCTCACATCAACCAAAGTTTTCAAACCAGTGTTTGTGGTCAAACTGATAAACCGATTGTATTAAAAACAACTCTGGTGGCAGAGGGACCCAGGGCGTCACCGGGGTGTCCTCTGCGTGCCGTCCCCTTCCCTCCCCTGGGCGGTGGGCAGGTCCCAAAGCCTCCGGTTGCCCGGAGGAGGAGTGGGTCTCCCTCCCTCAGGCGGGAGGGGAAGGCCCCCGAAAAGTGAGGGCCTGAGGCGCAGCTCCTGCTGAGCCCCCCTTCTCCTGACGACGCATCACCAGAGTGCCCGCTGTCCTCTCGGCTCCACTTCCTCCGAGGCAGCGGGGTACACACGTCAGCCGGGCCTGGGCTCCCCTTCGGAAGGGACCACATCAGTCAGCTCCACCGGTGCCCGCACTGGGCCGGAAGGACTCGGGGGGAACGCACACCAACAATTGTTCCATGCCTGTGCATGCACAGCACCTCGGGATTTCCAAAGCGTTTTAACGTCATGACTTTGCTTAAACGGGACACTGGGGTGGGGGGACCGGCATTGTGATCCCTAAATGAGGAAACGGGCGGAGAGCAGCTCATCAGGGTCACATGGTCAGTCAACGGCAAAGCTGGGCCAGGAGGCCTCTGGGAGAACCCGAGGGAGTGATACGACGTGCACACGTGAAACAGGCGTGTGGCGAGGTGGGAGAGGCTGGGGTGGCGCCCAGGGACTGCAGGCTTCCTTCCCAGGCCGGCCGCCTGAGCTCTCCAGGTAGGACGTCAGCGTGCCCCCTTCCTGAGCCCCCAGCCCAGGAGCCTGCATCATCGTCCTGTGCGCGCGCCACTCTGCCTTGCACACATTGGTGCCCCCAGCCATTCGTGAGGTCCCCGCGGGCGGGAGGGCTGGCAGGGCCTGGCGCACCCACCCACGTGTTCAGTGTTTCTGAGCGGACTGTCCTCCCGCTGCTGGGAAGGCTCCGCAGGACCTGGCTGTGCTGTGGCTCCCTCCCGCCACCTAGTGGCCAGCGCTAAGAAAAACAGCCCTCAGGAGGAGCTGATTCCCAGGCCGCGCTGGCCACACGGCCACACCTGGGCGCAGGCCACGCTTCTGGTCAGGAGCAGCTCAGACGCCACGTCACTTTAAACAGCCATGTGCATCTCATGCTAGCACAGTGCCTGGCTCCAAAGCAAAGCAAATCAGGAAGTGAGCAACTATGCAGCACCGGTTATGTGGACAGGAACCAGGCTGAGCACACGAAGGTAACAGGAAACGCACGTCACGGTTCCCGCCACAGGTGAATCTGGAGCGACCGTGCTCCCAGCCCAGGCGCCCCAGCACACGTCACAGACTTGGAGCAGTAGAACTCCAAGTACCATTTGACCCTGTTGACAAAGCAGAATTTTTCTGAAGAAAAAAGTTTGAGAAAACCAATGGGATACATTTTTCCCCACTATCACGTCTCAGATAACCAGGAAGCCTGTTGCTACAAAGTACTTAAAAATTCTAGATTAAATACGCAAAAAAAGTTCCGTTTAATGCATAGTTGAGCATATAGGAAAATAAATTTTACAGGAGCCAAGAAGTGGAAATAAAACTTAAAGATAAGACACTTAGAAATCAACATGATTTGTAATGTGATCAAATAGTGGGTTTTTTTTAAAAGCTATAAATACGGTCAATGAAATTAAACAGTTGTTGAGTACGATTTGGGCAGCAGAAGAGACAATAAGTGAAACTTTGCAAACATGTCACCTTGAGAAGTTAAAAAGGTGAAAAAGGAAGTGAGAGGAAGAGACTTGGAGGAGAGAAGAAAGGGTCACACAAAGACGTACCTACAGATCGAGAGGGAGAGAACAGAGGGAAGGGCCAGGAGGCAACATCAGAACGGAGAATAGCTGTGAATTTTCTAGAACAAATGAAACACACAGACCTCACCAGCTGGGAAGCACCTGTGGATAATTACAAATAAATCCATGTTTCAACACTTCATGGCAAACTGCAGAACATCAAAGACAAAGAGGAGTCTTTATTTTAAAAAAAAATAAGATAGGAGAAAGCAGAAAAAAAAAACACCTCAAAATGTTGAAAGAATACACAGCTAAATTATCATTCAAAAGGGAAGGTGAAATAAAGACATTTTCAACAAAGACCGTGCCACTAACCGCTCTGTGAAAGAATCAGTAGAGGGTGCTTGTGAGGAAGAGAACCGAATCCAGAAGGAAGTGAAACAGTGAAAGTCTAGATGAAGCTATACAAACACAGCATAAACGATTATTTTTAAAACAATAGTTATAATTAGCTTACAAAACATAAAAGCTAGGTGGAACTACTAGTAAAATACGTAGCAACTCTAACAGGTAAGGTGGACAGCGTGGTGCGTTAAAGCTTTCCAAAAGCTCTTACCTTGCTTGGGAGGAGATTAGAGATTTTTGTCAAGTGTGCACATTAACTTGAAAAGATAATCACCTCAGAAAAACATAATGTGTCATTTCCAAACTGTAGAGACGATAAAAGTAAACAGAAATCTCGAAAACGTTGGGGTAAACATGGGAGGTTTGTGCAGAATTCAGAGCTCACAACTAAGTTAAATGGCAGAAAATTGGCAGTTAACTCTAATTTATGTCCAATGATAAATTTAGTTTGGGCCCATGCACGGAGGGTCTGGGGTTCGATTCCCCAATCAAGGGCTGTGGTTTTGATTCCGGCCCTGACCCGGACTGGGCAAGTGCAGGAAGCAGCAGAGCAATGTTTCTCTCCCAGATCAACGTCTCTCTCTCTCTCTCTCTCTCTCTCTCTCTCTCTCTCTCTCTCTCTCTCTCTCTTTCTCTCTCTCCCTCCCTCCCTCCCTCCTTCCCTCCCTCCCTCTCTCCCGCCCTCTATTCTTTTTAAAAATCAATGGGAAGATATCTTCAGGTATCAGCATCAAGAAGTATGAACTGCACAGGGAGAAAGTTTAGGCGGGAAGAGCCCGAGACAGTCTGCACAGCATTCCCGGGAGAAGCTGCTCCCAGCCCAGTGGACACTCGGGTCCGAGTGGAAAACCCCGGCCCCGGGCTCCCACCTCTGCCTGTGCCTCGGACTCACCTGCACCGTTCGCTGTGACAGACTCTCTCCCTAGACCTACAGACTCAGAATTCTCAGGACCGGGCCCCGGTCATCGTCCACAAGCCCCCGTGACCTGGCTGGCCAGCTTGGGGGGCCTCTGCTATAGATGGGGGTCAGCTCCTATGGGCCTGAGCGAAGGCTTTAATAAAGATTTTCCAGGAAAACAAGAAGCAAAGCAAAAAGGAGATCACATCGTATTTAGACTGCGAGGACAGCTCTCCTAGGAACCCTGGTCGCCAAGCAAATGCTATCAGCCCCGCCACCCCCCCCCCCCACCCCCCCGCGCCCAACCCTCCTGCTGAGACCCAAACCCACCACTAGGGGGCAGACACGCACCACAACCTCAGCCCCAGCCCACCTGCAGTTTGGGGGTAAATCCATTCCCTCCCCCTTAAAGCTGGAGTGACTGCATTCCTGGCATACTTCGCAGGAAGGGTTTAAGGATCAGAGGAGACAACGTGCAAGTTTACTGGCGGCTGGAAAAGTCCGACGTGAACACTGCAGAGAACGCTGGAATCTTGAAATATCTGAGCAAATTGCCTCGCACGAGAGTCCCAGGCTTTTCAGCATGACACCCCACCGTGAGCTTTCGAGGCGAGGCTGCGCTGGCTCTTCCTGGCCCGGGGCAGTCGGCACGCAGCACGCACTGCCCAGACCCCAGCCACCTTCACCCTGGCCCTGAACGTAGGACCACTTACCTGGTCCAAACAAGTCCTAGTGTGAAAGGGGAATGCATGAAAATGAGTGCGTTCTCACCTCCATTCACTTAATGGAGAATACGTGTCTGGGTTTAGTCTTACCAAATTGATGCCCTTGGCTGTTTGATGTTATTTTAGTTCACAGCTTCTTCACACACACACACACGCACACACACGCATAGCCCAAGATTTAGCAGGTGTTTTTAATTATCTTTATTTTACTTACTTATTTTAATCCTCACCAGAGGATATTTTTTTCTCCATTGAATTTGTTAGAGTGGAAGGAAGGGAGGGAGGGGGAGAGAGAGACATTGATTCGAGAGATACAGCAATTGGGTGCTTCCCCCATGAGCCCCAACCAGGCCCAGGGATTGAACCTGTAACCCAGGTACATGCCCTTGACCGGGAATCAAAAACTGGCAAGGGCTTAATTTCTAATTTTTTAATTAGTATTTTTTCAATTACAGTTTACATCCAGTATTATTTTGGATTAGTTTCAGATGTACATAGAGGTTAGACAGTCATATACTTTACCAAGTGCTCCCCTGATATTCCCAGTACCCAGCAGGAGGGTTAACGTCTTTGTGGGTTTTAGAAAATGATCAAACTGTTTTAAA
This sequence comes from Eptesicus fuscus, assembly GCF_027574615.1. Lineage (NCBI taxonomy): Eukaryota > Metazoa > Chordata > Mammalia > Chiroptera > Vespertilionidae > Eptesicus > Eptesicus fuscus. Next base: position 41,894,393 of record NC_072494.1, read on the forward strand.
TGGAAATTAAATGCCCCTCAGCACCAGATGACAGAAACCCACCTCCCTGGCCCCATCCTCTCACGCGGACTTGCCCACCTGCCAGGCTGTCTCCGGACTCCAGAGCCGTGGCACAGAGGCTGGCTCAGAGGATGTGCTGACAGGGCGGGAAGAGCAACAAACTTGCCCAAGGGCCTCACTGGCTGCACTTTGTCCCCCAAAACAAAGGAGCAGAACTGACTTCTGAGCAATGAACTGAGTCCCAAGCAAAGCCTCCAACTGGAGGTGGTCCAGGACAGGGGTGGTCCAGGGCAGAGTTGGTCCAGGACAGAGGTGGTCCAGGACAGGGGTGGTCCAGGACAGGGGTGGTCCAGGACAGGGGTGGTCCAGGACAGGGGTGGTCCAGGACAGGGGTGGTCCCGGGCAGAGGTGGTCCAGGACAGGGGTGGTCCAGGACAGGGATGGTCCAGGGCAGAGGTGGTTCAGGACAGAGGTGGTCCAGGGCAGAGGTGGTCCAGGACAGAGGTGGTCCAGGACAGGGATGGTCCAGGGCAGGGGTGGTCCAGGACAGGGGTGGTCCAGGACAGGGATGGTCCAGGGCAGAGGTGGTCCAGGACAGGGATGGTCCAGGACAGGGGTGGTCCAGGACAGGGGTGGTCCAGGACAGGGGTGGTCCAGGGCAGAGGTGGTCCAGGACAGGGGTGGTCCAGGACAGGGGTGGTCCAGGACAGAGGTGGTCCAGGACAGAGGTGGTCCAGGACAGGGGTGGTCCAGGGCAGAGGTGGTCCAGGACAGGGGTGGTCCAGGACAGGGGTGGTCCAGGACAGAGGTGATCAGAGGACAGGGGTGGTCCAGGGCAGAGGTGGTCCAGGACAGGGGTGGTCCAGGACAGAGGTGGTCCAGGACAGAGGTGGTCCAGGACAGGGGTGGTCCAGGACAGGGATGGTCCAGGACAGAGGTGGTCCAGGGCAGAGGTGGTCCAGGACAGGGGTGGTCCAGGACAGGGGTGGTCCAGGACAGGGGTGGTCCAGGGCAGAGGTGGTCCAGGACAGAGGTGGTCCAGGGCAGAGGTGGTCCAGGACAGAGGTGGTCCAGGGCAGAGGTGGTCCAGGACAGGGATGGTCCAGGACAGGGGTGGTCCAGGACAGGGGTGGTCCAGGACAGGGATGGTCCAGGGCAGAGGTGGTCCAGGACAGGGGTGGTCCAGGGCAGAGGTGGTCCAGGGCAGGGGTGGTCCAGGGCAGAGGTGGTCCAGGGCAGAGGTGGTCCAGGGCAGGGGTGGTCCAGGGCAGAGGTGGTCCAGGGCAGGGGTGGTCCAGGACAGGGGTGGTCCAGGACAGGGGTGGTCCAGGACAGGGATGGTCCAGGACAGGGGTGGTCCAGGACAGAGGTGGTCCATGGCAGAGGTGGTTCAGGACAGGGATGGTCCAGGGCAGGGATGGTCCAGGACAGAGGTGGTCCAGGACAGGGATGGTCCAGGGCAGTGGTGGTCCCGGGCAGAGGTGGTCCAGGGCAGGGATGGTCCAGGACAGGGATGGTCCAGGGCAGGGATGGTCCAGGGCAGGGGTGGTCCAGGGCAGGGATGGTCCAGGACAGGGGTGGTCCAGGACAGGGGTGGTCCAGGACAGGGGTGGTCCAGGACAGGGGTGGTCCAGGACAGGGATGGTCCAGGACAGGGATGGTCCAGGACAGGGGTGGTCCAGGGCAGGGATGGTCCAGGGCAGAGAAGATGAGAACGATGCAGGGAGGAGCCAGGATCAGTTAAACCAGCCACACCACCACCTGTGACACCACTCAAGCCACCTGTCCGTAACTCCTGATGCCCTGTCAGGCTGCTGCCGGCTCTGACTCTGCAGCAGCCCGAGGATGGGCCTCTCCGAGGAGGAGCTCCTTCGGCTCTGTGGGTCCTTGATGGGTCCGCAGTCAGGGAACAGGTGGCTGTTAGGAGCAGACGCTGCACATTGAGGGTCCCTGGTGCCTAGGGGCAGGGCGTGCAGGGGTGAAGGGGAGCGGAGAGCAGCAGGGAGGTTGTGGGGGCCAGGCTGCTACTCAGAGCACAAAAGCCCGTCATTTTAAAATCCCGGGTGGTGAGTGAGTGAGGTCCTTTGTGGCCGCCTGCATGGCCTGGCCTTGGAGCTGTCACAGACGCGCTCCTTCCGGATGGTCACACGTGGCACCCGCCGGGGGCGGTCCCACTGCTCCAGCGGAAACTCTAACGTGGAGGCTGTGCTTGGGTTTTGGTGGTGGGAGCTGGGGAAGGGGTGGTGACTGGCCCAGAGAAGGCAGTGACAGAGGACCCGGCGGGAGCTGAGCCAGAGGCCCAGGGAACAGAAGCCTCCGGAAACCGCAGCCGCTTTCAGGGGCCGAGGAGCAATGCCCACAGGCCCGCAAGTCACCAGGCCGGGACTGCGAGGCTGAGCCACAGCGTGTGTACCGTGTCCACCCTGCAAAGGCTAGGCGCTGCCCTCCCACTGCCTCCGCCTCCCATGCCCCCCCCCGACCCTCCCATGGCCCCCCACCCTCCCATCGCCCCGACCTCCCATGGCCCCCCACCCTCCCATCGCCCCCGCCTCCCATGGCCCCCCCACCCTCCCATCGCCCCGACCTCCCATGGCCCCCCACCCTCCCATCGCCCCCGCCTCCCATGGCCCCCCACCCTCCCATCGCCCCCGCCTCCCAAGCACCACAGGAAGGCACAGGCGGCTTTCTGTTCGGTCTTTATTTACAGCGAAGTACAGAGCATATGGCCATTCCTGTGACTGCGAACAATCGAGAGCCGGTTAGCAGGCAGAGGGGAGAGCAGGCGTCCCAAAGAAAAAGGCCCAAGTCCCTGCCCAGCTGGGCTCCGCCACCGAAGAGCAGCGAGGAGGCTGCGCCACACCTGCCACCTGCCACCTGCCACCTGCCACCTGCGAGGGAGGCAGGGCCGAGAGATCAAAGGGCTCTGAGCTCCACTCAGCCCAGCGACGCCCTCCCTTGTCCCACTCCACCCTGAGAACGGGGTGAAGGCAGAGCCTGCCCGCCGCCCCCCCCCCCCCCCCCCGGCCCCGCCAACCCAGCACTCAGGTGACCCTCAACCAGCTGGGCTCCAGCCCCTCCCCCTCCCCACCTGTCTGCAGCCTGACCCAGTGGCCTGAGACTGCTGACCCACTGGCCCCCAGACAAGTGTCCAGTTGAGCCCCGGAGACAGGAAGCCAGTGGCCAGGCAGCCAAGAGCGGAGCGAGCAGGGACGCTGTCCTAAAGGGGGCGCTGGAGACCCTCCGTCCCCGCCCCGGCCTCCCTGAGCTCCTGTGGTCTCCCAGGCCACGGCGGCGCAACCCACTCCCAGCAGGACACCGAGGTCAGCACCTGCGCTTCCTCACACCTCCCCACCTCTGCTCCCGCTGGCCGGGCTGCCCAGGGACGAGGCCGCAGCAGCTCCGGGAGCCTGAGGGGGTGCGGGGCCAGGCCTCCCCGCGGGCGGCCGAGGCTTCACGCCAGTTTCCCGCGCCCTGGTCTGCGGACAACGCGTGGGAGGATGTGCAGAGGGAGAAGCAGGCACCGTGGGGCTCTGAAGCCAGACTCCCGTGGGCATGACCAGCATCACCCACTGCTCGCGGCTGCCAGCCCGGAGGGCAGATACCAGATGACGTGCTCGTGGCCTAATGACTCTCCAGGCGATCCGAGACCCCGCGGCTCTCGAATGCCAGTCCAGGATTCGTCCTACAGAAGCTCACGTTCAGCCTCAGCGGCTAAATGCTGGGCTCGGCAGGGCTCCCCCTTTCCTGGCCCAGGGCACAGGGCTCCCAGAACCGGGCCATCCTCGGCACCGCCAGCGAGAGTGGCCCAGCGCCCCGTGCGGAGCCACTGAGAACTGGAGCTGGTTTCCCCGGGAGGCAGGGCAGCCTTGGCGCTGCTTCCCAGCCTGGACCGGGCCGCTCGGCCACAGCGGCTTGGCCCCCACGCCACGGGTGGACGAGGAGGCCGCTACGTAGTCAAGGCCGAGATGAGAAAGCCCACCTTCCGAGGCAGGGGGACCACAGCCAAGGCACTAAATGGTTTGGCACCTGGGAGCTTCAAGTAAAGGTGAGGGCGCTACCCGCTGACGGACAGGCCACGGCTCCCGCGCGGGGGCGGGCCGCCCGGAGCACAGGCCCCCGCGGCAGGAGGACCGAACCCAGGCCTGCCCGCCACCCTTCCCCTCAGAGCCGGGCAAGGCAGGACGGGACGGTGATGAACACTGATTCTGACAACCAGCACCTCCGCCTGGAGCCCGGGAGCCCGTGCCCACCGGGCGGCTGCGGGGTCAGGAGCACCCTCCGGCCTGTGACACGTCTCCCCCGGTCTCAGGGGCGGCGAGCTCTGTTGGGGATTAGGTTTCAAACAGCAAAACAGAGTCAAACCGAGTCCAGAAAAGGGGGGTCAACATGAATGGTGCTCGAGGGCACATGGCAGATGTACCTGAATGGCTCCCGTGAGCTTTGGCAGCATCAGGAAGGGAAGGGCAGGGCTCCCCAAAAACACTCAGGCAGGGCAGCCGCTGTGGGGGGCAAGCTGAGGGCGTGGCAACTGAGAAAGGGAGGCTCTCTCGGGCAGTTACAGGCCGGGGCGCGAACTCTAATCAGACCTCAACTTGTCCCCCACTTCTCGCACCCCCGCCAGCCGGACTCCAAGAATCTGCTTCTTCGAAAGCTACTCATTTTCGCCAAGAGGAAGCCCCCGGGGAAGATGGAATTCTCCACCCCGAGCCTTTCATCCCAAGACTCCAGCTTAGGACCTAAATACCATTTCCCGTCTCCCCTCCACGCCCGGCGCTGCCACACCCGAAAGGCAGCCCATCTGTGATGCCGCCAGCGATGACGCTGCTCAAGGCGCGTGCCACCCCATCTCCCTGCAAACCCCCCATCTCCGGGACAGAGCTACTGTGCCCTGCGTGGGCAGAGCTCTGCTGCCACCCTGCGAGGGGCTGCCAGCTGGCCTTCTGCCAGCAGAAGTCTCTTCAGCACCCCGACTGCAAGGGACCGCTGTGCGCCCCTGGGAAAAGCCTGGGGAGTCTGGTCCGTGACGCCCTGGGAGCCAGATCCCTGCCAGGGACGAGGGACAGGCAGCTCTGGCTTTGGAGACCGAGTCACGGGGAGTGAGGGAGTCGTCACGCCGCCACCCGAGCAGCCAGGGGTGGGCGTAGGGTGGGCCGTTGGGACGACGCAGAAGACGCGCTCTCTCCAAAGGGCCCCTTCCCTGAGTTTGATTTTCCGGGTGAGGTCTTCCTAATTTCAACTCAAAAGAAAAAAAAAAGTCTCTCATCGCCATGTCCGTAAGCTGCAGCTCCAAGCAGTGCGTTCGGCAGGCGCTCAGCGTGGGCCACGAGCCCCCCTGCTCCCACCTCACAGGTGCCAGCCCGCCCGCCTGGCCGCGGGGCCACCTGGCCTCGGGGGAGCTCCAGCTCCAGGCCCCACACGTCTACGCGGGCCCTCCTGCAAGACACGTAGCAGCAAACAGCTTTACAGTATTTTGTACATTTACACAAAAATAGATCCTTTTATATACGTGTGTGTATTTGTAACTGGTACAGGTTGGCATGATTAGGCATCACCAGTAGTAGTTGGCACAGTTCGTCGTGTAAGCTCAGGGTCAAGTTCCATTTCAAGATCAAAGGCATTTCTTTTCCGTGTTGTTTCTTAAATAAGCGGAGTCCTAGGAAACCGTACGTGCAGACGGCCACGCCCCTGCCGCCGCCTGTCCGGAGCGGGGCAGGGTCCGGGGCGCGGGTCAGTGCGGCCGGCTGCTGGACTCGGAGGCCTGCCTCTTGCGTGCGGGCGCGTAGCCGTTGAGATAGCCGTTGGTCTGCCGCTTGGACAGCCCTCCGTTGAGAATGTCCTGGATGTGCTGCACGATGAGGTTGATGGCCACTGGGGGGCGGAGACGGGCAGCTGTTAGGGATGCGCCCCGGGTGGAGGGAACAGCCTCCCCAAGCCCCGGGCACAGGAAGCCCTGAGTAACGGGGCTTCTTCTGGGATGGTCAGTCACGGCGGCAGGAGAGCCATCAGGCCAACCCTGTCTGCGGGCGCGAGGCCTGGCCTTCTCCATGGCACCACCTGGCTGTGACCGTCCTGGGAAACCTCCCACCGCCCCGTCCCAAACCCAGGGACCCACGGAAGGCCCTCTCCTCCAAAGAGGATCCAACACAGGGCTCTCTTTTCTTGCCATTAGAAACAAATTATGCAAATGATTAACTTCAAAAACAGAAGCACCAAGTGCTTTCTGGGGTGACACGCAAAGAACACGTCTTCCGGGCGCCGTCCCGGTCGTGCCAACTCAGCCGCGCCCTGGGGACCCAGACAAACCCCGGTGGCGGGCCACCGACAACCGTCACTGTCGTGAAAAAGACAGGCTGAGGACGACAGGAGGTAGACAGTGAAAGTCTCAGCAAAAGAATTAAATGTTTTAAATGGAGAAAATCTGAAACAAATTATAAGAGAAGGAGGAGACAGGGTTTCTCCACGCCTCTGATTTCGGCCAGGGAATAACAGTCCACGTGTGTGCCCACATTCCCACGTGTGTAACACAGGGCCGGTGCCCATAGCAGGGGGGCATTCCTTTCCGGGGTCCGCCACCCTGCAGAGCCTTGTTTGGTCGCCACCCCCGCCCCAAAGCACGACACCCCACGAGGACTCACCTAGATTGTCTACACCTCTAGGAATGATCACGTCCGCGTATTTCTTTGTCTGCGGAAGAAGATATTCACAACGCACTAAGAGGGGTTCAGAGAGAAACCGGCCCGAGCCGCCCTGGGGGAACGTGGGGCCGGGGCGGCCTTCTCTCCACCTAGCCCAGAGGGCAGTGGCGTCAGGCCTCGAACACAATGTTTTTTACCCGCTTTATCTAAATTATAACAAATCAGCTGGCTGGGTAGCTCATTTGGTTGTGTATTCACTCTCTGGTCAGGGCACATACAAGAATCAACCAGTGAATGCATAAATAAGTGGAACAACAAATCATTCTATCTCTCTCCCTCCTCCCCTTTCCTCTCTCTCTAAAATCAATCTATTAATCAATCCCAATCAATCAGCTTTTCCTCAAATTCACATTTGAACGTCCTACGTGGTTTCAGTTTACAACCTGCATGGAGAACGTGGTCTTAGAAACCAAATCTGTAATTGCTTCTTCATCCCCAAGAGAAGTGTGACTCAGTGACACTCCAACTTCAGGGGAGCAGTCTGCCTGGAACTTCGCAGCCCAGCAGCGCAAGGTGAGCCCAGAAAAGGCCTCTGAGTACAGGTCACGGGCCCTGTCACTGCACTTGTTTTAAAGATACGTTTTTATTGATTTCAGAGAGGAAGGCAGCGTCAAAAACATTAATAGTGAGAGTCATTGATCGGCTGCCTCCTACATGCCCCACACTGGGGATGGAGCCCACAACCTGGGCATGTGCCCCAACTGGCAATCAAACCGTGACCTCCTGGTTCATAGGTCAACATTCAACCCCTGAGCCACGCTGGCTGGGCTACACTTTTTGTTAAAAGGGTACAATTAGCACAAAATCCCTTTTTTATTTAACTTACTGAGACTTTGTGGCCCATTTTCCAAAGAACTGTGTCTGGGTGTATAACCAAGGTTTAGGGTGAGACCACATAAACATGAGCATCTCTGGACTGGAACGGTGAAAATACAACCTGGCCTGACCCGGGCAGACAATCGGGTCTGAGCTCCGGGCTAACTCGGGAGCGACCCGATCGCCCTGGGCACCCAGTGGCTGGACCGTGGGAACCAGCAGCAACAACCCGAAAATGTTTGTGCCAAATTCTGAGCTCATGACTAACTAAGTCAGTCGGCAGAAAATGGCAGTTAACTCTTAATTCATGTCCAAGAGTAAATTTAGTTTGCTCTCCGATTACGTGAACAAGAGCAGAAGTCCTCAGAGGGACGGACGGACGGATAGAATTTCACGGCCGCTCGGCCCTCTTCCCAGAAGCCTAACCCTGAAACCCAATCCTCAAGGTTACGCCTGCTGACTCAGAGCCGGCCTAACCCTGATCGGAAACAAAGTCAAGTCCGTCTGACGCAAGACCTGCTCCTAACAGACCGGGAGGAACAAAGGCAGCTGAGAGCTTCTCTCTCCAGGAAGGGAGCCAGAGCCTGGTCCTCACTCTGTACCTCTTCTCCGCCCTCCCAGCCCCCAGCCCCCAGGGTACCACCCAGACCAGGCCGAGCCCCACCCGCCCCCTCCTCAGAGCTGAATCATAAACCCTTGGGGAGCCAGACCAGGGCTTGGTCAGCCTGGAGGAGACACGCGGAGTCCCCTTCCTCAGGCAGGGGCCCGGTCCCTGGTGGCACTCAGTCTCCACAAGGAGCCGAGGACGCCCCCTGCCCTGACCTTCCTGCTCAGAAAGCCTCCTCGCTGCCAGGCTGCCGGGCTGCCGGGCTGTGCCAGTGCGGGGCCGCCCCCCAGCACCGCTCCCTTCCCGACGGGGCTGGGCTGCAATGACGGGGGAGGGTCAGAGGGGAGACCCTGCAGCGGAGCCCGCCCCACACACACTCCACCCACCAGGGACCTTTCCCAGGTGCCCACGGCCGAGGCCGAGGCTGCCCAGAGCTGTGACGCGCCTTCAAGGAAGCGCTCACACCAGGAGCCTGGCCACGAGACGCAGACCTTCCGGGGACTGAGCAGCACGACCCTAAGGCCCTGATGAGGAGACCGACTGGAGGACTGGGGTTGGGGCGGCAAACGCCAGAGGCCGCCCTTCCGGGGCCTCCGCAGAGGGTGATGCTCAGAGGGAGCTGTGAGCCGGGCGCTGCCTCAGCCCACACCCCGTGTGTCTGGTTACACCTCACAGCCCAGATTCAACAAAACGAACCGGGAACACAACTCACCGGCAAGCAGAACTCCTCGAAGGCGGGCTTGACGAAGGTGATGTACTGGGACAAGATCTGCTCCAGGTCCCGCCCCCGCTCGCTGATGTCTCTTAACACTGTAAGAGAAGGGGGAGCGCGGGTGGGAAATGGCGCCAGAGCCGACCCCCCCGACCCCGTCTCCAGGCCTCTGGGTGGGCCACATGCTGGGACCTGAGCCGTGACCAAGAGCAGGTGAGCAGCGGCTTCGGGAAGACGAGTCCCATGTCTACGCCTGCTGCAGTCAAATTTGGCGACGGCTCGAGGCTCTGAGCCACGGCTGCACGGCTTCTGGTTCAAGCATTTGACCTAATAAACTGCAGTGTGAACAGCCAAAGAGCAGGCCGTCCTGGGAGCTCAGAAGAGGAGCTCACCCTGGCCCACAAGGTGGTGGGCTTCCTGGCGGAGGGCACACTGCCCACCTGCCTCCTGTCCCTGCACCTGTGTGCCGTCAGCGACCCTCAGCTGATATGCCCACCTGGTCTCGCCAGGCTCACAGCCCCTCTCCCGTCCAGGCCCTGCAGAGGGGAGCAGGCAGGGGCCCTCTGGGTCGGCCTTTCCCACTCAGTCATGCACAGAGGTTTGCAAACAGACGACAACTTAGTGAGAAAGGAGGAAACCACGGTGCAGGGAACAATGGGTTAACCCTGGGAAGCAGCCCAGACTGACCCAAACTCACCGCGTCCCACTTCCTCCTGGGCAGGGTGATGCAGGGACATTCAAACACCTTTTTAACAGACTCCTTTGTCCAAAATGGAGAGGGTCTGCCCGACTAAGGGACTGGGCCATGGCTCTGCCACAGAGCACGGGCCGCCCCAAGCCTGTTTCCCCAAACTCAGCGGTGAGCTGGGAGGTGAGTCTGTCCGTCAAAACAGTCCCCCCCCCCCCGCCCCGCCCTGGCCGCTGGTTGGGGCATCTTCCCGTGCACAAAGGGCCACAGGGCTGATTCCGGTCAGGGCACATTCGGGAGGCAATGATCGCTGTTTCTCTCTCACATGGATGTTTCTCTCTCTCTTTCTTCCTCTCCCTTCCTCTCGCTCTAAAATCAATTGAAAAAATTTAAAAACAAACAAAACAAAAATAACAGCCTCTCCCTACAGATGTCACTTTGAATCTTGGTGCACGAGCTGTGAAATCTCCCCCCCGACCCCAAAATGGCATCGCATCCATCCCCAACCACGGGCGCCCACCCACCCCAGCCGGCTCTCAGGGCACAGGCTCGGGTGTGGGATGAAGCCGCTGTAAACGAACACAGGGAATGCTTGTGAGCGATTTCTGGAAAGTCACATCTGAACAATCCTGTTTGCACTCACCTATGCACATGGACACGCATGATCGGGAGGGGCAGGGAAGCGGGAGGGGGGGGGTCATGGCAGTGACCTAGGCTGGCGGGGGCCAGTGTCCAGGACCACAGTCCAGAGCAGGTGCCACTGCTATGCCCCGACTTCCTCCAGCTCCTCCGAGGTAAGCCCAGGGAATGAGCAGTGGGTTGGCCCCTAACCTCCCTAACCAGTCCTGCCTTACCAGTCCTCCCTAACCGGCCAGACTTGCCTGACTGTCCTCCCAGACCAGAGAAGCTGTCCCGGGAAATGGCCTGTCCCCCAGGGCATTCCGACAGGCTCTGCAGGTGGGGACTCGGCCAAGACACACAGCAGCGTGGCCACCAATCCTCCAGACGTCCCCACATAAAGGCCACACCAAAGAGGAAGCCAGAGCCTAAGGCTATCGGAGCTGGGACAAAGCCACCGCCACGGGCAGCAGCATGGTTACTCACAGCCTTGCAAGAGCCCGAGGCGGTTTCACAAGACGAGCTTTTCACACAGCTGACCGTGTTCCTGGACAGGAGTCCGTCCTCGCCCTGCCCGTGTGCACATGCACACACACGCACACGCACACGCGCTCACATCCTCAGCCCAGGCCTGCAGCCCCGTACCCCGCACACCTGACAGCCCCTCCCGTCACCTGCTGGAGGGGGAACAGGCAGGGCAAGCAGGTGGCCACCTACATCTGCTCCCGAGCCCAGAAGTCGCTGGCCCCCACCGAGGCGGCCTCTGCTCTCAGCCACTCCCCGCCTCTGAACCCGCTCCCTTCCCTGAACGACGGTGACAGGCCTTCCTCAAGGCTGTCACGGAGGGACACGCTGGGCCGCACGCAGCACGGGTGCAGAGCCTGAGGGAGCGGCCAGACCAGCCGAGAGCCGGAGCCTGCACAGCAGCTGGGAGGTGGGGCGGGTGCAGTGCGCGAAGGGACAGCAGGACACACACAGCACATATATGCACACATACATCACACACACACACACACACACACACACACACACACACACACACGGAAAGGAAGACCTCTGTGTTTCTACCCCGGACGCCGGGCCCACTGAACATCTAAAGGCCCGTCCGCTCGCCTCCTCTCCCGGGTGCCTCCAGGGCACAGTCTCCGTGGACGGGACGGGCCCTCCCTGCTCCGCGCTGTTGGGACACAGCAAGTCCAGGGCTGAGTCCGGACAAGCTCTTGGTGCAAAGTGGAAACTCAAGGACTCAAAGCCGGCTCCTGGCCGGCACTGTGACCCGCACAACGGTGCCAGGACAGGCCAGGCGGCGGTGGGTCAGGGCAGGACAGCGCACGTCCACCCACATTCCCGCCGCGGCGCCCACCTCGGCCCTTCCAAAGCCACCGTGCCCCTTCCGCTCAGCCAAAGCCGGACGCCACTGAGCGGACCCGTGAGAAATACAATTCCCCGGGGGCTGAGTCACTTCACCTTCAGTGCTGCCCGGGGCCCACGTGGGCTCTTCCCGGGGGCGCTGGGGGAGTGACCGGAGGTCCGGGGGAAGGAGGCGCCCTCGGAAGACGTCTCTCCGGGACTGCATGACGCAGAACAGGCGCCCCGCCCACGCGAGGAGTGACACACAGATAGGTAAGCCACGGAGCTCACTCAGCCTGCAGGAATGTCCCGTGCCCTGCAGCTGCTCCTGACCGCCCCTTCCCGGGCAGCCCTGCCCCCACAGAGCACCTGCCAGGCTGCCCGCTGTCCCACGTGCACAGAGAATGAGCTGAGCAATAGCGCGCCGGGGAAGTCCCCCGGGTGCACCAGGGAAGTGACTCGCCAGTGGGCGGCACGAGGCGGCAGACCCTTCCCGGGGAGACAGGGAAGGTGGGGCTGCAGAGCTAAGCCCTCGAAACCCCAGGGGCCGCCTCCCCACTGCCCCCCTTTCCACAGAACGGCCAGGACAAGCAAGGGACTTCCTGTTCGATCCCCACCACCTGCTCACACTCTCGTCTGATCTCACCAACTCCTGAGCCAGTCCCCACAGGAGGGCGTCCCCCCTCAGGCAAAGCGGGTTTCAGGTCACACACCGACACTGACTGACTGATGCCCCGCGCTCACATCCCCTGCATCACCTCCAAGGTCACCAGCACCCAGGAGGACCAACCAGCAGGGGATCAGTAGGAAAAGGGGTCTGAAGAGGTGAAAGCCGTTTGCCTGAGGTCACCCAGCGACTATAGTAAAAGGGGAAACCAGGACTCGGGTCAGTCCACGGGGCTGTCCTTCCTCGTGCCTCCCGCTGCCTTCCTGTGTGCGAGCTAACATGGCCCCGCAGCCCACCCAGGCGGCAGACCACCCAGGCGGCCGGGTGTGACTTAAGGACAAGCCAGGCCTGGAGGCAGGTGCATGCTGTCACCAAAGGCCACGGACTCCTACCTGGCCAGTCTCAACCCTCAAACCCAGACGTGTCCCTACCCACAGAGACCCACAACATCTCAGAACCAGCTGGAGCCCTGCTTCTTCCGTCAGAGCTCTGCTCCCCGCCCCACGGCCCCGGCCCCCGGAGCAGAAGTCGGCCCCGCCGGCAGTGTGGATCCCGCTACCACCTGGGCGGCAGGACCCTGGGCTCGCTCTCCACGCGCGGCTGGTCCGTGCGCAGCTCTGGCGATCAGACCTCAGAAATGAATCCGCTGCCAACGTCTCACACCGGGCACACTTCCCAGATGCCGAGGCGGAGGCTCTGGCTGGCACTCGGCAGATCCAACCGCCACTGGCTGCTCGGTGCCGAGCGGCTGACCCTGTCATTTCCTGTCTCCACGAGGCCTGAGTCAGCCTGCATTCCCTCATCTCTCCCCAGCTCCTCCCGCCCCGCCCCCACCGTGGCGATGACAGCGCGCCTGTCGCCCGGATCAGTGACACAGCTGCCAACAGCCCGTGCAGTCTTCACGTGTGTGCGTGTGCCTCTGTGGGGGCCCCCACAACACCCCACCACAGCCGAGCCCCAGCCCCTCCTCCACGCAGCCTCCCGCGCTCTCTGCCCGACGCCCCAGAGCAGACTTTGGGCTCAGTGATCACAGGCCACAGGCCACTGGGTAAGGCTCGCAGCGGGGACAACCGGCTTTGTCTGAAGCCGCTGGACAGTGACGGGACCAGAGAGCTTTCTGGAAACCAAGGGGCCAGAGAAGCAGGCTGCAGAGGAGGCACCTGGCGCTGCCGGCAGGGTCCCACCCAGCCGTCCTACCCTCAGCTCCGTCTCAATTGAGGTGCCGTGGGAACCTCACAAAGAGCTGAGCTTCCGATCAGACGTTTCTCCGGAGAAACCGGGATGTAAACCTCCTCGTTCATCCCCGTGAGCTCACAGCCTTTCGCTACAGTGACCCGTCCCTTCTCAGATGTCACCCAGCGTTCGGGCAGCGGGCGCCTGGGCCCTGGGGCAGGAGGCCGCGCACGCACCTCTGCGGGAGAGCCGGGTGTCCGCGTCCGTGTCCACGAAGAGCTTCATCTGGAACAGGTCGCGCACCTCCTGGGAGTAGAAGGCCAGGATGCCTTCGAAGAGCACCACGTCCGCGGGGTAGACCGTCACCGTCTCCTCCTTCCTGCACGCACAGAGGGCGGGCTGAGCGGCCGGCCCGAGGCGGGACTCCCAGGGACGAGAGCTAGAGCCTCGGCGGGAGCCTGGGTCCTCCCGCAGACTTAGCAGGGACCCAGCAAAGGGGTGACTGCGGGACAAAGGCTCCTCTGACCGACCTGCGCTTTCACACGGGCAGAAACCCTGCTGAGGCGGAGAAGGGAGCCGGACAGGAGCAGGGGGGCTGCAGGAACGCGCTCGGCCTGCCTCCCTGAGGCTTCAGAGGCCTGGCTCTCAGTTTCCTCCAACAACCGCCCCTTCCCCAGGCCGGGAAGGAAGGAGGAGGGGGCCAGGGAGGGAGGGCAGGAAGACAGCTCCAGCGACTCCTCGGGGTCCATCCCCTTCGGTAACGGTGACGGACGTGTCCCAGCTGCTCCCAGAAGCGCCGGTGACCCCCGACCCCGCTCATCACCTCACGCAGGCTGCTGTCACCCCCTCCCCGACAGGTGGCCGTGGGCACGGCAGGAGGACAGGGCCGGGGCCCCAGGCGCAGAGGACACCCAGGCGCCGCTCACTCACCGGGAATGGGAGACAAAGTCGTACACGGGAATCTGCACGGTTTTCCCCTCGGTGATCTCCTTGAGAGTTTTGAAGATGAGTTCATTGTCAAAGGCATCTGAAGGAGATCAGACGGTTAATGTCCTTCATCTTAAGTGACTTCTCCTGCCCCCGGGCACAGGCAGCCCTAGAAACCCGCAAGCTCCGCGTCTCAGCACGCGGCTGAGCTCTGAGAGGTGGGTTTTCCCTCTGCGTGGCAGCCGGGGCCGGTCAGCCCGGAGCGTCCTAACGACGCACCCCCGCCGAAGGGGCAGTGTGCGAACCTGAACTTGGGGAAGCCAGCCCCAATGAAGCTGAACCTACAGGCTTTGTTTAAAATGGGCCAGAAAACCAGGCACAAGTTCAGGCAGCCACCCTGGACCCCATCTTCCTCCTGCCAATCAGGGAGCTTAACCCCCAGGCGTGCCGCGCAGTGCGGGCACTGAGGACAGTGAGGTGAGGACACAGGACAGCGTGCAGGTCTCGCCTGGGTCTGGCTCACCCACACAGAATCGCCCTCGTTCCAGACAGATGCCGCCAGAATTAGGGAGCCACGCACTGCAGGCTGAGAAGCGCCCCCGAGCCCTGCAAGGCACCCGGCAGCCTCCGTCTCCGGCGGGAAACAGGGAGGTCCATCCTAGCGTCACCCCTTCACGCCTCACTCACCCGGGTGATCGAAGTTGAACTGGCCCTTCAGGGCCTTGGCCTTCTGCTCGGAGGTGAGGACACGGTAGAAGCTGTCCTGGCTCAGGATGACCACCTGCCTGTGGTGGTAGTCCACCTCGTTCTGCCCCAGCAGCTGCACGATCTTCGCACACACAGAGGACTGGAGGGGAGAGGAGCAGAGTGAGGGGCGCACGGAGTGAGGGGCGCACGTCCTCTGCAGGCAGGGCTTCGGGAGGAAGGCTGGGGTCCAGTTGCAGTGGGGGGACAGGAGGAGGGACAGTCATTTCTGCCTCCCCTCCACATGGCCTTTCCCAACGCCAATGCAAGTCTCCACCAGTCCTTGCTCCCTGGCTGGTGCTCTCATGTAGACACAAAACGGGCAGCAAAGCAAGCCCAGGGGTGGCGTGCTGATGGGCCAGACGCTCCCGGTCATGAAGGGGCCGATGGGCGCCCAGGGGACAGCGCTCAGCCCCCACCCCCATCTCTTAGCAACAGAATCGGCACCCACGGCGCAGGGCCGTGGCCGTGGCTGTGACCCTGGCTCTGCAGTCCCTTCGGCTCTAGTCCACAGCCTCGGGCCTGTCACCCTCACAGTAAGCCTGCTCAGGCCCGTGGAGCCGGTGACCCGGGACTCAGCAACTTCGGGAAGCCAACCCCAAATGAAGTCGAACCTACAGGCTTTGTTTAAAACGGGCCAGAAAAACTAGAGCCTGTTGACTCGGGGCAGCAGGCACCCAGACTCTTACTCGCTTCTCTCCCCTGCTGTCACGTTTGCATTTTCACAGAATGGGGGGGAGGGGGTGCGCGCCAGGCTCCGCCCTGCCCCCCCATGCCTCCTTCACTTTCCCTATGTGCCCTCGTCAAAGGGATGAAATGGCGCTTCGAGGGTCCTGTTCCCTGAAGGGAAATAATTCATTCGTTAAGACTTGGGTTTAAGCAGGCAATTACAAGCTTACAGAACGCTAAAAAGGAGAGAGCAAGCAACTTCCAGGGTGGGCCAAGCAAGACTGAAAATAATTACAGTCACAAGACAAACACCAGATGGTCCCACTCACACGAGCTGTCTGGAGCAGTCCCGGCCACAGAGGGGGAACGCCGAGCCGAGGGTGCCGGGCCCGGGATGGGGTAAGGGAGAGATGTTTAGTGGGTACAGTTTCAGTTTTACGTGGCCAAGTTCAGGGGATCCGTTGCTCAACAATGTGAATGCACCTAATGCTACTGAAATGTACACTGAACGGAGGAAACGTATGTTAGGTACTAGAGACCCAGTGCACGAATTTTCCCTCAGCCCAGCCTGCACCCTCTCACAGTCCGGGAGTCCTCAAGGGATGTCCTACTGACGGCTTAGGACCACTCCTCTGTGGGAGGCAGTCTGGCAGGTGACCAGGGGACGATCAGGGGACGGCGCCGTCCCCATCACCCTGCTGCCGCCGAAGCCCCACCCACCTCCCTCTGCAGGAGGCGACCAGAGGGGATGATCAGGGAACCGCCACCCCACCCGCCCCTCCGCCGCCGTACCCCCCGCCCCATCGCCGTTCCCTCCCTCTGCCCACTGGCACATGCCTTGGCTGGCCTGGCGCCACCTGCTTGCCGGCCCCGCCCCCTGCCGACTGGTCGTTCCGCTGTTCGGTCGATTTGCACATTATGCTTTTATTATGTAGGCTATTTTGCCACAATGAAAAATAATGATTATTATGATAAGAGTCCACACTGAACAGGCAGCTTCTTCCTTGTGCTAAGGACTGGGCTCAACATTTTATAGTGATCTTGTTTACTTATTACCACCTTCTGGGACGGAGAGGATTATTACACCCATTCCTCTGATGGTGAAGACTGAGGTGGAGAGAGGTTAAGTGATTTGCCCAAGGCAAGTGCAGAGGAGCCAGGGTTCCGACCCAAGCAGCCAGATCCATAAGCCAGCTCGCGGGTGCCCTGCCCTTCCAGTGGGAGCGGAGCTGTTCTGCATATCCGTTTTGCATCTCTCTGTATGCAGCGCAATGGTGTATCCAGAACATATTCTGCCCCTGCCCCCTCTGACATACTATCTAAAGGGGGAAGTTGGGGGAAAGGGGTGATAAGTCCGAATACAAAGTTAAGACCGGGTCAATGTGAGGTCACCTTTAGGAAAAGAACAATCATATGAAAGAGTCCCTGAAGGTGATTTGCAGTTTCCTCATTTGTATGGCACTTGGAAGACCCGATCTCATTTAATTCCACCACCACAAGATGCTATTAGGCAATGTTTTTCCTAGTGAGGAAACAAACTGAGAGCGTCAATCAAGTTCAATGACTTAAGGTCCCACAGCTGAACCTCAAACCACAGTCTAACTCCAAACACACCCTTCTTCCCACTGTTCCAGAACCGAAGCCCCGATATTCCCCATCAGTCGGTTCCATGTCTAGAGAGCAGGGATGGGGGAGGAGACGGGGAGGGGATTAGAAATAGGGTGCTGCTCTGTCCTTCATTAAAGTCCACACGTGTGGGAAATTTCACCGTTTCATACGACTAAAGGCAGGCAGGTGATCTCTGCATCAAGAAGCTAAAAGACAAAAATAGCACACGCACACCTGTTCAAGGTGCCTGAAACCTAAGTCTGGATGACGTTCAAGAACCCAGCTGTGGCCTTGTGCACCTAGGCCCGGGTGAGCCCAAGTGGCCCTGGGTCGGGGAGAGGCCAAGCGTCCCTGGGTTCGGGTGAGACCATGGGTCCCTGGATCCGGGTGAGGCCTCGTGCACCTAGGCCCGGGTGAGCCCAAGTGGCCCTGGGTCTGGGAGAGGCCAAGCGTCCCTGGGTCCGGGTGAGACCATGTGTCCCTGGATCCGGGTGAGGCCTCGTGCACCTAGGCCCGGGTGAGCCCAAGTGGCCCTGGGTCGGGGAGAGGCCAAGCGTCCCTGGGTCCGGGTGAGACCATGTGTCCCTGGATCCGGGTGAGGCCTCGTGCACCTAGGCCCGGGTGAGCCCAAGTGGCCCTGGGTCTGGGAGAGGCCAAGCGTCCCTGGGTCCGGGTGAGACCATGTGTCCCTGGATCCGGGTGAGGCCTCGTGCACATAGGCCCGGGTGAGCCCAAGTGGCCCTGGGTCCGGGAGAGGCCAAGCGTCCCTGGGTCCGGGTGAGACCATGTGTCCCTGGATCCGGGTGAGGCCTCGTGCACCTAGGCCCGGGTGAGCCCAAGTGGCCCTGGGTCTGGGAGAGGCCAAGCGTCCCTGGGTCCGGGTGAGACCATGTGTCCCTGGATCCGGGTGAGGCCTCGTGCACCTAGGCCCGGGTGAGCCCAAGTGGCCCTGGGTCGGGGAGAGGCCAAGCGTCCCTGGGTCCGGGTGAGACCATGTGTCCCTGGATCCGGGTGAGGCCTCGTGCACCTAGGCCCGGGTGAGCCCAAGTGGCCCTGGGTCTGGGAGAGGCCAAGCGTCCCTGGGTCCGGGTGAGACCATGTGTCCCTGGATCCGGGTGAGGCCTCGTGCACCTAGGCCCGGGTGAGCCCAAGTGGCCCTGGGTCTGGGAGAGGCCAAGCGGCCCTGGGTCCGGGTGAGACCATGTGTCCCTGGATCCGGGTGAGGCCTCGTGCACCTAGGCCCGGGTGAGCCCAAGTGGCCCTGGGTCTGGGAGAGGCCAAGCATCCCTGGGTCCGGGTGAGACCATGTGTCCCAGGATCCGGGTGAGGCCTCGTGCACCTAGGCCCGGGTGAGCCCAAGTGGCCCTGGGTCTAGGAGAGGCCAAGCGTCCCTGGGTCCGGGTGAGACCATGTGTCCCTGGATCCGGTGAGGCCTCATGCACCTAGGCCCGGGTGAGCCCAAGTGGCCCTGGGTCGGGGAGAGGCCAAGCGTCCCTGGGTCCGGGTGAGACCATGTGTCCCTGGATCCGGGTGAGGCCTCGTGCACCTAGGCCCGGGTGAGCCCAAGTGGCCCTGGGTCGGGGAGAGGCCAAGCGTCCCTGGGTCCGGGTGAGACCATGTGTCCCTGGATCCGGGTGAGGCCTCGTGCACCTAGGCCCGGGTGAGCCCAAGTGGCCCTGGGTCTGGGAGAGGCCAAGCGTCCCTGGTTCCGGGTGAGACCATATGTCCCTGGATCCGGGTGAGGCCTCGTGCACCTAGGCCCGGGTGAGCCCAAGTGGCCCTGGGTCTGGGGGAGGCCAAGCATCCCTGGGTCCGGGTGAGACCATGTGTCCCAGGATCCGGGTGAGGCCTCGTGCACCTAGGCCCGGGTGAGCCCAAGTGGCCCTGGGTCTGGGAGAGGCCAAGCGTCCCTGGGTCCGGGTGAGACCATGCGTCCCTGGATCCGGATGAGGCCTCGTGCACCTAGGCCCGGGTGAGCCCAAGTGGCCCTGGGTATGGGAGTGGCCAAACGTTCCTGGGTCTGGGTGAGACCATGTGTCCCTGGATCCAGGTGAGGCCTTGTGCAACTAAGCCCGGGTGAGGCCACGTGCCCCTGGGTCTGGGAGAGGCCAAGCGTCCCTGGGTACGGGTGAAGCCAGATCCTGGGTCCGGGTGAGGCCGTGCGCCCCTGGATCCATCCGGGTGAGGCTGGGTCCCAGGCCCGGGTGAGACCACGCGCCCCTTGGGTATGGGTGAGGCCACGTGCCCCTTAGTCCAGGTGACGCCGTGCCCCTGGGTTCGGCCGAGACCAAACCAGAGGGAGTCGGACCTCCATTACCACCATTTGTCCACCATCTAGAGCTGAGGGGTCAGTGCTGACATGTACACATAAGGAACTACTGGACATCGAAATTGGGTCTCAAAAGAACTGTTGGTCCAGGGGGAAGCTCGCTACAGATTGATTCATTTGCCTGTCAGCATAAATATTATTGCTCGTCTCACATTCAGTTCTTATTAGTATATATCTAGTGACATTTGATCTCATTCATCTAGAGGAAATGATGAACAACATAGACTGAGGAACAAGAACAGAACCAGAAGCAAGGAGGCATCGATCGGACTATCGGGCCTCAGAGGGAGGATAGGGGAGGGTAGGGAGAGGGTGGGGGGAGGGGGAGAGTTCAACCAAAGGACCTGTATGCATGCATATAAGCCTATCCAACGGTTAAGTTCAACAGGGGATTGGGGCATGCGTGGGGAGAGGGGTGGGATGGGAATGGGGGGATGAGGACAAATATGTGACACCTTAATCAATAAAGAAATTTAAAAAAAAAAAAAAAAAAAAAAAAAAAAAAAAAAGAACCCAGCTGTGAGCAGCCGGGAACTACGGGCCCAAAGGAGCCTTCGCGATTCAGAGACTGAGCCGCCGGTGCCCGTGCCCAAACGTGCTGAGCAGCGGGCTGGAGCCCTTCCGAGCAGACTTCCCATCCGGGAACCCCCGAGCGGTCAGCGGCCCTCCAAGGCCCTCCAGCCGCAGTTCCCAGCAGGACAGCCGCGGGTCCGCACAGGTTCCCAGGCGGCGGAGGAAGTGTTTCTCAAAAACGATGCTCTCGCAGGAGGTGGCTCCGACCGCCAACACCGTCCACTGGTTCTAGAGTGTTCCAGGGTCTCATCCTAAGACCCGCTGCCCAACCCAAGGCGGCTGAAGGAATAAAGCAAAGCACACACAACGCAGGCGGCTCCGCGGCCGCTTGCTGACCCTCCACTCCAGCCCCGGGCTGCGGCCTGACCGAGCCCAGCTGGACAGCGGGAGGGCGTGGCTCAGCCCCGAGGGCTCACCCCTACTGCTGCTGCCCGACGTTTCAGAATCCCACCGAGTGGCCCGTCCCGCTCCGAGTGAGCTGCTTCCGAGTCAGAGGGGAGAAAAGCACAGCCCAGGCCTTAAAACAGCAGCTCCAGGCGAGGCGCGGACTCCCTCCCCCTCGGGGTGGGCGGTGGGCGCCGGTTCAGAATGGGTGGGTAGCACTCCACACCGCCCAGCGCTAACGGCGTGGAAGGCCAGGTGTTCCGGGCAGGAGGACTCCCTGCCCCCCCACCTCTGCCTCTGCACAATGACTCTCGACAGTTTCTCTTGCCCCATCACTGTCGTTAAGAAACAGGCCACTGACTACGTGGTGTCCAGCATGGCCCCAGACACGGCAGCACTCGCCCGAGGGCAGGGTGCTCCCCACGCAGTTCCAAAGCTCCAACTATAGGCACAAGCGCCAGCCGTTGGCCCTGGGTGCCCAAGACAGAACAAAGCTCCAACCGCAGAGTCGATTCCCTGTCAAACCAGCTGACTGAGCAGCGATGGGAGGTGCCACACACTGCTTCCTGGGAACATCCTGGCATCCAGTCTTGGGGTCCCGCATGGCCCCAGAAACCATTCATTGCTGAGTGCGTGCTCCTAGCTACAATACAATAGCCTTACCACCCACCCCCCACACACACACACACAGATGAACGAATGGCCAAACAGCAGCCAAAGGTCAATCCAGGCACCTGCAGCTCCTGCAGCACAGGGACCAGTCAGGACTCAGCTGTACTCCCAGAGCCTGGCGCGGTTTGGCACCCAGGGGCTCACTCCAACATCTACTCCAGCAGCCCTCTTTTCTTCTTCAGAATTTCAAAAAATGCTGTTTGCCCTCCTCATTCTTAGCATCAGCCTTGATTCCATCCTAAAGTATGTAACAGCTTGGGCAGACCCAGCGAGCTGTGCACCCACAGCCCAGTGCGTGAATGGTGGCGGGACACGTGACTGCACTCCCCAAGCTCCCTTGCAGCTTTTTGTGCCCGTGCCAAGTTCTGGCCAATCAGATAAGCAGACGTGTGAAGTGGCAGCCTCCAGAATTTGCTTAAAGATGAAGGGTACCCTCTTTTTTTTTTTTTTTAATATATTTTTATTGATTTCAGAGAGGAAGGGAGGAGAGAGATAGAAACGTCGGTTGCCTCCTGCACGCCCCCTACAGGGGATCAAGCCCGCAACTCAAGCATGTGCCCTTGACCAGAATCGAACCTGGGACCCTTCAGACTGCAGGCCGACACTCCATCCACTGAGCCAAACCAGCCAGGGCAAAGGGTACCCTCTTGATTCTCCTTCCTGTTGGCTGGAATGAAGACTTGATGGCCGGAGCTCAAGCAGCCACCTTGCAGCATCAGTACCAAACTAACGAAGGGTAGTGAGGCAGCAAGATAAAGGAGCCCCAGACTCAAATGATCCTAGAACTGAGAGAGGAACGAAGAATTATCTTGTTTAAACCCTGTTATTTGAGGGTTTCTGTCCCTTTGGACCGAAATGATCCTAAAACTGATGTCGACACCCACATAACCAGTACACCTCACTGTAACGTGCTCCTGACAGCTTGGGGTAGCCTCATGCCCTGGGCCAAGAGGCTGCCTTACTCATCGCAGGTGCCGCAACCACCTCACCAGCCAAGTCGTCCCAGGTGAGTTGTAAAAGGTGGGGATGAGGAGCCATGGCCCTGGAACGGGGCACCTCTCTGCCACTGCCAGACCACATGTATCCACCATGACATGTCAGAACAGAGTAACCTTCTCCCACCTCTCAGCTCCCTGCTGTGCTGCAGGCCACGCTCCCACAGAGGAAAGGGGAAGCCCAGATACTATAAAAAACGAGGTGAAAACTTCCCCCCACAGCAGCTCTTCCTCCCCGATCCCCGTGCTGATGCCACGTTAGGGCGTCCGGCCTAGACAACGCCCGCGATCAGACCTCACGAGAAAAATGCTGGTGGATCCACAGTCAGTGACATAAACACGCTCCCAGGACTTCTCCGTGAACTGCCAGCCTCGTCGAGCTCTAGTCCCAGGAGCAGACGCTCACTTCCGGTTCCTACAATTGAGTGTTTGGCTGTCCCCTCAGTCACGAAGTTCCCCGGGGGCCGTCAGCTGAGTGGCAGTGAGCAGCTGACACGTAGAACAAGCACATGGGGCCTTCACACACTCCCGACTTTAATCTTCACGCCAACTCTGGGAGGTGGGTCTGGCGATGCCCACTTTGTGCCGCAGGACACGGGGCACAGACAGGTAGATCGCGTGACCTGCCCCACATCCCTCGGCCAGAAAGCCGCTGAGCGGCTTCAAATGCGTCACGTTCTTAACCACACCCTGACTCGCCACGCTGCCATGGGGACAGGCACCTCTTCTCGTCCTGTGCCACGGGAAACCCAGATATGATAAAGAGTGCCAACCATGGCGCACAGGAGCTGCAGGCGCAGGCGTGGCACGGGGCCCCGCAGAGCACGGGCTGGCTGGCCTCTCTAGACGTTCATTCTCCGGTAGGCGCTTCACCAGGGAAAGAGCAGGCAGCCAGGTCACTCCTGACCCTCCGACGGGTTCTTCGGTAGGAAATGGCCGCTGAGACCCCGGGGACAGGTGACCCGTGCAGCTGCTGGGAGCAGAAATGAGCAAGAAAACCTCGCCCTGGAACCCACACACTGGTCCTGGCCGGCCGGCAGCAACCGGAGAGAAGCCCTTTCAGAAAGCCGGCACAGCGTCCCTACCCTCTGACACCGACAACTGACAGCGACGCCGACGAGGGTTACAGACGATGAGTCAGTGTGGAAGCAGAAGGCCTGGCTCCAACACTGGCTGCCACCCTCCAACAGACGCGGGCCATGCGGCAGGGGAAGCTGGAGGCAGCGTCCAAAATGAAAATCGCTGTAGTTCTTACACACTCCTCCTGGGAAGCCAAGCTCAAGGCACGTCCGCAGCCTGGCTGACAGCTGACAGCTACACTACGCCACCACGCAGCACAGGGCAGGACTGCTCGTGCTGGAGGTGACGGGCTTACAGCCGGATTAAAATCAGTCCATCCGTGCAAAACGCTGATGTCCGCCTCCTGGCGCTGGTTCTGAGCCTGAGTGCGGAACCTGTGGGTGCTTCTCTGTGTTCCTCAGAGGACAGACACGGAAGACACGCACACGCGTGCACACACACGCACACGCACTCACACATGCTCTCTGACCGCACCAGGCGGATGGCGGCTGTGCTGCACTTGCTGCTGGGAGGCCCTCTCTCACCGCCTCGTGGGTGCACGAGGGGGTCTATTTCCTTCCCCTTTCACCGGAGGGTCAGGAGGCAGGCTGACGGTCGGGCCCAGAAAACGGAGTCCTTTGTCCCAGGAGGAGACCACGTGGCCGCGGCACACCAAAAGCCACCCACCTGCCTCAGCCGCGCTCCCTGAGCAAGGACAGCGTGTCTGTTACAGGAAGGATGGCCACGACCACAGGCCTCCTGGGGAGGCAGCAGAAGGAAGCAGACTTCCCTGTTTAAAACGGGAAGGATGAAGGAGAGCACGGAGCCGCTGGGCCCTCTGCTCGGCCTCCCCACGCTGAGGGCCACCACGGTGGCCACTGAGTGTGGCCTGGGCAGCTCAGCAGGGCTTTGCTCGAACGCACTGAGTCACACCGCCTGTCCAGCGATCCTTAACCAGGCTGTGCGAGCCGGACGCCCGACGACCTGGTTATGAAGAGGTTTTATTATTTCCTCCCCAGGTCTCCCCAGCACCGTCCAACTGCAGCGCAGTGGGGGAGGGAACCGACCCAGAGCTGAACTGAGCACACACTTCCCTTCTGCTGTCCTTGAAAACGCAAATTACCACTCACCCTCCGGCCTCTGCGGAAAGGGCCTCGGCTCCTCCTTCAGCAGACTCCGTTTCCTCGAGTTGCTCCCTCCCCATCATTCACCAGCACTCCCTAAGCCCCCAAACTCCCCTGAGATAAAAAATAAAACAAAATAAACAAAAGCAACATAGACCATCTTCCTCTAGAGCCGTGGTCGGCAAACTGCGGCTCACGAGCCACATGCGGCTCTTTGGCCCCTTGAGTGTGGCTCTTCCACAAAATACCACGGCCTGGGCGAGTCAATGTTGAAGAAGTGGCATTAGAAGAAGTTTAAGTTTAAAAAACTTGGCTCTCCAAAGAGATTTCAATCGTTGTACTGTTGATATTTGGCTCTGTTGACTAATGAGTTTGCCGACCACTGGCCTAGAGGGGCTGGCGAGTTCCGCACTGAATGTCCTCATGTGAGGAGGGCCCACCTGCTGTTGGAAGGCAGGACTTCCCGGAAACTTCCTGTGAATGCAGTGAGTGTCTTTGGCTACCTCGGGGAGCGGAAGCAGCACCCCGGAGTACAGGCTGGACTTCTGTTTTGGACCCACACCAATATGTGCAGCTGGTGTGACAAAACGCAAGTGCAACTCCGAGCGGGGAGGGAGGGAGAGAAGGAGGGAGGGAGGGACGACAGCCTTTTCCAGAAAGGAAGCTGGAGCAACTGGCCATCCAGGGGCCAAGAAGTGAGCTTGAGCTAAACCTCCCACCTTCCAGAGAAATCAGCTCCAAACAGAACATGGGCTGATGTAAAATACAAAACCTTTTAAGAGAAAACGTCGAAGAAGGTCTCCAGGATCTAGTGTTTGGCGCAGATTTTTGTGGCGCTGACACCAAAGGCACAGTCCACGGGAAGTGGGGACACTGCACTTCATCAAAGTACACCCAGTGGCGCGCTCTCCGCGGGGAGCAGGCATCACCCCAGGGACGGCTGCTCCTCAATATGTGAAGCATTTCAAACTCGGCAGTAAAGAGACCAACAATGTATCAGAACTAGAGCAACAGCCACAAAGAGGCACCTCGCCCACGGGACAGACGCAAAGAAGCACATGGAAGGATATGAGCGTCCCCAGCCCTCAGGGAAACGCAAGTGAAAACGGAAGACGTGTGGCTGGAGCGTCATCCCGGGCCCGAACGGAGGCAGCCCGTCAACGTTTCTCTCACACCAACGTTTCTCTCACATCGCTCTTTCTCTCCCTTCCCCTCTTTAAAAAAAAAAAAAAAATTAATGAAAAACATATCCCCAGGTGAGGATTAAAAACATGTATATATAAATATATAAAATTAAAGCCAGGACGATGAGGGGATAGAGGGGTGGAGAAGACAGGGTGGCCGACAGAGGACAATGAGGGCTCCCGCGACGAGGAAATGTTTCTTTTCACTTTATCGGTGTCAGTACGCTGGCTGTGTTTTGGGGAAACTGAGTCAATGACACATAGGTTCGTTCCATTATTTCTTACAATTGTCTGTGAACCTACAATTACCTCCAAATATTTATCTTTAAAAATAGATGAATGACCATCTGAAATTCTGTCTTTTCTGAAATTCAGCCTCTCACACCACACTGCTAATAATGAGTCGATATGGAGTGGATGTATTTTGCTCATGGGACGGACATAAATTTGGGGGGCCAAATAACAGACTGTCATGGGTTAAACTGTGGCCCCAAAAAGAGATGCACAAGCCCTAATCCCCAGAACCTCCGAATGGGACCTTATTTTGAACAAAGGCCTGTGCAGATGTAACTAAGGTAAAGGATCCTAGACGAAATCACCCTCGATTGCGGGCGGGGCTAACCCCATAACAGGTGTCCTTAAAAGAAGCAGACGAGGAGACACAGAGCCGGGAAGGGCCATGGGGAAGGGCCATGGGGAAGAGGTAGAGACTGGAGAGACGCCTCCCTCACCAAGGACGCCACCAGCAGGGCAGAGCCGGCCGCTGCCGCTGAGCTGAACTCCGAGGTTCTGGACTGCGGGGTCCAGAACCAGAGAGAGTGCGCCTGTTGTTTCAGCCTCCAAGTCTGCGGCCCTGTTCCGGAGCCCCAGGAAACGTGTACGCCGTCATTTCTTAGTGGTGTGTCCTCTTTTCTAATCGCGGAGCACTTTCGTCAACGTCTGTACGTGTCTACACACAACTGTTTTCTTCCACCAGAAGCTCTCCGGCAGGAGGACGTGTCACTTCCTTTACCGGTGCTTTCTGTTTGCTCACAGTAACCCACAGCTGTTGGCAGAGGCGTGTCCACTCCCAAACATCCTGGTTAATAATCAGCGCACGGCCCCAGACTCCTCCGACGGTTCAGGACTTCCCCTGCACCTCACCTGTGGCCCTGGGCTTTGGCTGCTGTTTCCTTGGTGACTAAGAAGTTTCTAGATCCAGCCGTGTGCTCCAGGGTCTTCAAAATGAGGAACAATTGTGCAAAAGTGCCTTTTTGTGTTTTGATAGAAGTGCCCATTCAACTTCTGGGCAAGACAGATTTAAAAAAAAAAAAAAAGGAAGATGGGTGAAAACTATCCAGTTGCCTCAAAGTTCTAAGAGGCGAAACCTGGGTCCTTCAGAATCCCGCGGACACACAGGGTGGGCCTGACCCGTCTACCACGCCCACAGCGGTCCTGTCTCAGGTCACGCAACCCCTCAGGTCCTTACTGTCCGGTCATCTGTGAGTACTGGTGGCCCTGCATCCCACAGGTAGGCTAATGTACACAAGACACGTGTTCAGTAAAAATCATCCCCTCCTCAATGGGCATCTGCGAGACGAGGCTGCAGTGTCCGAGGACAACGCCGCTGGGACGGCGGGGCTGCAAGTGGCTCGTTTATGTCCGCCGCGGGTCCCTGGGACTCGGCTGCCGTAACTCCAGTGCTCACGCCTGCCAACGGGTGCTGACACTCACCCCGAGGAAATGCCTGGACTCTCAGATCGAAACCAACCGTGTCGGCCTTCCCAACTGGCGGCTTTGGAGACTGTTCGAGAACCTGACTATAGACACTCCAGCCCCACCCTGCAACCCACTGGAATATCTGCCCCAGCAACTCTCAGTGGTCGTCACGGTGACCACAGGTTGACAGGGAATGCGACGCGCCCACTCTGGGCCAGAGGGAGGTAGTGATTCAAATGATCCAGAACCTCGGTGGCCCTGCCACTGGGATGAGCCCACTTCAGAACCGGACGGCAAGCCGGGTGCCACGAGCCGCAGAAACCCCGCGTGCGTGTGACTGGCTGGGGGAATGAGTCCTAACTGTTGGGGAGCGGACTGTGCGGACACTGGTGCAGCGTTGTCTGCACGCCGTGGAAACGCCGTGTTTGTCATCTACAAACTCCCAGTAACTGCTGGGAAGTGTTACCTGGACCACGTCACCATTCCAACAAGCCCTCTGCCCGCGGGCTGCTGTGCTCAGTGTAACACTGACATCCGAAGTAAGTCATTTAGGAAGCATTTACCGCCGTCTATTGAGAGCTTGCTGCCAGGTGTATCCTCTGTTTGGCTCAAGTAAGTTTGTATACAAATTCAAAAATAAATAAATGAAATAAGTCATTTTTAATAATGGTTCTCTTCGCTAAGACCCCTTAATTTTCATTTATACAAGTATTTCCCGGACACAGTCTATTGGGAAGCTGTTTATTCTGTAACTCAGTTGCCCTTTTGTTTTACAGTTTCTACGCCTATAAAACTGTACACAACGCCATTCTTTCTCTAGCTCGGAATTCTGCCGTTTGGCCTCATTGTTCTATCTTGGTGATCTGAATCCTGAGCTGAAAGTCTGGCTTCTTTTTTTTGGAGTTCTCACAGCTTTATTTATTTCTATTTCCCCTTTCCAGGCCACAAGAGCCAACACCTCCAACGTGGTACAAAACTGAAAAGGTAGAGAATACAAAGTCTGCCTCATCCCGACTTACCCCAGCCTGTCTGACTGCTGGGCGGCCTGTTTTCCGTTCCAAGCACAGCCTTGCAGAGGGGTCACTGCACATGACAACATGGGTGTGCGTACACTCCTCAAACACAGACTCTAACGCAGTGCTATCCGCACCTCATTACACTCACGTGCTCGAAGATCATCCCATCGGTACAGACAAGAACCTCTCCTTTTTCAGCGCTGTATAGTATTCCTCATGTGAAGGAAGCCCACCACTCCACCAACGGGCATCTACATCGTGACTGACTTCTAAAACAAGCTTTAGACATGGGTGCATGTATATACCTGTAGGATGCACGTTAATAGATTTGCTAAGGCAAAGAACCTGCATTTTTTAAAATTTCCATACACAAGCCCAGCTAGCCCCCAAAATCAATGATTTCCATACACCCATTTCCCCGTACCCTTAATGATATCTAACTTAATGCTATCTGTTAAATTTGCAGATTTTAAGTGAGGATAAACATGTTTATATGCTGAAAAGCTTTCCGCTTTTCTTTTTCTGGTTATTTTTTTTCTTATTGATTTATAAAAGCTCTTTATATGTCAAGAAAATTGGCCATTTCTCATTTATATCACAAATGTTTTTTCCAGTTAACTGTCTTTTTACTTTATTTTTATTGTTTTAGTTAATTTTTACTTTTAATATATTTTTTATTGACCAGAGAGGGAGAAGGAGAGAGAGAAACATCAATTATGAGAGAGAAT
This sequence comes from Eptesicus fuscus, assembly GCF_027574615.1. Lineage (NCBI taxonomy): Eukaryota > Metazoa > Chordata > Mammalia > Chiroptera > Vespertilionidae > Eptesicus > Eptesicus fuscus. The sequence goes on from NC_072494.1 coordinate 41,923,429, forward strand.
CTTTGACCAGCTGCCTACTGAATGCCCCACACTGGGGATCGAGCCCACAACCCGGGCATGTTTCCTGACTGGGAATGGAACCGTGACCTCCTGGTTCATAGTTCGACACTCAACCACTGAGCCATGCCGGCTGGGCTGTCTTTTTACTTTAAAGTGATATTCTCTGGAGAAAATTTTTATTGATGTAGTTAAATTGATTAATCTTGTAATGTGTTTCTGTTACATTTAGAAAAAACTTTCACCTGCGGAAATTTACAATAAATTCGCCCTGGCTGGTTGCTCAGTGGTTAGAGAGTTGACCAGCAGGGTCTCTGGTTCGACTCCCAGTCAAGGGCATGTATCTCAGTTGTAGGTTCCATCCCCGGCCCCAGTCAGGGCACCTGCAGGAGGCAAACAGTGTCTCTCCCATGTCGATGTTTCTCTCTCTCTCTCCTTTCTTCTTCCCCCCCTCCTCTTTCCCTTCCACTCTCTTTCAATGGAAAAAGTATTCTTGGGTGAGGATTAAAAAATAAATTAAATTTAAAAAATTTATAATAAATTCCCCTACGTTTTCTTCTCCTGAGTGTCCCTCTCGCCCTTTCCCCCCTTTCCTGCCCAAGATCCCAACCAGAACAACGGAGGAACAGCAGAGGGCCCCAACCCAGCGGCTGCTGACCCTGAACCTGAGGCCAGTGGCCAGCCCAGGAGCGCAGAGGGCGGCAACGGACGGAAATGAGATGCGGGGGGGGCGGGGGGGGGGGGGGCTGTCGGAGCTTCCGGCGCACAGGCAGTTACAGAAGCACCTGGGTCCCTCTGGAATCGGCCGGAAAGAGACACGGGATCCGCATGCAACCCTCTGGCCCACAGCTGCACCCACAGAACCGAGTGCGGGCGCCAGTGTCAGAGCAGGAACCTGTGGCGAGTTAGGGGCACACCGGAGAGGAAGCCATCTGTCAAGTCACCTTTCTTCAAAACACCCCCCAGGGTGTCCGGTGAAGGGGGGCAAGCCTGCTGCTCCCCACGACGAGGAGCTGAAACAGCGCGCGTGTACACACACACACACACACACACACACACGCACACACGTGCACACACACGTGCCAAACACCACACACTGAGGAGCAGCGGGAAGTTTCGGCCCCACAGCCTTCGGTAAACAGTACATACAGACGTGGAGGCAGGGATGAAGACGCACGTTGAATACCGTGTTTCTCCCCTCACCTCGATCTCCTTTTCCTCCCGCCTCACCTGCCCGGCTCCTGCAGAGCTCCAGGAACCAGCCCAGAGCCGTCGGTCAGACAGAACTTTATGCATCTCCTCCCGCATATTAAAATGAGGTTTAACAAATCGTATTCGTATTTGAAAAACTGGATATCCACATGCCAAAAAAAAAGGGGAATCTGGAACCTTATCTTACAGAATACGGAAAAAGTAACTCGAATTCGATCAAAGGCCTAAACACAAGGGGTGAAATTTTAAAACTTAGAAGAAAACAGGAGGGCAGCATGTCACGGGGTCCAGCAGTGATTGCTTGAACCAGATACCAAACCCACAGGCAACAAAAGAAAATTAAACATGACGGACTTCTTCAACATTAAAGACTTTTGTCATCAAAGGAAACTAGCAACACAGTGAAAAGGCAACCTAAGGGATGGGAGGAAATGTGTGCAAATCGCGTCTCAGATAGGGAGCTGGCATCTGCAATACACAAAGAACTCCGACAACTCAACCCAAAAAACCTCACTAAAAAGTGGGCCAGAAGAACTGGTATTTCTCCCAAGAGAATGTGTAAATGGCCAAGAAGCACGTGAAAAGATGCTCAACATCACTCCGCATTAGGAAATGCAAATCAAAACCACAATGAGCCATCTCTTCACACCCAGTAGGATGACTGTTATAAGAAGAAAAAATCAAAACTCACAAGGGTTAGTGAGGATGTGGGGAAATTGGGCGTCTGTGCATTGCTGGTGGGAACACAAAATGGTATGGCCACTGTGGTAACAGTACAGCGATTCCCCTAAAAATGAAGCACAGAGCCATCACCTGACCCAGCAACCCCACTTCTAGGTATAACTCAAAGAACTGGGAGCAGGAAACAGGTATCTGTCCACCATTGTTCACGGCAGCGTTTTCACAAGGGCCAACCGGTGGAGCCAGTGTGTGCTGACAGATGAATGGATAAACCAGAGGAGGCCAAAGCACACAGTGGAATATCTCTTCACTCTGAAAAGGAAGGAAGCTTTGGCACATGCCATAATGTGGATGAACGTCGAGATAATTCCTCAAGAAATTAAACTAAATAAAATAAGGCTGTCACAGAAGGACAAATACCATGAGATTGCACTTATTAAGGTCCCTAGGGCAGTGAAATTCGTAGAGACAGAAAGTAGAATGAGTCCAGCCAGCATGGCTCAGTGCTTGAGCATCGACCTGTGAACCAGAGGGTCATGGTTCAATTCCCAATCAGGGCACATGCCTGGGTTGCAAGCTTGATCCCCAGTAGGGGGCGTGCAGGAGGCAGCCGATCAATGATTCTCTCTACTCATTGATGTTTCTAACTCTCTCTCCCTCTCCCTTCCTCTCTGAAATCAATAAAAATATATATATATATTTTTTTAAAAAGTTACAAAATAATTTTTTTTTATCTATTTACATTACTGCTCTCCTCTAAGCTACGCACGTTGAGAGCAAGGAGCTTATCTCATTAGTCTTTGTACACTTGTCCCAGGGTCAAGCCCTCAATCAGTACACTGAGCCCACGTCCCAGTTCAGGTTCATTGTGCCGAAAAGTCGCATGTGGGAACCATGATGGGGACTGGGGGCAGAGAAGGGAGAGAGACCCTGTCATACAACCCTTTCCTCGGCTATAAAAGTCATTCTCTCGGCAGCAAAGACAATAAGAAAGGCAACAGCTTGCTTTACTAGTTACCAGCCAAGCCCTGCGGAGGTGCGTGGGCCCTGCCACATCCCAGCGACTTCCTCTTCCAGGAGACCCAAACGGAAGCTCCTGAGAGCACCTTGGCTCCCACCCACTTGCCCCTCCCCAGCACCCATCCTGGTTCCCAGCGGCAGGCACCCAGGTCCCAGCACCCCAGGTCTCAGCTGCGGAGGCTGGGGGGGGGGCAGCGATGCAGGAGGGTGAGGAGCTGGCGGAAGGAAGCCTTAAGCTTGGCCTTCTCCTCCACAGAATTGAGAGCCGCAGGAAGTCTGCACCTCCTGATGGCGGCAGGCTGATGATCAGCCACGACGGTCCCCACCCCCTCCCCCAGGCTTTGTCCCGGGTCCTCTCAGGTCCCCGCACTGTCTTCTCGGTGGGCGCTGCGTTTGAAGTTTCCTACTGAAATGGAACGGACAGCCAGGGCTGGCTTTTCTCAGTGGGAGTGAGGTTAGAAAAGACTAGACAATACATACAGGTCCTTCTTTCTACACGAGAAACATGAGGAATATATAAAAAGGACGGAGTGAGACATGAACACCAACCCCCGCCCCAACAAAGCAAGGACACCCAGCTCTGACCACCCTGCAGCTCGCGGAGCCAGGAACCTGCTGTCCCAGCAGCAGCCCCAAGGAGTCTGCACAATTAGGCAAGAGGATAAAAACATTCATCCCTTTAACCAATAATTCAAGTTCTGGCGGCGTCTTCTAGTGAAATAATTAAAGGAATAAAATAACTGACGCAGATGTCCGTCAATGCAGAGCTGATAAGAACCTGCCTGGTCAGCCAGGACGGCGGTGGGACTGGCCACACACATCTTGGCACCTCGCACACGAAACCTTACACCACTGCCAGGTCATGCTGACCGAGGTTATCTGGCAACATGGGAAGATGCTCAGATGCATGAAGTTTAAAAAACCAAAACACAGAACTGTTTTTCCTCAGTTCTGTCCAAAACACAAAGTAAGTTCCATGGAGGTATATATATTAAAGTTCAAAAAGAAGTAGCACAGTTTTAACAACAGTTAGGTCTGGGCAAAGGAAGTATAAATCAGCCCAGCCAGCGTGCTCTGTGGCTGAGCATCGACCTATGAACCAGGAGGTTAACGGCTCAATTCCCGTTGAGGACACATGCCTCCGTTGCAGGCTTGGTCCCCAGTGGGGGGCGTGCAGGAGGCAGTCAATCAACGATTCTCTCTCATCACTGATGTTCACATCTCTCTTGCCCTTTCCCTTCCTCTCTGAAATCAATAGTGTGTGTGTTTGTGTATATATATATATGTGTGTGTGTGTGTGTGTATGTGTGTGTATATGTGTGTGTGTGTATGTATATACACAATATACACACACACACATATATCAGTTTTCTCTTCTTTATAATACTTTAATTATATTTTATACACCAAATGACAAGGCTCAAGCAGAAAAAGGTCCAACCCCATACACATTACTGATACCTGCAAAAATAATATGGTGACTTGTTTGTGAAATGTTGTTTGTTTTCAATCACTCTATTTGCAGTCCTAAGGAGCGGCTGCTGGGAGGAAGGCCGCGCTCGTCGCCATGGGCAGGGCGCGCTCGGCTGGGGTGGAAAATATTCTGTGGTTTCCTATTCCCATTTGGCACTGAGTCTGACGGAGACAAAGGCCAAAGAATGCACAAAAACAGGTGGCAGGCCCAGGACCCTGATGTGTGGGTCACTTACCTGGCTGTTGGAAACGTAAGGCAGGAAATACTAAAACGTAAACGACATTACATTTTTATAGCACACGCCAGGCGACTACCACGGTCAACAGCACCACGTAACTGACACCCAGACCTTGCATGCTTTCCAGACATCCCGGAGCGTATCCTACCACAGAGCGGCCGCCTGCAAGCCAGAGCTTACTGCGTCCGCGCCCCCAGATCACCCCGCGGGAGGTTATTCAGGCTCCGCCACACCGAGGTCACGTCCAGCATGAATGCTGAGCAGGCTTTCTTAGCATCTGGCTCCAATGACGGCTTCTCGTTTACCTCCACGAAGGCCCTGGCTGGAAAAGCATGTCTCCTTCTTTACAAAACACCCTACGACATGTCCCCCCTTACAAATGTGTGGCCACCGGCAGTTTGCGGATTGTACAAAAACGGGGACATTTTTCCATTCAAACGCGTGGGGACCAGGTCCCCAGCACAGCGTCTAATGCCCGCTTACCCCGTGCTGCGGGTCAGATAGACATCCGTCTACAAAGAGAGGATAAGGCCGCTGCAGGTCAGATGCAGGTGGAAAACCAGCCCACGTGAGTCCTGTGCGTCCCCAGAACCCCTCAGGCACGTACAGGGCTCAGCGCCCGCCCCTGCCCTCTCCCCCGTGCCCAGCAGACCACGGCACACCTGAGGCCTGGCGCCGGGCAGGGCAGCCCTGCGAACGGACAGCCCTTGGCAAGCAGCACGCTCCTCCCTCGAGCCCACAGGCTCGCACATCCTTACACGCTTCCCACGGCCCTGGTCTGGCCGGACAATTGAGAACCAGACAAAAAACTCGCAGTGCTCAGGAGCGGCCGCTGGGAGGAAGGCCACGCACTGCTGAGCCTTCCATGACCGGACCCTCTGCAGCCGGCTGCCTGCCACGGTCCCTGGTTTAACCTTTTGCACTCGGATGTCGAGTGTGACTCGACACGGTTAGCATCGGTAGCAGCTCGTATGTCGAATTGTATTGAATGTATCAATAATTTGAAATATAAAAAAATCCAAATAAATAAGTCTGTATGAAAAGAAACTCCAGTTTTTTATTCTACTGCCGCGCTCTGTAAAATCTGGGGTATTTAAAAAATTAAATCCCGAGTAGAATAAAGGAATCGAGAAAAAAGCAAGCGAGTGCAAAGGCTTAAGTCACGCTTTGCTCATCCTGCAGGGAGAGCCTCACTCACAGGTCCTCGCTCTGTGTTTTACACACAAATCTAAGCAGCTTTTCCTCCGCGTTTCCAGTGAAAGGACCGCGGGGACCACGGTGAGTGTCTCTGCGGGCGGTTTTACCGTCATTTAAAGGTGTGTCCTGTCCAGGCGATCCTGCAGCGACACGGGACTGTGAGCTGCAGCTGCACCCGCCGGCGGCTCTGAGGGCGGCCAGCGCCCGGCCCTGCCGCTCGGGCAGTTAGGGAAGAGCGGCCGTGCGTCTCAGGCCCACGCGCTCACCGCTCCTACAGAAGCAAGGGCCGCCTGGAGGTTCCAATCTTCTCCCTGAAATTGCGTTTTCCCCAGTGCTGCTCCTGAAAGGGGCCGCCCCACGGGGCCGGGCCAGACGCAGGCTGCAGGGGGCCTCGGGCTCCAGGCGCCCGAATGCGCCATCGGCAGGTGCACGGCGCACCGGGGACGTGGCAGGCGGCAGCCCTACCCAGGTCCCGGCCCCGACGGCCGAGGCCGCCACTCTTCAAGGAGTGTTTGTGCCGCTGCAGCCCAGGCGAAGGTCGAGCTTCCGAGAACTGTGTCACCGAGACTCCTCGGAGGAAGGAAGGAAACGGAGAACGAGGGACACGCCCGTGAAGAGACTGCGGGCACCGAGGGCTCAGCGAGGGCCGCTACCAGGGCCGGCGGGAGCACCTTCCCTTCCACAAGCAAAGGCCTTCGGGGGGGGGGGGGGGGAGCGTTTATGAATAAAGACAGACGAAGGCTCTGCCTCCCAGCGCCACCCCATCCTCCATCAGCACGCTGACAGCGAGGACATGATTTACGGAAACCGCCAGTGACATCAGGAAAGCGGCCGTGCTCCCTGGAGGCGGGGCAGCACCGAGCAGGAGACAGGCTCTCGGCCGGGACCCTCCAGCCCCAGCTTCTCCATCTGCAGGGCGCAGGTCGGGACCCCCTCCTGTGACAAGTACTCAGCATTCCATACAGCAGCTAGCTCATTTCACTGCTGTAAGACACAAATTGTATTTGCTGTTTCTCTTTTCTTCTTTTAAAACAAAAACCAGTTTCCAGCCCCTGCTTCCACCTGGGGAGGTGGGAGGGATGGAGGCGGGTCCTGTGACTCAGATCTTGGTTTGTCATCACGATCCCAGGACCCCAACAAACCCGAGGGAAGGGAAGTGAGGAGACGTTAGGTAAGACTGAGAAGGGGCTGGCTGTAAGACACGACACACCATGGCAGGGGCAGCCAGCTCCGAGGGCGGCCCCCTCTCTCCTTGCAGCAACAGTGGGGAGACTTCAGCAGGGAAAAGGCAGCTGGGCAGTGGTGGTGTGGAGGCTCGGGACAGGCCAGGGAAGGCGGGACGAGGTGGAGAAAAGAATGCGGGATCCAGAGCGGCAAGCGGCCCGCACAGCCTGCAGACAGGAGCGGCGGTGCCCATCACAAGCGCCCTGCGGCGCGACCGCCCTCGTGGAGTCAGGGGTCAGCGGGTGCCGGTGAAAGTCCATGAGGGGGTCTGCCCCACAGAACATGTGACGGTGCCGTGACCCATGCAGGCGAAAGCCCGGGCTCCATCCAGCAGCCCACAGAAGAGGACCTGGGGCCAGGAGGCCGCAGCCCTGGGCGGCCCGACGGGGGCGGTCGGTCCTGTTACAGGAGCTGTCCGGCCTGAGGTGCCGCCAGGTGACTGACAGAGCTGGGGCCGGGGCAGGTGACTGACAGAGCTGGGGCCGCGGGACAAGCTGGTTAACCAATCAGACAGCAGCCAGGGTTAACCAATCAGGCAGGAACCTGCTACTGGGAGGAAGATGCCAGCTCTGGACTCCAGGGGCTCCCCTCCAGAAAACCCGGGGGCGCCCACCGTGTCAGCAGCCACTCTCAGCAGCCAGGGGGGACGGGAGGATGGCCCCTCGGAGAGCCTGGCTCCGTGCAGGTGTCATCAGTCTCCCAGCAGACACAGCCTGTGTCCTCTGGTCTCCACTCAGGGAACCGTCTCATCTTTCTCATTCCTCAAACCACACGGCTGTTAACGTGTTGTCAGCAACGGAAAGCAATCTGGCAGGAGGGGACTGACCAACCCCGACCACCTGAGCCGTGCTGGGTCCTGCCCTTCAGACACTCACTTTGCTCACAAAGCCCCCGAGGCCTTGGAAGATGGGACTCAAACAGCCTCGGCCCCCACAGCCCCGTTCGCAGCTTTGGACGAGCTGGTGCCTGGTACTCCGGGCCACCGGGCCCCATCGGGGAGGCATCTGCAGGGAGGGCGCCTGGCCTGGCCACTATGGACAGCTGGGAGGTGAGGAAGAAGGACCACTGCCCGGGCACACCTGCAGCTGGGCCTCCGGCTGAGGGCAGGGCACCAGGCCGGGGCAGCAACCACGTACCTACAGCCTGGGGTTCGGAGCTGCTGACTCAGCACGTTCTGCGACATGCCAGCACTTGTGCTGCAGGGCCTGGCATAACCTCCCTGGACCTGGCCACTCTCTCCAGGACCAGCTCCAGGCCTCAGAGAACAGCTGGCTGCTCCCTCATCCACCTGCCAGCAAAGCAGCTGACGTAGGCAAGGCTGCCAGGGCGCAGACGGGAACCGCAGCCGCTCTCCGCCTGGCACCAGGGCAGCACCGACAGACGCGGGAGGCACCGGCACCGGCACCGGCACACGGGAAGGGCTGGACAGGCCACAGGTGAACCCCTGGTTCCATCCCCATCGGCTGAGCACCCTGGACACGTTCCCTAGGCCCCTGAGCCTCCACTCTCTCCCCTGAAACAGGACCGGGATCTCGCACCTCGGGATGGAAGTGAACGGGCCGCTCTGTATCCTTACACGCCCCTTGCAGTGGCCGGAACACACAATGGAAGCCAGCAGCGCCTCGCGCCCACCTGGGACCCTAACTGGGGCTTCTCTGCCGGCCTGGAGAGACCAACCCTTCTCCAGTCCTCCCACCAAACCCACCTTCCTCCGTTCTCAGAGGGCTAATCCAGAGGCCAAGGCGCGGAGCGGGTCCCGCGCCTGCCTCAGCGACTCGGGTGAACGGACCCACGCCTGGGGCGGAGGGCATCTGGCCAGTTAGTGTGGGAGGACAACATGGGCAGCTCAGGCAAAGCGGGCGGGGGAGACGGGAGGCCGGAGGACAGCCAGCACCAGCAGGGCAGCAGCTGAGGAACAGGTGGTGCCCAGTGGCCGCCGGCCGCCACTCAAGTGCCTCTTGGCACGCGGGGCCGTGACCTGCTGCTCCTGCCTCTCGCCCGCCACGCCTTGGAGTGAGCACACACGCTGTTCCCAGCCCTGCAGTTCCATCTGCAACGCCAGCCCGTGTCCCCACCCCTTTCCAATCTGGCCGACTCCACCTGAAGCCGTCACTCCCAGTGCCTGCTCACCCCCGCCCCCCAGCAGTCATGGCTCCTGTGGGTGTCGCCGCCACGCTCTGCACCGAGCCATGCGCTCACTCACTGCACCGTCATCCCTACACCAGCCATCTGTCCTCTGCCCAGCCTGACTCATCGGTGCGTGCCGGGACAGGGACACAGCCTGCCTGCCACCTGGATGTGCTCAGCAGCTCGCAGAAACAAGGACTCAGGAGAACAGGCTCGCACTGCCCCACCTGCTGCAGTGTGCGCCCGGGAAGGCACTCAGGGCTGAGCCTTCGCCTACCGTGGATTCAAGCAGGGCGAGGAGGCTCCCCACCCGCTCCCACGCGGTGGGTGACCTCCGAGCACGGGAGAGCAGGTGCAGAGAGCTCGTTACCGCACAGCCTGAACACACGCTCTGTGCAGAGAACGAAGCCAGGGCAATGGACCGCCTTCTGAGTCTCGGCTGCATCTGCGCGTCCCCAAACGTTAACGACAGTCCAGTCCCAGCGCCGGGGAGGGCTGTGTCCTCGCAGAGCCTCAGTCCCCAGGCTCTAGCTACGGTCCCCGCTGACACCTGCAGCGGCCACGGCAGTGGCACCGCTCTCTAGCTCATTTCTCCGTTAAAGTGCTCCAGCTCCCGAGACAAGCCCAGAGCTGGAGTTCGGGAGGTTAACAGTGAATCACCACCCGGCCGAGTAAACACAACCACCTTGTGTCACAGCTCCTGGCTCCCTTACCGAGCCCCTCGCTCCCTTACCGCTCCCTTACTGGACCCCTCCAGGTCTGTCCTGAGGGTCACCTCGGCCAGTGCAGGATTCACACACACACACACACACACACACACACACACACACACGGAATGGCGGCTAAGAGCCACGCGTGGAGTGTTAAAAGGGGTTTATGTTTTTAAGTTCAACGCCTTTAAAGCTCATCACAAGTGTCTTAGGGGGGAAATTAAAGACAACACACAAAACTCATGCAACACCTAAAATGCCAAGTTCTAGGCATGAGACAGACACTCAGTGCGGCAGGTGCACCCCGGCGCTGAGCTGCCGGCCGCTGCGACGGGCCCCAATCAGCTGAGAAACCGGGTTTCAGAGAGAAGCTTCCTGTGGCCTGCCGCCTGCGCGCCGTGAGCTTGGGGCAGAGGCTGACCGCGGAGCCTTGGGGTCAGCATCCACTGTACAGCACGTTACAGCACACGCACCCCGCTGTCCTAACACCTAGCCCTAACTCTTCCATGCTCAGGGTGCACAGACAGTTCTTCATGGTTTAAAAACATCTCCATGCTAGAGTCTTTCCACGTTATTCTCTCAATCCCCGGGCGCCACAGACACCTCCCACTTCACAGGTGATGGCAAACGGCGAGGGTGCCCAGCCAGCATGGCTCAGTGGATGAGCATCGTCCCATGCACCAGGAGGTCCCAGGTTCGACTCCCGGTCTGGGCACATGCCTGGGTTGCCAGCTTGATACTCAGTAGGGGGCACACAGGAGGCAGCCAATCCATGATTCTCTCTCATAGATGTTTCTATCTCCCTATCCCTTCCTCTCTGAAATCAATAAAAATATATATATTTTTAAAAAGGAAATGCGAGAGCAGGCTCAGCATCTCCTCTCTCTACCACGCGCCTCTGCCCAGCGCCCCTTGCTGCCCGGGGACAAGGAGATGTTCCCACCCACCGCTGTGCTGGGACCTCCACGTTCTCCATCACGGGTGGCCCTGCCTCTACCTGCCACCTCGGACACAGTGGCCTCCAGCGCGCCACCCAACGCAGGTTCCAAGAGACACAGCGCACCGGCCTGCGTGTGCAGCAGTCAGGGGGGAACCCGGGAGGTGCGATTCAGCTGACAGAGGTTCTGGGGGTCCTTGAAGGAAATGCAACACTGGGAAGGCACTCATCCATGTGCGAAAGTAGGGCCTCTCCCGCATCCGGGGCTCGGAGAGTGCACACCATGAGCTGCTCTGAAACAAGATGCAAGGAGGCAGGGCCTGATGCTCCAGATGAGCTCCGTCTCCGGGGACATCTTTGCTGCAAGATGCATGGAGACTCGGGCAGGGCCTGCAGGCGCCAGGGAGTGAATTCCGAAAGCCTGACTCACCGCCTCTGACCTCCCCGAGGCCCGCGGACAGGGCTGCTGCGCCCTCCTACCCCAATCTGCGTCATCCCAGAGAAAACCCATGCCCGTTCCTTTAGGGGACAAGTGCCCAGCCCTCCACGGCAGGACCGTGCAAAAGAGGGAGAAAACATCGCCCCACAAACACGCTGCTCGGGGCTGCTCGGGGCTGCCAAGTGGCAAGGTCACCCCCACACACGGTCCGTCCTCCTCCTCCCAGTGCCCCGGGTGCAGGTGCCCAGCAAGCATTCCGCAGACCCTCACCCAGTACAAATCTTCCCGTATGTTCTCCTAAGGTGGGTGTGGGGGGGGCCTTCAGGAGAACGGGGAGAGGAGGACGCTGAGGACTGCAGTACAGTGAGGCACTATCTCCTGACCAGCAGAGATGCAGAGCCGAGTGGGGCGGTGGGGACAAAAACCAGGAAAATACAGAGTTTTCTAAATCTAAAGAGATTCGAAAGATCGTCTTTTAAAGAGGCTGAGTTAGCCATGTACAGTGTACCGCCGAGGGGGCGGGGACACAGCCCACCACAGAGGCCGCGGCAGCTGTGCAGGTGGGGCTGTGCCGGGACCTTAACCGCCTGCCCGCTCCTGGGTATCAGGCCCCACGGGCCCCCGGAGAAACCCAAGGGGGCGTTCCCAGGGGCCGCGTGGGAACCCCTGAGGGACGTTAGTAACACCCCAGACCGCACCGCCCGACCCGCCCGACCCGCCCTGGGCAGGGGAGGCTTCGCGGCCGCGGCTGCTCCTCCGTGGTCTCAGGCGGGACAGCCACCTGCCTCCCCTCAGGAACTCTCAGGGCACGCTCTGCCTCACCGCTGGGACCCCAACGTGGAGGGGGACGGAGTGGGACCCTAACTCCCCTTTCCCAGAGAGCAGGGAGCGCTGACCGCGAGCCCGTCGCACCGAGGATGGAGCTGTAGAAGGGAGCTCGGGAATGGACTGCGGTCCCGTCGCTGGGCACAGGCCGCTCCGGAAGCCGCGTGTGCACTCAGAGCCGAGCGCGCAAGTGCGGCGCCAGCAGGAGGCACAGAGGGTGCAGCGGGCGAGGCGCTCGAGCAGCTGTGCCAAAGCCCACACCTGGCCCCGCGGCCCCCAAAGACTTCCCACTGTTCACTGGGGAACAGCGGGGACGAGCGAGAAGGAAGCTGTCCACCGAATGCGCGCCGGCGGGGGGCCTTCCGGAGGGAGGCGGGCAGGGCCTCGCCTGGGTGGGGTGCCTTCCCCAGAAAGCCCCTGCCTGCCTACGCGGGCGGGCGGGCGGGCAGGGAGCACACACTGAATCCAGCCGGCAGGCGTCATACTTTCAGAAATGGAAATGTTTGGCGTGTTTTGTTTATTGTTCATGAAGACAGAAACGTATCATAAATACGCCTGACAGGGGAAGGGTCGGACTAGGGGAATGTCGTTTTCCTTTTACTTTGCAAACACAGGTGGGCATGAAGGTCACGGGGTGACCTGCTGGGCGCTGAGCTGCTCCCCACACCCGAATTCTCCCACCTCCTCCCCCCCTCAATGTCTGACTGCCCAGGAGGCCCCGTGGCCCACGCTCTGCAGAGGCAGCCGAGGCCTCCTTCCCAGGAAGGGCATCAGCCTGAGGGGCCGGGCCGGGCTGCCAGCACCGAGCCCACGGAGACCTGCAGACCAGCCACTTCTCCTCCCAAGTCCCAGTCCACCTACAGCCCCATGTTTCTCCCAGAACATTAGCTTCTACCATTTCTTTTTTTTTGTACCAACTCTTTAGAAGATTCGAGAACGGCTGTACGAATGCGAGGAGCAAAATGCGCGGGTCACAAAATAAATCTAAATAGAATCAACCACGTGACACTCTCGAACGTCACTCATAACGAAAGGCAGATCAGCAAACCCCCTCGTTCTCTTCCACTCAGAACAGCAGCTAAAACGTGAGCAGGTTACACGTCAGAACTAAACCGCTACCTGCTGCTTGAACCGAGCCCCGATGTGCGTGTATGAGGAGCGAGAGGAAGGGGGGGAGTCTGTTAAGACCTAACCATTTACAATGGCGGTCCATAAAGAAAGCGTGACCCTGCAGGGGGCCATCAGGAAATAGTGTGAATGCGTGCTTTTAAAACACGAATCGCCCCAGCCAGTTTGGCTTGGTGGATGGAGTGTCAGCCTGCAGACTGTAGGGTCCCGGGTTCGATTCCGGTCAAGGGCACGTACCTCGGTTGCAGCTCCTCCCCGGCCCAGGCCCTGGTCAGGGCTCAGGCAGGAGGAAACCAATCGATGTGTTTCTCTCACATCAATGTTTCTCTCTGTCTTTCCCTCTCTCTTCCACTCTCTAAAAATCAATGGATAATACTCTCGGGTGAGGATTAAGATAATAATAATAATAATACACACACACACACATGTACATACACACACACACACATATAAAACACGAATAAAGGAGAAACAATGACACCAGTGCACTAGGGAGTGGCAGCGCTGAGACGGTAGTTTGCCTTTTTTTTACACGATTTTAACTTTCACCAGAGTTCAAGGGCACATGCGCACAAGCAGCAGTGCTTGGAAGTCAGAATGGCCAGTTAGAGGGTGCGGGCGGCTCCAGGCTACAAGACAGCAGGCTCCGCTGGGGACGAGCAGGCTGGACCCTGCGGTCCCACCACCGTGTTCACTTCCTCTGAACAGGTGCCCTGCACCAGGCTGAGCCGACACCCATGGGGGGAGTGGGGAGGGTGAGCACCACGTGCCCTAATGAGAAGTGCACAGAGCCCCGGAGCTGTGTTCACACCCACCACTTTCCAATCCCTAAGGCCGTGGTTGGCAAACTGCGGCTCGCGAGCCACATTCGGCTCTTTGGCCCCTTGAGTGTGGCTCTTCCACAAAAGATCACGGCCTGGGCGAGTCTATTGTGAAGAAGTGGCGTTAGAAGAAGTTTAAGTTTAAAAATTTGGCTCTCAAAAGAAATGTCAATCGTTGTCCTGTTGGTATTTGGCTCTGTTGACTGATGAGTTTGCCGACCACTGCGCTAGGGCAAGGCGCCTCAGGTCCCCGTGGCCGAGCGTGGTCACATGCGGTCAGGAAGGGCTCCTCGCTGTCCTCAAGCTCCCTGTGCTGACGGTCACTCTCCCAGCAAAACGTGGCCCCTGGGCCCTGCCTCACAGGGACCCCTCTGCTCCCACTGGCAGGGCAGAAGGACAGACAGACCGAACCACCTCCCAAATGTTATTCTAAAAAAATACAGTTTTCCGGCTATCTTTTTCTCGTCAGCACAGTTACAAGAACTAGGGAAAGCTCAGTCAAAGCCAGGATGCTCAAAACTGCAAATAGGGCAAATCCTCAGCATCCAGCAGCATCAACTTTCCCTCCCGGCATGGCGTCTACAGTGAGAACGGAGCGCAGGCGGGGGCAGCCTGGCAGGAGCACGGCCGGGAGCCTGCGGGCGGGGCGGAAACACTCCCCAGATCGCAAGGAAGCCGACATTTATTTCGCTCCCGTACAACCCCCTCACAGCGTGTTCTCCGTGCACGGCTGAGATAACGTCTCGTCTCCCCACGGAGTCCTGGAGGGAGAAAACCGTTCCCCGAGAGGGAACACTTATGTAAAAAGGAGGACACCTGTGCCTGGCGGATAGCTGTCATTGAAAGACCTTTATGAGGAAACCAAGCATAAGGCACCGAGGAAGGGCGCTGAAACAGGGTTTCATTTTCACGTTTCACCGCGTAGTTCAGGTTCATTCCACACACCAGGTGCCCGGGGGGCAGGGGGCGAGGCCGCTGTGCTGGGCGCCGGGAGGCAGGGGCGCCTGCCCGCGAGGTTCCGCGGAGACTCGGGAGCGCCCGGGGGTTCCGGACTCTGGGGCCAGGCCGCATGGGCCAATTCCAGCCCAGCCCTTGGCGCTCACGGCTCCTGAGACAGTCACTTAGGCCTCTGCTCCTTCCTCACCTGGAAACCGAGGACGGTTAGTGTTACCGCTCGGGGCCCTCAGAAGGATGAGCGGAGCGAATACACACTTAGAACAGCAGTCCGTGCTCAGAGAGCAGTAGCTAGTGCTATTAACAGAAGTACCTTGAAAAGAAACAGAGGAAGCACACACACAGACACATTCGGAGAGGATGACACGATGCAGGAAAGTGGCACAGTGACAGCAGCCCTCCAGCGGCATCACATCCACATCAGTGTCTCACAAGAGAACATCTACTTTTGATGAAGAAAAAGAAAGTGTTGCCCTGGCCCATTTGGCTCAGTGGATAGAGCACCGACCCTCAGACTGAAGGGTCCCAGGTTCCATTCCGGTCAAGGGCATGTGCCTTGGTTGCAGGCTCAATCCCCGGCCCAGTCGGGGCAGGTGCAGAGGGGCAACCAATCCACGTGTCTCTCCAACATCACACCAATGTTTCTCTCTGTCTCTCCCCCTCTCTCCCACTCTCTAAAAATCAATGGAAAAATATCCCCAGGTGAAGATTAAAAAAAAGAAGAAGGGGGGGGGGAAGAGCAGGGGAATGTGATAAAAGTTCTTCCTAATAAATTAAAAACTCATGCTACCCCTAAAAGACCCCTGAGCCAACAACTTCTTGACCCTCAAACACCCGCCTAAGAGCTCAACAGAAAAAGCATTGGTTTGGCCCGGCCGGCGTGGCTCAGTGGTTGAGTGTCAACCTATGAACCAGGAGGTCACAGTTCGATTCCCAGTCAGGGCACTTGCCCAGGTTGTGGGCTCGATCCCCAGTGGGGGCGTGCAGGAGGCAGCCGATCCATGATTCTCTCTCATCATGGATGTTTCTGTCTCTCCCCCTCTCCCTTCTTCTCTGAAATCAATAAAAATATATTTTTTAAAGGAAGAAAGAAAAGCATGGTGTGGTTGTAAGCACGGGGTTTAAGCTGACTTGTCCACAAGCGAGTCGTGTTTAAATTCACAAGGCTGAGGGCTGAAGTTTTCTGTACTCGCCCCGTTCCAGAACAGGAGTGCACAGCCCCTGCCGCCCCCGCCGGGTGTCCTGGCACCTTCCACTCCCACGTGCACTCCCGCCACTGCACGGCGACCGGAGTCTACGGGTCACGCAGACAGCAACTGCCGCGAAGCTCAGCAGCACATCAACCCAGAACCATGTCAGAGTGACTTTTCGGATCAAATTCTGGTGGCAGCATGAAAACAAAAATGACTCAGAAGAAGCCCTATGAACTCAGCCCCACACTCACAGCAACAACCTCGTTACAGTCACTCAAGTACTCTGAGCACCTGGGATGTTCTAGGCACAGTGAGCGCAGAGGTCAGACCCGGGGCCACTGGGAAGACAAGTCAGCGGGCAGAGGGAGGGACGCAGCACGGAACCTCGCCAGGCGAGGTGGAGGGACAGACTAGAGGGGAGGGGCAAGTCAAGCAGAAGCAGGGACAGATCCAGAGGTGCGGAGGCCTGGAGATGAGCTCTGAGACGGAGAAGGCTGGGCGAGGCCCTCGGGAGGGACTGGGTGGGAGGCCAGGCTGAGGCTGCGGCCACTAAGGAATTTCAGGGGAGGGGCAGGGGCAGGGGCGGCAGCCATGTGGAGGATGCTGCGAGGGAGGGCCCCTGTGAGGGAGGTCTGGCTGGCAAAATTGGCCCCTGCAGAGTAGGGAAGGCAGGAAGCAGTAGATGCAGGGGTGGGATGGGGGTGGAGTGGGGGGGGGGGAGCAATTTCAAGAGAAATTCAGAGAGAAGTGAGGGGACCCCGAGTGGGTGTGGAGGCTGCAGGGAGGCTGGAGAGGGGCAGGCTCAGGACAGGCCGTGCAGCAGGTGCGTGGTTGGGGCTGGGGAGGTCAGGTATGAGCGTCTAGTTCTGAATAACCCGAGCTCCATCCAGAAGGCCAGGGGGCGATGCCCAGGAGACAGCCGGGCAAGTGGGAGAGGAACCCAGAACCGAGTCACGGCAGGAAATAACCTGGAGCCGGTGTCACACGGGGGACAATGTGCAGGGAGAGCCGGGGATCGAGCGAGACCGGTGAGGGAGAGGAAGCCAGGGGTGGTGCCGTCGGGAAAGCCGCCCCCAGAGATGGTCATGGTCAACGTCACAAAACAGGTCAGGGGACGGGGTTATTGGTGACTTCACCAAAGCCACACCACAGCCTTGAGCTCTTTCCAAGTCCTCCTGCCCTCCGACGGCGCGGCCCGCACCACCCACACCTGTCACACCTCCAACCGGCAGCTGAGGTCCTGTCTAAGCAGGAGGCTAGCGATGCGGATGGAGCGGCCTCCCAGGACCCTGGACCCTGGACCCTGCCGTCAGAGGTCACCGGAGGGGATGCTGCGGGAGAACGGCCACACTTAGTTCAGTTTAGCAGACGTTCGCTAAACCCCTTCCCGTGGCCGGGCTCTGCAGGCCCGGGGCTCCCGCGGAGCAGCCCGGCCGTGAGCTGAGGGGCGGGATCTCTGCAGGAGATCCATGAATACTAGCATTTACTGGCGACAGAATGGATGGGGGCCGTGGCCTTGCTCCCAGGCCGGGGTGGCGGCTTCTGGAGCTCTGGGTCACGGGCGCAGGGCCTCGTGGCCGCGGCAGCCTGGGTCCTCTTCTCAGGGCGTCTCCTGGCCACGTCCTCCCAGGCCAGGGCTCAAGCCTGCACCTCCTTCCAGAAGCTTTGCTGACGGCCTCCCTGCCTCCAGCGCGGACTCATCCCAAGAGCAGGTTTCTGGCAAAAAGAATGGCCGGGTCCCCAGGAGATGCCCTCACCCTTAGCCAATCTCCTCACCAAACTGGACTTGGAGAAATTCTGGAGACAACCAACATGCCATGCACGGAAACGCGCCTCAGAAACCCGCCGAGACCAAGGCCAGGCCCACCAACCTGAGAGCCGCGGGCGGGCGGACGGACGGACGGGCGCCTGGGTCTAGCAAGCAAGCCTCCCGTAAATCTCCCGAGGCCGTCAAGGCGTCGCTGCTTCCGTGGCAGAGTACCGCATCCCTTTTGCCAGCACAGAAGGCGCTTTAGGTGGCAGCACCGCAGACCTTGACGCTGTTTTACCGCAGAAACGGCAGTCGGACACCGGTAACCACAGCCCGTGCCGGGGGACCAGGGCCGCTCACCACCCCGTGTTCTGGGATGAAGCACTGGAAGGGCCTGTGTCCTGTGAGTCACCGATTCAGTAAGGAGAAGGCCGGTTCCCGCAGCCACACTGAGCGCAGGACCGGAGCCCCCGTCTCACGTCCGCAGTTCTGCTCAGCACGATCGGCTCCTCCAGTCCCGGATCCGAGCAGCAGACGCGCAGACTGAGGCAAGTGCGGGGAAGCGGCAGTTTTCCTCTGAGGATGACGGGTCCCCCTCCCCTAAGACAGGGAAGAGCCTCGCTCTGGTTAGAAGATCAACTCTCCTCCCATTCCCTGAGCAGATCAGTTCCCGGCAACAAGCATCTACTCCACCCACAGAGGTAGCACCGCAGCAAGAATGTGAAGCCAGATCTTAACCTTTTGCACTCGGATGTCGAGTGTGACTCGACATGGTTAGCATTAGAGTAAAGGAATCAAGAAAAAAGCAAGCGAGTGCAAAGGGTTAAGGTTTCTCTCCAGTGGGATTTTTGTTTTATTAGTTTAAAGTACTGTTTATTGATTTTTAGAGCGAGAGAGAAACATCGTGTGAGAGTGATACATGGATCGGCGGCCTCCTGCTCGCCCCCCACTGGGGATCAAGCCCACAACCCGGGCACTTGGCCTGACTGGAAATCGAAGGGGACGCTGCCCAACCAACTGAGCCACACGGGCTGGGCGGCTTTTTTTTCAATGCACCATTAAACAGGCTCCTGATCCGCCTGGTATTACACCTACGCGACCTCTGTGG
Organism: Eptesicus fuscus; assembly: GCF_027574615.1. Taxonomy (NCBI): domain Eukaryota; kingdom Metazoa; phylum Chordata; class Mammalia; order Chiroptera; family Vespertilionidae; genus Eptesicus; species Eptesicus fuscus. Next base: position 41,942,464 of record NC_072494.1, read on the forward strand.
CTGGCACGGTGCCAGCAGCCCTACCAGGTCAAGAGACCCCAAGACGAGGTCCCAGCCAGAACCAAAGCAACAGGTACAAGCGGCGAGAACTGGAAAAGGTCACAGAGCAAAGCAGCAATGCATCCTGGAGAGACTCCAGGAGTGAGAGACGGCCCTCGCTCCGTGGCTAACCAGCGGACACTTACAGAGAGGACACACTGCCCTAACCGGTTTGGCTCAGTGGATAGAGCATCGGCCTGCGGACTGAAGGGTCCCAGGTTCGATTCCGGTCAAGGGCATGTACCTTGTTTGCGGGCACATCCCCAGTAGGTGGTGTGTAGGAGGCAGCTGATCGATGTTTCTCTCTCATTGATGTTTCTAACTCTCTATCCCTCTCCCTTCCTCTCTGTAAAAAAAATCAATAAAATATATTTAAAAAAAAAAAAACAAAGAGGACACACTGCTCAGACAGGTGCTAGCCTCCGCCAACAGCGAGGACCCGGCCCGTGCCGAGCTCAGCCTGGAGAGGGGACAGACCAAACTAGCAGGCCCACAGGCAGGGAGTTCTACCGCGATCTGCTCCTGTGGCCACCACACAGCAGACACACGCTCAGGGTCACGGCCCCGAGAAGCCCGCTGGCACCCAGGGGACGTGCACGCAGGCCGGCGGCAGGGTGCCAGTCGGTCAGACCCCACCAGATGACAAAGGCACCCGCACCGAGCAGGAGGAACCGAGGACTCACGAAGTACGTGGTGTGTGCGAGCCGTACTGAGAACGTACAGGCTACTCCCGGCCAGCTGCAGAATTATGAAGTGTCAGGGCTGAGAGGACCCCCTTCTAGAGACGACTGAACAGATACCCAGCCAGAAACTGGCACAGTGAGGCTGGAGCCCAGGTGCCTAAGCCAGTGGCCGCACAGAGGGGGACTGAAACACAGCGCTGACGCTACAACGTGAGGGACAGGGACTAACACGCCCTTCACAACGTTTCCAGTTTCCCGTTTTCAGCAAAATTAAAGGAGCCAGGGGCAAGCTGGCTACTCCACAAAATACATCCGGTCCCGCCTGGCCGGTGTGGCTCAACGGTTGAGGGTCCGTTGGCCCAGGCACCAAGAGGTCTCTGGTACGATTGACAGTCAGGGCACATGCCCGGGTTGCGGCTCGATCCCCAGTGGGGGCGTGCAGGAGGCAGCCGATGGATTATGTATCAATGATGTTTCTCTCTCATTGTTGTTTCTATCTCTATTCCTTTCTCTTCCTCTCTTTGTAAAATCAGTAATAAAAACGTATAAAAACACAACGTGATCTGGGTGAGGCCGTGACCCTGGGTCCGGATGAGACTGGGTCCCGGGCCCGGGTGAGGCCGCGCGCCCCTGGGTCCGGGAGAGGCTGGAGCCCGGGGCCCAGGTGAGGCCGCGCGCCCCTGGGTCCGGGAGAGGCTGGAGCCCGGGACCGAGTGAGGCCGCACGCCCCTGGGTCCGGGTGAGGCTGGATCCCGGGACCGAGTGAGGCCGCGCGCACCGGGGTCCGGGTGAGGCCGCGCCCCGGGGCCCGGGTGATGCTGGGTCCCAGGTCTGGGTGAGGTCGCGCCCCTGGGTCCGGGCGATACCAAACCAGAGGGAGTCGGACCTGCATTACCACCATTTGTCCACTATCCAGAGCTGAAAAGTCAGTGCTGACATGTACACATAAGGAACTGGTGTACATTGAAATTGGGTCTCAAAAGAACTGTTGGTCCAGAAAGAAACTCACTACAGACTGATTCATTTGCCTCTCAGCATAACTATTATTGCTCGTCTCACATTCGGTTCTTATAAGTATATTTCTAGTAACACATGATCTCACTCATTTAGGGGAAATGATGAACAACATAGACTGATGAACAAGAACAGACCCAGAAACAAGGAGGCATCGATCGGACTGTCGGGCCTCAGAGGGAGGGGAGGGAGGGTGGGGGTAGGGGGGAGAGATCAACCAGAGGACTTGTGTGCATGCATACGAGCCTAACCAATGGTTAAGGACAACAGGGGGGTGGGGGCATGCGTGGGGAGGGGTGTGGGATAGGAATGGGGGGATGAGGACAAATATGTGACACCTTAATCAATAAATATATAAATAAATAAAAATTTAAATTTAAAAAAGAAAAACACAACGTGAAAGGTGAAACGGAGCGACTGATGCGACAGAAGGCCGTCCACTGCCCTCTGCCTGTTGGTTTCTCTCGACACAAACCAACGACCTTAGTCCACCTCTTACGTTTAATGACTTATCAGAATGCACCTAGCTTTGGCTAATTTATGCTAAAACCACAGTGATGTATTCAAAAGAGGTGAACACTGAAGAGGCTCAAGAGAACAGGAAACCAACCACCCCAGTGCACAGACTCTGCACAAGGCAGGCAGGCTGATCCCGAGGACTGTCAGCATCCAAGTGAGTGAAACCAACACTGTGGGGGACGTGACCTTGAAATAGGGTATCCAGGCGAAAAAAAGAAAAATGAACTTTTCTGATTCAAGTGAGAGCTTATTCATCAATGTTTAAACGGGTGACAATGAGTGAAATTATTACAGTGCTTAGAGCCTACCAGGTCCATTGAAAAGAATGGAAGTTATTATTATAAAATGTTAATGTTTGCAATATATCAAAAATCACGTAGTTTGCAACTCTTTACTCAGGATGAAAAAAATTGATGTCAAAATATGCGACAGAAACAAGAAAAATAAAATAAAAATAAAAAGAGAACAAAAATGTGCGTTAAGATAAAGCGTTTTTCCAACCAAAACTTTCTTTGCATCTTATGGTTACAAACTTGTTTGAAGACCACAGTCCAGAATCACGGTGGCACGCTAGCACCCAGCCTACCACAAGCGCTGCGTCCTGAGAGACCACCGACCTGACCCTCCGCTGCGGGCGGGGCACCTAGCGCCACCCGCAGACCCTGGGCTGCCAGGTGGGCAGGCGCACACAGAACGACCGCCACGCCCGACAAAGCCGCCCTTCAGCCCAGGGCAGGAAACAGCCAAAGGCAGACAGCTAGCGGACGCACGGATGAAAGCCATCAGCACAGCCCTGCTTCACCCCCACAGAATTCCTACGCTTCCACCACGGACATACCAGGCAAAGTTCTTATAAAAGCCCCACAGTGCCCTGGCGGGTGTTGCTCAGTGGTTGAGTCTCGACCCATAAACCAGGAGATCATGGTTCAATTCTTGGTCAGGACACATGCCCGGGTTCTCGGCTCGATCCCCAGTGGGAGGCGTGCAGGAGGATCGATGATTCTCTCGTTAATGATGTTTCTCTCCCTCCCTCTCTGGTCCTCTCTGAAATCAATAAAAACATTAAAAAAAAGAAAAAAAGCCCTTCAGTAACATGCCACAAGTCACCCGAAGGGCGGGTGACGGCTCTTCCGCCACGAATCCTGTGAAGTCGGTGCGGCAGCAAGAGGGGGTGTGGCCCCCGTCCTGCAGGCTGTGGTGGAGGGGCCGCCGTCACCCTGAGAGGACGAAGGTCCTCAGGAAGCGCGAGGTCACAGAGTCTTGACACTTTTCCTGCGGCTTCCTGGGGAGCAGCATGTGAAAACAAATGCTTTAAAACAAACAGAAACGATCCTATAGGAAGGTCCTTTCTAACCGCCGGTGTCAGCGCAATCACCATTCGGAATTCTCGAAGCCCGTGCAGAACCCAGCGGCTGCTTCCAGGGCCCGAGCCCCGTGCTGCTAGGACTCCGCACGCTGTTCGGCTAACCGTGCGGAACAGTCTGCTGACGGCACCTTCCGGCTGTGAGTGCGTGGGCTCTCTCTGGGGAGCGGTCACGTCAGACGGACTCCTCCTGCGCGTGCACTGAATGCTGCCTGGGACTTTTTAGCAACACCCGACACTGTTAACACCTTGATTCTGTCTGAGAAAATGCTGTCTTTTCCTTTTTATTTTCATGGACACTTTGCCGCTACTTGTTCATTTGGAAATATTTTACTTTGAAAAATAAAGTTCTGACTTGCTGTTGTATGTAGGATTGAAAGAAAATATGTATCAAAATTACTTTTTAATCCTCACCTGAGATTATGTTTTTATTGATTTTAGAGAGAGAGGAAGGGGGAGGGAGAGAGACAGACAGACAGACAGACAGACACAACCAGGGATCGAACTGGCAACCTAGATCGTGCCCTGACCGGGCGGGAATCAAACCCACAAACCTTTTGGTGTACAGGACAACACTCCAACCCAGTCGCCGGGGCAGGGCTACACGTATTAAAATTAAATGATCAATCTCTCCACTACAAAGATACTTGAAAATGTTGCCACTGTTAAGCAACTTTGTTGCCAAACACTATGCTGCGCAATAAAACTCGCAAACAGAAACTTACATGCCAAATGAGGGTTTAGTGGGTTTTGAATACATTACGTAAAAAACTACAAATGAAGCACCTTAATTTACAAAAACAATTGATGGACAACAGGGAAGATGAACATTTTCTGGCTCATTTTTGACAAAAGCCACTGCCATCCTTGGGGGTGGCCCCATCGTGGGGTGTAGCCCTGCAAACGATGAGCTTCTTGTCCTTGGATCTGTTCAGAGGATAACTTTTCCAAACATGATGGTCATTAAATCAAGAGTCAAAAGACTAACATAGAACCAAACCTTCAGCCTTGCATTATCCCCAAGGCGATTATCACCAATATCATCCAAGGTCCATAAACCCCGTGTATAAAACAAGATTTTTAAAAATAAAACGTTCTTACCAAAAATAAAAAATATATAAAATGTGTTTTAGTCACAAATAAAAAATAATTTTGTAAGAATCGAAGGGCTGCCCCGGCCGGTGTGGCCACTGGTTGGGAGGTTGTCTGTTCAATTCCCGGTCAAAGGCACAGGCCCGGGTTGCAGGCTCGATCCCAGGAGGGGCGTGCAGGAGGCAGCCAATCGATGTTGCACTCTCACATAGATGTTTCTCTCCCTCTCCTTTCCTCTCTGTCTTAAAAAAATAAATAAATCAATAAACTATTAGCAAAAATACACCCTCCAACCTATTTTACTGATCGAAAAAACTGAGACCCGCCCTGGCTGGGTAGCTCAGTTGGTTAGTGCATCGTCCCGATTCGCTAAGGTCATGGGCACATAACAAGAAGCGACCAATGCATGCATAAATAAATGGAACAGCAAATCGATGTCTCAAAATCAATAACTAAAAAAAAAATTTTTTTTAATTAAGACTCATCATGAACAACATAAACTGATGAACAAAAATAGAACCAGAGGTAGCGGAGATCCGGACCCCGGCAGGAGCCAGGATGGCGGCTGAGCGTAAGACTAAGTTGTCCAAGAATTTGCTGTGCATGACGTTCATGCAAAGGGGACATGACTCAGAAACCAAGAAACAACTAGAAGAGGAAGAAAAGAAAATCATTAGTGAAGACACTGGTATTTGGATTTACCAGAGCTTAACGAGAAAGAGTTTCATAACAGAAGAGCGGAGTTTCTCGTTACGTGCGGATCTTCTCTATGGAAGAATGTCGCTCAGAGGACTTAATCCTGAGGCTGAGAAATTAATGTTTCAGATGAATGCTAAGAACAAAGCAGAAGTTGAAGATGAAACAGTGGAGCCTGATGTGTCAGGTGAAGAAATGGCTAGAAGACAGGAGACCTTGGTGGGGACAATGGGGGAAAAGTTTGCCAAGAAAAGAAACCATGCCAATTATGAAGATGAAAATGGAGACATAAAACCAATTAAAGCAAAGATGTTCTTAAAGCCCCAAGATTAAAATGTATGCCTTAAGATATGGCTCAGAGATGCCTTAAGAGAGTTAACATATTTTGGAATTCATTCCGATGGTTTCTCTATAGTTATCAATATTGTAATGTTTATTTGTAAAGAAATGTATAATTTTAGAAACATGCTGTTTTTGAAACAGATGTATGATGGATGTTATACATCCTATGGTATTCATCAAGAGTGGATTTTCAGCCCTTGATCTTCAAATGTACAAAGGCAATGTTTGCTTCCCAAAAATTTTTTTACTCCAGATTTTGTTTTAAATATATATTTTCAATTGCTGACCTTAAACTGACACATAACTTAATAATAGTGTTTAGGCCTAGCTGGTTTGGCTCAGTGGATAGAGCATCTGCCTGCGGACTAAAGGGTCCCCAGGTTCGATTCCGGCCAAAGGCACATGCCTGGGTTGCGGGCTCAGTCCCCAATAGGGGGTGTGCAGGAGGCAGCTGATCAATGATTCTCTCTCATCATTGATGTTTCTATCTCTCTCTCTCCCTCTCCTGTCTTCTCTAAAATCAATAAAATATATTTTTTTTAAAAAACAGTAGTGTTTAAATTGTTCTTAGGTTTGCATTTTACTTAAAATTATTAACAATGTTGTCATTTCATACATTTTGGAATCAAATGTCGTGAGAATTTATTCTTTGTAAATTCATCAAGAACAAACATGCCTCTCTGGCCTAAAATATTTGCATGCAACCAAGTCAGTTTGTGGAATTAAGCGGTTTTGTTTAAAGCTTTTAATTAATAAGAAAAAAAATAATGTTCTGTAATAAACATGTTTTCATAAAAAAAAAAAAATAGAACCAGAGACACAGAAGCATCAAACAGACTGTCCAACCTCTGAGGGAAGGCAGGGTGAGGGGGAAGAGAACCAGCAGAGCACGTGTATGCGTGCACATGAGTATGACCAATGGAGTAGGGGGGTGAGGGCATGTGCTGGGGGGTGGGAGCGGCCAGAGAAGTCAAGGGGGGGGGGGGGTGGGAAGGAGACTCATGTAATACTTTAAACAATAAAGAATTTAAATTAAAAAAAAAAAAAACTAAGACTCATCTCTAAAAGGCCTTGGCGATCGTGAGCAGTCCCAACAGCACCGCCTCAGAGCCCATTGGCAAAAAGGCCATCAGCAGTGAAATCCCCAATAATCTGACTCCATCCCAGGATCTCATAAAAGCCCAATTACACCAGGTGCCGACATCGGGCCGAAGCAAACACTGGGCCCTGAGTGGAGCCAGGCGAGCTCAGCGAGGGTGGGAAACCGAGGGTGGGAAACCGCAGGGAGACCCGCTGGGTGGGGCCAGCACAGCAGGAAAGGCTGGTGGTCCTCAGCCCACCGGCTCCGTCAGCCGCTGATGCAGCGAACCAGGCCATTCCAGGCCCAGCAAACAGCCTGTGGAAGACCCTTGGGCCGGGGGACTGTGTGGCGTGCCCGGCAGGGGGTGTGGCTGGCAGAGCCCGGGGACCGGGGAGAGTGGCAGGGCCGCAGCAAACCTGGGCTTGATGGCCTGGGCAATGGTGGGCACGGTGCCAGCTGAGGGAACAGAAGGCCCGGCCCACTCCTGGTCCTGGGAGCCCCTGGTAGGAGGGTGTGCGCTGAGTGGTCTGGCCAGATGGGTGGCAGCCGAGTCCCAGGAACAGGGCTGTGGGAGCCGCGGCCGCACATCTGGAGCAGGCTGTCCCAGAGCAGATGCCTCCCAAGCAGATCCCCCAAGGCAGATGCTGACTCCCGGGGAAGCTGAGCTGACAGCCCACAGCTCAGAGGGGACAGACAGGGGGACTGCACTGTCCCCCTCTGATCTGCATTACTCACCGCCAGACCAACCTCCCTGAAAACACCTCTGAGGCCTGGTCGCTGCTTGCGGAGAAAGCTCAGTGAAGGAAAAATCGTGATTCTACTCCAAGTTCTATCACTCAGTAGCTAAGCGACCTCAAGTCAAACATTCTCTGAGCCTTATCTTCCAATGTCACCCATCAACAGCCACGACACCCGGTTGTATAGGAAGAGACAGGCAAACGCCTGCGTAACACACCGGCTCGATGGTGAATGTGGCTCGAACACGGGCTGAGCCCTCCCCTCTTCTTTCCTTCCGTCCCGCTTCCCCTGGACACACAGAACACGGCATCCACACGAGCACCCCTTCAGCAAGGACCCGAACTTCAGTGATGAGAGAATCGTTGATGGGCTGCCACCTGGCATATGCCTTTGACTGGAATTGAACCTGGGATCCTTCAGTCCACAGGCTGATGCTCTATCCACTGAGCCAAACTAGCTAGGGCAGTGGTCAGCAAACTCATTAGTCAACAGAGCCAAATATCAACAGTACTACGATTGAAAATTTCTTATGAGAGCCAAATTTTTTAAACTTAAACTTCTTCTAACGCCACTTCTTCAAAATAGACTCGCCCAGGCCGTGGTATTTTGTGGAAGAGCCACGCTCAAGGGGCCAAAGAGCCACATGTGGCTCGCGAGCCGCAGTTTGTCGATCACGGAGCTAGGGCGACACTCAGAACTTTCTGCCACAGTTTGGCAAGTCCCTTTAGTAAAAGGCAAAATGGGGAAAATCTATGGAAGCATTAGACAAAAGATGGTTCTGTGAAGGAAACAGATAACCAAGTTCCCCAGAGGAAGTGTTCACAGCGCTGAGGCCTGAAAGGTTTTGGAGCCCTTCCGAAGAGGGGTCCATGCGCCAGAGCTGGAGGCAGCTCCCACAGGCCTGTGGCCGCTGGGCGCGGGGAGGCGAGATGGGAAAATAAAGTCTGGGACCACATTTGGGGGCCAGGGGATAAGCGCTGTGCTGGTTTGCTCTGTAGTCCAGGCCAAGGGGAGTCTAAAGGTTTCCAGGAAGCCTGGTGACAGCCAGACCTGAGCCCAGGAAGACCCTCGGGGGGCCACGCTGGCCAGACCGTGAAGTCACCAGGGCAACGGCAGCAAAGATGAACAGGAGAGCCCTAGCAGGTTTGGCTCAGTGGATAGAGCGTCGGCCTGTGGACTGAAGGGTCCCGGGTTCGATTCAGGTCAAGGGCACATGCCCAGGTTGCAGACTTGATCCCCAGTAGGGGGCATGCAGGAGGCAGCCAATCCATGATTCTCTCTCTCTCATCATTGATGTTTCTATCTCCCTCTCCCTCTCTGAAATCAATAAAAATATATATTTTTTTAAATGAACAGGAGAGGAGATACAGGCAAAGAAATCTGATTTAAACTCTTTTTTATTTATTTGTTTCCCTTCCAATGTTACTTCTTGCTCTCTCTCCAGACCTCTCCCTCAGGGAGAGGGACAAGAATCTGATTTTTCACATGGATCAGACTTTCTCAACCCTCAATTTTAACGTGCGATTCCCACAGTGATGGGCCACGTCAGCCTAGCAAAGCTTCCTCGAAAGTTCTACTTCTTTATTTACAGAGCAAACTAGGAAGTGTGATCTGTGGAGCGGCACTCAGTATTTTTGCCTTCTCCAAACCAAAACAATGTAGTCTGAGATAAAACACTCGTGCCCAGGGCGGCCACAATACTGAGGCACATTAAGAGCCCCAGAGAGATGGCCAGGGAGTTGGTTTTCCTCTGGGGGGAGGAGGGAGAGCAGTTGCATTTCCACATTTCCACTTCCAGCCCAGCCAACCTCGGAAACCAGCCTGCAGCCTCTCCAAAAGCCGAGCCAATTCTTCTTAAACAAGATGGGGCAGCAGCAGCGGGCGCCCTGGCTGGGCCACCACATCCAGACCTGAGCACTTGTTTCCATCTCCAAGTGATCAACCAAGTGCTGGGCTCCAGAGGCTCTGAGCGCCTTCCACCTCTCAAGGTGACATTTAAAAATACATTTTTATTGATTTTAGCGAGGAAGGGAGAGGGACAGAAACATCAATGATGAGAATCACTGGCTGCCTCCTGCACACCCCCTACTGGGGATCGAGCCTGCAACCCGGGCACGTGTCCTGACTGGGAATCATACTGTGACCTCTTGGTTCATAGGTCGATGCTCAATCCCTGAGCCACATTTTTAAACACTGATTTTAGAGAAAGGAAGGGAGAGGGAAAAACACACACACACTTCGATTTTTTGTTCCACTCATTTATGCGTTCATTGGTCGATTCTTGTATGTGCCCTGACCAGGGATCAAACCCACAACCTTGGCCTATCGGGCACCGTGCTCTAACCAACTGATCTACCCAGCCAGGGCTCAAGTTGTCATTTCTTTTTTAATATTTTTATTGATTTCAGAGAGGAAGGGAGAGGGAGAGAGAAATAGAAACATCAATGTTGAGAATCATTGATCGACTGCCTCCTGCACGCCCCCTACTGGGGATTGAGCCTGCAACCCGGGCACGTGTCCTTGACTGGATTCGAACCCAGGACCCTTCAGTACACAGGCCAACACTCTATCCACTGAGCAAAACCTGCTAGGGCTCAAGTTGTCATTTCTGATGATGCTCTTAGGCCCTCTGTCTTCTCCCAAATTCCTTTAACAGGCTCATCTGTCACAAAATACCCGGGGGTGGAGTATTGCTTCCAGACCCCCCAGGACTACAATGCTCAGGCCCGAGACTTCTAAAAATGGTCCAGTTTGTTGATGTTGACCAAGATTGGTAAAGAAGAGAAAACTGAGCCTCAGCCGGTTTGGCTCAATGGACAGAGCATCAGTCTGCAGACGGAAGGGTCCCGGATTCAATTCCGGAAAAGGGCACGTAGCTTGGCTGCAGGCTGTGCAACCAGCCAATCGATGTGTGTTTCTCTCACATCGATGTTTCTCTCTCTGTCTTTCCCTCTCTCTTCCACTCTCTAAAAATCAATGGAAAAATATCTTCGAGTGAGGATTTTTTTTAAAAAGAGAAAATTGGAATTCACTGAAGGAAAGGCAGTAAGGACTGTAATCAAAGTATACCTACAACATGGGGGCTACAATATGGAATCTGAGAAGTCCAATGCTCCTTTGGACTTTTTAAAAAACATTATTAAACAATGACAAAGTACTTATCAATGCCAAAAAATGTAAACAGGCTTTGAAAACGGCATGAAAACAGACCCTTTTTGAGAGTTTCTACAATTGGAATTGGGGACAGCGGGTACCCACCGCCCCCCAATGGCTCTCGGCTCCCTCCCAATTGACAGTTTGCCTTCTTAGATCATCAACTGCGAAAGGTGACCACTGAGAAACACAGGAGAATGGAGGACCTGTTTCCACCTCTGTAGGGACTGAATTATTTAGAGGATTACCAAGGTCATTTTGCTTCTAAAAGCTGCACGCACACACACACACACACACACCCCTGCTTCAGCCTCCTCCCCCAAGAGGACTGCCCTCGGGTTAGCACCCAGGCCCCATTACAGGGCAGGCACCAAGCTGGGCACGCCGGGAACGCGCCCAAGAACCGGAAAACAGGTCCCAGGAACAGGAATGAGCCTCGGAAAAACAATTCTAAGAACGGGTCAAGCTTCCTGAAAGAGCGGGAACCCTGGTTTGGCTCTGAATTACCAGTAAGAGTGCTGCACTAGCAAAGAGGGAACACGGTTCTTAGGAAATGCACTCAGGCGGGGGCACAGGCGGCATCAACTCCAGGGACCCCAAGCGGGCAGACGCCCAGCCCTGGGAGCTGGGGACCGGGCCAGCTTCATCGGGGAGGAAGCCCCCGGGCCAGAGGCCGCGTCTGGCCCGACCCGGAGGGAAAACGTGGAACCAAAATGGAGGGGCCCCGGCGAGTGGCTCCGGGACGACAGCCGCGTGGTGGCTTCTCATGGCGCCGGCCGCTCCCAGCTCGCTCCGCCCGGGCACCTCTGGCCGGCGCCCCGGGGGAGCCCTGCTCCGAGCCAGGTTGGACGGAGGTGGCGGAACGGCACGGGAAGCAGCAGCCGCCTTACAGGCAGTTCGGGGCGTAAAGAAAGGAACGTCTGGGAGGACGCCGCCCTCGCCCACCTGCAGCAGCGGCCCGGGGTCAGGGGAAGCGTCCCCCGGCCTCTCCTCGCGGGGAGCACAAAGAAAGGGGGCTCCCGCGGACACGGCCCCTCGCCGCGGGTCCCAGCGCGCACGCCGCGGGCATCGGAGCGTGGCGCCAAGGAACTTTCCCGCGGAAGCCGGCCACGTCTCCTCCGCAGCCATAAAGGGAAGCCCCGTCTATGGCCATCTCACTGATGCCACCGCATCCCTGTGGCTCTCGGGACTTCACCCGGAAAGCCCTGCAATCCCAGCCCGAGCGGGGCTCCCTTCCCGGGACGCGCCCCGCGCGCTCGCAGCCTCCGGTCGGGTCCCGATCGCTCCGCCGTGGGCACCGGGCTGCGCGGCTGGGCGCGTGTCCCCGCGAGGCCAGGAAAGGGATGCGCTGGGGGCTCGTTGGGGACCCCACTCCGAGCCCTCTCCCCAACAGCGAGCGGACTTGCAAAACAATAAGCATCCGCCGCCGCCGCCCCTCCCCCACAGGACCCGGGCCACGAGTGAGCGGCGCCGGGAAAAAGACCCCGCGGGGGTGGCCGGCACCCCGAGTCTCGGACCACCCGGTACCCGCCCGCCACCCCGCCGCACCCCGAGTCCGCGCTGGAGCGCCGCCAGCAGCGAGGCGCGCGGGCCACGCGGCGGCTGCAGCAGCTGACACGGCCCGCGGCCGCTGCCCACGGGCGCCGCGCCGGCCCCGGGAGGCAGAAGCGCGGACCCACGTACCTTGCCGCTGGCCGTGCCCCCGCTGACGCCGATCAGGAAGGGCTCGCCGCCGTTGGGCTGCTGGTTCTGTAGGGTCTGCTCGCTGTCCCCGGCCATGACTCGCGCCGCCCCTCCTCCGCGGCCTGTGCGCGCGGACGCACGCGCCCTCGCTCCCCGCCCGCCCGCCGCGCCCGGCTCCCTCCGCCCCGCCGCCGCCGCCGCCGCCGCCGCCGCCCGGGAGGCCGCCGCCGCCAGCCGCTCGGATCCGGTGTGGGCTGCGGTCCCGGAGGAGCGAGCGCCTGCCTGTGCGCACGCGGCGGCCCTTACATCCCCGGGGCGGGCAGCGTGATGCTGCTGCTCCAATCCGGCGGGCGTCGCGCTGCGATTCGCCCAGGCGGCGGCGGCGGGCGTCTGGCCCAGCCCCCGCCCTCGGCCGGCCGCCGCCCGCGGGCGCGGGAGGGTGCGAGCCGACCGCCTCCCCGTCCGGCGGTTAACCCTTCCCGGCGACCTGGGGCTTTAATTGGAGATGCCGCCAGCTCTTCCCAAAAGGATAAAAGGCCGAAAGGGCGGGTCAGGTCCTGGAGGGAGCGCCCCGGTTCAGGAGCAAAAGGAGAACAAGCTTGGAACATGAAGATGAAACAAAGAGTTAGTGTCATTTTACCCAGGCTGAAAACGCGCTTTCCGAAAATTAGAATGTTTGCCCCTCCCGTTGGCCAAAGTAATGTCAGCCCTGGTGTGAAACATTTCCTCTCGGAAACCCCCAAACACCATCCTCCTCCACCGGCCACTCCATGGAGAAGGGGTAATTTGTGGGGCACGCTCCCTCCTAACGGCAGCGCCCTTTCAAACCGCAGTTTGAAACCCGAAGTTCCTGCGGAGTCAGGGTTAGTGCGAACATGCCCTGTGGACGATTCATAGCTTCAACTGCACTGTTTTTCCAGAGACGGGCCTCCGGGCGAGAAAGGCAGTGCCCGCCGCCGCCTGCACCCCCGGAGGCAGATCTCTGCATTTAGGAGCAGTGAGTCTCCAGCCTCAGTGATCCGCTAGATGGGAACAGTGATGGCAGGCACAGCCCAGGAGTGCTGTGAGCTGCCAATGAGTTGTTCTATTTGCAGTTCTGACAACAGTGCCTGGCAGTCTCCAGCGGTCACCAACCGGGGGTCCACAGACCTGAGGTCCGAAAGGTTGGCAACCGCTGACTCTAGACCATATTGTAAGTGTGTGAAGAGAAAAAGGCTGAAACTTGTTACCATAAAAACATCCAAACCTGTAAAGAATTTTTGTGAGTTTATTTGAGCCAAACTGTGGACAACTGCCAGGAAGCAGAATCTCAATGGATTGAGATAATGCTCCAGAAAATGGCGGTTCTTTTTCATCTATTTTGTAGATTAGAAAGGCGGGAGAAAGCAAAGCGGGGGAAACCCCTGGGATTGGATAAAAAGTAAAAGAGACACATACTTAGGTGGGTGCAGGATAGTTAACAGTCAACAATCTATATATATAAAAGCCAAGCGACCAGAACAACCAGTCGCTATGATGCGCACTGTGGTCCCAACCTCCGGTGGCCCCTCCCCCTCACGGGCCCAGCCCAATGGGGCCCCATGGGGTGGGCCAGCCGGACCAACCCCTGCACCAATTTGTGCACTGCGCCTCTAGTTAACATGATAACAATGACAATGAAGGAATTTGTGGTCTCTGTCCTGATGCCCAGCACATTAGGTTGTGCCTGGAGAGTTCCGGAAAAAGGGAAGTTACAAGTTACCCAGACATTACAAGGCTATGTTATCACAGGTGCAAAAAGACACATAGGTTCAGTTAAGGTAAAGGTTGACCTTTTCAATGCCTAGGATGTAACTAACCACCATAACTGCTTTTAGTTAAAGTTTAATTTCAGACCATCCTTTGTGGTGACTTTAGGTCTCTGCATTTGCAAGACCGCCATGCAGGCCTCCCCTGAGCTTGTTGGGTCAGCAAGTGGCTTTTTTCCCCCCACAAACTGGAAAGGGAACTTTTGTTGGGGCTGCGGGGACAGCCTAAACCAATGGTCGGCAAACTGCGGTTCACGAGCCACATGCGGCTCAAGAGCCGCAGTTTGCCGCTCTGTTGACTAATGAGTTTGCCGACCACTGGCCTAGACAAGTAATTTCCAGCCTCTGCCCCAGTGATTCTGGGATCGAATCAATGAGCTGATAGGGTCCTACAATCTAAGAGGATTTAAGCATCCTCTTTTAAAACAGTACATGTCCTTAAATTCAGGGACATATTGGGGGGGGGTGGAAATACTAAAGAAAATCAAGAGTATTAGAAAACATAAATGTTCTTTCCATATTTGAAGTTAGCTAGAAGGAGGTGCCTTCCCAAATGGCTGTGGGGTGAGTGCATTTGTGCTCATTTGTGAGTCAGCTTCTTCTCCCCCGTCTTTCCTCCACTAGAGATCTGACAGTCTTCAAGGACTTTTGCAGAGGTGTTTAAAGTCCAGGATCGGGCCTGTGAGAATTTTGAACTTGACTGACCCACAGCTAAGGGGATATTAAGTAGCTGAGAGGAAGAAGCGCTAGATAAAACAATGCCATGTCCTCTGTGAACTTCGCCCAAATTCCCACCTTCCTTATCATTCCTACCACTTTTCCCACAATATTTTATCTTATAAATTTTCAAACAGAGTTGGAAGAGTTTACAGTAAGTACCACCTAGATTCTCTGGTTCACATTGTACTGTGCTTGCTTTTCCACACTAGTCATCTACCCCTCCCTCTAGCCATCACATTTTGTTACAGCACTTGTTTCAACCTTTTGCTTTTATTAGTTTTATGTGGCTTAAACAGGCTGATACATTTCTTGCTTTTTGTTTGTTTGTATTTCATTACTATGTCCTCAGCACCTTCGGGCACAAAGTAGGACCTTAATAAAAATGTCTTGAATGAATGAAGAGACACCATGTATCATTTGTAGATTCCCAAGGGCCACTGAGCACAATGAGGGGCAAGCAGGAAGCATCAGATACATGTCACACGAATGAAGGAAGGAATGAATGAACAAATGTGGAAGAGGTAAGAGAGGACCAAGTCCAGTCCACTTCAGCTCTTTGGAAGGAAAGGTGTTCCCTAGATCAGCGGTCGCCAACCGGTGGTCTGAGAGGTCTGAAAGGTTGGCGACCGCTGCCCTAGATCATATTGATGCCGCTGCGACTGTCTTCCTGGCATTCTAAGTAACTGTCTACGAACTAGTTGAACCAACTCGTTAACTAAGCTAACTCATCACACGTCTCTGCACCGTTTAATAGTAATATCTGCCCTTCGTGCATGAGTTAAAATACACAGAACAAAAGCTGTCTGTATAAAGGGAAGCCTCTAAACCTACATTTCCAGCTGTCCTCTGCACTCCGTGTTTTCCTGTGCTGCATGTTGGCTCTTTCCTGTCCCTAGGGCTGGCTTCCCCACACAGAAGCTACCCACGTCCATTTAAACTACTAAGCGCATCCCAGCTCTGGTGACCTCAACAAGGACTTTCCCATCTTTGCTCTCTAAAGCCAGGCAGGCAGCCTGCTATTCCCTGTGCTGTGTCATCCTCTCTGGGGAGCCCGGCCGCTGAATCCCAGAGCTCAAGATGTTCAAGTCACGTCTGAGCCTACCGTAGCAATTACAATGCGGATTCTGAATTAAGTGATTCTGTTTTCTGTCCTCCTCCCCCTCCCACTAAGCGGGGAGGGCAGGAGGGGAAGGTTTTCAATAAAATCCAGAGTTCGAACAGATTCCAGGAAACACATTTTCTCGATATCTGTGATCATCTCTTGTATAGGTGCAGATTTCAGCCTGACCAAGCTCTGGCCTTGTTCACACAGAGATGAGCTCAGCATGAGTGCAGCTGCGGCTGTGGCCAAGGTGGAGACACAGCTGTTGACGGCCCCCACCTGCCCCCTTCTCTCCCATGTAGCTAGAGCTCCCAGCGAGACAAGGAACCTTACGGGTTGCCTGAGAGTTCTCCCCCAAGGTGCTTCACACCGTGACTAATTCTTTAATTTCTTATCACATTTCCCAGCAGAAAATATGTTCTTACACCTCAGCATGTCTCCGAAGCATTTCAGTTCTCTGCATTGCCTTTCTAACTACTTTCTGCTTTAAAAAAAAAAATGTATTCCCTTTCAATTACAGTTGACATTCAACATTAGTTTGGATTAGTCGGATAAACAGCATCGTGTTTAGACAGTCACAAACTTCACAAAGAGACCGCTTTGTTCCTTCTGTCGGTCAGCCTGCTCTGACAGACCCTCAGTGCTGCTCGGAAAGGATGACCAGGTGGCATTAATGCATTCACACCTGGCTCTGGGGTCTTAATCGCTCTCAGGTATGGTCAGGCATGTGGTGCGTCTCCAGCATTGGCACCAGCAACATGGGGAATGCCAATCCTTGCGCTCCACCCAAGAACCAGTGAACGGGAACTCCACAGGGCGCGGGGGCGGGGGTGACAAGGCCTCCGGGTGACTCCAGAGCCCTGGGAGTTTGAGAACTACTGACCTAGTGGAGAGAAGATAAGTTCTATGCAGAAAAGTATGGTGTACATTTTTGCATTGAGACTAAACTTTATAACCTTTAGCAAGTGTCTCTCTGTTTTTCTTTGGCTAGTTTGTTAATTTGTGTATGCCTCAGTTTCTTCAACTGCTACATGATACCTGGTGTGTAGGGTGGTCATGAGAATATGCAGACACGTGGTCACAGAGTAGCTGTTAAATAAACATCATGTCCCTCCCCCTTCTATTTCTACCGCAGCTCTGATTTATACAGAAGCCCCACCGCATAGGGGTTAGGAGCCCAAGGTAAGGATTCCTAACGCCCAAGGGCACAATAAAGTAAAAATTAAAAGATAATGTCCAGCCCTAGCCGGTTTGGCTCAGTGGATAGAGCATCAGCCTGTGGACTGGAAGGTCCCAGGGTTCGATTCTGGTCAAGAGCACATGCCTGGGTTGCAGGCTCGATCCCCAGTAGGGGGCGTGCAGGAGGCAGCCAATCAATGATTCTCTCTCACCATTGATGTTTCTCTCTCTCTCTCTCCCTCTCCTCTTTGAAATCAATAAAAATATATTTTTAAAAAATAGGTCTCAACCAGCAGGCTGGAAGGGGAAAGGAATTTTTAGGACAGGGGAATGGAAATGGGCAAAGACACAGAAAATACAGAATTAAAGTGACAAGGTCAAAGGAATTCGTAACCTACAAAACGTGACTCCAATGCAAGGGGCTCATTTTGTTGAATTCTATCGCTATCCTGATTTGTGCACCTACACCCTCTCGCCCACGAGACAGCAGGCGCAGGCAGCAAGGACCTCCGCGTTTCCGCTGGCCCACCTTCGGAAGTCCCATGGCCCCAAGAAGCCCTCCCAGACGTGGGCAAAGACACACGCACGGTAGTCCTATGGAGGTTTTCGGTATTTCTCGCTTCTGCTCACACTGGAACTTTCCAAGGTGATTCTGTGAAAATGAGACGGAGCTAAAGGCAGTTCAGTTGTTTTGCCCAGCCAGCTCCCAGCGCCCCGGAAAGCACATGCCCCTTGTGCCAGCTGTCCGTGCTCTAAGCCTTTAGCTTCACCGAATTCCCAGCTTTCACCTCAGACCCATATCGGACCTTTGCTTCTCTTCCTGTCACCAGACTCCCACCCTCAGACTCCCACCCTCGCCATCCCACTTTCTGCAAGGACGTCCTTCATCTTCTCTAACCACCTAGTAATCCGTCTGTCCCTCCCTCGCCTGGGTGACCAGGGATGCACTGGTGTGTGAGTGCTGGGACTGAGGTGAGGCAGGGGGACCCAGGGTGTGATGTGCAGGAGCCTCTGACCCTGGGATGCAATGTGGGGCGGGCCTTAGAAAGGAGCCCCCCTCCACGTGTGCCTGAGGGCCTCACGCCCCAGCCCGGGTGACCGGCCTCCACGAGAGGAGAATCAGAGGACTGCAGCTGGCGGTGCCCGCGGCAGGGGAAGAGTGACAGTCGGGTGGCGCGGGTGGAGACTGGTGGCCAAGGATGGCAGGCTCGATATTCCTGGGGTAATGCGCTGAGGAGCTAATTGGCATCGGAGGACAAACAAGCCGAGGGAGCGGCTAGTCTGTCCAGGGTCAAATGGCACGTGGGGGAAGTTGTCTGGCTCTGGAAGCAAACTCTCCCCAGGTCGTTGGGAGAGAAAAGGAGTTCGATTCTGCTTTATCATGTAAGTACAGTGTGTCGGGGCCAGAGGCCAAAGGCTTCCAGGGAGGGGACCTAGTGTTTCAGAACTACTTTTAGTCAGAGACTACAAACACACACAAAAGCCACAGATTCCCAGGAAAACATGTGTGCACACGCACGTAAGTAGAATTTTGAGTATAATTTACTCACACCCAGCACAGCCCGTTAGTTGCCAGCCAGCCCGGCAGCCAGGAGAGGAGGTGGGGAGGACGCAGCTGTGAGGGAGCATGGCCACCTGCACACACCGAGATCCGGGCACTCACATCCCCGGCCCGCAGGGTGCAGCCACAATGGAAAACAGGTTCCTCAAAAAATAAAGAATAGAACTATCACATGATCCAGCAACCCCACTTCTGGATATACATCCAAAGGAAAGTGGAAGGAAAAGGATATCAAAGAGCTATCCATATCCCCGTGTCCTTGCAGTATTATTCACAATAGCCAATATATGAAAACGACAGATGAGTGGATAAAGGAATGTGGTGTCATACATACAATGGAATATTATGCAGCCACGAGGAAAAAGAAAACCCTGCCATTTGTGCAAAACGGATGGAGCTTGAGGGCATTTCTCTAAGTGGAGGAAAAAGCAAACATGGAAACAGCATAGAAAAGTTGTTGTCAGCAGCTGGGGGTGGGAAACGGGGGAGGTTAGTAAAAGGGTACAGACTTTCAGCTATAAAGTGAACCAGGCCTGAGGATCTATGTAAAACGTGTGCCTGTCATTGAGAATGCTGTAATCTTGTATAACTGAACTTTGCTAAGAGTGCAACTTACAGCTTCTCCCCACAGAGATACAGAGAAGATATAGACTCAGGGGATGGAGGTGTTCTGAGTAGTTCTGAAACACTAGGTCCCCTCTCTGGAAGCCTTTGGCCTCTGGCCCCGACACACTGTACTTACATGATAAAGCAGAATCTGGATGGGGGCAGCCAGTCACAATGTACACAAGTATAAAGCCATCAGCATGCACACCTCAATAAGCAAAACTGACCTCAAAAAAGTAAAACATCCTTCAAAAATGAACCTTTGGGGACGTGGCAAACCTGGGCCGAAGGCTTCTTCCTCCAACCCAACTGTACAGATGCTGTAGTAGCAAGAAGGATGTTGGACTCCAGGACTTACCCTGAGCACTAGAAGCCCCTGAGGGGAAGACACTAGCTTAGCCGTGCCTGAATGGAAGACATGGCAGTCGGAGTAAGTAAGAGGGCCAATGCTCAGAAATGGGTATTTCCAGTGAGAACTGAATTGTTTTTTTCTTCTCCCTCACATTGTCCCTTCAAGGTGGTTTCCTGAAAATTGATTTGCATATATAATTCCATTAGATTCCCTTGCAGGGGCTGCACAATTTTGCATTGCAATCAGTAATATATGAGGGTGTCTGATAATTCACAGCCATGCTATGTGGTCACTTTTGGATTTCTGACAATCTGAGAGTCTAGATGAAATGATGGTTGAGAAATGGTGTCTCTCAGTGGGGTTTTTGTTAATCCTCACCTGAGGATATTTTTTTCCATTGATTTTTACAGTGGATGGGAGGAGGAGACACAGAGAGAAACATCCATTGGTTGCCTCCCACACGAGCTCCAACAAGCTCTGGGGCTCGAGCCTGCAACTGAGGTATATGTCCTTGACTGGAATTGAACCCATGACCCACCAGTCCTTGGGCCAATGCTCTAACCACTGAACACACCAGTGGCTAGGGGTCTTTTTTTTTTTTTAATTTACCTTTATTGTTTTAAGTATTACAGATGTCCCCCTTTCCTACCCTCCATTGACCTTTTCCACCCTGATCCCACCCCACAAGCCTTCACCTCACTATTGTCTGTGTCCATGGGTTATGCATATCCTATCTAATAATAAGGTAACATGTAAATTACCATCACTCCGCTACGCCCATGATTGGGCGGCGGGAGGCTGGGGGGCGGGACTCGGGGTGGCCTATCCGGCCATTGAGAGGCATGGATCCGCTGCCACTGAGGGGGGCTACCCTGCTGTTGAGAGGCACAGGGGGCGGGACTCCCGCCCCCTGTGCCTCTCAACAGCCAGATCCGCGACCCCTGAGGGGGCCTGCCGCGGACACCCAGCTGCGCCTCTCAACGGCAGGGTAGCCAGGTGTCCGCAGCAGCCCCCCTCAGCAACAGCAGGGTAACCCCCCTCAGCAGCCACGGACCATCAAAAGTGGTGGAGCTGGGTGCCTATCTGCTCCAGCACCAGGCCTTTCAGAAGCCTCCTCCGAGCCGGAGGCTTCTGAAAGGCCTGGTGCACCAGCGGACAGGCACCCAGCTCCACCGCGAAAAGCGAAAGCGTGTAGGGGACCCTACACGTGCATGATTCAATCATGCACTGGGCCTCTAGTCCTATCTAATAAAGAGGGAATATGCTAATTGACCCTCATGCCATCACAAAGATGGTGGCACCCACAGCCAATAAGGAGGGAATATGCTAATTGACTGACCCGCCCTCAAAGATGGCGGTGCCCACAGCCAATAAGGAGGGAATATGCTAATTGATTGCCCCACCCTCAAAGATGGCGGTGCCCACAGCCAATAAGGAGAGAATATGCTAATTGACTGCCACACCCTCAAAGATGGCGGTGCCCAGTCCCCTCAGCCCCACTGGGGTGGCAGGGGTGCGGCAAGGCCGGGCCCACCCCCAGGCAGGCCAGGCCGCTCTGCACGCCTGCCTCCAGAGTCCCCCAGTCCCCTCAGCCCCCAGCCGCCCAGGGCCGGCCCGAGGCTCAGGTAACCACGGCTGGCCGAGGCTTTCGCTGCCCGCAGTGGTAGAAGAGGGGTGATGGGGCGTCACCTTTCCCTGATTGCTGGGTCACCTCCCGCCCTTGAGGGCTCCCAGAATGTGAGAGGGGACAGACCAGGCTGAGGGACCCCCCCTCCAGTGCATGAATTTTCATGCACCGGGCCTCTAGTATGCATATAGTTCTTTGGTTAACCTCTCCCTACCACCCCCACCCCCGTCTGAGATTCATCAATGTCTTCCATGCTTCCATGTCTGTTTATTTTGTTCATTAGGCTCCACATGAGTGAGATCATGTGATTTCTCTGACTGGCTTATTTTGATAAAAGGTTTTGTTTTTTTATATCATTTCTTTTTATTTATTTATTCACTTATTTTAATCATCACTAGAGGATATTTCCTCCCCCACCTTTTTTTAAGAGAGAGTGGGAGAGGGAGACAGAAACACAGACGTGTGACAGACACATTGATCAGTTGCCTCCCGCATGCTCCCTGACCAGGGCCAGGAGCCTGCAACTGAGGTACGTGCCCTTGACCGGAATCAAACCCGGGACCCTTCAGTGAGCAGGCTGCTGCTCTGTCCACGGAGCCAAACCGGCCAGGGCCTGACTGGCTTGTTTTGCTTAGCATAATCCTCTCCAGGTCCTTCCATCAGTGTGTTGTTATTTTTTTAAATATATTTTTATTGATTTCAGAGAGGAAGAGGGAGAAATAGAAACATCAATGATGAGAGACAATCATTGATTGGCTGCCTCCCACATACCCCCAACTGGGGATGAGCCCGTAACGCAGCATGTGAACTGACTGGAATCGAATCGGGACCCTTTAGTCCGCAGGCTGACACTTGATCCACTGAGCCAAACCGGCTAGGGCCGTGGTGGGTAAACTGCGGCTCGCGAGCCACATGGGGCTCTTTGGCCCCTTGAGTGTGGCTCTTCTACAAAATACCACGGCCTGGGAGAGTCTATTTTGAAGAAGTGGCATTAGAAGTTTAAGTTTAAAAAATTTGGCTCTCAAAAGAAGTTTCAATCATTGTACTGTGGATATTTGGCTCTGTTGACTAATGAGTTTGCCGACCACTGGGCTAGGGCATCATTAGCGTTGTTTGAACTGACTTTCTCTTACTAGGGCTGAGCACAACCATCTTTTCTTTGGTTGCAGGTACTGTTTTTGGTGGACCATCTATTGGTGAATTCTGTCCATTGTGCTGTTATGCTTTTGATCTCATTGTTTTACAGAAATCATTTTGTTTCTCATTTATCTTACGCTATACTTATGGTGTTCTTTTGTCTTGCAAATGTTTTTTAACCCAGAAGTAATCCCATTTCTAAAGAAATTAACTCCTGCCCTAGCTGGTTTGGCTCAGTGGATAGAGCATAGGCCTATGGACTGAAGGGTCCCGGGTTCCAGTCCGGTCAAGGGCACATGCCTGGGTTGCGGGCTCAATCCCCAGTAGGGGCCGTGCAGGAGGCAGCCAATCAATGATTCTCTCTCATCATTGATGTTTCTCTTCCTCTCTCTCTCTCTCCTTTCCTCACTGAAATCAATAAAAATATATTTTTTAAATAAAAAAATTAACTCCTGTTTCTTATGGGTCTTGTATAACATTTTCACATTTAGGTCTCAAATGTATGTCACTAATACTGTTTTTCAGGTCTTTAATATCCTGACTGATTTTCTGTCTACTTGTATCAAACTAGAATTGTGGATTTATCTATTTTTCCTTTTAGGTCTGTCAGTTTTTATTTCATGAACTTGGAAGCTCTGAATTAGGCGCAGACTTATTTAAGATTGGCAGGTCTTTGTGCTGAACCAACCCTTTTGTTATTATGAAGGGACCTTTGTCCTTGGTACGCTTGTCCTGAAGTTTACCGTCTCCGGTAACACCGGCCTCCGGCCTCCGTAGGAGCGATGCTTGTGTGGTCTGTCTGCACATTAGAACCTGTGGAAGGATTATCTGCATGGGTTCCAGAGAGGATACAGAGAACAGACCTCAGAAAACTGAGAAGCATAGAGAGGTGAATGCGAGGCCTGTGTCCCGTGAAAAGCAATTTCCCCATGCCTGGGAAAAGGTCACGTGATTGGAACCCTGTGGAGGAGAAGTTAGAAATTCCCTGTAGTTTGGTGGAGCGCTTTGGCACACGAAGTATACCTTTCACAGATATGTTTGAGTGTCTGCTAATGGGCCTTGTGCTAGATGCAGAGGTCAGTTTTTTAAAATATATATATATTTTTACTGATTTCAGAGAGGGAGAGAGATAGAAACATCAATGATGAGAATCATTGATGGCATGCCTCCCCTATAACCCCCACTGAGGATTGAGCCCACAACCCAGGCATGTGCCCTGACTTGTGACCTTCGTGGTTCATAGGTCAATGCTCAACCACTGAGCCACACTGTCCGGGCAATGCAGAGGCCAGTTTGAGATTGAGCTCCTGTAAAGGCCTGCAGCCAGAGCAATGAGGCTAGGGCAGTGGTCTGCAAACTCATTAGTCAACAGAGCCAAATATCAACAGTACAACGATTGAAATTTCTTTTGAGAGCCAAATTTTTTAAACTTAAACTTCTTCTAATGCCACTTCTTCAAAATAGACTCGCCCAGGCCATGGTTTTTTGTGGAAGAGCCACACTCAAGGGGCCAAAGAGCCGCATGTGGCTCGTGAGCCGCAGTTTGCCGACCACGGGGCTAGGGCATTTGGCAGTATTGCTTACATCTGTGTCTCCGTGAATAAAATCAATGTCTTTTCGGCAGCAAAGTGAACCACTACTATTAGGGGCAGAAATAGAATAGTGAGGAGTAGCTATGGTTGTAGGAAGTACTAACCATGCTCTGTTAACTGCGATTGTTCTGTTCTGATTAGAGAAAGCACATTGCGGTCCATTCTCCTTTTCTGAGAACTGCCTATCCTCAGGGAAAGATTAACCACCTTGTTGCCGAAACAATCTGGTCCCAGAGGTGTCCGAATTCGTGACCCCCTGCCCACACTGCCTGTAACCTGCCACCATTGTACCTTGCCTACTTCCCATGCCTGCAATTCCTACTTCCCCATGGAATCTTTGTCCTTCTACCCAATATAAGCAGCTGTTTTATGGGGGGAGGAGGGGTAAGAGCAGATTTTCATGGATGACCTGCTGCTCTCCTATGCAATCGGCAGTATTGGAATAAACACTCATACATGATTCAACCCTGTCTCTGCTTAACTGGCTCAAGTAGTGACAGGCAGCCCGGACCCAATGGCTGTCCGGTTTCACTAAGATGAAGGGTAAGAGTCTATTTAGTGAGTAAAAGTGGATTATTGGCCAACAATATATCATAGGAACCCTGAGTAAGCGTGACAGTGTGGATCTGTAGCAGGAACTATCACCTCTAACTGTAGGCTTCCATTAAGATGACCCAGACTCACCCATGAGGGAAAAATGTGAATTTAGGTATTTAAATATTTTCAAAGGCCCCTTCTAATTCTAATATTACAGAAGCTTAATGTTAAAATGAAGTTTTTATATTTCCCTCTCTTAAAAGGCTACTTCTCCCAGCCACTCTGTCAGGCTGTCACCACACCGGTTACAGTCTGGACAGATTTACCAGGAAATCAATGAGACCCTCATGTGCACTGGCCCCCTAATTAGGGACTCACTTTTGTACCTGACTTTGACTCTAAGTCCATATTCTTTTTCTTAAGGAGAGTCCCAAGAACTGTATAAGCTTCAGGTCACATAAGACTTAGAAATGCCTTTGGTGGAACCTGAGAATTCGTCTTCTTATTCACCTCATCTTATTTGGTTCTAAGGTTTACTATTTCAGTCTTCACAGTTATCTCGGATTTTGCTCTTTCTCCTCAATTTCTGCTGATTCTACTTGTTTAGTTCAGAACTTCCTCGCTTGAAAACTGCGTCACAGTGACAGCCTGACAGCTGGTTTTCCTGATGCAATATTGCTCCAAATGAATCCACCCTATTTAAAGCTGCCAGACCAATTAAAAAACAACAGTTGTCCGGCCAGTGTGGCTCAATGGTTGAGGTCACAGTTTGATTTCTGGTCAGGATGCATGCCCTGGTTGCAGGCTTGATTCCCGGGAGGATGTGCAGGAGGCAGCCGATCAATGATTCTCTCATTAAAGATGTTTCTCTTTCTCTCCCTCGTCCTCTCTGAAATCAATAAAAAATATATTTTAAAAACAAAACAAAAACACTGCTTATTTTGCAAACTTACCATCCAGCTTAAGATATTCTGATTTTTCCACTATCACCAATCTTCTGAAATCGGGAAGCTGAAATGCCCAGGCAAAAGTGGCACTCAGCCCTGGCTGGTGTTGCTCAGTGGTTAAGAGCATCAGCAAGCACACTGACCGGACTCAGGTTCAATCCCCGGCCCCCGTAGGTAACCAATTGATGTGTTTCTCTCACATTGATGTTTCTCTTTCTCCCCCTCCCTTCCTCCCTCTCTAAAAAAAAAAAATCAATGGAAAAAATCCTCAGGTGAGGATTAACAACAACAACAAAGTGGCAATCAACCAGAGGGTAAGTGAAGCCACAAAAGAAATGTGACATTTTTTAAAAGAGCCTTTTTACCTGATGGCATGTAGTTTAAAAGATTACTGTCCCCCTCCCCCTTGCTTCTCTTCTATCAATCAGGTATAAAGTTGAATGCGACAGGAAAACAATTTGGACCTCAGATGCAGAAAACTAGATTCATCATTATTCTTGGCTCATGACATTCTCTTCATCAGTGCATTCATTCATGCTGCCACTTCCCATGACCTCATCACCAACAGGGAAACCAGGACATAAACTGACATTTACATCCACCTCTGATGCTCCATCACCTCACCCAGACTTTTCCCATTCAAGGCAACACCAGCAAAATCATAATTTTCTTGCTTTTTCTTTTAACATCCTAAACAGTGTTTGGGGGAATTTTTATAGTTATTAACTTTATGAAAAGTCTAATGCGTGCTGTATATAATTTTTAAGAAATTACTCTTTTCACTCTATATTATACAGGTGGGACAAAAGTAGGTTTACAGTTGTTTGTATGGGAAATAATAAGTAATATAATAATAGACAAATATGCAAATTGACTGCACCTTCGCTACACCTAAGCCACGCCCACCAGCCAAGCCACGCCCACCAACCAATCAGGATGAGTATGCAAATTGCCCCAACAAAGATGGCGGCTAATTTGCATATCAAGACAGCGTCCAAAGAAGCCAACAGCTGCAGAAGGGAGTAAAGTTGCGAAGAAGCAAGCAAGCGGGGGGGGGGGGGGGGGGGGGGAGAAGAAGGGCGGGGCGGAGGCGGGGCCGGGGGGGAGGAGAAGGGCGGGGCGGAGGCGGGGCCGGGGGCGAAGAGAAACACGGGCGGGCTGGAGGAGAAGGCGGGGCGGGTGACAAGGGCGGGGCGGAGGCGGGGCCGGGGGTGAAGGGAAACGCGGGCGGGCTGGAGGAGAAGGTGAGGCGGGCGAACAAGGGAGGAACGGAGGCAGGGCTGGGGGCGAAAGGAAACGAGGGCGAACAAGGGAGGAACGGAGGCGGGGTAGAGTGCAGCAGGAAATCCTATTTCAGGATTTTTCCTGCAACGGGAAAGCTAGTAAGTAATAATACAAAAATAAATTGTTTCATGTAGCCACATCTGTAAACCTACTTTTGCTCCACCCTGTATTTCTAGGATTAATCCATATTGTGCCATTCATTTGGTGTGCTGTATAAAGATTTTTTTTAAAAAATGAGGCCCATAGAAATTAAATCACTTGCTCAAGTACTACAGCTTGCATGGACTGGGTTAGGAGTCAAACCTGAAGTCCTGCCCAATTGGTGTAGCTTAGTGATTGTGGTTGACCTATGAACCAGGAGGTCATGGTTGGAGTCCGGGTTTGGGCACATGCCCCAGGGTTGTGGACTTGATCCCCAGTGCTGGGCCTGCAGAAAGCAATTGATGATTCTCTCTCGACTAGAAGCTCAGCACACGAAATCCGTGCACAGGTACGGTCCCTAGGCCTGGCCTGTGATCAGGGCCATTTTACCCAGCTGCCCACAGCCAGCCCTCCCTGTTGCCACCCACCACCCCCAGTTCCCTATTCACCATTAGGCGATCGGAGCCTGCTGGCCAGGGGGAGGGACCGAGAGGTGGTCAGTGCACCTCATAGTGAATGGTCGAGCAGTTGTT
The DNA here is from genome assembly GCF_027574615.1 of Eptesicus fuscus. Taxonomy (NCBI): domain Eukaryota; kingdom Metazoa; phylum Chordata; class Mammalia; order Chiroptera; family Vespertilionidae; genus Eptesicus; species Eptesicus fuscus. The sequence continues at coordinate 41,969,972 of NC_072494.1, forward strand.
CTGCCGTTAGGGTCAATTTGCATACTGCCCTTTTATTATATAGGATGTTTCTATCTCTCCCTCTGCTCCTCTCTAAAATCATCGATAATAATAAAAGAGTAATATGCAAAACGACCATCCAGATGACCTTCCGGATGAAGCCGGGGCTGTGAGGGCCGAGCCCCTTGCACGAATTTCCTGCATCGGGCCTCTAGTTAAAAATATAAAAACAAATGAACAAAAAAACCCTGAAGCCTGTATCCTTTCATACCTGTTATAAACAGGGATTAAATTTCTCTCTTAACTTTTTACAATGCCTAGCCTAGTACTGAACATTTTTTAAAAGAACAGTATTATTACTAAGCCCATTAATAATGTGAGAACACTGCAGTTGTATTTGTCATTTACTTCTCACAGGAAGTCACCTGAGGATGTACTACATAAACAAAGTATAGACAAAGGAGGGAGATGCAGATCCAGGGAACAGCAAATCCTACCCTAGAGGATGCAAAAGGAAGTCTCAGGACAAAAGCCTTGTCATAGAAATAGGACAGTGAACCCTGGTGGGTGGTCTTCAGGGGGGAAAATCTGAAAATCTGACAAACGACTCGGTAGGATGCAGAAAAGCTATTATATGAATTTGCCTCTAGCACTGGTTTCACCGTGGGGCCCAGGCTACGACACTGGTGCCCTGGAGAAGGGAACGCCCCGGCAGTGCCTGGTTCTGTAGTAAACGTGCTCAGGACCTGTGCAATGCTTTTCACTGCCGTTTCATTGACTGCTTTTTCCCCTCACATTTTAACACCCGAGAATAAAATGCATCTTCCAACCAATGGGGTGCCACAGCTTCATTCGTTGTTTATTTTCTTTCCCAGTAGGATATACAATGACGGCCCATCTTCGTCAACAGCATGGTGGGTTTGATGAACTGTGCGTGCCAGGAACAGCTTTATAACTTACTCTTCCTCATGCTATCTCTGTAACAGTAGACGAAGCTGGTGTTATTATCAACATTTTACAGATAAGGAAACTGAGGCTCAAGGACGGAACCGTATGCTCAGGACGACTGTCAATTAAGTGACACAGCCAGAACAGAACCAGGTGTGACTTCAAGGTCACGTTCTCATTGCACCTCCACATTTACCATGGGCCAGGCAAGGCTGGCGAAAAACCTATCCTGCCTGAACTACTCAAGTCAAGGTGTAGCTCAAATGAAAAGCTTCCCCAACTCCTGCAGGAAGCGATCTTGCCCTCATGTGTGCTCCCACATTTTATGAATACCTACCTCTATTACCCCTTCTTACAATGCGAAACGTAATAGTACCCGTGCCACCCTCTCTGGCCCTCCAGTGCCCACCCCCATCCGGCCCCAGGTAGGAACTCAATGTCTGCGAAGGAACAGGGTCTCTGCCTCCAAGTGTAAAGAGAACACAGAAACGCACCTATAATCAGGCCAAAAGCGGTGGGGCCCGAGCACTAGAAAGCGCACTGGAGTTTAAAAGAGCCAATGATAGCGCAGGCGCGCGCACACACACAATCAGGCTGAAAACAGGCTGCTGAGACATTTTCTTTAACCCACACAGCAGGTCTTTATTATTATTATTATTATTATTATTATTAGCTACCAGCACTCATAATTGAGCTTTCACATGACATCGGGGCTTCTGGACCTTCTGGAAAATGGGGAGATGTTGGAAACGGGTGCTCGTTCTCGCAGGGGAACTGGCTGGATGTATCGGCTGCTCCTTTCAGACGGCAGTGCTCCCTCACTCATCCGGTGCCGCCCGCCACTGCCTTCCGCCCAGCGCGCGGGAGCATTTACCGGGACCCCTGCCGACACCTGGGTTCCTGACCCCCCACTGACCGCTCCGCGCACTCTCCTGCCCACCCGAGAAGCGCTCCTCCTCCCCGGGTCGCCGCTGCGCACACGTCTACGAACCTCAGTCCCACCGCGCAGGCCCTCCGCGAGGGCGACGTTCCCGGAGGCCAGCGGCGCCCCTCTTCCGCGGCCCCGGCAGCGTGCGGTGCGCGTCGCACGCGAGGAAGTCAGTCTCTCACGTTGGCGCAAACACAGGCTCAACTACCTACCCGGCCTTGGAGCTGGGCCGAGGCGGTGCGGGCCGGGACGGAGGACGGCCGAGTGCGGCCACGTGGCCCCCGGCCCCGGATTCCACGCCGAGGGCCAGCTCTCCAGCCACCGCCAGCCTCAGCCGCCCAACTTCCAATTCTCGCGAGGCCCGCCCGAGCGCGGCTGCGCTTCCGCGAGGGCCACGCCCCGCTCTCCGGAAGGAGCCCTTCCGGCGCTGTGCCCCGGAAGCGGAAGTGTGGCTCCCTATCTGTCAGAAGCGCGGTGCTGCTCGGTGGTCCTGAAGTCTAGGAAAGTCGTTTTTCGCTCATTTTCCGTGGCTGTCGAGCGCTTCCCCACGGCGGGTGGGAGTGCAGAGCCGGAAGTGCAGGATGAGTACCATGTTCGCGGACACGCTGCTCATCGTGTTCATCTCCGTGTGCACGGCTCTTCTCGCCGAGGGTGAGGGCGCTGCTTCCCTGACGTCTGCGCTGTCCCCGAGGGAGGGTCCCAGGCCAGGGGTCTCCGGCGCCACACCGCCCTGCTTGCTCGCGGGCTCATGTACTCTACCCCAGCGAACCTCGGCGACTCGGGCGGGAGGGATCGTGTGCACGCGGTGTCCGGGTTTCTTTGGTCACTTGAGTGTCTGCGGAGACACCTTGTCATCACGTTACAGGTGCTTTTGGTTAAGAGTCCGTCGTTTTAACTACTGGCGCCTGTAAAGCGAAAGAGTTGAAATCCTTCCTTACCCAACCGTGGCCACTAATGGCAGTTGTTGGAACCGTTGCAAACATTTCTCCATGAGCACGTTGCGCTTCATGTTGCAGGTATCACCTGGGTTCTGGTTTACAGGACAGACAAGTACAAGAGGCTGAAGGCGGAAGTGGAAAAACAGAGTAAAAAATGTGAGTATGGCAGCTCCCTTCAGAAGTAGTTTCAACGGGTCAATCTCATTGAAGCGCATGTTGATAGTGAATAGTTGAGTAGCACCAGCCCATACGAAAACCTTGTAGGGACGCAGAGACGATTCCAACTTGAAGTCTAATTAGGAATATGGCTTTTGTGCAAAATGTCAGTGACGTGAGAGGTATGTGTTATGTGCAGGGAAACCTTTGTGACACAGGAGACCTTGCAGTCCTTCATGGGTGGTTAGAATTTGGGTGGAGAATGAGAAGGGGGAAGGATTTCCAGATAAAGGAAATAGCAGAGATGCAAAAGGAGGGGTATTTTAAGGACTAAGATGTGTTTGGTGAACAACAGTCACCATGATTGGTATCAAGGTAAGTGGTGTCCTGGGGAGAAGTCACGTTTCATTTGGTTGAAGGTGTGTTTGATGAAAAGGTTAAGAACAAGTAGAGTTTATTGTCTTAGAAATAAAGAAGGAATTTCCGCAGGGCTTTGTGTCTTACAAGAGCTTGATGTTTTCTTTCTTACAGTGTGTCATTTGATCCACATAACAACCATTTGTGGTCGGTTGTGTGAATATTATCCTCCTTTATAGGAAAGGAGATTGAGGCTTAATAAGGTCACAGAACAAATAAAGAATTGGACATACTCAGCTTTTTAAATTACAGCTTACTGTTCCTTCCCTTATTTATTATTGACAGTGCACCCCAACATATCTAAACCCAGGTTCATTATCTTTACCCGCACAGGTGTGAGCCTCTCTCAGGATTTCCCTGGTTGGGGAAGGTACCTGTATGCTCCAGTAGTGCAGGCCCGAGGCCCTGGAGCACTTTCTTCATTTGGTCCTGGACACCACACTCCTTGGCCTTGCTTTCCTCTGGCTGGTCATTCTTTTGCAGTTTTCTTGTTGGTTCCTCTTCTTGACCTCCTGTTGTTGGGGTTGATTGCCAGTGGTGAACTCATATGTGTGCTCTGTTTGCCATGACCTCCAAATTTATGCTCCTACTCTCTCTCTCTAATACAAGATTCATATTCTTAACTGCCGATTCACTGCGATGTCTAATACACATCTCAAACCCAGCACATCCAACCGAACTGTTGTTCCTCACTTCCAAGCCTGCTGCATCGGTAACTTTCATGCCTGTGCTGAGTGGCAGTACTGTCCTTCCACTTGTTCAGGCCATCATCCCTGTGTGGTGTCCTTGACTCTTCGCTCACAGTGTACGTCTAGTACTGCTGGGCTGCCTTCAGATATATCCAGAATCCGACTACTTTTCATCACCTCCACTGGTCCTCCACGGTCCAAGGCACCGTCATCTTTTGCATGATAATTGCAATAGCTTCCAACAAGTGTTTCTGTCCCCTTGTAGTCTGTTCTCAAGATAACAGCCAGAATAATCCTTTCAAAAGCCTATCAGATGATGTCCCTCTGCTCATAACCCTATGATGGTATTCCATTTTTGATCAGAGAAGCCAAAATCCTTCTAGTGGCCTTAGCCAGTTTGGCTCAGTAGATAGAGCTTCAGCTTGCAGACCAAAGGGTCCCGGGTTCGATTCCAGTCAAGGGCACATACCTTCATTGCAGGCTCCTCCCCGGCCTGGGCCCTGATTGGGGCTCATGCAGGAGGTAACCAATGGATGTGTTTCTCTCACATTTATGTTTCTCTCTCTTTCCCTCTCTCTTCCACTCTCCCTAAAAATCAATGGAAAAATATCCTTGGTCGAGGATTAACAAAATCCTTCTAGTGGCCATAACCTTCCCCTGTTACCGCTCTGATACACTTTCCCTGCCACTCACCTGTTCCACCCACACTGACCTGCTTTCTGTGTGAGAACCTGTTCTGCTGTGATCATACACGAGTCGGCCACCATGCGATGGTGTCTGTGTACACCTTTCATTCCTGTGTCAGTGAGAGGCCTTAGGAAACAAATTCCATTTAGCTTCACATTTGTTTGGGTAATATTCTCTACCTTAATTATTCACATGAATAGCTTATGAGCTTCTTTAGTTCCACTCTGATTGCTTCGTTTCTAATTATCTGAACTAGAGAAATCAGTTGCCTTCACTCTACACCCAAATTCAAAGTAAAGTAGTTGTCAGGCAAAGCTCCCATAGTTGCACTTTTTAATATAATCCTTTACTATGCTGCTGTGAAGGTAAGTATGAGGTAGGCTGATGATTGGAATGACCCCTGCATTTCTCATAGTCTCAGGTCCTCTAGTTTGGGGGATCTATGGAAACTCAGTAAGTGTGTATTACTTGCCTGTCTGATCAGTTGACATTTGATAGCATGCTGTGTGTAGAGTTAATCATGATGAGTGCAATCCTATATAATAAAAGGCTAACATGCAAATCAACAGAATGGCAGAATGGCCTGTCACTATGATGTGCACAGACTACCAAGGGGCAGACACTCAGTGCAGCAGCTGCCCCCTGGTGGTCAGTGCGCTCCCACAGGGGGAGCGCCAGTCAACCAGAAGCTGGGCTCATGGCTGGCGAGCCCAAAGGTGGTGGCGGGAGCCTCTCCCGCCTCTACAGCAGAGCTAGGGACAACTATATACAAGCCATCAGTTGGATATCCCCCGAGGGCTCCCAGACTGCAAGAGGGTGCAGGCCAGGCTGAGGGACCTTCCCACCGAGTGCACGAATTTTGTGCACTGGGCCTTTAGTCTATAATAAAAGTGTAATATGCAAATCGACGGAACGACCCTCCGACGTCCTTCTGGACGACCTTCCAGATGGAGCTGGGGCTGCAGCTGCGGGATCAAGGCAGCCGCCGCAGCTGCGAAGGCCTACTCTTGCACAAATTTCATGCATCGGGCCTCTAGTACAAAATAAATGGGCATAGAGCCTGTCTTCTAGATAGTTATAATCAAATGGACAACTATTATATTGAGCACGGGAGATGTTTCACAGGAAGAAATAAGGTAAGTTCCTCTTTGAACAAATGTCCTAGTTCCGTGGTTGGCAAACTGTGGCTCGAGAGCCACATGTGGCTCTTTGGCCCCTTGAGTGTGGCTCTTCCACAAAATACCATGGCCTGGGTGAGTCTATTTTGAATTAAGTGACATTAGAAGAAGTTTAAGTTTAAAAAATTTGGCTCTCAAAAGAAATTTCAATTGTTGTACTATGGATATTTGGCTCTGTTGACTAATGAGTTTGCTGACCACTGTCCTTGTTGCAAATACATGATCTCTTCTGACATCCTCTATTCAGAAGGTGGTGTGGATCTAGGCAAGAAAAGTTTGTAGGGCCTTTGAGAAATACAAAAAACATAAATAGATTTGACTTCGGATTAGATTCTTGTGCTGATCTGATCCTTGACATTATTTGGGGAATACTACTGATATTTTCCAAAAAGCTGCCCTGCTGTGGCTGGCCTTTGACAAAAGATGCTTTTTTAAAGGCACCCAGTGGGTTGATTCAGGTGATCTGTGAATTTCAGTAAAGTCAAGTGCTCTCTAAAGATCAGAAAGTCTCCTTTCCCAGTAGAGACCAATGAAAGAACATGTCAGTAAGAAAAAGGTTAAAGTATGTGTAATTCACTGCTGTAACAGAATTATATGGGAGCATTTATTGAGTACAAATTACTATGAAGTGTGAAGTGCTTCCGTTGTTTGCAGAAGAACAGGCTGGAGTTTTTTTAAGTAATTTATAGCTGAGAGAATCTGGAACTCAGTGCAGCAATGCCAGGTCATGGGCAAAATGCATTTCAGGGTGCACATTTTATCTCTCAACTCCAGCATCTCCGCTGCCTGTTATGGGGCGAGGCTCTGGTGAATAAATATCAACACAAAAGGGTTAGGAAAACAGGAGGCTAAAAGATGATCGTATCCCTAGAGAAGATTTATCTGTCTCAGTCCAGTCTGCTGGAAGACTGCCTCGTGCTCAGGGAGTACCTTACTTTCTGTTCTCTGGCCTTCTGTCTCTTGCCCCCTTGCTTTTTCACCATTATAGTTAAATGCCACGTAGTTAGCCCTAGGTGGGAAAGAAATATTTTTGTTTCTTAATAATAATGATACCATTCAATTTCTGTTCGTTTTTAAAAAAATGTTATTTTTGTGGCATCTTATAAAATTTGATTTAATTTCTTCTTATGATCTGTTCCTAAGTAGGTTTATTCTAAATCTTTCTCCCCCATAGTGTTTTATCTTGTTTAAAAAATATGTTTTTATTGATTTCACAGAGAAAAAAGGAGAGGGAGAGAGAAATATCAATGATGAGAGAGAATCATGAATTGGCTGCCTCCTGCGTGCCCCCCACTGGGAATTGAACCCGCAACCTGGGCATGTTCCCTGATCAGGAATTGAACGGTGACCTTCTGGTTGATAGGTGGATGCTCAATCACTGATGCCCAATATGTGCACGTGCATGTATGTGTACGCGCGTGCGCGCACACACACACACACACACACACTCTCACACACTTTATTGTAGTCAGCACTTCACCATTTAATTTGCAGTATTGCAGTCCAGTGGAACTTTATACCTTCATAAAGCAGGAATACCAACTTTGCTTTTAGAACTCAGCAGTGTACTTAATGTCATGAGGGAAAGTATCCTACCTGCCAGCTCTTTAATGCAACTTTTAGAAATAATACATGCACTGTATTGTTTCCTATTGAAGGAAGTACACTGAGATAATATATGGAACAGGTCATATAAATAAACCAAGTGAAGGTCATTTTTGACATGTTTATTCTTAATCTATTCAATGGGGATTAAAGATAGTTACTATAAAGTATAAATATATTTCACTATTCCTCTTTAAATACACATGGCTACTCTATCTTATTAATTGAAATACATAAAAAAAAAAGTTGGTCTGCCCTGGCCGGTATGGCTCAGTTGGAGCATCATCCTGTGCACTGAAGGGTCGCGGATTCTATTCCCAAGTCAGGCCACATACGAGGTGGCGGGTTTGAGCCCCGGTCAGGGCACATACAGGAGGCAACCTGTCAATGCTTCTCTCTCACGGTGATGTTTCTCTCCCTCTCCTTTCCTCTCTCTTTAAAATCAATTTTAAAAAATTAAAAAAACATTTTAAAGTTGGTCTTAGCTTTTTTGGCCCTCGTACTCTTCCTACCCAGTGCGTGTGTCTGTCTTGCCTGTTTTCTAGACTATAATTGTTACTTCATTATCTCTCCTACTGGACTTATCTTTTTATCTCCCTAGAACAGTGCCCGTTAGGTAGGCAGCCAATAGCTGAATGAGTGGGTCCTATCTTCTGTAGTGAACATGAGAATGTGACTACAATTAGCCATAGTTACATGAGAGCAGAACTCGAAATGTGCTTGGACTCTTGTCCCTGAGGCAGTCACCCTCCACTGATGGTCTGAAAACTCATTGTTTAGATTATGACTGTGTTCTACAATCCTTCGTGGGTATTTGATTAAAGATGCTACCATATTGCTGTTTTAGTCTTAGAATGTTGTGTCCACCTTTTACTGTCAGCAGGTGTGAGAGCAGACCAGTTGACTTAATCATGATCATAATCAAAGTCAGCGTGTAACTTTCTTGTAAGATTCTTCCATTGGTTCAGCTATGGGAAGGAGCTTTTGTTTCTTTAGTACAATGAGCAATTAATTTGTGCTGTGTTACTGTGTTGTTTACAGTGGAAAAGAAGAAGGAAACAATAACAGAGTCAGCTGGCCGACAACAGAAAAAGAAAATAGGTAAGATGAGTTATTGGTCTACACAAAATTTAGGTTTTCTTGGAAGAACTAAATTCTCAGGTGATGATGCTATATAAAGATGCTGACCGTGGTAACTCGTGTGTGTGTGTGTGTGTGTTTGTGCGTGCGTGTGTGTGACTGTATGGTTCACCGAACACTTGCTATGTTCTCTTACTCGATTCTCTCAACCGTTCTGTGGGACATGTTCAGGCAGTTGCTCCTTTTGGGTCTTCACTTCAAAATTTCAGTTTTAGTAAATGATGTTGACAGTTGTGGCTTCTGAACTTGCTGAGGGTTCTTCTTGTAGTTTGCAAAAGCACATTATTTTTAATGCCTGAAATGGTTATTTCCAGGTAAGTCTGAGCTAGTAAGTCTGAGCTACTTGTGTTATTGCCGTGGCTTCCTTACTGAGAATTGGCTGGTGATGGAAACCCACCACGGACCGGAAATTTTCTGCTGAGGAATTTTTATATCGTCTGGAAGATAATGACGTGACTTCGGTTTTTCAGTGTGTTGTAGAATTTAATTACCGGATGTAGTTCTGTTCCAAAGAGACCATTTGTAAATGACTAGATGTGCTTTGTACTTATGATGCTTCCTAACTCCGAAATACGGGAAAAGCATGTATTTGGTTCAGAAGCGATGTTTCTGTACCCAGGGCACTGCTGTTCCATCCCAGCAGGGAGTCCTGCCAGGTGGGCCTCTGCCTGGTCCCCTCTGGGACCAAGGCAGCTTCTCAGCTCAGTGCCGGGGCAGGGTTTCTACGTGGCCCGCGCGTCTGGGTCCGTGGCAAGACGCTCTGTGCGCGTCGGTCACGCTGGTCGGCACTGGAGAAACAAGGCAGAGGCGGCTCTGTCCTTTAGGTCTGTGCAGACGGCGAACAGACCCGGGCAGCACTGTGTGTTTGTGGAGACACATTCTGAGTGTCCTGAGAGCAAAGAGAAAGTCTCTCCAAACCAGCCTACAGGGTCAGGTGTTCGCGAAGAGCTGATGCTTTAGCTGAGTCTTGAAGCTTTGGTGTGAGTTAGTGAAATCAAAATAGAAACAGAAGTGCTGGTCAGTATTATTGAGCAGTCACTCTCTGCAACACTGAGGTGAGCCCTTTACATACTTTTATTTGTTTTAATATATATTTTTATTGATGTCAGAGAGAGGAAGGGAGAGATAGAAACATCAGTGATGAGAGAGAACCATCGATCGGCTGCCTCCTGCATGCTCCCCACTGGGGATCAAGCCCAAAACCTGGGCATGTGCCCTGACCGGGAATCAAACTGTAACCTGTTGGTTCATGGGTCAATGCTCAACCACTGAGCCACTCCAGCCGGGCACTTTACATACTTTTAAATTCTCTTAACAACGCACATGGTTGTGAAGGGTTACCTCATTTTCATAGACGGGAGACTGCGGTTGAAGTGCTGAGTGGTATGAGGGTGAAGTCGGTGCAGAGCAGGGCTACAGCCTGGTCCTTCGTCACTGCAGACTCCGCACTAATAAGCCCCGTGCCCTAGGCACAGAGGGATCCACAAGCACACGTGGAACTGGAGGGGGTTACTATAACAGATAAAAGAAGCTGTGGGAAGGACAGGCAGAGGAGCTGGAGAAAGGAGCCTTTAGGTCAGGAGGGCAAGGCATTGAACTTGCCTCCAGAGGGCTTCCTGTAACCATTAAGGGATGTAAACAGGCTTGACATCAGATTCTAAGGAAGACAACTCTGGCAGCAGCATGGAGTATAAACTGGAGAGGGGATTGTTCTGGAAGTAGGAAAGTCATAAGGCTTTTTAAGTACCCCAGGCATAAAAGTGGCAAGAACCTGCACTTGGGCCGTGGGATTGGAGTAGATGTTAGATTCAGCGGATATCAGAGAAGTACAGAGAGAGGGCAGAGGAGCCCAGATCTCCAGTTTGGAGGAAGAAGTATTGGACGAGGAGCAGATTGGGGTGGGGAAGAGAAGATTTCAGCCTGGCCAGTGTGGCTCAGTGGTTGAGTGTCAACCTACGAACCAGGAGGTCATGGTTCGATGCCTAGTCAGGGCACATGCCCAGGTTGCGGGCTTGATTCCGAGTGTGGGGCGTGCAGGAGGCAGCGATCAATGATCCTCTCATCATTGATGTTTCTATCTCTCTCTTCCTCTCCCTTCCTCTCTGAAATCAATACAAATTTTTTTTAAAAAGAGAGAGAAAGAGATTTCAGGTTTGATCATGTAAGGCTTGCCGTGCTGTGTGACAGTGGGTCCACAGTGGATGGGTGGATGGTTGTGGAGCTGGCAGGGAGGTAAAGGCTACAAGGAGATTTGAGAATCATACGCTGCTAAGTGGTAATCGAGTCCACCAGGTAAATGAGATCACAGGGAGACTGTCTAGAGTAAGAAAAGCCAGGCTGCGGGCGGAGAGTCCTCAGGAAACAGTGTCTGAGGGCTGCGGGAGTGGAGCTCTGCAAAGGCACAGCCCGAGCAGTTTGGGAGGGGAGGTTGAGGGGAGAGTTTCAGGGACAGGAGCGGCTGAAGGTGGGTGTTAAGTGCCTGCGGGGCAGAATGGAGGCTATTGATGACTTAGCAAGAGTGATTTCTGTGGCACAGCACGGTAAAGGCAGGAGCCAGATTGGGTAGATTAGGGAGCGCAGGCTAGGGGAGCAACTGACACCTTGAACATGGACAGTTCAAGTAGCTTTGCCTTCAATCGATGACACAGGATCTAAACTCAACATTATCTTAACATGGAATGCGGCCTTGAATGCTTGCTCACCAAAGAATATCATTAAGAGTGAAGAGAAATAATATTTATGAAGAGTTGAGTATCAGAGTCTCCTCAGGAGTTAAAGACATAATATTTATTAGGCACTGCTTACAAGGAAAACAACCTATCCGTTTTCTAGTTTGTAAGTTTTACTCTTAGATTCAGCCCGACGCTCGGAAATCTGGAACCTAAGCTGCCTTCTTTTGGACTTGGTAACGCTTCTGTCCTCGGGAGTCCTACTCGCGGTATTCGTGAGAGTGTAGTCCGGAGCACCCCATGGTGCTCTTTTACAGGCAATGGTGGCCGTTCTGACCTGTTAGTTTTCAATGTTAAGAAGAGCAGTGCTTCTCATTGATTGTTACCTGTGGACACTGAACTGATGGACGCCGGCCCGGCTGCTGGTGAGCACGGCAGAGGGGGTGTGGATCCCGCATTTCTGTGCTGACTGCGTCCACCGTGCTGCTCTGCTCCTTTCTCTCTGCTCACAGTCCCCATTTGAGTCAGTTACAAAAATATGCATAGTACTGGCTGGGCTGTGCGGGACGATTCTGCCCTGGAAGGAGCCAATTTCAGTAGGGGGCTGGTGGGCAGTGCCCGCGCCCAGGGAAGAGACGCCATGGACGTTACCCGGGAGGCTCTTTGATGGAGCGCGGGTAGAGCCAGTAATTTGGAACCGAGGCGCCTGCACAGCCATGGAGGATTGTGTGGCCCTGTTCTTACTTCCCCTGCAGGGCTGTGGCTATTTTCCACCTCCCTTTCCTAGAAGAGGAACTGGTTTACTCTTGGACATGGCTTTGATTTCACTCTGGGGCTGCAGCCGTGTTACCTGAAGCAACGAGGGATGCATTTTAGGGGCATATGTGATCCAGCCTCCGGAAAGGCTGAACTGACTGGTTCCAGGAAGGCAGGACTGTGTCAGGCCGAGCGAGCCTGGAGGTGAGGCCGCCGGGGGCTCCTTGTCGTCAGGGCTCCGCTGCCAACACTCGCTTCTCCCTCTCCTGCGGTCCCGCTGCCCCGTGGCCTCGGTGGTGCTCGTCTAGCAGGCGCCTGTTGCCTTCACCTGCCTCTGGTGTCCTGGGGTCTTTCTGCACCAGCACTCCTCACACGGCTCGGTGGCCACCACGTCAGTAGGGCCCAGACACTTGTTAAAACTTAGGGGCTGAGTTGAGTCCCAGGCTTTACTGAATCACCATCTTGACATGCGGCCCAGGAATCTGCTTTCTTTTTTAAACATATTTTTATTGATTTCAGAGAGGAAGGAAGAGGGAGGGAGAGGGAGAGAGAGAGAGAGAGAGAGAGAGAGAGAGAGAGAGAGAGAGAGAAACATCCATGATGAGAGAGAATCATAGTGGATCGGCTGCCTCCTGTAAGTCCCTCACTGGGGATCGAGCCCACAACCCGGGCATGTGCCCCCGACTGGAATTGAACCTGGGACCTTTCAGTTCGCAGGCCAACGCTCTATACACTGAGCCAAACTGGCCAGGGCGGGAATCTGCTTTCTTAATAAGCTTCTCAGACAATTCATAGGTAAACTGAAGTTTGAGAGCCAGCACTATATTGTAATTTTTCTATTTCTGCTCCCACAGTTAATTGACATAATTTCCTAAGATTTCCTGATTTAAGTTCTTTTATTTTTATTTATTTATTTATTTATTTATTTATTTATTTATTTTTTTTAAATATATTTTATTGATTTTTTTACAGAGAGGAAGGGAGAGGGATAAAGAGTTAGAAACACCGATGAGAGAGAAACATCAATCAGCTGCATCCTGCACACTCCCCACTGGGGATGTGCTCGCAACCAAGGTACATGCCCTTGACCGGAATCGAACCTGGGACCCTTGAGTCCACAGGCTGATGCTCTATCCACTAAGCCAAACCGGTTAGGGCTGATTTAAGTTCTTTTAGATATATATTTTTAAAAATTAATTTTTAGAGAGAGAGAGAAAGGGAGAAAGAGATAAAAACATTGACATTGATCGGCTGTCTCCAGCATGCCCTCCACCATGGGTCGAGCCCTCAACCCGGGCATGTGCCCTGACAGGGATTCGAATTGGCAACCTCTTGGTGAATGCGACGACGCTCAACCAACTGATCCACACCGGCTGGTTGAGAGAAATAATCCAATGGGCTCAGCTCATCGTTTTTTAAAAATATATTTTTTTATTTATTTCAGAAAGAAAGGGAAAAAGAGAGAGAGACAGGAACATCAATGATGAGAGAGAATCATGGATCGGCTACCTCCTGCACACCCCACACTGGGGATTGAGCTCAAAACCTGGACTGAAATCGAACCATGACCTCCTCGTTCATAGGTCAGCGCTCAATCACTGAGCCATGCCGGCCAAGCTCAGCTCATATCTTCATGCCGGAGTCATGGACTGGTTGCCTCAGGTCAACAGTGGTGGGAGGGGAGTACTGGGAACATTCCCATGCTGACCTTCAGCAGAGCCCATGGCTGGGGACAGAAGGGCAGGCGTTCTGACCCTTGACTGAGTGTGGGGGGTCTCCTTTCCTAGAGGCTTGGAATTATGGTGGGACATTGCTGAGATTTAATTTATGTATTCGTTCCACGCCTTTGTGTGCTATTTTCCACAAAAGAAGGCTGCATCAGACAGATAATTTAAATCTTGCTTCTTCTCCATGGCAAATCGCCATGACATTTCAGGGATATTATTAATTGGTCTTCCATTCGAGACAGCTCAGAATGCAGGACTGTCGTGGGATACCTGCCTTTTTTTCATTGGTTCCTATTGACGTAATACAAGAGTGGTTCTTCATGTACAGCGTTAAAACAGTACCAGAGGCAGGATGTGAGGGCGATCTGGCTGCGACATCTGTCACCCATTGATCGCCAGGGTTGATTCGGCTGATCTGGCTGGCTAGGCGGGTGTCCCCCTCCTCCCGCACCAATCCATGTGCGTCCCTCCCGAAGCTGCGCGCTCGGTCGAAGAGGACGACCTTCCCCCCAGAGGAGAGGACCGGTCTTCGGTCAAGGGTATACGAGTAGCTGCGCTCCCCTGCTAGAACCTCCAAACAAGCTCTCAAGGTCCATTTGTAGGAGAACAACAACAACAACAACAACAAAAACAGTACCAGAGGCAGTTTTAAAAAGTTAAACTTGGACCCGGCTGGTATGGCTCAGCAGTTGAGCATTGACCCAGGAACCAAGAGATCTCAGGTCAATTCCAGATCAGGGCACAGGCCCAGGTTGCAGGCTTGATCCCCAGAGGGAGGGGTGCAGGAGGCAGCCGATCAGTGATTCTCCCTCACCATCCATGTTTCTGTCTCTTATCCCTCTCCCTTCCTCTCTCTTTAAAAAAAAAATAAAAACATTAAAATAAAGTTAAACTTGAAAGAGTTTTCTTTCTTTCATTGAAATATTCTGGTGCTCTGCTGCATGTGCGTTTTCTGTTAGTACAAAGTGCATCATGTGCGAGGTGTTCGGCTGGTCTTATTGAAACAAGCGCCAGTGAAACAGGTGTGTTTGTGTCTCCAGTCAGTGATGATTTAACCCGGACCATGTGCTTAGCACTCTGTGTATTAACTGTCTCGTCACTTCTTTTCAGAGAGGCAAGAAGAGAAGCTGAAGAACAACAACAGAGACCTGTCCATGGTGAGGGTCCCCAATATAACTTCCCTGTAAACATAATGTTTTTTAGCAAAACATTTGCGTTAGGTACTCCACACTCACCTTTCAGAACTGCACAGGCTGCAGGCTGCAGATAATCGTGGGGGTTCCTGGGCCACCCGAGTGCAGTGGCTGTGGGCTGGGACCTCACTCCGGGGATGGCTCCCCTTATCTTTATCTTCTTACGTTAATGCTGCACCTTCGGTTTTCTGGCGAGTGGTCGTCCCAGCACAGGGGTTGGAGTGTTACAGGGGCCTTCGCTGTTGCCTCTTCTGCGAGAGCCTCTGTTCTGAGTGGCAGACTCACCATAACGTGTGAGGATAGTGATTTCATTGTCCGTTTGCGTGTTTATAAAGAGCACACACAGTCTGTCCAAGCATGTCTGTCTGAGGCGTCGGCAGACTATGACATGGCGTGCCCACATTTTCACTTCAGTTCTGTATTTTTAACGTAGGACGTTCTAACTTTCCAACAGTTATCTTTTGCTTAGTGAGAGCCCTTTGCTATATATCTTTATCTTGAAATTCTTATTAAGAAAGATTCTAATTTAGAGGTGCATTTTTTAAAAATGGCTTTTCTTGCCCTAGCTCAGTGGTCGGCAAACCTCGGCTAGCGAGCCACATGCAGCTCTTTGGCCCGTTGAGTGTTCTAACGCCACTTCTTCAAAATAGACTCGCCCAGGCCGAAAACCAACTTCTGCACATGGGCCACGAAGTTTCAATCGCACTATATGTGTGTGCCCACATGTGGTATTTTTTTGGAAGAGCCACACTCAAGGGGCCAAAGAGCCGCATGTGGCTCGCGAGCCGCGGTTTGCCAACCACTGCCCTAGCTGGTTTGGCTCAGTGGATAGAGCATCGGCCTGAGGACCGAAGGGTCCCGGGTTCGATTCCGGTCAAGGGCACATACCTCAGTTGGCAGGCTCCTCCCCGCCCCGCCTGGGCCTTGGTCGGGGCTCGTGCAGGAGGCAACCAATCAATGTGTTTCTCTCACCTCGATGTTTCTCTAAGTCTTTCCCTTTCTCTTCCACTCTCTAAAAATCAATGGACAAACATCCTCCAGTGAGAATTAAAAAAAAGCTTTGCTGTTGACACAGTTACTACATATTCACCATAGCAAATTTGGAAACTACTGTAAAAAGAGATAGATAAAGGTCCAGACACAACTATTGTTAAGCTTACATCTTTGTAATCTTTGGTTTATTTATATTTTATGACATAGTGATTAAGAAAGAAGTTAGCTTCAAGTAACAACACTTGACTGACTTAAGCAGATAAAGGGTTTTCACTTGCTCCAGAAGTCTGAGGTGGTGTCCTGGGCTGGAGGCAGCTCTGAGGTCAGGATGTCACCGACGCAGGCAGCCGTCTAGGTCCACTGTGCCGCACCGCCAGGCACTGTGCTCTCCATTCCAGCAGGAGGAGTGAGCGTGAGGCCCGAGGATGGCTGCTCGCCACGCCTGTCCCTTTGCAGGTCCCTCCCACCCTGTGCTGTCTCCTGGCCCCCAGCACTTCCCCAGCACACGGCCAAGAGAGGGCTTGCAGGTGGGGTGGTAGCCGGCAGACAGCTTCTGGCAAAGGGGCTCCTTTATTTTTATTTATTTATTTATTTATTTATATATATTATTTTTTAAAAAATATATCTTATTGATTTTTTACAGAGAGGAAGGGAGAGGGATAGAGAGTTAGAAACATCGATGAGAGAGAAACATCGATCAGCTGCCTCCTGCACACCCTCCACTGGGGATGTGCCTGCAACCAAGGTACATGTCCTTGACCGGAATTGAACCTGGGACCCTTCAGTCCACAGGCCGACACTCTATCCATTAAGCCAAACCGGGTTCGGCAAAGGGGCTCCTTTAAAAATGGCATGAAAGCAACTCGGGTGTGCTCCGGCGGTGGTTTCTCTGCAGTGTGAAATGACAGTGTGTCGGTCTCCTTACAGGTTCGAATGAAATCCATGTTTGCAATTGGCTTTTGTTTTACTGCCCTGATGGGGATGTTCAATTCCATGTGAGTATCCCTAACTGTTGCTCTGTGATAATATTGTATTTTTATATTTTAAATGTACAGAAAAGTTACAAGAATATATGTCCATTATCCAGATTAACAAATGTTAATGTTTTGCCCCATTCACCTTCTCTTTTTCTCTCTCTCCATATCATGTATGTCCTCATAGTACATGATTTCTGTATTTTTCTGAGTCATTAGAGAGTATGCTTCATGCTCCTTTATCATAACTTACTAGCGTGTGTTCCCTAAGGACATGGACATCCTCATACATAACCCCAACCCAGTTATCGAAATCATGGAAATTGAATTTTGATAGAATACAATTATATGATAACTTTTTCATGCTCTTAATAGTGAGGATGTTTTATGTACAAGGCAAAGACTGGGTATTGTGGGGCCTTCAAAGGGAGGGTAGACATATAAAGATGTTTTCACTCTTAAAGTAGAGTTTTAACTGTGATCTCGTTAATGATAGCCAGATTACTGTGTCTGACCAGCACGGGTGGGCTGGAGTAAGGGCGGAGCTGCTCTAACGGGCTGGGCAAGGGCCCAGATGACAGGCACCACTTATCACCCCAGAGCTCACTGGACCCTCCCACGAGGATAGGAATTGCCCTCACCTTTCCTTACCTTTCTCTTACTCTTCCTCCCCGGCTTCATGTCTGTCTGTCTGTCTCTCCCTCTCCCTGTAAATGCACCCCCCACCCAGTCTGTTCTTCTCTTCCCATCTGTTAAGTGCCACTTTGTGCCAAGCATGGTGCCAGGTATTATATAACAGGCCATACCAACATTGTATGGGAAGAAAAGGCAGACAGATACATGATGGATGTTATAACAGAAATGTGTGTGTGGAGTACAGTAGGGGGAAGATGAAGTGACTGTTTTTGCCTAGGGGAGGGGCCAGAGAGTGTCTGATGGTTTTCATGCAGAATTTCCCCTTAACTAGTGAAGGACCTTTGGAATATTCAACAACTTGCCCGTTTCCAGAAGTCTCGTAATTTCTAGCATATAATCTTAAATTCAGTGTTGTTTTTTTCACTGCCATGCTTTCTCTCATTTCTTGGGTGCATATCACAGTGAATGAACAGACAAACTGAACACTGAACGAGTATTGACGAGTATGCTTCATTGGTACAACTCCTTTCTCGTGTATTCTTAACCTTGCCACATTCTGGCTCAGTGCTTACTGTAGAGGTGCTAAGTACTCAAACTTCTGATTTTTTTTTTTTTTTACTTTTTTATTGAATTTATTGGGGTGACATTGGTTAATAAAATTATATAGGTTCAGGTATACAATTCTATAATACATCATCTATATATTGTATTGTGTGTTCACCACCCAAAGTCAAGTCTCCTTCCATCACTCACACTTGTGATTTTAAAATGGTATTTTTATAGCTTTAGTGGCGTGTGTGTAGTTTTTCTTGTTGGCCTTGGCTTTATTGTGTGATTACTGCAATTTTGGGTCCTGTTTTGCTTGAAGTTCAGTATTTGATTTATTCCTTAGTCTTATGTACAGATGAGTTCTAATGAAGTAGACTGACTAGGAAATAACTGGCCATTTCTGCCAGTAGTAATACTGCCTTATATTCATGCGATTCCCCTCCTTAGCATTGTTCATGAACACAATGCACTAAACAGCCTTACAGTTTCAGCCAACATGTGCACACGCGCACACGTCTGAAAGGCTACTCTATAGGAAGGGCTTCGAACCTCTGCCGGGATCCTGATACTGAAAAATTAAGAGTCACTAGTTTAGAAAAAGATCGACGGGAACAGTTTACATCCTTCCTTATCTCTGTGTGCGTCAGGTCTCTTTTTAGAATAGCACCTTTTCTTGTTTTTTAAAGATCAAAAGACTTAAAGTTCTATTTCTGTTCCAGATTCTTCTTGGGAACTAAGAGGCTCGTCAGGCTTCTAAAAATAACCATCTTTGTTTTTTCCTTTTCAGATTTGATGGCAGAGTGGTGGCAAAGCTCCCTTTCACGCCCCTTTCCTACATCCAAGGACTGTCCCATCGCAATCTGCTGGGGGATGACACCACAGACTGCTCCTTCATCTTCCTGTATATCCTCTGCACCATGTCCATTCGGCAGGTGAGTGACCACGCCCACTGTCAACATGGACAGTCATGTGCCACATCAGACTCGGGAGTGGTGACAGACCGCATGTATGACACTGGTATGTCACAGAGCCTAGGTGTGTAGTTGCTGCACCATCTAGGTTTGTGTAGGTGCCCTCTGATGTTTAGATGACGAGGACATCACCTAAGGATGCGTTTCTCAGAATGTGACCCGTCGTTAAGCACTGTGACTGTGCATCCTTCCTTACTCTCATCCCTGCATTAGCTTTTGCTCTGGAACACTGCATGTGTCCCCTTTGCTCTGCAGCCCCCCAGGTTCTGTTTTAGAACTCCAGTGCGCCATCTAGAGCTGCCTTAAATGTGTGCGGTCCAGACTACTGAGCCTTAGGACTGGGCAGTGGCTGGAAAACCAGACGTGGTTTCCACACGCGTCCTCAGAGCTCTCAGACTCCTTCCTCGGGGCAACTGTCTGAAGGTACAGGAGTGCGGAGTGGGCTGCCCTTCCTTCTGTGATTTCTTCTTTGCTGTACACCAGTGCCTTTGTCACTGCATGCACAAGTGAGCGGAATGATTTGGTCACTCTAAGTTGTTCATGGTTGAGATCAAGCCACCACAGGACCAGACATTCATAGTGGAAATGAACGAGGGCTGAGGGAATGAACGAGGCCGAGGGAGCCTGGGAGACAGACCACTCAGTCAGCGGGGGATTCAGGCAGGAAGGGCCAAAGAGGGAAGTGCTTTTGAGGTGGGATTTTAAAAAGTGACAGGGGTGCCCAGCCGAAGTGGCTCAGTGGTTGAGCATTGATCTATGAACCAGGAGGTAACGGTTTGATTCCCGGTCAGGGCACATGCCCGGGTTGGGGGATCATCCCCAGTGGGGAACGTTCATGAGGCAACCGATCAGTGATTCTCTCTCCTCACTGATGTTTCTGTCTCTCTCTCCCTCTTCCTTCCTCTTTGAAATCAATAAAAATATATATTTTTAAAAAGTGACGGGTTAATTAATTAAAGTCTCGGGTTCAAGAATTCTATATTTCAGGGCGTTGCTCAGTGTTTGGACATACTGCCATTCAGTCGACCTTGCAGTGAATTTGAACACGATTCTTTCCGTGTCTTCTTCATAGTGATTCAGAGTTATTCTTGTTATTTTCATTAATAGTCTTCTCCTTTCCTCTGAAACTTTTTTTAAGGTAGTGGTTTCTTAGTTTGTGTGTCTCTTAAAGTGCCTGTGTAATTACAGCTATTAATCTTTTTATTGTGGGAAAACGGACATAAAATTGACCCTTGTAACCATTTTTAACTGTACCGTTTTGTGATATAAAGTACAGTCCACATTATTGTAAAACCAATCTTTGTCTCTAGAACTTTTAAATCTCAAATGGAAATCTTCCCCATTAAACACTAACTCTCCTTGTCCCCTCCCCAGCCTCTGGCAACTACCATTCTACTTCTGTCTCCATGAATTTGATTACCCATATTTGTGAATTTGACCTCATATAAGTAAAACTAGAGGCCCGGTGCATAGATTCGTGCATCGGTGGGGTCCCTCAGTGTGGCCTGCGGGAATCAGGCTGGAACCCGGCAGTCCAACACCGCCTGCCACTCCTGCCTGCCGCTCCTGCTCATCCCGGCCCCGCGGTGCCTGCCGCTGCTCCATAGGCTCGCTGCTGCTCTGCTGAGGTCTCCGGGCCGTGGCGGCCAGCCATGAGCCCTGCATCTGATGCCCGTCAGTCAGCTGAGCAGTGCTCCCGCTGTGGGAGCACACTGACAACCAGGGAGCAGTTCCTGCATTGAGTGTCTGCCCCCTGGTTGTCAGTGCAAAACATAGCAACCGGTTGACCAAACAGTCGCTTAGGCTTTTATATATATAGATCATATAATATTTTTGTCCTGTTGTGACTGACATAATGTTTTAAGGTTTATCCACATTGTAGCATTTCAGAATTTCCTTCCTTTTTAAAGGCCAATACTATTTCACTGTGTGGATGAACCGGCCACATTTTGTTTATCTGTCCATGAATACTTACGCTGTTTCCACTTTTTTGTTGTTAATCCTCACTGGAGGATATGGTTGCCTCCCACATGCACCCCAGCTCAGGCTGGGGAAGGAGCCTACAACTGAGGCATGTGCCCTTGACTAGAATTGAACCCAGGACCCTTCAGTCCAGAGACCAACACTCCATCCACTGAGCCAAACCGGTCAAGGTTCTGTTTCCACCTTTGAACATCCGAGTTCTTATATTCAGACGGGGAATTGCTGAGTTACAGTGCAATTCCATGTTTAATTTTTGGAGGAGTCACCAGATGGCTTTGTGCAGCCGCTGCACCCTTTTACCCAGCACTTCACCACCAGCTTGGGGCTGGGTTTTAAAAGATGCAAGTCATTTCTCATCTTTTAGTTTCAGTGAGTGGAAACCATAATTTCATTTATTCAGGTTAATGTTTATGATGCACGTTAGAAACGATATATATTTTATGTGGTTCCCTCCACCACTGGGCGTGGCCTTGCTTGTTTTAATGGGGAAGTCCTCTCACAGTGAATTAGAATAGAGCACAGGAGAGTGTCTTTATTTTTATTTATTTACTAGAGGCCCAGTGCACGAGATTTGTGCATGGGGGTGTGTGTCCCTCAGCCCAGCCTGCACCCTCTCCAATCTGGGACCCCTCGAGGAATGTCCGACTGCCTGTTTAGGCCCAATCCCGGTAGGATCGGGCCTAAACGGGCAGTCAGACATCCCTCTCACAATCCAGGACTGCTGGCTCCCAACTGCTCACCTGCCTGCCTTCCTGATTGCCCCTAACTGCTTCTGCCTGCCAGCCTGATCACCCCTAACCACTCCCCTGCCAGCCTGATTGATGCCTAACTGCTCCCCTGCCAGCCTGTTTGCCCTAACTGCCCTCCCCTGCAGGCCTGGTCACCCCTAACTGCCCTCTCCTGCAGGCCTGGTCACCCCTAATTGCCCTCCCCTGCAGGCCTGGTCCCCCCCAACTGCTCTCCCCTGCAGGCCTGGGTCCCCCCCAACTGCCCTTCCCTGCAGGCCCTGTCGCCCCCAACTTTCCTCCTCTGCCAGCCTGGTCACCCCTAACTGCCCTCCCCTGCTGGCCTGATCACCCACAACTGCTCTCCCTTGCAAGCCTGGTCCCTCCCAACTGCCCTCCCCTGCTGGCCATCTTGTGGTGGCCATCTTGTGTCCACATGGGGGCAGCCATCTTTGACCATATGGGGGCAGCCATCTTGTGTGTTGGAGTGATGGTCAATTTGCATATCACTCTTTTATTAGATAGGATTTTTTTAATAAACTTTTTTTTTTATTGATTTCAGAGAGGAAGGGAGAGGGAGAGAGAGATAGAAATATCAATGATGAGAGAGAATCATTGATCGGCTGTCTCCTGCACACCCCTACTGGGGATCAAGCCTGCAACCCAGGCATGTGCCTTGACTGGAATTGAACCTGGGACCCTTCAATCCACAGGCCAATGCTCTATCCACTGAGCCAAACCAGCTAGGGTTAGGGAGAGGTGGGGGAGATAAGAGATCAATCAAAGGACTTGTATGCATGTATATAAGCATAACCAATGGATGCAAAACTCTGGGGGGTGAGGGCATATATGGGAGTGGGATGGGGGGTGGCAATGGTAAGATAGGTACACGTATAATACCTTAATTAAAAAAATTGAAAAAATAAAATAAAATAAAGTGTCCCCTGAAGGGACTGTATACTTTGACCACCAGGTTTCCTGAATTTATGTTTGTCAGAGTCTTTTACTTGTGAAAGATTATGACTACACTTACACGTATAGTTAATAACCTGTCTACAGGTCAACCAGAACCCACTTCCTCTACTGCCTGTGAAGGTTGATTAAACAGCGAGCTCTGCTGGCCCCTTCATACAGGAATGCTCCCTGCTACCAGGAGGAGTGACATTAGGCTGAATTAAGGGTAGCCATCTGCTTCTGTCATTTTCCCCTGTCCATAAGACTGGTGATCAAATTAGTAATGATTCCCTGTCTGTTCATTTATTCATTCAACAGAATTGAGCACATACATGTACCAGGCTCTGTGCCAGGAGCTCCGTGTTCAGTTGTAGACAAACCAACATGTGGTTATGGTCCTTGCCTTCATGGGGCTTGTTTCTTTTGAAAGAAAAAGGTTAATTTTCCACCTGTAGCTTCACTTTTTAAAATATCACTATCGAATATGAGAACATAGAAGTACATCTAAGTTTATTTCTGTTATTCTAAGTAAATTAATCAAAGATTAAACGAAGTGTTTGTGAGTCTGGTTTTCATCTATTGCATGTAATTTTCCCTTTCTAGGATGTTATTGAGTCTATGGTTCACCACTGACTTAAGAGCTTTCAAGGAAAATAAAATAATATTACGCTGATCGTACAGGATAGGGCAGTGGTCGGCAAACTCATTAGTCAACAGAGCCAAATATCAACAGTACAACGATTGAAATTTCTTTTGAGAGCCAAATTTTTTAAACTTAAACTTCTAATGCCACTTCTTCAAAATAGACTCGCCCAGGCCGTGGTATTTTGTGGAAGAGCTACACTCAAGGGGCCAAAGAGCCACATGTGGCTTGCGAGTCGCAATTTGCCGACCACTGGGATAAGGCAAAAGTAGGTTTACAGTTATGAATATGTGAAACATCGCTTATTCTTATATTCTTATTTATTAATTATTGCATTGTTTTCCATATGAACAACTGTCAACCACCTTTTGTCCTGCCCTGTGTAATGGAATTGAAGCCCCATTTCTACTTTAATATGGTCGGGAGAGGGAGAGCACATTGTGAGGCTGAGGAACTGCAGCATTTGCAGGTTTGAATCTTGCTCCCACTGAGGCCGAGTGTCCTGGGGAGTCCTGTAGCCTCTCGGAGCCTCTGTTTTCACAGAGGTGACATGGGGTCCATGGCAGCCTCCCCTTGTGTGACCGTCAGATGGCAGTCTGGAACGGAAACAGTTGTTCCTACGGCCGCACTCTCTCCTCCCACCCGCATCCTGGGGGTGTTTTTAAAATTGATATTTGTTCCCAGCCCAAGATAGGACAGTGTTCCTTTTCACAGATTAAAACATGACATGTCGTATTAACTGAAAATAAATGTAATAACCTTTGCTCATTTTATCTTTCTCCTTTTGTTTACTTCCTTAACGTCTGGTGATTAACAATTAGCTGCCTTGACCTTCACACCCCAGCTATTTCCTTTGTGTGCATTTGTAGCGGTGGAAACAGTAGGTCCGCCAGCTTCCCTGAGAGGTGTCAATAACAGTCCAGGGTGGTGGCAGGCATTTCCTTAACTCCTTAATTAAGGCACTTGCTTTTTTTGTCCTTGTTGTGAGTCAGTGGCTTGGGTGAATGGTTATCTCTGTATAAAGTGCTCTGTCTCATCTCAGTAAAAATCCAAGTGAACCTACCTGTCAGTAGCTGGGGGAGACAAGTCTATTCTTGTAGATCCATGGGGTTGTGAAATCCAGAAGGATTCATGGTTCTGAGGAAATGCAGAACAAAGCGTCTCTTCTCTTTTTTCTCAATATATAACCTCATGTGGCCCAGCCAGTGTGGGTCAGTGGTTGAGCATCGACATATGAACCAGGAGGTCACGGTTCAAATTCCTGGTCAGGGCACATTCCCAGGTTGTGGGCTCCATCCCCAGTAGGGGGCGTGCAGGAGGCAGCTGATCCATGATTCTCATCATTGATGTTTCTATCTCTCTGTCCCTCTCTGAAATCAATAAAAATATATTTTAAAAATATATGTAACCTCTTGTGTGTAAGACTATAATCTGAAAAGGTATCAGTGAGAATCTAACGTGGTCTAGACCAGGTGTGTGGTCAGGACAGAGATGACGGTGCACACACCTTATTTTCCTCTTACACTTTTGGCTCTCCTAGGGAGGCCCAGGATGTTGATATGCCTGTATATGTGTAAGAACAGGTTCTGGTTATGTCATGTCAGCACCTCTTAACGTCATCAGAACGAGGGAAGATCTCCTGCCATGTCGGGCCTCGTCGTTACTGTGGCCACTTTACTAAGGCGTAGATGGTAAGTCTTCACTGCCAGTGCAGCTCACCTGCAGGCAGGCGTCTTCATGTGGTGGTGGGCTTCACGGCCGCTGGTGATGCCGACGGCTGATTGACAGAGTGTGTAGGCGTCATCTGAGCTGCTCCATGAGAACTGCCCAGTGCTTGAGTCAGGCTCATTCAGATGATCCCTGTCATGGCTGAACATTGATGCAAGTCTCTCCACCATGGCAAGAATTCTTCTCTGATGTATTCGCAAGGGTGTCTCATCTTGTGGAGCTCACAATGGGAACAAACCCACAGTAATTGTAGGGTGTGATTGGTCGTGTGTGTGTGTGTGTGTGTGTGTGTGTGTGTGTGTGTGTGTTTACAATATGGTGTTGGAGAGAAAAACATGCTATGGACACATAGTGGCTTAAATATTACAAATGTCCACCCTTGGACCCCTTCCACCCCGCCCCCTCTCCAGGACTTCACCACCCCATTGTCTGTGTCCATGGTTTTGCATATAAGTTCTTTGGTTACTCTCTTCCTCCTCCCCGCTTCCCTCTGAAATACGTCAGTCTGTTGCATGCTTCAGTCTCTATATTTCTTTTTCTTTTTTAAATATACTTTTATTGATTTCAGAGAGGAAGAGATAGGGAGAGATAGAAACATCAATGATGAGAATCATTGATCAGCTGCCTCCTACACCCCCCCTACTGGGGATGGAGCCCACAGCCTAGGCATATGCCTTGACTGGGAATCGTACTATGACCTCCTGGTTCAGAGTTTGACGCTCAACCACTGAGCACACTGGCCAGGCTCTGGTTCTATTTTATTTTTTTTTATTGGTTTTAGAGAGCTAGAAACATCGATGATAGAGAAACACCGATCAGCCGCCTCCTGCGCACCCACTACCGGGGATGTTCTATTTTATTGTTTTATTTTGTTCATTAGATTCCACAGCAAATCTTTTTTCTTTAAGGATATTTTCACTGGCTACAATATACTGGGTTTATTGTTTTTGTTTTAATCCTTTCAGCAACTTAACATGCCTTTCCACTATCTTTTGCCTCCATTAATTCTGATGAGAAGTCCGACGTATGTCTGTAGATAAGGTCACTTCCGTCTGGCTGCTTTCTGACTTTCTCTTTGAGTTTGGTTTTCAGCAATGGGACTATGATGTGTGTAGAATTAAAAAAACTTTTTTTATCCTACCTAGACTTTCATTAAATCTCAGAAAATTTCAGGCATAATTTCTTCAAATATTTTTTTCTGGCCCATTATTTCTTCTTCTGTGATTCTAGCTATATGTTAGTCTTTTTGGTATTGTCCAATATGACACTGAGGCTCTACTTAATTTTTTAAAATATCTTATTTCTGTTCTTAGGATAATTTGTGTTAATCTGTTGTCAGGGTTACTGACTCCTTTGTCATCGCTAATATGAGTAAGCCCCAACTCCATCCAGTGATGGTTAAACTTTGATATATTTTTGGTCCAGAATTTTTTTTGCATCCTCTGCATTCTGTGTTATGGGAACTTGATGAGCAATTGTAATCAGTTGTGAGAAGCCTGATTGCCAGCTGCCAGTGAGACAAAGAGTGAACCGGCCATTTCCATGGCTGAGTTATTTTAGCTAAATGACTAAGGAATGAAACTTAGCAGAATGTGTTTATTGCCAGTGACCTGGTTCTTCGCAAAATGTCCAGTGAGCAACAAGCCACTTCCTCTTCTTCAGCACTGGTCCTGCCTTTGCAAAGAGGAAGGAGTGCAGATCCTGCAGTGGCATTTCTCTGGGTTTCCGCCAACACAAGGTGTGACTACAGGAAGATGCTTTTCCTTCTGACACACACTCTTCAGTTGTGACCCTGTTACACAGGACTGGGCAGAAATTCAAAAGAATTGTTTTATATTTCTCTAAAACCTGTGCTTAGTAGTGTTCTACATCATCTTTATACTATGTTAACACACCTGTCTTCTAGCAGAATTCACGTTTCTAAACTCAATCTTGCTAATTACATAGGCTTGAAAAATGGTCTTCAGGAGGAGCATTGAGGGACGTGGGTCCACACTCAGGACAAGTTTAAAATGGAGGAGGTACTGGAAGATGTAGAGGGTAACATGCCCTCACGTCCCTGCCACACGGCATGATGCTCAGGGAGGGAGGCTCAGCGGGTGATGCTCAGGGAGGGAGGCTCCGGGGGTGATGTTCAGGGAGGGAGGCTCAGTGGGTGATGCTCAGGGAGGGAGGCTCCGGGGGTGATGCTCAGGGAGGGAGGCTCCGGGGGTGATGCTCAGGGCGGGGGGCTCAGCGGGTGATGCTCAGGGAGGGGGGCTCAGCGGGTGATGCTCAGGGAGGGGGGCTCAGCGGGTGATGCTCAGGGAGGGGGGCTCAGCGGGTGATGCTCAGGGAGGGGGGCTCCGGGGGTGATGCTCAGGGAGGGGGGCTCCGGGGGTGATGCTCAGGGAGGGGGGCTCAGCGGGTGATGCTCAGGGAGGGGGGCTCTCGGGGTGATGCTCAGGGAGGGGGGCTCAGCGGGTGATGCTCAGGGAGTGTTGACGGACAGCGGTGCCTTTTACTGATCTGCACACCAGGGTACTAGAAAGCCTCCTCATGGAGTTGTGAGGATGTAAATAAGAAGATCATGTGCAGTGCTTAGAAAAACTCGTCTTCGTTTTAAATTATCCTGTTCAGCGATATTTCAAAAAGTTGGAGACAAGGAATAAGAAAAGGGCAGACTACTGTTACTAATACAACTGTTACTTTCTGTATATTCTTACAGTGTTCATATGTGTTTTTTATAGACCTTGTGTTTAGAGCAAGTTTAGGTTCACAGTGGTGTGCTCATACACAGTCTTCAAAATTGTGATTTAAAAAAAAAATAGGCCAGGCCCTAGCCAGTGTGGCTCAGTGGATAGAGCGTTGGCCTGAGGACCACAGGGTCCCGGGCTTGATTCCAGAAAAGGGCACATTCCTTGGTTGCAAGCTCCTCCCTGGCTGGGGCCCTGGTCAGGGCTCGTGCAGGAGGCAACCAATCGATGTGTTTCTGTCACATCAGTGTTTCTCTCTGCCTTTCCCCCTCTCTTCCACTATCTCTTAAAAAAAATAAAAAAAAGATCAATGGAAAAATGTCCTCGGGTGGAGATTAACAACAACAAATAGGCCAGGCTGCTGCAGGCTGTTTATTGCTGAGATCGGACCTGCTGGAGACAAGTGTCCTCACCGGGTCAGCTGGGCTTGGATGGTCGGTCAGTTCTCTCCTGACTGTGCTTCTCTCTGCCTCCCCTTTCTCATCTCGAAGGTGAGGACGGCTGAGGACTCACATCTGTCCTTAGAACTATTTGTAAACTTGAAAGTGCACAGAAATGTAGGCTGTTGCTTCCACGGTGGAGAGAGCGTGACGGCCCTGCACCTTGGCCTCTTGCGTCTGCAGGCTCTAGGCGAGTTCCTCCACGTGTTTCACAGGAAGAGGCTTCACTGACAGGGAGCAGGGGGACTTCTATCCAGGAAAAACCATCCCGAGACCTGGCTCACTTGTGAGAGTCCAGTGTAGGAATTTAAATAGACTGTTCAGAATTTCCCTAAAGGAAATTGCAGAGCAATTTGTGCTTTGTTTTGTTTTCTTGTAGAACAATTTGTATTAAAACACAAAAACTTGAGTAATGGAGCATCGACAAACTTACTTTAGTGTCCCCAGCGGGGCCCTAGCGAGAGTCACAAGGAGAACAAAGCTCAGGGCTGCCCGGGTTCCGTCCCTGCAGGCCTGGCTGCTGACGTGCCTGGGCTCGGACATCGTGTGGCTCTGCGGGTCCTGTCAGGCTTTCCCGTCTGGAGCAGCGGTTACGTTTCCCCTTCGTACGTGAGACTGTCAGCAGTCTGCCCTTCAGAAAGGGTGCTCCTGTGGCTCTCCTTTCCCTAGTCTTTCCCTCCCGCCTGCTGCCCCTGTCCACACAGCAGCCTCTGTTGTCTTCTGTAGATCAGTCAGCTCGTAACTTAAAGGGCACCAGAGGCTTTACTGGCCTTTATCTCTAAATGATAACGACTCACTTAATTGACCCCGTCTCTACAGAATAACCCAGCAGGGAGTGCGGCTGTTTTGTCTAGACTGTACTATTGTGTTTGTTGACTAGACAAGCGTGTTTATCAGCAGCTAATCTGGTAATGTCTTATTATGTCAAATTTTATCTTAAAGTAACTTCCCATAATGCCTTGCTTAATCCTGGATACATTGTAGGTGGTGGGTAAATATTTACTAATTAAAAGCAATTGGAAATGAATGACATTGTATTTTGGGTCTTCTCATTGCTTTGCCAATGGATTTTACAGAGGTGGACATGTGGAGCTGTTTTTATTATGAAAATAGTACAAATGTTTTCCAGATTTTCTAAAGAAGAGTAGCCCGATCTACAAATGATTTGCTTTCTTGTTTCCAGATTTCTTTTTAATGTGAAGCATGAGCTATAGTGTTGTGAATAAATCAATCAATGAAGTATTTACAGTCAATGTAATTCAATGAATTCTTACGGTCACCTTCATATTCTGTTACATTCTGTTTTAATCTGACCGGGGTTATCTCAAATATACACACGTCTGCATCGGTCAGCATTCTTAGAGATGAAAGGTCAGGGCGGCTGGCTCTGGGATCTTGCAGTGCCTCACGCACAGCTGGCCCTCAGGGACTGTCCAGTGATGAGTGCGGATGCGCGGGATTGTAGCACCCTCTTCTAGAACTGTAGCACCTGATGCTCACTGACTCTCCGAGTCAAAGCCCCTCCCTTCCCTCCTGAAGAATCCCTGTTAGTCCCCGTCACGCCCTGCCCCCAGGATCACTCGCGAGTCTGTCCGCCTACCCCAGTCTTTCCCACAGTTGAGTCATTGTCTTCCATGATTGTGTCTGTCCCCAAACTGTTTATGCTGGCTTACTTGTTGGATTCCTGTACTTTAATGTTATATTAACTGATGAGATCTGAGAATAAAATGGTCGTTTTTATGAGAACTAGTTTAGTAAGTATGAGTTTCTTAAAAAAACTATTGAATCAGGTGTAAGTGAGGATCTGAGAAAGCTGAGAGGCAGTGCTCAAAACCCAGGAGGGTTCTGGACTCAGGTTCCTTGGCAGGATTCTAAGTTCTCTCGTTCTTTTGAAGAAATGGAATCGGAATATTTCAGTTTCTGCTTAGATGGTGCAGCAGTGACTAACTCCAGGTAGCAGACCCGCATCAAGGGCAAGGCCTCTTCAAGAAGTAGCTGGAGTGTTAAAACACGTTGTGTTAAAACAGAAGGTCAGCTCTGGCTGGTTTGGCTCAGTGGATAGAGTGTTGGCCTGTGGACTGAAGGGTCTCGGGTTCGATTCTGGTCAAGGGCATGTACCTCAGTTGCAGGCTCCTCCCAGGCCCGGGGCCTGGTCAGGCAACCAATCGATGTGTTTCTCTCACATCGATATTTCTCTCTGTCTTTCCTCTCTCTTCAGCTCTCTCTAAAAATCCATGGAAAAGTATCCTCGGGTGGGGATGAAAAAAACAAAAACAAAAATCTTACATAATAAAAGGCTAATATGCAAATTGACCAAATAGCGGAACGACTGGTCGCTATGACATGCACTGACCACCAGGGGGCAGACACTCAACACAGGAGCTGCCCCCTGGTGGTCAGTGCGCTCCCACAGGGGGAGTGCTGCTCAGCCAGAAGCCGGGCTCATGGCTGGTGAGCACAGCGGTGGCCGGAACCTCTCCCACCTCTGTGGCAGTTGGACATCCCCCAAGGGCTCCCAGACTGTGAGAGGGCGCAGGCCAGGCTGAGGGACCCTTCCCTGCCCTCCCCCCCGCCCCCACCAGTGCATGAATTTCATGCACCGGCCTCTAGTAAAAAAATAAAACAGCCCTAGCTGGTTTGGCTCAGTGGATAGAGCATTGGCCTGTGGACTGAAGGGTCCCAGGTTCGATTCCAGTCAAGGGCACATGCCTGGGTTGCGGGCTTGATCCCCAGTAGGGGGCATGCAGGAGGCAACCGATCAATGATTCTCATCATTGATGTTTTTCTCTCTCTCTCCCTCTCCCTTTCTGAAATCAATAAAAATATATTTTAAAAAATAATAAATAAAAATAAAACAGAAGATCACCTCTTTTTGTGATTCTGAACTTGACAAAAGCAGCTTCTTTGGTTAGTGCCGTGGTCGGCAAACTGCGGCTCGCGAGCTACAGGTGGCTCTTTGGCCCCTTGAGTGTGGCTCGTCCACAAAATACTACGGCCTGGGCGAGTCTATTTTGAAGAAGTGGCGTTAGAAGAAGTTGAAGTTTAAAAAATTTGGCTCTCAAAAGAGATTTCAATCGTTGTACTGTTGATATTTGGCTCTGTTTGCTAATGAGTTTGCCGACCACTGGGTTAGTGGGCTGAAGTCCAGCCAGGCCAGAGGCTTTGTGATCCCCATCGCATTGCAGGCTTCACAACAACACAGAGCGGCCATCCTGTTGGCGGTCATGAGGGCACTCTCAGCTGGGGTGTCTCTTCCTGGGGGGCTGTGGAAGGCACTTCTGTAACTCATATTAAGACCCACTTTCACCTTAACCGGTTTGGCTCAGTGGATAGAGCATCGGCCTGTGGACTGAAGGGTCCCAGGTTCGATTCCGGTCAAGGGCATTGTACCTTGGTTGCGGGCACATCCCCAGTACAGGGTGTACAGGAGGCAGCTGATCGATGTTTCTCTCTCATCGATGTTCTTAACTCTCTATCCCTCTCGCTTCCTCTCTGTAAAAAAATCAATAAAATATATTTAAATAAATAAATAAATAAAATAAAACCCGCTTTCATTCCTTTTCCTCAGAACATCCAGAAGATTCTCGGCCTTGCCCCTTCGCGAGCTGCCACCAAGCAGGCAGGTGGGTTTCTTGGCCCTCCACCTCCTTCTGGGAAGTTCTCCTGAAATCAAGAACCTGTAATTCCTGCCACTTTTTAAGGTCTTCAAATCAGAGGAGCAACTATTTTGTAGCAAGAACCACCGGCAGCCTTGGCCCTCGGGCCACTTCCTCGCTTTGTACTGGACTTTGTGGATGTGATGGACCGCGCACGGCACCCAGCGACCCAGTCGGCAGCGTGTCCACTAGAAAGTGGAGGGGCGTCTGTGATGAGAAAGCGTCTTCTTTTGTTTACACGAACATTTCCGTGGGACCGACGCGAGACGGCTGTGTGCCGAGGAAGCCGGCGGCGGAGCTTTTAGCGGTCAGGAAGGAAAGTCCAGTTTCCCGGTAGTTAGTTAGGACTCTTAATCGTGTGGGGTTTTAAGCCAAATCTATGACCTGTGATCAATAAAGAGGCCAAAATTTTCACTGTCTCACCTACAAGGGCGGTCTGTCTCGTTTCGCCACGTGTCTCGGTAATGTGGACGTGAAGGGAAGCACTGCCAGCGGGGCTGACGCGGCGTTCGCTGCCCCGGCTCAGATGTTTGCTCATTTGCTCCACACTCACAGCCGCCCCGTCATAGGAAGCGGAAACCCTAAGGGAAGGGAAGCAGGGCGCCCGGGGTAGCTGTGGGCGCCCCAGCGGTGCCCCGCCCGCACAGCCTGCCGGGCCCCCACGAAGGGGCCCTGGCAAGAATGTCACACAGAAGAAATAAAGCTGCCTCGTGACGGCAGGGTCCACGCGGGAGGCACTCAGGCCTACAGCAGCCTCCCTGTCAGTTCTCTTCATTACTTGCCCTGAAAAAATGTGGAGAGGAGCCATTTGACCGATACCCAAGCAGACCGTCACTGAGTCATTGGCGCTAACATGCCCAGCCTGAGGCGCCGTTCTCTCAAACATGATCTGGCTGCTCGGCCTGTGGAAGGATAGCATGTCCCCTTCCAGTTAAAAAGCAAGCGCTGCCCATCCCTGCGGTAGCTCCCGGGTGCACTCATACTCTGCAGGAGTAGCGGAGGTCTGCCCAGTGCGGGCAGGCTGAGTCCTCACCAGGCAGCACCCAGCGAAGGCAGCTGGAAGGCGGAAAGCGCGTGTGAGTGCTCAGCCCTGACCGACCGGGGGTGGCCCGTCATCCCCTGCGGGTCACGCCCTTAAAGCGGCACCAGGACCCCCTTGCCCCAAATCAAACTCGTACGTAGTAGGTCCTTCTGTGTACGGAACACTTCCGTGTATTTCACTACTGTCCTCAACTAAGTACAAGTACCACATACTTTCTCCTCTTTTGGATTAAGTCTGCTTAAGTTACAGTCTTTGGTTTTCATTTATTGTTTCCTTTAAGTTTTAAACTTTTAGAATGAAAAAAAAAAATCTCACAAATAAAAGTTTTTAAAAGTGAAGTATAAAGAACACTCAGATACCCGCTATTCAACTTCAATTATTAACTTACTAGAGGCCCAGTACACAAAATTTGGGGGACAATGTCATGCAGGGCCTGCCTCCCCACTACTGGCTTAAAATAAAATGGTTTCTTGCCAGGTCTGCGTGGCTCCATGATTGAGCGTCAACCTATGAACCAGGCGATCATGGTTCAATTCCCGGTCAGGGCTCATGCCCAGGGTTGTGGGCTCGATCCCCAATGTGGGGCATGCAGGAGGCAGCCGATCAATGATTCTCTCTCATCATTGGTGTTTCCCTTTCTTGAGAAACAGCCCGGGGTGTCCCTCAGCCCGGCTTGTGCACACTCGCAGTCTGGCAGCCCTCAGGGGATGGCTGACTGACAGCTTAGGCCCACTCCTCATGGGCCTAAGCCGTCAGACATCCTTAGCGCTGCTGCGGAGGCGGGAGAGACTCCCACCACTGCCACTGTGCTCGCCAGCCGTGACCCCGGCTTCTGGCTGAGCGGCACCTCAACTCACTGAAATTGATTTTCCTGTGGCTGCTCAGATTGGCCTTTTCCAGCCATGAGAGGTCTGTAATGGCTCCCGGGTCCACTTGAGGAGACCCTCGCTGCCACTGGTGGATCTTTGCTGAGTGGCATGCGATGCCCAGGGCAACCTGCCTGCCCGAAGGCAGCACTTTCTCCAAGGAGGCCTGCGGCTCAGCACCAAGGGAGCTCACGGAGCCGGGTGCCAGGTGGCCAGGCCTTTGTGGACCAAGGTAACGTCACATCAAGATAAACTGCATCACGAATTAGTACTGAGGCTCTACTCCCCCTTAAGTTCAAGGCTGCGGAGTTTTTAATTTGTTGGATCTGTACCTCTTGTCTGATGCTAAGAATCCTAGTTTTCAGTCCCAGGAATGATAGAATTAGAATACTGCATAATTACTTATTAGCATAATCCCAAGTGTCCATTTCAGAGTCTCAGAGTATCAATCCCGACATCGCTACCAACAGCAGGACTCCCGGACTGTGTGGTGGTGGGTGTTCTCAGATCCCGCTCCGTTCAGTCCAGTTAGCCCCATTTCCGGTCACCAGATAGTTTCTTTTCTGAGTCAGCGCCACCAAGTGGATGAATATATGTTTACACTCATTTGTGTGATTTTATTTTCAACTTTTAGAGCCTGCTCTTTTTCTTTAAATTACACGAATGACACAGACTGTTTTAATGGGGTTCTAGGCTAGCCTACAAAAGTATACTTAACCTACACAGGGTGGGCACCGAGCTGCCCATTATCACACTCCTTTCATGCGTGGAACCCGCTCATAAGCCCAAAATGTGGGAAGATGGGCAGGAACAGATATGACCAGAAGCCGTTATATTTTATCTTTTAAAATATATTTTTATTGATTTCAGAAAGGAAAGAAAGAGAAACACCAATGATGAGAGAGAATCATTGATCGGCTGCCTCCTGCATGCCCCACATTGGGGATCGAGCCCACAACCCTGGGCATGAGCCCTGACCGGGAATTGAACCGTGATCACCTGGTTCATAGGTTGACGCTCAATCATGGAGCCACGCAGACCTGGCAAGAAACCATTTTATTTTAAGCCAGTAGTGGGGATGCAGGCCCTGCATGACATTGTCCCCCATCCTTCCCCACACACTGACGAAGGCAGGGCATCCTGTGGGGACAGGATACAGCAGCGGACGTCACCAGCCACTCCCTTGGGGCCTCATCACTGTCCCCTGGCTTTCCCTGCAGTGGCTCTAACAGGCCCTGCACTCGGGTCCCTCATCTTGCCTTCCTGGCGACAAGCTTTCTAAAAAAGAAGTCAAATCACATTGCTCCTCCCACGAAAGTTGTCTAGTGGCTCCCATAGCCATTACGGAAATGTGAATGATTTAACAGAGGAAACCATTCCAGTTCCGTGCCCTCAATCCGCCCCCCCCCCGACCCCACACACACACACACACACACACACACACCCCAGTCGAGACAGGCGGATTAGCCGTCAAATTCTGCATCCTTCACCTTCTTTTTGGACGTTACTGCCTTTGTTCTGTCTGCTTGGGATGGGCTTCCTCTTATTTGCCTGATTTTCTCCTCTTACCTTCTCGACTCTGCCCAAGCATCACGTCCCTCATAAAAGTTATCTCTGGACTTGACATGGCCTATATGAGTCACTCATTAAAAATGGGCCAAAAAAAAAAGTCTATTAGCTTTCTGAGTCTCATCTGGAAAATGGGGTCCATACTCCTCAGAAGTCCTTTATCCACCCTGCACTTACCGAGTCTTCCGGTGGCCCTCTGTCCCCACCACCAAGCGCACTGCCGGCCCTGCCCTGCGCTCTCCGCCCGGCCGCGAATTGCAGCTTGTTAATTATATTATAGTACATAAATTATTGGGCCGTGAATGCAGAGAATGGCTCCTGTGGAAACTAACTTGAATGACTCGATTAAAGCAACTTGCTAGCAATGGTTGCTTTGACATATGTGGGTGAAGTAACAGAGGCTGCAGAAGTAAAACAAATTTACGGAGATTCAGCTCTCTTAGTGTTTCAGTTCTTACTCCACATAAAAGAAGCCAAAACTGGA
Organism: Eptesicus fuscus; assembly: GCF_027574615.1. Classification (NCBI taxonomy): domain Eukaryota; kingdom Metazoa; phylum Chordata; class Mammalia; order Chiroptera; family Vespertilionidae; genus Eptesicus; species Eptesicus fuscus. The sequence goes on from NC_072494.1 coordinate 42,005,930, forward strand.
AATCAGAGGGGATAGATTTTGCTTTTTTATTTATTTATATCTTATTGGTATTTTTTACGGAGAGGGATAGGGAGTTAGAAACATCGATGAGAGAGAAACATCAATCAGTTGCCTCCTGCACACCTCCTACTGGGGATGTGCCCGCAACCAAGGTACATGCCCTTGACCAGAATCAAACCTGAGATCCTTGAGTCCGCAGGCCGTCGCTCTATCCACTGAGCCACACCGGTTAGGCTAGATTTTGCTTTTTAAAAATACATTTTGCCCTGGCCAGTGTTCTCAGTGGTTAGAGCGTCGGCCCTTGGACCTGAGGGTCTCGGATTTGATTCCTGGTCAGGCCACTGCAGGAGGCAGCCAGTCGATGTGTCCCTCTCACGTCAATGTTTTTCTCTCTACCTCTTACCCACCTCCCTTCCACTCTCTAAAAATCAACAGAAAAAATATCCTCCGGTGAGAATTAACCACAAAAACAAAAAGAAAAAACCCACAAAACATTTTATTTTAGGAAAACATCTACCATGAAACATGGAGTTTTCATTATCACAAATTCTGTTTAAATTCTTCCAATTTTTGGAACCTTGATTTGAGTTGCAAATGTTTGATTTTATTGTATTAATGCTAAAATGTGCATGGAGAACAAAGAAAGATTCTTTGCAATAAATGAGCCAGAGATGATGAATCAAAAACAAACAAACAAACAAAAAACCCCACACCAAACAAACAAAGAAGATGATACATTTTGGGTTTGCTTTATGCAAAAAAAACAGCAACCAAAAAACCAAAACTACAGCAACCAGCGAGGGGACTCCAAACAATGGACTCCTACTGGAGGGAAAGCCTGGGTCCTGCCCTGGCCATGGCTCAGGTGGTTGGAGTGTCTTCCCTAGACCAAGAGGTTGTGGGTTCCACTCCCTGTCAGGGCCTGTGGGAGGCAATCAATCAATGTTTCTCTTTCTCCCTCTCCCTCTCCCTCCTCTCTCTAAAATCAATAAAAACATATCCTTGGGTGAAGATTTTTTAAAAAACAAACCTTGGCCCTACATCCAAAGTGAATGGCTGCGTGTATGTTTTAAGTTAGAACTGTCTACTAAGACATGATATTTTGAATGGCCACCTTCTGAAGGCGGAGGCTAAACACATTTTTTAATCCATAAAATTATATTTGGATCCAAGGCCTATCATGAATGTAATCAAGGCCTACTTTTACACAATCGATTTTTAGCTTTATAATAGTTACTCCAACCGTTTGCTGAACAGGGTCCAATCGATCAAAACAGAGATCATATAAAACTACAACAACAACAACAACAACACGCAGAGATAATGTCAAGAAGGTTGAACAGCCTGCAAGCGGCTCCGCTGGGGACAGGCGTTCCGGAAGCAGGGGGCTCCCCCGGAGCAGGCTCCGAGCCGTTGCTCAGCACAGCCATGTGCACATTTCCTACCGCGGCCCAGGCACAGAAGTTTCATGGGACGGTATTTGCCTCCTGTGTGCACTCTGATATTCTATTCTATTTCTTTCTCAAAAAGTAGCCGATGGGGCCCTGAGGCAGCTTGCCCAGACCCGGAGGCTCCGGGTGGCTTTCACTGCTCCTCCCCCTCCCCCTCCCGCTCCTGCACTTTCTGGTGAAACCTATTTTCCCTCCGGGCAGGAAAAAGCAGGAAGGCTTTTGTTCCATTAGGACTTTTTTGAGAAACCCATTTCCCAGAAGATCCTCAACGTCCTCAGTGCTCTTGGCTAGACCTGGCCACGTGTCTGACCCTAAACCTAAGGATGCTGAGGGGAAGATGGCCGCCTTGGCGGGCTTGTTCCTCAAGATCTGTCCTTGTTATTGAGGGGGGCAGGACTTAGACACTGGAGCAAAACCAGGGCCCCCAGCCTGGAAAGGCTTTGGGTAGAAGATAACTATTAGGGGTATGACAGTGGTTTAGAGAGGCCATTCCAGGTGGAAATGGACCAAGGGGGGTTGGGGGGGCGGGGGGCAGCCAGGCCCTTGGTGGCCCCATCCTCATTCTATACCCTATTTGCTGCCCCCTGGTGCCAGGATGTTTCCATCAGGACCAAGTCCTGGGCACTAGAAGAGCAAGTTGGTGGCAAAGATTTTTAAAATGCAATCGATGCCCTGGCCCGTGTGGCTCAGTGGGTTGGAGCACTCTCCCATACACCAAGGGGTGGCAGGTTTGATTCTCAGTCATGACAGCACCCAGTTTTCAGGTTCGATCCCCAGCTCAGGCTTGTGTGGGAGGCATCTGATCACTATTTCTCACGTCAGTTTTTCTCTAAAAATCAACAAAATGTTACAAAATGCAATTGATATTTGAACCCATGGCCCTCATCCTTGCATTCCTTCTTTGCTGTAGTTTGCTTTTTCTAATCTCGTTTACCCTTCAGTCCAGGCAAGGGCTGCTCACCTGCGATCGCCCCTTGTGATGGAAGTGGAGGGCTGTTCTCCGAGCCTCCGTCCTGGACAGACGGACCCGGCCGGGTGCCCTTCTGTGGCTGCGCAGGGAGCCAGACATGGTGTGTGCACGCAGCTGTTACCACGCTTTCCATTCCCTAGACTCCCTGCCTCTGTCCGAGCCTCTCAGGACCTTCCATAAAAACAAGCAACAACCAGAACGGTTGTTTCCCCCTTGACATGGCAACCACCCTTAACCACCCTTAACCACCCTTAACAAGAGAGAGCAGCCCTGGCTGGTTTGGCTCAGTGCATTGAGCGTCGGCCTGTGGACCGAAGGGTCCTGGGTTTGATTCCGATCAAGGGCACGGACCTCGGTTGCAGGCTCCTCCCTGGCCCGGGCCCTGGTCAGGACACACGCAGGAGGCAACCAACCGATGTGTTTCTCTCACATCGATATTCTCTCTGTCTTTCTTTCTCTCTTCCACTCTTTCTAAAAATCAATAGAAAAATATCCTCAGGTGAGGATTTAAAAAACAAAAATAGGAGAAGAGAGCAGTGGACCCAGGAGGTCCCTGATCCTGCTGGCCTTTCCTCTGTCAGTCTCTGTCTCTCTGCTAGCCCTGCGCCCCCCACCCCCCACCCCACTTTCCTCCTTGGTTTCCATCCAGGCCTCTGTGGCCAATGTTCTTTCTTTCTTTCTTTTCTTTAATTCATTATTGTTTAAAGTATTATGTATGTCTCCTTTTCCTCCATTGACCTCTTCCTGGCCACTCCCACCCCCCAGCACATGCCCTCACCCCCCTAGTGTCTGTGTCCATTGGTTATACTTACAAGCATTCATGCAAGTCCTTTGGTTGGTCTCTTCCCCCCCCCACCCCCCCACCCGCCTTCCCTCTGAGGTTTGATGGTCGTTCGATGATTCTCTGTCTCTGGATCTGTTTTGGTTCATTCTTTATGTTGTTCATTAGATTCCACATATGAGTGAGATCATGTGGTATTTATCTTTCTCTGACTGGCTTATTTCGCTTAGCACAATGCTCTCCAGATCCATCCATGCTACAAATGTTAAGAATTCCTTCTTTTTTACATCAGCGTAGTATTCCATTGTGTAGATGTACCACAGCTTTTTAAAAAATATATTTCTTTATTGATTTCAGAGAGGAAGAGAGAAGGAGAGAGATAGAAACATCAATGATGAGAGAGAATCACTGATCGGCTGCCTCCTGCACACCCCTCTCTGGGGATCAAGCCGCAGCCCAGGCATGTGCCCTTGGCCAGCATTGAACCTGGGATCCTTCAGTTCACAAGCTGACACTCTATCCACTGAGCCAAGCCAGCCAGGGCCACAGTTTGTTTTTTTTGTTTGTTTGTTTGTTTTTTACCCACTCATCTACTAATAGGCACTTAGGCTGTTTCCAAATCTTAGCTATTGTAAATTGTGCTGCTATGAACATAGGGGTGCAATGTCCTTTCTGATTAGTGTTTCTGATTGCTTGGGATATATTCCTAGAAGTGTGATTACTGGGTCAAATGGGAGTTCCATTTTCAGTTTTTTGAGGAAACTCCATATTTCTCTATAGTGGCTGCACCAGCCTGCATTCCCACCAGCGGTGTTCGAGGCCAGATTAAATTCTTTTTTTTTTTAATTTCTTTATTGATTAAGGTGTCACATATTTGTCCTCATCCCCCCATTCCCATCCCCCACCCCTCCCCACGGATGCCCCCACACCCCTGTTGTCCTTAACCATTGGTTAGGCTCGTATGCATGCACACAAGTCCCTTGGTTGATCTCTCCCCCCGACCCCCACCCTCTCCTACCCTCCCTCTGAGGCCCGACATGAGCGAGATCATGTGTCACTAGAAATACACTTATAAGAACCGAATGTGAGACGAGCAATAATAGTTATGCTGACAGGCAAATGAATCAGTCTGTAGTAAGTTTCTTTCTGGACCAACAGTTCTTTTGAGACCCAATTTCAATGTCCACCAGTTCCTTATGTGTACATGTCGGCACTGACTATTCAGCTCTGGATGGTGGACAAATGGTGGTAATGCAGGTCCGACTCCCTCTGGTTTGGTCTCGCCCGGACGCAGGGGCACGGCTTCACCTGGACCTGGGACCCAGCATCACCCAGGCCCTGGGGCGCATGGCCTCACCCGGACCCAGGTGTGTGCAGCCTCACCCAGTCCCGGGATCCAGCCTCATCCGGACCCAGGGGCGCGTGACCTCACCCGGACCCAGGGGCGCATGGCCTCTCCTGGACCCAGGGGTGTGGCCTCACCCGGACCTGGGACCCAGCTTCACCCGGATTCAGGGGTGCACGGCCTCACCCGGACCCAGGTGTGTGTGGCCTCACCCGGTCCCGAGATCCAGCCTCACCCAGACCCAGGGGCGTGTGGCCTCTCCCGGACCCAGGGGTGCGGCCTCGCCCGGACCCGGGACCCAGCCTCACCCGGATCCAGGGGCGCACGGCCTCACCCGGACCCGGGATCCAGCTTCACCCGGACTCGGGACCAGCCTCACCTGGATTCAGGGGCGCAGAGCCTCACCCGGACCCGGGACCCAGCCTCACCCGGATCCAGAGGCGCACGGCCTCACCCGGACCCGGGATCCAGCTTCACCTGGACCCAGGGGCGCGTGGCCTCACCCGGACCGAGGTGTGTGTGGCCTCACCCGGTCCCGGGATCCAGCCTCACCCAGACCCAGGGGCGCGTGGCCTCTCCCGGACCCAGGGGCGCGGCCTCACCCGGACCCGGGACCCAGCCTCACCCGGACCCGGGATCCAGCCTCACCCGGATCCAGGGGCATACGGCCTCACCCGGATCCAGGGGCACACAGCCTCACCCGGACCCGGGATCCAGCTTCACCTGGACCCAGGGGCACGCGGCCTCGCCCGGACCCAGGATCCAGCTACACCCGGACCCAGGGGCACGTGGCCTCACCTGGACCCCGGGGCGCATGGCCTCTCCCTGACCCAGGGGTGCACGGCCTCAACCAGACCCAGGATCCAGCTTCACCCGGACCCAGGGGTGTGCGGCCTCACCCGGACCCGGGATCCAGCTACACCCGGACCCAGGACCCAGCCTCACCCGGATCCAGGGGCACATGGCCTCACCCGGACCCGGGATCCAGCTTCACCCGGACCCAGGGGCACGTGGCCTTGCCCAGACCCAGGATCCAGCTACACCCGGACCCGGGACCCAGCCTCACCCGGATCCAGGGGCACACGGCCTCACCTGGACCCGGGATCCAGCTTCACCTGGACCCAGAGGCACGTGGCCTCACCCGGACCCCAGTGTGTATGGCCTCACCCGGTCCTGGGATCCAGCCTCACTAGGACCCAGGGGTACGTGGCCTCTCCTGGACCCAGGGGTGCGGCCTCACCCGGACCCGGGACCCAGCCTTACCCAGATCCAGGGGCACATGGCCTCACCTGGACCCGGGATCCAGCCTCACCCAGATCCAGGGGCACACGGCCTCACCTGGACCCAGGGGCGCGTGGCTACACCCGGACCCAGGGGCACGTGGCCTTACCCGGACCCAGGGGCACGCGGCCTCGCCCGGACCCAGGGGCACGCGGCCTCGCCCGGACCCAGGATCCAGCCTCACCCAGACCCAGGGGCGCGTGGCCTCACCCGGACCCAGGGGCGCGGCCTCACCCAGACCCGAGACCCAGTGGGGCCTCGTCTTCCCGATCCCAATTCCTGTCGGTCAATTCCCTCTCAGCAATTCCTTCGGCCATCCTCCCAAAGCTCCGGAGCGGCTGCCTCGGAACTTGCTGGGCGGCGGGCTCGGCGAAGCTCCAGTGTGCCCAGTGCGCGGCGGCAGGCTGGTCCGAGGTTGCTGCGGCGGCACTCGGGTCTGCAGCGGTGACCAGTCGCTGGGCGAGCACACCTGGGTCCGGGACCCAGCGGGGCCTCATCTTCCCGATCCCAACCCCCATCGGCCAGCTCCTTCCCAGCAACTCCTCCGGCCATTGTTCTGGATGGTGTCTGCTCTGTTTTCCAGTTGTAGTTTCAAAATTGTTGTGGTAGGCAACAATCAGGCATCTGCCCTATGCCGCCATCCTGGTCCTCCAGCAGATTCTCAAGTAACCTTATAAATGTGGTTCTGAACACTGTGTCGTCCATTAGTTTACTTTCCTTCATCCCTTCTATTCGTGACCTGCTTCGGTGTCTTCACCTTTTGGCTGCCTCCCGATAGCTCAGCTTCCCCAATCTCCCTAGGTGGTCGCTCTTGATACCCCCCTTTGTCGGCTGAATGCAAAGTCTTGGTGTTGTTAAGCCTTGATTGCTGTTGGTACACTGGGAGGATTTGACCTCCAGTCCAATTGGCTGTGAGGATCAGCTGTGTCTATGCCAGGAGACAGCCTTATTCAACTAGACTTGCAAAATTGTAAAAGCCTCTGTGCTCAGCTTGGATGGGGCGGAGTTTCAGGGTAGAGCCTACAGCCTTGGCTTCCCGTCAGCCCCGCCCTATGAGGTTCCTGTGTCTCAGTGTCCCTCTGTACTCCCTGCAAACACCTCTGAGAGAAAAGTGCCCTGGAGTTTCTCCCGCTGCCAAACAGTCTAGTCTCTCCCCTAATGAATCTGGATTCCCAGATTCTTGCCCGGAACTGGGTTTCAGTGTAGTCGGAACTGGGTCTCAGCGCAGTCTGGCGCTTTTGTCTCCTTCCCACCAGGGCAGTTCAGCGGCACAGGCAACAGTCCCTCCTCTGAGCACCTTTGAGTGCGCGCCTCTGGAGCTCTGCCTTTCGCCGCTCCTCTGTGCCTCCGCCCCACAGCAGCCCAGATTCATTCCCCCAGCATGAGCCTGGCTTCCCAGGGTTTCGCCCGGAACTGGGGTTCAGTGCAGTCGGAGCTGGGGTTCAGCGCAATCTGGAGCTTTTATCTCCTTCCTGCTAGAGAACTCCAGCCAGGCCGTCAGCCGCCCCTTCCTCTTCGGCTCCGTCCTCCCTGCATGCATGCGTGCTCCTGTCTCCACCTGTGTCTCCACACCTCAGGCTTTTACGGCTCCTCTGATTTTCCTTGTGGTTTTCTCTTTCCTTCTGGTTGTGGGCATTTCAGTCCGCCAGCTTTCATGTGGTTCTGGATGATGTCCGTTATGACTTTTAGTTGTATTTTTGAAATTGTTGTGCCAGGCTGTAGGTTAGGTGTTTAACCTATGCCGCCATCTTGGTTTCTCCCAGATTAAATTCTTACACATCAAGACGAAGCCAGTTCCTGTCAAGTACACCACGCCCTTAAACTGCTCAAGGCCACAGCCCATTTCTCCTATTTCTCTACCACCACCCACACCCCGATTAACTTAGGGTGCATGTCTGTCTCACTACTGGAGAGGCGGGATTTACAGGGCAAGCACAGGAAATGTGGGAGTACTCGGTAGCAGAGCCCACAGGATCCCCGATGTCTCCATAGAGCATTTCGACCTCCGCTTAAGGGCTGGGTCAGTCAAACCCCCCAGAAAACCCGACCTGGGCAGTGTGCGCTGCAGTGCTGCTTGGGGTCAGAAGGGCCGCCAGCAGGGAGCCTGGGCCGCAGTTCTGCGCACACACGTGCTCTGGCGCTGCAGCCTGACTCCCAGCAACACGCGCAGGCGCAGCGGGGTCTCAAAAGCAGTACGTTCTTTCTTGATTTTTAAAAAGGTTTTTTAAAATTTGATTTTGAGAGAGACAGAGACAGAGAAACATAGATAGGCTGCCTCCTGCACGCCCCCTGCTGGGGATGGAGCTTGGAAACCGGCACATGCTCTGACCAGGAATCGAACCAGCAAACGGGCCGGGGCTGCGGCCCTGTCCTTTGCTGAGACTTTGCTGCCCCTGCATTTGTCACAGAGTACCCCTCCCCTCCCTGGGGACCCTTATCACAGAGTACCCCTCCCCTCCCTGGGGACCCTTATCACAGAGTACCCCTCCCCTCCCTGGGACCCGCGTTCTCAGGAGGGAAACCGCAGGCGCTCCACACCCTCCTGAGCAGAGGCTGCTGTTCCCCACTTGGCGTTCCCACCCGAGGACCCAGAGGCAGGTCGGCGCCCCGCCCTCCAGTTTTCAAAGAGCCTCTCTTCTTTTCAGACTTAGTCATCAGTTAAAATCTCTCCCTTCTTAAAAACAAGTTTTTTAAAAGAAAATAATATATGCAAATACTTAGAATTTTATAAAATGGCAGAAGTCAACTCCTCTTCCCCACGCTGTCCCGGCCCTTCCTTCACTGCCGGTCCCAAGCAGGCCCTTTGACGCGGGTTTGTTTCCTGGCAGCCTGGCCGTGGCGCGTGGTTCCGTCAAACGCCCGCATTGTCTAGGTGTGATGAACATTCACACTCAGCAGATTCTGGGAGACGCAGGCTACCCTCCTTAATGGGACTGGAACCTCATCCAAGCAGTTGAGGCCTGAAAAGCAAAGACCGAGATTTCCCCAATAAGAAGGAATTTCCCTCAATTCCGCAACAAGGAAACATGGGCCAGGTTTCCAGCGGGCTGCCCTGTGGGGTCTGGCATCCAGACTGCAGCACAGGTCTCACCTCAGTCTCCGCCCAGCCAGCCCGCCCGCCTGCCCTGCAGCGGACTCCAGCCAGCCACACAGCCCACAGTCCTGTGAACCAGTCTCTCTCTCTCTCTCTCTCTCTCTCTCTCTCTCTCTCTTCCTCTCTCTTCCTCTCTCTCCCTCTCCCTCCCTCTTTCTCTGTGCTATTGATTCTGCTTCTCTGGAGAAACCTGACTCCCCAGATCTGCACTTTGCTCTCCAGGTAAGTAACTGTGAGATGCAGTTCGGTGTGGCTGTGCAACCAAGCTCTCCCCACTGGAACCGGACGAGGAGTGACGGAGCCACCTGCACGCCTGCCCGTCTCACATTCTTTCTCCCCCACCTCGGCCTCCCAGCCGCACCTCTGAGGGCCTGCTGCTCCCTTGGTCCTCCTGTTCCTGTGGCCTCTGTGCCTCTGGATTTCACCATGAACTTGCAGAGCGGGCAGCACCACCCTCTGTGGCTTCTCAGCTGCTTTGGGAATATTGCCAACCGGATCCTCTCACAAAGTGTAAAGTCCTTCAAATCTTCCCCGCCCCCGGGCCAGCTTTCTGGGTTTCAAAACTCCCCTTCCCTTTGATAAGTGACCACCCAAGTAAGAGTGAATTTTGCTGGCAGCCTTCATGAGGACAGCATCTGGACCTGCAGTGAGGGGACTTGCTTTGGGCCTGCACCTGGACTGCACCCAGGTCCTCCCTCTAAGGGGTGGTGGTCGGGGGGGTGTTGTCAATTTTCTGAGCTGGTTTCCTCCTCTACACCAACGATGGGCAAACCAACCTTGCAGAAGTGCACTGAGCTATCTGGGCCGGTCTCCTTCTCTTTCCCAGGGTCATAGTAAGTGTTAACGGAGAAAGTAAGTGTGGGAGGGCTTCACACCCTGTAAAGCTCTGTCTACATGTTGGCTTTTGTTAGTAATGTTTGAATAATCCTATCTAATAAAGAGGGAATATGCTAATTGACCATCACACCTTCACAAAGATGGTGGCTCCCACAGCCAATAAGGAGGGAATATGCTAATTGACTGTCACATCCTCAAAGATGGCAGGGCCCACAGCCACAAGATGGTGGTGCCCAGTCCCCTCAGCGCTGCTGGGGCGGCAGGTGCATAGCACAGCCAGACCCGCCCCTAGGTGGGTCCGGCTGCTCCATGCACCTGCCTCCGGAATCCCCCAGTCTCCTCAGTCCCCCAGCCAACCAGGGCTGGTCTGAGGTACAGGCAAACCTCGGATGGCAGCTGCCCAGCTGCCCAGAGCCAGCCTGAGGCGCAGGCAAGTCTCAGATGGGGAATGCCCAGCCGCCCAGGGCCGCCCGAGGCTCAGGTAGCCAGGGCCGGCCGAGTCTTGTGCTGCTGGCAGTGGCAGCAGCAGAGGTGTGATGGGGGCGTCGCCTTTCCCTGATCGCCAGGTCACCTCTCGCTCCTGAGGGCTCCCAGACTGTGAGAGGGGGCAGGCCGGGCTGAGGGACCCCCCTCCAGTGCATGAATTTTCATGCACCGGGCCTCTAGTGCTAATAATAAAAGCACAGGTAGTTAAGATGAATAGCTATTTGAAAGAAGGTTTGTCATTGTATAAGCTATGAATTTCATCAAAGGACATCATGAGCACATTTCTAAACAAACTTCAGGAATCATGATTTGTCAAAAGGCATTTGTTGGGGCAGAGATTTTAACAGGAATTGCTCCCCAGGCCCGATTTGAGGTGTGTGGTCTGTACACACACACACACACACACACACACACACACACACATACACGACCACCCTTGCTCTGCCGCCCGAGCTCTGCAGTGCTGGTCCCAGCTCCTCGTTGCTTCGTTCCTTTTCCAATGGACACCGACAGCAAAGGCAGTGGCTGCGGTGGCCCTGGGTTCTGAGCTTGAGGACTGCGTTTCCACTCCAGTGGCGGTGAGCGCGGTCACAGAGTGGCACAGAGCGCTGGAAAAGGAGCCAGCGTCGTTTCTTTTACTCTAACCCTGCAAACCGCCCTAATATTGTGCCGGTGGGACAGGACGGACCCTGGGAACGACTGAACTCCCCGGTGAAGAAAGGACGTACGGCTGTGTGTCCGCATGGCCAGTTTCTGTTCGTGGACGTGCCCACGGACTCGGGCTGAGACTCCCGGAGTGCAGCGAGGCGCCAGGGGACCCCTGGGCGTGAGCGGTGCCTGCTGGGAGGGCCTTTGCTCGGTGCGTCCCGGGCGCCCCTGGGCCTTCGTGTGCGGTGCCGCGGAGAGCAGTCTGGAATTTACAAAGCAGTTGCACACCGTGGGCCTCCTTGACCGTTCTGCCCTTGGTCTGCCCAATAATGAAGGCATGGAGGGTTCAGAGTGAAGTAACCCCCAAAGTAATGTTCCTGGCACCCCAACCCTCTGCTTTCTTTGGAGGTAGGGTCAGGAGTGGGATCCCAGGGCAGTGACCTTCAGCGAAGTAGCCGGAAACTCCTGTACTAGCAGGTACTGGTCTGTAAGAAGGAAGTCCGCCCTCTCGGAGAGAGACAGTGAGAGAGAGAGAGAGAGGAAGCCCTAGCCGGTTTGCTCAGTGGATAGAGCTTCGGCCTGTGGACGGTCAAGGGCACATGCCCGGGTTGTGGGTTTGATCGCCAGTAGGGGGCATGCAGGAGGCAGCCAATTGGTGATTCCCTGATGTTTCTATCAACAAAAATATTTTTTTAAAAAAGGAGGAGGGCCTTAACTGGTTTGGCTCAGTGGGTAGAGCATCAGCCTGCGGACTGAGGGGTCCCAGGTTTGATTCCGGTCAAGGGCATGTATATTGGTTGCGGGCACATCTCCAGTAGGAGTGTTGTATTGCACTCCGAGTCTCACAAAGGACGCCTCAAGAAGTCGAATTATGGAGTCATTTATTAAAGTCCAGGGGCATAGGAGGGGCAAAAGAGCTCCAGATCTCGCAGCCCCGAAAAGCTCGCCACATCTGGCTTATATTGGCAGAATATCACAAAGGTATCGATCACATCTTTGGGTTTGGAATGAGGAACCTGGTTTGCACAAAGCAGTTACAGAAGCAAAATTGAGCAAGTTAGTTATCTATAAAGCTTAAGTATAGTTTTGGGTCTACGGATCACTGAATCAACAGAAACACATTATCTGGGGCCACTGAGGCAATTTAGAATAATTGTGCTGTCCAGGTTCCGGGACCACTGAGTCAACCAGAATGCATTATCTGTAGCTACTGAGACAATTTAGGGGAATTGAGCTGTCCTGGTTCCCAGGTACAGAAGAATGTGCTTCGATAACCAGTAAGATCACAATCAATGGGATATTCAACCCACCATCCATGGAGTATTCAATCGATTGGGATAGCATACATAAGTTCAGAAAATCAAAATAACTTTTCTATTGTTTTAGCAAGCAAATAAGTACAAACAGCAGGGTTAAAATATTAAACAGCAATTTTTACCCAAGCATGGTTGCTACCATGCTTCAGGAGGTGTGCAGGAGGCAGCTGATCGATGTTTCTCTCTCATGATGTTTCTAACTCTCTATCCCTCTCCCTTCCTCTCTGTAAAAAAATCAATAAAATGTATTTTTTTAAAAAAAGGAGGAGGAGGGGGAGGGAAGGGAGAGAGAGAAAGAAGAAGGGGGAGGAAGGGGGAGAAAGAGAGAGAGAACGCGTGTAGGCTCACCCCAAACTTCCGGCTAAGCGAGGGCCCCTAATAGTCCCGCAGACAACCCCCGCCCTCCCCCCGCGGAAGGCCCCGCCCTCTCCAGGAGATTCCTGAGCTCAGGTCCCTCCCGTCCCGTCCGGGCCCCGCCCACCGCAGGCCCGCCCCTCCCGTGGGCCCGTCCCACGCGTGAGGCCCCGCCTTGGCCCGGGCCGGCACCGGCACCCAAACCCGCACCCGCACCGGCATCCGCGCCGCCCGCACCCTCGCCCGCCGCCCGCCGCCCGCGCATGCTGCCCCGCGCCGGCCGGGCCGCGCTGCCCCCGCTGCTCCGCGCTCTGGGTGCCGCTCCCGCCGCCATGAGCACCGGCAGCTTCGTGGTTTCGCAGCCGCTCAACTACCGCGGCGGGGCCCGCGTGCAGCCGGCGGACGCCTCGGGCTCGGAGTCGGCGTTCGAGCCGGCCACCGGTGAGGGCCCGGGCCCGGGCGCGGGGGGCCGGGGGGACGCGGGGTGTCCGGGGGGGCGAGCGGGAGGAGGCCCGGTGACGCCGTGGGCGCCCCGGGCCCGGGCCCCGCAGTTCGGTGTCGCTGCGAGTGGCCGGGGAGGGGACCGCCCGGCCCCGGGCTGCACGTGCCCAGCGCCGCGCCGGGGGCCGCGGGGGGTGTCGGGCCGGTGGGTGCTGGTTCTGTGGGTTTTCTGGGGGAAAAGGTAACGTTTGTGCGAACAGAGAGGCCTGCAGCGCACAGGAACTTGGCCCGCGACCGCACGGGGCCACCCAGCGGGCCGGGCGGGGGTGACACCCTCCCGCCGGGGGAGCGCCTCTGCCCCCCTCTGCGGCCTCCCCCGCCCCCCGAGATTGACACACAGAGGACACACGGCGCGTTCTGTTAACGTCTGCACTGCGGCCTCTACCACTGGCTGTTTGTGAGCGAACCCCAGGAAAAGCGCTGCCCCCCCCCCCCCCCCCCCCGCCTTCCCGGGGAGGGAGGGAGCCTGCCTCCCTGATCACAACCCCCGTGGGCAGTGACCGCCCCGGGCCCGGCGGAAGGGAGCCTGTTGTGCCCAGAACGGGGATAGGAGTAGGGTCGGGGGAGGAAAGGGAGGGGCTGGCTTTTCTGGTTTGTGACCTTTGAGGGGAAGACCCTCCCTTGCGTTTTGGGATCTCTTGCTGGCATTGCTGTTTATTGGCCGTGCTCACCAAGTCTTCACACCAGGAGGCAGTTTATATAGAACGGAGACGGGGGATTTAAACTCAGCTAGTAACTCGGGAGACTCTGCACTTTGCACCTTGATTTTGCAAGATCTCAGCTTCTCAAGCATCGTTAAGGAGCATTGCCAAGTAATTGCTAGGAAGTTACCGCCAGTAAAATACAGGCGGGCAGGGGTTCCTCACGCAAGTTCAGGGTGTGCTCGGGCAAGGGGCATGATCTCAGCAGTTATGTGGTATGATTATAGTTCTCTGCAGAGAAGTCTGCAACTTTTACTAGATTCTTAAAGTGGCCAGTGACCCCAAGATAGAGTTCAGAACCCCAAGATAGAGTTCAGAGTTCAGTGACCCCAAGATAGAGTTCAGAGTTCAGTGACCCCAAGATAGGGGTGGCCGCGAAGGGAAGCCATATTTAAGGACGAGAAGGGGATGGTGAAGAGGCAGTTTGAATGCATGATGCTTATTTAAATGTGAGCCCAGGTGAGTAACACCGACCCCCCTGCTCTCCTAGGCCGGGTGATCGCCACGTTCACCTGCTCCGGAGAAAAGGAGGTCCATTTGGCGGTTCAAGACGCAAAGGCCGCCTTCAAAATATGGAGGCAGAAGTCGGGCCTGGAGCGTGGCCGGACCCTCTTGGAGGCCGCCAGGATCATCAGGGTGTGTCTCCCTTCTCCCCTTCCGGAAGAGCTCGCTGTCCGCGCCCCAGGGTGCTGCCTGCCGGGTGGTGTGCGGGCGGACTTTGGTGCAGTATTAGGTTACGACTGTTTATGAACCGGAAAGCATCGCCACCTGCTCACCTGGGCGTGTGCAGCAAGCCTTGGCGCAGGCGTTCCCGTGTGGATCTTGGCTCTCTGTGCCGGCTCCGGGATGGGTTTCTTTTCCGTGTTTGTTTGGATTACAACATGTGCTTTGTAGCTTGTCTCTTTTCTTTTTTTCTGGTAATTTTTTTAAGAGAGAGAGAGGAGGGGGGGTGGAGAGAGAAACATTGATTTCTTGTTCCACTTATTTACACATTCATTGGTTGACTCTTGTATGTGCCCTGACCTGTGATCGAACCCCAACGTTGGCATAGTGGGGACGGCGCTCCAACCCACTGAGCTGCCCGGCCAGGGCTCTCCTCTTTAACTCTGTGCACTTGACTCTTCACTTTTTCCTCTGATGACCCTTCAGTCCTCCAACCTTTCTCAGGTTCATTTTACCTTAATGGCCTGGGAACATTTCATAGATTCACACATGTTCCCCTCTTCAAAAAGAGATAAACTTTTTTACACTTTTACAAAAGCAGCCATGCCAGATGCTCCTTACAGTTTTGATAAAACAATGCTCTTTCTTTTCACTTGTTTGACTCATCTTTTATGTACAGATATTGACCCTACTGTTTATTTTAAATTGGATGCATAATAGCAAGTATCTTTCTCTTCCATATTCAGTCCTGTCATCTTTGGGGGGAGAAAGGCATTCTTCAGATTTTCTTTTTAGGTGTAATTTTCCAAATGTCCCCATTCATCCCTGAGCATCTCCAGCATCTTTAAGTTGCAGATACAACTGGAAAAGGTGTTTGAAAAGAGAATTAGTGAGTTCTGAGCATTAGAAAATAACACTGCATTTCTTCTTCTTTTTATATATAATTTTTTTTCCAGATGAGAGAGAATCATTGATAGGCTGCCTGCTGCACGCCTCGTACTGGGGATTGAGCCCCCAACCACGGGCATGTGCCCTGACCAGGAATCGAACCATGACCTCCTGGTTCATAGGTCAGTGCTCAACCACTGAGCCACACTGGCCGGGCAACGCTGCATTTCTTTTGGGGCATTAAAGCCTTGTGTGCTTATAACCTCTTCACTGTCAAGCATGTAGTTGGCTATTTTGCATAACTTCTCTAAGGACTGTTCTCTCCTGTATACATACAAACACATACATATGTATTCATACATGTATGCATATATAATACTCACTTTTGGAGCATTCTTTTTCTAAATGATCTTGAAGTGGGGTATTGGTCTTGGATGGGAGCACAGGGCTGCTGTTTAGCAATAAGTTTTTTTTTGTTTTGTTAACCCTCATCAGGATAAATCTTTCCATGATTTTTAGAGAGAGTGGGAGGGAGGGGGAGAGACAGGGAGAAACATAGATGTGAGAGAGACACATCGATTGGTTGCCTTCCACACACGCTCTGACCGGGGCTGGGGATCAAGCCTGCAACCAAGGCACCTGCCCTTGACCGGAATCGAACCCGGGACCCTCAGTCCTCGGGCTGATGCTCTATCCACTGAGCCAAACTGGCTGGGGCTCAGCAATAAGCTTTTCTCTCTCTTCCCAGTGTCAGACTGCCATTCCTTTTCTTTTCATTTAAATAAAAGTTGTTTCACCCTGGCCAGTGTGGCTCAGTCCCGTCCACCAGATGTCACCAGTTTGATTCCCGGTCAGGGCCCAGGCCCAGGTTTTGGGCTCAATCCCCAGTAGGGGGCATGTAGGAGACAGCGATCGATGTTTCTCTCTCATTGATGTTTCTGTCTCTCCCTCTCCCTCGTGCTCTAAAATCAATAAAAACGTTAAAAAAAATTGGAGTGGTTGTGTCTGTGAAACCTGAATAAATATAACATTACAAAAAGAAGATGTTTTTATTTTTCCAACCTGGGCCATGTATTTTGTCTGGGTGTTGACTGCTGTGGAGAATGGTAATGTGTCTTAAATCTAGTCTCTACTGCCCACAGGAGCGGAAGGAGGAAATCGCCACCGTGGAGACCATCAACAATGGCAAGTCCATCTTGGAGGCCCGCTTGGACATCGACACCTCCTGGCAGTGCCTGGAGTACTACGCGGGCTTGGCGGGGTCCATGGCCGGTAAGCCCTCCCCGGCCGGCCTTCCTCCATCAGCTGCGGGAGGGAGAGGGCAGAGCCGAGGTGAAGTGCAAAGATTTCGGGGTAAGACAGGCCTGGGTCTCCTCACTTCATGCCACCTGAGTCATCTGCTGGGTGCGCAGAGGGCCTCAGAGGAGGGAGTGAAGTGGGGTGACTGTGTGCAGAGGGCCTCAGAGGAGGGAGTGAAGTGGGGTGACCGTGTGCAGAGGGCCTCAGAGGAGGGAGTGAAGTGGGGTGACTGTGTGCAGAGGGCCTCAGAGGAGGGAGTGAAGTGGGGTGACTGTGTGCAGAGGGCCTCAGAGGAGGGAGTGAAGTGGGGTGACCGTGGGTTGAATGTGGATGCTGTGTGTTGAGGATGTGCAGGGGGGAGTAGGTGACAAGAGGGGACAGGAGAGTGCAGGCGGGGCACCGTGTGCTGCTTGCAGCCCGGAGGCAGGTGGAGCCCCAGGTGGCACAGGTGTTGGTGAGGCCTGGGGCCAGCAGACCTCCTCCTCTGCTCCTGTCTTCCCTTAGGCGAGCACATCCAGCTCCCAGGCGGGTCCTTCGGTTACACCAGACGGGAGCCGCTGGGCGTGTGCGTGGGCATAGGAGCCTGGAACTACCCCTTTCAGATCGCCTCCTGGAAGTCGGCCCCCGCTTTAGCTTGTGGTAAGAGAATTGTTCCTCCACTGTGAGTGGGGTCCGCTGTGCGGCCTCTCCCCTCACCTCTGCGTGCACACTCACACACACACTCACACACACACACACACTCACACACACACACATACACACTAACACACACTTCACACTTGCACACTCATATACACTCACACACACACACATACTCACACCCACATGCGCACACACACACTCACCCACACACACACACACTAACACACACTTCACACTTGCACACTCATATACACTCACACACACATACTCACACACTCATACACTCACACTCACATATTTACACTCACACTCACACTCACACACACACTCCCCATCAGAAGGGCCATGCGGGGCATGCAGAGCCTCAGAGGGCACGTGCCCATTCCCGCCGGCCCGGAGGGAGTCTGCATGTATGACGCACACAGATCGTGTCTGTGTTGTTCCTGCTCGTGTTCACCTCATTTATTTCTGCTCGTGGGGAGGGAAGAGAGCTGTGGCCTGAGAGTCTTGTTTGCTGTCAGATTGGATTGGATTTGTGTTCCCTGTAAGTTTCCCTCCTTTCTGGTCATGACTCTCTGGGAAGCGGGGGAGCACTTAGGAATCTGACGGAAGAAGCAGATGATTGCCTGGCTGGTGTGGATCAGTGGTTAGAGAATCAGCCTGCGCACCGGAGGGTCCCGGTTCGAATTCCAGTCAAGGGCACATACTTTGGTTGCGGATCGATCCCTGGCCCTGATTGGGGCATGTTTGGGAGGCAGCCAGTCGATGTGCCTCTCACATCGATGTTTCGTTCTCTCTCTCTCTCTCTCTCCCCCTTTCTCTCTCTCTCGACCCCTTTTCCTTCTTCCCCCTTTCTCTCCTCCCCTCCTTCCTCCCTTCCACTCAATGGAAAAAATGTCCTCCGTGAGGATTTTTAAAAAAACAAAAATTTAAGAAAAAGGGAAGCAGAGAGGAACGTCCTCCTCCGTTTGTGTGAAGAGGAATGACACCCAGGGCTCCCATCACAGGAGCTCTGGCCGACGGGCTCAGACGCCTCCTCCATTCGCAGAGGCGTCGGTGGGGAAAGAAGACGCGGACCGCTGTGAGGGGGAGGGACGCGTGTGGAGGCGCAGCTGCTTGCCTGTTGCCGCCGCGTCCTTGGTCCACCGAGGGACGGAGGAGAACTAGACGCGTCCCTGGCTTTGGGGACGCGTCGGGGTCATTAACCTTTCTCCAGTCTCACCTTGTGAAAGGGACGAGGCCTGCCTGCTGCTTCCCGTGTGCAGGTGTCAGACGAGGCGGTGCGGGTGGGACAGCTGGTGACGGCCACGCGTGGGGTGTGGTCTGGTTAACGAGCGAGGCCTGGGGGAGGGCGAGATCCTGTCCTGAGGGGACCCCCACTTGGGTCCTCTGTGTGTTGGGCTTGCGCAGGAAACGCCATGGTCTTCAAGCCGTCCCCCTTCACGCCCGTGTCTGCGCTGCTGCTGGCCGAGATCTACACGGAGGCGGGGGCGCCGCCCGGCCTCTTCAACGTGGTGCAGGGGGGCGCCGCCACGGGCCAGCTCCTGTGTGGGCACCGCGACGTGGCCAAGGTCTCCTTCACCGGGAGCGTGCCCACCGGCACCAAGGTGAGGTCACGCGGTCAGGTTACCGCGGTGGCATCTCGCTGTGGGTGTCGGCCCACCCGAGCCTGCTCGTGCCGGGAGGGAGGCCGTGGGTGTCACCCCCGGGGGTCTGACGGGGCGTGCACTTGGACGGGCGCCGTCAGCCCCGGTGCCTGGGGGCCCGGCCCACCTGGGCAGTTTGAGGACGTCCCTCACTGCCGCCGCCACCTGGGAGGGAAGGGGCCTCTCAGTCCATTTCACGTTCATCGTCGTGACCTTGGTCTGCGCTCGGAGCTGTCAGCCTGGAGCGGTCACAGTGACACAGTTTCTGCCCAGGGCGGTCGGTGCGTGGACAGGGTTTGTAAAGTGAATCCCCTCCCGAGGATGCCGGGGCGCCTCTGGCTTCTCGGAGCCGGAGAGGAAGGTTAAGTGACGGAGCGCGGCGTGTGCGGAGGGCGAGGCTGCAGAGCCCGCTGCCTTTGGAGGTCGGGGTCTGTCACCCGGCGTGCGGCTCCCTTGTTAGACCTCTGACGGGGGTCCTTCCTGTTCCCCAAGATCATGGAGATGGCGGCGAAAGGAATCAAACCTGTCACCTTGGAACTTGGAGGCAAGTCTCCCCTGATCATCTTCGCAGACTGCAACCTGGAGAACGCGGTGAAGGGGGCGCTGATGGCCAACTTCCTCACGCAAGGCGAGGTGCGTGCCTGCCCCGGGAGCGGCTGCAAGTCCCCACGCCGGCAGCGAGCAGCATGTTTTAAAGAGGCTTTTTATTAGGAAAGAGTTTCAGACTTAGAGGAGAGTTGTACACAGTACAAAGAATTCACATGTTCCTTTGAGCCAGGCTCCTCAAATGTCCACATTTCATTATATTCATTTAAAACAATTTTTATATGTTTTCATTGATTTAAGGGAGAGGGAGAGAGAGAGAGAAACATCAATGATAACAGAGAGTCATGGATTGGCTGCCTCCTGCACGCCCCACACTGGGGATCAAGCCTGCAACCTGGGCACGTGCCCGGACTGGCAATGGAACCGCGACCTCCTAGTTCATAGGTCGACGCTCAACCCCTGAGCCACGCCGGCCGGGAAGCCCTACATCTTGAAGCTCACTTTCTGCTGGGAGAAAGAGCTTCCCTGGCCCTGTTCTCCATTCATTCATCTCTGTCAGCATGACCCACGCATCCCGCGTCCTTCTGTGCGTTACCACCCAGTATTTATTCTGATGCTCAAATGATTGCGACTCAGCAGGTGGGACCCCTCTCTTTTTTATTTTTTAAAATATATTGATTTTTTACAGAGAGGAGAGAGAGAGAGAGAGACAGTTAGAAACATCGATCAGCTGCCTCCTGCACACTCCCTACTGGGCATGTGTCCGCAACCAAGGTACATGCCCTTGATCAGAATCGAACCCGGGACCCTTGAGTCCGCAGGCCCACGCTCTATCCACTGAGCCAAACCGGCCAGGGCGGGACCCCTCTCCTGACCTTTTGATACGTCTTCATGGTCTGAGCACTTGACCTCCTGGCACAGCAGGTGCTCTGGGCACGCGCTCTTCCCCTGGCCGAGCTCTGCAGCAGCCTTGCTCCGGGGCCCGGGGCCCGTTCAGTGGTAAATGGACTTTAGAAACCAAGGTCTGGGTGCCAGGCGGACTCCTTACTGCCACTGCCTCCAGACCCTCCCGGAGGCCGGAGCTGGGACTAGATGTTGGCATCTGTGTGTGTACTTTTATGCAGCACGCACATACGTGTGCACACACATGCATGCACACGTATTTCTGCATGTATCTGTGTTAATGACCACAAGTTCATACACACATTTCCAGTCATTCCAATACCGCAGGGCTGTGTTCGCCTCCACCCTTCCGTGCGTATAGCTCTCCTCTGGCAGAGGTTGGGCGTCCATCCCCCACAGTCTGTGTAATACCTTTGCAGTTCTTCCAGGTTTGGGAAAGGTAAGTCTTCCAGCCGGAGTTCATATTGTTCACAGCTCTTGTCTGGAGCCTGAGGGCACAGTTAAAGCTGGGAGTTGATTGGGCGGCTCTTCCTTCTCGCTGCCCACATTGTGGCTGTGATACTCATTTTAAGTAACAATTCACAACTTCTGTCTTATTTCATTTGAGGTTTATTCCCCCTCTTCTTGCTGGTGTTAAAGTTGTTTATTGTGATTAGGGGACATGCTAATGGTTCTACATGGCAGGATTTTACAGAAGCCACACACAGTGTTGGTGTCCCCATTGCTCCCACCTGGTCCCCTCCTACTCCCCCTCAGCCCCCCTCCCCTCCTCCCCTCCCCCCGGGGGGGCCACAGGCCCACCTGTTTCCGCGTTTTCCTTCCTGTGTTCCTTTTCCACAAGTGAAAGGTGCTGGTGGGCTTCTTACCCCCTTCTGTCCTGGGCAGGCATAGAAGTTGGCATCTCAGAGGCACTTCCTTGCGCTTTGCTTTCCCCTCTAACATCCCGGGGTCCCTCCGCCTCACCCGTGGAACTGGCTCTTCTCCACGTGTTTGTCCTCCATAATCCCTGTGCGCTGGTAGCAGCTGAGCAGTCTTGACGTTCACGTCTATGGGAGAGTCTGGATACTCGTTATTTGTGATTCTGGAGAAAACACTGACTCTGAAACGCTCTGGGTTTTTATTAGGCTTGAGCCCTGGTTCTTAACTGTTTTTACTGTCCCCTCCCATTCTTACCTGTTACTCTTAAATATGCAGCCAAATCGAGCAGCTGATGTGAGCAAACAGGAGAGGGTCTGGGGTCCTAGGGTCTGTTAACGGCCTTAAGAAAATTTAAACCAACACCAGAAGATGTCAGTTACCTCAGAGTCAAACAGTTTGTGCTGCAGGTGTGATGTGTCCAGTTACACGTGGATCCTCGTTAGTACGGGGAGCTTTTACAAATGGAACGAACCTTCACAAAGGTGTAGTGTGTTCTTTTTAAGCTTAAACCTATGGGATTTTTCCCCCTTTTCCTTTTTTCTTCTTTGCATGCTGATCAATTTTTCTTTCTTTTTCAGGTTTGCTGTAATGGCACAAGAGTGTTTGTGCAAAAGGAAATTCTTGATAAATTCACAGAGCAAGTGGTGCAACAGACCAAGAGGATAAAAATTGGAGACCCCCTTCTGGAAGGTACCAGGATGGGCCCCCTCATCAACCGACCACACCTGGAGCGAGTCCTTGGGTTTGTGAAAGTGGCCAAGGAGCAGGTGAGGAAAGGGGCGGGGAGCCGGGCCGGGGACCGGCGGGGCGAGGGGAGGGCGGTTCCTCCCGCCACCAGGCGCAGGGCCCCCCCTCCTGTAGCTCTCGGGGTCTGGGCCAGGGTCCTGCTTTGTCCTTGCGATGGAGTAACTAAGTCCGTTTGTCTAGGACTGCACGTGGGGGTCGCATGTTTAACGGAAAGTATGCATTCTGTTTTCCTTTTCGGCAGGGGGCTAAGGTGTTGTGTGGGGGAGACCTGTACGTACCCGAAGATCCCAAGCTGAAGGATGGCTATTTCATGAGACCTTGTGTGTTGAGTATGTCCTCTTCTTGTTTGCTTTTAAACAGTTTGAATGAAATAGCAGGTAGCAGAGAGCTTCTATACAGCACGTGCGTGGCGGCAAGCGAGGGCGGCAAATGTGAGTCCCCGCCACTCAGGTTTCGGAAGTGGGAGTTCTCCGTTACCGCCCAGGCCCCTGCGCCCGCCCCGGGCGAGCAGGTGTACTCAGTCACCGGGACTCTCTGGTCTCTCCGGTTGTTCCAGGAGCGGAGCTCAAGAGAGGAACGTGCACACTGATAAAAAGTACTGAATTTCGTTTGTCAGGACAGGCCGTCAGGAATGCATCTTGCTTTGAACTATTCGGCATCAATATAGTAAAACCAATATAGTAACATTTTGGCTAATGGTTTCCCTCCCACATTTATCAGACAACAAGGTAGCATTTATAAAAGTTGTCTTTTAAGAATTCTTAGCACCTCCTTTCAATCTAAAAGCCTCCTGGTCTGGACAGTCAGGTATAAGTTATCCTCCTCCCTCGGCCAGTGACCTCCGTCCTCGCTCTGGGTGACCCTGCCCTGGAGGTCGCTGTCCTTCTCGTGCCGCTCCCGCTCGGAGGGCCCGTGTGCGTGTCCCCGGGAGCTTTGAAAAGCCACGTGCGGGCTGGAGCTGCTGTGTGACCCCTGCACCTTGTCCTGAGGGAGACGCGGCGGGTTTTTGTCCCCCGGGTCGAGGCCGTCTCAGGTTCACCACCTGTTCCGCGCACTCACCTGGGCCCTCGCCCAGGAAGGTCCGAGTCTCAGAGCTGCGGCCTGACGTCCGCCCGGGGACTCGCCGGTGGCTGCTGAGTGAACAGGAACAGTGGTACCTTTTAGATAAAACATACAGTTGGTCCCAAACCCATTCAAGACCCGAATGTGCATGGAACAGGGAGGAGCAGGGTCACCCCATAGTGTCACAGCGGCTTCTCTGGATGCTGGGGCTGACGGTGGTTTCTGTTATGCTTTGTGCATTGCTGAGTATTGCAGATTTTATGTATTTATTTAATCCTCACCTGAGGATATTTTTCCATTAAATTTTTTTTTTAAAGAGAGAGTGAGGGGGAGGGAGGGATAGATGTGAGAGAGACATCCGTCCGCTGCCTCCCACACATGCCCTGCCCAACTGGGGATTGAACCTACAGCCCAGTTACATGCCCTTGACTGGGAATCGAACACATGACCCTTTGGTGCACGGCCCGATGCTTTAACCACTGAGCAACACCAGCCAGGGCTGAGTATCACAGATCTTAATTTTTCATCTACTTAAATTGGGGCCTAAAGGCGAGGGAGTCACGTTTCGGGGGAGCCTTTCCTTTTCTGGAATGTCAGCTGCTCCTTATCTGTCCTCTCTTCCGACTGAACCCAGAGCCCGCCGCACACGGAGCCGCGTGAGATCAAAAACGTCTTCTGGGACTGTTGAGTAGTAGCATTTTGGCTAATGGTTTCCCTAAAAACTACATGTGGATGACTAGTTTTCAGAGAGTTAGGACGTAGTAAGTCATGCTTAAGCACCCCCCAAAGATGATTTAATCCCTAAGTATTCAGAGCTCTAATCCACATCTTAAGAGACGTAGACGCGTCATCTTTGTAGACGTGTGAACAGCTGGTTGTAGGCTTTGGCTCCTACCGAGCTGGTGTTGGCAGGAGGTTCTCTGGCCTCCACGCTGCTCACATCATAACTCGGCCTTAGGCACACGTCTCCCTTCGTGCCGTGACCGCTGTGTCGGGTGTCTGGCCTCAGGGACAGGGCAGGCGGCACCGCTCTCTCCAGAATCACCAGGCTCAGTATTCGACATGTAAATAGATGTGATTCTCTACAGATGCATGTTGTGAAATGTCAAGTGTGAATTACATCATTTTAAAGAATTGGCCTCTTGCACAGCCAGTGTGGCTCAGTGGTTGAGCTTTGACCTAGGAACCTAGAGGTTTGATTCCCGGTCAGGGCACATGCCTGGGTTGCAGGCTCAGTCCCCACTTGGGGGTGTGCAGGAGGCAGCCAATCAATGATTCTCTCTTATCATTGATGTTTCTATCTCTCTCTCCCTTCCTCTCTCTCTAAAAATCAACAAAAAGATTTTTAAAAATGAAAAAAGAATTGGCCTCTTATGGGAACTTAAGTACATTTTCATATCAAGTGAACACCCCATTGGTTATTTCTAAGGTTATGTTTTTATAGTGGAACTTCCTTTTTTGTATCTAATTCTGTCACAGAGTCATTAAGAAAATGTGGGAAGGTATAAAAGACATCAATCATATATGTAACATTTAACAGAAATTGGGGCAGTCCCCTTAACATTTGTATCTTTTTCAGTGATTGGTGTTTATTTTTCTTTTTAAAAAAATATATTTTATTAATTTTTCACAGAGAGAAAGGGAGAGAGATAGAGAGTTAGAAACATCGATGAGAGAGAAACATCGATCAGCTGCCTCCTGCACACTCCCCACTGGGTATGTGCCCGCAACCAGGGTACATGCCCCTGTTCAGAATCGAACCCGGGACCCTTGAGTCTGCAGGCCAATGCTCTATCCACTGAGCCAAACCGGTCAGGGCTATTTTTAATGTTTTTTTAATTGATTTCAGAGGGAGAGAGAGAAACATCAATGATGAGAGAGAATCATTGATCAAGCTACCTCCTGCACTCCCCTCCCACCCCCACTGGGGATTGAGCCCAAAATCCGGACATGTGCCCTGACTGGGAATCGAACTGTGACCTCCTGGTTCATGGGTTGATGCTCAACCACTGAGCCACAGTGGCCGGGCATCAGTGAATGTCCTTTCATGAGCATTCACTTAGTCAATTCTTTTAGAAAATGTCACTTTGAGAAGCTGAGAGCCGTTGGTCCCGGGATGTGCCTGGTTCACGGGTCCTCTCCTCTGCCTGGACGGCGGCTTGTGGCCCAGTTGTCACGGCTGTAAGTGGTGACGGCCGTCCTTGTGTACGTGCTGGTCACGCGTTAGCGGTCTCTTGTGATGAAACGTGGAGTTAGTTGCACAGAGGCTGTGGCTCGAATACATCCTGTCATGTTGCCACCCGTGGGAGCGCCGTCTGGCGCTTTCTCAGGCTGTGTGTGGACTGTGTGGACGAGCACGTTTTGGGGGCCGGAGCAGCGGCTCCCCACGGCATCCTGTCTATCCCACTGCTCGCAGGTAACTGCAGGGATGACATGACCTGCGTGAAGGAAGAGATCTTCGGGCCCGTTATGTCCATTCTGTCGTTTGACACGGAGGAGGAGGTTCTGGAAAGA
Source organism: Eptesicus fuscus (assembly GCF_027574615.1). NCBI lineage: Eukaryota > Metazoa > Chordata > Mammalia > Chiroptera > Vespertilionidae > Eptesicus > Eptesicus fuscus. The sequence continues at coordinate 42,031,523 of NC_072494.1, forward strand.
GCCAACAACACCTCTTTTGGACTAGCCGCTGGCGTCTTCACCAGGTACGTGGGGAAGGCCGCCCGCGGCTCTGGGAAGGTGGCTGGCTGCTCCGATGGGGCCTGATCTGGCTCCCCCTCGGGTCTGCCCACTGCGTTTCATCGGCATTTCCTGTAAAGTCAGAAGACGCCCAAGTAGCATTGTGGAGTTTGCCCTCCGTGGCCACAGCCCTGCTACTGAGCTAAATTGAGCTGCAAACTTGGTTGGTGAAAATGCCACCCTTCTTGGTTGATTTGTGGAGTAAGTATTAGGCCTCACCCCAGGGTCCCAAAGCCTGAGTGTCCACGGCCAGGACTTGGGAAACCTGCGGCGCGTAAGCGCTGGGCCGCGCTCCGGAACGGGGTGCGGGCTGCAGCGACGCCTGCGTGGGGTGCACTGCAGCACGTGGAGCTGTTTCTGTTTGTGCCCGTTTGGGTATTTCCAGGCTCACCCGCTGGGAGCCGTGTCCTGACCGATGTCCTTCCGTGGGAGCTTGAACCACCGCAGCGAGAGTGAGAGGTGGTTGGGAAGCACAGTCTTTGCTTGATGATATGCAAACTGCATAGTTGTTGGCAGTTGTAGGAAGTTTTTTTTTCCCTTTTCTGTTTTATTTAAAGGGGCTCTAACGAGAAATCATCCTTTCCTTTTTTAAAATTTTTATTTTATTTTTTTATTTTTTTAATTGATTTCAGAGAGGAAGGCAGAGGGAGAGAGAGATAGAAACATCAATGATGAGAGAGAGTCATTGGTTGGCTGCCTCCTGCGTGCCCCACACTGGGGAGGGCATGCCCCATGGGCATGTGCTCTGACTGGGAATCGAACCCAGGACCCTTCAGTCCACAGGCCAGTGCTCTACCACTGAGCCAAATCCGCTAGGGCTACTTCTTTATTGATTTTAGAGAGAGGAACGGGGGACGGGAGCAGGAGAGAGGGAGAGAGCAAGATCTGTGTGTGAGTGAAACGGATTGGTTGCCTCCGTATCCGCCCTGATGAAGGATTGGATCCGTATCCTAGGTGTGTGCCCTGACCGGGAATCGAGCTGCAGCGTTTGGGGTACGGGAGGATGCTCCAGCCAACAGAGTCATACCGGCCAGGGCTTCGGCAGTTTTCTAAGCCTGCATCACACTTGGGATTTTTCTGTTTCTTTAGTGATAGACAAGGTTCTATTTTTTTTTTTTTTTTTATCACTTTGTGGCCGGAACCTGGGAAGGAAGACACATCTCCCTGAGGACCTGATGTAATGGCTTCTGCTTGAGCTCCGAGGAAGGGTTCAGGAGCTGCTGCTTTAAAAAACAACAGCCCTGGCCAGGTAGCTCAGCTGGCTAGAGCATGGTCCCAATACACCAAGGTTGCGGGTTCAATCCCTGGGCAGGGCACATACAAGAATGAACCAATGAATGCATAAATACGTGGGACAGCAAATTGATCTTCTCTCTATCTCTCCCTCCACCTTCCTCTCTCTAAAATCAATAAATAAATTTACAAAAACCACCACCACCAACACAAGTAACAGCCCTGGCTGGTTTGGCTCAGTGGCCTGTGGAGTAAAGGGTCTTGGGTTCGATTCCGGTCAGGGGCACGTGCCTTGATTGCAGGCTCCTCCCCGGTCGGGGCTTGTGCAAGAGGCAACCAATCGAGGTGTTTCTCTCACATCAGTGTTTCTCTCTGTCTTTCCCTCCCTGTCACTCTCTACAAATCAGTGGGAAAATATCCTCGGGTGAGGATTAACCAAAACCAAAACAAACCAAGACAATCAAACCAAAAAAACCCCTGTAGTTTTCAGAGTAATTTTAGGTTTACCATGATATTGAGAAGGTACAGGATTTCCCATCTGCCTCGTCCCCCACATGCACAGCTTCCTTAATATCGTATCCATTTGTTATAACGAACCTGTGTGACTGTGTCATCACCCCAAGCCCACAGTTTACCTTGGGGCTCCCTCTCGGTGGCGGCGTCCTCTGTGGGTGTGGACAAAGGGCAGTGACCGGGACCCCCACTGGGGCGGCATATCGAGCAGCGTCCCGTCCTGACGGCGGCTGTGAGCAGCTGCGCTGTGACTGCATCGAGGGGCTGTCTTGCTGCCTACACCTTTACCTTTGACAGCTCGATCGGGGCCACTCACGGGCTGAACAGCTCACCCACATAAAGTGCACCCCTGAGTGGCTCTCAGTGCATTCACAGAGCTGTGCGCGTCACCATAGCCTAATGTCGGGACATTTCCATCAGCTCAGGACAGTGAGGCGAGCTTACTGTCCCCGCCCCCAGCCCCGGCAGGTCTCCTTCCTGTCTCCGGACTGGTTTGCTCTGAATGTTTTCTGTACACGGGACCACACGCCTTCAGCTTTCACTGACATCATGTTTTCACGGGTCTCCGTGCTGTAGCAGGCGTCGGCCCTGCCCTCCTCACTCCCCAGGAATTGCCCGTGCGGTCTCTGCCGCACCGTGTCACGTTGGCGGGCATGTGGTGCCTGTACTTGTGGCTGCTGTGAGCGGTGGTGAGCGTCTGTGTGTGACGGTGAGGCTCCAGGTTAAGCCATGTCTTCCCTGCAGGGACCTCCAGCGCGCTCACCGCGTGGTGGCCGAGCTGCAGGCCGGCGTGTGCTTCATCAACAACTACAACGTCAGCCCCGTGGAGCTGCCCTTCGGCGGCTATAAGAAGTCCGGTGAGAGCTGGGGTGGGCAGGCCACCGGGTCTCCGGGAGGGGGGGGAGGGGGACGGTCGTCATCAGTCCTTGTCGGCCAGGCTCCCAGCCCGTCGGCATCGTCACCGCTCAGGGTCGGGGGTGCCTGTTGCCGGCTGAGGTGCATCTCGGGAAGGTCTGTCATGTGGGGAGACCTCCCGGCCGTGAGCGCCATGTTTATGGCCACCACCTGGGTGTGTGCTGATGAAGCGGTGCGTGTTAATCTGACAGTTTGATTTGGTCTCTCCCTGGCGTTCCCTAATCACAGTCCAGTGGTCATCCCCGTCCTCGGGGGACCAGCCAAGCGGACACACAGGCCAAGTGCAGAGCCAGGAAGGGGCTGTTTGTCACTGTGTAACCGTCGGTGCCGGGGAAGTGGGTTTGTGACCTGCGGCTCCGCCTCACGGGTCCTCCGAGGCCACCGTTCCCTTCCCATCTGTGGCTTTGGTGCCCATGGACACGTGGCACAGGCATGCCCACGAGATGAGGGAGAGATGGAGGATGGCCAGCTCTGCTCAGGATTAGCAGAGGGCCTGGCCGGGCCTCTGTCACCTCTGAATGGTGCCCCCTGGAGACGTGCATTTTTGGGGACTGGGCCTTGCCCTTAGGAGGCGAGCCTCCCTAAGTCTGGGGCAGGGCGACAGGAGAGGCCAAGCAGGGGACGCTGCCCTTCCGCATGGAGCCTGGTCCCCGGCTGCGGGCAGGGTCTCGGCCTTGCTGGCCAGGCCACTCCCCACGCTCACTCGCAGCTGGTGTTCCCAGGGGAGGGCTTTCTCTCATAACGTGCTGCTTCCGTGTTCCTCCCAGGCCTGAGGGCATGCCTGTCTCCGACGGTCACTGTGACCTTTCAGACCTGCCGTGAGGGCTCATCGTCCCCCCTTGTCTTCCTTGCAGGGTTTGGCAGAGAGAACGGCCGGGTCACCATTGAGTATTATTCACAGCTGAAGACTGTGTGTGTGGAGATGGGTGACGTGGAGTCTGTTTTCTGAAAGCCGGCTCTGAACCCCGTGCACGTGCCAGGCTGAGCCCCTGAGACCGGTGGAGGCCTCGCACGGCATCAGTGCGTCCCAGACGCGTCGCGTGGGTCCACGCCTGGCTCAGCGTCACTCTCGTCACTCAGGCATCTTCCCTGAGGGTTGCACAAGTGCCTTGGTTCTAATGGAGCAGGGGTGAGTGCCCGCAGCGCGGACTCCAGCACCATCCTGAACCACCCGAACCCCTTCTGGAGACGGACCAGGGCTAGGCCTCCGACCCCTGCCCTCTGCTGTCTCTCGCTTGCCTGGAGGAATGCTTTCCTTTTAGGTTCCGTGGACCCACGGCAGGTGCTGTTGGCTCATGGCCCGTCTTAAGCTCTGGCTCCTTGTCATTCTACTGAAAGCTGATGATCGGGAAGGGAGGGGACTAGATACTGGGCGGGTCAGCGGTGAACGGTAACTCGCGGAGAAAGGTTTTGTTTCTGTGGGGCCGTGGGAGAGGACACGTCCTCTGCTTTGAGCTCCAGCTTGCTGTCTGGATGCAGCAGTTCCCTGTTAAATGTACAAATTATTTGCACGTGTACTAGAGCCAAATAAATCACACTGTTCATTCTTCCAGTGTCGTGTTTTGAAACAACTTTCAAGGTCACTTAGGACACGGAAAGGGCTGACGTGAAACGCATGTAATAGCTCCTAGGCCCTGTGAGCCTCAAGGCTCTGGGTGCCTCCCACCTTGGAGAGTTGTCAGGTCCTGGTGACCTCACACTGTGGGATCCTCTTTGCTTCGACCTACATGGCTAGGGTTCAGGATCTGAAGGAGGGGCCAATGCACAAATGAAAATGCTATACAAAAAATATGAATTTAGAAAGCATTGGAGGCCAGGTGGAGCCACTTTATTGAAGAGGCACACTGACTTTCTGGCCTGGTCCACCTTTTATTTACTTGAATACACAATTTCCCTTTAGCAATGCATACAAGCATATCAAAGGTAAAGTTTGGTAAACAGTAAAAGGATTATTAGGTTAGGGAATTGCCTTGAGCCATTGAGCCCACAGCAAGGCAATATTATGCTGATTTTAAGCCCTGCTGAATATCAAAGTCTATTGGCCTTCCAATGTTTTCTTTTTGCATTAATATGCTAACTGCTGTTGGCTAAATTTAGCCTCCGGCATTTCCCCCTTTTTGTTTTCTTAATAAATCTTGAAAAGTGTATGCTGTCTGCAGGGCTGGAGTCCTTTTAAGGCTTTTCATTCCGCATCTGCAGACACACAACTGATGACTGCTAGCATGGCAAGAAAAACACGCTCAGGTATTCTCTGGGTTCTTGTTTCCTCACAAACTGGCTCAGCTTTCTGGACTGTCTTCTTCACCATCCCCCAGGTCATCACCAGACTGTTTGTCATCTGTCTCATTCTCCTCCCATTCCTTATCTTCAGCATGTTACTTGGGGCTACTGCTATCTGTGACTGGAGCAGTCGTCTGCGGCCACAGGTACAGGTTGAGGCTTCAGGTGCAAGGTCCTCATTAGTTTAGTAAGCTTATTTCGTGGCTCCATGTTGGAGTTTGATGTTCCTTGCAGGAATCCACATGGGCTTGGAGGAGTTTTCGGGAAATACACAAGCATATTCTCGACCAAAGGTTAATAAAGGGTTGGGACCTTTCCATAAACCAGACTCCGGATCCTTCCATTTGATCAAGCCTTTTTTCTTTTGGCTTATTATGACATCAATGTAATTTTATTGGTGTCTTGCCATCAGCATTACAAGTGAAAAAATTTAAAGTAATTAAGGCATGGTGTAGTCCAGTGATGGGCAACCTTTTGAGCTTGGTGTGTCAAACTTCGCCAAAAAACTGAGCATAACTCGGGTAGTGTGTCACTTTGAGGAAAAAACATTATTTCGCAAATGTTTCATCCTCAGGAGCAGCAAATGTTTCATCCTCGGCATGTGGCCGCCTCAGCGGCCGCGTGTCATCAGAAATGGCTACGCGTGTCAGTGCTGACACGCGTGTCATAGGTTCGCCATCATTGGTGTAATCTATCTACAGGAGATTTCTCCAGCATCCCTATCCCCATTTTGTTTTTCAAGTTGGGATTTTAGCCGCTGATGTTGGTATTCTATAATTGCCTATCCTTGGGAATTTTATGGTATTCCCATAATGTGCCTGTTGTAATAAAATATGCATTTCCTTTTGTTAAAGGAGCAGGCAGGGTGGGATGAGCCCTGATATCTATAATAATAAAAGCATAATATGCTCATTAGATTGGACAGCTGAATGACATTCTGGACATCCAGATGAAGCTGTGACAGCGGGCGCTGAGACAGAGGCAGTTAGGGGCATTGAGGCAGGCAGGCAGAGGCAGTTAGGGGCAATCAGGTAGGCAGGTGAGTAGATAGTGGTGTTTAGGCAGGCAGGTGAGTGGTTAGGGATGGTCAGGCAGGCAGGCAGAGTGGTTAGAGGCAATCAGGCAAGCAGGCGAGTGGTTAGGGGTGATCAGGCAGCAGGCAGAGTAGTTAGGGGTGATCAGTCAGGCAGCAGAGTGGTTAGGGACAATCAGCAGGCAGGCAGGTGAGCGGTTAGGAGCAAGCAGTCCCGGATTACGAGAGGGATGTCTGATCGTCGGTTTAGGCCCAATCCTAAACCAGCAGTCGGACATCCCCTGAGGGGTTCCGGATTGCGAGAGGGTGCAGGCTGGGTTGAGGGACCTCCCTCCCCCATGCATGAATTTCATGCACTGGGCCTGTAATGAGTAATATAAAAGGGATATTGTCTTTGATGCACAATTTGCTGTACCTGTTTAAATAGTATAAATAGACTTTGGTCACTGAGTTATTTTAATCGAGCAGTCTTAATTCTGTTTACCAGGCCAGCAGTATAGGCAGAATTAGAAATAACATTGAGAGGCTCCTGGAAATTCTGCAATACAGCCTTGATAGCTTCTAATTCAATTCTTTGCACAGAAGTGTGACTGGTCTGGATGACTCGGTGTGTCAAACTTTGCCAATGACTGGTCTGGATGACTCGGTCTGAATTCATTATATGATAAGCAGCTTTACCATTAGATGAACCATTAGTAAAAACAGTTAGTGCTTCAGGAAAAGGTTCCTGTCTAGTATTTTTTGGTAAAATAATAGGGATATAATATAAAAATTGTAGTAATTTGTTTTTTACAGATGCCGCCCCACCCCCAAGCCAATCTGAAGAGCAGGCTGGGTGGGAGTCTGAGGCATTATGTATGCTCCTGTTTTGAAATTCCACTGCTGAATATTCTGGTTTTGCTTGAGAAGTATTCAGCAAACTTGTCCTACTAAGCTTAGAGGCTGAAATCTTTATATCATTTAAAATATATGTATATAAATAGAACACAGTTATTAATTTTTATTTGACAGTGCTTCCCACATGATTTCAAGTATATTAGATTGGCCTAATTTTGTTCAAAAATTTCTTTTTAGAAGAAAGAATAAATCCTTGAATCATTCCAGGGCCCTTGAAATGTTCCAAAGCTATCTCCTGGTTAAAGTCTTAAAATTTAACTTGGAAAGACTATCACATATACATAACCCAAAGATTATATTACATACTTTTGGTACTTATTCTAAAAGATAATTAAATTTAAACTGGTTTTAATATTAAAAATTGTAGGTGACAACTAAGTTCCCCTGAATATCCACTTAATCCAATTTGCCAATTTAAATCAGTCTGAAATAAAATTTATTTTTTAACTTCATCTGTCCTAGGGTGTGGACAGTAAATGATACTAATTGGATTTTCTGCTATCAGTCTTCCTGAGCATATTGACATAAGCTTTGTTTAGGGAGGCAAAATGAAAATTATTTACTTTTAATTGTCCTTGGTTTAGGGAAGATAGGGTTTACTAGATGGTCCCAAACCACTTGGCATTTATATATATTGTTTAGATGGTTGCAAACTGCTGTTACGTGTTGTATTTGCCATCTCACTGCTCCAGTGAGGCGAGCCACAAAATTAGAAAATGATTCAATAGGTCTTTGCATACACTTAATAAAAGCTTCCTTTGGATTCCCTAAGTATATTGAATACATTTGTCATTTCTTCCATAGAGATTTTTAGATAAGGTCTTAATTAATGTTCTCTAATAATTTCTAAAAGGCATTTAAGGTCTTAAGGCAATTCTTTTGTATTTCTGTCTTTTTTTTTTTTTTATACATTTTATTGATTTTTTACAGAGAGGAAGGGAGAGGGATAGAGAGCTAGAAACATCGATGAGAGAGTAACATCGATCAGCTGCCTCCTGCACACCCCCCCATCGGGGATGTGCCTGCAACCAACATACATGCCCTTGACCAGAATCGAACCTGGGACCTTTCAGTCCGCAGACCGACGCTCTATCCACTGAGCCAAACCGGTTTCGGCTGTATTTCTGTCTTTTGAGGCCTAATACATTGATTTTCAATTACAATTTCTAGATATTTGAAGGGTCTTTCTTTCTGTACCTTTTTCAGAGCAATTTTAAGCCCCATTTAGGGATTTTCTTTTCTAATTGGGTAAGCATTGCTAAAGTCTACTTTTCCTGTGGGCTTGCCATAAATTGCTATATTAAAGACTTTTAATTTCTTTTAAACAGAACAACTATAGAGAGTGCCTGGGAAGGCACATGAGCTAATTGTTGGCTGAGTCCAGTGGTATCAGCAGAGCCACGTCCTAGAAACATACCATGCCAGAAGCAGGTATGTTGTCAGCCTGATCCTTAGCTCAGGTACCAAGGGGTGAGTTTCATTATCTAAGTTCAGTCAGGTGCAAGGAACGGATGCAATTATTCAGGCTCAGCCAGGAGTGACAATTACAAAGAAGCCACAGAATGAAGAATTACAGCTTGATCTTTAACCATGATTTCACATAATTTTCTTTGTCTTAAACGCTAGTAAAACTTCCTGGAATCATGCTGTATATAATAAACGCACTGCATCAGCTCTGGGTCACTGTCTCTCCATCAGAGGGCAGCTGTCCCACCCAGTCCCAGCTTTCTCTACTGTCTCTTTCTTTTTCTCAAACCTCAGCTGCCCCTACTCAGGAACTCATCTGCTCTCTAGCCATGTTGGTGGCGGTAAAGAGAGAAAACTTATGAACAGCCAACTTGGTTGCTTTTCAGAAAAGCAGGTAGGAGAGAAATATGCTGGCCAATACTGTAATGCATACATCTCAAGTAAAAGTAACTTTCTTTTTACTTATGGTGTCTCATTAATGGTGAGATTTAATGATTGAATAATAACTTTTAGTTTACTTTGTAAATAGTAGTGGAAGAGATTTTTAAATTTCTCCTTATTAAGCTTAAATTTACTTCTAAACAGTATTCTTTTTGGCTAGTGCTTATTTGCATATGTATGCAAATTTTACTAGAACCAATTGCTCATAAAATACTGGCTTCTCATATAATTGACTTTATATGATACCTTGATTATATTGTGAAAAGCTAACTTAGTAAGTAATTAAAGTAGGCACCTTTATTGAAAAAACAAAAGTAAGTAAACTTATACATTTGACCTATGAAGTACAGATGCCGCCCCACCCCCAAGCCAATCTGAAGAGCAGGCTGGGTGGGAGTCTGAGGCATTGAAATTCCACTGCTGAATATTCTGGTTTTGCTTGAGAAGTATTCAGCAAACTTGTCCTACTAAGCTTAGAGGCTGAAATCTTTATATCATTTAAAATATATGTATATAAATAGAACACAGTTATTAATTTTTATTTGACAGTGCTTCCCACATGATTTCAAGTATATTAGATTGGCCTAATTTTGTTCAAAAATTTCTTTTTAGAAGAAAGAATAAATCCTTGAATCATTCCAGGGCCCTTGAAATGTTCTAAAGCTATCTCCTGGTTAAAGTCTTAAAATTTAACTTGGAAAGACTATCAAATATACATAACCCAAAGATTATATTACATACTTTTGGTACTTATTTTAAAAGATAATTAAATTTAAACTGGTTTTAATATTAAAAATTTGGTTCAGACCATAGAATTAATCCTCTTCTTTTTTAATCAGGCCAATAAAATATTATATCCTAGGTTGAATTTTTTCCACACATAGTACACATAAGAACTACAATATATTTTGAACTACTAATTTCTCTAGAGAAAATGAAAGAATTATTTTCCTCAAAAATGAATTTCCATTCTTGATGTATTCTATTATCACAACTATATAATTTATCACAACTTAATTTGAACTTTTAGAAGCCTCAAATTTTAGGTGGCAAGTTAAATACTTAGCATTTCTCAGATTAGTAACATATTTATATTTTTAAGGATATATTTCAAATAAAATACAAGACATATTAATATTCAAATCCTCTAGATTTTTCATATGAGGCAAACTCAGATTACTATTTCAGTATTTTGTTTTCAAAATACCTAGATATTTAATAATTTTTATTCTTTAATTCAACAAACTCCAAAGTTTTAAGTTACCAAAGACTTTGGAAAACTATGTTTAGGCATATATAATTACCACTGAACAAGTTTTATCATATACCCTTCATTTTAGTTTTATGTATTTTGCCTTAACAACTTTGAGATCTTAAACCAATTATTATTACCCAAGGCATTTTCCTTGGCAAATTCTGTAACAGATAACTCACTGGTTTTCAGTGGCTTTAATGTTATAGTATTATTTTATTTTATTTTCCTTTATAAAAACAGGAGTGCTCCCAGGTCCTAGGAGGCAACCTTGGAATGTGGTCTTTTATTATTCAAGAACTACACATTATTATGGAAACACTAATCTTGTTTCCCAAACCCAGCCCATATATTTTCCTTGTGTCATTTTTGCCATCTTCTAAAGAAAAACAGAGGCTGAATTAATTTTTTTTGTCTGATCTATAGCATCTGTGAAGAGATGGGGCTTAGACCAAGAGGCCACCCAAAATCGGGTGGTGCGCCTACCCCTTGAACTAGTCTTTTTCTCTTCAAGGGTATAGAAGTCCCAGATGGCATCCCTAAATTGTGAGAAATGTCTCATCTATCCAAATTTCAAATGACAGACTGGGAAATAAAAACATGGAGAAAATGAGACTTTTAATCATACTCCCGAGAGTGGGCATCCATGTTACAGGATCACCAAGAGACCTAGTAATTAATGGGATGGGGCCTTTTTTAGTTACCTTTACTTTACCTCTCTTTGTCTAGGGGAATCTTTCTAGGACTTGTTCTATCGGCCACATGTACTGCTCATATTCTTTCTTTCCCCACCCCTACATTCTGTTTGCTTTGGGGAAATTTAGTAATGGCCTAGACACCTACTGTTTCTTTTCTATGAAGATAAATTAAAGGCATGCTTAATAGACTAACAATAAACAAATTAAACCAAATAGCAAAGACAGATACAACAACAATCAACAGACAAGCGCGCATAACACATAGACAAGACTTAATAAATCAGAGTTCTTTTCATGGATCTTTCAGATGATTTACATTGCTTGGGACTCACAGCCAGAATGCGGCTCAGATCTTAGCCTGTTGTTTACAGATCTCATCATATTCTGCTCTCCATAGCATTGACTGGTGTCTAAAGTCATTTTGGCTAAAATCTGCCTGTCCCAAGTTTTCATATAGTAATTTTCAGACAAAGCATTAAGGAGTCCTTTTGTAAAAGGACTGTTAGCCTCATTTTCTCTAATTGATGAGCCTTCCCACACTAGAGGTGGAGGATCCAGGGCCTTAGGTGTTATAGACTTTTGACCCTCAATATGAAGTGGGCATAATGCAGTTTGAACAAGAGCCCACATAGTTAAAGATGACAAGGGCACTCATTTTCCTTGAGCCTGATTTAAGAAAGTACCTTTTGACACCTTAATTCCTTTATCCTTGAGCATGCAAGCTAAAAATTTACAATGATGTTTTTGCCTTTTACTTGAATTCTTCCCCATTATTACCTGGCTGATTAAAAACGTCTACATCCACTTATGGCAGTGACCCTGAATCTGGCAAGGGCTTTGTGTGTGGTGAACTTCCCATCTTTCCAGTGAATTTCCACTTTTCCCTTTTCACTTAGTTTTTCACTCAGGTGAATCTTTTCCTCCAATTTCCTATTTGGGGCACGAGATGCCATGACCTGTATGGCTAGGGTTCAGGATCTGAAGGAGGGGCCAACTCACAAATGAAAATGCTATTCAAGAAATATGAATTCAGAAGGCATGGGGGATGGCAGGTGGAGACCTCTTTCTTGAAGAGACACATCGACTTTCTGGCCTGGTCTACCTTTTATTCACTTGAATACACATTTACCCTTTAGCAATGCATACAAGCATATCAAAGGTAAAGTTTGGTAAACAGTAAAAGGATTATCAGGTTAGGGAATTGCCTTGAGCCACTGAGCCCACAGCAAGGCAATATTATGCTGATTCTCAGCACTGCTGAATATCAAAGTCCATTGTCCTTCCAAAGTTTTTTTTTTTTTTTTTGCATTAATATGCTAACTGCTGTTGGCTTTAGCCTCCGACACCTCTTCCTTTCAGGGGAATGGCTACCAGGTACCAGCTGTATTAGTTAGGGCTTCCCAGAGAAACAGAACCAGTGGGATAGTTCCATGGACTTGTGTAAGAGGAGGTGATCTGTAGGAAGGGCTCGTGTGACTGGAGGCCGAGAGGACCCAGCACCTGCTGCCTGCAGGTTGGACTGGGGAGCTGGTGGTGTAGGTCAGTGCAAGTCCTGGGCTGAGAGCAAGAGGGGATGGGGTAAGTCAGGCCGAGCCGAGAACCAGAGCTGATGACCCAGGCGGAGGTGGGTGGTCCAGCACAGGCAGACAGCAAGCTCGCCCTCTGCACGGACTGGACGCTGGGGAGGGCCCTCTCTGCTTACCTAGGCCACCAATTCAAACACTTATCTCTTCTGGTAACACCTCCCAGACACACCTGGAAATATGTTTCACCAGCCACCTGGGCATCACTGAGCCCAGCCAGGCCAACCCAGTCAGGCTGATATGGAGAATTAACCTTTTGCACTCGGATGTCGAGTGCAAATTACTCTTTGAATGTATCAATAATTTGAAATATAAAAAAATCCAAATAAATAAGTTTGTATGAAAAGAAACTCCAGTTTTTTATTCTACTGCCATGCTTTGTAAAATCTGGGGTATTTAAAAAATTAAATCCCGAGTAGAATAAAGGAATCGAGAAAAAAGCAAGCGAGTGCAAAGGGTTAATCCTCAGGACAGACAGCTAACCTAGTAGTCAGAGGCAAGGTTGGATCTTGCTCCTGGGCCTGCGTGGGCGTATGAGCTCTGACGGCAGGTGCATGCCTAGAGGATGGGACCTGGGAATCGGTCCCTCAGTGTTTGCACAGCGGGCACATGGGGTGCAAAGCACGGCCAGCAGAATGGTCTCACCGTGTCTGGGGACCCCATGTGGCTTACATAGGCGGAGCTGCCTGGGATGACAAGTGAGCAGGGGGAGGGGCCGACGTGTGAACTCACTGTGTTCCCGCTGCCGCACCTTCCATCCAGCGCTCACTCCCGGGAGGGGAGGTCCTGCGCAGGCCAGGTCGCGAGGAGCAGGACGCGAGGAGCAGGACAAGGCCAGCGCGTGATCTGACGGGAGCCTCCCGCTCCCCTTCCCCATCCCTAGACTTAACTCCGTGGATTAGTTTCCTACGACGCCTCAACACGTTTCCACCCACATCCATTATCTCCCAGCTCTGGGGTCCAAGTTGGAAATGGTTTCAAGGGCGCAGCCAGGGTGTTGATATATTCGTTCCTGGAGCAGCCACCTCCTCCGCCCATCGCACCGTCTCTAAATCCGCCCAAACCTCTAGGTCCTCCGCGTCCAGTCGCCCAGTGTTTCCTTCCCGTTTGCACCGATGCAATCCCGTCTGCATCCAAATACGGGTGCTCGCATTCCCTCCGTGAAGTTTCCCCTCCTTCAATGTGCTCTGTTACTTCAGCTTGTAAGCAATAAAAGCAATCTTCAATAGAGGTTTTTATTTTATTTTTTAATGGCTTTCTCATTTTATTGATTATGATTATGATATTTTGTTATTAATCCTCACCCGAGGATATTTTTCCATTGATTTTTTTTTTAGAGAGAGTGGAAAGAAGAGACAGAGAGAAACATCGATGTGAGAGAGACACATCAATTGGTTGCCTTTTGCACACCCCCAACCAGGCTGGGGAACCTGTAACTGAGGTACGTGCCCTTGACCGGAACCGAACCTGGGACCCTTCAGTCTGCAGGCCGACGCTCTATCCACTGAGCCAAACAGGCTAGGATGATGATGGTGATGATTTTTTTTTTTTTTTGATGGTGATGATTTTTTTTTTAAATATTTTTATTGAGGTATTATATGTGTACATATCTTACTATTACCCCCCCCACCCCACACCCACACATGCCCTCCCCCCCCAGAGTTTTGCGTCCATTGTTTATGCTTATATGCATGCATACAAGTCCTTCGTTTGATTTCATAACTCCCCCACCTTTCCCAAACTTTCCCCCTGTACTTTGAAAGTCTGTTTGATGCTTTACTGTCTCTGTATCTATCTTTTTGTTCACCCCTTTATAATGTTCTTTACTATCCCTAAATGAGTGAGATCATGTGGTATTTTTCTTTCATTGACTGGCTTATTTCACTTAGCATAATGTTCTCCAATTCCATCCAGGTTGCTGCAAATGATGAGAATTCCTTCTTTTTTATGGCAGCATAGTATTCCATTGTGTAGATGTACCACAGTTTTCCGATCCAGTCATCTGCTGATGGGCACCTAGGCTGTTTCCAAATCTTAGCTATTGTAAATTGTGCTGCTATGAACATAGTGGTGCATATATCCTTTCTGATTGGTGTTTCTAGTTTCTTTGGATATATTCCCAGGAGTGGGATTACTGGGTCAAATGGGAGTTCCATTTTCAGTTTTTTGAGGAAACTCCATACTGTTCTCCACAGTGGCTGCACCAGTCTGCATTCCCACCAGCAGTGCACGAGGGTTCCTTTTTCTCCGCATCCTCGCCAACACTTGTTGTTTGTTGATTTGTTGATGATAGCCATTCTGACAGGTGTGAGATGGTACCTCATTGTTGTTTTGATTTGCATCTCTCGGATAATAAGTGACTTTGAACATGTTTTCATGTGTCTCTTGGCCTTCCTTCTGTCTTCTTTTGAAAATATTCTGTTTAGGTCTGTTGCCCATTTTTTTATTGGATCATTTATCTTCCTCTTATTGAGTTGCATAAGCTGCCTGTAGATGTTGGAGATTAAACCTTTATCAGTGATAGCATTTGCAAATATGTTTTCCCATGCAGTGGGCTTTCTTGTTGTTTTGATGGTGATGATTTTAATCCTCACCCGAGGACATGCTTAGAGAGAGGGAGGGAGAGCGACATCTATTGGTTGCCTTCTGTACTCACCCCACCCGAGGACCAAACCCGAAACCTAGCTTCGTGCCCTGACTGGGAATCGGACCATCAAACGCTCAGTGCACAGGAGCCACTTGCCCGGCCTCCAGTAGAGGTTTTGAAGAATCCTCATTGTTATCCTGCGTAGTTGTAATCTCAGATCCTGACCAGAACCTCACTGCCTTAACCGTCTGATCATTAAGCTCTCTGTGTCCCACCGTGTACAGCACGAACCCCGAAAACGGGCACCTCTTCAACTGCACCCTTCCTCTCTGAGCCCCGTTTTCACAGCTGCCACCATCATCAGACATTTCCCACCCCCCACCCTAAGGCAGCACAACCGGCAGGGGGAAGGGGGCAGGGGCAGGGGCAGGGGGCAGGGTGCCAGGGGCAGGGGGCAGGGTGCCAGCAGGGGGCAGGGGCAGGGGGCAGGGTGCCGGCAGGGGGCAGGGGGCAGGGGCAGGGGGCAGGAGTAGGAGCAGGCCGCTTATATACATAAAGACTCAACAGGAAATAAGTCACAGACTCAGGGTTACTTAGGAGGCTGGTGCCAGATAAATTTTATTATATTTAGAAAAAAAACAAAACTGGAAATAAAAGTAAGTCATTCAAAATGAATGAGAGTTTTTAACACCCTACCCACCCTTAATGGCAGCATTTGGACCCACCGCCCAAGCCGGTTTTAACCCAACCGAGGTGCTGGAAGGCAGAGCACACAGTGGTGCCCATCAGGCCGAGGAGGGCGATGGAGCCCAGGGCTCCCCTGCTCCGTTTGCTGGGCTCTGGAGGAGAAGGGAGAGAAGAGCAGACGTTACGGGCAGCTCCACAGGGACGGCCGTCAGCGTCCGCGAGCTCTTCCCTCCGGGCGGCAGACGGCCTGGTCAGAGAGGCCAGCCCACCTCACGCAACACCATTCGTCACGACAGGGCTGCTTGGGCCTCAGGAAGTTACGGGACAATCGTGGGAACTGCGAGGCCCGGACCGGGGCCGGCCTCCCCCTTCTTTAAAGATGGAAGGGCAGCAGAAACTCCCCCCTCTGTCTGTCAGCCCCAGGCGAGAGGAGCAGGCCCCGGAGTCACACTGCCTGGCTCCGAGTCCTGGCTTATAGATCCCACCTAGTAACTCTGTGATGTAGAGAGAGCCTTAATCTTTCCAAGCCTCAGTTTCCCCATCGGTGAAAGGAGATGCTATCATCTCCATCACAGAATTGCCAGAAGTTTTGAAATAGCGAGATGCGAAGTTCTTAGAGCAGCAATGGACACAGAAAATGCTCGATAAAGGTAAGTTTTGTTAATGTTCAAAGGCGAGTAAAAAGAAAGACGGGAACAGACCTTTCACCTAACCCTCCAGTCCCACCCCCTTTCCTTAAAGTCCTGCTAAGAAGGGAACCGGCCTCAGATTTGCACTTTGCTTCCCTGGCGGGAGCCGTGTCCTTACCTCCCGTGTAGTAGCCATAGGCATAGAGAACGCGTCCCACGATCCAGGCCAAGCCCAAGCCCGACACGACTCGCTAAAAAAAAGGGGGCGGGGCATGTTAGTGTTTGCAGTCAGGGAATAGGCAGAGCTGTACTGACATCTAGGGTTGACGGCGCAATGTTTTAGCAAAAAGCTAATCATGTCACTCGTGCCGCGAGCTGCAGACGTGCTGCTCTGGCAGCTGGTGTGGACCAGAGGCTGCGGAGGCTGTCCCAGAAGGGGACGCCTGCACGCAGTCAGGACTCGGGCAGGAGGACACTTTCTGGCCAAGGCAGGGCCAAAAGGCACGTAATCGGGCTCAGGAAACCCGCTTGATTCACACAAGGCAGAGGGCAGACCAACCCCACGGTCCACAGGGCTACATCCACCCCCTAACGGACCACGTCACACACTCAGGTGCCTGCAGGTCAGGTCCCTGAGACCAGGGTCAGCTGGATGGTGCATCGCCGTAACCTGAGGCGATCAGTGAGTGTTGGTTGCAAGAATGAATGAATACGCAAAGTAAAATACGCATGGACGTGAGCCTAATAGAGTCAGGCCTGGGGTCAAATTCTGACTCTTCTATCCCGTAGCTAATTGACTTTGAGAAGGTTACACAGTATCCATGATGTTTCCCCTCATCTGTGAACAAAAACACCCACAAGGGGAGAATCTGCCTGCTTTAAAGAACTCTGTTACCACAGACAAGAGGGTGGTGAAGGTCTGGGGCAGGGACGGGGGTGGGCTGAAGAGGGTCAATGGGAAAAAAAGGGGACATATCTAATACGTTCAACAATAAAGATTCAAAAAACACACCACAGTTCTGCCCAGCGGGTGTGACTCAGTGGGTGAGCATTGACCCAGGAACCAAGAGGTCACCAGTTTGATTCCCGGTCAGGGCACATGCCCAGGTTGTGGGCTCCATCCCCAAGAGGGGGCGTGCAGGAGGCAGCTGATCAACGATCCTCTCCCATCATTGATGTTCCTCTCTCTCTCTCCCTCTGCCTTCCTCTCTGAAATCAATAAGAATCTATTTAAAAAACCAACAACACAAAAACTCTGTTAGAAGCAACTGATTGAAATTCTTTAAATAAATACACAGGGCCTAGAGGAAACACATCGGATCCCAGATGACACCCGGGAACAACTCACCGGGTGGTACACACCCCCCACAGCGAGGAAAAATAAGAAGGGAGGGTACACTTCCAACCTGCAAGAGAAGAAAGACTTTTTAAAAGCGCCCTTTGTAAGCGCGGAGGAGCTCTTACTAAACGCTGACGGAGGGAGACCGGCCACCGCCCGCCTCGGTCAGAGGGCACGAGGAACAGGAGCGGGGCGCCGTCTGACCGGCCGCGAGGGGCTCTGTGACCCGGGCGGGTTTCCTTGCAGAGCGCGGGCCCTCGCTCCCTGGGCTGGGGGACTCAGTATCACCTGGAGCAGCGGCTACACCTCCCGCAGGGGGTGCGGCACGGGAGACCGCCTTGGAGGGGTCACCCAGGACGCCACCATCCTAACACTCTTCACTGTGCTTACGGTCCAACCTGCTCACTTAGGGTTTTTAAATGATACTTTTAGTGAGTGCCCCTGATCGCCACCGTCGCTCTTACAGACAGGGCGCCACAGGCCGGGTGCCGGACAGAGGCGTCCCCCCCTCCCCCCCGCGGCGTCTGGTGCCGAGGGCCCACACTCACGTGTTCTGGTGGGCTCGCTGGATGCAGTTGAAGAGGTGGCCGTTTTCAGGGTCGGTGCTGTACATGATGGGATACTGCGGACACAGAGGGCTTGCTGATCAGACGGTCAAGACAGTTAACACGAGCCTGGACGCTAATCTATCCCAAGCTTCTACGTCGGCTTAAACATCTGCAGTGAGCAGGGCTGGGTTCTCAGAGGCAGCGCCACTCGGGCTGTCAACACCCAGGAATAAGGGAGGGGCAGCTGTGCCACAGCCATCGCTGCCGGGTTTCTGACACATTGCAGACACCACGGGGAATCACCCTTCCCACAGCCCCCCGGGGCCCCGACAGGGGCAGCGGGAACAGGAGAGAGTCCTGACGGGCACTCCGTTAAAGCAAAGGAAAGAAACCAGGTATGAGCACTTAGAAGCAGCTCGAGTTCGGAGTCTAGTGATAAGTCACTAAACAGAACCGCTCCCAGGCCAACGGCAGCAGCCATCCCTCTGGACCAGCCAGAAGGAACGGGGATCAGATGGGCCCCCTGCCGGTCCGGCGGCTCAGGCCAGCGCACGGCAGCACCACGCACCTCTGCGTGGAAACGGGACAGTGGCCTGGGGGAGCCACGCCGGGAAACAGCACTGCCTTTGAACCCTCCCCAGAAACGTCCCCCTTCCTGGCGAGCAGCCCCGGCCCAGCAGGCTGTCCCCTGCCAGCCCACCTGGCCTTTCTGCAGGAGACCTGCCCGGCGGCGCCCCGTTTCCTGCCTTCTTCCTGCCGGGAAGGGGCAGCCTTTCTGGTCCAGTAGACGCTGCCGCCACTGACCACTCGCCTCGCCTCGCCCTCAAGGACGGAAACAAGTTCTCGCCCAGACCGTGTGTTCCCACTCACCTCCACCTTGTACTTCTTGCGGGCCTTGGCGACGTTGAGGGCGAGATGCGCCACCATGATGAAGCTGGCGGCCCCGGTCAGGACCACGAACCCGTACTCCTTGGAGAGGACGGCCATCTCGGCTCTGCAGGGAAACGGCAGGGACACCGGCCTGTGGCGTGCGCGGCAGGAGCAACGCACACCTGCAGGTCACAGGGGCGTGGCGCTGCCTGGAAGGGGTGGCTGGAGACACTGCTGTGTTCACGCACAGAACTTAAAACTGTAAGGATGAACGTTCACAGACCGTCCTCGACATTATCGTCCATTCTCCCTCGTGCTGGGTTCTCCATCAACGCGACCTCAGGAGCCGTGTCTAACCTCTCAGCTGCTCGCGAGCGCCGCCACCCACCCCTCTCCAGGATGGACCCAGGGGGAAGGGCTGTCACTCCTGGCCACTCCTCCTGGCCATTCAGGGAGGCCACGGAGGGCGAGGAGACAGGCTGCCCTCCCAGCTTGCCACCCGCCCCCTTCTCTTCTAGAAGGAGCCATTTCCAAAGTGTGGAAAATCAGCTCCGTAGTTATCAGAACAAAAATATGGGCTGGATTCTGAGCACCTCTTTGAAAACGAACGGCGGAGCTCCCAGCCTGCCCCACATCCTTGGGCCGCCAGGCCATTTAGAGGAAGCTGTCTCTGTCCCCAAACAGTGAAACCAGCGCATTTGGTTTAGGTCAAAGTTTGCAAGTCGAGAGTTGGCTTCCAGACCCAAATCTTTGGACAGGGCGCTGGGCTCCCGGGCAGGTGGGCACACCGTGTGCCTGGGCCGCACCTTCAGCTCATGGTCACTCTCCCCAAGCCCACCAGCGCCAGGCCTTGGCTCTGCCCTCCTCGCGGTGCCTCCCTGCCTCATGTGTAGCCTGGCGCTTTGCTAAGGTGACGGTGGTGGTTGCAAAGGGCTGCAGTCAGCGGGCATGGGAGTGCTGCCCTCCCCGCGGCTCCCCCTGCAGGAGCCGCAGACACCCGGTCAGGTGCAGGAGCACAGCACCCAGCCAGGGAGGAGTCCTGCTCCCTCGCCAGGGCGGCCGGCACGCCCCGAGGCTGGGATCCTGCCAACGCAGAGCCAAGCTCCGCTGGGGTCGCCGCTAAGCTCCCCGGAGGGAGTCTGGCCAAGCACCGACTGTGTGCTTAGAGACAGATCCCTGTGGGATCGATGCCACTCCGGGTGCTTTCAGGAACGACCCCTCCAACTGAGGTAATGCCTGCCACCTGGCACAGTCCTGGAGCCCAGCACGCGCCGTCCGTTACAGCCCCTTCCCCTCAGACCACCCAGCGAAACCATGGGGGTGGCTGGCTGCTGGCTCCCTGGGCAGGAGGTCAGAACCCAGGAAAGCAGGCACCGCCGCTGCTGAAAACAAAGCAGGGACTGAGTCACGGCGAAGTCTGGTCCTTTAAGGAGGGAACCAGCTTAGCTCCCTCAGGGTGCAAACACCTTAATCATTTGCTGAATTCTTTTTCCCTAGGAATCCAGGGCAAAGAGAGGGACGTTTCCACGCCTTAGAGATCGGCCTTGGTGGTTCAGGCCAGGTGCGTGCTGGGATGGGAGGCAGCTCAGTTCCCAGCGGCCGCACCCAGCAGTCCCAGCCGCACCCGCGCCCTGCCGGCCCGGGCCAGCAGATAGCTCGGGGCAGAGCTCCGGGAGCTGATAAGTGGCGCGGAGGCCCTGGCTGGCGTGAGCACTGCTGTGGGCGGCATGCCTCTGCTCTGTGTCACCGGCAACCCTTCCACCCACTCAGCACGATATGGCCGGGCGGGAACTCCACCCCAACTCCGCCTTCTCCGGGTGCTGGACACGCAGCCCGTCCCAGCGTCTGTTCAGCGTCTGTTCGTCTGTTCGCAGCTCAGCTTCCCGGCGGCGAGGAACACTTTGCAACTTGCTTGTTCGTTAATCATCTTACAGTGTTTACGGTTATACGTTCAAGTTTACGATTTGTATAAATAAGAGTGCATTTAGGCACATACAGGGTGAGGCAAAAGTAGGCTTACAGCTATTGGTATGGAAAATGATACAATAATTAATGAATAATAATACAAGAATAAACAATGTTTCTCGAACTCACAACTGTAACCCTACTTTGCGCCGCCCTGTGCCAGGGAGGATCTGGTCTGTGCATCACACAGTGGGGGAGGGGGAAGGTGTGGTCACCGGAACAGCCTGCGATAGGCTGCAATACTCCTGCATTATTCTTACCTCTCGGCTCATTCATTCCACGGGGAATCTGCTTGGTTCAAAGACACCACCTCAGCTCTACTTGTAACTGCAAACCCAGACCCGGTACAGATGTCCAAGCCGAAAGGACTAAATGGATAACGCACCCATAAAACACACTGCTGGACAACCATTAAAAATGGCCCTAACCGGTTTGGCTCAGTGGATAGAACGTCGGCCTGCGGACTGAAGGGTCCCAGGTTCGATTCTGGTCAAGGGCACGTACCTTGGTTGCGGGCACAACCCCAGTAGGGAGTGTGCAGGAGGCAGCTGATCGATGTTTCTCTCTCATTTATGTTTCTAGCTCTCTATCCCGCTCCCTTCCTTTCTGTAAAAATCAATAAAATATATTTTTAAAAAATCAGTAAACGTACTTTAAAAAAAAAGTGACAAATGTCAAAACAGGGTTCATTTTTAGCATGTTAGGTGAAAAAAATAATGTGTATATGCAGTATAGTCTTAGTTTTCTCAATAACAGAAGAAAATATAAAAATCATGAGCCTAGTTATTTCCAGTGGCTGATGTGTATATTTTCATTTGCACTTTCCAATAATTTCTGAAAGGAGCAAACATATACCCAAAAACTTCTATAAAAATGGCCTGACAGCCCAGCCAGTGTGGCTGTGGACAGAGCGTCGGCCTGCAGACCAAAGGGTCCCGGGTTCGATTCTGGTTAAGAGCATGTACCTCAGTTGCAGGCTCCTCCCTGGCCCGGGCCCTGGTTGAGGCACTTGCAGGAGGCAACCAACCGATGTGTTTCTCTCACATTGATGTCTTTCCCTCTCTCTTCTACTCTCCCTAAAAATCAATAGAAAAATATCCTCGGGGGAGGATTAAAAAATAATAATCATAAGAATGGCCTGACAGTGATGGGTGATGAAGAGATAGGAGCAGGTCGGACCTGAGGCATGAGTCCTGACCCCCGCCCTTCCCGGGTGGTCATGGGGGGCTCTGTAGTGAGGACACTGCTGGGCTGAGTGTCTGAGTCAGAGCCTGGCTCTCACACTTCCTCTCTGTGTCCTGGGAAAATTAGCATATTTCAGCAGCCTGCTTCCCCACCTACTAAATGGAGGTCATAATGTACCTACCCACCTCTGTGGTTGTGAGGTTAAGTGCAGGAGGCACAGCTTGTAACCCCAGCCCAGATGCTCGACACTTAGCAAGTGCTCAATAAATGCTGTACATCGAGTTATGTTATACATGCAGATGCTCTGTTGACTGTCTTTGCCCTGATCTCTATACTAATAAAAGGGTAATATGCTAATTAGACAAGGCATCTTCTGGACAAAGCCATGGTGGCAGGGGCCGAGGCAGAGGTGGTTAGGGCTGATCAGGCCAGCAGGGGAGAGCAGTTAGGGGGTGATCAGGCTGGCAGGGGAGGGCAGTTAGGGGGTGATCAGGCTGGCAGGGGAGGGCAGTTGGGGGCAATCAGGCCAGCAGGGGAGCAGTTAGGGGGCGATCAGGCTAGCAGGCAGAGGTGGTTAGGAGTGATCAGGTGAGCAGTTAGGAGCCAGCGGTCCCAGATTGGAGAGGGTGCAGGCCAGGCTGAGGGACCCCCTGCTCCTGTGCATGAATTTCATGCACCGGGCCTCTAGTATAATAATAAAAGTGTAATATGCTAATTAGACAGGACATCCTTCCAGAAGCCAGGGCTGCGAGGGAAGCCTGGGTCCTGGGTGCCAGAGGGAAGCAGGCAAATCAGTAAGCAGATACCCAATTCCAGATTTCCCCCTTCACAAAACTGGGTACAAAATGCCCCACAGAAACGAAACTGCATGGGCTGGGGCAGGGCAGGAATGGTACTCGCAGAGGCTGACTCCTGGCAGACTGGAGAGGAGGCAAAGCGGTTCAGCCGCGAGAAGGTTAAGTTGAAGGTTTAAAGGAACTTGAATCATTCCATCCAGTTTTTGCTTTTTAATTAGACAAATTCTGTCATTGGTTTAAGAGAAGAGACCCCTTGGGAAGTGTTTCCACTCCTGGCCGACTTGGCGTTGTTTATGACTCGTCTCCAGGGGCACACCGTGGAGGAGCGGCGTGGGAGCGCTGAGCTGCGCTGGGTTCACGCAGCTCGGTGACCCCGGGGCCTTGGATGCGCGTTTGGAACACCATCTTTTCTGTGCAGCCGGCGGGAAGACAGGTGTGCAGGTGGCTTTTCAGAAAGCTACCAGGCGGCACTGCAAAGCCCCAGCCCTGGGAGGCTGTCTCAGCCCTGGGAGGCTGTCTCAGCCCCGCAGATGCGCTCGGCTCCAGGCCTGAGTGAACCACCGTGTCCAGGCATCTGGCTCAGGTCTGCCCTCCTGCTCCTGGCTACTTAGATTCCAAAGGGGAGTTTGCTTCCTGGCGTGGATAGTTACTGAGTCTAAGAGCATGGAATTCCTTTCTTCAACCACGACATACAGAGCACTTACTGTATGCCAGGCACTGGTAGGTGTGGGGGTACAGTGTGAGCAAGATGGGGTCCCTGCCCGCAAGGCACCGCCATTCTCCAGATGACAAAAGGCGAACAACAAACACGCAAACAAAACTCAACTGAGAGTGGCCTCCGCCGTGGAGGGCAGGGCCTGGCTACTCTCTCAGGAGGCCGTGGGCCTCTGCCGTGGCAGCTGCGCCGAGTGAGGAAGAAACAGCCGTACAACGTCCTGGGGAAAGAACAGCAAGTGCAAAGGCCCTGAGGCACAGTGGCACGTTCAAGGTCAGAACGGTGGCCGGTGTGGCGAATGGTGGGCATCATAGATGAGGTTAGAGGGGACGGTCCAGATTACGAGAGGGACCTTACAGGCAGGGAATAGGCAACTCTTCCTGCTTCTCCCTCCAGGGACTCCGATGAGAGGCGCTGAGGAGGAGAAGCTGGGAGGTCGGTGAGGAAGCACCAACCCCCTAAGGGACGGTGACGGGCGACGTGAGCGGTCACTGACTCTCGTGCATGGGACGAGCTCTCGAGGTAGGAGGGCCCAGAACAGCGCAGACCCTGGCGGCAGGGAAGACACCGTTCTGATGGGAAGAGGTGGCCCCGGGACCCTGATGGCAGCTTCAGGGGAAGGGGGAAGGTGGGAGGCAGTCCTGCCTCCTAAGTTGGCTCACGGCCAATCCTGCCAACAGGGCCGCATGCCTGTCCTGCCCCTTCCCGGGAAGCCTCTGCCTGTGCGTGTTCGCACACCTGCCTCACGCTGACCAGCGAGCCAGTTACCATGCCCGTGGACACTGACCACGGCTCCCGGCCCACAGCTCCAAGTGCACTCACCCTCCTAGGACAGACGGGTCTCCCACGTACGTGTTTTATAGTAATTTGCACGTCGACAGAACCTCAGTGGAGGCTGCTGTTCTCTGTTCTAGGCCGCAGTTCACCTGCAGGGTTCGCTGCAACACGCCCTGCCCTGGAGTTTCTGGCCCAGTGGGTCCCAGTGGGTCCGGGGCCTGGGAGTCTGCCCTTGTAATACGTGCCTCAGTGAGGCTGGGGATGCGGTCGGGACCACCGTTTAGGAACGTTTCCGGAGGTGTTGATATTGTCCAATTCCAACCCACAGGCATGGTCCCGCCTCCGTCCTCGGGGCTCCCGAGGAGCCTCGCCCTGCAGCACCCCGAGCTCCAGGGGCTGAGGAGCCAGAGCTCCGTCCAGCGCCCAGTGGCCCCGCACACTTACTCGTGAAGGGCGTGCCCTCCGCACACCGGTTCCTTCAGTCAGCTCCAGGACGCGGGCGCGGAACCAAACAGGTGGGCCAGAGCTCAGGACCTGCTGGGACGCCTCCTCAGCCTCAGCGGCGACAGCCGCTCGTTCCCAGCTCTCTCCTTGGTCACGGTCACTCACCGGGTCAGATGTCCCCCTCATCAGATCAGTCAGAGCGGAAGGCGTTTCACCTTCCAAAGTGATGCTCCTTACGCTCCGGGAGGACCTGAGCCAGCCACTTCCAGACCAGGGAGCAGGGGTACCTGACATTCTCTTTTTTAAATACATGTTTTTATTGATTTGAGAGAGGAAGGGGGGGAGCGATAGAAACATCAATGATGAGAGGGAATCATTGATCGGCTGCCTCCTGCACGCCCCCCACTGGGGATTGAGCCCGCAACCCGGGCATATGCCCTTGACCAGAATTGAACCCAGGGACCCTTCAGTCCTCAGGCCGATGCTCTATCCACCGAGGCAGACCGGCTAGGGGAGGGGTACCTTAAGGATCCACGGGCCCTCCAACTACTCCTGATGAGTTTTCATCCCAGAGGCAGGAATGGCAACACGGGAACAGCGTCAGCCTCCACCCACACACCTGCTGTCAGACCCGGTGCCGACGGAGTGCTTCTCGCACGCCAGGCACGTGACAGTTTATGTACATTAACCCTCATCCCCACAGCGACCCTGCGTGGGAGCACTGCCATCGTCCCGTGTACAGACGAGGAACGGAGGCCAGAGGAGTGTGTAAGCTGCCCAAGGCCCACGGCTGGCGAGTGCAGAACTGGGGTCTGAACTGGGGCAGACGGGTCTGTGTCCTGCTCGGCCTACCACACAGGCTGCAGGGGGCGGGGAGGGGTGGCCCTTACTCGGGAGTTCGATCACTCCTTTCCCAGTCGGGGAGCGATGAGGGGGCCCCTCCACTAAGCTCCCCTCGGGGGCAGTGCCGGAGCGACACCCGGCTCCCCCAGGACAGCAGGGCACAGAGCCAGGCGGGGGACATGTGCCAGGACCACGAACTCTGCGAAGACAGACAGAGTCCTTCCTTCCTTTCCACCCGCTGCCCTGTGCTCCCTTCCTGGGCGGGCGATCAGGGCTGCTCAGAAGTGGCAGGAGGAGGCGTCCTCCCGTCCCTCATTAAATAGATTAAATAGGCGTCAGCGGCGGGTGTTCCATAGGCACCCCATGGTGACTTTGGTAAGGAACCTCATTATTTCTGTCGTTTTTAAAACAGCAGCACCTGGTTATAACTTTCTGACTTATTTATGGAAGTGTTATCACTAGCCAAGCATGATTTTTTGAGGATATTCCAGGTTGTGGGGAGGAAACTGGGAAGAGTGCTTGGAAGCAGTGGGGGTGGCGCGGGGGGTGGGGGGCAGCAGGAAAGCCTGGCCGAGGTGGGCTCCCAGGGAGGTAGGAGCACAGGGGTGCCCTGGTGACCCCCGGGCCTGGAGTCTGTGGGCCAGGTCTGGGGGTTGGGACATCACCTCTTCTGTGCAGCTGGTGAGAAGACGCAGGTGGCTTTTCAGAAAGCTGCCAGGCGCACTGCAAAGCCTCACCCTGGCGCCATCACACCCAGCCCTGGGGGGCTGCTCTCAGCCCTGCACATCACACCCAGCCCTGGGAGGCTGCTCTCAGCCCTGCAGATCACACCCAGCCCTGGGAGGCTGCTCTCAGCCCTGCAGATCACACCCAGCCCTGGGGGGCTGCTCTCAGCCCTACAGATCACACCCAGCCCTGGGGGGCTGCTCTCAGCCCTACAGATCATACCCAGCCCTGGGAGGCTGCTCTCAGCCCTGCAGATCACACCCAGCCCTGGGAGGCTGCTCTCAGCCCTGCAGATCACACCCAGCCCTGGGGGGCTGCTCTCAGCCCTGCACATCACATCCAGCCCTGGGAGGCTGCTCTCAGCCCTGCACATCACACCCAGCCCTGGGGGGCTGCTCTCAGCCCTGCACATCACACCCAGCCCTGGGGGGCTGCTCTCAGCCCTGCACATCACACCCAGCCCTGGGGGGCTGCTCTCAGCCCTGCACATCACATCCAGCCCTGGGAGGCTGCTCTCAGCCCTGCAGATCACACCCAGCCCTGGGAGGCTGCTCTCAGCCCTGCAGATCACACCCAGCCCTGGGAGGGCTGCTCTCAGCCCTGCAGATCACACCCAGCCCTGGGGGGCTGCTCTCAGCCCTGCAGATCACACCCAGCCCTGGGAGGCTGCTCTCAGCCCTGCAGATCACACCCAGCCCTGGGAGGGCTGCTCTCAGCCCTGCAGATCACACCCAGCCCTGGGGGGCTGCTCTCAGCCCTGCTGATCTGCTCGGCCCAGGGTCCCCGGGCCCAGTGAGCCCCAAGCAGCCCACACCTGGCTCAGGTCCCGCCTCCAGGGCCTGTGCTGACATTTTTCCGGAAGCCTGACTAGCCCTGCCCTGCTGTTCCGTCCTGGCCCCACTCGCCTTATCTCACTGGGCCAGGGTTCCTTTAGCTACACAGGCGTCAGCCGATACCCCGGGGCTCGGCCCTCCTGGGCTCCCCTCTTCTGGGCTCCCCTGTCCTGGGCTCCCCTGTCCTGGGCTCCCCTCTCCAGGGCTCCCCTCTCCTGGGCTCCCCTCTCCTGGGCTCCCCTCTCCTGGGCTCCCCTCTCCTGGGCTCCCCTCTCCAGGGCTCCCCTCTCCTGGGCTCCCCTGTCCTGGGCTCCCCTCTCCAGGGCTCCCCTCTCCTGGGCCCCCCCTCTCCAGGGCTCCCCTCTCCAGGGCTCCCCTCTCCTGGGCTCCCCTGTCCTGGGCTCCCCTCTCCTGGGCTCCCCTCTCCTGGGCTCCCCTCTCCTGGGCTCCCCTCTCCAGGGCTCCCCTCTCCTGGGCTCCCCTCTCCTGGGCTCCCCTCTCCAGGGCTCCCCTCTCCTGGGCTCCCCTGCCCTGGGCTCCCCTCTCCTGGGCTCCCCTCTCCTGGGCTCCCCTCTCCTGGGCTCCCCTCTCCTGGGCTCCCCTCTCCTGGGCTCCCCTCTCCAGGGCTCCCCTCTCCTGGGCCCCCCCTCTCCAGGGCTCCCCTCTCCAGGGCTCCCCTCTCCTGGGCTCCCCTCTCCTGGGCTCCCCTCTCCTGGGCTCCCCTGTCCTGGGCTCCCCTCTCCAGGGCTCCCCTGCCCTGGGCTCCCCTGTCCTGGGCTCCCCTGTCCTGGGCTCCCCTCTCCAGGGCTCCCCTCTCCTGGGCCCCCCCTCTCCAGGGCTCCCCTCTCCTGGGCTCCCCTCTCCTGGGCTCCCCTGCCCTGGGCTCCCCTCTTCTGGGCTCCCCTGCCCTGGGCTCCCCTCTCCTGGGCTCCCCTCTCCTGGGCCCCCCTCTCCTGGGCTCCCCTCTCCAGGGCTCCCCTCTCCTGGGCTCCCCTGCCCTGGGCTCCCCTCTCCTGGGCTCCCCTCTCCTGGGCTCCCCTCTCCAGGGCTCCCCTCTCCTGGGCTCCCCTGCCCTGGGCTCCCCTCTCCTGGGCTCCCCTCTCCTGGGCTCCCCTCTCCAGGGCTCCCCTCTCCTGGGCTCCCCTCTCCTGGGCTCCCCTCTCCAGGGCTCCCCTGCCCTGGGCTCCCCTCTCCTGGGCTCCCCTCTCCTGGGCTCCCCTCTCCTGGGCTCCCCTCTCCTGGGCTCCCCTGCCCTGGGCTCCCCTGTCCTGGGCTCCCCTCTCCAGGGCTCCCTTCTCCTGGGCTCCCCTGTCCTGGGCTCCCCTGTCCTGGGCTCGGCCCTCCTGCACCACAGACTGAAGGCCGCTGCCTGGGGCAGCCACCACCACACGAAGCAGAGGTGGGCTTTCTGGACCCGGC
This sequence comes from Eptesicus fuscus, assembly GCF_027574615.1. Lineage (NCBI taxonomy): Eukaryota > Metazoa > Chordata > Mammalia > Chiroptera > Vespertilionidae > Eptesicus > Eptesicus fuscus. Next base: position 42,060,277 of record NC_072494.1, read on the forward strand.
ACTTGCCTCGAATAATCGATGACTTCTGTGCCGTGGGAGTTACAATGTATCTTTTACTAAAGTAAAATCAGTCAGATGTTTCAAGGGAGAGAGGGTCGCCCTTTCAGCTCCCTCTGCCCTCAAACAGACAAACAGACAGACAGACACGAGGCAGCGTGGACAGTGGTACGTCCGCCTGTAAGAGCATCCTGAGATCAGCCTGCAGTCTGTCACTGATGTATTTTTATGCACCAGGAGTGGGACGATCACACGGCACTCACTCACCGGGAGCCTTTCCCCAGCGAGTCGCGAGCACCCTGACCTGGCTGCCGGCGCTGTGAGCCAGCCTTCCTCACACAGGCTCCTTCTGTCCCACGGCAGCGCAGACACCATTCATGAGACTGCCGTGAGGATGCTAGCATGTTGTGCTGGGCCCACCTCGCCAGCCTGAAGCACCTGGGCGGCTGCCCAGCCTCGGCTCTGCCTCCAGGGGGTGTGCACAGGCACAGGCCTCCGCCGGCCCCAGCAGCACAGCCGGCCTCCTGACACGTGGAGCTCGGGGAGAGCCCGGGAGCCCGGAGGAAAGCATCGAAGAGCAATTCCATTCCCGTGAAGAGAGGGGAAAGGCAGTCCCCGATTTCTGTGGGTCCTGCTGTACCTGCAGACGCGGGGTCTGTCACTTCCGCGTTGCACACACCATGGCACCTGTGTGCTTGCCAACGTTCCCAGCGACAGCCAGACTTGAGAAAGAGCACGTGGACATTTAAGAGGAGGAGTAATAACCGAGTGAGGAGGCAAACCTCTTCGCCACGGCTGCGCGGATCTTCAGCAGACCGTTCTCCGAGGGTGAAAATGACACGCTGGTTGAAGAGTCATTGTTTCTCTGATTACCGACTCAGTGAGGCCAGCGGGATAGGGCACAAAGTGGGGCTGTCCCAGCACCCTGATTCTTCAATTCCTCATCAGGAGGGCGGAAGATCTGTCCTTTTTAGAGATAACGGTGCCATAGTCCAAATATATTCAGCTTTACAGTTAAACTAGAGGCCCAGTGCACGAAATTCATGCACGGGTAGGGTCCATAGGCCTGGCCGGTGATCAGGGCTGATCGGGGCCTTCTGGCTGCTGGCCGGGGCCTTCCTTCATTCTGCACCACCCCCTGGTGGTAAGCGCACGTCATAGCAAGCGATCAAACTCCCGGTCTCCCAGCTGAACTCCGGAGGGGACACTTTGCATATTAGCCTTTTATATACATAGATTAGAGGTCCGGTGCACAAAATTCATGCGGGGGGGTGGGGGGGAGAGGGCAGCTCAGTCTGGCCTCCGGGACCCCTTGCAATCTGGGACCCCTCGGGGAATGTCCGACTGCCAGTTTAGGCCTGATCCCACAGGGATCCCCAATCCTGCAGGATCTGGCCTAAACTGACAGTTGGACATCCCTCTTGCAATCCAGGACCACTGGTTCCTAACCGCTTGCCTGCCTTCTTGCCTCATCTCCCCTAACCACTCTGCCTGCCTGCCTGGTTGCCCCTAACTGCTCACCTGCCTGCCTGATCGCCCCTAACTGCTCACCTGTCTGCCTGATCACCCCTAACTGCTTGCCTGCCTGCCTGATTGCCCCTAACTGCCTCTGCCTGAGTCCCTACCACCGCAGCTTCGTCCGGAATGATGTCTGGAAGGTCATTCGTCTGTCCGTTCTAATTAGCATATTACCCTTTTATTAGTATAGCTAGCCACCACTTGGCCATATATATATTCAAGTGTCACATGTTTTAATCCCAGCACTTTGGAGAACTGAGTTCATTCCTGCACTAGGGGTCCCTTGACCTCCCTTCCCACACTTGTCCCCTACGCTACAATGTAGCCGGTCACCTCATGACTCTGGAGGGAAGTGTCAGCAGAAGCTACAACTCCGGGATGACTCACCATGGAGTCCTCAGCGCCTTCCACCGCCCTGCGCACAGCCCCGGGCTCCCCGCAGCGACACCGCACAGAGGGAAGTTCTGGGAAATCCCAGGCAGAACCTTAAAGGGAGATTCCACCCAGGCCGAGGTAGGAAATGCCCCAAGGTGCGCAAGTCTGCCAGATCCCGGTCGGTGCGTCCATCCGCACTGAGTGTTAAGAGCAGACGCGCCCTACCTGCCGCCTTCTCTCTGGAGGTGACTGTGAAAGGCACACAGGAGCCCGAATGGAACCGAACCCCCCGGGAAAGCTGCTAATTGAGCTTCAGGAATCTAAGAATAGTCGGTTTGTAATGAGACAGGACAGATCCTAGGTCCCTTTGCTGGTGGGAGGACACTTTCCCGACAGATTCTTGACACAAAAGACTCCATGGGTGAGAGTCCCTGACTGGTGACACTTCACCTGGGGGCCCGGTCACACTGGACCACCTGGAGCTCGGCCTCCCAGGTGACGGGCTCCGGGGCCAGGCTGCAGGAGACGCTCCATGGCCCGAAGGCAGTGACCTCAGAGGCAGGGAGAGAGCAGGGGAAGCCACGGACACAGAAGAAGGGAAAAATCTCAACAATTTCTTATTGGTTAAAGTCTCTGCCAGAAGAACCATTTCTCTGCGTGGAGTGCCTGCCTGGTGCCCACCTGCCGCCTTCTTCAGTCCTGCTCAGAAGGGCTCCTCCCCGCCCGGCCCTCCTAAGCGCCATGCTCCACGGGAGGGCACGGCCACAGTGGTGACCCAGACGGAGAAGGCAGAGTGCAGTCAAGGAGGGACAGAGCACAGGAGGACCGTGAAACGGGGGACGGATGGAATGATGGCTGCGGCACAGAAAGTGTGATGCGGGAGAGAACACAGCAAGCACACAGGCAGGGAGGCGGCTGTATTTGTGGGAGAAAGAGAAAGGCCGGCGTGTCTGGAGGTGTGATGGACAAAGAGTGGTTGGAGAAATAAATTATTATCCATACTCCTTATTACTAGCACGTGCATCATTTACTGCGCGTCAGCACTGTTCTAAGGAGTTCACCACTATTAACTCATTAAACCCCTCAGAACATTCCTAGGATATATTATAACTTCCATTTTTGCAGAAGAGGAAACAGCATCAGAGAGGTTAAGTCATCTGCCCAAGGTCACACAGCTGCCACAGAGACTGCCTGGCTTCACACAGCCAGGCAGCCTGGATCCAGGGTCTATGCTCTCAGCCCTTGGCTATCTTGCCTCTCAAGGAGGTTGGAGCCACCTTTGACCACATCTGACCTCTTTTGAAACTTGTACACTTCCTCAGACTCTCTTCTTATTTGCAAGAATAGAAAGCTAATAATTAACTCTAAATCTGTGACTGATTAAAGCCTGAGATCTTTCTAATTGGAAGAAAGAAAAAACCTTGGAAAAGGTCCAAAAAGGAACTTAAAAAAAAAAAAAAAAAAAAAAAAGCATGCGGGCACTACAGTATGGCAAACGAGGGGAGGTTACAGAACGGAAAAACGTCCTCCGGTCTTTCAGGCATTCAGGTTTGCAAGAGGCAAGGCAGCCCAGAAATTGGCACTTCGTTTTTATTTTTATTTTTTTAGGGCCTTCCAGTAAAAGCCGGAAGACCTGCTGGACAAATTCAAAAGAGCTGTAAGCACTGGCACTTCGTTTTTATAAAATGATTTCCCATGTAACCTGTCCCTTAACTGGCATTACACAGGAACCGAGGGTCATGGGGAAACAAAACCCTGATTTCCAGAAGAGGAAAAAGAAATCTCGAATGAGTCACACTGACACCACTTGGATTTTCCATCACAAGAGACACGGGCCGACAGCAGTTAACTCTGCAGAGTCCCCACTAGGGTACCAGCCATTCTGAATGAAGGAACCACCTGGGCTGCTGGCTCCGGCCCAGGACAGGGGTCTAACTCTCCATGCCTGTCTGTACCAATCATTCACATTTCTTAGGCTGGAGAAATAAATATCACTTATTTTTAAAAAGTGTACTAAGGCACCAAGTCATTAGGACCCAAGTTCCAGTTAGTAAACAGGTCAACTCTGGAAAGAGCTCAGAGGGGGCCGTGCAGTTCCAAATGCTGAAATCCTTCCAGGGATTTGCAAATGTATTGGGAAGGCAGGACAACTGTCCTGTCTCCTCACTGCTTTTCTCCCCAGAAACAGTTAGGTAGACACTGTAAGAGACAGTGCAGCAAACTCAGGAATTCTATTTTACACAGCAGCCACCTACCTGATACCTGCTAAATTCTTCTTTTTCAGGAGGATGGTATACTCATAAGGAGTATTAATGAATCCATTGCAAAAACTGTAGCAACATATTCTTTTAAACAAATATTGCTTAAAAAATGCGAAATGAGCCCTAGCCAGTTTGGCTCAGTGGATAGAGCGTCAGCCTGTGGACTGAAGGGTCCCGGGTTCGATTCTGGTCAAGAGCACATGACTGGGTTATGGGCTCAATCCCCAGAAGGGGGTGTGCAGGAGGCAGCCAATCAATGTTTCTCTCTCATCATTGATGTTTCTAGCTCTCTCTCTCCCTTCCTTTCTGAAATCAATAAAAATATATTTTTAAAAATGGTTCCTGGTCAGATGTGGTGGGCAATAGTGTTCTGAATATGGATTCAGAATATTTAAATGCAAATATAGGGATCAGTCTATTTAAATGCAGCTAGCTGTGCAGTAGGCACTAACTAAATTACTTTTGGACAGATGGACTTGCCATCCATTTCATTCCAGATGGGTCCAGGGGCTTTTCAGCATTTCTCTGGATAATGGGGAAGGCTCTTCTCTCACATCTGCTCAACCCATTTGCTGTCCTCCAATGAGGAGGTTCCTTTCAGAACTGTCTCCTCGGAGAGCTAGGCCAGCAGGAGGACTTCTAAACGGGGGTGTGGGAGTGTGGGGGGTGGGGAGACTGCCCTTCCGCGCTTTGTGAGTGCAGCTTCTGAGTCTCCACCAGTGCATCTGTTTTATATATAGTAACGGGTTCAGGGGTGAAAATGATGCTTGACAGAGTTTTCTATTTCTGTAACATTGTGTCAGGAGGAAGCTAAACAGAACTTCTTCCCAGGGGTGAAAAATATTTATTTGGATTTAGATGTTAGTTGTGTTTAACTTCGTTACATTTAACTCCTAGGAGGAAAAACATTCTTGCTCCCTCTACTCAGATACTAGTGAACTACATTGAACTAAGTAAACCATAGCCTATAACTCTGACCAGTACCCTCGGGTCCCGCCCAGCACTGCGGGCTCCTCCGGAGGCACAGAGGAAGCTCTCCGCACCTAGGTCCCCGGCACAACTGCAGAGCGGCAGTGGCCTTCATCCAGGAATCCGCTTCTCCAGTTTAGGGACTGAAGGCCCAGCCCCACCCTCTTGGCTCGGCTTTCCCTTGACCTCCCTTCCCACACTTGTCCCCTACGCTACAATGTAGCCGGTCACCTCATGACTCCGGAGGAAAGTGTCAGCAGAAGCCACAACTCCGGGATGACTCACCATGGAGTCCTCAGCGCCTTCCACCGCCCTGCGCACAGCCCCGGGCTCCCCGCAGCGACACCGCACAGAGGGAAGTTCTCGGAGATCCCAGGCAGAACCGTAAAGGAAGATTCCGCCCAGGCCGAGGTAGGAAATACCCCTCTTAAAGGCTCCAATGCGAACCGACAAACGTTTCTGTGGGGCAGGAGGAAAACAAACACGATTCCCCGGGGGCTCCCGGAAGGTCCCCAGCAACACAGCCACAGCCGCAGCGGGCGCAGCGCTCCAGGGTCGTTTAAAACCCGGCGTTACCGGTGGGCCTGCCCTGCCCACTGCCCCGCAGTGCCCGCACGCCTATTCTCCGCACCAGAGCTGCAGCTGGCAAGGTCGGGCGCACAGTCTGGAGGAGAGGGAAGGAAGGGACTTGGAAGGGTTGACCTTGAGAATCTCTCTGAGTTGCAGATGGCGCGGCAGGGGCCAGCTGAGACGCTGCAAACCACTCCATCCTGGGGAGGATGCAGGGCAGGAGGGCGAAGGGGATGGAAAGGTAGAAAGAAAGCTGCAGACAGTAAGGGGGAAAGAGAGCGAGTCTCGTCAGCTCGGGTTGGCAGAGATATGGGTGGTGCCCAGCGCAGGAGCTGAAGTGCCCCCAAGGGCCGGCGCGCCTCGCTGCCCGCAGGTGCGTGCACTCACCTGGATCACCTCCGAAGGGCTGGTGCAGACCGCAGCTGCCAAGCGCAGTGTGGGTGAAGTGACCAGGCCTTGGGCAGGGCGTGGCGTGGCTCGAGAAGGCCCCGCCCCGCCATAGGCCCCGCCCCCGGAAGCGCTAGGCCACGCCCCCAAGGCCAGGCTCCCAGCGCCGCGATTCCTCCGAGTGCCCACTCCGGGCTCCTGGTTGTGAGCCAGAGACGGAAATTTCTTCCCCCTCACGGTTGCCTACTAATGTAGCCCTTCCACTCCCAATTTTATTTATTTAGTCCCTTCCGCCTTCTTAAAGTGACCCCACCAGCTCACGGTTCCTGGATTGGGTTTGCAGAACGGTCGCACATTGGCAATTTGTTCCCAGCACAGCCACCGTAGCTGGCGTCTAGGCACTTAGTGGCGGGTGAGGCGCAGGCTTGTACGGCGCATGCGCCGAAGTCGGAGCGCGGCGGCCGGGGCGGGGATGGGTGCGGCCGGTGCTCGGTGCGTCGGGCGGCTGCCCTCGCCGAGGGAAGGGACTAGGGGTGTTGGGGCCCGCGCGTCTCCCTAACTAGTAGAGTCACTGTTAGTCCCTCGCTGAGAACCCGAGCCGAGCCCTGCCGCGTGGTGGCTGCGCCCGCCCTGGCGCCCCGTCCGCCGGCTTGGGTCCCGCCCTCGCAGTTCCGTTTCCGGGACCAGGGCGGCACCGCCCCGGGACCACAGACCCCCGGTCCCGAGCTCGAGCCGTACTTCCCCTGGAGTCCAGGGTCCAGCCCGGGCGGCTGGGCGGTGGGCGCGGCCGAAGCAGCGGCACTGGCCGGCGCGGTGACCCTCCCGCCAAGGGCCCGGCCCGGCTCCCGGCCGGCGGGCTCGTGCTCCGGCGCCGGGGCGTCGAGGTGTGGAGAGGCCGGCCGCCAGGTCTGGGCCGGGTGCGGGGTCCTTGGCTGGGCTGTCAGACCCGCGCATCCAGTCCTGCGGGCGCCGACCAGGTTTACTGTTGCTGTTTCAGCAACCTCCGAGCATTCTCACCCTTTAACTTCTTAGGCTCCGAGGTTTTGTATTTTAGGGTTTCCAGCGCGTTGCCGATAAAGGGCTTGTTTCTAGGGCTTGAACGTCGAGGGGAAGGAGGTAGGAAAGCATTTCTACCTTATGGAGGGACCTGCTATTGCCTGGATGTGTGCCGCGTCCCCGCCCCCTTCACATCGTGAAACCTAATCCCCAGTGTTGGCATTGGGAGGTGGGGCCTGTGGGACCAGATTAGTCATGAGGGTGGAGCCCCACGAATGGGATAAGCGCCCTGATGGACCCCAGAGAGCGCCCGCGGCCAAGACTGTCCTCTGTGTGCGAGGAAGCAGCTCTCATCAGACACGGAACCTGCCGGCCCTTGGACCTTGGCCTGCCCTGCCGCCGGGACTCCGGAAATAAATAAGAGCCCGCTGTTGAAGCCACCAGCCTGTGCTACAGTCAGTGCTACAGACTAAAGGCGGCCAGAGGTGGGAGGAGGAGTGATTCCGGCCCCGCCTTCCCCTTTGCCCTGTTTGACCACAGAAAGGGACTGAACAACTCGGGACCTTCTTTTAAAATTCTCATTACAAAAGCAGGGTGTGTTTATTATAGAAACGTTGGAAACAGGCTTTTCTAGCCTCTCCATTAAAAACTGCAACTTTTGCCCTAGCCAGTTTGGCTCAGTGGTTGGAGCATCAGCCTGCAGACTGAAGGGTTGGGGCTCCATTCTGGTTAGGGGCACGTACTGGGATTGCAGGCTGGATCCCCTGCCCCCAAGGGGCAACCAATCCATGTGAGTCGTTTTTTGTCTCTCTTGTCTCTGCCTCTCCCTTCCACTCTATCTAAAAATCAATGGAAAAATTGTCCTCGGGTGAAGATTAACAACAACAAAAATTGCAACTTTTTTTCTCAAGGCACTTCTTATTCCTTTCCCCACTTTATTTTGTACCATCTGACATATTGGTGTTAACATAAAAACATTCAAACCTGTAAAGAATTTTTGTGAGTTTATTTGAGCCAAACTGTCAACAATAGCTGGGAAGCAGAACCTCAAGGAATTGAGATAATGCTCTGGGCAATGGCGGGTTACATCTGTATTTATACACTAGAGGCCTGGTGCACGAAAATTCATGCACTTGGGGGTGATCCCTCAGCCCAGCCTGTGCCCTCTTGCAGTCCGGGAGCCCTCAGGGGATGTCCGACTGATAGCTTAGGCCCGCTCCCTGGCAGTGACACATCCTGCTGCGCTCACCAGCTGTGAGCCTGGCTTCTGGCTGAGTGGTGCTCCCCTTGTCAGAGTGCACTGACCACCAGGGGGCAGCTCCTGTGTTAAGCGTCTCACCCTGGTGGTCAGTGTGCGTCATAGTGACTGGTCGTCTGGTCATTCTGATTGTTCCACCATTTGGTTGATTTGCATATTAGCCTTTTATTATATAGGACTAGAAGCCCGGTGCACGAAATTCGTGCACGGTGGGGGGTTGTCCCTCAGCCCAGGCTGTACCCTCTCCAATCTGGGACTCCTGGAGGGATGTCCGACTGCCCATTTAGGCCCGATCCTGCTGGGATCCAGTCGAACATCCCTCTCACAATCCAGGACTGCTGGCTCCCAACTGCTTGCCTGCCTGCCTTCCTGATTGCCCCTAACCGCTTCTGCCTGCCAGCCTGATCACCCCCTAACCACTCCACTACCAGCCTGGTTGATGCTTAACTGCTCCCCTGCCAGCCTGTTTGCCCCCAACTTCTCTCCTCTGCCAGCCTGGTCACCCCTAACTGCCCTCTCCTGCAGGGTTGATCGCCCCCAACTGCCCTCCCTTGCAGGCCTGGTGCCTCCCAACTGCCCTCCCTTGCAGGCCTGGTCCCTTCCAACTGCCCTCCCTTGCAGGCTGGGTGCCTCCCAACTGCCCTCCCTTGCAGGCCGGGTGCCTCCCAACTGCCCTCTCCTGCTGGTCATCTTGTAGTGGCCATCTTGTGTCCACATGGGGGCAGGATCTTTGACCACATGGGGGCAGCTATATTGTGTGTTGCAGTGATGATCAATCTGTATATTACTCTTATTAGATAGGATAGAGGCCTGGTACAGGTGTGGGGGCCAGCTGGTTTGCCCTGAAGGGTGTCCCGGATCAGGGTGGGGGTTCCCTTGGGGCGTGGGGCGGCCTGAGCGAGGGGCCTGTGGTGGTTTGCAGGCTGGCCATGCCCCCTGACAACGCAAGCAGAGGCCCTGGTATCTGGAATTTATTTTCCTTCTACAATTGAAACTTTGTAGCCTGGAGCGGAGCCAAGCCTGCTGCTCCCTCCGGGGCGGCAGCCATTTCTGTGGCAGTTAATTCACCTTCTATAATTGAAACTTTGTAGCCTTAAGCGGGTGGGCCCAGCCAGGGTGTGTGGAAAGCTTTGCTTCCCCTGTTGCTGGCGGCAACCCTGGCCTGCTCTCTCAAGCTTCATTCTGCCGCCATTTGTTTGAATTTGTTTACCTTCTATAATTGAAACTTTGTAGCTTGAGTGGAGGCTTAGGCCTGCAACAGGCTATGGAAAGCTTGGTTTCCTCTGTTACCTGGGAAACCTTGCTCTCTGTGGCTGTAGCCATCTTGGATGGGGTTAATTTGCATACTTGCCCTGATTGGCTGGCGGGCGTGGCATATGTAGCGAAGTGATGGTTAATTTGCATATTACCATTTTATTAGAGAGGATTGCAATCAAAGGCAGGGACGTAGGTGGGTTACATGAAATCGATTGGTGATAGATTAGAGAGGCGGGAGAAAGCAAAGTGGGGAAACTGGGATTGGATAAGAGGTAAAATGATAGACACATGCTTAGGTGGGTGCAGGAACAATTAACATGATAACAATGAAGGAATTTGTGGTCTCTGTCCTGGCAGCCAGGCACATTAGGTTGTGCCCCGAGGGGTCCAGAAAAAGGGAAATTACAAGTTACCCAGACATTTCAAAGGGTATGATATTATAGATGCAAAAAGACACATAGGCTCAGTTAAGGTAAAGGTTGACCTTGTCTGTGAAGATACCGGCCTAGGACATAACTAACCACCATAACTGTTTTTAGTTAATGTTTAATTTCAGACCATCCTTGTGGTGACTTTAGGTCTCTGAGTTTGCAAGACTGCCATGCAGGCCTCCCCTGAGCTTGTCAGGTCAGCATGAGGCCCCTTCCGTCCACATGGGGGATTCAGTTAAGTAACTTGTTTATGGTCTGGCTCTCCCAGTCCAGTGTAAGTTGCATGAAGGTGGTGATATTGTCTATTTACTGCCACATTCCTAGTGCTTTGTAGTGCCTGGTATACAGTTGGCACTCAATAATCATTTGTTACATGAATGCATGAATGACTTTTCCATGAAGCCTGCACCTCCAGCCGACCACTTAGAGAGAAACATAGGCATGTGCCCTGACCAGGAATCGAACCCACAACCTTCTGGTGTACGGACAACACTCCACCATCTGAACCACCCAGCCAGGGTGGTGCTGTAAACACTGATAGTCACATTTTCCTCCCCAAGAGCCCAGCAGGTGATGTTTCTGTGCAGTCCACGGGAGCCCATCCGCATCGCCCACAATGCTGGCTGTCGTCATCTTCGATGTTTGCGAGTCTCATAGGCATTTCATTTTTGTGTTGATTTGCATTTATCTAATTACTAGAGGCCCGGTGCATGAAATTTGTGCATGGGGGGGGTGTCCCTCAGCCCAGCCTGCACCCTCTCCAATCTGGGACCCCCTCGAGGGATGTCTGATTGCCCGGGCAGTCCCTCTCACAATCCAGGACTGCTGGCTCCCAACTGCTCACCTGCCTGCCTTCCTGATTGCTCCTAACCGCTTCTGCCTGCCAGCCTGATCACCCCCTAACCACTCCCCTGCCAACTTGATTGATGCCTAACTGCTCTCCTGCCAGCCTGTTTGCCCCTAACTGCCCTCCCCTGCAGGTCTGGTCACCCCCAACTGCTCTCCCCTGCAGGCCTGGGTCCCTCCCAACTGCCCTTCCCTGCAGACCTGCGTCCCTCCTAACTTCCCTCCTCTGCCGGCTTGGTCACCCCTAACTGCTCTCCCCTGCAGGCTTGATCGCCCCCAACTGCCCTCCCTTGCAGGCCTGGTCCCTCCCAACTGCCCTCACCTGCTGGCCTGATCGCCCACAACTGCCCTCCCTTGCAGGCCTGGTCCCTCCCAACTGTCCTCCCCTGCTGGCCATCTTGTGGCAGCCATCTTGTGTCCACATGGGGGCAGCCATCTTGTGTGTTGGAGTGATGGTAAATCTGCATATTACTCTTTTATTAGATAGGATAGAGGCCTGGTGCATGGGTGGGGGCCAGCTGGTTTGCCCTGAAGGATGTCCCGGATCAGGGTGGGAGTTCCCTTGGGGCATGGGGTGGCCTGGGCGAGGGGCCTTTGGTGGTTTTCAGGCTGGCTGTGCCCCCCCGGCGACCCAAGCGGAGGCTCTGGTATCTGGGGTTTATTTATCTTCTACAATTGAAACTTTGTAGCCTGGAGCGGAGCCAAGCCTTCTGCTTGCTCAGTGGTGGCAGCCATTCCTGTTGGGATTTATGTATCTTCTATAATTGAAACTTTGTAGCCTTAAGTGGAGGCCTAGGCAGGCCAGGGTGTGTGGAAAGCTTGGCTTCCTCCATTGCCGGGGGCAACCCTAGCCTCCAGCTCTTTCCAGCTCCGTGGCTGCCGCCATTTTTGTTTGGATTTATGATCTTCTATCATTGAAACTTTGTAGCCTTGAGTGGAGGCCTAGGCTGGCAAGGGCAGGCGGAAAGCTTGGTTTCCTCCATTGCCTGGGAAACCCAAGCCTCCCTCCTGCTCTCTGTGGCTGTAGCCATCTTGGTTGGGTTTATTTACATATTCATGCCTGATTGGCTGGTGGGCGTGGCTTGTGGGCATGGCTTATGGGTGTAGCGGAGTGATAGTTAATTTGCATATTACCCTTTTATTAGATAGGATCAGTAAGTTTTACTATTTACTCATTTGTTTTTAATGGCTGAAACTTTTTCTTCGAAAACTGCTATTTCTTACCTTTTGCCTGTTTTCATGTTAGATTGTCATTTTTTCTCCTTAACTTATACTCATATAAACATTTTATAAATTAAAGCAGTAAGGTCTTTGCTGCCATGCATGTTGTAAATAGCTTTTTCATTTCACACTGGTCTTTGGATTTTGTTTAACTTTTATTGTATAGAGAAAAACTGTACATTTAAATTTTTCAGATTAAAAAATATATTTTTATTGATTTCAGAGAGGAAGGGAGAGGGAGAGAGATAGAAACATCAATGATAAGAATCATTGATTCGCTGCATCCTGCATGCTCCACACTGGGGATCAAGCCCGCAACCTGAGCATGTGCCCTGACCAGGAATCCTGGTTCAGTGGTCAACACTCAACCACTGAGCCATGCTGGCCGGCTAAAATTATCAGTTTTTTATTCTTCTTTGGAAAGTTTTTTCTACCTTATTCATGAGAACTCTTTGAAACTTTATGCTTTGGTTTATATTTAACTCCTTGATACCTGTTAACTCTTTTGATAATTTTATTTATTTATTTATTTCCATTGATTTTTAGAGAGTAGAAGGGAAGGAGGGAGGGGGAGAGAGAGAAACATCGATGTGAGAGAGACACACTGATTAGTTGCCTCCTGCATGTGATGGGATCAAACCTGCAACTCAGGTACGTGCCCTTGACTGTGAATCGAACCTGTAGCCTTTTGGTGAGTGGGCTGATGTTCTAACCACTGATCACACCTACCAGGGCGATAAATTTTATTTAAATCTTTGAGGCACCAAACTGATGGAATGCACTAAGTATTGAGCTCCCCCGCAAACAGTCTTTCAGCGAATTTTTGTTTTTCCTCCTTTTAAGTGTCACCTTCACCATGAACTAAAATGCCATTTGTATTTGGGTCTGTTTTTTTGATTTTCCATTGTTTCAATGATGTCTATTTTTTTCTCCAGTATAAAACCGGTTTTAAATTTTGCTCATGCCTGGGTATTACTACGCAAAAACATTACCCTTTTCCTTACCCAAACGTCACAGCCTCACAAGCACCCAGAACGCAGGCCCTCAGGGCACGTCTGAGCAAAGTTCTGCGGAGAAGCATTAAGGTGTGCCCGCCTGGCACAGAGCACAGCGGGAGATGTGCCAGGTGCAAACACAGCGTGTTCTGCGGATGCCTGATTGGGAAGGAATGCCCTGCATGCACTTAGACCCAAGCTGGGCAGGCACTGTGCCAGGGCCCACACTGGGGGCGAAGTCTGATTTCATTCAGAAAAGTAGTGTATCTAGTGACCGGGTGATTAGTCCTAGTTCAGTAGTTACAGTGTAACCAAGCTACAGGCCTGGGTTTGCAGCGGCTGTGGGAAGAGGAGGGCCTGCGTTGGGGCAGAAGGAGAAAGGGTGTGTCGTAAAACTCGGGCCATCTCACACCCTCCAGAAGTGGCTCCGTTTTCGGGGAAGAATGAAGCGCTTAACTCGCACAAGCGTGTTCCTTTTTGCTATTTAGGATGGCTCGCTCTCTCACGCGCATCACAACCACCCTCTCTTGGTTCTAACATCTTCATAGTGCAGTTGGGCACAGCTGCCCACCTGGGCCTGCTGCCGGGGCCCGTGCTCCTGAGCCCTGTCTGTCGTTGGCTTTTCTGGTGGAGCCTCCTTACCTCTCCACAGCAGGTGTTTGCTACGTCTGGGTGTCAGTTCAGATCCTGTTTCTCACCTCTGTACTGTGCCAGCTGGCTTTCATCACCCTCCACCCCATCCTACCCCACCCCCCCACCCCACCCCCATCTATACAGTTAAAGAACCTTCCCATCTTCTTCCACGATGACCTGTGTCCAGTCAAACCAATTACTCAGGTCCCCCTTTCTTTCTCTAGAGACTGCGTCTCTTGACACCCCACTTGTGACCTTTGTACTTTACACTTTGCCCTGCCAGTCCTCCCCCTTTCACTTCTCTGCATCTTCCAGGAGTGTTTTAACTTCACAAATGGAGACTGATAACATCCAGCTGTCCTATAAGCATGGGTACCTCTCCAGTGGTTTGCTAACGGAGATCACAGGCCTAGTTAGGCCTCCGCCAGGGTCTGAGCGCCAGGCCCCGTGGAGGCTTCAGGGTCGCAGGAGACAAAGACGGTTCCCCCAGGAGCCGCAGCTTCTCCACGGAGCAGGTTCTCAGCCGCCAGCGGTCTGCCCCCCGCCCCTTTGCAGGGACTCCTCGGCCCTTCACCGTTATGTCACTCCTTCGAGCCCTGGCTTCCATGATATTCTCCCTGGGACTTAGCCTCGCTGGGCCCGCGGCCTTCCTGCAAACAGCCAGGGTGGGTGTGCAGGTCCCCCCTCCCTCCCCCGCCCCTGCTGCGTGCTCTGGGGCCTGATCCGGCTCCTGCTCCTGTCTCCTCCCGTTGCTGGTGCCCTGGCCCTGGCTTCACCGGTGAGCCTCCTCCGCAGCTGCCACCTGCCCAGGCTCTGGGCCATGGATCCTTTTCTCACCTCTGCCCCCAAGGCTGTGCTCGGCCTTAAGAGCCACTGTGCACTGTGACATGCCCAGGCCGTCCTGGCGCTCACACGGGGCGGCGGTCTCATCCCCGGAGGCCTCTGCTCTGCTCACTGAGCGTCATGCCCCGCCCCCCCGCCCCGGGGGAAGGGAGGTGTGACAAGGAGCAGAACCAGGTGGTCCTGGTGACACTGGGCTGTCCGTCCATCTCGTGGAAGTGCCTGTGAACAGGTGGGTGGCTTGTCAGGAAACAGCCAAGGGCAGGTGGTTGATGGGTCCTGCCTAGCGCTGCTCCTCGGTGGTGTGAGATCCTGTGTCAAAAGTGGAGGGGCCCTAAGGGGAGCTCCTGGACAGCCAACACCCACCACCTCCACGGGCTTCCAGTTCAGGAGGCCAGAGAGACAGGTCTGAATGGATGATGCCAGTGCAGGGGTGAAATGCCCGGGAAGGTGACTGTGTAGTGCGGGTGGGGATGCCAACTCCGAGCAGCGCTCTCCTGATCTCCGAGTCCCCAGCTCTCTCCAAACCACTCCATCCCTCCTGTGCTGAAGCCCCAGGCTGCAAAACCCTTTCAGGAACCTCCTCCCAGGCCTGGTCTAGGGTGTGGGAGTGCCCAGTTCTCAGCAGGTGGCAGGCACCGCCTCGGGAGGGAACTGGCTGGAGGACTGGAGGAGGAGGAGAGGTGTGAGTACAAACCTCTCTGCTTCACCCACAAATGTATTTAAAGACACAGCCAGGAATTCCCAAACGTTCTTTACAACGTTGGATGACCTCAAAGGACAGGCAGTGTTGCATAAAGGAGGAGCTGCAATAGAAGACAGAGTCGGGGTGCCCTGCAGGATTGTCAGGGTGCACGGGTGTCTGCAGGCGCCCGGCCAGCCTCTAAAGTCTGCTTCATAGCTGCAATTGTCACACCAAGTGGACAAGGGGACGAGGGACTGCCTTTCAGGGCAGTGGTCTGAGTGTGCGTGTGCACACTGCTCTGAAGGCAGTCTCATGGACTGGTTGTGGGGTGCGTGGAGGCTGGTTGTGGGGTGCGTGGAGGCTGGTTGTGGGGTGTGTGGAGGCTGGTTGTGGGGTGCGTGGAGGCTGGTTGTGGGGTGTGTGGAGGCTGGTCGGTGGGGTGCGCGGAGGCTGGTTGTGGGGTGTGTGGAGGCTGGTTGTGGGGTGCGTGGAGGCTGGTTGTGGGGTGCGTGGAGGATGGTCGGTGGGGTGTGTGGAGGCTGGTTGTGGGGTGCGTGGAGGCTGGTTGTGGGGTGTGTGGAGGCTGGTCGGTGGGGTGCGTGGAGGCTGGTTGTGGGGTGTGTGGAGGCTGGTTGTGGGGTGTGTGGAGGCTGGTTGTGGGGTGTGTGGAGGCTGGTTGTGGGGTGTGTGGAGGCTGGTCGGTGGGGTGCGTGGAGGCTGGTCGGTGGGGTGTGCGGAGGCTGGTTGTGGGGTGCGTGGAGGCTGGTCGTTGTGGTGTGTGGAGGCTGGTTGTGGGGTGCGTGGAGGCTGGTCGGTGGGGTACGTGGAGGCTGGTTGTGGGGTGTGTGGAAGCTGGTCGTTGTGGTGTGTGGAGGCTGGTTGTGGGGTGCGTGGAGGCTGGTTGTGGGGTGTGTGGAGGCTGGTCGTTGTGGTGTGTGGAGGCTGGTTGTGGGGTGTGCGGAGGCTGGTTGTGGGGTGCGTGGAGGCTGGTTGTGGGGTGTGCAGAGGCTGGTCGGTGGGGTGTGTGGAGGCTGGTTGTTGTGGTGTGTGGAGGCTGGTTGTGGGGTGTGCAGAGGCTGGTTGTGGGGTGTGCAGAGGCTGGTTGTGGGGTGTGTGGAGGCTGGTTGTGGGGTGTGTGGAGGCTGGTTGTGGGGTGTGTGGAGGCTGGTCGTTGTGGTGTGTGGAGGCTGGTTGTGGGGTGTGTGGAGGCTGGTTGTGGGGTGCGTGGAGGCTGGTCGGTGGGGTGTGCGGAGGCTGGTTGTGGGGTGTGTGGAGGCTGGTTGTGGGGTGCGTGGAGGCTGGTCGTTGTGGTGTGTGGAGGCTGGTCGGTGGGGTGCGTGGAGGCTGGTTGTGGGGTGCGTGGAGGCTGGTTGTGGGGTGCGTGGAGGCTGGTTGTGGGGTGCGTGGAGGCTGGTCGTTGTGGTGTGTGGAGGCTGTTTGTGGGGTGTGTAGAGGCTGGTAGTTGAGGTGTGTGGAGGCTGGTTGTGGGGTGCGTGGAGGCTGGTAGTTGAGGTGTGTGGAGGCTGGTTGTGGGGTGTGTGGAGGCTGGTCGGTGGGGTACGTGGAGGCTGGTTGTGGGGTGCGTGGAGGCTGGTCGTTGAGGTCTGATAAATGAAAGAAGAGCAGCAGGAGTTGGGGAGGTGAAGCCTATTCCATCTGCCCTAAGGCTTAGCTTGCAGAGAGCCATGTGGAGGGATGCAGGGTGCAATCAGCACACACACCAACTGCCCAGGTGGGGGCGCAACACAGGCGCTGAGGCCAGTACCCCTGGGACTAGACATTAACCTCCTTGCACATGAGTGGAAGCCTGCAGTGTAATTCCCTAAACGCAGAGCTAGTGACCGGAAAATCCTGCCGCTCCCAGCGCCCCCTGCTGGCGACTCCCGAGGCTGTGACGAACTGGGCGCTGGGCTCCTCCGAGGTTAGAGCCACCTCTTGCAACTCCAAAAGGAAACAGGAGGAAGTCTCCAGGGACCAAGGGAGACCTGCGGGGCAGAGCTGCTCACGCGAGTGACTGGGATGAAAGCGGGTTCCTGAGGCCCAGCAGAGGCCCGCAGCGCCACGGCCAGCAGCGTTGGCATCGATCTGCGGCGGGAAAGGAAGGCCTTTCCTTTCGTCAATAAAGTTTCTGGAAAGGTAACTCGGCACAGGCAGCTCAGAAGTTCAGCATCCTCCGTGGACACCAGCAACAAGCTCGAGAAGGAAGTGAGCAGCCAGTGTAATGGTGTGGGCTGCGGGGGGAGGCAGGCCGGCCCGGGTGAGAAGGGAGGTTCAGCCGGCACCCAGTCAGGAGCGGGTAACAGTGATTTGAAAACGACACAGATGCACACAGGTAGGACTGAAAAAACCTCATCTTATTCCTCTTAGAACGGGCATGCGTTCAGAAAAAGCACAAGCTCTGTGCGGCTCAGAAGCACAAGTCCTGTCTTACGTGCGTTTGATGAACAAACACAAACCACAAAACAAACCTGAGGTGAGTGAGTCTGATGCAGGAATGACTGTGTTCCGAGCCCAGGACCGTGCAGAGCGAGAGCCGGCGGGGAGCCTCTTTCCTCGTCACTAGGCATCCTGTGACCTCCCTCTGCGGCCAGGCCCCTGGCTGGGCGTGCATGTTCTTGTAATCTGCAGGGCGGCGACTTCGGGAGGATTAGTTACCGCTTCCCTTCCTGAAATCCCAGCTCCTCACTGGTCTGCAGAAGGGGGCTGGGGGGGTACCTGGTACCTCGCTACATTCCCTTAAAAAAAATTTTTTTATTGATTTTTTTACAGAGAGGAAGGGAGAGGGATAGAGAGTTAGAAACATTGATGAGATAGAAACATCGAGCCCTAGCCGGCTTGGCTCAGTGGATAGAGCGTCAGCCTGCTGACTGAAGGGTCCCAGGTTCGATTTCCGTCAGGGCACATGCCTGGGTTGCGGGTTCGATCTCCAGTGGGGGGCGTGCAGGAGGCAACCAATCAATGATACTCTCTCATCATTGGTGTTTCTATCTCTCTCTCCTTCTCCCTTACTCTCTGAAATCAATAAAGAAAAAAAAAAAAAAAAAAAAAGAAACATCTATCAGCTGCCTCCTGCACACTCCCTACTGGGTATGTGCCCGCAACCAATGCCCTTGACCAGAATCGAACCTGAGACCCTTGTGTCCGAAGGCCGACACTCTATCCACTGAGCCAAACCAGTTAGGGCTACATTCCTTTTTTTGCTGGCAGTATTTTATTCCCTAGGGACGCCATTTTCCTCTTTGATTCAAAACCTTACTTCTCCTACTTGCCCAAATCGTCCCCCAGCCTAACAGTTAGGGACTGTCACATCACCTGGGGGCAGTGGTGGTGGTGGTGGTGATGATGCTGGGCGGCTTTGTCTGTCTCAGGGAGCAAACCCTGGAGATGGTCATTAGTTACCTGCTCCAGCCGCCAGCGGATCCTGCCCAGCCCCAGCCGGTGTGGTCTCCCAGCAGATCCCCAACCCATCACTCAGCTTTGGACATTAGTACGTGGCAGCGCCTGATTGGTGGGTCATGGAGAGCACGTAAAAGAGGGCGCAGCCCATGGACTGACTCTCCAGCTCTGCAGCATCCAAGAGGCGGCCTGTTGCCTTAGGAACCACAAAAGCCCAGGGTCTGGGATCGCCTGGGCACCTCTGAGGCGGCCTGTTGCCTTAGCAACCGGGAAGCCCTGGGCGGGGCCGGAAGTCTGGTGGAGCCCCAGGTCGGTGCAGACAGGCTTGTCGGGATGGGATACGGACCCCATTCCTCCCGGAAGCCTTCCCAGATGGATGGAGAGACGGCTTGGCCTCAATGGCCGCATTTCCTCAGGGAGGACTGAACGTGAAAATCCACTTGTCCTGACATGGGCATAAGAAATACTTTTATTTTGTGGCTCAATGTAATTGTTTAAAACAAGTGAACTCTGAAAACGTGCCAGTCTATGAGAAACACACACACATTTCCTGCTTATTTTATACTAGAGGCCCGATGCACGAAATTCGTGCAAGGGGCTCGGCCCTCACAGCCCCTGCTTCGTCTGGAAGGTCATCCTGATGGTCGTCCTGCTGTTCAGTCTAATTAGCAAATTAGCTCTTTATTATATAGGATGCTTGCTAGACATATTTTGTTATTTGAGTCCCCATGCATGTTTGTTATGAGAAAGGTTACATTAGGGATCCCTGCCATGTTCTGAAATTTCCAGATTTTTTTTTTATGAAGGTTCTTCTTAAAAAAATATATATTTTATTGATTTTTTACAGAGAGGAAGGGAGAGGGATAGAGAGTTAGAAACACCGATGAGAGAGAAACATCAATCAGCTGCCTCCTGCACGCCCCCTACTGGGGATGTGCCCGAAACCAAGGTATATGCCCTTGACCAGAATCGAACCTGGGACCCTTCAGTCCACAGGCCGACGCTCTATCCACTGAGCCGAACCGGTTAGGGCCAGATATGTTAACAGATGCAGAAAGAGCAAAGGAATATACTGAAGTCACTCACAGGGGGGTTGGGGCTGTCCACCGTTAGGGACATTGCCCAGGGTCTCATTTCCCATCACCTCGGTTTAAAGATAGGCCTGGAGCCGGCTGATGTGGCTCAGTGGCTCAGTGTTTGAGCATCGTCATGGTTTGATTCCTGGTCAGGGCACATGCCCGGATTTCGGGCTCGATCCCCAGTAGAGGACGTGCAGGAAGTAACTCATTGATAATTCTCTCTCATCATTGATGTTTCTCTCTCTGAAATCAATAAAAACATATTTATTTATTTTAAAAGTATATTTTTATTGATTTCAGAGAGGGAGAAAGAGAAACATCAATGATGAGAGAATCATTGATCAGCTGCCTCCTGCATGTCCCACACTGGGGATCAAGCCCACAACCCAGGCATGTGCCCTGATGGAATCAAACGGTGACCACTGAGCCACGCTGGCTGGGCAATAAAAACATATTAAAAAAATAAAGATAGGCCTGGATTTTCTCCTCAGAGTGTGGAAGGTACTGATGGAGAAGAGGGGGCATAAAGGACGGAAAGAAGAAGAGGGGGCACGTACCAGACTTCCTGGTGTCCTCGGTGTAATTTTCCCTCTTGTTATTAGGCTTTTACTTTCTTCGAGTGGTTTTAGGTTCTCAACAAGATTGAGGTGGGAGACTTCCCACAGGCTTTCTGCCCCCACATGCACAGCTCCCCCATTACCAGCCCCCTCCCCCCGACTAATGAACCTGCACTGACTTCACACCACCCGGAGTCCACAGGTTACCTAAGGGCTCTTCTTGGTGGTGTACCTTCTATGGCTGGACAAATTATGTAGGAATTTAGCAAACAACCTCAAAGCATTGGGACCGAGCTAGTGAAGTGAGCAGGTTAAGAGCTGGTTGATCTCAGTTTGGAATTTAAGAGGAAGAAGGAGAGAGAGAAGTAATGTACTGGTTTTCCTATGTAGCTTTCAAGGTAGTTCCCAGAGGAAAGCCATGAACATTGGGCAATGTGGCCGTGTCACCTGGAGATCAATATGTAGATTCCAGGGGGAACCTTGGAGAAGCAATCCTCATTTGAAGTGTAAATCCTGAGAATCAAAATTAAATTAAAATCGATAAAACTATCCATCATTCATTTTTGTGCTTCCTCTCTCTTCTCTCTTTGTTGCAAAGGATTTGAGGACGTGGCTTAGTACATTCATTCCAACTCAAGCTGCTTTGACATGTGAACATACAGAAATGGGGAGCTTATTACTATGACTTCAGGCATCAACACATTTACTACCAAACCCTTAGTCATCACCGTACCACTCAGCTTCCCACAGGCGATGGTAGTTACTGAAAAATGTAGATCAAAATAGAAAACAGTGAACAAAATATTTTCCTGTTGGCTTTGAATTGTTATTTGGGAAGTATTTTAAAAATAGGTTTTTTTTTGCCACTTTGAAATTAGTAGGGATTCCTAATTCTTTCTTTAAATTTTTTTCTAGCACCCATGTTGTTCATAAAATGTACATATTGATCTGCATGGGATTGCCAGGATTTTGGTTTTATTTGGTCCAAACAGTCAACAACATTGGCAATTTCCTGTGATTCAAACTAATATCTGAATAGGAACAATTTTACTTGTCATTTTGAAGTTGAGCCCTGGCTGGGTAGCTCAGTTGGTTGGAGTGTCATCCCGTACACCAAAAGGTTGTGGTTTCGATCCCCAGTCAGGGCACATACCTAGGTTGTGGGGTCGATTCCTGGTCAAGGTGCGTTTGATTGATGTTTCCCTCTCACATCCATGTTTCTCTCTCTCTCTTTCTTTCTCCCTTCCTCTTTCCCCAAAATCGATAAAAATATCCTCCAGTGAGGATTAAAAACAGATTTGAAGTTGAATCCTTTCGTTTGTATATAAACAATCAGCTCCAAATGTATTGATTTTACAAGTTAAAATTTTATCTATTGGGCTTACTTCTGGCAGGCAGGGCCCACTCACCACTTCCCAGACTCCTCTGGGGTGCACATGTGTGGTACGATATTCTGGCTAGAAAGTCAGGAATTCAAGGGCAACCAGACGCCTTTCAGCACATGTCCTTCGCAGCGCTGACCGCAATCCCCCCTGACAAGTCGGAGGTTACTGACTGAAACGCAGCCAGTCGCTGGGAACCGGCGTGTCTTCTCTGCATGACCTTCACAAGCTGGCCTGTTTCCTATTAATGGCTTTTTGCTTTTGTTGGAGGCCTGGGATGGTGCGGTTTCCTGGTGAGTTTCCAGATCTTCTGCCATTCTTCTTGCACAACTCATTTTCTTTGTGGTGGGTCTCACCAAAAGATACCGTGTGCAGAGAGGGGCCTCTGGAACTGATCATGTTTCAGCAGCAGAATTGCTCAAACATCTGACTGTCATTTACAGCCAGCACCTCCGGGCTGGCCCGTGGAAAATACCGCGCCGAGCAGCACTGGGAAATGCTGCAGAGGCCGGGGAGGTGCCCTGTGCACTTTCCGGAGGGTCCCTGGGGACCTCAGCCCAAGGCTATTCTTGTACTTGGATTTCACTTATTGGGTGTGTCCCTTCCGGCTTTGCAGGTGAACTTGAGAAATCACTTAGCTCATCCTCCTTGGCCTGGAAACGCCACCACGATGCACATGGAGCCCAACTCCACGCTCCTGGCCGCCCGGCGCGCCTGTGGGTCCTCACCTGCTGATGCGCGCGGCCCCGTCACCATTGTCCTGCGGGCTCTGCACGGAGGGGCCCCATGTGGTTTGGCTGTGGTTTGTCACCCTGGGGAGCTGGTGACAGTCAGGAACTTGGACGGTCCTTCTCTTCAGGCGTTGGCTGCCGTGGAGGTGAATCTAGGGCCGCCTTTCCAGGTTGTTTCGGACGAGATTTAGGAAAGCTGCCGGGTAACCCGGGCGCACCCGGAAACGAGCTGCGGGGCGGATCGCTGTAATCTTCCGAGGGGCAGTCCAGCTCCCGGTGAGATTTCCATCTTTTCGAGGCATTGAGCTAGATAGGGGTGAGGGTGCCCCGGTTCAGGAACACCCGCCCTGAGTGGCAGCGAAGGCTCGCCTGTCTGTAATGGAAGAAATGTGAAGAGCTCCGTTGAGCCTGTGAGGCCACGTGCTTCTTGTATGTAAGTTACATGTTATTCATGTAGTCTGTATGGTGGAGACTTTGGGAGGAATAGTGAGTAAGTCAGTCACCTGCAGGACACACGACCAGAGAGGATCAGGCCTCACTCGTGCCCCAGCGTGAGCCTCCTGGTTAGTAACCCAGCTGTCCGAACCGCACGTAGCCTGCGCTGGGACAGTCTTCAGATTTATGCCGGTGACCTTGTACTAATGAATGTATGAAATGCCTTTATTTTCAATATTTTTTATTGATTTCAGAGAGGAAGGGAGAGGGAGCGAGAGAAACATCAATGATGAGAGAGAATCATTGATCGGCTGCCGCCTGCACGCCCCACACTGGGGATGGAGCCCGCAACCTGGGCATGTGCCCTGACGGGGAATCGAACTGTGACCTCCTGGTTCATAGGTTGATGCTCAGTCACTGAGCCACACCAGCTGGGCCTGCCTTTATTTTCAAAAGCACGTGTGTTCTCACTGAACCAGCGCCACTCGGCAGAAGTACAGTGCTGCCTAGATATGCAGTTTAAGTATTCCAGTCGTCCCACCCAGAAGTAAAAAGAAACAGGTGCAATTAATGTTAGCAATATACTTCATCTCACTCAATAGAGCCCAAGCAGTATCATGTCACCATGTCATCAATATAAAAGTCATTAGTGAGATACTTTGTGTTAATTTTTGTGAAGTCTTAGAAACCCCGTGTGTATTTTACATGTACGGTCCACATCCATTCAGATGGGCCACCTTGAGGGCCAGTGCCTCAGGCAGCTGGTGGCCGCTGAAGTGGCCACAGCTTTAACCTGCAGCGAGGCAGCGGGCGTCAGAGCGGAGAGAGGGCAGGAAGGAGGAAGAAGAGCCCCTTCTGAGTAGAGCTCCGTGGTGCCGGGTTTCTCAGACATTCTCCTGTCCGAACTTTAACGGAAAGCACTGGCTTCCTTTATTTAACACCCGCAGGAGACCGATCCAAACAAGAACACAGTCACGTAGACCCGACGTCTGAGCTAAAGCAGCTGAGCGGCGAGCGCGGGCGCTGTGGCGGCGGCGGCAGCAGCGTGAGATGGGCTTTGGGAACAAGGCTGTGTCTGCGCTGTGAGCTCGGCAGGTCTGGACACTGGGTGGCCTTTCCCCCTCGAATGCTGGGCACAGAAGGGACCGTCTGCGGGGGTTAGTGGGGCTGATGCGGATTCCTCACGTGGCGTAGCTCGCTCAGCCGGTGTGTGGTACATGGCGGGGCCTCGGCACGAGTACGGAAACCGTCCTCTCCCTCCCCTGTTTGTCTCATGAGGGCACTGGGCCCAAACTTTCTCCCCATCCCCTGAACCGATGTCCTACTCTGCATCCCCGGGGCTCAGTTTCTGCTGCAGCCCCGGCCCATCGGCCCGCTGTAATGTGGCTGTTACATATCAAAATCTTCAAGTTGAAGTACCCCTAATAGGGGTGATAAATCCTCTGACGGCCCATTCCAGATCCCTGAGAAATGTCCCCTGAAGGCCTAACTCCAGGCCAGGTGAGCAGACCACAGTACTTTCACTTTTGACCGACAGGTGGCAGCATCGTCTAAGCCACCGATCTCAGCGCCCCTCGGGCAGTGGGTTCCTTTCTGTGCTTTGCAGTCATCTACCATTCATTCTCCACGTGGAAGGGAATTGTCATAAAAGTCTAGCACTGCCCTCGCTGGTTTGGCTCAGTGGATGGAGCGTTGGCCTGCGGACTGAAGGGTCCCGGGTTCGATTTCGGTCAAGGGCACATGCCTGGGTTGTGGGCTTCATCCCCGGTAGGGGTGTGTGTGTGTGCAGGAGGCAGCCAATCGATAATGCTCTCTCATCATTGATGTTTCTGTCTCTCTCTTCCTCTCTGAAATAAATAAAAGAATATTAAAAAATAAAAAAAGTCTGGCACAGTCCCCTGTCAGCTCCCAATGTGCTGGGGGAAGCCGGGACACAGAGCTGCTCATTTGGGGACACGTGGGGATCAGGCCCTCAGGCTCGGAGTCAAGGTGCCTATGGGGGTGTCGTGGGCAGGGCCCCGGGGGGTGGGGGCAGGTGATCGCCAAAGGTCAAGGCGGGGGGACAGAAGGGTCAAGCGGTTGACCCTCCGAGGCAATGGAAACAGCAAGAACCTCTGCTAACAGAGGCAGCCAGCTGACCCCCGGCATGGGGGACCCATCCCGCCAGGCCGCTGTGGCCACTGGGAAGGGGCTTTCTTACTCTCACCCCCTTAGCAGGCCCAGTGATCTTTGAATGAGAAGGACGTGGTTAAAAAGTTATTCTGGGGTTTTATATCTTGTCACCTGGAATGTAAGCCCCCAGCACCCAAAACGATGACAGTTTGGCATCACTGATAAGCTTTAGGCACCGCGTCCCTTTCCTGTTTGAATGAACGGCAGTGCATCGTGAAATCCTTCTCGCTTATTTGAACAGCTCCCTGCCCCTGCCCCACATGCTGAGCCAGGCTGAGAGGTGTCAGCTTCCTGTGTTTGCCTCCTCGGACCCGTCCCCCCAAGGCTGAGGCTTCCCGACAAGCAACCTTCCATCTTTCAGGGCCACGTGCTGTCCTTCCTTCAAAGTCGCCTGAGCACTGTGCTCGCTGTGGAGCTTTGCTGGACCCCTCCCCCCAGAACGAACCCCAGCCTCTCTGAACTCACAGGAGCGTGGCACCTCCCCAGCCCTCTCAGGGCCACAAATGCCTTCTACCTTATGTTATGTGAGGGTTTTTTTTTTTTTTTGTATATGTGTCTTGAGTTTTTTTTAAAAAAAATGTATTCTTATTGATTTCAAAAAGGAAGGGAGAGGTAGAGAGATGGAAAATTCAATGATGAGAATCATTGATCAGCTGCCGCCAGCATGCCCCTACTGGGGATCGAGCCTGCAACCCGGGCACGTGCCCTGACCAGGAATCAAACCATGACCTCCTGGTTCATAGGTCGACGCTCGACCACTGAGCTATGCCGGCCGGCTCTATCTCTTAACTCTTCCTGTTCCTCATTTTGCTGTGACATGGGGTTGTATATGGAGGTGTTTTGCTTGTTGAGTATTTGTTTACTCAATGGCTGGCTGGCTGTCAGGACCCTGCCATGTCCGGATAGCTCCTTCCTCTGGCGCCCTGACCTCTCAGCTCAGTGGCGGGGAGCGGGCTGAGGTTGGAGAGCAGTTGGTTGTGAGGGGTCAGTGTCTGAGTCGAAGGCATAGGCAGGTGCTTGGTCCTTCCGAGATGCTCTAAGGAACAAACTTCTCCTCTTTGGGGACAAGTCTGCCGTTCACGGCATCTCAGCATCCGGGGGTTACTGGGCTGTTGGACACGGTCGCCCCGCAGAGGCAGCCCCGAGAATGGGCCCTGAGAAGGCGGGGCGATGCCGAGGTAAAAGGAAAAGTGCTTGTCGTGGGAAGGCATGCTGGGCCCTGGGGAATCCTCACTTGGGTGACTGCACACCCACCGCTTCCGGCTGTTCCATGACTCATAGGTGGAACCCGATTAGACCAGCAGGAGCACAGCCAGGCCACTGGGCCCAGTTTGACCGGCAGGTTCTTGCTGTTTCCATTGCCTTGCTGGTGAATGCAGCCGGGAGGGCGGGGTCGGGCTGGGCCGGAACCTCCTGTCCCGCCCAGGCTTCCTGGCTTTCTCCGGCCACGTGCGTGCGGCGAGCGGCTTGTACGCAGAGCAGAGCGCAGTCGAGCTCCCAGGACAGAGGATGGAAACGCTGCGCGGTGCGATGTTGATTTGGGTTTCATGTCAGGTTTCGACCACACCGCTAGTTGCAGCTCTTAGCGCCGAACCAGCGTGGGCAGAGCTGCGCTTGTCCTTGGCCGGGATCCAGGTGTCACTGCCTCCAGGTGTCTGACTTCAGGTACATTTAAATCTGTGGCTTAGTGAGCGAATGGGATCAAGAGAGAACAATGAACTCATTCCCGCCCAGAGCCTTCCTCCCGAGCCATCTAAAAGCCCTGCCGGTGGCTCAGCTGGTTGGAGTGTCATCCCATAACCCAAAGGTTGCACGCTTGATTCCCGGTCATGGCACGCCCAGGCTTCCGGTTCAATCCCTGGTCGGGGCCCATACAGGTGGCAACCTATCAATGTGTCTCTCTCACATTGATGTCTCTCTCTTCCTCTCTCTCTCTAATCAATAAACATATCCTTGGACGATGATAAAAACAAACAAACAAACAAACAAACAAACCAATAAATAAGAAGCAGGCCTCTGGGATGGCAGCTGCTCCTGGTCTGAGGCTCCAGGAGGAGAAGGGACTAGAGCTGCTGGTTGAGCTGCGCCCGCGCCAGAGGGAGGCATTTCAGGAAGCGAAGCGGGAGGGCGAGGCTGAGAGGCGGCGGCACTTGGAGAGGGTGGGCTTGACCCTGGCGGTCCTGTGCTCTGTGGAGAGTCGGAGGGGTGGGGGGAGGGGACTGGAGGAGTTCTATTATCACCAGGAATGAGATGTTCCCTTGGTGTCTTTTAAAGAAATCGCAGCAAAGATTTCAATTGCTTTTCAGATCTCGTCAAAGACCAGCTTGCTCTTTCTTCGGCGTCGCTGCCTCGCTGCAGGGGTCAGCTTCCCACATGTGGCAGGAGTTAAAGAGCCAAGATGCTAGTCCCGGATTCACTGTCATGTGCCGTGCGGTCGGGGAGGGGTCCTCAAGGCGCTGAGTCCACGCTCAGGGGTGCCCTACGACCTCTTTGGAAGGGGCCACCGAGGGGATCCCCTCATCGCCTCGCTCTGCAGGCGGTCACAGCGAGGCCGGGATCTGAGGGGCTTCAGCCTGAAGTTCCTCCTTCCCCTAGAAGCCAGCTCCCCTTGGTGCCCGCCGACACCAGCTCTGTGCAGGGAGAGCAGCAGCTCAAAGGGGCGGGTCTTTGCAATTTCGCCCTTTTCCTGCTTGTGGTGAGCAGGGCTTGTGACCTGATCCTGCTGGTGTAGCGATTGGGCTGCAGTGTGACCGGGGCTCAGGAACCAGGCACGGAGCCATCGGGCCTGGCCGGACCGCTGACCTTGTCCCAGAGAATCCCTGAGACTCGGGCGGGTCGGGGCCGGGACCGGAAAACCGGAGGCCAGGGCGGGCTCTGGCGCGTGAGGGTCTGGGGCGCAGGCGGCATCGGCCGAGATGCGGGTTTCCCCTGCTGGTCTCCGGGCTGTCAGTGCAGGGCAGGGAGCTTCCGTGCGAGTCCAGATGGGCTCCCGGCAGCTGACGGAGGGAGCGGCCCCGCGGCTCGAATGTCGGAGCAGCAGCAGATTCCGTTCTTTCTTGTCCCGTGAGCTGCTTCCTTCCACACGTGAGGCAAGGCGCTGCCAAGTGAGCCACACGTCCATTCAAAGCGCTGCCCGGGCCGGTTCCCGCCGTCATCACAGGAGGGGACGTACACACACCAGTCCCCCCGGGGCTGCGCCTTCGTTCCCCGAAGAGACCCCCGGGAAGGAAGGTCCCGCCTGGATGCACACGCTGTGGAGTGTGCGTACCTGATGGCCTCACCTCGCGTGCACTGTGTATCCCTCAGGACTCTGGGTCGCAGGCAACGGTTAAAACGCCAAGTTAACTACCATCGCCATGTCACGCCTGTGTCACTGGGAAGACCCTGGCCATGTTGCTGAGGCCTGATTGTGTATCAAGGCCCCCCCCCCCGCTCCTATTTGGCTGCCGCGTCTGTGTGGCGTCCTGCAGGCCGAAAGGACTGAGCAGCCGGGCAGCACAAGGCATTGGAGTCGGTCTGAGCCGCCTTTGCTGAGCCGGGTTTCCTCATCTGTGAGGTCACAGCACCTCCGCAGAGTGTTGCGTGGATGTTAATGTCGCAGAGAGGAGTGCGCCTCTGTGGCTGAGCGTGGGCTTGGGCGTCACACCGACTCCATCACCACGTGACGTGTGTGAAGTGAGGATCGTATGGCGCCCGCGTTACGGGCTGTTGGGATGTGAGAGCTGCAGTGAGGTGGGCAGGACCCCTGTGGGGGGCCTGGCACAGAGGACCACCCAGTGCAACGGGAGCTGTTATTTGAGCAGAATTTTGAAATGTGACCGTCAATGGTTTGCATGACAAGATGAACTCAGGCACAGGGCGTGGCCGGGAAAGGGGGCAGCTTGGAGTGGGCAGCAAGCAGGCCAGGGTGGTGCCCTGGAAACCATCTCCGCTCCTCGTGGGGACAGACGCTGGGGGTCAGGGAAGCGCCTGCGGCAGCCGGGTCAACCTGCAGGACGTTCTGGCGGGGGTTTGGGAAGTGTTCTCTTCGTAGAATGATGGCGCCTCACGCGTGCCTGTTCCTCCATCACTCTCACCGCCTTGATGCCCTCAGAGTCAGTCTTACCCCTTCAGTGGAGGCAGAGCTTCCTTCTCTGAGGGTGGAGCCAAATTTAATGAGTAAGGAGGGGGATCAAGTTGAGTAAAGGATTCAGATTAAACATACAAAACAAAACAAACAAACAAACAAAAAACAACAACAAAAAAAAGAAAGAATAAGAGAATTCTCCAGAAAAAGAGCTAAATGAAATGGAGGTAAGGAAGCTGCGGATTGGATCAGTGAATGAGAAGACAAGGTAAGAAAAAACCACTTAATCAGAGAACCAAAAAGAAAAAAACAATGAAAAAACAGGACACCTTACAGGAACCATGGGACAACATGACATATAACAATATTCACATAATAGGTGTGCCAGAAGGGAAAGAAAGTGAGCAAGGGATAGAGAAAGTGAAGAAATAATGGCAAAAACTTCTCTAATCTGGTGAAGGAAAAAGTCATACAAGTTCAGGAAGCACAGAGAGTCCCAAGCAAGAAGAACCCAAACAGGCCCATGCCAAGACACATCATAATTAAATGCCAAAAATTAAAGACAAAGAGAGAATCTTAAAAGCAATAAGAGAAAAGCAAACTGTTACCTACAAAGGCTGTCAGATGATTTCTCATCAGAAACTCTATAGGACACAAAGGAATGGCATAAAGTGTTCAAGGTAATGAAAAGCATGGATCTGAAACCAAGATTACTATACCCAGCAAGGCTTTCATTAAAAACTAGAGGCTCGGTGCACGAAATTCGTGCACGGGGGGCGGGGGAGTGTCCCTCAGCTCAGCCTGTACCCTCTCCAATCTGGGACCCTTCGAGGGATGTCCGACTGCCCGTTTAGACCCGTAACCGCTTCTGCCTGCCAGCCTGATCACCTCCTAACCACTCCCATGCCAGCCTGATTGATGTCTAACTGCTCCCCTGTCAGCCTGTTTGCCCCCAACTTCCCTCCTCTGCTGGCCTGGTCACTCCTAACTGCCCTCTCCTGCAGGGTTGATTGCCTCCAACTGCCCTCCCTTGCAGGCCTGGTCCCTCTCAACTGCCCTCCCTTGCAGGCCTGGTGCCTCCCAACTGCCCTCCTCTGCTGGCCATCTTGTGGTGGCCATCTTGTGTCCACATAGGGGCAGGATCTTTGACCACATGGGGGCAGCCATATTGTGTGTTGAAGTGATGGTCAATCTGCATATTACTCTTTTATTAGATAGGATAGAGGCCTGGTGCATGGGTGGGGGTCAGCTGGTTTGCCCTGAAGGGTGTCCCGGATCAGGGTGGGGGTTCCCTTGGGGTATGGGGCAGCCTGAGCGAGGGGCCTGTGGTGGTTTGCAGGCCAGCCACGCCACCCTGGCGACCCAAGTGGAGGCCCTGGTATCTGGAATTAATTTACCTTCTACAATTGAAACTTTGTAGCCTGGAGTGGAGGCCTGGGCCAGCCAGGGTGTGTGGAAAGCTTTGCTTCTTCCATTGCCAGGGGCAACCCTAGCCTCCCGCTCTTTCCAGCTCTGTGGCTGCCGCCATTTCTGTTTGAATTTGTTTACCTTCTATAATTGAAACTTTGTAGCCTTGAGTGGAGGCTTAGGCCAGCAAGGAAGCCAAGTGGAAAGCTTGGCTTCCTCCATTGTTTGGGAAACCCAAGCCTCCTTCCTGCTCTCTGTGGCTGTAGCCATCTTGGTTGGGTTTATTTGCATACTCGCTCTGATTGGCTGGTGGGCGTGGCTGGTGGGCGTGGCTTGTGGGTGTAGCGGAGTTATGGTTAATTTGCATATTACTCTTTTATTAGGTAGAATAGATGGTGAAATAAAGAGATTCCCAGACAAAAAAAGGCTAAAAGAGTTTATCACCACCAAAACAGCACTATAAGAAATGCTAAAGGGACTGCTGTAATAAGAAGAAAGAGAGAGAGAAAAATGTAGGTATAAAGAATTAAAATGGCAATAAATAAGTACCTATCAATAAGAACCTTAAATGTAAATGGATAAAATGATCCCATCAAAAGACATAGGTAGCTGAATGGATAAAAAAACATGATCCAATTATATGCTCTCTACAAGAGACCCACCTCAGAGGAGAGGACTCACACGGGATGAGAGTCAAGGGATAGAATATATTTTTCCATGCAAATGAAAAAAAACAAACCAAAAAACTGGGGTAGCAATACTCATACCTGGCAAAATAGACTTCAAAATGAAGGCCAGCACAAGAGACAATAAAGGTCACTAGATAATACTAAAGGGATTGGTCCAACAAGAGGATATAACCCTGGTAAACAGATATGCACCAATATAGGAGCATAAATGTATAAAAATATTTCTAGAGGACTTTAAGGGAAAGATCCACAGCAGTACAGTCATAGTAGACACTTTAATACCCCACTGAGTTCATTGGATAGATTTTCCAGACAAAAACTTAACAAGGAAACTATGACTCCAAAGGACACACTGGATCAGATGGATTTAATTGATATTTATAGACCATTTCATCTCAAAGCTGCAGAATATATAGTCTTCTCAAGTGCACATGGGCCACTCACAAAGATAGACCACATGTTAGGACTCAAAACAAGTCTCTACAAGTTCAAGAAGATTGAAATCATATCAAGCATCTTCTCAGATCACAGTGGAATGAAATGAGAAATCAACTACAGTAAAAACACTCAAAAACATTCAATAGACTAAATAGCATGCTATTAAACAATTAATAGGTTACCAATGAGATCAAGAAAGAAATGAAAAACTTCCTGGAAACAAATGAAAATGAACACACAACCAAAAAGCTATGGGACACAGCAAAAGCAGTCCTGAGAGGGAAGTTCATAGGACTACAGGCCTACCTTAAAAAACAAGGAAAATTAATAATAAACTATTTAACCCTACAACTCAAAGAATTAGAAAGCGAACAAGACAATCCCAGAGTAAGTAGAAGGAAGAAAACAATAAAGGTTACAGCAGAAAAAAATGACATAGAGACTAAAAAAAAAAAAAATCAATGAAACAAAGAGCTGGTTCTTTGAAAAGATAAGATTGATGAACTGTTAGCCAGACTCATCAAGAAACAAAGAGAGATGACCCAAATAAATAAAATCAGAAATAAAAGAGGCAAAGTAACAATTGACCCCACAGAAATATAGAGTTGTAGGAAAATACTATGAACAACTATATGCCAACAAGCTGGATGAAATGGACAAATTCCTAGAAAAATACAATCTCCCAAAACTGAATCAGAAAACCTAAATAGGCCAATAACAACCGATGAAATAGAAGCAGTAATAAAAAAACTCCCAGCAAACAAAAGCCCGGGTCTAGATGGCTTCATAGGGGAGTTTTACCAAACATTCAAAGAACTAACACCTCTACTCCTCAAATTAGTCTAAAAAATCCCAGAGGAAGGAACACTTCCAAGCACTTTTTATGAGGCCAGCATTATCCTAATTCGAAAACCAGATAAAGTCACTACAAAGAAAGAGAATTACAGGCCAATATCCATGATGAACATAGATGCTAAAATCCTCAACAAAATATTAGCAAATTGCATCCAGCAATATATTAAAAAGATCATATACCATGATCAAGTGGGATTTATTCCAGGGAAGCAAGGCTGGTACAATATTCCCAAATCAATAAACGTGATACATAAACAAACCGAAAGACAAAAATCACATGATCATATCAATAGACACAGAAAAATCATTTGACAAAATCCAACACCCATTTTTTGATAAAAACTCTCAGTAAAGTGGGAATAGAGGGAGCATGTCTCAACATGATAAAGGCCATATATGACAAATCTACAGCAAACATTATACTCAATGGGCAAAACTTAAAACCATTTCCCCTAAGAACAGGAACAAGACAGGGATATCTGTTCTCATCATTCTTATTCAACATAGTACTGAAAGTCCTAGCCACAGCGATCAGACAAGAGAAATAAAAGGCATTCAAATTGGAAAGGAGGAAGTAAAACTCTCATTATTTGCAGATGACATGATATAGTACATAGAAAATCCTAAAGACTCCACCAAAAAACTTCTAGATTTAATAAAGAAATTCGGCAATGTAGCAGGATACATAAGTAACACCCAGAAATCGATGGCATTTTTATACACCAACTAGAGGCCTGGTGCATGGATTGTGCACTGGTGGGGGGCGTGGCCTGTGGGGATCAGCCCAGTGTGGGAGGGCCGCTCATCCAGATCAGCTGAGTGGTTGTGGACCCACCATCTGAGCGGCTGCTCCCACTGTGGGAGCGCACTGACCACCAGGGGGCAGCTTCAGTGTTGAGTGTCTGCCCCCTGGTGGTCAGTGCACATCATAATGACTGGTCGACCAGTTGTTTTGGTTGTTCTGCCATTCGGTCGCTGGGCTTTTATATATATAGATAGATAACGAATTCTCAGAAGGAGAAACTAAATAAACAATCCTATTTACCATTGCAACAACAAGTATTAAGATACTTAGGCATACACTTAACCAAGGAGGTAAAAGACTTATACTCGGAAAACTATAGGACATTGAAAAAAGAGATAGAGGAAGATATAAACAAGTGGAAGAATATACTGTATTCATGGATTGGTAGAATTAACATAATTAAAATGGCCATACTACCCAAAGCATTCTACAGATTCAATGTAATCCCTATAAAAATACCAATGGCATATTTCACAGATCTAGAACAAATATGCTAGAAATTTATTTGGAACCAAAAAATCCTCCAAATGGCTGCAGCAATCTTGAAAAAGAAGAAAAAAGTTGGAGGGATCACAATACCAGATACCAAGTTATCCTACAAAGCCACCATAATCAAAACAGCCTGATACAGGCACAAGAACAGATATATAGATCATGGAACAAACATATAGATCAATGGAACAGAACAGAGATCTCAGAAATCCATTGTGCTCAATTAATATTTGACAAAGAAGGCAAGAGCATACAATGGAGTCAAGATAGTCTTTTCAATAAATGGCGTTCTGAAAATTAGACAGATACATGCAAAAAATGAAACTAGACCACCAACTTACACCATACACAGGAATAATCTTAAAATGGATAAAAGACTTAAATATAAGCCGTGAAACCATAAAAATCCTAGAATAAGCCATAGGCAGCAAAATCTCAGATATCTCTCATAGCAATATGTTTATGGATACATCTCCTAGGGCAGTGATGGCGAACCTATGACACGCGGGTCAGCACTGACACGCGTAGCCATTTCTGATGACACGCGGCCGCTGAGGTGGCCGCATGCCGGGGATGAAACATTTGCTGCTCCTGAGGATGAAACATTTGCGAAACATTTTTTCCTCAAAGTGACACACTACCCGAGTTATGCTCAGTTTTTTGGTGAAGTTTGACACACCAAGCTCAAAAGGTTGCCCATCACTGTCCTAGGGCAAAGGAAACTAAGGAGGAAATAACAAAGGGGACTACATCAAAATAAAAAGCTCTGCACAGCAAAAGAAAAAGGGAGCCCGCTGTATGGGAGAACATATTTGGCAGTGATCCATCTGATAAAGGGTTAATATCTAAACTATAAAAGGAACTCATACAACTTAACAAAAGGAAGACAAACTATCCAAGTAACAAATGGGCAAAGGGCCGAAACAGATGCTTCTCCGAAGTGGCCAAGAGACACATGAAAACATGCTCCAAGTCCCTGGTCATCAGAGAGATGCAAATTAAACGACAATGAGGTGTCCCTTCACTCCTGTCAGATGGCTGCCATCAACAATCAACAAACGACAGTGCTGGCGAGGATGCGGAGAAAAGGGAACCCTCCTGCACTGCTGGTGGGAATGCAGACTGGTGCAGCCACTGTGGAGAACAGTATGGAGTTTCCTCAAAACATTAAATATGGAACTGCCATTTGACCCAGTGGTCCCACTTCTAGAACTATATCCTAAGAAACCCGAAACACCCATCAGAAAGAATGTACTGGTATGCACCCCTATGTTCATAGCAGCACAGTGTACAATAGCTGAGATCTGGAAACAGCCCAAGTGCCCATCAGCAGACGAGTGGATAAAAAGCTGTGGTACATTTACACCAGGGAATACTATGCAGCAGTAAAAAGAAGGAACTCTTATCCTTTGAGACAGCATGGAGGGACCTGGAGAGTACTATGCTAAGTGAAATAAGCAGTCAGAGAAAGACATGTATCACATGACCTCACTCACATGTGGAATCTAATTAACAGAATAAACTGATGAACAAAATAGATCCAGAGACATGGAAGCATGGAACAGACTGCAGAATCTCAGAGGGAAGGCGGGGTGGGGGGTGGGGAGAGATTAACCAAGGAACTTGTATGCGTGTGTGCATAACCCATGGACACAGACGATAGGGTGGTGAAGGCCTGGTGCGGGGGCAGGGATGGGCCAGAAGAGGTCAGGGGGTGAAAAGCAGGGGACAGCTGTAACAACAATAAAGATTCAAAAAGGGTACCGATGCCTGGGCCGGAATCCCGGCCAGTTCTCTCCGAATCTGCGGGTGGCGCCTGGTGGAGTACGTACCAGCCTCCAGGTGCTTTCCTGGGGCAGCCCAGGTCCAGCTCGCTGCTCTCCTCTGAAGCCAGGCTCCCAGCCCCTCCCCTGGGGAGCTGGCTGTGGTTTGAATTACTGTGTATTGGGCCTGTTTTTCTGGGGTGTTGACGGCAGTAATGTGTAGGAATCAGCTTTTAAGAGGGTGTGGATGTCTTAAGGGCCCAGCCATGTTTCAAAGAGAGAGTTTATTGTCCGAGATTGCCCTGCAGCCGGCCAGGCTGTTTGGGACACGAGGTGTGCCCAGGAATAGAATTTTCCCTGCCCCAGGTCACTGGCGCCATCTCAGGACTGACAAGGTTCCCCGAGGACCTAAAGTATTTATAGCTCTTACAGTATTTCCGCAAGGTGAGCTCTGCTGCCAGGGACCTGACGTGGGGCCACTGAGAGTCACGGAGCTGGGCTGCTGGGCAAATGCCTCCAGCAGGGAGAGGGGCAGGCACCCTTCCCGGAGAAGGGAAGGGGGGAGGCTGGGGCACCTGCCAGGCCTCCTCCTTCACCTTGTCTGCCAAACGTTGCAGAGGAGTCAGCTGAGACCCTTTAGAAACATACTTATTGAGGTGTAAGTTACATACTGTAGACTTCATCTGCCTTAAGCGTACTAGTCAATGAGATTTAGTGAAGTCACAGGACTGTGCAACCTTTGCCACAATCCACTTTTCGACTCTTTCCACCACCCAGGGAGGTCCTTCCTGCCTGTTTGCATCGGTCGCTGCTCCCAGCCCGGATCCAGGCAGCCACAAACTGTCTGGATTGCTGAAGCTTTATGACAAGTTTTGCAACTAGTGAGTCTCCGTCCTCCAACTTTGTTCTTATCTTTCTTTCTTTTTTTTTTGTTTTGTTAATCCTCACCTAAGAATATTTTTTCCATTGACTTTTGGAGAGAGTGGAAGGGAGGGAGAGGGGGAGAGAGAAACATCAATGTGAGAGAGGAACCTCGATTGGTTGCCTCCTGCACGCACCCAGATCGTGCGGGAATGAACCTGCTACCCAGTTACGTTCTCTTTGCCGCCAGAGCTGACACCAGCTTCGCCTCCACGTCTGGCTGCTGCACAGAACCGATAGCCCTTTTATGGTCTTACTGGTCATGGACGATTCGTTTGGCCTTATTTTCTAACATGAGCGTTGAGACGGCCTGGATCAAAGCCACAGGCTTTGAATTTGAATCCCAGGAATGAACACCTGTTAGCAACAGAAACAGGCCAATGGCAGAATCGTGCAAAACCAAACGTGGAAAAATTAATTCTGTTAATTTCCTTAACACGCAGTCTTTTTCTCTGGACAGAGAGGGAGACCAGGTTGGGAGAGAAAACACGAACCAGGCGTCAGGAAGACCTGGTTGCTGACCCTCTCAGTCCTGCCAGGTCCGAGCCAGGGGCAAGGGCGATGGTAGCCCTGGAAACCTTGGTTTTCTTCCCCACGACGGGACAGCAATCCCGTCCGAGCTGTGGCAAGGCTTAGTGAGTGGGCAGCCACTCAGCGACCGCGGCTGTGTCCTGTGGGGCCCGGTCCTCCCCTGCAGGCGGCCCGGGTTGGGAACTGTTACAAGCCAGGTGTCCCAGCCCTGGGTGACCTTGACGTCTCGGAGTCAGCAGCTGTGTAGGCGGAGCTGAGCGGAGGGTCCTTGCCACAGGCTGTTCAGACACGCTGCCCGCAGCCCCTTGAACGCAGGCTCCCCACTTGCAGTTCTCACTGCCCCGTGATGGCACCTTAGCATCACTTCCCCTCGAAGCTCTTCTCTTATGGAACCTAATCTCCTCCACCCCAGTCCCACTCACCCTTCATTTATGGAACCTAATCTCCTCCACCTCAGTCCCACTCACCCTTCATTTATTGAACCTAATCTCCTCCACCTCAGTCCCACTCACCCTTCATTTATTGAACCTAATCTCCTCCACCTCAGTCCCACTCACCCTGCGTTTAGTGGGCTTTGAAGCGTATTTTAAGTATATGTAAGCGGTGTGGTGTGGCAAGCACTCACTTCGTCAGCATCCGGTGTGTGAGGCGCCTCCTTTGCGGCTGGCTTTGTCCTGGGTGTGCAGGTGCCCTCTCAGAGCTTCGTGGCATTCTGGCGGGAAGGTGGGGAGATGGCACTTCTTACCTTTCAGACCACTGTTCAGTTTATTTACCTGTTACATTTGATTCTTGTCTGAGGTCACAATAGACCATGTATGCTTGTGCATGTGTGCATGTGCGTGTGCACGCACATGTGTGCAGCGGATTTTGAGGGCCTGTAATTCCAGGCAGAGGGAACAGCCTGAGCGAAGGCTCTGCTAACAACAGCAGGGTGGCCAGGAGGCTGGGCCCAGTGAGCGGCGGGGACCTGGCAGAAGATGATGTCAGCGGGGTAAAGGGAGGGTAGGGGGAGGGGAGGCAGATCTCTAGGGCCTGGTGGGATGTTATCCGGATTTGGCTTTTCCTGAGTGGTGTCCTGGCTTTGAGTGTCATAGCTGGTTCTCATTACTCTCCCTTTCCCCCTCAGCATTGTGTTTTGTGATCCATCCATGTTGCTAAGCATCCATCTAGTCAGTTGCTTGTAACAGTTCCCTAGCACTCTATAAATTTCACCCCTCTTCCCAATCCCCGTCACCACATGGAATACCGCGGTCGGTGCCCATGTGTGTTCCATTATGGATGCGTGCGATCACGTCTGTGGGCTTACTGGGTGGCAGGGCGGGCACTCGCTGGGTGTGACCTACGTCCTGCTAGGCCGCTCTCGGGCGGGCTGTGCACGTCCCTTCTGCAGTGCCCTTCCCGGGACCCCACATCCCTGCCAACGTGTGACACTGTCCAGCTGTCACTCTTTGCCAATCTCACAAGTATCCGGTGCCGTCTACTGCTTTGCTTCGCGTTTCTCTGATTACTAAGGAGCATGAGCATCTGTCTCCATGCCTGTTGGTTTTGGAGGTTTCTTCTTTGATAAATTGCCCACTCATGTCCTTGGCCATGTTTTCTATTGGGATTCTTGTATTTTATTTTTGACTAGAGGCCCAGTGCACGAAATTCGTGCATGGGCGGGGGTTGGGGGGCAGGCGTCCCTCAGCCCAGCCTGCACCCTCTCCAATCTGGGACCTCTTGTGGGATGTCCTACTGCCTGGGATCAGGCCTAAACGGACAGTAAGACATCCTTCTCACAATCCAGGACTGCTGGGTCCCAACCGCTCACTTGCCTGATTGCCCATAACCACTTCTGTCTGCCAGCCTGATTACCCTCTAACCATTCCCCTGCCAGCCTGATTGATGCCTAACTACTCCGCTGCTGGCCCGATTGCCCCTAACTGCCCTCCCCTGCAGGCCTGGTCACCCCTAACTGGCCTCCCCTGCTGGCCTGATCGCCCACAACTGCCCTCCCCTGCCAGCCATCTTGTGGAGGCCATCTTGTGTCCACATGGGGGCAGCCATCTTGTGTGTTGGAGTGACAGTCAATTTGCATATTACTCTTTTATTAGATAGGATTTGCGGGAGTTTCTTGTATATTCTGGAAAATTTCTGTAGTTGATTTCAGAAGGTTAGGTGTGAGGCGGCCTTTAAGGTACTCAAGTCTAATCACCCCATTTTATGGTTGGGTAACTAAGGCCCACACAATAGAGTGATTTCGTAAGATCACACGCATGGTGGGAAGCTGAGGCTAGACCCTGGTCCTTTCCCACCATCTCGTGTGAAGGAAGCGGGGTCCTCGTGAGGCAGGACTGAGCAGAGGTGAGAGGAGCTGCCTGGCTGGTTGCCCTTCGTTGCCTGCGTGCGGGCACAGGGCCACCTGCCCCGAGACCAGCGCTGGACTCCAAGGCCCCTGCAGTCCCTGGGGCCCAGGTGTGAGCATTCTACCCGCTCACACGCCGCCACTTTACTTCAGGCCTGTACCTCCTCATGTGTGACCCGTGTTCCTGACATGTTAGTGCGATTCACCCCGAGGACACACTCAATGCAGAGGACAGCCCCGCCCCTCCTGAGGACCGTGCCCAGGGCCCCTCATTTCATGAAACACGCCCAGGCCGTTTCCCTGGCCACCTGGCTGACCTCTCCCGTCCTGGGTCGGTCTCCCGCCTGGAGCGTCCCCTGCACAAACCTCACTGTCACCAGAGGTGCTCCGTCCGCTGTGCCATCCCTGGCTCTTCAATGTCGGGGCGGACGTGGCCTCTGCCAGTTGGCCTCCGGCTCCCCCGGGACTCAGGCCAGGGCACAGCGGAACGCAGAAGCGGCAGCGAGTCGGGCACCCTCGCTGGGCACTGCCCTCCGGCTCGGTGGGACCCCTCTGTGGAGGGCGGTTGAAGACTCCTCTGGAAGGTGCCACCTAGACCAGCCATCTTTCCCTTAAAAGCCCACTCATTTTTACCAGCTCCGCACACAGTTGCGTGGGAGGGTTGTAGTCCCACAAAGCGGGGGTGAGAAACGCCTGTCTCCCCTCCCCTGCGGCTCCCCTCCCAGGGCGGGCACTGACACTCGGCTGGCTTTGTGGCATCGCTGAAGGGCATGCTGCCTGTTCCCAGGTGACCTTTCTGCTTCAGGCACCGTCTGTGGACGTCCTGGGCGACGAGGAGGAGGTGCCCGTCACCCCCTGCCTTCTGCACGCGCCCCTCCCCACGCCCCGTGTGGGCAACAGCTCGGGGGTTGCCTGCCTCAGTGACTGTGCTTCGCCGTCTGAGGTCTGAGTCAGCATGTGGGCGCTGCCTTGGCTCCTGCCCGCCGCTCCCACCTCCCCTTCCTGTTCACTCATGGAATTGTGTCCACTGTCCGTCTGACGAAACACTGACATTCCTGCACTTCTTCCTGCTCCCACTGCCCTGCACTGCCCCCCCCCCCAGCACTGCAGTGAGGCCGATTCCATTTCCTGTCACCCTTCCCCCCCCCTCCCCGACAGCCACAGCGGGCGTTCTAAAGCCCACACAGGGCCTGCGAGCCTCATGCCCAGAGCTCTCGGGTGTGGGGTCCGCAGGGGAAAGTGCAGGCTCCCGCCACGGCGGGCAGGACGCAGGCTTGTCTTCCTGGCGCCCAGACTGCGTTTGCCGGCTGCAAGGTTGGGGCCACGAGACATGTGATGCAGTGACGCGCCATTTCCAGGCCCAGGCAGCTGAGCTGTGTGCCCAACACCTCACTCTCGGCAGGGAACCCCGGACTGTGGTCCAGGGCCTGGAGCTACAGGAGGGAGGAGGGCTGCCCTCCCCACACCGGACTCCACGCCCGTGAGAGGAAGTCTTCGTCCTGCTGAGCCAATGACACTCTGGGTTTACCTGTTACTGCAGCACGGCCTGTCCTAGCCCTGAGTGACAGGTGCATCGGAGGC
Source organism: Eptesicus fuscus (assembly GCF_027574615.1). Taxonomy (NCBI): domain Eukaryota; kingdom Metazoa; phylum Chordata; class Mammalia; order Chiroptera; family Vespertilionidae; genus Eptesicus; species Eptesicus fuscus. Next base: position 42,101,160 of record NC_072494.1, read on the forward strand.
CCTGCAGGGTCCGCCTCCCTTCCCTCTAACACAGTCTCTCTTCCTTCCCTTCGCCTGGACCCCACTCTCACGGCGCCAGCCCGAGGCTGCCCACAGCGCCGGGCCACTCCGCTAGCCCTTCAGGAACCACAGCCACTCGCGGCGCACAGAGCGCGGGCGTGGGGGGCAGGCAGCCTGGGTTCCGCCTGTTCTGCCTCCCTTCAGCTGTGCGACCCGGAGCTGGTCACTTAGCCTCTCTGAGCTTCAGGCAACGACCACCCGGCCTGGTGCTGAGGGCTGGCCCGGAGAGCTGTGTGTGGGCCTCCCTGCTCTGCTCTGAGCAGGGCTCACACCACCAGCTGCTGGCTATGTCGCGAGACATCTCTGGTATGTGTGGGGGGCAGCTTCCTGTGGGCCTTGGGTGGCTTTGCGGCGGCCTGGCTGAACCTGCCCGGGCCTCACTGTCCCTGGGAGCTCCTGTGAACGCTGGGAGCCACTGTGGTCATCACGAGAGGGAGCGTGGAGGCGCCCACGGGCGAATTCCTTAGTGTCAGCGCTGTCACTGCGTCTGGTATTTTCCCCCCTTGATTCACTTTCTGCTGGACCCCCCTCCCCAACTGCTCACACTTGGAGGGCTCACCTTCATCCTGTACTCCCTGCCCCTCCCTCCACGGAGGGCGGACGAGGTGCTCATTCAACACCAGGCTGCCTGCTTTGGCGCGACTCCCTCAGCCCTGGGATGCTGCCCCCGTGTTTCCAGACTTTTCTGCCATCAGAACTTTATTTTACTAATAGGCTCCAGCCTCTACGACAGCTCAACAGGAGTGGGGGCGGCTGGGAGAGAAGGGGGGCCTGGAGGGCAGGCCTGAGAGTGGCCCCTGGCGCTAGATCAACTGAGGGAAGCCGTCCTGGCCGGAGTCCGACCTCCTCTGGAAGATGCGCCTGCTGACCTCCACGGGCTGCCCGTGCTCGTCCTCGTCCTCCGCCTCGCTCGACTTGCGCCGGGCGTTCTGGTAGACCACGGCGCACACGCCCGTGAGCCAGGCGGCCACGGTGCCCGCCGAGAAGATGCAGAAGCCGATGAGCAGCAGGAAGAGGTAGTCCTGCTGGTCCAGGTGGGTGATGCACATGTACCGCAGCGGGTTCCCCACCTGCGTGATGGGCCAGCCGGCCAGCTCGGTGGGCTCCACGCACGTGGCGTTCTGATCGTCTAGAGGAGAAGCACAGCAGGAGATGGTGAATGGCGGAGCCCCAGCGTCCTGAGGTCAGAGGGCACCTGGAGAGGCTGCCTGGACCCTGGCTACTCAGGGTGTGGGCTGGGGGCATCACCTGGGCCTCATCAGAATGCAGCATCTCAGCCCCCACCCAGCCCTCCTGGGTCAGGGTCTGCAGCCTCATGAGACCCCCAGGTGCTCTGTGCACAGGAAGTTTGAGAAGCGTGGAGCCCGGGACCGCCTCCTGCCCCAGCTTAGCTTCCTTCTGGTCACCTTCTGGTCTGAAAACGGGCTTTGCTTCCAGAAGTCCTCAAAGATCCAACCACCACCACATGGCGGAAAGGTTTGGAAACTTAGCCAGATGGCCATGGGCGTGGACACTCCACGGCCCACCTTGATGTTCTCCATCTCCCTCCCTCCCTCCCTCCTGGGGACCCAAGCTGTCTCTTTCTCTACACTGTGCCTGAGCCCAGCCAGGACCACAAAGGCCACCCAAGGCATCACAGCCACTTGTCTCAATGCTCTGGGACCAGATTCCCGGAAAGCCTACTGTGGCTTCCCCGTGCACTGCCTCCCCAGCCAGGAGGAGCCAGGGTGGTAGGGAGAGAGCCATTTGGGGAAGCATCACTGGCTGGTCACATGCTCCACACGCATCTTCAGTCCTTTTTAGCAGCTGACTTTGCGGCCCGGCTCCTTCTCTGAGCACCTCCCATATCAAGCCCCGTGGACTTCAGAATAAAACAGAAAAAAAAAGCGAGCCCTGGGTTCAAGTCCAGACTGTCATGTACGCATTTTGTACACATTAGCGGGATGGCCGGCTCTCTTCCTGAATCCCAGCCTCATCTTAGCCGAGCAGAGAACGACACCTCTTCTCAGAGTCCTGGCGAGGATGAGCGGCCGGGGTGGGGGGCCGGGGGGACAAGCTGTTGAATGAACTGCAGGCATCACTCCATGGGGCTTACACTCAGGGTGGGACCAGGGCTCGAGTTAGCAAGGCTCAAAACCAAGCAGCTAGGATTTACCACGTTCTGATGACATGCTAAGGGACGCACACATGCTCTCTCATGGGATTCTTAGAACCACCCGCACACGGGACATTATCATCCTTTTTTATCCAGAAGGAGACAGACTTAGAGCTGGTTCGCATCTTGAAGGTTCCAGATACCCCAGGATGCAGGCAGCACGGGGAAGATGAGAACGTCTGACTGAGCGATCCCAGCGTGTTCTGCAGAAGGGGGAGCCTCAGAGCTGGTGCGGAGGGCAGCTCCCCTAAACTCGGGGTGGAACTCCAGACCCTGTGGCGTTGCGCTCCTCGCTCAGGGAGTGAGGGGTATCTGTTTGTGTTAGTGGAAGCAGGGGAAGGGAGTAAGGAACAGTGACTGGAGCTGACAGCAACCTGGAGGGAGGCCCCTTCCCTCTCGCCTTGGGGAGATCGCCTCGGGGAGAGGCGCCCAGGCGTCCACACTCTGTCTACAAAGGGGCTTCTTTCCTTCCTCTCCTCCCCTCTGTCACAGACGCCTGGCTGCATCTCCTCCCAGGGGACCTCTCCCCAGCACACCCACGGTAGGCCCTCCTGGAGGTGACACGGTGTCCCTGGAGGTGCAGGGGCCCAGCGGCCACGTGCAGGGGCAGCGTCCAGCTCAGACAGGACTAGGCCTCGGCCTGGCCGCTCTCTCCTGCCACCCCGCCAGCTGGGGGCGTGCAGGAGGCAGCCAGTCAGTGATTCTCTCTCATCACTGATGTTTCTATCTCTCTCCCTCTCCCTCTCCCTTCCTCTCTAAAACCAATAAAAAATATTAAAAAATAGTAAAGTCACCAGTTAAGTGTGCATGTGTCAACTTCTCCATGTGGTTCTGTCTGGTTTAGCTTTACGTGTTTTCCAGCTAAGTTACCAGATGCCTAGGAAGTTATAACTGTCACCTCTTCCGGGACAGTTACCCTTCCCCCCGAACCTTTTCTCCTCATCTCAAGTGCTCGCCTCACATCGACTTTGATGACGTTGGAGGGCCGGGTGGAGTTTCTTCAGGCCAGGCGTCCCCTGTGCGGCCTTCCCCACCCTTTCACATTTACTCTTCCATGTTCCTATGTGTAAGGTATAGTTCTGTGAGCAGCGCGGAGCTGGAGTGTGCTTTTCATCCAGTCTAGCGATCCATGTGTTTGAATCAGCCCATTAACATTGCTGTTCGTTTCTGTTCACCCTACTTATGTCCCTTTCCCTCTACTTTGTTGCTTTCTGTTGTCTTATGTCATTTCCTTTTTTTTTTTTTAATGAATCTTTATTGTTCAGATTACAATTGTTTCTCCTTTTTCCCCACATATCTCCCCACCACCCAGTTCCTACCCGCCCCTCTTCCCTTACCTCCCCCCCCCCCGCTGTCCTTATCCATAGGTGTATGATTTTTGTCCAGTCTCTTCCCATACTCCCCACACAGACACCCCTTTCCCCCTGAGAATTATCAATCCACTCCCATTCTATGCCTGATTCTATTAAGTTCACCAGTTTATTCTGTTCCTCAGATTTTTAATTCACTTGACTTTTAGATTCACTTGTTGATAGATATGTATTTGTTGTTCATAATTTTTATCTTTCTTCTTCTTTTTCCTCTTTTTAAAGAATACCTTTCAGCATTTCATATAATGCTGGTTTGGTGGTGATGAACTCCTTTAGCTTTTTCTTATCTGTGAAGCTCTTTATCTGCCCTTCAATTCTGAATGATAACTTTGCTGGGTAGAGTAGTCTTGGTTGTAGGTTCCTGCTATTCATCACTTTGAATATTTCTTGCCACTCCCGTCTGGCCTGCATGGTTTCTGTTGAGAAATTAGCTGATAATCGTATGGGAGCTCCCTTGTAGGTAACTAACTGTTTTTCTCTTGCTGCTTGTAAGATTCTCTCTTTGTCTTTTGCTCTTGGCATTTTAATTATGATGTGTCTTGGTGTGGTCCTCTTTGGATTCCTTTTGTTTGGGGTTCTGTGTGCTTCCTGGACTTGTAAGTCTATTTCTTTCATCAGGTGGGGGAAGTTTTCGTTCATTATTTCTTCAAATAGGTTTTCAGCATCTTGCTCTCTCTCTTCTTCTGGTACCCCCATAATTCTGATGTTGGTTCGCTTGAAGTTGTCCCAGAGGCTTCTTACACTATCTTCAACTTTCTGAATTCTCTTCTCTTCATGCTTCTCTGGAAGAGTGTCCTTGGCCTCTTTGTATTCCAAATCTTTGAGTTGATTCTTGCAATCCTCTAGTCTGCTTTTGGGTCTCTGTATAATATTTTTTATCTCAGTCAGTGTATGTTTAATTTCTAGTTGGACCTCATTGAATTTATCGGCCTTTTCCATGAAATTCTTGAAAAACCTTATAACCGTGGTTTTGAACTCTATGTCCAGTTGCTTGTTCTCCTCCATTTCTTTGGTTTGTGATCTGTTTCCTTGCCTTCTCATATTCTCTGCTTCCCTAAGTTGGTAGGGTAGTTTTGTGTACTAGTTGTCCTATTGGTTCAACGGGTCAGCCTCCCAGTTACTTGAGGTGGACACTCTTGGTGTACCCTTGTGTACTGTGTGTCCCCCAGCAGGAGCTACAGCAAGGGCTAGTTTTCTCCTCCTTTGCTTGGGCGGTTTTGGAGCAGTCTGACTGGAGCTGCAGTTGGTTAAGCTGCTCCAGAACAGGCCATTTATATGCAAAAGCCGCTGAGTGGAGCTGGGGCGGGTTTGTAGAATGTGCGGGGCGGGGCCTCAGGGCTGGGCGGGGTCTCAGGGCGTCACTAGGCTGGGGCGTGGCCAACGGCGATGGCTGCCGTCAGCCGTCTCTGCCTTTCCACGTTTCCAAGTCCCTGCGCCCCGCGCTCCAGCGCAGTAAACAATGATTGCTGGGCGCACCACTGCAAAAGTCACTCTCACTTTCCCACCCGATGGCCGAGAGTCCAGCTTCTCCCCGTAGGTGCCTGGGTCCCCCGAGTGTCCCCAGAAACTGGATTTCAGAGTGATCGGGAGCTTGTCTCCCTGCGGGTTGAAGAAAAGCCGCGCACCCAGCCGCCCGCCACCGGCCCGATTCGAGTGCCTCCGTACCTCAGCTTTTCAGCGATTGTGCTTCTTTCTCTTCTTAGTTGTAAATCTTCCACTCAGCCAGCTTTCCCGTGGTTCTGGGTGGTAGACGTTTTTGTCTTTTAGTTGTATTTTTGAAATTGTTGTGTGAGGCAGCAGATTAGTTGTTTAACTATGCCGCCATCTTGGTTCCTCCCCGAGATCTTCTTGGTTCCTCCCTGAGATCTCCATTTCCTTTTTTAAATGGTCCATCCTTCCCCTAGTCTGGTATGATGACTTCGAGGTTATAGAGCCGTCTGCTGGCCTGGGGTGCCTGATGTGTAGTTAACCCTTTCACCCCCCAGGTAGTTTTAGTCATTCCCAGGCTACAGAGTGAATACACTGTTTGTAAAGTGTCCCCTCTCTGGCTCGCCTGATCTCCTTGCCTCTTGACCAAGAGCTACCAGGCACCGTGTGCACACGTGCACGCACGGCTCAGGGCCTCGCTCACAGCACACAGGTGACCGGGCCCCTGCCGGCCTTCGCTCCACCCCATTCCATGGCCAGGGCATTTGCCCCAGTTAAAGCTCCTAGCTATAATTACAGGCGTCATTAATGTTTAAGTTCTTCCTGCAAATAGTTCCTAAGGAGACATAACCTACCCCTTGTTTATTTCCACGTGTAGCACGCTGCTCACAGGTGGAAAGCCATGTGCCGGAATCCGATGCCGGGAAGCAAGAGTTTCTGGGACCAGGGCTACACCTGCTCGTGCAGGCACCCAGGGAGCCCCTTTCAGAAATCCAGCCTGAACCCCATGGTTCCGAGAGGAGCTGCTTCTTCCCTTGGTCTGTCGAAGGGACTGTGGCTCAGCCTACGTTGCACGTTCCCCAGAGGGTCACCACAGCCCTTCGTGGCTGGTCCCTGGCTCTTTCCAGCGGCACCCACATGCTGCTGGGTCACCCCCGCACGGGGAGCTCTTTCCCCCAAGGGAGACGAGGCGGCCCGGCTGGCTGCTTTGGCCCACCGTCCACTGCTGCCCTGCAGGCCTGAGCACATGGGAACAGAGGGGCCGTACCTGGAGGCCTGGCATTCCTGAGCTCCCAGGAAACTAGGTCACCTGCTCAGGGATCTCACCTGGACTGAGTCCGGGAGACTCACCAGGACCCTTCCGGAACCGCAGCTGGCCCCCCATCGTTTCTCGGATTTTCTGGATGGTTTAGGGTCATTGACTCAGCTGCGCGTCGGCCCCTCACTGCCCTCCTGAGGCGGCCCGGGCTGTCAGCTGGAGGGAGCCAGGCCAGGTGCTAGTGAGAAGGTGGGGGGCATGCTGGCGGAGCACTCGCCAGCCAGGAATGCCTGCTCCCAGCGGCTCCCCGCCTGTCCCGCCAACTGCAATCCCTGATGGAGGAGATTGTCGGTGGAGAGTGCGGGGACCTGAATTCATTCTGGAAATCTACGTTTTGGCAAGTCATGGGTGACTTTCTACTTTCTGGGTTGAAATGGGGCCATTGTCCAATGACAGCTGCCTTGAATGCAGGACTAAGATGTTCTCTGCTCAGACGCCCTCGAATGACATGGACCCGAAGCAGCCGGGCCCGAGCCATCTGCCCGCTGCAGACGTCCCGGGGGGCTCCGCCCGGCCTCTTGGCACTGCTGCCCAGACCACAGCTGAGAGCCGACACAGCGCCCCTGGCCTGAAACGGTCCCCTCCCGCCCCTGGGACCTGCCCCTTCCGAGTTCTCACCGTTTCTGACTGTCCCCTGTCACATCGCAAATGCCCCGTGAGGCAGGCGTTTTGTAACATCATCAACCACTAACATCCCAGCACGGGTCATGCTGGAGCAGCTGCTGTGGGTCTGGAACACAGGCCATGGCCACAGGGTCCTCACAACGTGGCCAAGGTACACCTGCGCCACCCCCCCCCGCCCCCCCCCCCGCTCTCTGGTCAGAATCTCTGGACTTGGGGTTCCTGGCCGGTTAGAGCTTGAGAACCACTGGTTAAGCAGGCCAGGCCTGGGAGGAAAGTCTGGGGCCTGTGGGCGGGGGTTGGAGGTGTCATTCTGGTCAAGTAGAGGCAGGAAGACAGGAGGCCCCCTGGGAGGCAGACTTAGAGGCTGCCTGCTTCGTGATCACACCCCTTAATGGTGTGACCAGGGCCTCATCTCTACGGACACCCCCCTCGGCACCGACCATCGAGGCGCAGCTGGGACCCTGTCTGCTGACCAGTAGCTCCCTCTCACTTCATCCCAGGGCCCCTTCCCTCTGTTTCGGTCCTTGGGCTGCCAGCCGGCAGTGGCCTCAGAGAGCGTCTCACCCGGCTCCCGAACCCCGAGCACAGAGGGGCTTGGAGACTCAGAGAGGGCCTCGTCCCGAGCCACCTGGGCAGCGCGGGCACCGGCACCCGCTCTCTGGCTGTGTTTCCTCTCACTGTGTCCCTAGGCGGCCTCATTAGAGACAGGAACTGCGACCTCGTCCTCGGTGATAAAGGACCCCAGCAGCTTGTCCGCATCGTGGACGTACATCAGCGTGTGAGCGGACTGCGGACTGCGGGCTGCCCCGTGGCAGTGGGGCGTGTTGAACTTGGATGTGGGGAGGTCGCCATGCTGTGAGGAGCTGGGTTCTTAAGCAGCCTGAATTCAAAGGGGGCTGGCCAGTGCGGTGGCCACTAGCCATTCCCGTGGCCGTTCAGATGAAGTGAGTGAAGTAAGCGGGACAGTCCGTCCCTCAGTTGCACGGGCCAAACTCAAAGAGCGCGAGGCCCCACATGGGCCACATGGGCCCTGGACAGGACGGCTCGGATGGAGATGGGCTCTGCTGGCAGCGCTGGGCCGGACCTGGGGGTGGCGGGGCAGGGGGCGCGGAGGCCGGGTCCTCTGCCCAGGAGCGCAGCGTCACGTGCGTTTCTGAGAGCACCCCAGAGGCTCCGACCCGTCCGCGCGAGCTCAGTGGCACTCCCACCTTCCGGCAGCAGCGACGACTGGAAAGTGATTAGAGTCCGGCAGGAGCTGTCCTCTTGGCGGCCTCTGTGGTCTGTCCTAACTTCGAGAGCGCCCGGCAGCCGGCACAGACCGCGCCCCTCCACTGCCGGGTGTTCGGGCTCCGAAGTGAGTCCTGAGCGCTAAGAACTGGATGGTTTTCGGTGCATCCGGAGACGAACTCACCAGAGGGTCTCTTAGGTAAGACCTTTGGCAATAGCATCCACCGTTCGCTATTCCTACTCAGTGTAGTTACCATGAAGTCTGAGGAATGAGGCGCCCTCTACAGCCGCTCTGGGGTGGGGGTGGGGGGGCGTGAGCTTGGCCGACAGGTGACCTGGGAAAGACACGTCTCCGCTCTGCCTGGGCCTTTTGTGTGAGCGCCTCTCCATTCTCCCCTGGACCCGACTTCCTTCAAGGTGCCAGGGTAGCTCAGCTACCTGGATTTCCCAGGAATCCCCTCCTCGCTCTCACAGAGCTGATCAAGGTTTAGGGGCACTTGTGTCATTTAGGCCAGAAGTTCTTGTCGTTTCGTAGGGTCCTCTTCAAGGTCAAAGCACTTTGGGGGACCCCGAAGGGTGAATCTGAAATGGCTAATTTCAGCCCCGTGGGAGCAGGGGGCGGGGAGATCCGGGGGCAGAGGTATTGCTCGGTTCCCTCCACATCCCCAGCTCACACTACATTGGTGATTCCTTCCCCCCGGGCCATGTCTGCCCCACAGTGGGGCTGACCTCCTTGCCCTCGTCCCTCGAAAGCCACCTGCGTGTCCACACCTGTTTCTGGAGGTGGGGCTTGTCTTTAGGTGAAGATTCAGTTCCAGACTCAGCAACAGCCACCTGGCTCTGCGGGCCACGCCCAGCCCCATGGCCCAGGCTGAGGCCAAGCCTTGATCTGGGTTTAGGTTTTGTTCTCAGGGTCTGAACTCCCGTGTCCATAACTTGCCCAATACCCAGCTCAGTCCTAGGTAGGTTGGTCTGAAAGACGAGGGAGGAGGCACCAGGGTGCCAGGGGCCATGGCAGGAGGGTGGGGACAGTGGAGAGAAATCTACCCGATGAGAATTTTCCTGTGACATTGACGTCTCCTGCTGGGATGGTGGGCACGGGAGGCCCATTCTCCCAATTCAGGCCGCCCCCGTCTGCCATACAGGGGAGCGCCTCGAAGACAAAGGAGCTGTCCTATCGAAGCCTGTCCCCTGCCTGACCCTCGCCCTCTCTCACTGTCCAGGTGCCCATGTGCCCCTCCTTGCCTATCAAACTCCCCCCTCTGTACACCACACCGTTGGATTTCTACTGCCTGTGAGAGACTGAGGGTACTTAGATCCGGAAACATCGGGTCACTGAGCCTAAACAGCTCCCCAGTGGAATACAGTGTCCCTGTATTCCTTTGCCCTACTGGTCCTTCATCCTTTCCACACACATTGTTTCATGGTGTCACGACACCTCTGCATGTTTGGTAACATTATTGTCCCCACTTTATGGGTCAGGAAACTGAGGCTCAGAGAAATTGAGTTCCCAAGGGCAGCTAATGGGCAAGTGCTGAGTTTGGGACTAGAACTCAGCTCCTTGAATTCCTTATTACCTCTCCAGTCAACTCACGGATGGCCCTGCAGAGCAATAAGAATGCTTTCAATCAGCTTCCCTCCCATCCTGACCAGCTCTTTTTCCATTTCATCATTATTATTTTTAAATATTTTAAAATTGATTTCAGAGAGAGGGAGTGAGAGAGATAGAGACATCGATGAGAGAGAAACATCCATCAGCTGCCTCCTGCACGCCCCCTACTGGGGATCCATCCCTCAACCCGGGCATCTTCCCTGACGGGGGATCGAACCCGTGACCTCCTGGTGCATGGGACGACACTCAACCACTGAGCCCCACCGGCCAGGCCGAATATCTTTTGACTTCCCCTTTTCTGGAACCCATGGGTCCGACTCCAGCACACCCTCCCCCACGCCCATCGCGCCCTCACCTGGGTGCTTCAGATGGGACACGATTAAGTAGATGGTGAAGTCCAGGAAGGAGCAGTTGCACTTCCAGGGGTTCCCGCTCAGGTACAGGGTCTGCAGCGTGAGGAGGTGTTGGAAGGCACTGTGGTCCAAGGTCTGCAAGCCGGTGTTCCTGAGGTCCAGGAGCCTCAGGGAGCTGGTGTTGGCGAAGGTGTGCTTGTTCAGAGTCCGCAGGTGCGGGTTGTTGGCGATGCTCAGCTGCACCAGGTTGCCGAGCGTGGAGAAGCTGTACGGGGAGATCCAGCTCAGGTTGTTGGAGCTGAGGTCCAGGTAGATGAGCCTGAAGACCCCAATGAAGGTGTAATCCATCACCTCGCTGATCAGGTTGTCCCGACAGTCCAAGTAGACGAGGTCGCTGAGGAGTCCGAGATTCATGGCTGGCAAATAGGTGATGCTGTTATTGTTCAGGAAGAGCCGCCGGGTGTTCAGGGGGATGTCAGGGGGGTACTCCGTTAACTGGGTCCCCGTGCAGATCACTTCCTGGGCTTGGCACTGACAGTTAGGTGGACACTTGGAGCCCGACACCAGCCCCATTCCAAAGGAAAAGAGTAACCACCTGGGCCCAGGGCCTGAAGCGGGGGACATAGTAGGCAGCCACGTGTGACCGCTCTCCTTCCGCCGTCTGGGACAGGCCGCTGTCCCTCCGAAGGCTGCGGAGGGGCGGGCGGGGGAGGGGCGCCGGAAAGAACCAGCGGTCTAGCTTTGTGCGGAGCGACTTTCCGTTACAGGAGAAGCGAACAGAAGCTGAAACGCGAGGCCGCCCAGCCCGGTGGCTGGCTCCCAGGCTGCCGCTGGAGGCCTGCCCGCCTGAAAGGTCTCCCCCTGCCCCTCGTCTGCAAGTGACAGGGAGCCGGGGCAGCCACGTGACAATGGGGTGGCCAGTTGACCCCTTTGTGATGTCAGCAGCTCAGGGGACTGCCTGGCTGAGGAGCAGGCCCTGCCTCGCCTGGGGGTGTGTGTGTGTATGGGGGGGTGAGTTTGGGTAAGGGGCTGTCCCTGGGGGCGTGGGGGCTGCAGTGAGAGTGTGTGTGTGTGTGTGTGTGTGTGTGTGTGTGTGTGCCCACGCCAGCGCCCCACGACAGAGGGTCAGGTTACACTGGGCCCCTGATCCGCGGGCAGTGGAGGGAGCAGGGAAGTCTCCAGTCCAACTCCCTGCCTTCCTGAGGCGCCCGAAGTGACTTAGGTTCCTCCTCAGAGGGGCTCTCCCTTGGGTCCTGAGTGTAGAAGGGTGTCAATTTTTTGGGTGTTGTCAGAGAAGATGGGGGGGGGGGGGAGCGTCCTTTGAAATGAGCCAGGGTGCCCTCTGACTGCTCTCCTAGTTTGCACAGCGCCGTCTGCATTTGCAACATATGGGTGCGCTGGTGTTTTTAAAACCATTTGGACAAGTATGAGCCCCTCCCCTTAACACAAAACCCAAATGTGTTTTAAAAATCTGAGTGCGATGATATGAACCATCTCTTAGCATTTGTATTCTCCTAAGACTTTTAAAATCGTGAGTGCGTCTAGCGTGAGTTTATACTATCTACCTGCCGGGTGTGGGAGGGGGTCTTGGGACGGATGGAGGGGAGAGCCCCTTCGGGTTAGAATGTGTCATCCACTTAGGAAAATAGGATTTCGTTCTTTAAAACATTCAAATCGAACTTGGCTGTGATTGTTAATAAAGTAATGAAGGCTATATTTAGCTGAGCACGGGGCCTGGCCCCTGGTGGGTCATAAATATTTATTGAGCGGCGGATGCGGGAACGTCCCTGGGGGTTGGTTCTGTCTCCTGCTTCGGTGCCAGGAGAGCCATGAATAAGCCGGTGGACAGCGGGACAGCGGCCGTGGCCGACGCCTGATTGTTTACTTACTCAGCATTCCCCGGTGACGGCCGGGAATTAAGATGATGACTTGGGAGTGTTTACCAAATTGAAAGTGACCTTATTTAAGTAGAAAATGCAAACACTTAAAATAATGACCCAAATGATCATTGTGCTAATTGAAGCAGGTCCGTCTGACTGGGGACTCGCCCTCTCCCTGTAATTAACAAAGGTTCTTGCTGGACCTCACATGGTGGCGCAGGAGAGGAAGCTGGCGCAGGGCGGCCATGGCGCCGAGTTCAGGTCCAGGCCCCTGGTTTCCTCTGGGGCCGGGGCTGCGGTTAGGAGGCGGGCCATAGGGATGCTTTCCGCAGTGTAGGCTGTCTCCTTTTTTTTTTAAATTGAATTTAGCCCTAGCCGGTTTGGCTGAGTGGATAGAGCGTCGGCCTGGAGACTGAAGGGTCCCAGGTTCGATTCCCAGTCAAGGGCACATGCCTGAGTTTTGGGCTCAACCCCCAGTAGAGGGTGTGCAGGAGGCAGCTGATCAATGATTCTCTCCCATCATTGATGTTTCTAGCTCTCCCTCTCCCTTCCTCTCTGAAATCAATAAAAATATATTAAAAAAAATAAAAAATTGAATGTGTTGGGGTGACATTGGTTAATGAAATTATATAGGTTTCAGGTGTACAGTTCTATAACACATCATCTGTATATTGTGCTGAGTTCACCACCCCACGTCCAGTCTCCTCCCATCGCCATCTATCCCTCCTCCGCCCTCTCCCACCGCGCCCCCTCCCCTCTGGTGCTCACCACACTGCTGGCTGGCTATGAGGGTTACTTACAGTTTTGCTTACTCCCTGGGTTGTGTCTCCTTGTGATGGGAGCCGAGTGCGGCCGGACCTGCCGAGGTTCTGAGTGACCTCACTGACCCCCACCTCTTCTCTCACGCCCTCTTCCTCTTTCTGCCTCTTCCTTTCCTTGGGGGGCCTGTGCCTCCAGGTTGCCCCATTTAATTTCCGGCTCGAGACAGTGGCCCTGGGCTCAGGCTTACCTGTCTGGCCATATGGTTACAAGAGCTTCCGCTTAGCAAGGCCACTGGTAAGGAGAGCACACCTGCGGCTACGGGCGGCGTGGGGCCGGCCCGAGCACCGTTGAACCAGTGGCTGCCCTCGGGAGATGGCCTTCTGCTGGAGCGGGCTGTGCTTTTGGTCCTGAAGTTTGAACACCTGGGGTAGTTTCAGCTCTGCCCTTTAGACCAGATCTCGCCAATGTTTCTCATTTTGAAATTTACCTTTCTTTCTTTTTTTTAAAATCCTCACTGAGGATATTTTTCCAGTGATTTTCAGAGAGAGTGGAAGAGAGAGGGAAAGGCAGAGAGAAACGTTGATGTGAGAGAAACACATCGATTGGTTGCCTCCTGCATGTGGCCAGCCAGGGCCTGGGCCGGGGAAAAGCCTGCAACCAAGGTATGTGCCCTTGACCAGAATCGAACCCGGGACCCTTCAGTCCGCAGGCCAAGGCTCTATCCACTGAGCCAAACTGGCTAGGGCTCATTTTGATTCTGAGTAAATATTTGTTACCTGGGGGATGGGTGGGCCCGTCGGGGGAGAGCAGAGAACCTGGCAGAGTCTCAGACTCCCTGAGATCTTTCTTCAAGGAACATCGTAGAAGGCTTATTTCAGGGGTCCTGCTCTGGGCAGTTCCGGACTGGGCTCCTGGCCCTTGTTCACTTGCCGAACAGCTCTGGGCTTTATTTTTCTCATCTCTGTATCGAGGGAGGCAGACTGGGTAACCTCCGACTTTCCCAGGACTTCCAAATTCCCGCTTGTTGTGAAGGTTTCAGGCCCCACCCAGCAGGGGAGGCATTTGGGGCCAAGAGGAGGGCCCACCCACCCCTCCAGGCACAGCATCACCAGGCCCTGTCAGGTGGCTGCAGACAGAACTTGCTCCCCAGCCAGTGGCTCCTGCAGCATCGGCCACGGCTGGGCTGCCCTTGGTGCGGGCAGCTGTTCAGCCGCCTGCCTCAGCCCTCGGTGGCCATGTGACCGTCCTGCCGCCCGCACAGTGGGTGTTGCATGAGTGTGCGGAAGCCCCTGGGTCAGGGCAGTCTCTACCTGAGTCCATCTTGGGCAGGCGCCTACTTTTAGTCGCATCTGGGGGGCCACTGTCTTCCCAGCTCAGGGAGCTCTCAGATGCCAGCTCTCTCAACACCCAGAGACAGGTGGGCACAGCCCCGTGTTGTAAGGGGAAGGGCAGGTGACACAGAGCAAAGGGACCCATTGGAGCAGTGAGTGACTATGCGCAGTGGGATTTACAGACCCCCTGGGGCCTGGGTTTCCTTTCTGTGAACCCAGCCAGGTGCTCCCCAGGGCCCCTCCCCGAGTGTCAAGCTCCATCCAGACCCGTCTGTGCAGGGAGGGCACGGAGGCTGGAAGCGTTAAGGCCCAAGCCCTGGGGACGGAGACTCAGCGAGGACACGGTGCCTGGCCCCGGTGAGCTGCCTGTCAGCGCTGGCCGGGGAGCACCCCGCGGGTGCAGGGGTCGTGTGCTAGGGAATGGGTTTGGGCAGACATTTCTCATGAGGAAGCAGAAATGAACGCACGTGCCCTTTATTAAGTTCAAGTTGCTGATGCGCTTAATCCAGACCCGGGCACCCAAGTCCGGCCTGTGCTCTGCTTCCCGCAGGGGTGAGCGGGCTCAGGTCTAACGATCGTTTTCAGGGACTTGGCTGCAGGGGGCGCTGTGGTGTCCAGTTCCCTCAGCCTTTGGACACCACGGAGTCCTTTCCAGGGGATGGGCTGGGAAGCCGATGACCAAGGTCATCCGGGAAGAGAAAAACGTTCCCGAACACGCGGGAGGCCGGGGCCCAGGCCAGATGGATGGACCTCGATCGGGTGTATCTCCACGCGGCTGGGTCTGTTTCCAGTGCCAGCTGCTGGGACTATTTTTGTCTTTTCCCTTCAGGCTGCCCACGCCACCGCCACCGCCTCAGAGGTTGTTCCCGCCCGAAGGGCAGGCCGGAGGGCACCACGCCCACGTGCTCCCGGGAGGCCTGTCCCCCACGTGCTCCCGGGAGGCCTGTCCCCCGCGTGCTCCCCGGGAGGCCTGTCCCCCGCGTGCTCCCCGGGAGGCCTGTCCCCCGCGTGCTCCCCGGGAGGCCTGTCCCCCGCGTGGTCCCGGGAGGCCTGTCCCCCACGTGCTCCCGGGAGGCCTGTCCCCCACGTGCTCCCGGGAGGCCTGTCCCCCACGTGCTCCCCGGGAGGCCTGTCCCCCACGTGCTCCCGGGAGGCCTGTCCCCCCACGTGCTCCCTGGGAGGCCTGTCTCCAGGCACCTCCACATGAAACTCTCAGCAGCTCTGCCACCTGGAGCCGCCCCAGAGGATGCCTTGTCACTGAGCCTCGTTTTGAGGGGGTGGTCCCTTCAGCTCATAACTAATCTACGTACTGTACCTGTGGCGGTCATTGTGCCTGAAACTCACGGGGGGACCCAGTTTGTGGTTTGGGGGGACGCTCCTGGCAGCTGCTGGGGGTCCCTCACGGGCAGAAGCTGCGATGGCTCCTGAGCTCTGAAACGAGCGGCTTTGGGCAGGCACCGGAGCTCCTCTGGGCAGCGGGTTCCTCTGAGATACGACAGGACGACGACATTGCTCTTCCAGGGTTATTGTCAAGGTCGCGTGTGATTGGATGTAAGACAGTCACTGTCAGGAATCGCCCTGGGTCAGGCATGTGAGCCAGCAAGCCGGTGCGTCCTGTGGCGGGACCCCAGCTTACCAACGAAGCGGCCAGCTGCCCGAGGCGCCCCTCGCTGAGCTGGTGGCCGATGGAGGCAGGAGGTGGCCCAGCCCGTTTGCTCCTGAGTGTAAGCCCCGCATTATTCAGCGCTTCCACCCGCACCTCGCAGACGCCGCGGGGCGGCTGCTGTTGTACCTACAGGCACCGGCAGGCCTCTCCCGCCAGCTCCCCAGGGCTCCTGGCTCCAGGCCGGAGCAAACCACTGTTGCAGTGATCGCCAGCCTTGGGGCTCCCGTCCTTCAGAAGGCTCACGACACTCTCCGCTTTAAAGTCCTCTCACCCTTTGAGATTGTCTCGCGTCGTTTTCTTCGTTTTGCAGGCTAGGGACCTAAAAGCAAAACACCTTGCTAATCGCACTCAAAAAGCGAGTGGCACGGCCAGCAGTTGACTCGCCGCTGCCTGAGGTGACACGCGTCCCTGTGCAGCGGCTCCTGGAGGGAGGGTTCCTTCCAGGGTCTGGAGCATGTGTGTCCATGGCAACCCTGGGCCCGCACAGCTGTCGGAGCCGGGGAGTGCTACGGAGAGCTCTCCAGAGCAGGGGTGCCCCCCGCCCCCGCCTACTCCTCAGAGCAGTGCTGATGCTAAAGTCCCATCGCAGAGGCCTTGGGGGGCCTCTCAGGGGACCCGCCCTCCTCCAGGCTCCTGGGAGGAGGAGCACCCAGGAAACCCAGTCCTGTCTCCTCGGCGCCCCTGTGGACAGGTTTGTGAGCAAATACGTATCGGGAGGTAAAAACTTGGAGTGCAGCTGCCACAGGCAGGTGACAGGTCTCTCTCAGCGACACCGTGCCAGCTGGGCAGGGGACCGGACACTGAAAAGGACGGCCTTGACCCTGAGCCCGGCTGTGCGGCTGTGCGGCTGTTTTCCTTAAAAGGCCGTTAAGGTTTGGGCCCGGCCGGCGTGGCTCAGTGGGTGAGCATGGACCTATGAACCAGGAGGTCACGGCTAGATTCTCGGTCAGGGCACATGCCCGGGTTGTGGGCTCAACTCCCAGTAGGGGGCGTGCAGGAGGTAGCCAATCAATGATTCTCTCTCATCCTTGTTGTTTCTCTCTCTCTCTCCTCTCCCTTCCTCTCTGAAATCAATAAAAATAATAGAAATAAAAAAGTATGGTCCCATTCTTTTTTTTTGGTAACTACCAAAGTTTATTTAGCTTAATAAGTTGCAGAGCACATACATGTGTAAATATGCATCATGTGTACATACACACATACATCTATTGTATTCCTCATTTTACTATGTGGAGCTTTGAAAACGTTATCTGTTCCCATTCTTAAGGACAGAGGACCAGGATCATTTGGGGAAAAAAAAGGCCATTAATGTTTGGGAAAGGCTGGCTTCCAGCAATAAATGGCCATTTTATCATGACTTCCCCCAACGGACGGACGAACGGGAAAACGGGGTGAACCAGGGGCTCTGAGGAGGAGGCTCGGGCTCCTGTGGTCCCGGCAGGAGCATAGGTACTCTCAGGGCCAGGCACTGCTGCCCGCTGCCCGCTGCCCACTGCCCGCTGCCCGCTGCCCGCTGCCCGCTGCCCGCTGCCCGCTGCCCTCTGCCCGCTGCCCGCTGCCTGCTGCCCGCTGCCCACTGCCCGCTGCCCGCTGCCCCCGCGGGCTCCGGTAGCACGTCACTTCCCGCGCTCTGAAAAGCTGCAGGTGTGGGGGGAGCAGGGAGCCCAGCTTGCTGACTTCGTGATGAGCGCCGTGGCTCCCACGGGGCCTGCTGTCCGTCCAGCGCTTGCCCACGAGGGCGCCGTGAGGGCATTGCGGCCCCGGCTTCCCCCTCCGACGTCTTTAGGCTGTGCGTCTCAGTCTCAGAGGCGGATGGCTACTCTGTCCACGGCCTTAAGCCTCTGCTTCATGGACCTTGTACCGTCCTTCTGGGGAGGTTGCTTCAAGTGTCCCTCCGCCCCAGACTGCAGGGGTGAAAGGTCAGAGAAGTGCCACGTGAGAACCTGGCCCACACGCCTTGCTGTGTCCCTCGACCACTCGCCGTCACCCCATTTTTCTAGCTTACAGCTGCCGCGCTTCTATGCAGACACGCCACGGCGGGTTCTCTCCGAGACAGATTCTTCTGCTGTTGCCCTGGTAACAGAATTATTAAGCCAGTTTCCCGGGAGTGTGTGTGCCTGGTGAGGTAACGTCTGTCGCATCCCGCTCCTCACCCCTCCCCCTCCCCTGGCTCCAGCCTCCGTGCCTCACACCTAGACGGACCCGGCTCCTGCCTGGCCTCTGTGCTCCTGCCCACCCTCCCAGCTCCGCAAGGCCCGTCGTGGGCTCAGAGGCTCCGCACTGGCCAAGTCCCCATCCGCCTGAGCCCCCGTGGCGGCCGACCATGCCAGCGGCCCCCAGTGCGGTGTGCTCCAGCAGAGAGCCGTGCCCTGGCCGTGGGCAGGGGTGGAATAGAGCCAGCAGGAGCTAGAAAGGGACTCCAGAGGGCGGAGCGAGGGGCCTGCAGGTGGAGGCCACATGGGGCCATATTTAAGCCTCAGGGTTTGGAAATCAGATCGCCGGTGAAATCCCCTCTCCCTGGCGTTGGGCAGGTTTCTGCACCTTTCTACCTCTCGGTTTCCTTAAACGCAAAGCGAGATAATGATAGCAGCGCCTTATTTCTCTGCCCACGTGCAGGCCAGCTTCTAAAGCGCGCAGCTTAGCATCTTTGAACATAAAAATGCACCAAACAATGTGAGCTGGGAACACGGTGGCGGAGGAGAGGGAGGTGGTGCATGAGATCTGGAGCTGAGGGTGGCTCCTGAGTGGGTGAGTGGGTGCCAGTCATGCAGGCAGCGCCGCCAGGTGCAGAGGGATGGGTTTGTGGGGACAGATGACGCAGTCATTGTGGGCTTGGGGTTTGGCACATCGTGGTTCATGCCAGCTGATTCTCACTGGGCACCAGACACTGCGCCACGCATGTGACCTCTGTTCCCTCTTGCAGTCCGGTATTAACACATGGCTAAGCTAACACACTGCCCACAGTTACCAAGTAGCAGGACTGGGATTGAACCCAGGCTCTGTGTCTCCCAAGGTTCTTACATGTCTTTACTGTAGTTGTGAAACCAGTCCTGGGTGTGTGTGTGTGCGTGTGTGTGTGTGTGTGTGCACATGTGCGCGTGCGCTTTGCTGCTGAGACGGTCCTTGGGAGCAGGCTGGCTGCATGGCTTCCCGCCCCTCCTCGGGAGACCCTGTGTGCATATATGGTCCCTGGACGTGGGGACTTCCTTTATGACACATGTTCTCCCAGCTCGTGCTCAGAACACTGGCTGGGTTCTCCCCTGTGCCCTTGGCCTTGTTGCCTACTCCAAATCGCCCACCACCCCCTGGGAGCCTTGTCTGGAGGTGGCTTAGCATCGCTGAGCCTCAGCTTCCTCCTCTGAACAACTTAGCGGGGAGAGAATTGCAGCAGCCTCGGAAGAGAGTTGCTGGAGGGGAGGGGCCGGCACCCAGCCCTGGGCCGGAGCGGCAGAGTTGGGTGCGCTCCGATTCCCGAGTGGCCCGATGCCAACCGAGGGCACGTGCCGCGTGATGCAGGCTCCACGCACTTCACGCAGCCCTGCGAGGCCACGTCCTCATCCGCCGTCCTGCTGTGCTGGCTGCTCACCCACTTTGTGTAACTTTCTGTAACTCTGGAGTCAGCGAAGCCACGGGGAGAACTGGGCCCTAACGCGGTGCTGGGGGCACAGCCATGCTGCGTGGGGCTGAGGAGGCGGCGGTGCAGGTGTGGAGGCAGGGGTGGGGCACCACAATTCCTCCAGACTTCCTTTGTGGCGGGGAAAGATGCTCGGGGGACCCAGGGACAGGGTTTACCGTAGTGAACGGGGCTCAGACGCTGTGGCTAAATCCTAGAGGCCAATGTGACGGTGCTGGGAGGTGGGGCCTCTGCAGGGGTGACAGGTCATGAGGGTGGAGGCCCATCAGTGGGCTCCTGGCCCCTCTGCCTCGTGAGAATTCAGGAAGTCTGAGGCTGGGCCCTCAGCCAACCACGCGGGGGCCCTGCCCGCAGACTCCCAGCCCCCGGGCTGGAGAAGGACACTTGCTCACAGGCTGTCGGTGTTTTGTTACAGCGGCCGGAGCAGACGGAGACACGGGGCACGATGCGCTGGTTTTTGAGAGGAGTCTTGTTCTTTTAACGTGGCCACTTTGAAGCACTTCCCCCTATTATGCCCGGACTTTCGCTTTCAGTAACCTGCTGGCAGATTTCAATTCTATTTACTAGTAATTAAGCCCAAACCTATCAAGATGCTCGTTTAATACCCAGAGTAAGCCCTGGACACGTTCCCCATGGAGACAAACAGGCGCCCATCTTCCTGAGCTGCGAGCTGCGAGGAGACTGTGATTAGTTGCCATGGAAAGAGAGACTGAGTGCATTAGACGTGTCCTGCTCTCATGCTGAGGAGCGTCACTGACTGAATATGCAGGGCGCCGAGGCCACCCAGACCCAGATACCTATTCATGTGCTGCACGCAGGCCTGCGCCAGGACCGGCCTCTGCGGGAAGCTTCCGACCGCTCCCCACCCCCGCCCCCGCTTCCCTACCGGCTCCCCCACCCGCTTCCCGCTCCCTGCCCCTGCTCCCCGCCCCCACTTCTCGCCCCCCCACATTCCCTCATGCCTCCCCGCCACAACCCTGCTCCAGGCGTCCGCTCCCCGCCCACGCTCCATGTGAGGGGCTCACCATTCCCCGTGGACGGACCAGGGTGACCTGCAGCCGGTAGCTCTGCCCCCACCTCCTTCCCGAGCTCACTGTTACTCCAGCCCCGAGCCTCGGAGCCTCGGCACAAGGCACAGTTCCCCTCGGGCCTGTTTCTCCAACGTTGGCTTTGTAGCTCCCGCCCACCCTCCAAGACCCCATTCAGTTCCCATCCAGTTCACGTTCTGCTTGCTGTCCTCCGACAGAATTACCCAGCTTCCCTGGATGCTGCACGTTCACGGCAACTCTCCTCCGCATGTACCAAAGCTCCCCATTCCCCACCACCTGGTGCTCCTTGTCTTATTTATCGGAATTTTACACGAAGCCGAGCTCAGGGGAGGGCCTGGCGTTCCTGTTGAGGAAGTTCAGGTGATGCTCTTACATTGCCAGTGGATAGCATCTGGCAGGAGGTTAGAGGTTTTTTTTTAAGGGAACGAACCATCTGAGCCTGGCCTTTTCTGTGGGGCTGCAGACAAAACCCCACAGGGTCCTGCCGAAGGAGGGCGGTCTGCACCCCAGGCAGCAAGAGCAGGCGCTCACCCAGGGCCACGTTAGCGGCCACAGAAGCATCGCCCTTCACGGCGCCCATCGCCTCCTGTAAATCTCTGTGTGCTCAGGAACGGGCGGCTGAGGGCTTGGCGCTTCAGACGCGAGCTTGGGAGGCAGGGGCGACACTGGCCACTCGCTGAGCTTCACTTCCCTTTCATCTGTGAACTGGAGACGATCATGTCTTATGTTGAAGGGAGTTTTGGGCATAAATGAGCTATGCAGGCCACACAGTTAACGGGGTGCCTGACCTGTGGGAACGGCAGCAAAGCTCCCCAGCTGTTATTTCCGTTGGTTTTGGAGTAGTTCTGAGTTATTAATAAAACTAGAGGCCAGGTGCATGAAATTCATGCGCGGGGGCGGGGGAGGTTGTCCTCAGCCCAGCCTGCACCCTCTCCAATCTGGGACGCCTCGGGGGATGTCTGACTGCCAGTTTAGGCCCAATTTGTGGGATTAGGCCTAAACCGGCAGTCAGACATCCCTCTCACAATCCGGGACTGCTGGCTCCCAACCGCTCACCTGCCTGCCAGCCTGATCACCCCCTACCCCTCCCCTGCCAGCCTGATTGACACCTAACTGCTCCCCTGCCGGCCCGATTGCCCCAAATGCCCTCCCCTGCAGGCCCGGTCACCCCTAACTGCCCTCCCCTGCTGGCCTGATCGCCCACAACTACCCTCCCCTGCTGGTCATCTTTGACCACATGGGGGCGGCCATCTTGTGTGAGGGCATGAGAGTCAATTTGCATATTACCTCTTTATTATATAGGATGTGCACTAGCCATACAGGACAATGCAATAATGTAAGTTCCCCTGGAGAACTAGGTGCTGCAGTAAACACGCCTCGCGGGCTGGGGCCTTAGACACGGCTTGTTTGAGCTGACCGTTCCGGAAGGGTTCCGAGGGCTGCTCTCAAGGTGACCGGGAGGAAGCTGCTCTGGTACCTGCAGGTCTGGCCCCAGCAGATGGGGTTCCAGAACCAACCAGTCCACGTGTGTGTCTGATGAGATGCACACAGCCCGTGGACACGGACCTTCGGCTCAGCCACGTGGAGCACACAGGTGTGAGCTCATCGCCCCTGGCTGCGCGGGGAACTCTTGGCAATGAACTTCCCGGGTCCTTACGTGAAGGCTGCACCTGAAGCCGCTCTTGATTCTCTCCTGATCTGACCCGTAACTCCCAAAGCCTATCCCTCCCGGTGAGCGTGCGGTTAGCGGGGCAATCTTGGCGAGTGAAGCCATCACGCGCCCCTGGCGTTTCCCCGCTGGGACTGTGTGCTGCCAGGGACAGGCGTGCTCCGTCCAATGCCCTCTGCTTTACAACACGTGTTTCTCTCATTTTAAAGAGAACAGGCGTCTAAAGTCAGGGCCCCCGACTCAGAGCACGGAGGGAAATGGTGTGCGAGGTCTGTGAAGCGGGCTGAGGTCTGAGGAAGGACTAGACCAGTGATGGCGAACCTATGACACGCGTGTCAGCACTGACACGTGTAGCCATTTCTGATGACACGCGGCCGCATGCCGAGGATGAAACATTTGCTGCTCCTGAGGATGAAACATTTGCAACTAGAGTCTTGGAGTTAGTTTTTTCCTCAAAATGACACACTACCCGAGTTATGCTCAGTTTTTTGGCGAAGTTTGACACACCAAGCTCAAAAGGTTGCCCATCACTGGACTAGGGTGTGGACAGACGAGCCAAGCTTTGGGGCTAAGAGACCTGGAGCGAGTCCTGTCTCTAGCTCTGCCTCTACGTGTGACAACGGACTTGACTCTGAACCTGTTCGATTGGGTGGTAGTGACAGAACCTACCACAGGTGAGGCGATGCTACAGAACCCGCCCAGCCCTGCGGGCGGCGGACAGCAGGTGGGAGCCCCCCAGTTCTTTCTCTCCCCCCTCAATGCAGTCGTTGTGAGAGAGAAATGGGAGACTTCCATTCACCTTGAAGGGAGCAAACCCTCGGGAAGTGAACCGAAGACATGGTCTGTGTGCACGTGAGCAACCGAGAGCCGCGTCTTGTTCTGAAGGTAACGTCCTCACACAGAGCCCGGAGAGCCTGTGACACCTTAGCACTGTCACCTCGTGAGAGCAAGATGAAGGAACCCGGAAATCCCTCCAGGATCCTCATTTTTAAATCATCTTTTGTTCTGAGTAGGAAACCTTTCCTATTAATATGCTTTTTGCAAACACTGGGAAGACAGATGAAGAAGAAAAGGAAAGTGCCTACTTGCGCGAGATGGGAGCATTGGGGTGCGCTGCAGCCTGTGTTCTGTGCAGGTGCCGCCAGGTGCCGCTCAGACCCCTTTGGGCCTGGCCTCCAGCTGCTGGTGGCCCTGGCCCTGGCTCAGCATTGGAGCAGCGTCCCGTGCTCTGGAGATGGCGCAGCTTTGACCAGGACTGCGCAGGGCTGTGCCACCACAGCCTGGCCGTTTCTCTGGCAATTTCCCCTCAGAGTGTGGTTTGCTTTTCAGTTTTTTTAAGTAGATAACTTTAAATATTTGTATGGGTTTTTAGAGAGAGAGGAAGGGAGAGGGAGAGAGAGAAACATCGATGTGAGAGCAAAACCTCCATTGGCTGCCTCCCAGGGATCAAGCCTGCAACTCGGGCGTGTGCCCTGACAGGAATCGAACCAGCAACCCTTCAGTGCACTGGACGCCGCTCAACCAGCTGACACCCTGGCCAGGGCTGCTGTTGGCCTTGTAGTTGGCTTTGTGACATGTGAAAGTTTGTTCTTTCGTGATTTTGTCCAGTGTTTTTATGCCCCAAATGCTTTCCTCCTCTTGAGATCAGGCAACTCAGCCGCTACATTTTCTCCTTTTGGTAACGGTTTCATTTTTCTCATTTAACTCTTTGATCCCTCTGAGATTTAGTTTGTTTTATGGCCAAGGGCCTAGGGAATGTTGTTCTCCAATCTTTTCCCACACACTATTTCGTGCTTGACCACAGACAATTTATTTAAGCTCTTTTAATTTTTTAAAATATATTTTATTGATTTTTTTACAGAGAGGAAGGGAGAGGGATAGAGAGCTAGAAACACATGAGAGAGAAACATTGACCAGCCGCCTCCTGCACACCCCCCACTGGGGATGTCCCGCAACCAAGGTACATGCCCCCGACTGGAATCGAACCTGGGACCCCCCAGTCCGCAGACCGATGCTCTATCCACTGAGCCAAACCGGTTTCGGCATATTTAAGCTCTTTTAATGTCCATTTCCTGGTTCAGAGAGGGTCCCTGGGTCAGGTCCACGAGCAGACCCGAGGCCATGGGCCCGCAGCATTCGCTGGGGGAACGCTGCAGTTGTTTTCAGGTGAGAAAACATGTGTGAATGAAGACCTGTTTGGAGTCCTTGTCCCAGTCCACCTACCGAGGCCCAACAGCCATTCCCTGACCCGGTCTCCCAGGCTGCTGGCTCACAGGAGGACGCGAGGATGCCGCAGAGGAGTTCAAGTGCAAGCTCTCTGTTGTAGCTACAGCTCAAGGACACACGTTGGGGGTGGGGAGCAAAGGCGAATGATGCGGCGCCTGTGTTGGGTTGGGGGCGGTGGCACAGCCTGTGTTGGGTTGGGGGGGGTGGCACAGCCTGTGTTGGGTTGGGGGCGGTGGCACAGCCTGTGTTGGGTTGGGGGTGGTGGCACAGCCTGTGTTGGGTTGGGGGTGGTGGCACAGCCTGTGTTGGGTTGGGGGAGCTGGCACAGCCTGTGTTGGGGTGGGGGTGGTGGCACAGCCTGTGTTGGGTTGGGGGTGGTGGCACAGCCTGTGTTGGGTTGGGGGAGCGGGCACAGCCTGTGTTGGGTTGGGGGTGGTGGCACAGCCTGTGTTGGGTTGGGGGTGGTGGCCCAGCCTGTGTTGGGTTGGGGGAGCGGGCACAGCCTGTGTTGGGTTGGGGGAGGTGGCACAGCCTGTGTTGGGTTGGGGGAGGTGGCACAGCCTGTGTTGGGTTGGGGGTGGTGGCCCAGCCTGTGTTGGGTTGGGGGTGGTGGCCCAGCCTGTGTTGGGTTGGGGGTGGTGGCACAGCCTGTGTTGGGTTGGGGGTGGTGGCCCAGCCTGTGTTGGGTTGGGGGGGGGCGGTAGCACAGCCTGTGTTGGGTTGGGGGGGGGGGGGTGGCACAGCCTGTGTTGGGTTGGGGGTGGTGGCCCAGCCTGTGTTGGGTTGGGGGCGGTGGCACAGCCTGTGTTGGGTTGGGGGGTGGCCCAGCCTGTGTTGGGTTGGGGGGGGGTGGCACAGCCTGTGTTGGGCTGGGGGCGGTGGCACAGCCTGTGTTGGGTTGGGGGTGGTGGCCCAGCCTGTGTTGGGTTGGGGGCGGTGGCACAGCCTGTGTTGGGTTGGGGGCGGTGGCACAGCCTGTGTTGGGCTGGGGGCGGTGGCACAGCCTGTGTTGGGTTGGGGGGGGGGGTGGCACAGCCTGTGTTGGGTTGGGGGCGGTGGCACAGCCTGTGTTGGGCTGGGGGTGGTGGCACAGCCTGTGTTGGGTTGGGGGGGGGTGGCACAGCCTGTGTTGGGTTGGGGGTGGTGGCATAGCCTGTGTTGGGTTGGGGGGGGTGGCATAGCCTGTGTTGGGTTGGGGGCGGTGGCACAGCCTGTGTTGGGTTGGGGGTGGTGGCACAGCCTGTGTTGGGTTGGGGGGGGGGTGGCCCAGCCTGTGTTGGGTTGGGGGCGGTAGCACAGCCTGTGTTGGGTTGGGGGTGGTGGCACAGCCTGTGTTGGGTTGGGGGCGGTAGCACAGCCTGTGTTGGGTTGGGGGGGGTGGCACAGCCTGTGTTGGGTTGGGGGGCGGTAGCACAGCCTGTGTTGGGTTGGGGGTGGTGGCACAGCCTGTGTTGGGTTGGGGGCGGTAGCACAGCCTGTGTTGGGTTGGGGGTGGTGGCCCAGCCTGTGTTGGGTTGGGGGTGGTGGCACAGCCTGTGTTGGGTTGGGGGCGGTGGCCCAGCCTGTGTTGGGCTGGGGGAGCTGGCACAGCCTGTGTTGGGCTGGGGGAGCTGGCCCAGCCTGTGTTGGGTTGGGGGAGCTGGCCCAGCCTGTGTTGGGTTGGGGGTGGTGGCACAGCCTGTGTTGGGCTGGGGGAGCTGGCACAGCCTGTGTTGGGTTGGGGGGTGGCACAGCCTGTGTTGGGTTGGGGGGGTGGCCCAGCCTGTGTTGGGTTGGGGGGGTGGCCCAGCCTGTGTTGGGTTGGGGGGGGTGGCCCAGCCTGTGTTGGGTTGGGGGGGTGGCCCAGCCTGTGTTGGGTTGGGGGCGGTGGCACAGCCTGTGTTGGGTTGGGGGTGGTGGCACAGCCTGTGTTGGGTTGGGGGCGGTGGCACAGCCTGTGTTGGGCTGGGGGTGGTGGCCCAGCCTGTGTTGGGTTGGGGGCGGTGGCCCAGCCTGTGTTGGGTTGGGGGCGGTGGCAGGAGCGCCAGTGTCTGGTGAGGAGAGCAGTGAAGGGCCACAGGAGGGCGGGGCTCGGGATTGCTCAGAGGGCAGGAGCACTGGGCGCCCTGAGGGGTTCCCGGCTGTGCCGTCTGGGAGCCGCCTCAGGGCTGCTGGGAGTCCGGCTCAGAGGCCGAGTTGGACTGGGCCCCGTTGGCGCGGCCACGATCTCCACTCTGCACTTCGACCAGAAGAGCGAGGCCTGTTTCCAGCAGAGGGAGGCGCACAGGAAGGGTTCTGGGGGGAGGCGCCAACTCGCCGCCCCTGAGCAGAGACGCTGAAGAGGCTCTCAAAGCCCCCCATTTCCCTCCAGACCCGTCTTCTTTCCTCCCTTTACATCTGCCCACGCGATTGAATGTGCTTAACCAAAGGCCCCGAGGCCTGGGCTTTGACGGAAGCCCTGAGAGAACGCTGTCCCGAAGAAATGGGCGAGAGCGCGCCGGGCGGGCGGGAGGAGAAGAATCAGAGCAAACCTGTTCCTCGGAGGGAGGAGTTGGTGCTTGAGGGAGTGCGTGCCGGGCGTGGCGCCCAGGGGCGGCCCTGGCGGTGGAACCAGATGAGGAGACTGGAGGGAGAGCCTCTGCTTAGCCACCGTGAACACCGCTCTGGAGCAGCCACGCTAACCGCGCAGCCCCTGGGGATGCCGCTTCCTGTTGAGGACGTGGGGTTCATGGCCTCTTCAAAGGGGTGACTTGGATGGTTCTATTTATTGGGGGAAAATGAAGATAATTTGGTCTGATTTTGGAACCAATTTCCCATTATTCCTCTTCACAGGGCCTCTGACCCAGCCAGGCGAGTCTATTCGCTATTCCCTCAGCCTGAGCAGACCGCGGCCGCCTCTGCGCCTCTGGCGACCCCTCTCCCTCCACCTCTCCCTCCATCAGCTCCCACCTCCCTGACCCACAGGCTTCCTGTGGGATGTGGCCTTGAAAATCCGCCCAACTCTTCTCCTTTTTCGGTAATCACTCCCTCTGTGATTTCCTCGGCACGCCTACACGCCGATGTCAAGTTCATCGGTGTTTTATAGGCGTATATTTAAACACCCAGCTAGATAATGTGTTTTTCATTGTCTGAGACCCAGTTTCATTTATTTACTTACATTTTTTACTGTCGTTCTTTATTTAAATTTTCTCAAGTACATTGACATTCAGTATTATTTTCTATTAGTTTGGGACCTAGTTTTGTATTTCCAAAGGGCTCAGTACAAATCCAGCCCCGTACCAAGCACCCAAACGGATCTGATAACTGGATGATTCCAGAGGACTCCATGCGGCTGTCTCCAGGCCAGTCATGCACCTTATTCTCCTTGTGAGGCTAACGAGACAGGCGCCAAGGCGATGCTTGCTGTAGGCTTAGCAGGAGCAATTCAGGTGCTGCGAGTGTGAATGAGCCTGGTCCTGACCCGGGGCACAGCTAGCCATGGCCCGACCTGTTCTCTGCACAGGCTCAGTGTGGGAGACGATATGGACACTGGTGACGGCAAGACAGCGTGGGAGACGTGATGAGAGAAGGGAGGGGGCCTGGGGGAGCCCAGAGATAGGGCACCGCAATGAGGCTGGGGCAGTGTGCTGGGAGGGCTTCCCGGAGGCGGCGGTGCTGGACCGGAGTTCAGACACAGAAGACAGGGGGGGAGAAGGTTTCGTTGATCATCACAGCTCGCCAGGAAAGGGTGCTGGGGAATTCAGGAGGGGACTTTTCTGAGGTAACAGTATTTGACAGAGAAGACGTGTTGGGAAGTCAAGGGGGTTCATTACAAGCGCCTCCCGAGCAGGGTTTGAAAAGGAGTGGGAGGCTCATGGAAACCTTAATTGCTGAGAAAAGCGAAGAGAGAAATGTGACAGCCGTAACGGTTCTGTATGGATGTCATGTCTGAGTTGTCACTTTTCTAGACAGGCACCTCCTCCTGCCCTTTCCAGGTCAGAGAACACACGACCCTCCCGCGGCCAAGGCACAGGCTCCACGCGACACCGAGAAGGGGCCGGGCGCCTGCCGGCGCGGGGCGGAGCGGGCCGGCTCTGCGCAGCCCGTGGTAAGAAGCAGAAGCTTGTTCGGCGATCATTTGTGTGAGGGGCCTGGCGGAGTTTAAGTCAGGCTAAATAACTTCTTCCTTTAGAAAATGAGAACCAGCTTGCTTGGGTTCCCTTCCAATTTATCCTCGTGGCGCGCCACTCCTTCGGAAGTGAGCTTTGCAGACCAGCCCCGTGTGTTCAGAAGGGTGTCCGTGTGTGTGCCAAGCTGGTCTTTGAGATGAAGGCCGTGTGCAGGGAATGTGGGAAAGCATACCGCGTTAGCAGCGTTGAGTTTGCAAAGCGGCGGCCCGCTGAAGGCGCCTGGAGAGATGATAGGTCACACGGCGACCCTGTGACCAGAGCGTCACCGACAGGTGCCACGACAGAGAAGTGGCCTGTTGAGAAGGATGGGACTGGACCCAGCGTCCTGGGGTGTCACACGGGACAGCCAGAGAGAGGGCAGGGGCTGAGGATGGAGTCTTATACCTGTTAGAGCACGGAGGTGCCAGATGGAATAAGCCTGTTAGCACCCAGGAGAGTCAATGTGGCTGAGGAAAAAAAAGGCTTCAAACACAGGTAGAGGGTGGATCAGACCCAATCCAAGGCCCCATCCACCTCAGGCTTCGATCCCATGACTCTGAATAAGGACTTAATGAGATGTTTTCATGGGCTCCACTATTTCCTAGACCATATTGCTGTCACTACATTACTGTACATGTGCAATCTCCGTGACTGCACTAGTGGATAATTGTGTAGTGCGTTACAGTTTGGGGGCCAATCGCACCAACTCCACCGCTTACCTGTTGTCACAATGATGCCGTGTGACAAACGACCGTGAAATCTCAGTGGCATAAACAAACAATAGTGTGTATTGCTCACAGGTCTGAGGGTCTGCAAGGGGGCTCTGCTGGGCTTGCTCTCAGAACGGGAGCTCGGCTGGCTGTCAGCTGCTCTAGGGTGGCCTCAGCCCGATGCCTGTCTCCTGTGTTCCATGGTGCTGTTCTGTCGAGCTGCTCCCTCGTGGTGTTCCATGGAGCTGCTCTGTGGAGATGTTCCATGGAGCTGCTCTGTGGAGATGTTCCGTGGAGATGTTCCGTGGAGCTGCTCTGTGGAGCTGTTTTGTGGAGCTGTTCCGTGGAGCTGTTGTTATGTGGAGCTCCTCTGTGGAGCTGTTCCGTGGAGCTCCTCTGTGGAGCTGTTCTGTGGAGATGTTCTGTGGAGATGTTCTGTGGAGATGTTCTGTGGAGATGTTCTGTGGAGATGTTCCGTGGAGATGTTCTGTGGAGATGTTCTGTGGAGATGTTCTGTGGAGATGTTCCGTGGAGATGTTAAGTGGAGCTCCTCTGTGGAGATGTTCCGTGGAGCTGTTCCGTGGAGCTGTTCTGTGGAGATGTTCTGTGGAGCTCCTCTGTGGAGCTGTTCTGTGGAGCTGTTCTGTGGAGCTGTTCTGTGGAGATGTTCCGTGGAGCTGTTCTGTGGAGATGTTCTGTGGAGCTGTTCCGTGGAGCTGTTCCGTGGAACTGTTCCGTGGAGATGTTCCGTGGATATGTTCCGTGGAGATGTTCCGTGGAGCTGCTCTGTGGAGTTGTTCTGTGGAGATGTTCCGTGGAGCTGCTCTGTAGAGCTGCTCTGTGGAGATGTTCCGTGGAGCTCCTCTGTGGAGCTGTTCTGTGGAGCTGTTCTGTGGAGATGTTCTGTGGAGATGTTCCGTGGAGCTGTTCTGTGGAGATGTTCTGTGGAGCTGTTCCATGGAGCTGTTCCATGGAACTGTTCCGTGGAGATGTTCCGTAGAGATGTTCCGTGGAGCTGCTCTGTGGAGTTGTTCTGTGGAGATGTTCCGTGGAGCTGCTCTGTAGAGCTGCTCTGTGGAGATGTTCCATGGAGCTATTCTGTGGAGATGTTCCGTGGAGATGTTCCGTGGAGCTGCTCTGTGGAGCTGTTCCGTGGAGATGTTCCGTGAAACTGCTCTGTGGAGCTGCTCTGTGGAGATGTTCTGTGGAGCTGCTCTGTGGAGCTGTTCTGTGGAGATGTTCCATGGAGCTGTTCCATGGAGCTGCTCTGTGGAGCTGTTCTGTGGAGATGTTCCATGGAGATGTTCTGTGGAGCTGCTCTGTGGAGATGTTCTGTGGAGCTGTTCTGTGGAGCTGCTCTGTGGAGCTGTTCTGTGGAGCTCCTCTGTGGAGCTGTTCTGTGGAGATGTTCCATGGAGCTGCTCTGTGGAGCTGTTCCGTGGAGCTGCTCTGTGGAGATGTTCCCTCGGGCTGTTCTGTGGAGCTGTTCCGTGGAGCTGTTCTGTGGAGATGTTCCGTGGAGCTGTTCTGTGGAGATGTTCCCTCGGGCTGTTCTGTGGAGCTGTTCTGTGGAGCTGCTCTGTGGAGATGTTCCGTGGAGCTGTTCTGTGGAGATGTTCCGTGGAGCTGCTCTGTGGAGATGTTCTGTGGAGATGTTCCGTGGAGCTGCTCTGTGGAGCTGCTCTGTGGAGATGTTCCGTGGAGCTGCTCTGTGGAGATGTTCCGTGGAGATGTTCCGTGAAACTGCTCTGTGGAGCTGCTCTGTGGAGATGTTCCGTGGAGCTGTTCTGTGGAGATGTTCCCTGGAGCTGTTCCATGGAGCTGTTCTGTGGAGCTGTTCTGTGGAGATGTTCCGTGGAGCTGCTCTGTGGAGATGTTCCCTCGGGCTGTTCTGTGGAGCTGTTCTGTGGAGATGTTCTGTGGAGCTGTTCCGTGGAGCTGTTCTGTGGTGCTGTTCTGTGGAGATGTTCCGTGAAGCTCCTCTGTGGAGATGTTCAGTGGAGCTGCTCTGTGGAGCTGTTCCGTGGAGCTGTTCTGTGGAGCTGTTCTGTGGAGCTGTTCTGTGGAGCTGTTCCGTGGAGCTGCTCTGTGGAGATGTTCCCTCGGGCTGTTCTGTGGAGCTGTTCCGTGGAGCTGTTCTGTGGAGATGTTCCATGGAGCTGTTCTGTGGAGATGTTCCGTGGAGCTGTTCTGTGGAGATGTTCTGTGCAGCTTCTCTGTGGAGATGTTCCCTCGGGCTGTTCTGTGGAGCTGTTCTGTGGAGCTGTTCTGTGCAGCTGCTCTGTGGAGATGTTCCCTCGGGCTGTTCTGTGGAGCTGCTCTGTCATCAGCCCATGCATGTTCTCATGGTGATGGAAGGAGAGAGGAGAGGCTTGGACGAGCAAGCGGGAATGCCTCTGGCTTCCTCCACTCAGTAAAGCCGAGTCTTAATCACTATTTTAGACCCTTAGACCTGTGGTTGCATCTCTTAGATGGAAAGGACTGACACAAACTCAAGCTCCCTGAGCCTCAGGAGGTGGAGGAGCAGATGGCGGAAGTCCTCGCTGAGCCCCCAAAACAGGACCTGGCCACGCTCTGGCCTGTGCCGGCACTATGCGCTTTCCTGCAGATAGGACAGCTCAGATGTAAGGCAGCCCATCCAGGCGTTGCAGACGATCATGGATTTGGTCTCTCTATGAAAAACTGACATAAAGTATCTGAGCTGTAAGAAAAGACTTATTAAGTGCCTCCTATGAGCAAAGTGTAGGGTTGGATGCTCTATTAGCATTGGTGTGCATCACCCCAAGACTGGGTCACCCCTAGTGAAACTGTGGTCAAACAGACCTCAGGGCATCCCACAGGTTGAGAACCGCTAGCAGGGTCGCCTAAGACCATCGGAAAACAGAGATATTTGCATTACGATTCATAACAGTAGCAAAATTACAGTTGTGAAGTAGCAACGAAAACAATTTTATGTTTGGGGGTCACCACACCATGAGGAGCTGTATGGAGGGCTGCGGCATTAGGAAGGTTGGGGTCACCACCACATGAGAAGCTGTATGGAAGGCCGCGGCGTTGGGGTCACCACACCATGAAGAGCTGTATGGAAGGGCCGCGGCGTTAGGAAGGTTGGGGTCACCACACCATGAGGAGCTGTATGGAAGGGCCGCGGCATTAGGAAGTTGGGGTCACCACACCATGAGGAGCTGTATGGAAGGGCCGCGGCATTAGGAAGGTTGGGGTCACCACACCATGAGGAGCTGTATGGAAGGGCCGCGGCATTAGGAAGGTTGGGGGTCACCACACCATGGGGAGCTGTATGGAAGGGCCGCGGCGTTAGGAAGGTTGGGGTCACCACACCATGAGGAGCTGTATGGAAGGGCCGCGGCGTTAGGAAGTTGGGGTCACCACACCATGAGGAGCTGTATGGAAGGGCCGCGGCGTTAGGAAGGTTGGGGTCACCACACCATGAGGAGCTGTATGGAAGGGCCGCGGCGTTAGGAAGGTTGGGGTCACCACACCATGAGGAGCTGTATGGAAGGGCCGCGGCGTTAGGAAGGTTGGGGTCACCACACCATGAGGAGCTGTATGGAAGGGCCGCGGCGTTAGGAAGGTTGGGGTCACCACACCATGAGGAGCTGTATGGAAGGGCCGCGGCGTTAGGAAGGTTGGGGTCACCACACCATGAGGAGCTGTATGGAAGGGCCGCGGCGTTAGGAAGGTTGGGGTCACCACACCATGAGGAGCTGTATGGAAGGGCCGCGGCGTTAGGAAGGTGGAGAACCACTGCCCCAGAGGAAGCAGAGCCCAGCAGAGAAGGAACCGCAGAGAGCGCAGGGAACGCTGGCTTTGACTTCACTGTTTAGTTTCTGTCTCGTCTGAGACATCCACACAGGGCTCTCCACGCGTGTTCCGCACGGCCCTGGCGACCCCTCACTTTGCTGTTGGCACCGTGACGAACTGTCTCTGCTCTCCCAGCTCTCGGGGTGAATTGGGTTTGAGCACCTGAGCGCCTGGTTAGGATTTCCTTGTTTGGAGAGGCGGCCAGACCTCCAAGCTCCTAGTAACTGTGGCCACCACGCACGCCTGCCTGGGGGTCTTGGGGGCGCCTTTCCAGACCTCCCTAGACCCACCTGGCCCAGCTCTCCCAAACGCAGAAAGCAGCTCTCAGAGGTGACACGTGTGCTGACCTGACTGCCTGCCCTGGTCCTGGAGCAGCACCCACGGGGTGGGCGGAGGAGCTGGAAGCGGGAGACATGCTCATCAGCATGGCCTCTGTGCTGCGCCAGGTGCAGAGTGCTCCTTCATGCAAGTGGAGAACAGCGTGGCTGCAGACGACCAGATCCGTGCATCACATGAGCTCCTCCAGGGACACACGTGCTCCCGAGGGGGCGAGGCGGGGCGGCGGAGGCCGCGAGGGGCCACCCGCAGTCATCCCCTTATTCCCGGCCAGCAGAACTCCTGGATCACAGCCGTCAACAACAACAATGTAATTGGAACAACAACAACACACACAGACAAGAAGCATCTCCAGCTTCCCCGCACGGTGCAGCCTTCTCTCCATGGTCATGGAACGCCAAGTGGCACCTTTGTGCGGACCCCCAGGAAGGCCCTGTAAGGGCGGTGGATTCAGCTGGAAAAGGCCCCTTCGCTCTCCCTCCCATTCCCCTTCCCAATGGAATTTGAAGGTGGGGCCTGGGGGTCAGGGCTCACCCCGGACCGCAGGTGTGGATGCCGTGCCCCGGGGATGGCGCAGCAGAAGGTCAGAAGGATCAGAGTCCCTGTTGGTTTTACATCCATCCTAGGCGGCCTCCCCAGCAACCTGTTCCATGGGGAGAGCCACTTTTTGGGTGTAAGACTCGTTAGCCTGGGCTTTGCCTGCGGCACTGCTGCACCAGACCCAGCCTGCACGGGTCCCTGCGCTCAGGAAGCCTCTGGTCCCTGGGCCTGTGAAGCCTGGCATGCAGGTACCTGCCCGTGCCCACCACAGGGCTCGTCACTCACCAGCCAGAGCCACAGCGGCCCAGAGGCAACGCTGGGACTAACGGGGCTCAGAGCATTTTGATGGTTAGGATTTGAGGCGTCCCCCGCACCCACGGGAGGCCATGGATGTTAGCAATGACCTGCCCTCTACGTTTGGAGCCCAAGTATAGTATCTGCATGGGAAATGGAAAATTCAGAGCAATCTCAGGGGTTCCCCGGGCCTGGAAGGAAACCAGGACCCCCAGACTCTCTGTTGTAGGCTCGCAGTGTAGACAGAACCCGTGGCTTTGTCTGGGTTCCAGCTGCCGAACGCAGCCTAAGGAGCCAGGCCTGGGCTCGGCGTGGGGTCTGAGCGTCTCCCTGTGCACACAGGAGGTTTTCATTAGCCGCACCGGCCTTGACTGAGTGGACCATGGGCCTCAGGTCACAATGCCAGCTGAGCACATGTTGGTTTTTAAGAAATTTGCATGCACTTGTCCTGGCCGGTATGGCTCAGTGGGTGGAGTGTCATCCTGTGCACCAGAAGGTTGTGGGTTCAATTCTTGGTCAGGGCACATACCGAGGCTCGATCCCCTGTCAAGGTGTGTATGGGAGGCAACCGATTAATGTATCTCTCTCATGTTGATATCTCTCTCTCTTCTCTCTCTCTCCCTTCTTCCCTCTCTAAAACCAATAAAAAATTTTATATTCATTAAAATTCACTTTTTTGGAGCATGAAGTTCTATAGATTTTAACATTTAACACTTAGGGTCTTGTAACTACCGCCACAAACAGATACAGGACAATTCTGGTGTCTTAACAAATCCCTTAGGCTACATGGTGGTTTAATTAAAAAAACCCACCAGGTTATTAACATACCACACATTTAAACTATGCCATTTAATGGTTTTTAGTACACTCGTCGATATGTGCAACCATTGCCCGTCAATCTGAGAACATTTCACCACCACAGAGAAACCCCCTGCCCTTCAGCTACCACCACCCCCTTCCATCCCTCAAGCCCTGGGCGACCACTCGTCTACTTTCTGTCTAGATTCGTCTGTTCTGGACATTTCATGCAAATGGAATAATATAATAGACTAGAGGCCTGGTGCACGAATTCATGCACGGGTGGGGTCCCTCAGCCTGGCCTGCAATCGGGGCCCATAGGGGCCATCTTGTCCAGTCTTGATAGGGGCCGACTGGGACCGGGCGGCCAGCGGGAAGGGACTGCAGGAGTTGGCTGGCTGAGGGAGGTTGGCTCTGGGAGCACACTGACCACCAGGGGGCAGCTCCTGAGTTCAGCGTCTGCCCCCTGGTGGTCAGTGTACATCATAGCGATGGGTCGACTGGTCGTTAGGTCACTTAGGCTTTTATAGATGGTTTTCTGTGACTGGCTCCATCCTTTAGCCTAATGTTGTCAATGCTGTAGCACGTATTACTATTTTGTTCCTTTTGACGGCCAGATAGTACTCCATGCACAGAGGTCCCACCTCGATGTGTCACCATCCCTCAGTTGATGGACACCCGGACTGTCTCTGCTTTTCTGCTGTTGCAAATTGCGCTGCTGTGAACACTCGTGTACAAGTTTTTGTTTGAGCGCCTGTTTTCAATGCTTTGGGTATGTAAGTAGGAATGGAACTGCTGCATAATATAGTACTTTTTATGTTTAATTTTTTGAGGAATCACCAAATTGTTTTCCATAGGGGCTGAGCCATTTTATGTCCCCACCAGCAATATATGAGGGTTCTAATTTCTCTCATTTCTCCACATCCTCACCAACACTTGTTTTCCCTCCCTCTCTTGCTTTCTTTCTCTTTCTTTGTTTCTTCTTTTTGCTTTATAGACATCCTAGTGGGTGTAATGATACATGGTAATTTTTTGGGTTGTAATATTCTCATAGTCTGGGTGAAAGTGTGGAGATTTCTGTCCTATTTTTTGCCTTAAGCTGCTCCAAACTTAGTAAAACATAGACTTTCAGAATGAGAGCCATAAACGGGGATTGGCAGAGAGAAGAAATCCGAAGGAATGGTCTGACACACACAACATGAGAAAGGGTGAAGTGTCACATGAAGTGTACACTTTATGTGGACATATTTGTTCCCACACTCTGGGCTGGACACTCGCCGAAAGCCGGTTCACGGAATGGAGCCCTCACAGGGCTCACCGGGTGCACGAGGGGCCTCCCCGCAGCCCAGGGAGCAGGCAGGCGCCTGGGGGTGGAGGAGGAGAAGGAGAGATATTCGAGATGGATTTGGGGGGACCTGTGCTGCAGGACTTGGAAAGTGCCCTGTGGATGGCCTGTGTTCTACAGGCCTTTAGGCTGCCATGTTGCGAGTCTGATTGCCTCCGCTCCCTCTGCAGTCAGCGGGCATACTTTTCCCGAGGAAAACAAATCACAGAGAAGACGTTTGTAAATATTGCCAGCTCTTGATTAGCTGCACTAATTAAGGGGACCATGTAATTCAGGAGGCAGCACTGTAAACAGCGTTTATGCTGACTTGGGAATATGGTTTTTCTGTTGGTTCCCACATGTGGCCGCGAGAAATGTTCTCAGAACACACAGACCCGACGAAGTCACGGAGGTCCAGCAAACGCAGCCTGCGGCCCTTCAGGCTCATGCGTGGCCCGAGCAGAACAATGCTCTTCTGATGATGCTCCGCTTCCCACCTCTCCTGTGGTGAGAGCGAATGGTTTGGCTTTTAGGGTGTTTGGTTCCTGATTTTTGCTAAACAGGCAGAATCATTCTGAACCCTTTCCATCTATTTGAGAGGTGGCTACAATGCTCAGGTCACCTCTGCCCACTCTCTCCTGGTACCATAAGACCTTTTTGCCAAATCCATAGGAGGAAAATAGATTCTTTTGATAAGATACATTTTTGTTTGTCTTATCAAGATAAGCCATTCTGTGGCTTTTTAAGTCAGCACAAATGATTTATTAAGCCATGTCCCCAATTATAGCCTAGACCTCATTGTAAAATGCACCAAAACATACAATGGGCCATATTTGGGATGATTTGTTTCTGAGGGGCCACCCGCCTTGCTGTGCCCTCTTCGCTGCGCCTTGCCATATGAGCCGCGAGTCCTGGCCCACCCACGAGGGTGCTCCATGCACCTCCTGGTGACCGGTTGTTTGGTCATGACGCCGTAAGTCACGACCACAGGCCTTTTATGATGTAGATATTCTAGTAGATGTTTCCTTTTGTTGTTGTTAATCATCATCTGAGGATAGTTTTTCCATTGATTTTTAGACAGAGTGGAAAGGAGGAAGGGAGAGAGAGAGAGAAATATCGATGTGAGAGAGACATCAGTTAGTTGCCTTCCACACGTGCCCCATCTGGAGCCGGAGAACCTGCAACCCAGATATGTGCCCTTGACCATGAATCGAACCTGCAACCCTTCAATGTGTGAGCAGCACCCGTATTTTGATCCATCGGTAACATTATTTACTAGGTGTTTTGGTTAATAATGCGGATTTTGTAATCAAAGAAAACATGGTAATTTCAAGAGAAACATCAAAAGTGCTTTATTCAAAGTAATGTCCATCGCTAGCTACACATTTCCCCCATCTTTCAGGTAATTTGTGGATACCGTCCAATAGAACTTTTCTTGTTTTGAGAGAAACCATTCAGAGACTTGATTTTCCACTTCTTCGTATGTTTTGAAGTGCTGCTCAGAAAGTGCGTGTGCCATCGATCAGAACAAGTGGTAATCTGAAGGAGCAAGGTCTGGTGAATACAGCGGATAGGTTAATACTTCCCAGGCAAGATCTTTTAACGTGCCTTTAACTGGTTTTGAAGTGTGTGATGGTGTGTCATCATGAAGTGAAATTATTTTTTGTAGAATTAAAAAATATTTAAATTGATTTTTAGAGAGAAAGGAAGGGAGAGAGAAACATTGATTGGCTGCCTCCTGCATAAACCCCATCAGAGACTGAGCATGCAACCCAGGCATGTACCCTGACCAGGAACCGGCAACCTTTCAATGTACAGGGCAATGCCCAACCCACTGAGCAGCACTGGCCAGGGCTACTCTTTGTCATTTTGAGCAGAGCCCTGGGGTCTTGGAACCCTCCCCAGGTTCTCGGAAACACATAACAGACCTGCCACAGCGAGTCCCTGCCCCGTGTTATCTCCGCGGGGCTCGCCTGGCTGTCGCAGTGGTTTCCAACCGTTTTCCCATGACGATGATGTCCGAGTGTCATACGCCACACTCGCACGGCAATCCTCAGAGTGTGTGCATTTCCAGACCACATGCTCTTTTTATTCAGGAAACACATTGGCATACCAATGAGTGAGAGGGTCAGGCAGGAAGAGACTCAGCTCTCTTCCAGGTTACGTAAATGAGAAAAGGCGTGCATGTGCGTGAGAAGGCATCTGCGCATCGCTGTTCGTGGTATCAAACCCTTTGCAAGACACTGGTGTCCTCAGCCCGAGATCGAGGCTTCAGCAGAGACCTTGGCTGGTGAGTCCAAGTTTGCAACCTGGGCCGGCCTGTCAGTTGTCCCCTGTTTCATGGCAGCTTGCAAGCCATGCCCCTAATGGTGAGGTGACCTGGGCGACAGTGTCTGTGTCACTGGCTCCTGTCCATTGAGACAGACCCGTGTCCCCAGCAGACGGACTGTGAGGGTGTGTCAAGTCCAGCTGTGGGTGTTGGCTTGCCCCTCCAGAATGTTCTTCAGACGGTCTCCTGTGTCCCCATTTCAACTCTGTTGTCATGCTCACCCCCCTGGCTTCCCAACTCTGTTTACTTTGCTCCGTGGCTCTGAGTGCCACCGGGTCCCGTGCTCTGGTGATGGCTGCCGGCGTGTTTGTTGTGGTGAACCCCTGCATCGGAGCAGCCGGCTGAGCTGTGTGTAATCGGCTTCCCTGCCCAGGTGTGTAATCGGCTGCGCTCCAGGTGTGTGTGAGTGCACTCTATGATGTTGGCACAACAACAAAATCATCTGACAACACGTTTCTCAGAACATTTCCCTGTTGTTAGTCAGGGGCTGACAGGACCATCACACAGGGACAGAGTGCTTCAATGTGTGGGTTTTGGGAGGAACACAATTCAGCCAACCCTTTTCATTAGCTCAGCCTACCCTTTCCCTGGGCCTGGCGAACTGCTCCTCATGCCTTAAACCCATCTAAAAGATCGCCTCCTCTCTGAAGCCTTCCTTGGTTCCCGCTGGGTGCCTGTGGCACTTTGTCCAGACCTCAGGTGGAGAAGTTGCCACTTTGTATGAGAAGGTTTACACGTCCATCGTCCCTGGAGCCTTTGAGTGTCTTGAGGGACTGGACCTCTGGTGTACCTTCTTCGAAGACCCTGCGTCTAGTCCAGGTGTGGGGCACAGTCTGCTGAGTGATGAATGGCAGCAGCTACAAAGCCACAACCAGTGCAGCAGCTGACCTTGACCGGCATCTCCCGGCCGAGGGCTCCTCGAGCCTCGTCTCTTTCCACCTTCATCCTTTAAGGAGGTGATCTCACCAGCAGGCAGGTGCTCACTGGCCAGAGCGGGACGGCATCCTTGCTCGGTCTGGGTAGAAATAACTTCAGAGGCTCGGGTGTGCCACCAGGGAATGTTTTTAAAGAGCTGTAACCTTTCTCAATCCATCCTGACGTGTGGGAGGCTCTCCTGTACGAGGAACCGACGTGCCAGTCACAAGTCCAATGTAACTCCCTCCCAAAAGCGGGCCTTGTCCCTTTGCCCAGGGCCTCTTTCAGCTTGTATCTGAAAGTGACCAACGCTTTCCTTTGAAAATATCTTCAGCTTGGCAGTTTAGCAGAGCCCGGTCCTGCCCTCGCCAGCATGGATAGGAGACGTGCGCCCGAAGGCAGGGGCTCCACGGGTTCGCGTCCTTGCCCGCTCCGCCCGAGGCCTCTGCTCTGTGCTGCACCCCTGCTCTGGCGTACAATTCGAGGTGCGAGAATTGCTCAGTGAAAAATCAAGCCAATCCACAAAATAAGGCTCCGGAAGTTTCCATTGCAGGGACGGAGTCCACTTCTCATGCGGCATCGTTCCGGGTGACTGCCGTGGGGGCTCGAGCTGCAGTTTCCGGAGGGCCTCCGGGTTTGAGCACGCGACCACCCTCGTCCCCACAGTCGTGTGTGAAGTAAGTGGACTCTGCCCATTTCACAGAGGAAGAAAGTGAGGGCCGGGAAATTGCATAACCTGCTCAAGGTCTGGCTGTGAGGGAGGCCAGTCTTCCATGAGAGCCCACACGTGGCACCAGCGAGCTGCACCGCGACAGGGCCCGGGCCACCCACCGTGTCTGAAGCCACGCAGCCCTCTACTCCAGCTTGTAGAATCACAGCCCGCATTCCCTGGGCGGGACCCAGGGCCGCTCCGGCCTCCGCATCTCTAGGGGCAGGACGGCCTGTGCTATGGGGGTGTTGCGGGGAGTTGGACATTCCTTGGCATTTCCCCGGGCAGGGGAAGGTGGGGCCGGAGCCGGGAGCCAGTGGGTGACAGACACCTGGCATAGGCACAGGGACGCTGGCTGGCCCGCTAAGTGGGGCGCGTTTAAACCTGTCCCCGACCTTTCCCCAGGCGCCTGCCTCTGTCTTATCTTGTTTCTGCTCCTCAGCGTGTCACCTCTGGCAAATTAGAAAAACGTGAGGGCCAAGAAGTGGTTTTAAGAGGAAATTTCAAGCACCATTAAATGCCGAATAATGAGAGGATTTTTTTTTTTTTAAACGGGGAGGGTGGGGGCACGCGGCAACTCCAGGCGAATCCCAAATAAAGACCTGGGTGGGCCTCCTTGCTCCCTCGCACACTCAGAAAATCTCTGTGGAAACTGTAGTTTACAAAGTTGGAGCAAGTTGAAAACGGTTCTCTAGGCCATAAAACTTACCCACACGGCCAGCCAACCCTGGGCCAACGCTCCCACTTGCTGCCAGCATGATCCCCCCCCCCCCGCCCCGCACCCCCCCTCCGCTCCCGTCGCTCAGCCTCAGGGGGGAGTGTGCGTTTGCACGTTTTCATACAGAGAAGCTGTGTCTCCGGAATCAGAGGTGCAGGTCGAAGCAATTAACTGGACAATTGGATGACAAACCTGGGCTTCGCTGACCAGAGCGTCTAGACACACGACCTTTGTCCTGGTGTGAATTTGCGGTTTATCAGTGTCCAGAAGTTTGGTTTGGCCCAGAAGGTCTATCTGACGACTTGCTTGTTGAATCTGGCGTGAATGTGCGCTTCCTTGGATTTTTCTCTCCCTTTGGTTTGTTCTCCACGTTGGGAACCAGGGGCTGGATGGTGTGGGCTTCCGGATGGTTCCCTGGCTGGGAGAGTGCGTGACCCTGCTGGGCTGAGAGGACGCAGACCGCTGACATAGCCCCGCCGGGACCCCCCAGCGCTGGGGACTTCGTCACGGCTTTCCGGCAGCGGTGCCGCCGGCACAGGAGACGCTGGGCCTGGGCGGGCCCCTGGCCACCGGTGGAGGGGAAATAGGAAACAGCCCTGGAAGGCCAACTGGGGCAGCGCACGTGGCCCACGGCCCAGATGCCTGGGAAGTGGGGAAGGCGGGAGCGGAGCCAAGAGGCCTTGACGGCTGAAAGCCCGCCCCACGCCTGGCAGACGTCCCCGCGCTGCGGCTGGGCTGCGGGGAGGCACCGGCGGCTCAGGCCCGAGGAGAACGCAGAGGCACGGCACATGGAGGAGCCTGTGGGCAAGGCTGTTCTCCATGTTTTTGCTCAGCTGGTGGGTACATCGTTTAAAAGAGAAGGGCGGCCCCCCACGAGGCCGAGGTTGCATGTGCCTCTGGGATGTTCCTTTTCCTCCAACAAATGTTTCACCTCCTGATAGCAGGCCCCGCCAGGCCGGGCCGGCGTCCGCAGAGGCTGGAGCTGGGGAAGCGGCACCCGGGCCACCCCCGCAGCTGCTCTTGACCTGGCCCCACATTCAATCACGTGGGGACATTAGAGAGATACGGAGGCCTGGGCCCCATTCCAGACCAGTTACACCAGACTGGGGGCCGGCTCGGACAGGGGATCGCTCCCACCGCCCGAGGCTTCCTGCTGCGCAGCCGAGGTGGCGAAGCGTCGGACACGGGAAGAAACGGAGGCCCCGGCATCAGCTTCTGGCCCCCGTCGCGTGGCTCGTCAGGGTGGGTCAGCACCGGTTCTCATCTGACCCTGTCTTGTCTTGATGTCCCATGAAGCTGCTTCTCTTCATTGTGGTTTTGCTAAACTTTTAAAGCAAAATTCAAAATGTAAGTTTCCAAAGTCCCTTTAAGAAGTGGGTTTCCCGGGAAGACGGGCGCTGAGGTCTGTACCCGCTCCTCCGGGCGTGGGCCTGCGCTGTGTGGGGCCAGCGGGGCGAACGCGGGCTTCTCGTCCATGTGCCCGGCGGCCCACACGCCGGGGGCCGCTGCCCCTCGGACTCCACGCACACCTTCGACCTGTTTGTCAGTGGGGACTCTCGCCACGAACCCTGGCTGGGGACAGGTGTCTACCAGAGAAACGTTTTCCCAGGACTCACCGCCTGGCACCGAGTGTCCAGCACCACGATCCTTTCTGCCCCAAGGGCACATCCAGACACCCGCGCCCCGTCACCCTGGAAGACATCTGGTCCCCGGCTAAGCGCTGCCTTGTACGTCCGCGGCCAGTCATCAGAGGTCAGGAACCGCGCTCTTGTGTGTGATTGACAGCTGTGGAGGTTCGTTCTGAGCGGAGCAGGAGTTGCAGGCTGGGGTCAGGCCGGGGCTGGCGCTGGTGTGAGGGG
The DNA here is from genome assembly GCF_027574615.1 of Eptesicus fuscus. Lineage (NCBI taxonomy): Eukaryota > Metazoa > Chordata > Mammalia > Chiroptera > Vespertilionidae > Eptesicus > Eptesicus fuscus. The sequence continues at coordinate 42,144,005 of NC_072494.1, forward strand.
GAGCAGCTCCGTGGGAGGCAGGCGGGCCAGCAGAGGCCGTCTGTCCGCGCGCAGCCTCCAGGGTGAACGGGACACTGAGCTGGGTCCCGAAGGAGGAGCAGGGGAGCGGGCAGGGTGGCTGACCTTCATGCCGGACACCGCGGAGCTGTCTGTTGAATGGATATCTGAAAGATATTGCATCTCGCTACTCTTCCTGAACGTGCCCAGGACCACGCGGGGGTGTGAATGTGGCCTCGGGGACGAGGCGGGGGGTGAACAGTGACCACCCCTTTCAAAGTCTGCTGGCCACTCGGACCCAGGTCTCCAGCCTCTGTCCTCATTCTGGCTCGTGTCCCCACTTCAGGTGGCCTATCGTTAGATTCTGTAAAAGGACAAGGAGCAAATGGCCCTTTGCCCTCAGGCCAGAGTTTGCCGTGCCTGGTAATGCCGCCTTGACCTCCAGGACCTGCCCATCCAGATCCAGGGCGTCTCAGACGACTTTGCCCTGCACTTGGCCTTCGGCTTGCCGGGGCCTGGGGTCACTGCCAAGACCACTCCCTCACATGTCACCTCTGGCAAAAACAAACAAAGAAAGAAAAAGACTCAGACATTCCCGATGTTGCTCTGGCCCCTTACAAAGGCATTTCATATGGAGGCTTTTTAAAATTAAAAAAACGTGAGGGCCAAGAAGTGGTTTTAAGAGGAAATTTCAAGCAAATTATAGGATCAGCGATGCTGAAGGCTGGGGAACAGCAGTTGGCCAGTCTCTTCGAAGGCCCTGGAATCCTAACTGAATCCTAACGGGGAGAGTGAGGGGGGGCAACCTCCTGGTTGGGCAGGTGACCCTCCAGCGATTCCAGGGGTGCCCGTCTCCTGTCCTCCTGAGAACTCGGCGAGCCTCGGTGGATTCGCTCGCTGTGATGTGTTATCACCCTGGCGGCTAGAAAGTGCTTTCTCGTGTCCAGCTGGAATCTTTGCTACTTAATTGAAAAATCTATTTCCCCCCCCTTGTCAATGCTGGTTATTTCTGTGTGGATCCTCTCCAGATGTGCACATGGTTTCCACAATGCGGTGAAGCAACTTGGACACGGGGCCCTCGTAGGGCCTGCCTGCTGCCTGGGATGCTGGAGCCACGGGCGAGGCGTCAGCGAGACCCTGGTCCCCGCCTGCCAAGAGCCAATGTCTGGCCTTGGACGAGCCGCTGGCCTGTCTGGGCTCCAGGCTCCTTGTCTCTAACGTGAGGAATCAGACCACACTGTCGCTGAGATCTTTCCAGCTCCGACGATTGTGTTCAATAATTTTGCTAAGAACAGTGTCTCCAGCCATGGATCTGAGCCTGGTGTGTGTTAGACGTGCAACAATACTTGTCCAACAGAATTAAATCCGAGGTTTCCAGGGAAGGTTTCCCTCAGCCTCACGAAACCTCTTAAGCCCCGAAGCCCTTGGTCCCTCCCAGAAGTGACAGATCCCCTCCGGGGACTGGGGACCAGACCCCGTGGCGGAGCGGCTTCTCCTGAAAGCGTAGCGGCCACCCAGTGGTCAGGATGGTCGGGGCCCCGCGGGCCACTGGGCCACCCTGTGTCCGGTCACTTTGCTGCCATAGCCAGTCTATTAAAATGCCCGTGAACCAGTGCCCACGAGGAAGGTTATAAATACGTCCCATTAAAAATAGAGATTGAGCCCTAGTGGGTGTGGCTAGAGCATTGGCCGGTGGACGGAAGGGTCCCGGTTTTGATTCCCGTCAAGGGCATGTACCTCAGCTGCAGGCTCGATGCCCGGCCCCAGTCAGGGCTCATGTGGGAGGCAACCAATTGATGTCTCTCTCACATAGATGTTTTGTCTCTGTCTCTCCCCCTCCCTTCCACTCTCTCTAAGAATCAATAGAAAATATCCTTAGGTGAGGATCAACAACAACGGAGATTGACGGGAGCTCCGGGCAGCCTCGCGCTCAGCGATCCCTTCTTCAGACGCCTAGTACCTCATGGGCATTGATGCTCTGAGCTGTCAACAGTGTCCGTGTCAGAGGACTCGTCTCGGGAAGCCCACTAGGGATAGGATTAGGACTTAGCAACCATTCTTTTTCTCTGCAGCACAGGGCTTACCTAGATCCCAGGGCAGGGTTAGGGGTGACGGTGCTCCTGGGAGGACCAGGCTAACCTTGGAGAGCGAGTGGTGGGCAGTCCTAACCCCCCTGGCCTTTCAAAGCTGTGCGGAGCCCGGGGTGCGACAGGGGGAACCGAGGGCCTGGGCTTCCACTGGCCCAGCGTGTCTTCACTGGGAACCTTGGGGAACTGAGGAACGTCCCCTGGGGGCCCTCACCCCCACCTTAAGCCCTGGGGGGCCCTCACCCCCACATTAAGCCCTGGGAGGCCCTCACCCCCCACCTTAGCCCTGGGGGCCCTCACCCCCACCTTAAGGCCTGGGAGGCCCTCACCCCCACCTTAAGCCCTGGGGGGCCCTGCCCCCACCTTAAGCACTGGGGGCCCTCACCCCACCTTAAGGCCTGGGAGGCCCTCACCCCCACCTTAAGCCCTGGGGGGCCCTCACCCCCCACCTTAAGCCCTGGGGGGCCCTGCCCCCACCTTAAGCACTGGGGGCCCTCACCCCTACCTTAAGCCCTGGGGGGCCCTCACCCCCACCTTAAGCCCTGGGGGGCCCTCACCCCCCACCTTAAGCCCTGGGGGGCCCTCACCCCCACCTTAAGCCCTGGGGGGCCCTCACCCTCCACCTTAAGCCCTGGGGGGCCCTCACCCCCACCTTAAGCCCTGGATTTTCCATCTGCTCAGAGGGAACAGTACAGCCGGCCTGTCTCCCTGTCGCCACCTGAGGATCAAGTGCATGGTGCATATGAAAATGTTCCGCATAGAATCAAGAGCTTGTCTAGGATCAGAACTGGTGTTTATTCCAAACAACAAGTCAGGGTGAGGTTTCTAAGCCATCGCTTGTTGGGCTTGTAAATCCTGTTTGTTTAAAAAATAAATAAAAAGCAAACTGGCGCCTGCTCTCTCCAGAAAGAGTACCGTGTGCCGTCTGGTGTCACAGGCCGCGGTGTCTGGGGCCTGGTGGCAGCCTGTTCCGAGGGGACCTGTGCTTGGCTGAGCGCCCCCGCCCCCTGCCTCTGGTGCACCCCTCGCCTGGCTGGGATGGGGCCTCAGCATGGCCGTGTCCACGCGGTGTGGCCGTGAGGGTGAAATCTTCCCTCCAGCTTCGTGGGCACCAGTGACAGACAGGGGAGGGCAGTGGCGTGGCTTGTTCCGGACCTGCTGGGTCAGGAGAAAAGAGGAGGGAAGTCCTATTTGTGGGACATCTCGGTGGGGCCAGGAGCCTCACAACATACCTGCCTCTCTCTGAAGTATCCTTATTTTAAAAAGGAGAAACTGAGGCTCAGAGAGGGTAATAACCTTGATCCAGGTCACACAGCTTAAGAGTCACTGGCACTGGAACCCAGATGTGTCTGGTTTCAAAAGCCACGCCCTTTCCGTGATTCTGTGTCCTCTTCCACAGAGCAGTGTGGGGGCTCTGATTCGGGTCCCTTGCCCCAGATGTGTGATCTTGGGCGAGTCATTTCAGCGCCTCCCACCGTCTCCTCCGCTACGAAGAGCAGTGGTCACTTTGTTCCTCACGGGGTGGTTGTGAGAGTCCCGTGACATCAGGTGTGTGGAGTGACCTGAGTATTGGAAAATGCTACACGCAGGCGCGGAATTGCATGCCAAGTTTGAAAGTGTTGCTCAAGAGCCTTCAGTGAGCCACTCTTCCCGGACCCGGAGGTGTTCTGGCCCCCAGACTCCATCCCCGTGCCTCTCCCCAGCTGGCCTCGGGGTGCTGTTCATGGCCCATCTGAAATGTCCTCCTGCTGTTCTGCCAATCTGCTCCCTCCCCACCTCCTCCAGGGAGCCCTCCCTTGCTGCGCGGCCACCTGCCCATGCGTCTTCCCTGCGGCCTGCGGCTGGGTGCGGGTTTTCAGTTGTCTCATAAGCGTAGGGGGCCTTCAAGGAGTTATTGACAGCAGAGATGGTGGCGCCCACACCTGAGTGTCGTCACAGACTTGGAGCAGTACTCGGGCCCACGAGAAGCACTCAGAGGCCGTCAGCCCCTGGACGGGTGCAGGGCGTCAGGCCCAGGCCTCTGCCTCCTCCTGTGGCAGGTCCCGCAGGGTCTGGCGCCTCTGCAGCCCGCGTCTCTGAGGGAGGCAGCCTCCTCCTGAGCTCCCCCGGCGTGACCTTCGCCGCTCCTCGGCCTGGCCGTGCGGCTTGTCCTTGTGGGCCCAGCTCAAGGCCGGGCTCCTGTCCCAGGACACAACCTCGTCGTCCTTCTGACTGCACCGGGCACTGGGCCTGCCCGGGCTTGTCTCCCAAGAACCTTAAGAAAAGTCTGGGTCTTCCTTGGGCACATAGTAGGTGCTCAACTCCTGTGCTTTGCGGGGCTTGGACGTGGATCTCAAAGAAGGCCAGCCGAAAGGGGCGAGCCCAGGGTCCAAGCTCCCCACTCCTTCTTATTCAGAAAGAACGGACAGGACTCTCAGGGGAGGTAGGTGTCCGTCCCGTGGGTCTGCAGCTGCCACTGGGCACATCCCCTCACTCCCAGAGCCTCAGTTTCCTGGTGTGCAAACCACTGTGACAGTAACCCTAAGTGTGGGGTCGTCGTTGTGAGCGTGGCCGGAGGGTCCGTCCCCAGTTCTGTCCTCAAGCCCGTCGTTCAGGTCCAGCTTCGATGACCCGCCTCAGTGGGACCTTCCTGCCCACCCCCGAGGACGCCCTGCTCATCCCGTCTGACGGGGAAGGGCAGGCAGTAAGAACAGGACGCTGCTGTGAGGAGCACTCACCTCACTCACTGCAGACCAGGGGCTTTCCTGCAGACCCTGGGGGACTGGAGGACGCTGCCCGGAGACGCAGGGCTGGGCAAAGACAGACGCCTCGGGCCCAGATGGGTCCATCGCTCAGGAAAGAAAATACATTTTGAGAACGTATCAGGGACAGGACACGCTTTGATTTGGTTGCTGTGCCTGGACCCTGACCCCCTTCCAGGAGTTTGCCTCAGGAACGCTGACCATTCTCCAGCCCCAGGAATGGTCAGAGCTGAGTTTCAGCATCATAGAAAATTAACTACCTTGTTATCGGACTTCAAGATCCTGGAAGGACCCTGCCCCTCCCGCGTGCACGCAGCCCTTCTTCCTCATCCCCGTGTAATCGCGGCCCGTAGGGGAGGGAGCGCAGGATCTACAGGGCGGCCCGGTGCTCTCCACGCTGCCGGCAGGATTGGAGTGAACGCGCGTATGTGATTCAACACGGTCGGTCTCTGCTCAACTGGCTCGAGTAGCGACAGGCGGCCTGGGCCCGTTTTGTGCTGTTTCCCTTCCAGGCACTTGGACAACCTGTAATGATTTCATTTGCACACGCACCTGGCCTGGCCCCTGATAGAATGTGAGCCCCTGAGGGGAGTTTGCCGGTGAGGCCTGCTCACGCCGCTGGGTCCCCGACTCCTGGAACAGTGCCTGGCGCGCAGCAGGTGTCCGGAGCTCGTGGGCCTTCCTCCCTGCCCATAGGGAGCATGCTGCCAGTCTCGGGGGCGGCAGCAGGGAGGGTCCTGTGACTCCAAGAAGCTGCTCGTGCTTCTCATGCGGAAAAGGAGGGTCCCATCCAGGAGCAGCTCGGCCCACGGAGACTCTTCCTTCAGGAAGGAGAGCGGGGCCGGGAGGACAGGTGCTGGTGGCCTTCCTGCTGAAGCAGCTGAACGACGCCCCACTTCTACCTGGTTTTGGGGGGTCCCTGCCTCAGCAGCTGGACACCTGAAAGCTCCCTGCTGAGGACAGGCCTGGGCCGTTCCCACCGGCAGCCCAGAGAGCGGCCTCTCTGGGGACAGCAGCCGGCCTTGCCCCTTCCTGTGCCCACCCACGTGAGTGTGGGGGATGGGGGAGCGGATGCTCACGACAAACTCTTTTTGGAGAGAAGCAGGGTGGGGGAGGAGGAGAGAAGAGAAGAGAGAGCCAAGGTGTGGGGGTAGGGGAAGTGGAGGGGGCAGAGAGGGGTGATGGAGCAGAAGATTTTAAAATCTGAGACAGGTTTGCAGTGGGAGACAGGAGCCGGTGCGAGGGAAGTCTGAGAACAGCAACGCCGGGAGAGAAGGGCTAACACCGAGCGAGCGCTCGGCCCGACCCAGGGCTCAGGGGCTGTGGGAAGAGGTGCACGGACTTCATGACTCTTCATGCTGCGCAGGGCGAGGAGTGACAACGCTGGGGGTGCGGGGGTGGGGCGGGTGCGGGGGGGGGGACGCGGAGGGGCCGGTTCAGGGATCCGATTTCTGTTATTTCTTTCTGTGAACCAGTTTGGGCTGAGTGAGCGCCTGGGGCTCTTTAGTTCTGCGGGAGGAGGGCAGAGAGAGAGAGAGAGAGAGAGAGAGAGAGAGAGAGACGCTTGCTGGCATCGCGCAGTCCGCAGCCCGGGCAGGCGGGCCGAGCGATCAGTGCGCCTGTAACAAGCAGACGGAAGTTTGTTTATCTTGGAGCTGCTGGAGCAGGCCTGGCCAGTGACATTTGTTTTTAAAAAGAAGCTCAACAACAACAACAACAACAACAACAACAACAACGGAATGCGTGTGGGTCTGTGGCACGTTCGTGTCGCAGGTCGCGGGGAGGTGGCTGGAATCCCGAATCAATAACGTAATTGAGTTATTTCCGTGAGTGGTTAAGGCTATTACTTTGAGTGAGCGCCGGGCATTTGGCTGTAGGCTGTGATCACTCGAGCTCATTGGGTATCGATCCCGCCCTTCCGTTCTGCTGGTGTTCTGGGAGCATCAGCGGAGTACCCCCTCCCCCTTCCCCCTCCCCCTCCTCCCTCCCTCCTTCCTCCCCAGGCTTCCCTCTGAGAAGCAGAACGGCCTCTCCCTGCTGGATGTGCTGCGAGTTTTCCACCCCACATCATCGCCATGTGTTCTAAAAGCAAAACGCAATTTTCCAAGCGTCTTTACACGTACACACACACACACACACACACACACACGCACACACACACACACGGCCTCTGTGCTCAACAATGTGCTTTTTACCAGAAAAGGAGCGGAGACAACAGGTCCACTATGTCCTGCGATGTCCTAGGGCAGGGAGGCCGCAGTCCCGCCAGAGACATTGTCCCCATTGACGCCGCTCCCCAGCTCCGGGCAGCTCACAATCCCACCCTTTGTGGCCACCAGAGAATCACGGCCTGTGCCCGTCCCCTCGGCCCCACCCTGCCGGCCCCAAAGGTCACCAGCCATGATGTCACGGAGAAGCATGTGGTCAGAGAGCCCGTCCTCCGCTGAAGCTGGAGATTTGACCGACACCCCTCCCCACCCTGCCCTGCCGCCCACCAGCCCAGCCTCAGCCCTGGGGTCTCCCCCGCTGGAGGTGAGGCACGGGGTGGCTGTGGCATTCTGTCACCCACTCTGTTGGGTACCTCCTCCGCTCCTCTGAGCCCTGCCTCGGGACACTTCCACGAGCCCGCCCCGCTGTCTCCCTAGCACTCTGCACACTGCACCTCGCCTGCCAAGCATGGCAGGGCTGCGTCTTAGAAAGGTCTCTGTCTTGGAGGCTTGGAGGTCGGCTGGGCGAGAGACTAGAAGCTGGGAGAACATTCTGAATCTGTTACAACCGGTCGGTTGGGAGAGAGACTGCAGACGGGGTCTGGCTGGGGTGGGAGGCTCGGGAGGTGGAGACCCAGGCCTGGGTCTGCCTGTGACTCCAGGCTCAGACCAGGGAGGCCAGCGCCGCCTGAGTAGGTCCAGGGTTCTGCCTGTGGCTGGGGACTCTCTTCGAAGACCTTCCTCAGACCCTTTCACCCCCTCCCCCACGCCCTTCCAGCTGCGACTTTCTTCGTTCGGGTTGCTCAGAAGGCAGAAGCTCTAAAAATAGAAAGCCTTATTATTACCTATTAAATTTCTTTCCACCTCCAGAGTTTTCTGAAAGTAATAAGAAGAGGGGGGCAGAGTCTGTGCTGAAGGGTTCAGGAGCAGGGTGTATTGAGAGGTGAGGAGTGAAGCGGGTGGAGAGAACTCGAGGCCAGGCGGTGAGGACGGGCCAGGGTGAGAACACACAGACTGAGCCACTGGGCCAGGCGACCTTCCAGAGCACACGCCGCTCCAAGGGAAGTGCGTGTGGGACGTGAAAACAAGTGTTCCTATGAGGCCATCCCCCCAGTTGCGGGAGGACCGGCGCGGGATGCGGGGACTTTGCACCTGTCCCTGCCTGGGGCAATGCCTGGGAGCTCCCGCAGCTGACAGGTGTGCATCCTCTCATCCCGACGCGTTTCATCTCACGCTCCTACAGGTCCACCTGCAAGGCTGAGGAGAGCCTGCACAAGCCAACCAAAACCTTAGCCAGAGTCAGTGAGGACAACCAATCACAAGCAGCCAACTGGGCAACCACTTAAGCTTCAACCAATCAGATCACTTCCTTGCTTTGCTTCCTCTCTGCTCTATAGAAGCCTCTCCCCTAGTTCCTGTCTGACTGGCGCTGCCTGATTGGAACCCGTGTTTGCTCAGATAAACTCTAACCATTCAATGTGCCTCAGTTTATCTTTTAACACCATGTTGTTAAAACCCCTCCATTTAAAGGAGAATGCACCCAGGTCAACCTCAGATGGATTCTGTTTTCTATGCTCAGAATCATGATACATTTATGTACTTAGATGAGGACTTTCCTTTAAAATATTTTTTTATTGGCAACTAACTTATATTGAGTGTGTTTTAAGTATTTAAAAACTTTTTTACTTTTCAACTACAGTTCACATTCAATATTCGTTTGTATTAGTTTCAGCTGACAACATAGTGGTCAGACAATCACATTCTTACGGAGTGGTCCCCCAGGTATTTCCAGTCCCCACCTGGCACCACACACAGATACTACAATCCTATTGACCATGCTCCCTGTGCTGGGCTTGACAGCCCGTGACTGTTTGTAACTACTAATCTGTACTACTTACTCCCTTCACCTTTTCCACCCGCCCTCCAACCGCCCTCCCCGCTGGCAGTCATCACGGACTGGGACTTTCTTATACAGCTCTTTGCTCACTATCTCCCCCTGGTATTTCTAGCTACCTTTTTCCTTCCTGTTGCAGAAGAGTGCTGTTCTTTTACCTTATCAATAAGCTCATCCAGCATCTTGTCCTTGCCAGACATTTCCTGGACTCTTTTTTTTTTTTTAATTTTAGATATTTAAAAAAATTTTAAATTAATTTTTAATTTTTATTGATTTCAGAGAGGAAGGGAGAGGGAGAGAGAGAGAGAAACATCAATGATGAGAGAGAACCATTGATCGACTGCCTCCTGCACATCCCACACTGGGATCGAGCCTGCGACCCAGGCATATGCCCTGACCGGGAATCGAAACTGTGACCTCCTGGTTCATAGGTTGACGCTCAAGCACTGAGCCACGCTGGCTGGGCCATTTCTGGACTCAGGAGAGTATGTTACTCTTTGGGCCCCTGGAGAAGGGCCGCTCTAGCTTTCTGCTCATTTCACTTCCGGGAACTGCCACTCTCCCAGCCCGCTCTCTTCACTCTGCGGGTTCTGTCTCGCGTGGCTGGAGGATGCTTTCAAATGAGGGTCACAGAAGCGTGCGCCAAAGGTGGAATTTCTGGGCCTTTGCGTGTCTCAACATCTCCCTTCCGCCTAGCATTCCGGGTTTAAGGAGACTTCCTCTCCGCTTTGACCTCTAGCATACGGTTCCAGTGATGGCAATCTGGTATGTGTTGCTTTATAGGTAACCAGTTTTGTTTTTTCCTAAACTTTTAGGGTTTTTGGTTTTGGTCCTTGGCATTTCTAATTTTAACTGGGCCATATTTGGGTGGTGGACCTAGTTTGTATTTTGTGTCCAAGCATTGGTCATTCATTCATCCATCCATTCATTCTTTTCTCCCACGTTCTCTGTGCTTATTTTCTGGAACTCTCATGATATTGTTGGGGCACTTCCTGGCTTGATCCTCTGAGTCTCTTGCCTCATGGAATGTTTATGTCTGTATTTTATCTGTGGTCTGGAGGGTTTCTTTGACTTTGTCTTCCAGTCACTCAGTTGACCTTTTTCTCTTTAGCAATTGTGTCTTTAATTTCCAATAATTCTTTCTTGCTCCCTGAATGTTTTATTTCTCTAGCAACCGTTTCTGTTTTGTGAATGCCGTATCTCCCTGAATCTCTCTGAGCACTTGAATTAGAATGGCTCAAAACAGTCTCTTCTATTTTGTTTTCTCTGGGGTCAGGGCTGTATTTATTCATCTGGATTCTTCTGTGAGGTTGGTTTTTCTCAAATACCCAGTGATCATTGCAAGCCCGCTCATGTTTTTTGAAGGAAAGAGAAAGCATTAATTTCTGAAGCCAGCGCAATGTCCTCTGTGGGTGGGGAGTCCTGTTTGCTTCCCAGGTCTCTTTCCTAAATGGGAGACAATTGAGGTCATAACAGGTGGCTGTTCTCATGCTGTAGTCTTAGGGGTGCAGACATAATGGGATAAGTAAATATAAAGTTCAGATAGTCGATGAGAAGTAATTGAACGTTAGGAGGGGGGATGGCTGGGAGCCACGCCTCTTGACTCTGTTGGACTCTGCACGGCCTCAGCAAGGCACGGGCTTCCTGTCCATGGCAGGTTGAGCTCTGCCACTCCGCCTCCAGCTGCTGCTGAGGATGGTCACAGGTCCAGAGAGCGGCAGAGTGACAGTCCTGACTTGTGTATGTAGTTCTTGTCAGCCTGGCCTCCAGGGGGTTAACCTGCTGAGCGTTCTATGTGGAGAAGAGTAAAAGGGTCCGTGGGCCTGCTGGTCACCCCCAGGTCCTGGCTTCCGAGTTGAACGTCCTCTCAGGATAAGAACATCTGTGGATCTTTCTTCCTTTCACCGAGTACCCAGGATGCACTGATGCTCCTGCCATGGGTGTCCGCGTCTTTTCACAACCCTCTCATTGTCACAGATCATCATTCCACAGATCTCCATGTCACCACTGCCACCCACGTTTCCCAGGTGAGAGCAGGAAGGTCAGAGAGGAATGTCTGTTTCCTGGGGTCCCGTGTGGTGTGAGGAGCAGAGTTAGGACTTGAACCTGGGCTTCTGATTTCACACATTTCATACAGGTACTCGGCGGCTAGAGGAGTGGCCTTCATGGTCCAAGACGCTTGATGGTGTGTCTTCTAGGGACTTTGGAGGGACATGGAAAGCAGGTGGCTAATGAATGGGTGGGAGGGAGTGCGGGGGGGGGGGGAGGGGAGCTGCAGAGATTCATTCCTTAATGGGATGAGAGTCTAATTCAGGTGAGGGGCCCCAGGGGCAGTCCAAGGGGATGCTCATAAAACCAGGGTTTCGGCTCCAACCGCGTGGCTTTCTCAGGGCGGGAGGAGTCAGGCTTGTCTGTCTGTTTTGTGGCTCCTGAGCTACTTGCCTTATGAAAGGAAATGTATGGAGCAATGGCGATATGGTTTGTGATTTGCCCGTAGCAAAAACAAATGATGCAGAGACAAAAGAATATCTTGGTTTAAAATTGTAAATTATTTTCTCACTGTAAATGTAATAAGTAACAGGAAAAGGTAATAGAGAACTTGTAAACAAACCAGGGGTTTGCAGAAGAAAACAGAAGTCACCTTGAAATTCCATGATGGGATCCTCATTGCTCCCGTGTAAAGAATATTCCCCAAAACATCCAAAGCCATTTAAATCCATATTGAAAGGGTTCGTAGGTCGTTCCCTCCTAATTAAAGGAAGAAGAGAAATCTAGTCTTAAAAACTATAGAAAAGGCAAAAAAACACGCCACCCGCCACCCCAGCGCCCCCGAATCCTGGCGGCCACGGAGCCGCTCAGGGTCCTGATCTAGGTCTTCCTCTTGTTTATACCCACGTCCTCCAGCTGGCAACCGCGGGGCATCTGTGTGGTCAACAAACACGAAAACAGTCACATTCAACTGGCCCCTGGGGCACCTGCTGTTCTACGGAAGGTCCCAACCAGAGGATCAGCGGGACCGGAGGCCGCGCTCTCCACCAGGGACGCCTCAGGGCCCCCGCGGCTGGGACAGGTGGGGACACAGAAGGAGGCAAGGTTCCGCCGGGAGAGGACGGTCTTTCCACAGCAGATCCTAAAACGTGTCTGTGAGCAGATCTTCTCATGGAGGAACCCAGAGGTCTCAGGGCTGGCCCGTGGCCCAGGACCCCGGTATGAACTCCCGGCAGAAGCCGAGGTGGCCCCAGTCCCGGGCTGGGCGCACAGGACTCCCTGGGCAGGACCCCCCACCCCCCAGCCCTCCGTGCCTCCCGTGGTCGGCTCCTTCCGTGTCCGTAAACAGGCGGGGTGTTTTCCTAGGGGGGGGGGGACTTCGATGGTGTGGAAATCAGCGTTCGTTTTGACCCTTTATTCACAGTGCACACGCTCGCTGGCTCTCCACGTGGTGGGACTCATGGATAAAAACATCACGACCTGGTTTTATCCAGATTTTCTTAAATCCTCACCCGAGGATATGTTTTTATTGAGCTTGAGAGAGAGAGAGAGAGAAAGAGAGAGAGAGAGAGAAACAGGGATCATTGCCTCCTGTACACACCCTGACTGGGGATTGAACCCACAACCTTTTGGCATACGGGACAACGCTCCAACCCACTGAGCCACCGGCCAGGGCTTATCCATGTTTGCACGAGGCTCCCAGCTCTTCTAACCCTAATGTAATACACCGAATAGAGATTTCTCAAGCTCTGATATGGCCGAACATCCCAGCTTTCTGACCTGCCTTGGCCACACCTCCGGCCCTATGTCTCCTTCTCTAGCTATTTCTGTTCATTTTGGCTCCTGAACGGTGACCCGATGCTGGTGGGGGTGCAGCTCCCACTCCGTTCTTCCCCGGTGGCACGCTTCCTGGCCTTTCGGGGTGCCCTGCCCGGAAACAGAGGCGCCACACGGCGTTGGGCTTAAGACAACCATGTCCTGGCTGAACACGAACTCAAAGGCCTTTCCCGTTCCAGAGCAAACCTTTGCAGCCAGAGAAGTTCCTACGTGCTAACTGCCAACTCCTTTCTGACTGCGCCCCTTGGATTTGGCTTCTAACGATATTTCGACCCGGTTTATAAATAAAAGCCTTGGTAGGCTACCAGGTATCACACACAGGACATGCCATTGCTGCGGCTTCCATAACCGCAGGCCTCCCGATGACACGGATGCCTGGGGATACAGCTGGTCCTTTGTGGCATCTCCACGCTTTGCTCAGGGGTCTTGGCAGAGGGCAGTCGTGGCCTTTGCTGCCATCCGAAGCCCATGCCCCGGACCCGGTCAAATATACCAGACACGTGCTCTCCTGTAAATGGAGCTCACAGCGGCGAGGCCTTGGGGCTGCGCCCAGGCTGGTGGTGAGGCTCCGCTGTGCCTCGGCCCCACCCTTCTCCGCTGCCAGGACCTGCCCTGCCTCCTGCAGGCACTGGGGTATATTTAGCGCCTCTTCCCCTAGGCTGAGTGGGACCTGAAAATAGATCGCTTGGCCTGTGTGCAGTTGGGCTGCGGCCTCCAGATCTCCACTTGCATCCAGCCAGTAGCCAGCGCAGTGTGGGTCTGCTCAGGAGCATCCGGTGACAGTGGCCTGGTCCTGGGGGCTGGGCTCTGCTCCAGCACTGCTCCCTCCGTCTGGGGGACGTGCGCAGGCCTTCCTGAGGTCTAGTGGTGACATCCGCCTCTTTGGCTGGGGCCCCTTGGATCTGGACACAGTCTGCATGAGAGTCCCACATCTGTACTGCGGGCGCCTCTCTGGAAGGGACCAGATAGTTCCCTTTGGCCCCAGCCCTGTTCTCCCTCTCAGTGTGACCACAGTTGCTCTGTATCCTGAGAGCTCCCGTGGGCCTGCGCCTCGGGCCGGCCCTGGGTGGCTTGGGGGCTGAGGGGACTGGGGGACTCTGGAGGCAGGTGTGCAGAGTGGCCGGGGCCGCCTGGGGGTGGGCCCGGCCTTGCTGCCCACCTGCCACGCCGGTGGGGCTGAGGGGATTGGGTGCCGCCATCTTGTGGCTGTGGGCGCTGCCATCTTTGAGGGTGTGGCAGTCAATTAGCGTCTTCCCTCCTTATTGGCTGTGGGTGCCGCCATCTTTGTGACGGCGTGAGGGTCAATTAGCATATTTCATCTTTATTAGATAGGATAGCTAGTCTCCAATATTCTATTTCTGCCCCTAACATTCTCCACTGCTATTTCCATCATCTCATATCTATGAGATGAGTTTTGGGTGAAACTGCGTTTGCTGGACTGCATTTGCGGCTGCCTTGGAAGCAGTTCCAGGGGTGAGACACAGCGGATGCAGACATTGGACACAGCAGCAAGCAATCAGGCTACAAAAAACAGACAGAGAAAAATAAAAGAGAATTCCTACCACCCAGACAGGCTGGTAGCCAGGAGGAGAACTTGGATAAGTCAAATCCAAAAAATCCTTCTCATTGTTTCACCTTGGAGATGGTTTCCCTAATTTGTTGAATGTTGTTTTCTATCAATTGTCAGAAAGATTAAGACAGCACATTCCTCTGAATTCCTAACAACCACGGTTATGCGCAACAGCAAACATCCATTGCTGCCCGGTCCTCCGGCACTGCCTCCCTGGCCTGGCTCAGCTCTGGATTCAGCCCCTGTATGGCCCTGGAAGTGGCATTCCGGGCTTTTACCTGCCACGAGCCAGCCGGGTCACTTCTACGTTGATGGAGCCTCCACTGCCGGCATGGCAAAATGGTTATAGCCATATATTCGGCAGGGCTCCCGGGGGCCGTGAGAAGGTCTCTCCTGGTTCGGAGCCTGTGGTTCCTGGGCCATGAAGATGGTCATTCGTCCTAAGGAGCAAGGCCCCTGAGCTGTCGCCAGGGACATGAGCAGTTACCCCAGATCAGGAACCAACCGCCGGCAGCTGGTGCCATGGCTGTAAGGGAGGGTGAAATGACCAGCACAGTTCATGCTGTAGCTGTTAGACACGGAAAGACAGCAACCAGCGCACCCGGGAGTCAGGCATTCGCCGCAGGAGGCGGTTCTCATTTCTGCGGATGGGCCCGTCCCAGCGTCCTGTTGTAGGAAGGTTCTCTCCCCTAAATCTGCACATCAGGGTCACGTGGGCTCTGATAACAGTTCCGAAACCCTGACCACAACCCCGGACCCACGGAATCAGCTCCGGGAGTGGACAAAGTCCTCGCATGTTTGAAGCTTCCAGGGTGATTCAAATGTGCAGACAAGTTTGGGGACCACACCTCAGGGTGAGCTCACCGGCGACGGAGCAAATAGCTCTGACAATAACATCCCTGGTGGCAAAGCTGTTGGCGGCACCTTGTAGACAGAGCGTGTGTCTGTGGACACATCTCAGGCCTCATGGAAATGGCTCTGTTTTTTATCCTCACCCGAAGAGATGTTTATTGATGTGTGAGAGAGAGAGGGAGAGAGAGGGAGAGAGAGAGAGAGAGAGAGAGATGTGAGCGAGAAACATTGATTGCAGTTGCCTCTCATATGTGCCCTGACTGGGGATTGAACCTGAAATCTTTCAGTGTGTGAGACGACGCTCTAATCAACTGAGCCACCCGGCCAGGCCGGCCCATTCTTCCTGCCGGCTGAGCGGCCGCACTCACAGCCAGCCAGCACTCTTTCCGAATCGTTTCTGTCCTTTGAGGGCCTCGGCCGCCCAGACGGACGTACCGTGCCAGCGCCAGTGCGAGCCGGTTCACACAGCTCCTGTGCTTCCAGGAAAAGGCGCCCGTGAAAACAGCACGTGGTTGTACGACGTGCGGGTTCCTAGGGACACTCACCCCCCATGAGTGGCCTTGGCGATCTCAGCACCATCCGTGAACGTTTATTCATTCATTCACACATGTACGGGGTTTCTATCTGTGCCAGCCTCTATTGTGACGGCTGTTGGGGCAGCAAAAATGACTCTGGCTGTCGCCAGGCACCCACGGTTTGCTGTTCAGTAAGAGGGCTCTCAGGTGCATTCGTGATGACAGTCCAAGGAAGAACATGTGGGGTGACCGGGGCGGGGCCCAGCCACAGACTGTGGGCGTCTCGGGGAGAGAGTGCTCCCAGACGGCTACCTGAGGCCCCTGAGAAGACCTTGGGGCCCGGGTGGGACTTGGACACAGAGCAGAGGGAGGGCACCCTGAGCAGAAGAGCGATGAACACACCGGTGAGAGGGATCCTGGGGTCACCACTGGGTAATGGCGAGTCATCTGAATTGGACCGGCACGTGAGGGGGGGACGAAGCCAGGAAGCGTGGTTTTCAGTGGCACAGAGTTGACTGGCCTAGTGGACACAGAATTGTGGTGAGACCATGGCCCCAGCAGCTGCTGACGGCCCCATCTTCTGGAGGGGAGACCTGAACATTTGCTGCCCCCCCCCGCCCCCCGCCAATGCACCGAGATCATCCCCTCCGCAGGCCGTCAGGCCCTCTGCACCTCCGCCTGGTCCACTCCCCCTCAGACTCAATCCTACTCATCCTTTCAATCTGAGCATAACTGTCATTTCCTCAAAGAAGTCTGCCCTGACCTTTCCATTTAAATTAGATTCCCTGCCATAGTCTCTCGTCTCATCCAATTATTTCCCTTCCTGGCACTTACGGCTTCTAGTGATGTATCTGTGTCTGTGCCTGTGGGCTGCTGTCCATCTCCTTCCCCGACCGCGCACGCTCCCTGAGGCCAGGGCCTTGGTGTGTCTGGTCCCTTAGCCTGTCTCCAGGGACTGACATGCAAAAAGCTCTCCGTAAGTGTTGGCTGAATGATAAATGAATGAATGAATGAATGCCAGAAAAGAGGAAAAGTGATTTATAGACCCCCGGCACACACATATATAATAGAAACACAGCAATAACAGAGGGACAGACACAGTGGCTGAGAGCAAGCGGGGCCTGGCTTTCACACCCGTTTCTGCCACGTCCTGGTTGGGAGAGATCACAGCCTAAGTTGCGTTTGGCTGCGTAGCCTCTTCCCTTCTCGGCCCTCACAGCCTGGTCGCTAATTCCTCATCTGTAATGTGAGCTGCTGTGTCTGCCCTGCTTAAGTTCAGTGTTTGGGGAACCATCAAGCCCTGCGTTCCGGTGCCAGGCAGAGCACCTCCCAGTGGAGACCAGGAGTCCGTGTCAATGCTGTGAGATATTGCACCTAATGCCTGCTGGCCATGATCAAGTCGATGACTCTGCTTTTCATTCACGTTTGCTGCAAACTATTATTTTCGATTGCCCCTGGTCCAAAGCAAGACAATGCACCCAGGAGCAGGACCAGCGGCGAAGTTACAGTTACCAGGGTAACGCATCAGGCTGCCCCTGCGTGGAACACACCAGCGAAGACGCCGGCAGACCTCTGTGCTCACTGGACGCGGATGGCGTCGACAGAAGCAGAGCGCGTTGTCTGAGAGGACTAGGTCTCGGACGACCCCACAGACAGGAGCCCAGCGTCCTTGTAAGTGAACCAGCTCGTCGCGCCGGGGGCCCTGGGTGCTTGGCCTGTCGGTTGACACCGCGTGAGAATTCAGGAACAGCTGGAGACAGCGAGTGACTGACGCCGGGGCTGCCTGGGAACCGCTTCTGGGAGGATCACGTTGTTATGTCAACAACGGTCTGGGACAAGACACAGCGGTGCCGTGCAGAACGCGTGGATTCAAGGCCAAAGCCGCAGCCAGACTTCCTGGCCTTCAGCGAAGATCGCGGCTGGTTATGGGCTGTGAGGCCAGATGGAAGGTGTCAAGAGAGGCCCTGGGATAAGCACATCGAGCATTTCCTAACGGAAAAGTGTTTGTCGAGCGCCTACTTGCGCTTCTAGCGTGTACGTGGGAAAACAATTGGTGTGGGGCACAGGCGGGACAAGGTCAAAGGCATGAACAACGAACCAGAAGTTGGAGTGAACCGACAGTGCTCCCACCGTGAGCGAAGCATCCAGACCAGACGGGACTGACAGAGAAAGGGAAGAGAGGACAAGGAGGTATGGCTTCCTTACGGCCTAAGAGAAACAAAAACCGCAAACCAACCCCAAACGAAACACACGCACAGCCATCATCCCGTCTGAGTCATGAAACCAAAACAAACCCAGGAACCTCAGTGAGGCCGCGGCGTGGGTGCTTCTGCCGAGAGTGAGCTCGCTGTCCAAGGTCATGGGCTGGCGGGGTGGAGCCGTGTGTCCGTGGGCCTGGGGGTGGCTGTCCCAGAGCACTTTCCAGAGATGCCAGGACGTGAGGTGTCTCCACGCCAGGCTGAGCAATCTGCTCTTCATTCTGTGGAAACCACACCTCACCGGTCGAAAGGAAGAAGACCGAGTCCACCACCACGCAGGCCATCGTGACGTTGACCTTGGACGGGGCCTGGGAGAGCGCTGCTTAAAGGATGGTTTGGAGTCCTTGGAAGCGCACTTGCAGCGCCGGTTCACGGAAAGGCCAAGTGTGCGGGGCAGCGTGCTTCCTCCTCTGCCGGCTGTGCGATGGGAGACGTGGTTTGTGCGTCAGTAAGACGCGTGTTTCCCGGACCTCCGTGGGGAGAACGGACCACTCTGCCACGGGTGCTGGATTCATTCGAGTTGAATTTGAGGTCGAAGGAGGCTCTAGAGCAGTGGTTCTCAACCTTCCTAATGCCGCGACCCCTTTCACAGGGGTCGCCTAAGACCATCGGAAAACACAGATATTTACATGACGATTCCTAACAGTAGCAAAATTACAGTTATGAAGTAGCAACGAAAATAGTTTTATGGTTGGGGGTCACCACACCATGAGGAGCTGTATTAGAGGGTCGTGGCATTAGGAAGGTTGAGAACCACTGCCCTAGAATCATCCAGGCCTGCTCGGACATTTTACAAATGAGCCAACGGAGAGAAGGAGTATATGTCAGCGCCGTCGTCATCCTGGAAAGAGCTGTACGCATTGGCTGTGCCTCTGTGTATTCTAGGTGGTTAAATGTGTGGACTCATTTGATCCTCATGACAAACCCATGCGGGAGCCGTGGCCCTGGGGACGGGGAACTGGCCAGTGTGGTGAGGCGGTCAGCGGTGACTGGGACTCGCGTCCAGCCGCTGGCTTCCGTGCTGGTGCTTTCTCTACGGACCCAACCTCTCCAGGCCACGCCAGGGAACGTGGCGGGACGGGGCCCCGGCACTGGCGAGTGGACGTATTGGTGGCGGGCTCTAAGACGTGGTCCTTGCTGTGTCCTTTTCGGCATTTGCACCCAGGAGTCGGATGAACTATGGAAGGCGGCTCGGGGTTCTCAGAAGCCACGGGATGGGGAGGCATAAGAAACAGACTGGGCGAAAGCAGCTGGGTCCCGACGACGGGGAGGGGGCGTGGACCCGGATTTCATGGCAGAGAGTGAGGGAGGTGCCCGCTGGCCTCCGAGCCCCCGCCCAGGAATGGGGTGCAGCTGTGGATAAGGAGGCAGACCTGGGGCTGTCAGGTTCGCTTGACGGGAGTTAACTGTGGGGCTAATGCCCCCGACGCCGTCCCTGCTCTGGCTCTTTCCTCTTCGTGTCCCTGCTCCTCCCAGCCCTGGGGTCCTGGTTTTCTCCCCGGGGGCCCTGACTTGACCTCCCTCCCCGCTCGCTCCGTCCAAGGCCGTGTGGGAGAAACCCTCGGATCCTTGTTCCAGTGTCAGGGCTCAGCGGACCCCTCGGGGCCTGACAGCACCCCCAGGGCCCTGCCCACACAGCACCAGGAGAAAGAGTGTCGCATCCAGGTGGGGACCCTGCTCCCCGGGGGCAGCTCTGTGAATTAAAGGGCAGCGCAGAGAGAGGAGAGGTCGCCCACGCACTCGGGTGCTCGGGACGATGGGATGGAAGAGACGAGCGTCCAGGAGGACATAGACTGTAGGCGCGAGGTTTGTGTCTGAATTTGCAGAAGATCCCGCCGTGACAACCCCCCAGCGTCTCTTGCGTGGCTCCAGGGAGGTGCCTGGAACCTGTGGGCAGGAGCTGCAGGGGGAGGGGCCGATTTCAGCTCAATAAAACCCTTTCTCACGGTGAGAACTGCCCGGAAATGGAATGGGAGAGGAGGGAGCCCCTCGTTGGAGGTGTTCGGGTATAGGCTGAGCCGTGGCTGGTCAGGAAAGCTGCACCCCAGGCCGGACATCGAAGGGGTACCTGACCTTGATTTGTGGGTTGGTTCCACCCAAGGGAGGGTCTGTATCCGTGAGGACTCGGGGCGCTTTGACGGGATGGAGGTGAGTGCCCCCTCCAGGGAGAGGCCAGCGAATGACCCCTGTGTGGGGCCAGCCCCCCGCCCTACCTGTGATGTGAGCGAGGCTCCCGCTGCACTGGTCTCGCTTCCCCTGTGAGAGCCAGCGCCTCGGCCGGCTCAGGAGAGCCCTCCCGGACCCAGGGGGCTCTAGCCCGGCTCCCATCGCTCCCCTCCCACAGCCGCTCTCAGGTCCCATAGCAAGTGCATCGGACACAGAGCAGCCGAACTGAGAAAACGCGTTTTAATGAAACCCATTGATTTCTGTGGGTGCGAGTCAAGGAAAAGGCACCTAAAGAGTCTTCCACCCCCTGCCACCTCCCCCTCTCTCCTGACCTACTGTGGGGCGGTCACACATCGATCGCTTCCTGGATAATAGATCGTGCCACCAGGAGGACCCCTGGGGCCGCGGGGAGCTGGGAGCAGCGCTGCAGCCCAGCCGAGTTAATCAAACCAGCAACAGGATCTCAGCGGCGGCGGCGCGGAGGCATTATGCGTGATTACTGACAGGCACCAGCTGCCGGTCGCGGCTCCAGCGCGCTATGCGGCCGCCCCAGTTGAGAGGCGGATTCCTGGCTAATCCCCGAGGGCTGGCCCAGCCCGCGCAGCCGGGTGCGGGGTGGCGATGACCACTCTCGGGTGCCCAAGTTGAAGGGCACGGCGGTGCCGGGGCTGGGCGCCGCGATCTTCAGAGCCCGGCGAGGACTGAGAGCGGAAGAGTAGACATGTACGGGAATTACCCTCACTTCATGAAGTTCGCCACCAGCTTTGGCGGTGAGTGTGGCACCTTCCGGACTGTCCCGGGGAGATGGAGGGGACACGGGGACCGCTAACGGGATTAGTATTGAATCCTTCATGTGTACATGCGTGTGCACTGTGCTTGCGTGTCAGTGTGCGTGTGCACGAGAGAGGGGAGAGACAGCCGTGGGTGACAGTGCTTTTGCACCTCCGAGTGAGAGCACGGGGGAGTGTGTGCGGGTCGGCACATGGGAGACCAGCTGGAAGCTGCGCATTGTTGCAGCGGCGTGTGCGTGTGTGAGTGTGAGTGTGTGCATGAGAGTGTGTGAGAGTGAGTGTGTGTGTGTGTGTGTGAGTGTGTGTGTGCGTGTGTGAGTGTGTGCATGAGAGTGTGTGAGAGTGAGTGTGTGAGTGTGTGCATGAGAGTGTGTGAGAGTGAGTGTGTGAGTGTGTGTGTGTGAGTGTGTGTGTGTGTGTGAGTGTGTGTGTGTGTGTGTGTGTGTGAAGTGGAGAGTTAAAGATGACCCAGCTCGCAGTGAGGAGAGGGGAGAGGGAGGGACCGCGTCTGCTAAGGGTCTCAGGGACACCTCAGAAGAGAGCTTGCTGTATTTAAAAGTAGATTTTCAAAAGCAAACATAACGCTTTAATTTGCACAGTGCTGTCCCTCCTGTGTTCTTGCCTTTTGTTTTGCTAATAGCCCTGGTCGCCCCCCTGCTGTCCCCAATTCCTGGCAGGGTCACTGCCATCACTTCCCTGGGGTCGGGCTGGCTGGCGACCATCACCCAGCCACACTCCCCAAGGCCCCCGGATTCCGTGACAGGGGCCCCGCCTGAGTGAATGGAACGGACAGCTGACCGGCTGGCCTCTCCCCGTCAGCTGGTGGGGGCAGCGCCGCCCCCGGGCCCTGGAGCTGCTGTCCCGCCCGGGCTGCTGGCAGGCAGGACAAAGCAGAAATTCTTGTCAAGTCCTGAGAAGGAAAAGCCCCTGCTCTCCTGACCTCCGTGCGGCAGGCGGGCAGCTCATCCGCGCGGCGCTGGGCAGGACGCTCGTGGGCTGTGCGGGGAACGCTCGGTGCTGTGGTCCTTCCTGGCGGGCGTCAGGCCGGGGCTGCCCGTCCATTCAGGGGACACGGGTGGTGGTTTCAAGCCACGCGTGCTGTCAGGTGCCGGGATACAGATGTGCATGCAACACGGTCGTGGCCCCTTGGGTGGGTGGGCTCATCACGCAGACACATAATGGTGTGGAGGTGGCCGCCTGGGCGCAGGGGGCGTGGAGGTGGCCGCCTGGGCGCAGAGGGCGTGGAGGTGGCCGCCTGGGCGCAGGGGGCGTGGAGGTGGCCGCCTGGGCGCAGGGGGCGTGGAGGTGGCCGCCTGGGCGCAGGGGGCGTGGAGGTGGCCGCCTGGGCGCAGGGGGCGGTGATCCTGGAAGAGGTTGAGTTCGGGTTATTGGGGCCAGTCTTATGACGGCCAGTGAGCGTGGCGGCCAAGGCTGGGGCCCGGACATCCGATCTCTAGTTCATAGCTGGGTCGCTGGCCTGGGTGTGAAACGCCTTCTCAGCTCTCATCCTGGGCCCATCCACAGCCGAGCAGCCCTTTCTCCGTTGCCTCCGAGTTCAGGTGTCTGAACAACATGCCGACCCCTGAGACCCCTGGGCCCCAAGTCTGTGAGTCCCTGGCCTCCTGACAGCCAAGGAGACCCCTGCGACAGTGGGGTGAATAAAGGGTTGAAGGAGGAGGGGTTGGGGAGAGAGCGGAGGTGAGGCTGGAGAATGAAGGTCTGGTCCAGAACTCAGTGGGGCCGCTTGATGGTGCCCCAGAGTGCCGGCAGCTGGGGCTCAGAGTAGCTCAGCCCTCGCTGTGCAGATGTGAGCACGCGGTGTAGAGGTGGCGGGAGGAGGCCACGGTCTGGTGTGGGTGAGTGGGAGAGCCTTCCAGAAAGCCCCTGCTTCACACTTAAATAGGATCCTTCCATCTGACAGAGTGTCAGGAGAGGGAGGGACGGGGGGAGGGAGGGAGGGAAGGAGGGAAGAAGGAGGGAGGGAAGGAAGGAGGGAGGGAAGGGGGGAGGGAGGGAAGGCGGGAGGGAAGGAAGGAAGGAGGGAGGGAAGGAAGGAGGGAAAGAGGGAAGGAAGGAAAGAGGGAAGGAAGGAAAGAGGGAAGGAGGGAGGGAAGGAAGGAGGGAAGGAAGGAAGGAAGGAGGGAGGGAGGGAAGGAAGGAAGGAGGGAGGGAAGGAGGGAAGGAAGGAAGGAAGGAAGGAGGGGGGGAAGGAAGGAAGGAGGGAAGGAAAGGAAGGAGGGAAGGAGGGAAGGAAGGAAGGAGGGAAGGAAGGAAGGAAGGAAGGAAGGAGGGAAGGAAGGAGGGAAGGAAGGAAGGAAGGACTAGCTGTGTGAGCTTAAGCAAGACATTGAACCTCTCTGAGCCTCAGTGTCTTCATCTGTAAAATGGAGCTTATAATCCCGCCCTTAGGATATTGCTGTGAGAATTCCATATGCTATGCCCGGTAAAGCAGTCACTGCAGCACTGCCCGTATCGGGTATTTAATACAAGTTAATATGTCCATTCCCTCCATTTTACTTAAGTGCTAACACGCGCATGAGCTTTAAAAACCAAACATGTCTGTGGAGGATGAACTAGGAATCGGGGGAAGCAGAAGGAAGTGCACGCAGACCCACCGACTTGGCTGGCGGGACTCACCGTTGGGGAACGCCGGGATTTGGCGGGATTCGGTTTGAGACAGAAGGGAAGGCAGGGCGCGGGCAGCGGGAGAAACAGTTGCTTGCAGAGCTGGAGGGACAGGCTCGCCTGGCTGGTTAATTGCCCCTCTGATGCCACGCTGCCCCTCATGGCTGGAGGGAGCCGTGATTTTGTTTCATTTTGTCGCTGTGTTGTGCTTGCTCGACCGGGAAGAGGCTGCTGAGCCAGGAGCCAGGCCGTGGCGCCGGAGGTCTGCCCGAGGGGAGGGCCTGCGGGGAGGCAGCAGGGCGGCCGCGGGACGGCACACCCAGGGCTGGAGAGATGCACTGCAGCCGCCCACCCCTTGGCTGTGGGGCAGGGGGCGCTCTCGGGGTGCCCCTGCCCTCTGCACGCCAGCGGAGGAGCCTCCGGCACCTGGGCTTTATGTGGGGATTTCTGGGAAGCAGATCAGCCTCAGGAAACGGCTCCTAGAATTTGTGTCCGGGCTGTGCTCACCAGTTGTCAGACCGTTGTCCTTCAGTGAAGTGACCCGGACGCTCGGCTTGGCCAAAGGGAGGGGCTGGCCGGGTGGCAGTGGCCCCCAAAGGCCCCCTGTCCCCACTCGGGCCTGCCCTGCGACGAGGCGAGAACCTTGTCTTCAACGCCGAGACCTGGCTGGCCAGCTGCTCCGGACGAGACTTGTTTGCCTCAGGAGACAGTTGTCACCTCTAAGAAGATGGCACACCGAGCCCGTAATCCCACATCCCATTGTGCGGTAATCCTCAGGGCGGGCAGGCGGGCGGCTCTCATTTCTCCTCCCGCCACCCCTGCGAGTGCCGGCCGCTCCGCTCACTTACCTCACGGCCCTCTGGGCCCGCCACTCCGTGCTCCTCTGCAGACGGGGCACGGGGCATTGCCAGGCCCCAGAGCTGGCAGAGGCACGGCCGGGGAGTGCGACCAGGCATTTGGCTGCAGGGTCTGCGCTCCGCTGAGCTGTCTCTGGCGGCCTCTCTGGGCCTGGTCTTCCTCTGGGAGCTGTGGGCAGCGGCCCACCCGACGTGTCAGGAGCCCACAGGAGGGGTCAGGATCCCACATGAGGGGTCAGGATCCGGCAGCCTCAGCACTGCCCTCTGGCTGCAGACTCAGGAAGGAAACACAGGATAGCATAGCAGGCCCCCCGGTCACGTGACCTCTGGAGAGTTAATTGGTGACTTCTGGGGCCTCCTGATTTGCAAGAGTCCTGACCCCGAGCATCTGTAGAACAGTTGCTTTTCCACCCAGGAGTGGACATAGGGGCGAGCTTGAGTTGGAGATGTGTGTGTGTGGTGTATGCATGCATGCATGTGTATACATGTATGCATGTGTATGTGTGTATATATGTGCATATGCATGTATATGTATGTGTGTGGGTGGCTGATAGGGACCTACTGTGGGAGTCAGTGGTTGATGGTTGGGGCTCCTGTACAGATGAGATCTAGGAAGGAACATATTTAGTATAAACTGTTTTCTGAAATATTTACAATCTCACCAAGAGGTAGAGAGCGGAGCAGCAAGCGGGGAGAAGCTGCCGGAGCCCTCTGCCTCTTCCTGCCCCTGGCTGTGCAGCTGTGTGTCCACAGAGATCCCCCCCGCCAGCTGGTGTGAACGCTGGCTGTCGTACACGCATGAAACATACAGCGTCCGGGCCCCCAGAGGAACCTGCCAGGAGAAAGCAGGATGCATGCGGCCTAGGGAGTGCCAGTCTATTTTCTAGAATGCCTGGGCTGGGTGGCTGTCATGAGACTGACCCAGGTCCCGGCTCGGTGACCTGCACAAGAGCGAAAAAGTATCCTGCATTTATTAGGCCCTACTACGTGCCAAGGGTGTGACACGCACCACCTCCATGTTCTCAGGACCCTAGGCGGGAGGTGCTGTATTGTTAGCACTCCCATGTTACCCAGGAATGTCCAGCCACGGGGAGCTTGAGTCACCTGCCCAAGGCCACCCCATTCTCGCTCTGCATTGCTCACAGCTCACTCAGGGGTCATAACGCACCTTTTTTCTTTTGACCATGAAACTTGCAGCAAATGAATAAAATGACTGGGGTGGGGGCAGGGGACTGGGCCCTTGCAGGTGCTAATAAAACAAAGGCCAGCTTCTTCCAGGTGGACCCCACTTCACTCTAATACCTGGAACTCGACTTTACCTTTTGGAGCAGGGATCGGCAGACCTTTTCTCTGAAGAGCCAGAGAGTAAGCGTCTTAGTCTTTGCCGACTACAGGGCCCCTGTCTCAACGGCTCAGGTCTGTCTCGGTGTGAACGCCGGCTGTCGTCCACGCATGAAACATACAGCTACCCACGGGCTGTGCTCTATCCCGGCAGTCTGCCGCCACAGGGGGTCCTGCTGAGAGCGTTAGGGCCGTTTCTGACTGTTCTCAGGGATTCCCAGGGCTGGCCGTCCCAGCTTCCCTGGCACTGACGCGTCTTCAGAGCCAGACAGCGGAGCTGCGGGTCACCTGACCCTTCAGTTACAGACGAGGACACGTGGAAAACAGGTGTAGCTTGCCCAGGACCTGTAGCTTTTTGTGGTCTTCAAACTGGGTTCCCCAGGCCCAAGCCGGTTTGGCTCAGTGGATAGAGTACTGGCCTGTGGACTGAAGGGTCCAGGGTTTGATTCTGGTCAAGGGCACGTACCTCGGTTGCTGGATCCCCAGCCCTGGTTGGGGCAAGTGTGGGAGGCAACCAATCGATGTGTCTCTCTCACATCAATGTTTCTCTCTCTCTGTCTCCCTCCTTCCCTTCCACTCTCTAAAAATCAATGGGAAAATATCCTTGGGTGAGGATGAACAAACTGGGTCCCCTGAGTCCCCTGTGGGCCACCTGGGGTGGAGGAAGAGGAGAGGGGTCTAAGTCACAGACAGCCCCCTCCCCCCACCAGCAAAATAACTCACTACCAATCACATAGGGTCTGGGTACAGCATTGGGATTCAATAAAATAAAGCCTGGAAAGTTATAAATGTACAATAAAGTTAGTTCCCATTTTCTAGTTCAGAAAATTCAGAGACCCTGGTGCTAAATTCCGCTAGAATTTTGTTTGTAGGTTTTTCTTAGAGGAGGTTGTCTCTTCTGAAGTGTGGGGCTGCGCACTCAGAGGTGCTGACCAAGTGCGGTGAGGAAGACGAGGATTCCGCACCAGTCCCTGGGAGTTCTGTTTGAACAACTCGCCCCCTTCTCTCATGAGATCTGGCAGGAAGAGAGCCGTGACCCGGGACCTCCAACTCCCACAGTCTGCAGGAACCTGGCCCCCTTCTCACAGGCTGCGACGGAGAGACGGCAAGGGAGACAGAGCGTCCAGGTTTAAGATCAACTCGGACTCCAGATGGGATTCCAGAACCCCACAGCTGAACCTAAAAATGGAAAGGCGTGTGATCTTGAATTCAAAGAGCACTTACGGGGAGTCAGAGGAGCAGCAGGGAAAGTGCCTGATAAGTACGCGGGGATGCTTCTTCCGGGCTGGCTGCCGCGGTTTTGTTTCTGTGACTCGGTATCTCCTCCCACCCCCCCTTTATTGGCCACTGTCATAGGGCAGCAGCTCTTAGAGGGGTTGGGGTCTCAGTCCCAGGAATGTGGGGAGCAGAGCAAAGGTTAGAGGTCACCAGCAGGAAAGAAGACCCTAGACTGTCATAGGAATGCCTGTCAATCAGCTGTTGGGCACACAGTGGGACCCCGGGACCCCGGGACCTGAGGCCCGTCCTCTGCCCGAGGGGACGTACAAACTAGTTACAGGCCTGACGTCTGCAGGACACCTGGGGACCAGTTATTTCTGGAAATGTTCCTCGGGTCTCAGTTAACGTGACGGATCCCAGGAATGTATGTAGGTCTTAACCCGAGAGCGGATGACGCTGTGTGCGTTACCCAATGGCAACGCTGCAGTGGACAGACGTTGTTCACTGTGTTTTTAAATTTATCGATTGATTTTAGAGAGAGAGGAAGGGAGAGAGAGAGAGATTTGTTGTTCCACTTATTTATGCATTAATTGGTTGATTCTTAAATGTGCTCTGATCGGGGATCGAACCAGCAACCTTGGCATGTTGGGACGACGCGCTAACCCACTGAGCTGCCCGGCCAGGGCCCGCTCACTGTGCTTTACGGTGACTGCTGTCCTTGGGAGACAGCCTGTGCTCAGAGCCCGGAGCGCACACCTGGCCCCGAGGTCAGGGAGACAGAGGGAGGCGGTCTGGGGCCAAGAGCTGGTGTGGACACAAGTGCCGTCCAGGGATTCGAAGGGCAAGGGGTCACCCTCAGCAAATGCCTCCAGCACTCACTGGCGTTTGGCTAGGGGGCCCGATGGCACACGGTGTGCCGCATTCAGGAGTGGTTGAAGGAACAGGGCTGTGTCTTGTTAGGGGCACCCTGCGCCCCGAGCCTCTCGTGTCTTAGGGACAATGTAACAGCCTCCTGTCCCAGCAAGGCTCCCCATTTGGCTCCTGGGGGCAGACTGCCATGAGTCACATGCAGGAACGCTGACCACTGCGCTGAACTCCACTCAGAATCTAGACCCGGAATAACTCCCCAGCCCTGGGAAGGGTCACGTTATCACCCGAACCTGCTCCCTCACTGAATGGGGATACTTCCTGACTGGCCGACACACTGCGCCAGGCTGAATCTTGAATGACATGACTGTGGTGTCCAGCAGGGTCCGCTACCTGCCAAGTGCCCAGCACGGACCTGGCACGTAGTAGGAGCTCAGCAAACGCGTTTGGACTGAACCAGAGAATATGGAAACGAGGAGCACGGAATGGAGGGGCTGAGCGCCGGCGAGGCGGCGCTCATGGTGAAGGAGCGAGGCCCTGGGGCCGGGGACCCCTGCTGTGTCCTCTGTGGCCACCTCTGGGGGATCGTTTTCTGTAAGTGCAGTGGCTCTTCCAGTCCCCAGAGCCTGGCTTCACCCGCAGCAGCATGGCCTTCCTCATTCACGACGCACTAGTCCTTGGAACCGCGGTCAAATCACCACGGCGCGAACTAGTTTGTATTTGCTCATTCGCCCAAAATAAATAAATAAATAATAAAAATACCGTCCCCCCCCCCCAAAGGTTTGTGAAGCAAATGAGATTGTCGAAGTCTTGAGCCTATTTAAATTGCATCTGTTTTCAAGCAATTTAAAAAGCATAGCAGGAGTGTCATTAGCATATTAACGGGGTCTTAATTACAAAAGAGTCTTTGAAAGCAGATTTCATAAAATCCCCACTTAATAACCATTAGCTTGTGGTACTTGAAACACAACTCTTCACGTGTGTTACTTAGAAGTAATAAAATTATAATTTAAAAGTAATCTGCCAAGTTGTCAGGAATTTAGACGGGTTTTTCTCTCAATTGATCCAAATGAGTGAGGTTTTGCTATAATTATATATAATGCTGGTAATAATGAGGCTGATTATCAATCTCCCGCTTTTCACTCCCTCCATCATTACCGAGTGTAGGGGCGGGAGTGGAGGAGGGAGAGGCAGGGCTGCCCCCCTTCCCAGCACTGGAGGCAGCAGCCCTGCCCCCACCGGAGCAGCCAGCAGGCCTGCCCTCCTCTGGGGAAGCAGGCCGCCCCTTTCAGCTCTGAATGGCTGGGCGGCTGGTGGGGGCTGCTCGCAGGGGGTCCGTCCATCTTGGGCTCCACCTCTGGGTCCTCTTGTCCTCGGAGAGGCCACGGGGGCTGAGCCAGGGCAGGAGGGTCCCTTCCCTCGCGTTCCTTTATCCCACGAGGCGGCCTCCACTTCTCCCCACTCCTGGGATTCCTCTCGGAGCCGAGTTCCACGTGGGTGGAAAGGCAGCGCCTGGGAAAGTCCTTCCTGTCTAATCTCAGGTGGCTGTGCGGCTCAGATGTTTGTGTGAAAATGCTTCTGCAAATGCACAGAACAATTCCAATATAAAGCAATGCACGTTGCAAGGCCCTGGCTCAGAGTGGCCCTCCTGCTCCCGGGGAAGGAGGGGAGGGGGCTCCTGAGGCAGGAACTAAAGCTGAGGTGATTGCCAGGGCCCAGGTCGGGAACAGGAGGCTCCTAGTCAGAAAGTGCTGCGGTCAAAATCCCGAGAGGGCAGGGCTGGCTGGGAAGGGCGGGCAGAGGTCGGGCCAGGAGAGCCAGCTGGAGGAGCCGGAGCCAGCCGGCACTTCCCAGGGGGTAAGTGTTGGGATGGTGTGCATTCTGTGGATCCTTTTAATGGAATTCTCAACTTGCTGATTGAGAATTACAAGAGGGAAATACCCCCCCCCCCACACACATACTTTCTAAATGAAAAATGTTTTATAGTTACTGTACATATGCCAAGAAAACTACAACTTAGGGTTTTGTTTGCATATTTTGGAATGATTTGTTCCTTTTTCTAACTTCTCTCAAGTTTGCAGCTTATATCTCAATGGAACAGAGGTATTTTAAGTCACCTAACTACAGACAAACTGGAGCAACATCGCCTTAAAAGTCCCGCCCCCCCCCCCCCCCCCCCCCCGCTTTTATTAGGTTGTTAATCTGTCTGGAAGAAAACAGCATTTTGTGTAGGCTTTTTCTAAGGAGTTCAGCATTCTTCGTGAGCTTCAGATCCTTAGGAGCAATGTCTTTCACAGACGCTGATAAAGGGGACTGAGTATGAGCTGCCAGGCTGCGTGGACAGTCGGCACCCGGCGGGTGGGATCAGGCCGCGCACCCGCTGCTTCCCCAGGTTCCGACCCGCCTCGCCGTGTGCCAGCCTCTCCCGAGAGCAAGACTTTTTCTCCCTCGGTCCTGGTGTTGCATTTGTTCAGAGCAAGCAGAGCCCGGCCTCACCTGTGCGGTGTGAGGTGGGTCATATATGTGAAGTGTTTAGAACCGTGTCTGCTCCTGGTCACTCCACCAAATGTTACCTGCTGCTGTTGCCGCGACTCAGCGGAGGAGCTGACATTCCAGCGCCCTGGGGGGCGGCCCTGGCACTCGCTAGCAGCCGGGCTGTGAGCTTCCCCAGGGCGGGAAGGAGAAGGACAGGCCGGGCCGAGGCTCTGTGGTCCTCAGGCTTACGCTCCACACCCCGCCCTGGGGAAAAGGCGGCCGGGGTGTGGCTGCGCCTGCGAGGGCGGCGGGGCCGGGGCCTGCGTGCTCCCCGGCTCCCGTGCAGCTGCGGACTCCGAAGCAGCGGTGTGGACTCCGGCACCCGCCATGGGTGGGTCCCGTTATCCATTATTAGTAACTCAGTACAAGTTTCCCTCCCCAGCAGCCTGGCTAACAGGACAGCAAACTCTCTGACCTGCACAATAGCAAAGGGGTGGGACGCCAGGCCATTTGCTCCAATCAGAAAGACCCATGGGTGACATTTTGCTTTGATTGGCTGAGGCTCAGGTTGCTAAGCAACTTCCTCACCTTGGTCAGACTTCTATAGTTCGAAGTACCCAGCTTCTCTTTCTCAATGAGCCCCTTCAACACCCACACAACTCCTCATTGTGAGGTTTCAGAGGTTTTGGTTTGGATAAACATCAGAGACAGATTTCTTATGCCAGTACTTTCTGTTGATGAACTCTATATATGGTTACATATGTTAATTAGCAAAAAATGACCTCATTCATTGATGAGTCAACCAATAGTTTTTGAGCGTCTGCCACGTTCCAGGCCCCATAGTGTCAGCTGTTAGCAGCAAGGGGTGGAATGAAAATTGTGTGGCAGCCAGTAGGGCATCAGATATTCAGAATGAGGTCAGCAGGGAGGATCTCCGGGCACCAGCCTGGGTTATGAGGGCCCCCTGGGGGTCTGGGGGAAGGGGGGCTAGGATGATGGAGGGCAGTCTGGCCCAGAATGATGACTGTTTACTAACCCATTCAGAAAATGCAACGTCACCGACACGGGCGTGCTGACCAGGGTATGGTGACAGCCGCGGTGTGGAGCGTTTTTGGTGGGCCTGGCGTGGGCTGAATCCCTTAGGCACGTGACCTACGATGGCGCTCAGGCCACACAGCCCTGCCCCCAGCACCGACGGTGTAGTGAGTCATTACAGCTGCCACACGGGCCGGAGGCCGAGTGTCTCCACGTGGCCTGGGGGACCCATGCACCCACAGGGTCCCAGCGGCTCTGGTGCCCGTGACACTCGGGAGCCTGCAGGTCTGCCAAGGCCCAGCTGAGGACTGGGCTCCGGGTCCAGGCCCAGACCATCTGGGACCACCACCCGCACTTGCTTCTTGCAGATGTCAGTACTGGCCTCCTGCTCATGAAGCTGGGCTGGCAGGGTCCTTGCTGGGAGGGAGAAGGAGGCTGGGGGAGGGGTAGGAGGGTCGAAGGGAAGCGGAGCTCCTGAGAGCGCACCAGCCCTTTCCGCAGACAGGCTTGTTTCACTGAAAGCATCGCTGGGCGAGGGGCAGGGGCTGTGTGGTGCAGACAGGTGCGCTCTGGGCGCCCGGCGGTGGGCATGCAGGATGCAGAGGGCGCGGTGCCGGGGCTGAGGGGCCGCAGAGCCTCACACACCAGCTGCAGGACCAGAAAGAAGCACAGAGAAAACTTTGACTTTGGGTTTGGGCCAGGAATCAGGTTCCTGGCCAGCACGGTGCTCCCCGGTACCGGCTGCAGTTCTCGGGTGGCTGAAGAGAAGGAGTGAGCGCGAGAGGCTGGTGAACATCACGGGCAGGTAAGCGCTCGTGTCTGCTCCTGACAATGGATGGAGTGTCCACTGGGACACTTTTGTCATCAAAGTCACTACTGTCTACCTTTTCTAAGAGCAAAGCTATTGGTTTCTCAGAGCGACTGGGTCACCGAGGAATGAAGAGCCACATGCATTTGTGTAAGATGCCCTTGTCCTTTCAAATTTTAGTTTTAAAAAAATGTGGTGATGAATGGGCCATAGACCCCGTAGAAATAAAGCCACGTTTTTAACCCTTTGCACTCGCGTGCTTTTTTCTCGATTCCTTTATTCTACTCGGGATTTAATTTTTTAAATACCCCAGATTTTACAAAGCGTGGCAGTAGAATAAAAAACTGGAGTTTCTTTTCATACAAACTTATTTATTTAATGTAAGAAAAGCCCAAATAAAGGAGGAGGGATGGAGGGAGGGAAGGGATGGGCTACCGATGCTAACCGTGTCGAGTCACACTCGACATCCGAGTGCAAAAGGTTAAAGCTGCTGCAAAACTAACCGAACTCGCCGTTTCATTCTCCACTCCCCACGACTAGTTAAGACAGTTTATTATTATCCTATACTAGAGGCCCGGTGCACGAAATTTATGCACGGAGGGGGGTTGTCCCTCAGCCCAGCCTGTACCCTCTCCAATCTGGGACCCCTCAAGGGATGTCTGACTGCCCGTTTAGGCCCGATCTCTGAGGATCGGGCCTAAACGGGCAGTGGGACATCCCTCTCACAATCCAGGACTGCTGGCTCCCAACTGCTTGCCTGCCTGCCTTCCTGATTGCCCCTAACCGCTTCTGCCTGCCAGCCTGATCACCCCCTAACCACTCTGCTGCCAGCCTGTTTGCCCCCAACTTCCCTCCTCTGCCAGCCTGGTTACCCCTAACTGCCCTCTCCTGCAGGGTTGATCACCTCCAACTGCCCTTCCTTGCAGGCCTGGTCCCTCTCAACTGCCCTCCCTTGCAGGCCGGGTGCCTCACAACTGCCCTCTCCTGCTGGCCATCTTGTGTTCACATGGGGGCAGGATCTTAGACCACATGGGGGCAGCTATATTGTGTGTTGCAGTGATGATCAATCTGCATATTACTCTTTTATTAGATAGGATAGAGGCCTGGTACAGGGGTGGGGGCCAGCTGGTTTGCCCTGAAGGGCGTCCCGGATCAGGTGGGGGTTCCCTTGGGGTGTGGGGCGGCCTGATCGAGGGGCCTGTGGTGGTTTGCAGGTGGGCCACGCCCCCTGGCAACGCAAGCGGAGGCCCTGGTATCTGGAATTTATTTTCCTTCTACAATTGAAACTTTGTAGCCTGGAGGGGAGCCAAGCCTGGGGCTCCCTCCGAGGCCCACAGCCATTTGTGTTGGGGTTATAATTGAAACTTTGTTGCCTTAAGCGGGTGGGCCCAGCCAGGGTGTGTGGAAAGCTTTGCTTCCCTTGTTGCCGGCGGCAACCCTGGCCTGCTCTCTCAAGCTCCATTCTGCCGCCATTTGTTTGAATTTGTTTACCTTCTATAATTGAAACTTTGTAGCTTGAGTGGAGGCTTAAGCCTGGCAAGGGCAGGCGGAAAGCTTGGCTTCCTCTGTTACCTAGGAAACCTTGCTCTCTGTGGCTGTAGCCATCTTGGTTTGGGTTAATTTGCATGCTCGCTCTGATTGGATGGTGGGCGTGGCTTGTGGGCATGGCTTCTGGGTGTGTCGGAGGTATGGTCAATTTGCATATTTGTCTATTATTAGAGAGGATAATAAAAGGGTAATATGCAAATTGACCCTAACAGCAGAATGACCGGAAAGGACCGGTCGCTATGACGTGCACTGACCACCAGGGGGAAGACGCTCAATGTAGGAGCTGCCCCCGTTGGTCAGTGCGCTTCCACAGGGGGAGTGCCACTCAGCCAGAAGCTGGCCCATGGCTGGCCAGTGCAGTGGCGGTGGCAGCAGCGCTAAGGACCCCTTGGGGGGACAGACATCCCCTGAGGGCTCCCAGGCTGCCAGAGGGATGTCTGACTGCCAGCTTAGGGATCGGTGGTCATCCCCCAAGGGGTCCCAGACTGTGAGAGGATGCAGGCTGAGCTGAGGGACTCCCCACTCCAGTGCACGAATTTTGTGCATTGGGCCTCTAGTTTATAATAATAGAGACAGTGTACTTAACATTTCAAATTCTCCCACATCTCATTTTATTCTTAAAACAACGTGTGTTGTCCAAAGTCCATTATACATATATAATAAAAGCCCAGCAACCAAAACGGTGGAACAACCAGAAACCAGAACACCACAGCCCCTTGCCCTGGCTGGCCCCACCCCCCAGGGAGCAGTTAGGGGTGATCAGGCAGGCAGGCAGGCGAGTGATTAGGGGTGATCAGGCAGGCAGGTGAGTGTTAGGGGTGATCACGCAGGCAGGCGAGTGATTAGGGGTGATCAGGCAGGCAGGTGAGTGTTAGGGGCAATCAGGCAGGCAGGTGAGCAGTTAGGAGCCAGCGGTCCCAGATTGCGAGAGGGATTTCCGGTTGCTGGTTTAGGCCAGATCCCGTGGGATCTGGCCTAAACAGGCAGTCGGACATCCCCCGAAAGGTCCTGGATTGTGAGCGGGTGCAGGCCGGGCTGAGGGAGACCCCCCTCCTATGCACAAATTTCATGCACCAGGCCTCGTGTGTGTGTGTGTGTGTGTGTGTGTATTTGTGCTGTCAATGTTTCTTAAATGTCATGCCTTTGCAGACTAATTTCATGATATTCTACATATTGAGTGTCCTTTTATGTTGAGTGTAACTTTTTCTTTTTTTAAAAATTATTTTTATTTTATTTTAATGAATCTTTATTGTTCAGATTACAACTGTTTCTCCTTTTCCCCCCCATATCTCCCCACCACCCAGTTCCCACCCCCCCTTGGCCCTTACCTCCCCCCCGCTGTTCTTATCCATAGGTGTATGATTTTTGTCCAGTCTCTTCCCATACTCCCCACACAGACACCCCTTTCCCCCTGAGAATTATCAACCCACTCCCATTCTATGCCTCTGATTCTATTAAGTTCACCAGTTTATTCTGTTCCTCAGGTTTTTAATTCACTTGACTTTTAGATTCACTTGTTGATAGATATGTATTTGTTGTTCATAATTTTTATCTTTCTTCTTCTTTTTCCTCTTTTTAAAGAATACCTTTCAGCATTTCATATAATACTGGTTTGGTGGTGGTGAACTCCTTTAGCTTTTTCTTATCTGTGAAGCTCTTTATCTGACCTTCCATTCTGAATGATAACTTTGCTGGGTAGAGTAGTCTTGGTTGTAGGTTCCTGCTATTCATCACTTTGAATATTTCTTGCCACTCCCTTCTGGCCTGCATGGTTTCTGTTGAGAAATTAGCTGATAATCGTATGGGAGCTCCCTTGTAGGTAACTAACTGTTTTTCTCTTGCTGCTTGTAAGATTCTCTCTTTGTCTTTTGCCCTTGGCATTTTAATTATAATGTGTCTTGGTGTAGTCCTCTTTGGATTCCTTTTGTTTGGGGTTCTGTGCGCTTCCTGGACTTGTAAGTCTATTTCTTTCACCAGGTGGGGGAAGTTTTCGTTCATTATTTCTTCAAATAGGCTTTCAGTATCTTGCTCTCTCTCTTCTTCTGGTACCCCCATAATTCTGATGTTGGTTCGCTTGAAGTTGTCCCAGAGGCTTCTTACACTATCTTCAACTTTCTGAATTCTCTTCTCTTCATGCTTCTCTGGAGGAGTGTCCTTGGCCTCTTTGTATTCCAAATCTTTGAGTTGATTCTTGCGATCCTCTAGTCTGCTGTTGGGTCTCTGTATAATATTTTTTATCTCAGTCAGTGTATGTTTAATTTCTAGTTGGTCCTTTTTCATATCCTCGAGGGTCTCATTGAATTTATCGGCCTTTTCCATGAAATTCTTGAAAAACCTTATAACCGTGGTTTTGAACTCTATGTCCAGTCGCTTGTTCTCCTCCATTTCTTTGGTTTGTGATCTGTTTCCTTGCTTCCTCATTTTCTCTGCTTCCCTGAGTTGGTAGGGTAGTTTTGTGTACTAGATGTCCTATTGGTTCAATGGGTCAGCCTCCCAGTTACCTGAGGTGGACACTCTTGGTGTACCCTTGTGTACTGTGTGTCCCCCAGCAGGAGCTACAGCAAGAACTAGTTTTCTCCTCCTTTGCTTGGGCGGTTTTGGAGCAGTCTGACTGGAGCTGCAGTTAATTTGGTTGAGCTGCCACAGAACAGGCCATTTATATGCAAAAGCCGTTGTGTGGAGCCTGGGTGGGTTTGTAGAATGTGCGGGGCAGGGTCTCTGGGCGGGGCGGGGTCTCAGGGCGTCACTAGGCTAGGGCATGGCCAATGGCGATGGCTGGCGTCAGCTGTCTCTGCCTTTCCACGTTTCCAAGTCCCTGCGCCCCGCGCTCCAGTGCAGTAAAACAATGATTGCTGGGCGCACCTCTGCAAAAAAGTCACTCTCACTTTCCGACCTGATGGCCGAGAGTCCAGCTTCTCCCCGTAGGTGTCTGGGTCCCCCGAGTGTCCCCAGAAACTGGATTTCAGAGTGATCGGGAGCTTGTCTCCCTTTGGGTTGAAGAAAAGCCGCACACCCAGTCGCCCGCCGCCAGCCCGATTCAGCGTTTGTGCTCCTTTCTCTCCTTAGTTGTAAATCTTCCACTCAGCCAGCTTTCCCGTGGTTCTGGGTGGTAGACGTTTTGTCTTTTAGTTGTATTTTTGAAATTGTTGTGTGAGGCAGCAGATTAGTTGTTTAACTATGCTGCCATCTTGGTTCCTCTGTAACTTTTTCTTAAGTCAATTTACTGTGCTTTTTTTTTTTTAAACTTAAATAGCTATTTTTCAGAAGATAATTCAGTGTGAAAATCGAAGCCAGTTACTTGCTATAAACAGGGAAATGCTAAAAATAAATATAAAAGGATTAAAGCTTTTACAAGCCTGCCTTCACCCCAACGCAGGCCTCCCATAGCGTCCCCACCCACCGGTGGCGTAGGCTCCGCACCTGGGGACTCAGGTTGGTGAGCGGGGGGCGCAGTCTCAATCCTGTCCATCCTGAGCTCTGGGTCTGGTGTCACCCACGGGCATCCCCGGTATGCGGAGGGGACCGGTGCCGTCTCAGGTCCAGGGGCACAGAGGAGAGGGGGCTGCAGGCCCCTTGTGTGCATGGAGAGCCGTGGCTGTGGGGGACGGTGGGACAGCAGAGTTCACGGCTCTTGCCCATCAAGGTAGGTGTTGCCTCAGGGCCGGTCGAGTAGCCACTGGCCTCTTTCAATGTCAGCCTCACAGGGCTCCAGGAGAGTCTAAAACAGTTTTCCGGTCATCGCCATGTGGAAGGATGTCGCACTTCCGGGTTGGGTTCCTGCGCGCTGCCCTCCGCCCCGTCCGTATGGACTTTCAGCTCGAGATCACTTCCGATTGGTCAGTTTGTGCTGAGTGCTGTGAGGGCGCTTTAGACTTCCTCTGAGTCCTTGGCAGCCCAGGCAGGAGAGCTGGGCTTCAGGCTGACAGTTTGAATCTGGGCTCTGCCCCTTGCCACCCGGGCAGTGCCTGGCACTGTGCTGGAGGTGGGCAAACAGAAATGGACACTCCTCCCTCCTCAATTTAATGGAAGAGTCAGAAATAGACTGTTCCTTAGACAACAGAAAAAAAGCATCCAACCAGACCAGACACACCAGGGGGGCTTCCTGGGGGAGGTGACGCTTGCGTTAGATTGTGAAGGGTGACTGAGAACTCACTAGGCAGCAAAGGAGGGCACCCTGGAACTGGGAGTGGCATGGGGGTGAGACGGGCCTGTTTTCTCGTCCAGGGAAGGCTGAAATGACCCTCACAGGATAAATGCGTTACATGTGGAGACTGCCAGATGCTGTTCAGGCCACAAAGTATGTGTCTGACCTGTTTGCTTGAAGCCCCGTGCCCCTCTGAGCACTCACAGCCTGGGGGTCCTCCCTAGCTGTGGGACATGGAACATGGTGATTGGGATTCACCTGCTTATGAGATAATTGTCCCTAGCAGACTGAAACTTTCCAGATAGAAAAACTACAACAAGCATGTCAAACTCGTGGCCGCGGGCCACATGCGGCCCACAACAAATATTTTTGCGGCCCAGCCAGTATAATGGTATGTAAGAAACGTTTTAATAAAAATTTCGTAACTTAATTTTTACAATATCCTGTTACACATAACTAGAGGCCCAGTGCACGAATTCATGCATGGTGGGGTCCAGCCAGCCCTCCAGGGGGAGGGGCCATGGGAAGGCCTGTCTCACTCAGTCCCGATAGGCCAGACCCCAGCAGCAGGCTAACCTACCTGTCAGAGCATCTGCCCCCTGGTGGTCAGTGCACATCATAGCAAGCAGTTGAACAGCCTTAGCATATCATTAGCATATTACACTTTGATTGGTTGAACAGATGACCAGATACTTAGCATATTAGGCTTTTATTATATAAGATTATTAATAATGAACTACAACATTTGCTAATGTGCTGTGCTCAGCACAGCCGTGGGTGAACCTGAGGGGGGGCGATGAAGGATTAGAAAAGACAGACAAGAGAATAAAATTGGGGCTAGGTGGGACGCTGCTTCTCTGATGGAGAGACAGCGCCACAGCCTGCAAGTCATCTTTATTTTATAGCCAGATTCCACGAGGCAAAGTAAAGGCGTGGTCAAGATGTTTACAATGTTCTCACAGGTTTGGAATCTACTCAATTACATGCACCTCATCAAGCTTTGTTTACTTGCTGCACCTCCTGCAGCCTACATCACTCAGCCACCTGGGACCACAGGTTCGGACCATAAGGTCAAGCTTACAGCCATAGCCTTTGGCTATAATTGTGCTGGGAGGGCTTTGCCCTCCAAGTTGGGACCTGCACGTGGCTTTGCCACGAGAGGACCATGCCCTCTCATTAGTCCGAGGCTTGAACCTGTCCAAACGCTGGAGCTGCTCTCCACAGCTAATGACTGATGACTATAATCGTGTTGCATTCACTTCCCTTACGCACCTTACGTGCAGGCGCACCATTTCTCTCCACTAACACCAGCAGCGAACATTTTAGCAGCCGATGGCCACGTCATTAGTCTTGGACTGACTTGTTTGGTGTGCGCAACAGGAAATATTTTGCTTTCAGAGAACAAGAAAAGTAGGTTTATTTGCGTTATGCTTATTTATTTGTGCAATTATTCAGTGTCTGGTAAGTTAATGTTCGAGAAAAAATATTAATTTTTATTAAAATGTTCTATTATTTTATGTTAACGATGATTCATTTATTTCAGCCCTTTGTGTTCAGCATGTCTCTATCGAAATAAGCTTGTGTTTCTATGAAATTGAAGCTTTTTTTTTTTTGCGGCCCACATAAACTTAAACCTTGTTTATTTGGCCCGTGCTAGCCTTTGAGTCTGACATGCTTGGACTAGAGCAGTGATGGGCAACCTTTTGAGCTTGGTGTGTCAAACTTCGCCAAAAAACTGAGCATAACTCGGGTAGTGTGTCACTTTGAGGAAAAAACTAACTCCAAGACTCTAGTCGCAAATGTTTCATCCTCAGGAGCAGCAAATGTTTCATCCTCGGCATGCGGCCGCATGTCATCAGAAATGGCTACGCGTGTCAGTGCTGACACGCGTGTCATAGATTCGCCATCACTGGACTAGAGGGTCAGAACTTTCTCGGGCGTGGGAGTGAGCATGCTCTCCACAGTGAGGCCTTAGCTAAGCGAGCTGAGTTTAAAGAGTTCTGCAGTGGACACGCTAGCTTGAGAAGACGCCTGCACAGTGCTCACTGCGGCGTTCCTCCCAGCAGCCTGCGTGTCCATTGGTGGACGGATGGATAAAGATGTGGTACAGACACACAGTGAAATACTACTCGGCCATAAAAAAGGGGGGCGGATCCTGCCATTTGTGACAACATGGATGGACCTTGAGGGTATCGTACTAAGTGAAATAAGCCAGAGAAAGACAAATACCACATGATCTCACTCATCTGTGGAATCTAACACAAAACAAAACAAAACAAAACGAAAACTGAACTCAGAGAGAGAGACCAGGTTGGTGGTTGCCAGAGGTGGGGTGGGGGAGGATTATGATCTTTTGGGCTCTGAATCCCCAGCACCTGGCACCTTAATGGAAGTTCATTACTACCAGAGCGAGGGCATGAAGGTCTCCTGACTCATGTTCTCAAGCGACATGGCTGTGAGGCAGGGAGTGCCAGAGCCACCGGCCCCTGCTCCCTCCACCCCTCCCGGGGTGGGTATGGACTCATCTTGCCTGGCTGGCCGGCCCCGGCCACAGCTGCCCAGACCTGGGGACTTGTGGACGTGCCCGTGGCCCTGGCTGATCTGATGCAGTTGAAGGTGGAATGCAGGTGGGGACAGAAGAACATCAGCACAATGTCTCTCCCTCTGCTCTTCGCTTGCCTGTATTCTGCCAGCCTGTGTGGCCGCGAGCACGTTGGTCCCCAGGTGTCAGGTGTGGCGGGAAGGGAGGGAGGACGCAGGAAACAAACTGGGGGCTGCTCCACAGCACTCTGTGTGCTCCCCAGCCTCCTCACCTGTGCTCTCCTCCCACAGGCTCCCCCGGCCACGCTGGCTCCACGTCCATGAGCCCATCGGCAGCCTTGTCCACAGGGAAGCCCATGGACGGCCACCCCAGCTACACGGACACCCCTGTGAGTGCTCCACGGACTCTGAGTGCGGTGGGCGCCCCCCTCAATGCACTGGGTTCTCCGTACCGCGTCATCACGTCTGCCGTGGGGCCGCCCTCAGGAGCGCTGGCAGCCCCTCCAGGTATCAACCTGGTTGCCCCGCCCAGCTCTCAGGTAAGTGAGCGCCCAACCACCCCCACAGGTGCTCCTGGGGCAGAGCCCGCACCAAGCAGTGCACACCTACTGTGTGCGGGCGGAAGGGCCTGGGTTGTCTGTAGACTTCCCTGCTGCAGGACCTCCGTGAGGTGTGTCCTCAGGCAGGGCAGCCCCAGAGGGCGGAGGACACTGCACAGTCCGGGAGTCTGGTTCATGCTTCTCAGGAGAGGGGCTGTGTGTGTGTGTGTGTGTGTGTGTGTGTGTGTGTGTGTGTGGTGGACCCCGCCTTGCTGTTCTGAGGCCCCCAAAGGGTGGCCCGATGCCTTTCACTTCCTCCTAGCAATGTCACACCGAGAAGGCAGCTTGTAGTGGTCGGCTCTTGTGTAATGATGCTGCATAACAACCAGTCCCCAGTGTGTCATGTGTTGAAAATCACACACATTTTTTTTTCTCACCCTCAAGTTTCTGTGTCAGCTAGGATGGCTCTGCTCAGGTGGCGGGTGAGCCAGGCTAGGCTGAGGCTGGGTCCATGCCTGCCCCTCGGGTCCCAGACTAAAGGCACGGCAGCTACCTGGGGCACCTCACAGGAGTGGCCACGTCCAGACGGAATCAGGAGAGCGCAGGGCGGTCTCTGCTCACGCCAGCTTCACGAAGACCCGCCGCCTCCGAAGCTCCCGTGGCTGCCTCGGGGTGGGCTGTGCTATTTCAGGGGGAGATTCTACAAAGAAACAGTGTGAAGCGTGTGAACACTTAGGAGCGAATCAGTGCCCCTGAGGGTCTCGGGGGCCGTGCCCATCATACAGGCAAGGCCGTGTTGTACGTGCTGTCAGTGGTGTGGCCTGGAATCGGAGGGACGATAGGAAAGTCCCCGTGGCCTCCCAGTCATGGGGTCCAGGAGGGTGTGGGAGGCTCAGAGGAACGTGGACCAGATGGCGGTGGAATGGACTGTATCGATGCCATGCTCTCCCTGTAACCACAGAGCTGGTGACACCCCCCTTCAGAATGGGAGACCTTTGAGAGGTTTGTTGATTTATGTTCTTTCATGTCAGTGGATTCCAGGGAAATAGGCAAAGCCAGTAGGTTAGAGACAGGAAAGTACGTGGAGGTTCTGGGACAAAGCAAACTTTGCAAAGGGAGCCCATTCCTCCCAATTCCTGTTGACGAGGTCCTCCGTGTGCAGCTCCTCGGCCCGTCCCGGGTCCTGGGGGTACGCTCTGAATAATGCGGCCCAGGTCTTCCCTGCATGGCAGCTGCCGCGAGCACAGGACGTAGCCTCAGCCAGCAGCCGTGATCGCCATGAAGAAATGGACAGGCGAGGGGATGGACGGAGACGGGCTGTGGGTGGGGAGGGGCCAGCACCGTCCCCCGACGCT
This sequence comes from Eptesicus fuscus, assembly GCF_027574615.1. Classification (NCBI taxonomy): domain Eukaryota; kingdom Metazoa; phylum Chordata; class Mammalia; order Chiroptera; family Vespertilionidae; genus Eptesicus; species Eptesicus fuscus. The sequence goes on from NC_072494.1 coordinate 42,186,261, forward strand.
GCTGTAGTCGCCACACTCCGGGCCACGGCGCCGAAGTTGGCCCACAGGTCTGCGTCACGGCCGAGTGCGCGTGCGCTGCTGCTCTTGGACCGAATGTCTGTACAGAGGGACTGGGGTTGAAAGGTCAGCTGAAGGCTTGCTCCTGGCCAACTGGGCTGCGTGCAGAAGCCAAGGCCAGGCTTGGCTCTGGGAGCTCCGTGCAGCTTGCCAGGCGCTGCGGAGCCTGCGGCCCAGGCACCAGCATGTGGGCTGGGGCTCCGGAACCCACGGCAGGACACTTGGCCCAGTTCGTTAGAGGACACAGGACAGCAAGTGCCCTTGGTGTTGGCGACTCTGAACCATCAGGCGCTGTCCCTGAGCATCCCGGGCCGAGGGGCTGAGCGTGGGCCTTGCCCGGGAACATGGGCCTTCCGTGACGGGTCGGGGTAAGTGCGGTTGGGGCGAGGGGCCGAGGGAGCAGCCCTGTGGGGCAGCAGGCAGTCCCTGCCCGAGCTCTGCTACTCGGGGTTTGAGCTTCTCCTTGTCTTGTTGGGTCTTCAGTCTTGAGCAGTGAAGGGAACGGGACTGGCTTATGGGGCAGGGGCTGTGCCACCCTGTGCAAACTACGATCTTACCACTTGTCCTCTGCTGTCGGGTAACATGTCCTGATTACCTGACAGTGATTTTTATGAAAATCAAAGGAGATATGGATTTGAAAAATCACTTCTTAGGTGCTTACAATGCTCATGGCAACCAGAGTTATTACTATTATTCCTAAGCGCTATACCCTGCACCCCGGGGACCACTGATTCAGGTGTCCTCTGTTGCTGGAAGGTTCTAGAGGAGTTCATTTTAGCAAGTGCTCTCTGAGCTTGGCTCTGAGATTCGGAAATGTCTGAAATCGTGCCCTGCCCTGGTGAGAAGTGGCTGAGGGAACGAGCGATTTCTAAAAACACCAAGTGTGGATCGGGCCGGTGTGTATGCAGCTTCCAGACAAAATGGTCCAGGCCACCTTTTCCTGGACGTGTGTGTGAGTGTGAGTGTGCATGTGTGAGAGTGTGAGTAAGTGTGCATGTGTGAGTGTGTATCAGTGTGTGAGTGTGTGTCTGAATGTATGTGTATGTGAGCGTGCATGTGAGTGTGTGTCTGAGTGTGTGTAAGATTGTGTGTGAGTGTGTGAATGTGTGAGAGTGTGAGTGTGTGAGTGTGGGTATGTGAGTTTGTGTGTGTGTGTGTGTGTGTGTGTGAATGTGTATGTGAGAGTGTGTGTGTGTGTATGTGTGTGTAAATGTGTGTGTGAATGTGAGTGTGTGTCACTGTGTGAGTGTGTGTGTTTATGTGTGAGAGAGTAGTGTGTGTGAGTGTGTGTATGTGTGAGTTTGTGTGTGTGTGTGAATGTGTGTGTCACTGTGTGAGTGTGTGTGTTTATGTGTGAGAGAGTAGTGTGAGTGTGTGTATGTGTGAGTTTGTGTTATGTGTGAGTGTGAGTTGTGTATGTGTGAATTTGTATGTGTGAGTTTGTGTGTGTATGTGTGAATGTGTGTGTCACTGTGTGAGTGTGTGTGTTTATGTGTGAGAGAGTAGTGTGAGTGTGAGTGTGCGTGCTGCACATTGTAAGTGTGATGTGTGCTGGCTGGCCTTGGCACAGGCCTGCGTGTCCTTGGCACGCCCCCTCTGACCCCCCCGCCCCTGCCCCTATGGTCCCGTCGCACCTGTTCCTGCCCAGGTGGGCATTGGTAGCTGCCACTCCCCCTGCAGATGTCTGCTCGTTAGAACAAGTGCAGGCGTTAGAGCTAGAGCGGATCTTACAGACCCCCTTGCCTCATGACTAAGGGAAAGTTAGGCCATCACCTCTTTTCCAGTGAAATCCTGTTTGAAAGCCGGATATTCATGTCAAATAAAAACAGGTCTGGCTGAACCCCGGCCGGGATGTGACCCCTTCTCAGTCTACCTCCCTCCTGCTCACCTGCCACCCACACCCGCCGCGTCTGAGCCCCTCTGGCCTGTGTGTAGACGGGAGCCGGAGTCTCTGGGACGTGACCTGGCTCTGTCGTGCAGCAGGGCACGGTGAGGGAGGGTGGGTCTGGCCGCAGGCTCCGCTCCCCGCGGAGGCTCGGTCCTCACGGCCTAGACCCTCACCGGGTTAACTGGGCGCCACTAGGAAGGGAGGGCCTTCCTGCAGCCGCCGGCCACACACCTGCCTTCAGTGGGGCCATTTGGGCTGAAAGCAGCTCAGAAATGTGGGCCCCGTGCTCCTCGATGATCCGGGGGGTTTCTATCCCGCTCAGGCGGCAGCCAGAGCCTGGAGCCGCCGCCCCGGGGCCCCTTCAGCAGGGCTGCTCCCGATGGAAGGGGCAGCGGGGCCAGGGCTGGGGCCAGGCAGCCAACGGCTTTGCGCTCTGCTGGCGGCCTTCGATCTCCTCTCCCCTGCTCAGCGCAAACAACCCCCAAGCAAGACAGGCTGTCGGAGACGGAGCAGCCGCCCCCGTCCCAGCCACCCCTTCCCACCACCAGACTCAGGACGGGTAGGAGAGGGGCTCCTGCCAGGGAGGCGGGCAGGCAGCTGCCAGGGCCAGGGGACCCCAGGGTCCAAGAGCCATTCCTTCCACCTGCTGGGTCGGGAAGGCACCGGGGCAGGTGCGACAGATTGTGTGTCTCCTCAGGCTTTTCCCGTGTTGCTGCCCGAGGCGGAGGTGGAGGATGTTGTTCCTCTGCTCAGAACCTCCAGTGGCTCCTCATGGCCTCCCAACCTCAATCCGCCCCCCTTAGCCCGGCAGTCAAGCCCGGGCTCTGTCACAGCCGCCTCCCCCGCGTCCCCATCCACCCACCGGACACACACCAGGGCTTCCTCACAGGCCTGGGTGCTCACAGCCTTTTGCTCATCACTGGCCCATCCTAATCCTGCCCATTGGCGAAGGCTGTCCAGTCCCAGCTCAGATGCCACCTCCTTCAGGAAGTCTTCCCTGATCTCCATTGCTCATGGTCTTTCTTCTTAAACTACCCTGACTTTTAATCTCATTAGTGGCTAGGTCCTTGAGGCAGTGCCTGTGTGTCTTTCTTCTTGTGCCCCCACAGGATTTCTGAAAGAATAAATGAATAAAACACGTTAGGGCTCAATTTCCTCGTCTGAAAATAGGAAGGCCCCCCCAGGGTTGTTGTGAAGATTAAATACTTGATTAGCGTCGAGCAGGCTTCCCAGAGCCGGTGGCGCCGATGGCAGCCCCCCAGTGAGTGCTGCTGCGTGATCACGGCAGCCGCAGGGCGCACCGGCCGGCGGAGACGGGCGGGACGGAAGGCAGGGCACGGCCTCCCGAGCCCAGGTGGCGGGGCCTCCTCGTTCCCGTGACCTTTCCGCTCATCTGAGGGCTAGGGGACAGGGCCCTGGTCAGCTAGAGGCTCTCTTTGGGGGTCATCTGACCTAAAATGCTCCCATTTCATGGGGTGGACCTAAGAGCTCCTGCCTGTTTCTTGAGGCACAAAACGTTGCCCAGAATTCGCCTGACGGGAAGCCTCCCCGTTTCTTAAAAATCAGCGCGCGCTGAGGTGGGGCACGTGTCCAGAGATAAGAAGCACCCAGTGTTATGACAACATCCAATAGTTTTCTGACGTTCCCAGCGAAGAAATGGAATCCTCTGCCCCGGGCGCGCGTGGCCTCACGTCACCGCTCGATTCCTGGCATGTTGTAGGATGTGGGCTCGTAATAAGCACTCAGAATTCTTGTCTGAATTGACCAGATTTCACCGGAATGATAGTGTGTGCCGGGCATCAGGGTCGGCACTTTGCACCATTATCTCCTCTAGCCCGCCGCAGCTCGGGTAGGTATTCCCGTGCTCAGTTTACAGACAGGGAAACTGAGTCAAAGATGATTGGGGACCTGCAGGCCACACGGGCAGCGTGGAGGCATCGGGGCGGAGGCTCCACAGGGACGCCATCCCCACTGCACGGCGATGCTCAGTCCTGGCCACACACCTTTACCCGGTAAACTTAGCACAAGGCCATGCCGAGGGCATGGACCCACTGGCTCCCAACTCTGGCGGCGGCGGGGGTGGCGGGGGGGTGGGGGTCCAGGCGTCTGATTATTTCCGTGCTCCCAGTGTATATGCAAGGCTTACTGTGTTCCAGCAAACCAAACTGGGCACAAGGTTGAGATGCCTGTATAAAAAGAGGAAGGGGAAGGAGTGGGGAGCGGGGTGAGAGAGAGACTGGGGGAGAGAGGGAGAGAGAGAGAGAGAGAGAGAGAGAGAGAGAGAGAGAGAGAGAGAAGAGAGAAACATCAATCTGTTGTTGCACTTTTGCTGCATTCATTGGTTGACTCTTGCATGTGTGCTGACCGGAGATCGAACCTGCGCCCTGCGGATCCTCGATGCTCGAACCCACTGAGCATCAGCCGGGGCTCATGTGCGTTCATTAAAACACTTCCCGGCAACTTTGGTGCAGAGCAGGGGCTGTGGCTGTCCGTCCCGGCCCCTCACTGCACCTCGGCCACCTCCTGCCCTCCATGGCTGAGTGACTTGCTAAGCTGGTGTAGGTGGAAGGCGCTTCTCTCGGCTCTGAGTTATGTGTATCCGTCATTCCCTCTGTCCCAAAGGCCTTGGCTCAGGAAGAAAACCGCCTTTGGGTGGTGTGAGAATCGCAGTCACTGGGTTAGGCATGTGCCTCACCGTTCACATGGACCACACAGAGGCCAGGGACCCCTTCCACCCCCAAGGGGTCACCCCCCAGCTGCCTCCATGGCCACTCCAACACCCCGCCCCCCTCAGCCCCACGGCCACTCCAACACCACCCCCCTCACCCCCACAGCCACTCCAACACCCCTCCTCACCCCCACAGCCACTCCAACACCACCCCCCCTCAGCCCCACAGCCACTCCAACACCCCTCCTCAGCCCCACAGCCACTCCAACACCCCGCCCCTCCCCTGCGTTGCGCGTGCTGTCTCAGGGCGGCCTGTCCTGCCCCCTGCCAGGCCTGCCTGCGTAGGAACAGAGACAGGTCTTGTAGACTCTGCCTCTCCCTGCGCTGCCCAGAGGTGAGCTGTGCCCACGGCACTGAGCGCGGCCGGAGGCTCTGCTGACTCGTCCTCTGGGAAGAGCACAGAGCCCTCAGCAGTGGCCCCGGGGGCACGAGGAGCTGATGCCGGCAGTGAGGGGGCCAGAGGGGGTGCGTGCAGGGCCGTGCTCAGACACTCACATGGGCCAGCTCCCCGCACCTGCCAGCCCAGGGCGGGCGCCGGGAGGAGGCAGCGCAGGACTCTGGCCCACGGAGCCTGTGCTCTCCCGGAAGGGAGGAATGATGCGCTTCTGCCCACTCTCCTCCCAGGACCCCCGGGCACACGGCCTTCCCTGCGCTCAGCCAGAGTCCACTCTTAGGCAGACCCGCGCTCCCTGGGGGCCTCGGCTCGGCTCGGCTGGCTGCTGGCTCCGTCCGTCACTGCCCTTGCTCTCTCTCTCGTGCAGCTCAATGTGGTCAACGGGGTCAGCATTTCCGAGGACGTCAAGCCCCTGGCCGGGCTCCCCGGGCTCGGGAACATGAACTACCCGTCCGCCAGCCCCGGGCCGCTGGTCAAACACATCTGCGCCATCTGCGGGGACAGGTCCTCAGGTACGTGCGCTTGGTGGTCGACGCCTGGGGGTTTCGGGGGGTGGGAGGGGTGCTGGCTCTCCCGGCACACACTGGCCTGCGGCTGGGCCACGGGACCCGGAAGGCGGGGCAGGTGGTGATGGAGATTGTTCCGGGTCCAGCAAAGCCACCGCCCAGCAGGCCTCGGGCCGCAGCTCCCGGCCGCACCCCGTGGCGCTAGGAAGACCGGGCGCCGGTTTCTTTCTCCCGCTGCCCAGAGCGTGGAGCGCGCACGTCAGAGGCCGCTCAGTGCCGGGAGGAGGGTAATGCTTTTGAGAGGGGGTCCCGGCGTCTTCGGGCCTCACTCTGGGGAAATGTCAGTGAAGCTGAGGGCCTCCTGCAAGGAGAATAAATCCTTTCACTAAGAGCACTGAGGTCTAATGGAGGCAGAGTGCGCTGTTTAACTAAATACCGGGATGCGTGATACAGTAATGCAAACAAAACCTAAGCTCGGGACCCTTCTAATATCGCTCCCGGGATTGGTGGCCCCGAGGGACGGCCTGGAGGGGCCCTGGGACAGGCACTCGGGCTCAGTGTGTGTCGGGGGGACAGGCGCTCGGGCTCAGTGTGGGGGGGACAGGCGCTCGGGCTCAGTGTGGGGGGGACAGGGGCTCGGGCTCAGTGTGGGGGGGACAGGAGCTCGGGCTCAGTGTGGGAGGGACAGGCGCTTGGGCTCAGTGTGTGGGGGACAGGCGCTCGGGCTCAGTGTGGGGGACAGGCGCTTGGGCTCAGTGTGGGGGGGACAGGCGCTCGGGCTCAGTGTGGGGGGTGGGGGACAGGCCCTCAGGCTCAGTGTGGGGGGGGGGAACAGGTGCTTGGGCTTCTCCGAGGGCCATCTTTGCTTCTTGCCCATGGAATACGCCAGTTTCCGGGGGCGGGGGTGTGGGGTGGGGACAAGAAGGGGTGACAGGAGCAGGCACACACGTGCTGTTCCCCCCACAGGCAAGCACTACGGCGTGTACAGCTGTGAGGGCTGCAAAGGCTTCTTCAAGCGGACGATCCGCAAGGACCTGCTGTACACCTGCCGGGACAACAAGGACTGCCTCATCGACAAGCGCCAGCGCAACCGCTGCCAGTACTGCCGCTACCAGAAGTGCCTGGTCATGGGCATGAAGCGGGAAGGTGGGCCCTCCCCCGGGCGCGGGCCCAGCAGCACGTGGGCACGCGTGGCAGACGCAGGGCCCCTGGGGGAAGGAGGAAGGGCGCTGCCATGACCGCAGTCAGATGTGCGTGCTGCCCGAGGGAACGTGTCCCCAGAGGAGGGGCGGGGCAGCTTCCTGCTCCCCACCTGCCTCCCTGGTGCTCAGATGACGCCCAGTCTGGACCCTCCAGCGGCAGAGAGAAAATCTGAGGCCCGGTGTGAGGGCCCTGGCGCCCTCCCTGCAGGGGGACGGCGGACAGCCTGGGCGGGCCGCATCTCCCCTCTCATCCTGCCCCTCCCTCTGGGGAACCGGCCGAGTCCACGCCCTGCTGGCAGGTTGGCGGCTGCAGGCCCCTGAGGTGGGTGTACCCCTGTCTTTGGGTCATGGCATCACAGTCACCAGGCTTCGCCGCTCCGTCAGGAAGGCCGCGGGCATGCACTTTTAAGCCAGGACGCCTTTCCAGTTGCAGGTGGTCGGCTGCGTTGTTGCAGTGAGAAAAAAGTTCCAAAAGTGCTTTCTGTTCATTTGTAAGGGCCACTGAGCAGCACAAATGCATTGAACGGGCCACTGTTCACCTAGCAGACCGTGGTACGTGGTGTCCACGGTGACTCCGGTTCCGTGTGCGAGGCCTGCCTCTCGGAAGCGGGTGCGGGTGTGCGGTCAGGCCCGGTGGCGCCTCAGCCCGTGGATCTGCCTGTGAGGAGGGGCGGCCCTGACACCCATGGACGAGGCAGGGAGAGGGTCTGAGCCCCTGCTGAGAGAGGCTGCCAGGGGGACTGAGCCCCTGCTGAGAGAGGCTGCCAGGGGGACTGAGCCCCTGCTGAGAGAGGCTGCCAGGGGGACTGAGCTCCGGGAGCCTCGGTGTGTCCGATGGAGAGTCACGTAATCAGCCGTTCGCCGGCCGGGGAGACGGGCCGGTGTGAGCCGGGCGAGGGGAGCGTGTCCCAGGCCCCGCCAGTCATGAGTGAGCAGAGGGCAGGCCCTCCGTCTCCTGAGCAGGGGCGCCCTGGGCTCCTCCCTGCCCGGCTCACACCCGGGACCGGATGCCCCGCCCCCCGCCGCCCTGATGTCTGACGATTCTCAGATTGGCAGACCCAAGCCTGGGCTCCTGATACTCTGCTCCCCCGTCTCCCCCTTTAGAAAATGGCCATTTCCCAGCGGCTCAGACCAGAAACCACTGGCCGCCCTCTTTCTCTGACACACCACACGTGGTGGGGAGACATCGTATCTCTGCCTCAAGCTGGGCCTTGAGTCGTTCTGTGCTCCCTGCTCCCGCTGCTTTCACCACAGTCCCAGACACCTGGCTCTTTGCAGTCCCGACCGCTCCTCCTCGGGCTGCTCCTGGCTCCCACCCCTGCCCGTGAGGGCGCCCGGAGAGCGAGGCGCACGGGGTCAGGCCCCCTTCCCCTCCAGGCCTCCCCCCTCAGTGGCCACAGGCTGGGAGAGGGGGGCAGGAGCAGCTGGGGGCACTCTGCTCCCCGCTCTCTGTGGCTGCCACTGCCCTGCGGCCCGCACTTGAGACTAATGACCCACAGCACCTCCCACCGGCCAGAGGGCTGGTGTCTGCGGGGCGCTCACCCCCAGGGTGGTGAGGCCAGTTTCAGGTTGACGTGTTAAGTGCATACGATTGAACTAAAGCAGCAATTTCAACTTTTTTCATCTCACAGCACACATTAACTCATTACTAAAATTCTGTGGGACACCAAAAAAGTATTATTTTTTTGGCTAACCAGACCAAAAAAAGGTATAATTTTGATTCATTCACACTGGATAGCCACTTCCGTTTGATGGTTGGGCAGTCTGTTGTAAGGCGGGACGTGGGTCTATTTAAGGTCACCCAGCACCCCCTGGATGTGCCCTGACGTGGGCAGCGGCTCAGAATGTCTGCCAAACAGAAGATGCCCCAACAGGAGACTGGCTCCTGGCTCAGGACGGCACGCTCTGTGGCCCGGGTCACGCCATTTGTGGAGAAGGGGGGAGGTGGAGCACCCTCCGAGGCCCGGGTCCCTTCCTGAGAGGCCTGCAGGGGATTTTCTTTGAGAGCCTATCGAGGCTCCCTCCACCTGCTTTCCCAGATTTTAACCTTGAAAAATTAATACAAGACGCGTTCAACTGCAACCAGCAAATGCAGCTGATAATGAGTGCGTGTGACAGCTGTGTGCTGGCAGTCAGTGAGGATCGGCGGGGCAGGACGGAGGGAGGAGGGCAGACCTGGAGGAGGAAGGACCGATCGGGAGATGGGACAGGACCGGGCAGAAGCCCGGGGGGTGAAGAGCGGCAGGAAGAGGAAATACCCACCCTGTGAACTTTCTGTAATTGTCTCATTTAATCCTCACCGGACAACCTCAGCCAAGGACCACGGCTCCCCCTTCCCATCCAGGGAAACGGGGGCTTGGCAGGTGGAGGGCTGTGTCTGATGTCGCTTAGCCAGAAAGTGGAGGCCGTTTTAGAAAAGAGGGCTTCGACCCCAGCACACTGCTTTTCTCCTTCTCTCTCCTGCTCGCTCCTCTCCTCTCCCTGCCCCTGCTTTATCCTCTCTCCTTGGTTCCTGGCTCCCGCCTTCCCACCTGGCCCCACCCCACCACGTAAGACCGTTTCCCGGGGGTGCTTGGTGGGTGCCCCCAGGGGCTGAGGGGTGCGAGATCCTGCGCCCTCCTCCTCCTCTAGAAGACCAGGGACCTCGCTTGCAGGACAGGTCAGAGGTCCCGCCGGGGTTCCAGTCCACTCTTCAGCCAGTGGGCGGCCAGCCCCTCAGAGAGGAGCTTGGGGCGTGGACAGAGGCAGGAGGGAGGGAAGCGAGAGGCCGGAGGGGCCAGCGGAGCGGCCACGTGAGTCGCTGGGTCCCACGCGAGCCACCAGCTTAGTGACCGTTTCCTTCATCTTGGCCTTGAGCAGCGCCCCGCGCCGCTGTGCTCCGGAGCGAGGAGCGGGCAGCAGCGCTTTCTGGGTGGACGCCGGCCGTCAGGCTGGTCTCTGGCTGGAGGACAGGGCCGTGGGCGGCCTCACCCCACGCACAGACGCAGGGGCGCTGGGGGCGCGGGGCCAGGAGGCTGGAAATGCTCAGCTTGGGAGGCGGGGTCGTTGCAGCTCCAGCTTTGCCGGGTCCACCCCCCCACACCCCCACACCCCCCAATCAGCCTCGGGTCTGGAAGGCCATCCGGGTGACTGCCTCGCCCGCTCACTTACGAACCCCCCAGGGCCCCGAAGAGCATCCCTGATGCAGGTCAGGTGACCTGTGCACAGGCCGCCGCCCGGGCAGCGCTGATGGGATGTGAGGCCAAGGGCGCTGCCTGGGCCCTGACGGGGCAGGAGGGCAGCGTGAGGTGCCTGCCCCTCAGCCCCGCAGCTCCCGGCGTACTGGAGGGCGGCGGGCGGAGGGGCCGCGGGAGGGCGGAGGGGCCGTGGGGCCGTGGGGCACGGGAAAGCGGCTCGTGAAGAGAGGGCAGATCGGAGTGGTCAGAGCTTCAGAGGCAGACTTCCTAGGGTCCTCGCCACCCCGACTGTGGAGGACGTGGGCTCCAGGCCCGCGTAGCCGCACAGGTGTGAGCAGGTAGCCTCTGTCAGCACCACGACACCCCGATTCAGCGCCAAGGTCACGCCCACCTTACACACAGGCGGCGTAGGCAGGCCGCCCCTTCCCACCGCTCTCCTGGCACCGGTGCCATCTGTGTGTCCTCCGTGTGCCAGCCGTGCAGGAGGAGAGGCAGAGGAGCCGGGAGCGGGCGGAGAGCGAGGCCGAGTGCGCGGGCGGCGCCCAGGAAGGCATGCCGGTGGAGCGGATCCTGGAGGCGGAACTCGCCGTGGAGCCGAAGACAGAGTCCTACGGGGACATGAGCATGGAGAGCTCGGTACGTGCCCTGGGCGCCGGCCACTCCCCGGCCTGGGGGCGGAGGGCGTGCTGGGCCCCGACTCCAGCCTGAGCGTGTCCCGTTTCAGACCAACGACCCCGTCACCAACATCTGCCACGCGGCCGACAAGCAGCTGTTCACCCTGGTCGAGTGGGCCAAGCGCATCCCGCACTTCTCGGGCCTCACGCTGGAGGACCAGGTCATCCTGCTCCGGGCAGGTAGGCTGTCGGGACAATCGCGGGGCTGCCGTCGGACGTTCCCCGCAGGACGCTAACCCCGCCCGAGCCGTGCGCCACGCTGACGGCAGGATCGCGGCAGGGTGGCTCTTTCTCTGGGTGATCCGCAGGCTCTCAACTCGGGGGGCCTCCCCAGACACTCCCAACCCCCAGGGACAGTGCCTGTGGACGGAGGAGTGACTCTTCCACGTGAATCTTACCGGCTTCGTAGCTAGCGTCTCACTTTCGAAGACAGTTCAGTCCTCCTGGTTGGGGCCGCCTGAAGCCGCGCCCCATGACGCCTGTGAACGCGGAAAGTGCAGTCATTCCCACCCACAGGGAGGCGAGGGCGCCACCCACTTAGACGCAGGCGTGTCCCAGACGCACCCGGGCCCTTCCTATTTTGGGGTTCTTTGTGCCGCGCCCTCGGTGGCTTCCATTTCTGGGGCACGGAGCAGCTGCCACCTGCCAGGTCTCTTCCTCACTGAGCCCGCCCGCGGATGCCATGAAGGCGGGCGGAGGCCGGGAGCCACGTCCCTGTGAGATACGGAGCCCGCAGCGGCCGTGACCGGAGCTCCACGCCGTGCCAGCGCCGCCCGTCACCCCCACAGACACCAGCCCGCTCTGAGCCCCCGCAGTGACAGCTAACACAGTGCTGTCCCTGTGCCATGTTCAGTCCGTATTTGCTGATTGACGGGGGAAGCAGAGCCCTGTCCTCAAGCTGGCCTTCCAGGCTGCACTGGGAACCCCGGCATTTCACCTCCCCGGACTTCCGATTCGGCTTTGTCCCCGGGTGATCTCCATGAAGCCAGACTGCCCCTCACGGCCTCCTCTCGTCCCGCAGGGTGGAACGAGCTTCTGATCGCCTCCTTCTCCCACCGCTCGGTCTCCGTGCAGGACGGCATTCTCCTGGCCACCGGGCTGCACGTGCACCGGAGCAGCGCCCACAGTGCCGGCGTGGGCTCCATCTTTGACAGGTGTGTCTTCTGCGTCGTTGTGTGTGTGCACACGTGTGTGTGCCTTCATATGTGCACATGTGTATGCGTGCATGCATGTATGCACATGTGCTGTGGGCAGTGACGGGATGTGGATGGACAGAGCCCAGAGCCGCCCATGGCTGGAAGCAGAGCCCAGGAGACCAGTGGGCCTGGAGGCTGAGGGAGGATGAGGAGAAAGGCTGAGACCACGAGGTGGAGCGGGTCAGCGCCAGAGCAGTCGTGGGCAAATGGGGGACCCGTGACCCCTGTGGGGTCAGAGGAGAGGCTGGTTGTTGGCATGACCTGCTAACTTGGGGGTGGGGGTGTTGACCTGCTTCTCCTCGGAGCAGGATAGGCAGGGCGCCAGGACCGGACCCGAGGAGACAGGCCAGGATCTCAGGTCAGGTGGTGACGGCCTCCGTCTGGGGTTCCGTGCCCTAAATGCTGCTGAGGGAGTCAGCCGTGTGCTTAGGGGGCGAGTGAAGTGAGAGGTGAATGGCTCAGGTGAGAGGATGGAGGACAGGAGAGAGGAGCTCTCTGTCCAAGTGCAAGGCCCCCCTGGCCCCTCCCCAGCTCCATCACAGTCGGTCCATGGCCACGTGAGGTCCACCTCCTGTCTCCTCTCCTGTGTCATTCCCACCACGTGGTCCACGCAGACCCGCCTGGTCCTCTGTGGGCTCCGGCCCCGTCCTGGCCTGCAGGCTTCTCCGGTCACTGCGTGCTATCCCGCTGTGTTCCCCACATGCAGGCCCTCTGCTCGGCCTGTTGCATTTCTACTGATTTCCCACCCCAGGCTGCCTCTCCAGCCTGCGTCACCCGCCACCTGTGTGCCCTGGACTTGGCGCACGGCCGTTCCTGGCTTTGCATTGCTGTGTGTGTTTCCATGTCTGAGGTCAGGGGCCGCACCTTACTCCCCGGGGCATCGTCTGCCAATGGGGCGGGGGCATAAGAGATGCCGCTCGTGCTCACTGTCCTGATCTCATCGTCGCCTGCCATGTTTCCTGGGAACAGAGTCCTGACCGAGCTGGTCTCCAAAATGAAAGACATGCAGATGGACAAGTCGGAGCTGGGGTGCCTGCGCGCCATCGTGCTGTTTAACCCAGGTGAGGCGTGGTGCGGCGCTCGGGCCTCGAGCTCAGCCGGGACAGGGACGCAGGGCCAGGAGACTGTCCCAGGTGGGGCACAGGGCCAGCTCCTCATGGCCTCCACTCCCACCGCTGTCTTGGAAAGTCCTGAGTGGGTGTGGGTGTGGGCGTTTGGGTGGGGGGAGAGGAGAGATGGCAGTGGCCTTGGGTGGCAGTGAGGGAGGTGGTCAGAGTGGTCAGAGTCAGCATGGAATTTCAGGCAAAGCCCACAGGATTTGCCGATGGATTAGATGTCGATGTGCCGATGTGGGAGGAAGAGAGGTGTTAGATATAGTTCTCAGAGCTGTTGGCTTCGTTTCTCTGAACAGGTAGGAAAGTGGAGTTCTCATTGATGGAAACGGGGCCGGGGGGTGGGGGGGTGGGAACCAGGACCTTGTGTCTGGGCTGGTGCCTGGAGGCTGGGGGAGAGGAAGATTCAGAAAGCACCTGAGAAGGGACACCAGGGAGACGGGGGTGGGCGGGAGCAGCGATGGTGCCCTGGTGCCCTGCAGGCAGGAAGAGGAGGTGTCAGGGGGAGGGGTGCGGCTTCCCAGACGCCTCTGGTGGTGGGGAGGGGGGAATGGGCTCTGGGATCTGTAGTCGGCGCTCAGTTCACTGATGTGGGACCCGGTCTCTGGCTTTGTACCATCTCATCATTGAGTCCATGCTTAGCACACAGTAGGCCCACACATGAAGGGACTGTTTCTGGAATGGCCCAGATGAGGTAAAACTCCTCCAGGGAGTCGGCTGTGGGCACCTCGGCCCCTGCAGTCTAGGGTCAGTGTTTCCCAGTTGCTCCCTCCCGTGGTGTCTGGTGACTGCGGGGTGGGCCGCCTCTGCGGAAGGCGTCACCGGAGCTTAAATCAGTCGTCTGTTCCAGATGCCAAGGGTCTGTCCAACCCCTCTGAGGTCGAGACCCTTCGGGAGAAGGTCTACGCCACCCTCGAGGCCTACACCAAGCAGAAGTACCCGGACCAGCCAGGCAGGTGAGGCGCGGGAGGCCTGGCCGCACTGACAGGCAGTGGGGCAGGCGCGGTGGAGAGTGTTCCCAAGTGGGACTTAATCTCGGCAAGCTCAGGGAAGCAGAGCCCGGGCCGTGCCGACAGAGGTCCGTCTTTAAGCGCTGGACGCACAAGCAAGTGCATGAATGTGTGGGTCTCATTATCTCTGATTTCTAACCAGTCACGGAGCTCAGAAAGGTCAGGAGCTGCCCAAGGTCACAGAGCTGGTGTGCGGGGGAGGGTGTGTGTGTGTGTGTGTGTGTGTGGGGGGGGGGGGATGGTGGCTGGACAGGAGCCCAGGCCTCCCTGGTGCCAAAAGGGCTGGGATTGCCAGGGACCGGCCCCGCACCCCCGCTGGAGATGGCTCTGGTGGCCAGCAGAGGTGACCTTGGTCGCGGGCTGCCCCGGTGGCCTCCAGCGGGCGCTGGTCTGGGTCTGGGCTCCTTGTCTGAAAAGGACGTTGGCCAGGAGCTCTCAGACCAGCTGGCCGTCGCCCATACAGGTCTTCCCAGGTCACTGACCTCTTTTCTCAGATCTTTCCCCCGAAGCACAGCTAAATGAGAGTTCCCTCCTCAGTCAGCTCTCATCTTAAATCTCACAGGAAACTGAAAGCAAAACCTGAAAAACTGCCCTGAAGACATCAGTTTTGGAGTTAGCATTACTTTTCCAGGCTCCCAGTTCCCCCAGTGACTAGGTGAGGGCTGATGTCTGCGAAGCCGTTTTTCTGGGTCACACGCCAGTTCCTGTCCACTGGCCAGAGAGGCCGAGCCACTGTCTGTCGGAGGCTTGAACCGCCCGAGCGGTGGGCCTCAGCCAGTGGGCACAGTAACGGGTGTTGGGGGGGTGAGCCAGGGCTGCAGACCTCCCAAATGCCACCAGAGAGCAAAACCCAGGCTCCATGCTTTCTCGCGAATCAGTCCGCTGCTGTAAGAGGGGACTGTGCACACCCCACCTGGGCCCAGCTGCTTCCTTCCCGCTCCACGCACCCCAGAGCTGTGAGGTCGAGGAATGCACGAGGCCAGAGTGGTGAGGGATCACGTTATTCGATCATCCGCACCCCAGGTGGCTGAGCCTGGATGGCTCCAGCCCCAGCGAGGGGAGTCAGCGGCTTTTAAAGGACTCTTGGCGGGCTTTTCTGGGCGGAGACTTCTTTGTGCAGACCCGGAGCGGGGAGAATGGAATGTGGTCGCAGCAAAGGCAATGTCCACAGTGAAATGGCCTGAAAAGCCAGCTCCCGGGGGAGGGGTACCAACTCAAGTGCTCCATCAGGTGGGCACCTGTGGGCGGCCCCTCCCTCTGGAAGGACCCCTCCCTGCGCTCACTTCCATTGGTGAGAACTTGGTCACATGGCCACCCAGTGCCATAGCCAAGGAGGGAGGGCAGTGGGGGGGGAGGGCAGTGGGGGGGAGGGAGGGGTTGGTGGACAGACAGGAGGGTCTCCTGCTGCAGGTGAGACTGAAGGGCCCAACACCAGGCCTGGTGCCTGTGCCCTCAGCCGCGTGCGGGGGATTCTGCTGAATGCAGCCCTGGGGCAGCCTACCCGTCTGTGAGCACACACTGGGGCGTCTGTGAGCACACACTGGGGCATCTGTGAGCACACACTGGGGCGTCTGTGAGCACACACTGGGGCGTCTGTGAGCACACACTGGGGCGTCTGTGAGCACACACTGGGGCGTCTGTGAGCACACACTGGGGCGTCTGTGAGCACACACTGGGGCGTCTGTGAGCACACACTGGGGCGTCTGTGAGCACACACTGGGGCGTCTGTGAGCACACACTGTGGCGTCTGTGAGCGCACACTGTGGCGTCTGTGAGCACACACTGGGGCGTCTGTGAGCACACACTGGGGCGTCTGTGAGCACACGCTGTGGCGTCTGTGAGCACACACTGTGGCGTCTGTGAGCGCACACTGTGGCGTCTGTGAGCACACACTGGGGCGTCTGTGAGCACACACTGGCGTCTGTGAGCACACACTGGGGCGTCTGTGAGCACACACTGTGGCGTCTGTGAGCACACACTGTGGCGTCTGTGAGCACACACTGTGGCGTCTGTGAGCACACACTGGGGCGTCTGTGAGCACACACTGGCGTCTGTGAGCACACACTGGGGCATCTGTGAGCACACACTGGGGCGTCTGTGAGCACACACTGGGGTGTCTGTGAGCACACACTGGGGCATCTGTGAGCACACACTGGGGCGTCTGTGAGCACACACTGGGGTGTCTGTGAGCACACACTGGGGCGTCTGTGAGCACACACTGGGGCGTCTGTGAGCACACACTGGGGCGTCTGTGAGCACACACTGGCGTCTGTGAGCACACACTGTGTGCAGGCGTTGGGAGAAGCGCACCTGCAGCCGTTCTCAGAATGGCTCTAGTCGTGTTCTTTATCTTAAACCAACCAGCCAACAAACAAACAAACTACTACCCCAAACCCAACAACAAGAGACAAACCCCAGAAAACCAAACCTTGCTTTTTCCTAATTATAAAAGCAGAGCAAGCTTTGGTGGGAAACAAGGAAAATATTTTTAACACATAAAACAGGTAGTAAAAGTTGGTTGTGAATTTTGGGGTGTATTTCCTTCCAGTCTCCTTGTGTAGACAAGGAGCATTTACAATCTGAAGCTCCCCAGCCTGGCGGGCTCTCTCCCTCCCAAAGCCATTCCAGGCGTTTCATCAAGTGTTAAAAAACCACGGTATCACTTCCCACCACTTTGTAGGGCTTCACAGGGGTGTGTGTCCTGATGTATTTAGTCACTGCCCGGCTTGGCATTCCGGCTGTTTCTATGACTGTCACTTAAAAAATGCTGCAACCTGCCCGTTTTTCCCAGAAGGGGCTGCCAGGGGCCTGGGCTTGGGCAGAGCTTGGGAGTTCAGGGAGGGGAGCAGAGGCCGGGCCCCTGGGTGTCCCTTGGGTGTGGACACACAAGGTGACCACCTGAGGCTGAGCAGCTCCATCAGGGCTGGCCCTGGGCTCAGCCAGGAAGGAAAGTGTCGAAGTCGCCTCTGGTTTGCAGAAAAGGGTGGAGGGCATCCAGGGGTGGGGAGGCCTGGCTCTCAGTGGTGCAGTGCTGCCACCCAGTGGACACTTCAGAATACACGCCACCGGGCCTCGCCGCCCTGGGGCAGACTCCGGAGGCGGGACAGCAGGCAGACCCCTGGCTGTGACTGAGTCCCATGGTCCCCATCTCGGCTCCGACATCCAGGACAGACGGCAGAGAGAGCCGTCGTACAGCACACTCAGCAGGTTCCAACTGTAAAACGGCATTTCTAGAGTCAAACAGCATTTCCAGAGTTAGTCTCACTTTGCACTTTATAGAGAAGCCGTGTCCTCTGCCAAATTCTGTAAAAGCCTCGGTGCGGCCGCCGGGCTCAGCCTCCCCCTTCACCCAGCCGCCCTTCGCCGCACGGGACACCTTTCACACGCACTCAGGGGCTGTGTGACCGCACGCTGGGAGGTTTGTGTTGGCCTGGGTACAGACTGAAGTTTCTCCGTGTAGAGGAGCAACTGGTGCTGGTCTACTTTCCTTGTGTTGACACATTTCCTTGCGGCATGAACATCGAAACACATGCTTTCAGGAGGCTGAGATTCCCGTTGGAACGCTCCTCATCGGAAGTGTCCCCTTTAAGAAGATACCTCCCTTCCAGCCTTTTCTGACGCCCCTGGGGTTAGGTTCTCTGCTGCCCTCATCCCTGCCAGGCTCCCTCGTCCATCACGGGGTCCAGAGGCCTGACCCCTGGCCCTGGCCCTCCCGGTCCCCGCAGGTTCGCCAAGCTGCTGCTGCGCCTGCCCGCCCTGCGCTCCATCGGCCTCAAGTGCCTGGAGCACCTCTTCTTCTTCAAGCTCATCGGGGACACGCCCATCGACACCTTCCTGATGGAGATGCTGGAGGCCCCGCTGCAGGTCACCTGAGCCTCCCCGGCCGCAGCCTCCCGCCGCGGAGCTCTGGGCAGGTGTGTGGGGACCCGGTCCTGCCCACGCGCCTGCACTTCCCACCCCACCCCTTCCTGCTCCTGGAATGTGACGTTTATAATAAAGAAACCTTTCTACACACAGGCCTTCGGAGGTGGGGTTTTGGATGCCAGAGGACAGCCTTCTTTCTCTCTAAGGGGCCGGGACCTTTCCGGAAGTTCTTGGAAAGCTAACGCGGCCTCTGTACATGAGTGGTTCGCATTATTTTTCACTTCCCAGGGAAAGCGAAGGGATGAGTAATAACATCACGCAGCTGACCTCCGTGCTGGAGCGAACATCCCAGAAGTGGGAGCAACGCCCGGGTCGGGCGCGGAGGGGCTGGGCCCGCGGGCAGCCCCTGCAGAGATTGGGAGGAAACCCTGTGTTTCAGAGTCAGCTGGCTTTTCTGTTTGTTTTTTCCTCCTAAGAGTAATAAGCAGTTAGAGCCTCGTCCGATGGGGGCATCAAGTGTAAGGCCAAGCAAAGATGGTCTCTTGATGGAGAAGTTTCCTGGGGAAGACCAGAGTCCACCCACTTCAGTTTCCATTATTACCTACCCCACGTCACCTGCTCTTAGAGGGGAGAGAGCGAGCACCTCCCAGCTCTCGCCCTCAGAGCCCTACTGTGTGCAGACCTGTGCTCCCAGAGGGCAGGGCTGTCTGCCCGATGTCACAGGGGCCTCCCTGCCCAGCTTCCTGCAGGAGCCAGGGCTGGGCTCCAGTCACAGCTCCTCGGGGCACGCGCCCTCCTGCCTCGGTGGCGGGCGGGAGGCGGAGGCGGGGCTGCCCCAGCACTCTGCACTCCCCAGGGGGCCACTTACAACGACACTCGCACAGTAATCACTTCCTGGCCTTGACACGTGTGCTCACACCCTCCAGTGAGGCCACCGCCCGGTCCTGGGTTACGGTTTAGGGGACTTCCCTTAGCCGGCTCCGCAGCGCTCTCACCAGGGGACAGTGCTGCTCCTCGAAGGTTTAGCAGCATCTGAGGATGCCGCCCCGGGGCAGACGCAGGGCCAGAGGGCGTGGGTGCTGCCACACGTCTGCAGTGCGTGACGGTCCCCACCACGGCGTCCCCACACGGCAGCGGCGCCGGGGCTGGGAGCCTGCCGCACAGCTTCGCGAATGGGACAGAAAAGGAAGGGGGTTCCTCTTGTTTGGGATCTGGCTAAAGCCCCAGGTGAGACCAGGAGGCCCCTCACGCTCCAGACAGGAACCGCGACGCACCCACGCAGGACGAGGGACACCACGCGTGCCTTCTGTAATCGTCCCCGTCTTCACCTCTGCCCACAGCAGGCTGCGGTGTAAGGAGAGAATGGCGAAGAATGAAGGAACTGGGCCAGAGCTGTGGCTTTCCCCGCCCCCCGGGGCCAGGAGGGAGCCCCGTCCCCAAGCCAAATGGGGACTCCACGGAGCCTCCAGGGCTGGTCGGGGCTCTGGCGGAGGGGAGGCTGGTGTCCCCTGGCTGGAGGCTTCTCAGAGCCCCAAGGGGAGTGGGGGGCCTGCGGGCATAGGGCAGCCCCTCCTGACCGGGGTCTCTGAAGCCTGGGCCACCTTGAGGGTGAGGCGGGCAGGGAGAGAGGGCGGCAGTGACTGTCCCCACACCCGCCTCGGTCGGGCCAGGACGGGCATTTCCTGAGGGGCAAGCTTAGAATATCTGAAGGGAGCGAGCCCAAGGGCATGTCCTGCCGGGCCAGGGGACAGCCCGCGTGGCAGGCAGAGGCCGTGGGTGGGACTGTTGGGCGCAGTGACTGAGGGCCCAGCAGAGGTTGCTGTCGTATCACACACGAGGTGAAGGAGGGCATGCGGTGCCCACAGCGGATACCTGTGAGGTGCGCCCTTCCGACCGGGGCCTGAATAGCTCACCTGGGCCCCTAACCAGAGCCATCGGGTGGGGACACGTGAGAGGCATTGCTGGGACACCCCCCCTTTCCTCCCTGTGGAGGGAGGGCAGTCAGACCCAAAGAGTTAGGAGGAGAGGGGGGAGGAGGAGGAAGAGAGAACTGCCAGTCTCTGCCCGGGCCGGTCCCTGGGCCCGCGGGCAGGCCCGCAGTTTGAGGCTTTGCAGTCGATGTGAGATGGAAGTTTGGATGCGACTGGACTTGTTAACTGGGGGTTCTGAGCTCCGCCCGGGGTCCTATCCTCAGGGAAGGGGCGGGATACCGCGGAGCAGGCATGGCGGACGCGGCAGGAAGAGAGGGAGTTCGTGCCTGTCTGTGTCCCGCGTTTGATGTCCGCATACCAGCTGCGCTGGTCAACGCGGCCACAGGCGCCCGACGGTCCCCCTCGGGCACCAGCGCCTCACCCTCCGAGTCACTCGCACGAGCTCCAGGCAGGAGGCCTTGGAGGCGGCTTCAGCTGCAGCGACTGTGTGTGTCTTCTGAGACAGCCCCAGGCTTTCCCGCAGGGAACCGAGGCTCCCCATGGCTGGGCCCCCCAGAACCCGCCGCTCCCTCTTTCTTACCCCGCCCAGGGCACGCTCCCCCGCTGGCCCGCTCTTCCTCCCACTCGCCACTGCCATGACGGTGCTCAGGGGTCCTTCCTCTCCCACTGGACGGCCACCCGCGGCTCACCCCCACGGCCAGCTCAAAGCCACCTCTCTGGACTCCTCCTGATCGCTCCTTCTGGGTCATTTTATCTTCATTTGGTGCCTCCATTAAAAATTATTTTCCCATGACAGCGGAGATACAACACGTATTCGTTCTGTGTACAACGTCCTGATTAGACACTTACGAGCCTTACGAGGGAACCCCGGGTAAGTCTCGTGCCCCCGGCACCACCCGTGTCATTAGAATGTTACTGGTCACGTCCCCAGGTGCCTGTTTTGAACACCGGTTTTGCATTAGGACTAGTTGGTCATCCTGCCCACGTCACCGGTAAACCCGCTGGCAGCAGGGGCCTGTCTGCTTCTGAGCGTCCCTCCCTCGCCCCTTAGGCCAGCAGGGAGGCCGGCTCGCCCAGGAGCCGCTGTCGCCCGAAGGAAGGAAGGACAGCAAAGCCTGTCGCAGCCTGGGAAGGGCCGCTGTCATCCTCCGTGGAAACACACACACACACACACACACACACACACACACGGCGCACACACACACACACACACACACACACACGGCGCACACACACACACACACACACACACGGCGCACGCACACACACACACACACACACGGCGCGCACACACACACAGCACGCACACACACACACACGGCACACACACACGGCACACACGCATACACACACGGCACACACACACACACACGGCGCACACACACACACACACACACACACGGCGCGCGCACACACACACACACGGCACACACACACACACACACACACACACACGGCACACACACACACACACACACACACACACGCACGCGGCCAGCTCCGGCCACGCTGCAGGCCGGGCCAGGAGGCTCCTCCATCCAGGCAGCTGGGGTGCGGGTGACCCGCCCAGCCCCAGGGGGACCCCGGGGGCCAAGATTGCTGGGCGCGGGCGCCCTCTGCGGCCAGCCCGGGGCGTCACAGGCACCTTCCTGGGCAGGCGGCCTCTGAGCTCACCATGGAGAACACCGGGCGTTACAGCCCTGTAGCTTTTAGGAAAGACCTGCATTAGCGCCTGTTTCCACTGACGGAAAGAAACCCAGAGGTTCCGCTTTAACGAAAAAGGCGCAAAGCAAGCGCAGCTTCAGCCATACTGGCCTCCCAGGCAAGTGACACCAATGCACCTGCGTGATTTCTGCCTCTGCAGCCGAGCACTTCCTGCCCGCGGCGCCTGCGGCTGTGCTGTTCAGGCTGCCTGTATTATTGGGATGGTTTGGCTGGTCATTTTGGGGGCTCTTAGCTCAAAAATGCTTCCCTGTGAATTCAACAGTGATCGCGCCTTCACACTGCCTTTCGGGTGACAAAAGGTTTCCTGGGAACCTCCACCTTCGGAAGTGAGGGAAACCAGTAGTTGGAACAATGAGCCTGGCCCTGGCCAGTGTGGCTCAGTGGATAGGACGTCAGCCCACAGACTGAAGGGTCCCCAGTTCGATTCCGGCCAAGGGCACATGCCCGAGTTGTGGGCTCATTCCCCAGTAGGGGGTGTGCAGGAGTTAGCTGATCAATGATTCTCTCTCAGCATTGATGTTCCTATCTCTCTCTCCCTCTCCCTTCCTCTCTGAAATCAATAAAAATATATTAAAGAAAAGAAAAGAAAAATGAGCCTTAAATGGACTCAGTAGGTCAAATAGGCCCCTGACCAGACTCTCGTGCCCAGGAGTGTTAGCTTCTGGGGAGAGGAGCTCAGAAGAGGAATCTCAAAAGGGAAGGATGGAGTCTGGTGGTGGAGGGTGTGATCTGGTGGGGGAGGGTGGGGTCTGTGGGAGGAGGGTGGGGTCTGTGGGGGAGGGTGGGGTCTGTGGGGGAGGGTGGGGTCTGTAGGGAGGATGGGGTCTGTTGGGGGAGGGTGGGGTCTGTGGGGGAGGGTGGGTCTGGTGGGAGGGGATGGGGTCTGTGGGGGAGGATGGGATCTATGGGGGAGGGTGGGGTCTGTGGGGGAGGGTGGGGTCTGTGGGGGAGGGTGGGGTCTGTTGGGGGAGGGTGGGGTCTGTAGGGAGGATGGGGTCTGTTGGGGGAGGGTGGGGTCTGTGGGGGAGGATGGGGTCTGGTGGGGGAGGGTGGGTCTGGTGGGAGGGGATGGGGTCTGTGGGGGAGGATGAGGTCTGGTGGGGGAGGGTGGGGTCTATGGGGGAGGGTGGGTCTGGTCGGGGGGGATGGGGTGTGTGGGGGAAGATGGGGTTTATGGGGGAGGGTGGGGTCTGTGGGGGAGGGTGGGGTCTGTGGGGGAGGGTGGGTCTGGTGGGGGAGGGTGGGGTCTGTGGGGGAGGGTGGGTCTGGTGGGGGAGGGTGGGGTCTGTGGGGGAGGGTGGGTCTGGCGGGAGAGGGTGGGTCTGGTGGGGGGGGATGGGGTGTGTGGGGGAGGATGAGGTCTGGTGGGGGAGGGTGGGGTCTGGTGGGAGAGGATGGGGTCTGTGGGGGAGGGTGGGTCTGGTGGGGGAGGGTGGGGTCTGTTGGGGGAGGGTGGGGTCTGTGGGGGAGTGTGGGTCTGGTGGAAGAGGGTGGGTCTGGTGCGGGGGGTGGGGTGTGTGGGGTGTATGGGGTCTGGTGAGGGAGGCTTCCATCAGAGTCCTGTCTACTCAGAGGATCCGGCTCCCCCTGTCCTGCAGCCCCTCACCAGCTGGAGGGCACACAGGCCTGTGACTGAGTCACCGTGTCACGTATGACGTCGAAGGACAGTGCCAGCCACATAACAGCAGAAGCTCCAGGGCCCGTGGTAATCAGAGCCTCTCTGAGGCAGAGCGGGGCTTCTGAGAGCGGCTGCCTGTGAGTTTCCAATGGGCCGTGTTTTAGGGACACGTTCACGAGGGAAAGACTGCGAGTGGCCGCCTCGCACCCACGTTTGCAGGGCGGATCGGGCCCTCTTAGTTCCAGAGCCTCGGTCACGTGGCCAGCAGAGGACAGACCCCAACCCAGCTCGGAGCGCCTCACGCAGGTCACGTACCACCCAGCACCCGCCCCGGGAGGCAGCGGGTCCAGGGAGAGGGACTGGCCACGTTGTCACGTCAGCCCTACCGCCCGCCCGCCGAAAGCCGTGGCACAGAAAGCACAAAGCCCAGGTTGTCACTGCTGCGATTTTTTTCTGAAATTCTGGATTTCACCCCATCAGACACTTCCTCCCCTAGAAAAGCCGGTCCCCACAGCACAGCTGACGCGCCGGGACAGCTGTTTGGCCTGGTTCACAGCCCGGGACACATTTTCTTTTCCGCGAAGGATGTTCCCTGCCTGGCCTTCCAGTGCGAGCTGCCTGCTTCCCAACTGGCTGAGCCACTTGTGCTCACATTTGCCAGCAGTTTCACCCCGGGCGGGGGCGAGCGCGGGGGGCGGGGGGTGTGGACAGAAGGACGCTTTCGGGGAGGGCAGACAGGAGGTCCCAGTGGGCGGGTCTCTAACCCCACGTCCAGCGTTGGTAGCCAAGGGCCCTCTCAGCGGGCGGTGGGTCAAGAGGCTGAGCAGGCGTCTGACCTGCGTCCAGACGTCCAGTAACTAGAAGCAGTGACGCCGACTGGGGCCCATCGTAGGGCGTGGAGCAGCAGTCCACGTCATAAAAAAGGGGGAAAGGTCGGAGCTGTATAACGATAACACTGAACAAGAATGAGCATCTCAATGCGCTTCAGAGGGACCCAGAGTGCCCTTCCAAACCGCACTGTCGCCGTCTCCTGGAAGGCAGTCTGCTGAGGAGTGGCTGCGGCAAAGGGGAGGCGTCCTGGGGAATGACAGCTAGGCCGCCTCTTACGTGGGCGCGTGCGGCCGTGGAGGCGGTGGTGTGGTGCGGGTAAGTCAGGCGACGCGTGGGCAGCTATTTGTTTGCAAAAATGCACTTCGAAGCTGGTCCAGGACGGGACCTGACTTACTGCAATTTCCTCACAGAGCTTTAAAGGCTGAGCACGCCTGGCTGGTGTGGCTCAGTGGTTGAGCGTTGACCCACGAAGCCGGCAGTCACCGGTCAGGGCTCATCCCCGGCTGTGGGCTCGATCCCCAGTGCGGGGTGTGCAGGAGCAGCCGATCCATGTTTCTCTCTCATTGATGTTTCTGTCTCTCTCCTTCTCCACTCCTCTCTCTCAAGTCGATAAATCGTATTTTTAAGAAGCTGGGACCCGCCCTCTGTTGTCCATGGTACAGCTTCCTGGAGGCAGGCGGCTCTTGGCGCGTCCCTTGCAGCCGGGACTCCTGGGCCTCGCCCCTGCCACGGGGCAGTAGACACCGCCCACAGCCGAGTAAGTCGTCACCATCCTTTCTCCACGGGCTGTTTTGGGGAAGCAGCGCTTGGAGATGACTGCCTATTTTGTTGTGCGGTGGCATTCCTACAGAGAGCTCTAAAACACATGTGCTTGTCCTTCAGAGCTCGGAAATGTCTGCTTTGCCGTCCGCCTGGGAAGGTTCTCGCACAGGGACGCAGGCTCGGTCACTCCTGCTCCTCCTTTCCCGGTGGGCCTCAGGGGCCCGGGCCACGCCCTGCCCCGGGTCAGGGAGCGGCCTTGCTTTTCTGGCGCAAGAATTCCTGTCCTTCACCTCCACCCTCGCCTTCGGTGCCCGCCCGGGGCCGCCTTCCTCTCTCTCACTGGTCTCAGGTGACAGCGTCATCACTGTGTCTTTCCCGTCCTTTTTGGAAGTTGGCAAGATGTGCAGGCGAGGTAAGTGGGTGACGAAGGCAGATCGGGTACCAGGATGAGCAGATGATTGGGTTATTGGGGCCAAGGGCATCCTCAGCGCTTCCCCCATCACCCCCGGGGGCAGTGCCCAACCAGAGGGGTTTGTGGCCTCAGGACTGTGTGCAAGCCCCAACTCCCTGCCTGGCGGAGCGGGTGGCCGTGGAGGTGGACGGGGCTGCTGTGCCTGCAGGCGGGCAGAAGCGGAGCCCTCCGAGCCTGCGGCAGGGGAGACGGGCCGCAGAGAGAGACCGCGCTGCCGCCCGCCCTGGCGGTCCTCCTGGCCTCCGGACACAGACAGGTGAGTGGGGGCAGGGGAGGCTTTCCTGCCTGTGTCCATGACGACGGGGTGTTAGCCTTTGGGGCTTTTGGTGGCTAATTTGCAGCATGACCTCCTGGGTACCCGGGTGTGCTCGCCCACAGAGCAGCACCCGCCTTGCTCTCTGCCAGGGCGTCTGGCACTAGAGCCGGGCGAGCACCCAGCAGCCCGGCTGTGGCATGCCCACCGAGAGGCCCCTGAAGCCCTGCCAGGAGGCTTGGGAAACCCCGTCTCCACTGGCTCCCTGGCTGCAGCCCCGCTAGCCCGGCTGGGAGGGACCAGGAGTGGCCCTGCCAGGAGCGGGCTCAGGGGAAGCTAGCGGGGGCTTGGAGGTGAGCCTTGTGTCCCAGGCAGGAGCCTGAGGATTCTCCCCCCGCCGCCCCCATGAGGCCTCTCTGGTCTAGAAACACTGCCTCCAGAGCAAGCTGAGGTCTGTCCCCAGGAGGTGTCTGTTTAGCCACCTCCCAGCCCCACCAGCTCTTTGCACCAGAAAGGGGGGCCTCGTCCCCTGTGGTACCCCTGAGAGGGGGGCAGCACCCCTGGGGTCCCACTACCCTCTGGGACCTCTGACTGAGCGGCCCGCGGTTCCGGCACAGGCTTCTGACATGTGTCCCGAGGTCCGAGCTGGACGCTGGAAGTGGCTGAACACCCTGACCTACCGGGCCCAGCCTCGCCGCTCTGGAGGCCACTGGGTAAGAGGAAGGTGTCCTGGAGCCATCGTCCCGGGACACGAACGTCAGCCTCTGACTCAGCCCCGGCCGCGGAGTCGGGCCTCGGAGCGTGTGTCTCCCAAAGCTCCCAGGGGGTGCCGGGGGCAGGTCGGAGGTCAAGATGCTCGTTCCACACCAGGCGCTGGGCCCAGTAGGTGACTCACCACCCAGGTCTTCCAGCGCCGGTCCCATCTCAGGCCACCGACTGTCAGCTCCCCCGGCCGAGGCCTGCAGGCCCACGGACGGCGCCCTCAGTGCCCTGACCTCGCCCAGCCACCCCCGCCATGTGCCTGCTGAGCCTGCCCTTTGGGGGTGGGGGTGGGGAGTGTGGACTTGTCTCTCTGATCCTCATTGAACCTAAGGCCACGAGGCCACTGGCCACAGCAACCCAAACCTCAGTCGTGGCTCCAGGACAAGGGCTGGGAGGCACGGAGTCTGGATCCTTCTGAGACCTCGCAGCCCAGGGCAGGGGTGGCCGTGGAATCGGTTTTGAATCTGAGCTGTGTCTCCTGGCCGCAGGGAGAGGAGGCTGCTGGTGGCCGTGAGGTCGCACGATCTATGCAGGTGGCGACAGCCGCTCTCGCGTGCATATCCATCAGGCGAGGCTATGATTGCTGCTGTAACGAGCTAGACGCCTCTGTGCGAGAACAACAGCATTTCTCCCCGCGCTGCAGGCTCCGGGGACGGCGAGGCGGCGCTGTGGAGGGCAGACGCCGGGGTCCACGCTGGTGTCTCCACGTCCCTGTTGACGCCAGACTTCGGGGCCGCTGTGGCAGGAAGGGAAGCGGGAGACACAGGCTGGCTGTGAAATGCTCCCTCAGCCACAACCCACGCCACCACCCACGGCCATTGGCCAAAGCAAGGTGCACAAACATCTGACTTTGGGGCCTCGTGCTCAGAAGGAGCAGCGAATCTGAGACCTGGGTGTGGGCGTGTCGCGTGCACCGCTGCGCGTGAGGATGTGCTACCATCGGTGGCGAGGGGACACCGCCGCCCCAGGCTAAGAGGCCGGGCTCGAGGGCGCGCACCTGGGTCGCACGGCTTTCCTGCTGTGTGAACTCGCCCCTCGGAGTCCTTGCCCCTCCACCACGCAAACGCTGACAAATTCCAACGAGTTACAAAACGAGCGAATAGATAGGAACTCCGTGTCCAGCCTTCCATGCCTGATAGTCCCCCCGCAGGGCCCGCGCCGCCGTCATATTTCTGACGGGCTAATGCCTGTCAGCAGCAGCTCTTCCTTCGGAAACGGAGGAATTCCAGGCACGACTCGCTGAAGACCCATCTTGCGACCATCCATCCTTTGACTTGGGGTGTGAGATGACATTATGTGACGTTTTGAGCCGTTATTTGCAAAAACCTCCTTTTTCAGCCAACCTCTTCCAGAAGAATCTTCACCTCCTTAGGAGGGAGCCTGGATTTGGGGGTATCCCAGCCCTACAGAAGTGGCTCGGGCAGCTGGCCCACCGAAACTCAGTGCATTAAAGTAAAATCAGAGGTTCAGCCGCCCAGCCTCCCAGCTGACACGCCTCCGGGGACCCCACACACCTGGAGGCTCTGGGTGGCTGACCATCCCCGCTGCGCTCAGCTCTGCCAGCACTCAGCCTTCGACCAGGGCCCAGGACTCAGAAACGAGTAGAAAAATCGTCTGCTCGCGTGCAGTTAGCATTCCGGGCAATGGAAACCACCGAGGAACCCTTGGGGAACGAGTTCTGTTTCAGGGAGAGGGCGTGAGGGAGAAATTGTGCGAGGAAGGGAAGCGAGGACGCCGTGTGGGGAAGGTATCACCACCTTCGACAGAGGGGCTGGGAGGACCTCCTGGAGAGGAGCCCCCTAATCAGAGACACGGATGAAAGATGGGCCAGTAACGCGCAGACCTGGCCCAGTATTCCAGTCAGTGTGTGTGTGTGTGTATACGCACGTGCATGTGTATGTGCTCAAGAGTTTGTGCATTTGTGTGCATGTGTATATGTATGCACACATGTGTATGCATGTGCAAGAGTGTGCACATAGGGGCATGCACGTGTATGTGTGTGCATGTGTGCGTGCCTCTGCACACATAGATGTGTGCATGTGTATATGTGTGCATGCGTGTATAAGAGTGTGTGCATGTGTGTATAAGAGAGAGTGTGTGCATGTGTGTGTAAGTAGCACCGTTCACAGGCATGGCTGGTTATAGCTGCAGGTTCTGTGTTGACTGGCGCATACCCAGGCGCTAAGGTCATCTGCCAGGCAGTGCGGGAAGAGCACATGTGAAGGCCCCGGGGCAGGACGTGGCTGGGCTCGTTGAGGAGCAGAGGTGGGGAGCAGAGCCTGGCGCCCTGTGCGCAGCAGCGGGGATGGACGGTCCCCCGAAGACGGCCTTGCTGCCCATGGTAGCGTCAGGCCTGGGCGCTAAAAGGCCGCTTCAGCCTACAGCCTCCACCCCACAGCCCGCTCCTCGGTTCCATCATCGCGGTCCTGGGAGATGCTGGTCCTCGAGGCTCCGGGTCTGGCAGGAGAGCACCATGCTCTCGAGGACCTCAGGGCCTCCCCAGGCAGTCCCCCCCCGGCCGCCCCCCTCAGTGATTTTGAACCCACCTGGCTGCTGGGACGTCCCCAGGGCTCTTAGTGAGTCCTGCACTGAGCCCGAGGATTGAGGGAACTCAGGGCCCACCCCTGTTTGGAATGGATTATGGGGCCCTGGGACCCGGTAAGTGGGGGGCCCCCGAGATCTTCCAGGAGAGGGTCCTGCTGGTCAGCCCTGAAGGAGGCGGCACCGGAGTTGAGGAAACAAAGCCGTCCTCACCGGCTTATCCCGTCCGCCGTCTGCCCCCCGCGCCCCCCGCGCCCCCCGCGCTCCCTCTCGGGTAATTGCTTTCCCGGCATTCCAGGCCAGGAGGTCACGGCAGACCCTCTTCCTTCGAATAGTCTCCCGACATCAAAGCAGAGGGCTGGGAGGTACGAAGGAGTGAACCGGGGAGGGTGCGCGGCTTCTCCGCGCTTTCATGTCTGGAAGTGCAGGAATGCCGGTGGGCACGCTCTTATCTGCCGCCTCCCCCACGCAAGGAAGGGCGGCGGGTGGGAGTGCGGTCTCCAAACGCAGTCTGATTGGGACCGACAGCGGGGCAGGGGCTGCATGAAAGCGCGAGTCAAGGGCGAGATGTTTCAGTTGAGATGGCGGGGTGGATAACAGGGGCGGATGGCACGGGCCGGATAACGTGGGGGATGGCAGGCCGCCTGAGCAATAAAGCATGCGCACGGTGGGGGGCGGGCTGATGGGTGGCAAGGAGGGAGCCTCGAAGGGCACAGCCCCCCTGAGCCCCGTTTTCTCGCCTGCCAAGAGCATCTTCGAGTCGGGCGTTTCCGCGGCTGAGATCCTCCCGAACACGTCCGGCCTGCGGACAAGGCGCTCTCTGCCGACAGCAGACGGCTCACTAAAGAGCGGAGAGCGGTTTCATGGTCATCGCTGGGCCTCAGCCCGAAAAGCTCACCTCAGCGCTCACCGTGGGCTGGGGCCTCCCGGGAGCCGTGGCAGAGACCACAAGCCTCAGGCGACAAAGCAAAGGCCCTGCGGCGGGGCAGCGAGGGCCTCAGGAGGAGCCCTGGGTGGGCGGAGAGGACCTGCTGGGACGGCGCCGCCAGGGAGCCTCTGGGGCAGCGAGGACAGATGCTGGCGGCAGAGGCTGGTGCCCAGCCAGGTGACGGCATCAGAGGGCTGGGCGGCGCCCACGTGTGTGTTCCTGAATGAGCCGTTATAGCAGTGGGCACCCAGGGCTCAATGCAAGTTTGATTTTAAACGTTTCTCCCCATCTCCCCCTTTTAAATGAAATTCATACACTTTTTTATAGCGCAACTTGGCAGTATGCCTCAACAAGCTTAAATATGGTCACACTTCACCCAGAAGCTTTACTTCCAGGAACGTATTCCGAGGAGATGCAGGCTGACAGCCACCGTTAGCTGAGTGCTGTGTGCAGGCAGGGCCCAGCGATGCCAGCCGATGGTTTTATTTTGTTCTCAGCACCACGGAACGTCTAGGCGGAGGATGGTATCGCTGCCATGCTGTGGTGAGAGAGGGGAGACCAGGAAAGGCTAGTCCATTTGCCTGAGGTTGCAGTGAGCAGGGAGCAAGCCAGGGTTCGAACCCACGTCTCCGCGACTCAAAGCCTATTTCCAGCCCCTCACCACTTCCTCCCTCTTCCGGGACAAAGACGACGACTTATGTTTAAGGATTGAGGGAACCCATCACGTGGTTCCTATGCTCTAAGCGATGAAGACATGGACAGTGAGGGGGTAGGAGCCGCGGTGCCGAGGAAAGCTATTGCGACTGTTAGGTTTAGCTGAAGAATATTGTGGACAATGTGAGCCTAGTTTTGTGAAGAAGTGACAGTGGGCAGGTGCTAACAGAAAACGTTGATATGTGTTATGTGTTAGTACTGGAATTGTGGATGATTTTAATCTTATTTATACCTTATGTAGTTTCAAAAT